>NC_137888.1:24259199-25669123 GCF_963455335.1 Martes martes | reverse complement strand
GGTTTCTTCATGTACTGCTTCTCAAATGAACTGGCTGCCTGAGAACCGGACTGATAATGAAAGCGAGCCCTGTACTGGGTGGATAGAGACTGAGAAATGCAAGAGGCATGTAAATAAGGCCATTAGGAAATACCTCTTTCCTTCCTTGTGATCGTCTAGAGTGATATTATGTAATAGAAATATAAAAATGAGCCATATTTGTAACTATACATTTTATAGTAGCCAGATTTTATAATCAAAACAGAGAAAATTTATGTTAACAACATATTTTATTCAACCCAATAATCTAAAATACTATTATTATACCATGTAATCAACATAAAAATATATAAACAAAATATTTTACTTTTTTGTCTTTTTGGACTACTGTCTTCAAATTCTGGCATGTATTTTCCTCTTATACACATCTTACACTTCATGTGTTCAGGAATCACAAGTCACTAGTGACTACTGTGTTGGACAACACAGGGCTAAATAAAAAAGCAGGAACAAAGGAAAAGCCTCAATGCTTGCAGAGTTTTTTCAGCATTTTGAGGGAAGGACTCTTGTTTCATTGAGGGGGAAGCCTGGAAATTATTTTCTCTGAATTTTAATGAAAAAATGGAGTTGTCAACTCAGGAGCCACTCCCTTCTCTTCTTCTAGCCTCTGAGTCCTAGAGAACTGAGACAGAACTGGGATAGTCTCCTCTGCCTCCCCAGTAGTCAGGAGCAGCATCTGTGGCAAGGACAACAAAGATGACCCCTATACCTTGCAGGTGATAACTGCTTTCGTGTACAATATCTCACTGAACCATTTTAATCTTCCTGTGTAGTAATTAGTGGAAGCATTACCAGCCTCATTTTACAAATGAATGAACTGAAGTTCAAGGAGATTAAATGACTTAAAGTAGCACAGTTAGTATCCAAATGTTTTGACATTTAATCTAGTCCGTGTCCCACTAAATCAGAGCTGCCTGATGAAAGAAAATTATATTCTATTAACATATATATACATATATATCTCAGAAATATGGATATTTTTTCTTCTTTAGCATCATCCCCTAAAAAGTCCCCCCCCAAAACAAAACCAGTGATCACTTCACAAATGTAATACACAAATAACCTCTTGGCCAACTGAGTTTGTAGCTAAATTTTTACATATTTTTTAAGTTGGATATTGTTGTTTACTTTAGCAATTTTGAACATCAGAAGGTTGAGAGCAAGTTAATACATTACAAAGGCAAAGATTTTGTGTCGGCCCTGAAGTGTGTTGCAATCATTTTTGTCTGGGAAAATAAACACAAGTGGATCAGAAGCATGTTTGTTATATGAGATGTTGGCAGAGTCCCAGGCCCCAGGATGTTGGCTTACCTACCAACAATACCTCCCTTTCAGGCAATGCCAGCTGTTTTATGAGAACATCTGAGTGTCTGGAAGGGCACTGCTCTAGTCAGCGCGACTGAACTTTACCACCACCATGTAGGGAATTACAGCACTTCTACCATCTTTTGATGCATCCTTCTTCTGACACTGTGTGAAAAACACTGTGACAGAGGATAAAGACAGTTCACTCCTTGAGAATCAGAATTCTGTCTTTTGAAGAAAAGTCCCTAGAATAAACAACATTCAATATGTTTATTGCTCTCAATTTTAGAAACGTAATGGGCTCAAGAGCCATATTCACATTGATCTGTTTTAACTGTGTATGTTTTTTCTGCTCTACCCAACTGTGTTCCTATTTTTATTCTTTTCATTCCACTCTGGAGCTGCTTTGCCTCCTACTTAGGCCACCAATTATACCCATTCAAAATATATGATTTTTTTCCCTCTTTCATTTTAGACCTACTCTCTTAGTCCCCAGCTACTCCTTCTCTTAGTTAACCTTTGACAAATCATAATGAAATAAATTTAGCTAGTCGTGGAGAACAAGAATCATTACGAAAACCGGGATGGTCCAGGAGCATCTTAAAAAATCATTTGGCTAGTCCTCAAAATGTGGACCAACTGGTAAAATCCAGCTAGGAGACAGAGCATCCAGCCCATCTCATTCACAATAAATCCTCTGGAGTTTCCTAACAGCCGCAGCAGAGATGCCAGGAATGGTGATTCGCTGACTAAAGTGCTGAGTAATGAACCTGTGCCCTATTTATACTCGGTGCACTGAGATTTCCTTAATGGTCGGCAAATGGGAACACAAAGGGAAGACACCATGGCCCACTAAACCACTCTCATTGTCTAGTTTATCACTCAGCTCTATCCCTTCCTTCCTCTTTAGGAAATGGGGGTACATAAATAAGTAATATAAAACTTGCAGAAAAATATTAAAACATCCAGACACTTTTGTAGCAATCAGCGTTTTTTCTCAGTGGCGGTAAAAAGCATTCTTACCTCCCTAATAATCCTCTCTCTAGAATTCCTATGCTGAACCTAGTATCCAGTTAGTGTGGCAAATTATTTGATCTGCTGGGTATACTCAAGTAGTTTACTAGCTAACTTTCTTTAGAGATTTTTTTGAAGATTTTTTAAAAAAGGTTTTATCTATTTATTTGAGAGAGAAAGAGAGACAGAGCAGGGGGAGGGGCAGAGGGAGGGAAAGAGAGAGAGAGAGAGAGAATCTCAAGCACAGACTTTCCACGGAGCAGGGTGCCCAATGTGGGGCTTGATCTCACAACACTGAGGTCATGACCTGAGTCAAAACCAAGAGTCAGACGCTTAACCAACTGAGCCACCCAGCCGTCCCCTAGACTTAAAAAAAAAAAATAACTTACTGGCAAATTTGGAAAGTGGTGAGGCTCTTGAGCAATTTAGGGTTAATGTTACCAAGAACAGTCTGCTTCAGAGGAACACATATTGGAGCAAACATACCCTTACTCCATCATCATCTGTGCACCCATGAGAGAACAGAAATTTACTGGAATTACATCCTTTGATAGTGTAAATTCTACTACACACTAATAGTTCCTCAAAAGACACAGATGCTACTAAGATATTTCACTGGTAAGATTCTTTCCTCTTCTCTGTCGCCTACATGTAAGGTCTGAGTGATTTCTCTTTCTAGGGCCACCCCATAATTTCTTTGTTGGTTAAAAATGTATTAATATTTAAAGCATCAAATTAGATGGCTGGAGAACCGGCTAACTGACCCAAGTGCTCTGCCTTTCTCAATCCCCATATTCCCAACAGCATTTATCCTCTTTTCAAAGGCACCTTAAGAGGTTTTTTTTTTTTTTTTTACGATTTTTAAAATATTTTTTATTTATTTGACAGAGAGGAAGAGAGAGCACAAGCAAGGGCAGTAGCAGGCAAGGAGCCAAGAGCAAGGAGCCACTGAGCAAAGGAGCCAGATGTGGGGCTCAATCCCAGGACCCTGGGATCATGACCTTAGCTGAAGGCAGTTGCTTAATCAACTGAGCCACACAGGTGCCTCTTAAAAGGTATCTAAAAAGTATCTTACTTAGGGGGTGCCTGGTCAGTTAAGTATCCAACTCTTGATTTCAGCTCAGGTCATGATCTCCCCACCCCCACCCCATCAGACTGCCCGCTCAGTGGGGAGTCTGCTCAAGATTCTCTCTCCCTCCCCCCTCTGCCCCTCCCCCACTCTCCAAAATTAATAAACTTTTTAAAAAAGTATCTTATGTGGGTTTAAATGCAAGAGTATCCACAAACACTGGTATGGCTTATAAATTACATAGAAGAAGAGCAAGAAAAACAGTCCGATTGTCTATATAGTCTGTTCACTGGCTCGGTTTCAGGTATTCTGTCTGAAAGTGCATACACACATTTTCCCAGAAGCCGTCATCTACCACTTCTTTTATTGTTTAATAGCTCACTTCTTGGAATCTTAAACACAGACACACATTGGCAAAGTTCTTAGTTTCAAAAGAGTTGCTTAGGGCGACTGTATTGGAACAGATGCCAACATAGTAATCATCTTACCTCTAAACACCAAAGACACTGACACACCCTCCTGCCAGCTCTTCTCTGCCAAAAAGTACAGGGAGCCACGAAGCTCCCTGGGGGAGAGAGAAAGAAGCTATTGCTTCATTTTATTTTTCTTTTTTTTAAGATTTTATTTACTTATTTGAGATGGAGAGAGAGTAAGAGAGCATGAGCCCGCGTGAAGGGAGGGCAGAGGGAGAGGGATAAGCAGACCCCCCTGAGCAGGGAGCCCGATGCAGGGCTCCATCCTAAGACCCTGGGATCATGCCCCGAGCCGAAGGCAGATGCTCAACCAACTGAGCCACCCAGGCGCCCTTATTGCTTCATTTTAAATGAATAGGGTTTAAAGTTATGAACTAGAATGAATTAAGAACATAAAAATTATTTTTCAGGGATTAGAAAAATATTAAAAGATCTGATAGGGCCATGAATCTTTCTTTGTCATCATCATATAAGTTAATTATATTTACTTCGTATAAAAAAAGGAAACATAGAGAAGCATAAAAATCATTAAGATACCTCACAACTGGGCGTCTGGGTGGCTCAGTTGGTTAAGCGACTGCCTTCGGCTCAGGTCATGATCCTGGAGTCTCGGGATCGAGTCCCACATGGGGCTCCCTGTTTAGCAGGGAGTCTGCTTCTCCCACTGACCTCTCTCCTCTCATGCTCTCTCTCTCTCTCATTCTCTCTCTCTCTCAAATAAATAAATAAAATCTTAAAAAATATATACCTCACAATTTCACTTCCTAAACATGTAAACATTTATGTGTGTTTGTAAACACATACATACATATGGATTCTGACATAGACATATATACAAATCTTTCTTAGCCAAATGATATCATAAATTATATTTTGTTGTACAAATTGCCTTTATTACTTAACAAAAAATTATAACTCAGCAGGTCAGTAATTAAGTATCTACTACATCCCTGCTAATGGGAGCATAGTGTTCTTTAATGTGGTTACACCATAAGTTATTTAGCAAATAACCTACAGTTGATGGAATTTTTTCTGACTTTTATAATCATAAGCAATTCTATATGAACCTCCTTCTACATATATTTTTCTGTATGTGTCTGATTAAACTTTAGGGTAAATTCTCAGAACTGTGATTGACACATCAAAAGTAATGTTTATTTATCTATTATCTATCTATCCATATTTGTGTTTAAATAAATAAAATTCTAAGTTACCTGTAGAAGAAGAGTGCTAATTCATATCCCATCATCATTGGATGATATCTCTTTTTCTCACAAGTTTGCCATCATCTGGAAATCGTTTTCAGAAAAATGAAAAATACAGAGGTGTTTCCAATCAGGCGATAATTTGTATTTCACTACTTTCAATGTGCTTTACTTTATGAGTAAAGTTGTGTGCTTTCTATATGCTTATTGACCACTTGTATCTTTCATTATTTGAATTGCTTTACCCTTTTCTGATTTGTCTCTTCCTAACTGAATTGGAAGACCACTCTTATTAAATAGGTTATTAGAACTTTGTCAAAACTATTGCAAATACTTTCCCAAGGTAACCCAGAGTCCAGATGTCCCCTAATTTGGAGGGAGAAGTGGGCAGGGGGAATGAGACACAGTGTCCAAATAGCATTTTTGTATTTGTTCCATGCCTCAGACTACCAGGATACAGGAGCTCCACATGTCTCTCCTACTCTTAAAAAAAAAAAAATCTTTTCACGCAAAGACCTTACTGAATGTAACTATAGAGTTTTCATAGGTTAGATGGAAAAGAGATCCTTAGAGAAAAATCCCTAGTGGACATGTCTGTTCTTATTCATTATCAGCTCTATTTGGGGCTGAAACAGGGAATGACTTGCAAACAGCCCGGTTCATCTCTACTTGCTTCCTCAAACTTGTCTTAATGCTCAGTCAAACAAAGGCCCTCCAGGTAGGAAAACTCTCTCTCCTTAGAAGACAGCTCAGTAATCATCTCATTTTGAAAATGCCCTTTGGGGATATCATGTCTTGCCCAACTCCAGCAGTTTATCAGACTATTTCTTCCAATCTTTTTCTGCTGAATCTCGCAAGAGTATTAACTTTTCTTCAACAAGTTTCTGCAAATTTTTTGTCAGTTTTATTTCTAAGTATCTTCCTTTTTGCTCCTACTACAATTGGTAATTTCTTACCACCACATTATCTACCCAGCTATTCTTTATATCTAGGAAAATGATTGATTTATGTACCTTTTTGGGTGAAATCAACCACCTTACTAATCTATCTCATTGTTGTAATAATATTCTCTTACTTATCTGTTTCTCTTAATACATTATTATCTGCCAATAATGATTGTTGTGTCACCTTCTTTCAAATATATACCGCTTAGTACTTTCTCATATGTAATTATATTAGTCAGTACATCTAAACAGGGAGTACAGTAGTGATGATAGAATTCTTCATCTGTCATGATAAAAACTTGCAAAGCTTCCATTAAAAATGATGTTGGCTTTAATATGTCGTGTATATACATGCATATAAAATTTTAATGTCAAAATGAACTTCAGGACTTCATCAAGATAAAAGGCTCTGCACAGCAAAGGAAACAATCAACAAAACTAAGAGGCAACCCATGAAATGAGAGAGGATACTTGCAAATGACATTGCAGATAAAGGACTGGTATCCAAGATCTATAAAGAACTTCTCAAATTCAATACCCAAAAACAAATAATCCAGTTACTAAATGGGCAGAAGACATGAACAGACACTTCTCCGAAGAAGACATACAAATGACTAACAGACACATGAAAAAATGTTCAACATCACTAGCTATCAGGGAAATACAAATCAAAACCACAATAAGATACCACCTTACGTCTTTAAAAAAAAAAAAAAAAAAAGGGGGCACCTGGGTGGCTCAGTGGGTTGGGCCTTTGCATTCAGCTCAGGTCATGATCTCAGGGTCCTGGGATCAAGCCCCACATCAGGCTCTCTGCTCAGCGGGAAGCCTGCTTCTCCCTCTCTCTCTGCCTGCCTCTCTGCCTACTTGTGATCTCTGTCTGTCAAATAAATAAATAAAATCTTTAAAAAAAAAAAAAAAAAAAAGATACCACCTTACGTCAGTTAGAATGGCAAAAAATTAACAAGGCAGAAAACAACAAATGTTAATAAGGATGTGGAGAAAGAGGGCCCTCTTACACTGTTGGAGTGAATGCAAGCTGGTATGGCCACTTTGGAAGAGTATAGAGATTCCTCAAAAAGTTGAAAATAGAGCTACCCTAGACCTACCAATTGCACTACTAGGTATTTACCCCAAAGATACAAATGTAATGAAAAGAAGGGACACCATGTACCCTAATGTTCATAGCAGCAATGCCCCACAACAGCCAAACCGTGGAAGGAGCTGAAATGCCCTTCAACAGATGAATGGATAAAGCACTGGTACATATATACAATGGAATATGACTCAGCCATCAGAAAGGGTGGATACCCACCCTTTGCACTGACATGGATGGAACTGGAGGAGATTATGCTAAGTTAAATAAGTCAAGCAGAGAAAGACAATTATCAATGGTTTCACTCATATATGGAACATAAGGAATAGCACAGAAGACGGTAGGGGAAGGAAGGGCAAACTGAAGGGGAAGAAATCAGAGAGGGAGACAAACCATGAGAAACTCTGGACTCCAGGAAACAAACTGAGGGTTTCAGAATGGAGGGGGTGGGGGGATGGGATAGCAGGGTGATGCGTATTAAGGACGGCCCCCCGTAGTGATGAGCACTGGGTTTTACACTCAACAAATGAATCTCTGAACACTACATCAAAAACTAATGATGTAGCATATGGTCGCTGACTGAACATAATACAAAAAAAAGAAAATTTTAATGTCAAAGAAGTCTTACCTTTGGGGCATCATGCGGGTCTCACTGCTCAGCGGGGAGTCTGCTTCTCCCTCTGACCCTCCCCCCTCTCATGCTTTCTCTCTCTCCCTCTCTCATTCTCTCTCTCAAATAAACAAATAAAATCTTAAAAAAAAAAAGAAGTCTTATATTTTCCTATTACACTGATGGCTTGGGTTTCTTATTGGTGTATTTGTTTTCTTTTTTCCTTAATTAAAGAAGAATGTTGAGGGGGGAGCTCAGTGGCTCAGTCGGTTAAGCATCTGCCTTCATTTCAGGTCATGATCCTAGAGTCCTGGATCGAACCTTGCATCAGGCATCCTGCTTAGAAGGGAGCTTGCTTCCTTCTCTCCTTCTGCCTCTTCTCCAGCTTGTGCTCTCTCTCTCGCTCACTTTGTCTCTCAAATAAATAAAATATTTTTTAAAAGGGGGGGGGGTACGCCTGGGTGGCACAGTCAGTTAAGCATCTGCCTTCTGCTCAGGTCATCATCCCAGGGTCCTGGGACTGAGCCCCGCATTGGGCCCCTTGCTCAGAAGGGAGCCTGCTTCTCTCTCTACTCAGTTTCTCTCTCTGACAAATAAATTTAAAAAATCTTAAAAAAAAAATCTTGGATTTGCCAGAATTTTTAAGATATGAGTACAAGATTTGTCAAAGGCCTTTTAAAATTTTTTTTAAAAAGATTTTATTTATCTTTCAGAGAGAGAAAGAGCAGAAGCAGAGAGAGCTGTCGGCAGAACAGGCAGGGCAGGCAGAGAGAGAAGCAGGTTCCCCGCTGAGCAAGGAGCCATAGGGAACTGGATCCCAGGACCCTAGGATGGTGACCTGAGCTGAAGGCAGATGACCAAGTGACTGAGCCATGCAGGCTTCCCTGTCAAAGGCCTTTTAGATACAAGTCTATTGATCCACACCAAATTTGAATTATCATTAAATATGCTTAGACAGCCATTTGCAGTGACATAGATGGAACTAGAGGGTACTATGCTAAGCAAAATAAGTCAATCAGAGAAAACAATTATCATATGATTTCACTGATAAGTGGAATTTAAGAAACAAAACAGGGGACCATAGGGGAAAAGAGGAAAAAATAAAACAAGATGAAACCAGAGAGGGAGACAAACCGTAACAGACTCTTAATCATAGGAAACAAACTGAGGGTTGCTGGAGGGGAGGGGGATAGAGGGATGGAGTAACTGGGAGATGGGCATTAAGGAAGGCATGTGGTGTAATGAGCACTGGGTATTATATAAGATTGATGAATCACAGGCCTGTATCTCTGAAACCAGTAGTACATTATATGTTAATTAATTGAATTTAAATTTTAAAAATGTTTAAAATTGGGAAAAAATATGCTTAGACATGCTCATGCACTGTTCATTCTCTTTTACTGATCTATAAGTCATTTCTAATATCAATACCATACAAGTTTACTTATTGAGCATTTTAACACATTATAATTGCTAATGACATGAGTTCCTTTATTTCTTTAAGGTTTTCTTGGCTAATGTGGCTCAATATTCTAATCATTATTTATATTGCTATCATGTAGATAGTAAAAATTAATAAAATAGAAAATAATACAAAACAATCTTGGGTACTTTGATTTACAAATTATTTTAAAATCAAGTATCACAAATTCTAGGGGAAGCAGAAATCAGTATGAGCTTAAAAAGTGATGGACAACTTCATAAAAGATATTTTTTTCTAGTTAAAGAAGAGGATAGGAGAAGGGGAGAGAACTAAATTATAGGGTGATGCAGAAGGCCCATATGGTAATTAAGGGTTATTCAGTTTAGGCTGAAATATGTTTGTGTAGGAAATCACCCTTGTTCCACTAAGGATGTCTGTGAAGAAAAACAATTTGTTATTTAGCCAAATAGTTACCAGAATAAGAACTGAGGAATTATAGTAAGATAAGGAAATAAAATCTAATGCAATGATACTGGGTCAAGGAAGAATGAATAAAAATTTTAAAAATCTTACAAAGTGAATAAAAGTATTACCAAACCAGAAATTTCCTGTAAACATGTTTTGAGTTATTTTCTCTTCCAAGAAGTTTATTGTTTTATTTAAATATAATAGTATAAATCTCTGAAAACATCTAACATCATAGTGGTGGAGAGAGGTTGAGTGATTCCTTTAAGCTCTAGGGACGTGCGCAGAGATAATTAATTATATGGATGAAGTTCAAAGAAGGTCTTCACAATACGCTGCCCCATAACCCTTCCATCTTTCTCATCCCAAGCTGTCCACGTTACATTGAACTCCTTGCACTTCTCAGAAGGCACCTCATCTTACCCATTCCCCGACCCTCTATCATCTACCCCCTTTTCCTCTAAATACTTGCTCCCAAAGTGCAGCAGGCACAGGATTCAAAAAACTTCTTCCCTCTCCTGTACCTCCGTCTGGGGTAGGCAGCATTCTCTTGGCTCCTGTTGGACCTCAGGCAAACTTCTCCAAATCCTGGTTTTCTTGACCGTAAAAGGCATCTTAATGGTTCATTAGCACTTAGCATATAGAGAGCATTTTTTTAAATTATGGAAACAAAAATTAACTGTTTTTAGAAAATCTTGAGATTCAGGGTGCAAACTCTTTACTGCACTTGGTTTTCACAACTCAGTGCGGTTAAAATGTGACACGACGGCTGCAAATCAAGCGAGCTCTCCTCTTCCTGTACTGTCTATAAAGATTAGGTAGGAGAAGGCGTCCAAGTCAGTAAGGATCAGAAGAAGGGAATCATAAAGTTGGAAAGACCCGCGAAAATCATTCATCCAGGGGTTTCTAACCTTGGCTGAGCTTTTAATAAAATGCCAATGCCTGGGTCTTATCTCAAAGGAATCTGACTTAGCTTGTCTAGTGTGGCCAAGCAGTAGTATTTTTGGAGTTCCCCAGATGCTTCCAATATGCACCCAGGATTGAGAACAACTGATATAATCCTACTCCTTCCTTTCATTTGATGAGGCTAACATGACAGGTAAAGTCACTTGGTTGGGAAGAGAGGAGACACAATGAAAATAACCACGGTGCCTCAACATACAGTTCTTTTTCCATTAAATCACACTTAATAATAAATTATTTCTGTAAGGGTGAGGAAATAAACTCTGTAAAGTCTAATGATACTCCATGATTCATTACAGAAAGAATGATGAGGAAATCAACAGATGTGTAAGAACCTGCTGGCTTAACGTGAGCACTATGGGTGCGATGAGCTGGACTGAAAGTAAATCAGCCACCAGCTGCGTGTGGTAGCACTTCAAAATAAATGTAATGAGAAGCAATTTGAAGCAAGGAAAAAAAAAAAAAAAGATTCCAACTGCCAGGCAAAGGCAGATTCTGTGCAGGAAATAACTTGGCTGAATAAACAGAACTAGCTAAGACTAGATTATACAAATATGATTTATTTCTAATTCAGACAAAGCTGAACTCTACAGCAACGCCATCTACTTATAATTTCCTCTCTGTGTAAATCTGTTGCTGGTAATAAGCATGTATATACAGCTTTCTACAAGCCTTATGCTTGACAAAGAGAAATAAGAGAGGCTTTCAGGTTCGCAGGAACTGAGGATGGAAACTACATAGGTGCGAGAGGTCAAATTTCTCTTGGATTTCTCTTCCAAACTTAGAATATTTAAAAAGTTAAACTGAGAATGACAATGAGGAAGGTCAGTGGAGGAGACAGATTAATATTTATTGGCAGAGGAGCAAGGGACAGAGGGAGCAGGTGGTGCTGTTTTGTTTCCCCACTGCAGCTCCAATCCCCATCCTCAAGTCAACTCTATTTCCAGATGGTCCCTCAGTTCCAAGACTCAAAGAAATAGTCTTATCCAGGATAAAAACTGCTTGCCTTATTGCTTGAGTTTTATTTTCATAATCATTTTCTGCTATTTCTCAACTTTTTAAACATATCTTTCTTCTTTCCAATTTTTAAAATGTATTTTTTTTTGAGAAAGAGTGAGAGCAAGGGAGATCACAGGGAGAGAGGGAGAAGCAGACTTGCCACTGAGCAGGGAGCCCAATGTAGGCTCCTGAGATCA
The DNA here is from genome assembly GCF_963455335.1 of Martes martes. Taxonomy (NCBI): domain Eukaryota; kingdom Metazoa; phylum Chordata; class Mammalia; order Carnivora; family Mustelidae; genus Martes; species Martes martes. Next base: position 25,657,321 of record NC_137888.1, on the reverse strand, counting down.
TGACTGGAGCCGAAGGCAGATGCTTAACTGATGGAACCACCCAGGAGCCCCAAGCGTAAATTCTTTTAATATACGGTCATCCTTTCTCAGTTTGTGATCCTGATCATATAGCTAGTAATATAATTTTCTGCTCCATACAAACTTCTAGAATATTTGCCTTAGCTTCCTATTTTTATATACACACATATATCATAAATTTCCATTTTTCATTTCAAGTTGAATTTTTGGGCTAAGGATATGTGATACATGGCCCAAATTAGTGAAACTCAGGGAACTAAAAAACATGCTATAGTCCAGGAAGGATAATGCCATTTGGGTTCCTATCATGCTCTAAACTAGTATAAAGATCGATATTTAGGCATCACAAACAGAAGGATAAAACACTGTAACATAAAGACTGTTATCAGAAAATAGGTTATATATATTACAGATAAGTTGTAACCTTTATTTTCACTGTATTAAAGTAACTTCTAGTTATTTCAAAGGCTGGCTGGTCACTATGTAGGTTGTGAAGACCCTTTCCATATCTGTCTCCTTTCAGTTACTTCTTCATGAGACACACAGGAGTGGAAGGGAAGAGGAAGTAAATCTTTAACCCATCTCAGATGTTCCCTTTTAGCAGCTTTCATAGATTAGAGTAATTTGGATGAAGGATAACTAATGCTTGAGACTTAGAAATTATCCATAGATGTTACTTATCCAGGTTCTCATAATGGAAAACTGCCAACTTTAAGAACTATTCAAATCAATATATTTTGTTACTGAGCCATGTGTTTCACAAACTCCGATCTCAAAGCTACAGTTCCATTTTAGATCCGTTTTAGATCCAATTCAAATGTCAGCCACACAGAAACACCCCCCACCCAACGTGACATCCCAGACCCTTCATGATAAACCTGTGAGAAAACAGAGGCATAAAAGACTTTCAATCCCCCTATCTACCATCCACTTATCAGTTTGTTTTAAAAAATTCAAATGGTTCCAATTTCAAAGTGAATCTGATGCAGTGATAGTCAGGGAAACTCACCACCAAAATGCACTCCTTCACTTTTACGCCTTAATCCATAACTTTTCCATTTTTTCCTAACAGAATCCAAGGAAAACTTGTGGATTTTTTTACACTTATCCTCCTGTAATCTCCCCCTTCCATATAGTACAATGGTACCTAATAATGAGTTGAGAACTTTTTTTCTTGTTATTTCCCTTTTTAGGTATTTGGAGTTTTTTAATAGTTTTTTGTTTTGTTTTGTTTTTTGTTTTGTTTTGTTTAAGATTTTGTTTAAGATTCTATTTATCTAGAGGGATAATCTAGATATCTAGATATCTAGAGAGAGAGAGCACAAGTGGGGGAAGCCGCAGGCAGAGGGAGAGGGAGAAGCAGGCTCCCCACTGAGCAGAGAGCCAGATGTGGGGCTCCATCCCAGGACTCTGGGATCATGACCTGAGCCAAAGGCAGACGCTTAACCAATGGAGACATCCAGGCGCCCCCCTTTTAGGTATTTGAAACTTATAGGACCTTCCCAGTTACTAATCTTTCAGCAAAGTTTACACCTTTAAAGTAAGTATATTCACCTCTGACTTGTAAAATTGTCAAGATCTGTGATAAAGTAGGCAGAGAGGCCTGACTATATGAAGCACCTATCAAGTGTTAGCTATTATTTTTAATGTTCTCCCTTGTGTTCTCTATATTCAGTGTCTTACACAAAGAGGCTCAAGGAATTAAGTAATAAATGAAAGCTTGAAAAGAGTAGTAAAAAAAATAAATAAATAAACAAATGGGTGTTCATTTCAGAACTTCCTCCCTAATTAAGCAGGATCCTCAAGTCATCTTCTCTGAACCTTGATTCCACTGTACTTTTAGTTTGTGAAGAGGTGGCTTAAATGAGTCCATTTGAACTATTAAACTTACACCATTTGAGAAAATTCATAACCCTAGAGAGAGCTCTTACAAGATGAACTAATATAGCAAGGAAGTCTTTAAACTCCAGGGGTGTGAAGTCTTGTTTGGAAGAAAGTAGGGAATCTCCCCCGCCTGTGGTGGAAACACCACATGGGAGGAGAATTAAAGATTTGTGTGACAAACAAACAAACAAACAAAAAGGTACATTTGTAAGAAGGTCTGGAAATCCACTATTCCAAACCTTCATTTAGTTTCTAAAACATCTGGGAGCCACTGGAGACTTCAGAGAACAGTGATGTGATCAGAATATTATCATGACTAACTGTAAGAAGGTAAGCCTTGTCACTTGGAAGAGAATCGATGATGGAGAAGGTAAATGATAAAATGTTCATCACTTGAGGGGCGCCTGGGTGGCTCAGTGGGTTAAAGCCTCTGCCTTCGGCTCAGGTCATGATCTCAGGGTCCTGGGATCGAGCCCCGCATCGGGCTCTCTGCTCTGCAGGGAGCCTGCTTCCTCCTCTCTCTCTGCCTGCCTCTCTGCCTAGTTGTGATTTCTCTCTGTCAAATACATAAAAAAAAGTAATAAAAATAAAAATAAAAAAAAATGTTCATCACTTGAACTACTACTAAAGCTGTTCACTGACAGCTATTACATGTCTCAAATTGTTGTAGAAAGTGTAGCTTCTAATAGGAGATGGAAAACCAAGTGTTTCATTGATAAATCAACAAAAGAATAAAGAATTTATGGAGACATAACACCCAATTGAGTATGCGCCAATCTTTTGTTCTCACACAAACACACTATCTCCCAAATGCACAATTTTTTAGATGCAAAATATGTTTTAAAAGATTTTACTTATTTGAGACAAAGGGAGAGAGCAAGAGAGAGAGAGAGAGCGTACAAGTTGAGGGGGGATCAGAGGGAGAGGGAGGTACAGACTCCCCGCTGAGCAGGGAGCCCAACTCAGGGTTCAATCCCAGGACCCTGGGATCATGACCCGACCTGAAGGCAGAAGGTTAATCAACTGAACCATCCAGGTGCCCCCAGATGTAAAATATTTAAAATTCATTTCATTTTGGGCATTTCAGGCCCTGACCTAGGACTTGGGACTGTGTGACTGACCTTTTGAGTGACCTCCAGCAAACCATGTAACTGTCTTTACTCTAAATTTTAAGTATTTCAGAAACAAGCTTTGAAATCACTGTCACACGCAAATGATCTTTAATCTTTAGGATTCTTGCTATGCTCCAAAAAGGTTTCTCTTGATTCATTCTTATTCGTTGTACAATTAAATGTTGTTTTCCCAGATCTTTGAGGAAATTTTTTTTTGTAGATTGCAGTGCTCCAGATAATCGTATGACCATTTCTTTAAGAAACACCAATTTTTAAAAAAGTTGTATCTATTTTGTATAAAAATACGAGTTGCATTAACTACTTCCCTGCTTTCTGGTTTTTTTGTTTGTTTGTTTGTTTGTTTGTTTTTTTAAGATTTATTTATTTGAGAAAGAGAGCAGGAGCTTGTGAAGGAGGCAGGCAGAGGGAGAGAGTCCTAAGTAGACTCAGTGCTGAGCACGGAGCCCTATGTGGGGCTCAGCTAGATCTCACAACTCTTGAGATCTTGACCTGAGCCAAAACCAAGAGTTGGATGATTAACTGACTGTGCCACCCAGGTGCCCCGCTTCCCTGCTTTCTTAAGCAGAGTGTGCTGAATGTGATTTAATGCTTTATTGATGACTCAGAACCATAACAAACACCTTCATTCTCATGGCGAGCTGAGATTCAATGATGTGTGACCCAACCGCCAAAGGAAGAAAATGTAAGAAAAGCCTACACACACATACACATAAGAGATTGTTTGCTTTCTAACTATTCATTTCACCACTGAACTGGGTGCCTCACTTAAGGGAGGACAGCAGCAAAGTAGAGCATCTAGGGAAGCCAGGATGGTGAGTGGCCTTGAAATAGGGTAGAGTCAGGGGAATGACTGAAAGAAGAATTAGAGGCTTCACTTACAAAGAGAAAATTTAGAAAAGATAAATATTTAAATGTTGGTAGTGTTATGAAGATGCCTTAGCTATAAATCGCAAATACCTCAATCAGAGAACCAGGACCAAGGGGTAAAAATTATTACAGGGGAGCATATTTTGGTTCAATATAAAAGGAACGCATCTTTGTAATTTGCTTTGTTTCACAATTTATACGCAAGATCCTATTTAGTTTCACAGGTAATAGAAAGATGAGCTACATAAGCACAGGCTTCCCAAATGAGGCAAGAGCCCGCTGCAGCTAGAACACAGAATATGTGAGGTGGGAAGCAGAGAGAATGGAAAAGTAAATGGAGCCAGACAATGAGGAACCTGGAAAGCTAAGTTGAGGATTCTAGATTGTTTTAAATAGGCAACTTGGTGGGGTGGGGTGGGGTGAATGGGGGGGTCACCTGGGTGACTCAGTCAGTTAAGCATCAGACTCTGGATTTAGGCTCAAGTCGTGATCTCAGGTTTATGAGACTGAATCTGGAACTGGGCGCCATACTCAGTGGGGAGTCTGCTTCCCTCCCTCTCTCTCTCCCTTTCCCTCTGCACTTCCCCACCCCTCGTGCACGCTCCTGCACATTAGTAAATAAATCTTCAAATAAATAAATAAATACGCAATTGGGAGTGACAAAGTATTCTAAAATCCTTTATAGCTCAAATTTTATTTAGAAAAATAATTATAAAACAAGTTCATTATTAAAAATTCAAAGATAGCAAAATATGGTACGTGTAGAGTAAAAGCTGACCATCAAACCCAACTCCCAGCGGGTATACATAAACAATTTAGCTTGTATCTTTACTTAACCTTTTTGTGGCTCAGGTTCTTCATCTACAATAACAGATAATAATAGCACCTACTTCATAACGGTGTTATGAGGATTAAATGAATAATTGCCAACTCCACGAAGGCAAGGATTTTGTCGAGGTCAGGGATTCTCAACCTTTGCACTACTGGCATTTCAGGCTGACTAATTCTCTGATGTGAAGAGCTGTCTTGTGTGTTGTAGGGTAAACAGCAGCAGCCCTGGCTTCTACCCACTAGATGCCAATAGCAATCCCCCTATACATACATTCTCGTGACAACAAAAAATGTTTGCAGACCCAGCCAACTATCCCCTGGGGGGCAAAATCACCCCGCATCAAGAACCACTGGTTTCATTTGCTGCTGAATGCCTATCACTTAGCACAACATGTAGTACATATCTGCTGAATGGAATGAATGATACATGTAAAGATCCTTGAACAGGGCAGGCACATAGGAAGCCCTCAGTTAACTGCTAGCAATGCTAGCTATTTTTATTATACTATTTTCCTGCAAGACTATGCCACATATAACTATTTCAGCATAAATGAGGTCATATTATGTGTACTTCACTGCAATTTGCAACTTTTCACTAATGATATGTATTAGACACTATTTTATGTCACCACGAACAAATATAGTTCTATCTCAGTCATTTTCTTTTTTAATTTGAATTCCAGTGTAGTTAACATTGAGTGTTATATCAGTTTCAGGGGTACATTATAGTGATTCAGCAGTTCTACATACTACTCAATTCTCACCAAGATAAGTGTACTCGTAATCGCCTTCACCTACTTATCTCAGTCATTTTCAATGAAGTCATAGCATTCTCATGTATGGGATATATCCTATCTTACCAATTCACTTGTTCAATTCACTATTGATGGATATTTAGGTTAATTCCAATTTATTACTATTATTAATAATGCTGCAAAGAACTTTTCCATCAAGAATTTTTAGCAATGTAATGATACAATCTGAGCTATGCAATATATTATGTTCTAATTTTAAAAGAGGTTCTGTATTTAGGTTTCTCCAAAGAAACAGAAATAATGAGAGAGAGAGAGAGAGGCAGATTTTAACAAATTGGCTCATGTCATTATGGAGAATGGCAAATCCAAAATCAACAGGGTGGGCCAACAAGCTATAGACCCTGAGAAGAGCCAATGTTTCGGTTCAAGTCTGAAAGTCATCTTCTGTGGAATTCCTCTTGCTCAGAGGAGGTCAGTCTTTTGTTCTCGTCTGGCCCTTCAACAGATTAGATGAGGCTCACCCACATTATAGAGAGCAATTTACTTTACTCAAAGTCTACCACTTAAATGTTAATTCACCCACAGGGTGCCTGGGTGGCTCAGTTAAGCATGTGACTATTGGTTTTGGCTCAGGTCATGATCTCAGGGTCATGGGATCAAGTCCCACATAGGTCTCTCCCCTCAAGGTGGAGTCTACTTGGGATTCTCTTTCCTTCTCTCTCTGTCCCTCCCCCCACTTGTGCTATCTCTTTCTCTCTCTAAATTAAAAAAAAATTTTAAATAAAATATTAATTCATTCAAAAAAACTCTCACAGAAACATCCAGAATAATATTTGACCACATATCTAGGCACCACGGTCTAGCCAAGCTGACACATAAAATTGTCAACAGATTCTTGTCAACCAGAGAGAATCTCCTAAGTGGCAACATATAAGTAGAGGTTATCTAAGAGAAAAACAGCAGAGATGAACCATGAGCTGACTAGGGTGCTGGACTAGACGATGTGTATGCTCATCTGGGGTTCTGAGTCAAGACTGTGGAGATATCTTCTAGGAAGAGTAATGCATGTCATCATGGCCATAGACTAGTGTATTCTTGAAGTTTATGTGCCTACTATTTAGAATTCGTCTATCAGGAACCTGGCTGGCTTAGTCCGTTGAACGTCTGTCTTCGGCTCCAGTCATTCCCTGAGCGGAGGCCTGGGACCGACCGAGTTCTTCATGGGGCTCCCTTCTCAGTGGGGAGTCAGCTTCTCCTTTTCCCTCTGCCCCTCCCTCCTGCTAGTGCTCTCTCATTCTCAAATAAATAAATTCTTTAAAAAAATAAAAATAAAAAATGGAATTCTTGGGGCGCCTGGGTGGCTCAATGGGTTAAAGCCTCTGCCTTTAGCTCAGGTCATGATCTCAGGGTCCTGGGATCGACTCCCGCATGGGGCTCTCTGCTTACCAGGGAGCCTGCTTCTTACTCCCTCTCTCTCTGACTGCCTCTCTGCCTACTTGTGATCTCTGTCAAATAAATAAATAAAATCCTTAAAAAAAAATTAGTTCAGATTCATGAAGTAAGGTTAGATGTTCAGGGAGAGGAAGAAATCCACTATTTAAAAATGTACCACTGTTTATTTTTAGCTACCATTTTTTAGCATCTAGGCATTAAACTACACTATGCTTAGGAGTTAAGGGTATTCTACAACCTGTCATCATTCTCTCACTGCAGGAGGCCCGTCATTAACCTTTCCATTAATTCTATATCTTTCAGGTCTTCCTAAATCAACACCTACTCTAAATTACTACTTAAATTAAACCCTAGTTTTACATCTACATTCTCTCTGTTTTAGTCTGAAAAGCCTACAAGCTTTTCTGTCTAGTCCCCATTTCTGCCTCACTCCAGACTCTGGCTCGAAGCCTGGACTTTCTCAAATCCAATCGCTTGCAAGCAAATCCTCTATCAAACAGCTCTCTCACATGTTTGTGTATTAAAAATAGCTAATATGACTCACCAACGCGTCTTACTTACTCAAACTAAAGGGCAGCTCTTGTGCCCCAGGGATGGAAGACTAGAGGAGGGAAACGTGTGAAGAAGAGCACCCGATATTCAGAAACAATTTTCTAAATCTTATACTGATGTTGAATGTGTCCCTGGTATTTCCATCAGGAAACATATCTACAAGTGATTTAATGTGGAATTATTCTTTTTTTAGCTGATTTTCCTGGAGAGTTATATTTTTCTTAAATGTCTGGTTTGGCTAATATGGCACTGTCATGTTTATTCATGGATCACCCTGTTTAGACTAATATTAGAATAATGGCCTTGGCTTCAAAAATGGCTTTTGTCAAACTCTCTTCTGTCTTAACATTCTGAGATAACCTTGTCATCTGTTCATTCCTTCATTCAAGAATCATTACTGAATACTTTGTATGGTGTGCAGGGTTGCTATGTTCCCCAGCTTCAGAGAGCACCATCCTCATACCCTCTGGAGTTGAGTTTGTGGGGAGGAGGGCATTCCCTGTGGTTGTATATTTACTGACAGGGATAAAAAAGGTATATATGACATAGTCACCTAGCCTAGGCCCTCCACGAGGATTAATAAATCTTTTTTTTAAAACAAGTAGATTATTCTGCATTCATTGCATTATTTATTCATATAGGCTGGTCACTTGTTTTTTTGTTTGTTTTTTTAAAGATTTTATTTTATTTATTTGACAGACAGAGATCACAAGTAGGCAGAGAGGCAGGCAGAGAGAGGGGGAAGCAGGCTCCCCGCCGAGCAGAGAGCCCGATGCTAGGCTCGATCCCAGGACCCTGAGACCATAAGCGGAAGGCGGAGGCTTTAACCCACTGAGCCACCCAGGTGCCCCTAGGCTGGTTATTTGTTAATGAATAGTATAAGTTTTGGTTTTCTTGGTGCAGACGCTCTCTCTATCCCTGATGCGAAAGTACATATAGTAATTAACATAAGCACAAAACAGGCAGAGATTTGAAAGTAACTATACACTAGGCAATAAAAACGCTGACTTTCACATGAAGTTTCTATGTTGTAAAGTGTTGATAACTCTATCAACCAATGGAATAAACTCCAGCCCTGTCCAGCTGTGTCAACACAGCTGATGACGTGACCTTCATAAATGACAAAAAATCAAGTTTGATTGTCATTTTCATTCCTTGTATTTTTTTTATTCAAGTTATAACAATAGGAAAATTGCTTCTCTTTAATACAAATAAGCCAGGAAGGTCATACAATCTAGTCATGAGAGGTTTATTTGTAATCATTTGTAAAAAAAATTCCTTCAGTAAGAAAACTTTTTTCCTTATAGTAACTGACCTTTGTTTTCTTTTTCACCCCTATCAAACATTGCTAAGACTTAACATAACTATTTCCGTTAGTTGCATCAGAAATACCTTGTGACTCAGGTAGAAATAATTCTTCAAGCAGAACAATTTATATGACTTGCCTTTTACCATCCATTAAGCAGCTTTTTATGTTGGGCCTACTTGTAATGTGTATTAATAGCAGCTTGTAAGAGGAAATGACATTCAGCATTTTCACTGATTTATAAGAAGAAATGACTACTTCACGGAGCACCTGGGTGGCTCAGGGGGTTAAGCCTCTGCCTTTGGCCTGGGTCCTGATCCCAGCGTCCTGGGATCAAGCCCCACATTGGGATTTCTGGTCAGCGGGGAGCCTGCTTCGCCCGCCCCCTCTGCCTGCTTGTGATTTCTGTCAAATGAATAAATAAAATCTTAAAAAAAAAAATGACTATTTCAGATAACCTTCACTCAATACTGGCCTGTACTGAGTGCTGGAAGGAGGTGAATACAAAGATGAACAAGACCTCATCTGTTCTCTCTATGTGCGCGCTCTGGTGCCTGACACCCATGTAGGCTCAAAAGCCAGTCTAACAGGGGTTACAACCACGGATTAAACCGAGAGCTTTGAGACTATGGGAAGATTAACTACAAATGGGGGATTCAAACGTGGGTGTAGCAACCACGTGGGGATGTCAGAGGAAGGAGAAAACAAGGAGCTTTGAGAATGAAGAGAAAGAAAAGAGAAAGTTTTGAGAAATTTAAGCATGGGAGTCTGGTTGCAACGCTCAGACGTAGCCCGCGTGCATCTTGTGTTCCCTGAGGACAGTTTCACGCGCTCTCCCTGTTCCCTACAGGGTACAATCTAAATGGCGTGATTTAAGTCTCCCAAAACCTCCCCTGACATACCTTCTGTTGCTGGGCTCTTGCCCGTTCCATTCCTGTCGGAGGACTTCACTTCCACCAGCTCCCACCCCGACCTCACCACATGCCTACCACCTGGTTGTTTCCCATAAATGCTACCACAAAGCCAGAATCCTTCCCCATTCTTCTCCAGATACGCAATTTATACACTCAGCATTTATTCAAATTATGTGTGTTTGCATGAATTACTTTTTTTTTTTTAAACTGAAGGCCCAGCATGTATTAAGTGGTGTGTAAGATACAAAGTTACACCAGATCAGGTCACTACTACTCAGGGAATTTTTAACTCATTTAAATTCTATCTATCCTCTGAGAGAACTTCTCCAGACCAGCCTGGCTCCTGAAATTCTATATGTTCAGAAATGTCACTACCAGGGTGCCTGGGTGGCTCAGTTGGTTAAACGTCAGCCTTTGGCTCTGGTTGTGATCCCAGGGTCCTGAGATCAAGGCCCACGTTGGGCTCCATGGCTAGCTGGGAGCCTGCTTCTCCCTCTCCTCTGCCCTTCCCCCTGCTGTGATCTCTCTCTCTGTCAAATAAATAAGTAAAATCTTAAAAAAAAAAAAAAAAGAAAGAAAGAAAGAAATGTCAGTATCAATTTCATGAAGGATTTAAACTATTTCCAGCAGGTCTCCTTTTTCTTGAAATGTTATATGAAATATTTATTATTGTTTACTTTTCATCAGTTAAATACTTTTGAACTCTTTCAGAAGGAGCATCTGTTTCTTTAGTAGCAATAATTAAAATATTTTCTGTATTATAGATGCTATAGGTGCTCAACAAATAATTGGCACACACAAATGAAATTAATGACCACAAATATTCTATATTATAAATATTTTAAGTAAAAACCTATATATTACAAATACATAGAATAATATATACATATATAAACATAATGGACCAGTTAAGATGTTGTGATTTTATCTGCATTTCTAATTTCATGAACCAGTAATTTCTTTAATGCATACATGTGTATGTATATATATGACAAAAGTTTATTTTCCTAATTAAGATTCCTTCAAAAATCCATCGTTATTTAAATTATATTATCATAAAGTTGTGTGAAAAATTTGTTACGCTGCCATCAGATTTTCATAAAGCTGAAAAAGAAAAATCAATTTTCCTTATAGTGGAAACATTATCTCAGAATAAAAAATATGATTTTAAATTGAATAAACATGGAAAAAAATCACTACAGTTTCTTAATTACATTTATTTTGCCATTTACTTTTTAATTTTGCCACTTAAATCATGTAAGAAAACTACAGAAATTTGGAAGAAAGTAAAAGCTAGAACCAAAAAGATCATAGTATTATGGGCTGAGTGATTATTTCAATATTCCTTGGAAAAATCCTATACAGTAGGTCTTAGTAAGCTCCAGTAAGACTCAGAGAAGCTAAATAACTTGCCCAAACAAGGTCCCTAAAATACTATATATATATATATATATATACATTTAAAGATTTTATTTATTTATTTGACACAGAGAGAGAGATCACAAGTAGGCAGAGAGGCAGGCAGAGAGAGAGGGGGGAAGCAGGCTCCCTGCTGAGCAGAGAGCCTGATGTGGGGCTCGATCCCAGGACCCTGGGATCATGACCTGAGCCGAAGGCAGAGGCTTAACCCACTGAGCCACCCAGGCGCCCCTAAAATACAATATTTAAACCCAGGGGTTTGTGACGTCAAAGTCGCTGCTTTTTTTTTTTTCCTCCCCCCTCCCCCAAGTAGGCTCCATGCCCAGCACAGAGCCCAACACGGGGCTTGAATTCACAACCCTGAGATCAAGGCCTGAGCTGAGATCAAGATTCAGAAGTTAATTGACTGAGCCACCCAACTGTTCCAGAGTCCAGGCTTTCTGTCTGGTACCAGAGCAGTACAGAGAAACTTCGAGGAAGTGGTGGCATTTTAAATTGAGGCTCTAGGGAGTGCTCAGTTTCCAGGGACAGACAGGGTAAAACACTCCTGCCTAAAGAAGAAACTGTGCTAAGACGCACTGCAGAGAATATGGTGGTTGCTGTGGTTAAGTATCCCCTCTCGGGACTGGAGGCATTCATTCCCAAACAGCTGGCAGGTTGGTGGGTGATGGCAGGGGGGGATTTGCTATCAGAACCACCTCACCCAGGGGCAGCTCACACAGATACCTGCTTACTGCAGGATAAAGGCCTAAGCCCCTTGCCTCAAGGTGGGGGAAATTCTAAAGGGTCCCCCAGCTCCAGAACTCTGTTATAACTACATCTCCCCCATTTTCTGCCCAGTGCTATTTCCTTTGCTCCTCGATAAACTTTCTACATGCAAGTTTCCATCTCAGGGTCTATTTCCCAGGAAAGTAGCCTATGGCAGTAAGAAATAACAACAATAAACAAACACAGTATGGTATACAACAACAATAAGAGGGAGATAAAGTTCTGCTTGGAGAAAACCTTGAATTTCATGCAAAGGAATCTGGACTTTATCCTGTGGAACACCGGCTTCCAGAGTGGCTTGAAGAATACTCTGGGGTACAGGAAGAAGATATTCATTCATTCATTTACTTATTTGAGGGAGAGAGAGAGAGAGCAAGATAGCATGAGCAGGGTGAGGGGTAGAGGGAGAAGCAGGCTCTTGGCTGAGCAGAGCCTGATGCAGGGCCCGGACACGGGGCTCAATCCCAGGACTCCGGGACCAAGACCTGAGCCTAAGGCAGATGCTCAACTGACTGAGCCACCCAGGCACCCCGAAGATATTTATGTGGAGGCCGAGAAAAATCAAGGCCATCCCACCTCCGGTTTAGTCTTAGCATAAGTATAGCCATCTTAGCTCCAGCAGCCGTCTCAGACCCCTGTGCCCAAGAGCTGAACTTTCCCCCACCCTGCTTTAGTAAGCCCCACCCTGCTTTGGTTCCAGAAACCCCCACCCTGCTTTAGTAACAGGAACCCATAAATACCCCTGCCTTAACTAAGCTTGGGGTCCAAGTCCCTACTCTGCTGTGCCAGGTATACTTGGGCCCAAACTTAAGCTTGTCAAATAAACCCCTCGTGTCACTGCATCGGTGCTTGGCTCCTTGGTGGTCTCTCGGACGCAAAAACTCGGGCATAACATTTATTTACTGTTACTCCTATTTTTATAAATGTCTACTCTTCTCTGTTTTATGATACAGATAACATTAGTAAAGTAGTACAAACACAGATACTTTGGTATGTGCTCTAATTTTTTTTAAATAGATGTGTGCAATCAAAAATTGAAACCAGTTATTAACATTGGGAATGTCAATGAAGTTTTGTTTTAGTTTTTGTTTTTTTTTTAAAGATTTTATTTATTTGATAGGCAGAGATCACAAGTAGGCAGAGAGGCAGGCAGAGAGAGAGGGGGAGAAGCAGGCATCCCACTGAGCAGAGAGCCCGATGTAGGGCTCGATCCCAGGACCCTGAGATCATGACCTGAGCTGAAGGCAGAGGCTTTAACTCCACTTAGCCACCCAGGTGCCCCTTGTTTTTGTTTTTTGAGTTGAATTAGAATAGTGGATCTCAACCTTCAACCCAGCAGAATCACCTGGGAACTACTAAACGATTAACATGACCAGACTCCACCACAAACCAACTGTGTCATTCTCTGGGTGCAAACAAACATCAATATTTTTCTTTGCCCTTGAAAAAGGACAACTACCTCCGTGTTGACTTCAAACTCCCTAACTGCTTAAGTTTTTCCTTCCAGCTTATCTTCCAACTCAGGCAAATGACCCAATGGGCAAAGTGTCCTCTGATGGAAACCAAAGCTACCACCTTAAGCAGTAAGAACTGCCCTGAGCCAGCACAACCCACATGGACTGACCCTAGGGCAGTGATGGATTTGGCCTTTACTGCCCACCTGCATGTACCCACCCACCTATGCCACACATTTTCCTTATATAAACCTGAAAGTGTCATCAGCACCTTGGAGACAATCTTTGAGATCTAATCCACTGCCTTCCTGGTGTTGGCCTCACTGAAATAAATCTCTTTCTTGCTTCACTACCACCTGTTTCTCTGCCTTTGGATTTTGCCAGAGGCAAGTGATGGAACCTGGTCTATTTGGGAACCATCTTCCCCCACCCCCAACCCTGCCGCCCCGAGCCAGGTACTCCTGCACCCCTGCGTCCCAGCTACAGTTCTAATGTTCTGGGGTTAAGAACCACTGAATCAGACTTACAATCAAGTTTGATCTGCATTAGCCAATAAAACATTATAGTTAACAAATTCAAACTGTTAAAGATCCTAAAAAATAACCATCTAGTTACAGAGGAATACAAGCTGAAGATTTAAGGAATGCTTTCACCTTAAGTATAAGGTCTGTATTGGAAATAAATGTGGTTATTCTCTCCACATTTCATGTTTACTTCCTTATAAAACCCAGCAGTCCTCCGAGTGGGAAGAAATGAGTAACACCCATTAAGAGACCTTTCACGTTCAACCACTTTCTTATCTGCTGGAATATGAGTGAGCTCTCAGCCTCTCAGCTTGTTTTCTGAGTTTACACAATAATAAAATACACACAATGACCCTCTTACTCTTCCTTACCAGCTGATTATTTAATACTGATTAGCTTTGAAATGCAAATAGCCCTATCAAATAGCAAGCTACTTGCCCTTGCCTGGACATTAGAGTGAAAGCCAAAACCATTTTAGGCAGACAATATAGTCCAGCCAAAGGCTCCTCAGAGATCTCCAATTTTTTCAGGATTATATTCAGGATATGAAATTCTTTGTACTGGCTAACACATAATCTTTTCTCCTAAATGCATTAACCCTTTGCTGACCGTTAGCTGAACTTTCAAAGCAAACATGATGCTTTCAGCATTTGTGTTTACATAAAAAATGACGGATCCCAGTATGAGAGAGAATTTGTACAGAAGAATCTTATCTAGGTATTACATTAGGACCACCACTTGTTTGTCCTAAACAGAGAGGAAAACTTTAAAGCTGCCATCTACCTTTGAGATTACCTAATTCACCCTGCTCAGTTTACAGATAAGCGCTAAGGTCCAGCATGCCTTTACTAGGTCGGTATTTGGGCTGGAGGAAACAGGGTTGGGTTGCTCAATGATAAATTCCTGGTGGGGTGGAAACTGAGCTGGCATGGGCAGGCGGGTGTCAAACCAGTTGGAGTTCCTGGCCTGAAATTCAAGGCTCCAAAGAATGAGAGGCTAAGCAGGGCCTAAAACAGGATATCAAAACTACAGCTGATTTCTCAAAGCAGCAGGAAGGAATGAGGCTGTTGCCAGGTCTCTGGGCGGCACACGAAGAGCCCTTGACTCTCCCCGCCCTGCCCCCCACAGAGTCAGGTGCTCAGGTCAGACTGGGCATTCCTCTGGGGCTACTCATGCCAAGAAACCAGATTAACATCTCAGTGGGATAGCTTAGAAATGACATAGACTTGCGGTAGAAATGCAATGCCTGCCACGCATTAGGGAAGCCCCATTCCGGTCCTTTCTCCTTAAAAATATCTACTATCACAGACCATCTGCCTGGGTTGCCAGGGACTGCGGGAAGGAGAGAATGGGGAGTTACTGTTTAACCGGTGCAGTTTCGGTTGGGAAAGATGAATAAGGTACAAACCGATGATACAATGGTTGCGCGACACTCTGACGGTACTTGCTGCCACCGAACTGTGCACATAAAAAATGGTTAAAATGGTAAATATTATCTATATTTTACCACAATAATAAAAAAAAAACCCTGCCATTAGTTCTGCACTCACCAACATGTACTTTTGAATAAATTTCTCATTGTTGTTTATTTAATTAAAAAACTGCCAAGAAATTCAGGAATTCTATGTTTGAGGAAATCATTAGCAGACTGAAAATCACTTGCTACAGAGAATCAAATCGCTGAGAAAATCTATTTTTTTTTTTTTTACATTTTGTCAGAAGCAGTTGGTAAACAAAGAACAAAAGAACTGTAAATTTCAGAGAGCTAAAGTGTTCCACAACCCTGAATAAAAATATTAGTTCCTAACATTACTTCCCCCACCCTTTCCCAAACAGATCTTTAAAAATAAGTAAATAAATAGCAAGGAACTGTCTTGTAAGTATTCAAAACTCGCCAAAGAAGGGAGCAGGGGAGGGTTGCTTTTTTGTATTTCTTGCTGGGTGTCATTTAATTGTCATTTTACAGCCAAGGAAACTGAGGATTAGAGAGGTTAAGTATTTTGCCCAAAGTCACACAGTTAGGAAGAACAAGGTCCAGACTAGAATCTCAAGCAATCAAACTCCAAATCCTCACTGTTACCAATTGGCTCTTCATATGCAGATGTATGTCTTGCTTCAAGCTATGTGATAATCATAAATAATGCAGTACGGATGCGGGCAAGGCAACGACATTGAGTAATGCCCCAGACAACTGAACTAAATTGCTTCTGAATAGTGGGAGAGTCCTCATAAAGCACTCCATCTGGAACTTCCTTCTAAAAGCAGGCCATGAATAAAACCCTCCCACCACAGCAGTGGAAGCAAAGGGAAACCATGTGCAGAGAGCAAGAGACTCGTACTATGTACACAGAGCTGGCTGGAGCAAATAGAAACAAACATCTAGAACAATCAGCACGTCCTCGGTGTACACTGAGTGTTTCAGCTTGAACCTTGAACAGCTGTACACAGACAGCATTTATAGTTTCTATTTCCTGCCCCCGGCCCCATTCCAGGAAGTTCCCAGCCTGGCGTGAAACTATGATACAACCTAGGGTAAAGACTGGTATGAGAGTTTCAAAAGGATCAGCAGGTGGATCAGAGCCAGAACAAGAGAGCAAGTAGAGAGCTGCTTATCTTAAACTTCAGCTAAAGGCTTTTCCAACACCCTACTGCGGAAGGGTTGAGTCAACCCTTTGTGACTAGACATAGTCTAAATAACTTCATTCCGTACACATGTATTTACAATTAGGTGAGCCAGGCCTCAGGTAAAACTATGGGCAACAGCAGCCATAAATTTGTATTTCCCCAGATCTGCTTTTATTTCTTTGGGAAATCCAGTTTTCTCATATCCTCCAGAATTCGTCTAAGGGGAATGGGAGACTATTCTTCCAAACGCAACTCGGTCAGGTTCTTGGGCCCCTGTCTCTCCTCTCCTTCTCCACTTCACTGCCGGTATTAGATAGGACTCTGGTTCCTTCCCGTCTGCTGAATGGCAACAGTGATGCGGGTGTTTGCTGAAGGTGCTGCCACGGCTACTGAGCGTGCAGCTGAGGGGCAACATCTGGATGTAGAAGACAACATTTTGCTTGGCCCGATCTATGAAGTCAGAGGGCCTGGCTTCAAATTCAACTCTGCCATTCCCTAGGCATATTAATATGAATGGGTGTTTGTGTATTTAACAAATGGGAATTTTAATAGCCCTTACCTGACTGAATTGTGACGTGATGCATATAGAGCCCTTAGGTAACATTATTGAGTGCTTATTAGAAACTGTCTCTGTCTGTTCAGGCTGCTGTAACAGAACATCATCGATGGGGTGGCTTATAAACAACAGTTTATAAGTTCTTGGGGCTGGGAAGCCCAAGATCAAGGTGCTGGCAGATTCAGGATCTAGTGAGAGCCTGTTTCCTGGTTCATAGAATGCCATCTTCTCACTGTGTCCTCACGAGCCGGAAAGGGCAAGTGAGCTCTCTGGGGTCTCTTTTAGAAAGGCATTAGTCCTACTTCATGAGAGGCCCTGCTCTGATGACCTAATCTAAATCTAAACGACCCACCTTCCCGTACCATCACACTGGGGTTTAGGATGTCAACAAAGGAATTTTGAGAGGACAGAAGCATCAGTCTATAGCACGAGCTAAGCGATGTACTAAGATTGTCTTTATTGGTAAGAAGCAAGGGGAAGGTGCTGCTTTCTGCACTCCATTACAGTAAGTAGCTCTGCCCCTTTTAACCTTGATCTTGAAGAAGAGAACCCAAAAATGAAAGAAAAGTTTTATTCAAAGATCTGATTTAAAAAATATCCCTGATCTGAAACAAAAACTGAATCTGCAGGAAAAAAAAATCACCTCTAAGTAAATTCGATATAGAACATTCAACTCCCAAACTAAAGAGCTTCAAAAATAAAGATTTTTTTCTAGCCATCTAGGTTTTATAAGTAAACTACTAGCAAGGGAAGGAATTTAGGCTGGTTTCTAACTTCTCTATGGTAATACTCAACACCAGAAGGAAAAGAACAGTATTAGCCGGCTTCCAAGATGATCTTGTAAGATCCCCATCTCCTGGTGTGCAAACTCTCGTGTAGTCTACTCTCTCTCATTAGCAGGGCTGGACTATGTGACCAATAGAATCCTGCAGAATTAGTGATATGTCACTTCGAAGACCGGGTTATAAAAAGGCACTACGGCTTCAGTCCTGGTGGTACTCTCACCTTCTCTTGGGTAGCGCATTCTGGGGTAGGTTATGCAAAGGGGAAGGCAAGGAGGAACTAATGTCTAGTGCTACCAGTCAGGGAACAACCATATGAGTGAGCCATCTTGGAAGTAGATGTAGGCCCTGTCAACACCCTTGAGATGACTACAGTCCCAGCACACAGCGTGAACACATTATCAGGAGATCTGAGCCATAACCACACAGCCAAGCCACTCTCAGATTCCTGACACTCAGAGACTGCATACCACAACAAAGGTGTGTAGTAAATAGCTAAAATTTTGAGTGACTTGTTATGCAGCCATAGATAATTAAAACAATCCTCAAAAAGAGAAGTAAAGTGACCCAAGAATAATCGATTCAGAGAAGACAGTATTCAAAAATAGAAGTAACAGAGGGGGGCCTGGCTGGCTTAATCCCTGGAGCACGCGACCCTTGATCTTGGGGTTGTGAGTTTGAGCCCCACGTTGGGTATAGAGATTACTGAAAAATAAAGTCTTAAATATTTTTGAATTAAAAACAAGGAATAAAGTAACAGGTAGATATTTTCGTAAGTCAAAAACATTAGGCAACACAACACCCGTTTAAAGAACTACTTGTTAAGAAAAATTAGCCCATTATGAGACTGAAGCAAGGAGCTCAGAAACAAGAGAAACTGGTGAAGAAAATGACAGTGAGAACTGGCTCTGTTAAAACGGAGAAATGACGCTAAGTCACTATGGAAATTTTGCTAGACTGGAAAATAAATGTTAAAAATCATGAAGTGTATAACTGTGATAATAATAGCCTAAATAAACAACACTGGGAGGATTCGCAGGAGTGCTAAGGTTCTTGATCTTTTCTGAGCAAGATGCTAATTACTGTCAGCTAAAATGTAAAGATTTTATTAAGAAATAAACACAATTCCGACCTCGTCATATTTTTCTTAAGTCCTTTTCACAAGTCTTTAAAAAATACTACCTCTCGAGGCACCTGGGTGGCTCAGTTGGTTAAGCGTCTGCCTTCAGCTCAGGTCCTGATCCCAGGGTCCTGAGATCGAGTCCCTGCTCCAGCGTCCTGCTCAGCGGAGAGCCTGCTTCTCCCTCGCCCTCTGCCCCGCTTGTGCTCTTTCTCTTGCTCCATCTCAAATCAATAAATAAAATCTTTAAAAAAAAAAAAAAAAAGAAAATATTATCTCTTGGGAAAAGCTCTGTCCTGATGCCTAATTTCAACAATTCCTTTGGTTTCACTTGTTTTGTTTTTTTATATTGCATATCTGAAGTAAATGCTGCTTAGAAACGGGACTTAACATTATCTCTCTTCTTTCGCTGAAAAACATTGTAAGTCAGGTTCACTACCGTGAACGTCTGGTTCAGGACAGACTTGCAGGGCCAACTTCTCCCAGTCCTGCTTCCCCTTTTGACTGAGGGTCAAGCCAGAGTCTAGCTCCCACAGTCTCATTTCAGGGGCCCCGCTGCATAACTGGCACCTGGGCCTCAGAGGGTACTACCTAGTCCAAATCTATGAATCTACATGAAACCATCCTCAGGTAGAAAACTTGGGGGCAAGGATTGGGGCAATTTATCTCCCCTTCCGGAAGACCTCTGGGCTCCTGATGTAAATGTTTTCCTTCTACTTCTTAGTTCAAGAGCCGTCTTTAAACTAAACACCTCTTTTTACCTTTCTCCTATAGTCAGTCCATGCCTTCTAGGATACACAAGGTATAATGATCTGCTCAAAGCTGGTCTTCCATCTTTATGCATACAAGGACAGAATGGCAACATCTTTCGCATAAAAAGAGGAAAGAAATATTCATGTAATCCTCCCATGGCATAAATTTGACAGATTGTCCTATTAGACAAATCAATAAAAGCTTATATTTATCTACTTGTAATTCAGTGGAATGCAGTCAAACACTTCAAACAGTGCTGACATTACCATAGTAATGTGATACGCTAGTAATCTAATACATTTTAACTACTGGTGTTTCAGGAGAATATGTATCTCTATTGTTTGTCAAGAGTGTTACCTTGGTAGTTTAATAGTGGTAACTCTTGAGTAATCCTGGTGTTACATGTTGAACGCTTGTCAAAATGTCACCACAGAAAGGCAACCAAAATGTGTACATCTTTCAAGAATATAAAATTTCTTCATGCTTTTTAAAATTCTTTTAAAATATTATTATTTTTTACGATTTTATGTATTCATTTGAGAGAAAGAAAGCACAAGCAAGGGGAGAGGCAGAGGGAGAGGAAGAAGCAGACTCTCTGCTAAGCTGGGAGCCTGACATGGGGCTCAATCCTAGGATCTGGAAATCATGACCTGAGCCGAAGGCAGACGCTTAACCATCTGAGCCACCCAGTCGCCCCATCTTCACGCTTTTAGGGAAGATAAAATGAGTCTGTATTTTTATTTCTTTTATGTGCAGATAGCATATGTAAAAAGGACATTTTTACTGCTTAGGATACAGACTCTATGCAATCACACTGTAGAAAACTTCAAAAAAAAACCCTTTATTATTTTTATTACCTATATTTATTTTTTCTGACTAGAGAATTAATATTCGCTACAGAAAACTTGGAATATATAGAAAAGCACAAAGAGAAAACTAATTACCCATACTTCTTCAGCCAGATTTAAGCCTGTTCACATTTTTTTTTAAGTTTATTATTTATTTTTTTAGTAATCTCTACACCCATCATGGAGCTTGAACTTATGACCCCAAAATCAGAAGTTACAGGCTCTTCTGACTGAGCCAGCCAGGCACCCCAAACCTGTTAACATTTTAATATAAGATCTATCAGTATTTTAAGAAAATATATGTATATACCATTTATTTCAAAAACTGAATTCTTTGCATACATTTAGTTTTATATTTTGATGTCTTCACGTACCATGTTGTAATTTTTTTCATCCTATTCAGTATTCTTCTGTGATGTTTTTTAATGGCTGGAGAAGTTATACTCTGTTTAACCAAACTCCTATTTCAGATATTTTAAGTTATTTTTTGTGTTTTACTATTATTTACTTCAAGCAATTTCTAGAAGTAGAATTTTTTGGCAAAAGTGTCTATACATGCTGCAGGCTCATGATACCTACTGCGAACTGCACACAGCCACTGCCCCTTCCCCTACCCCATAGTAACACTAAACTTCACTCGTGCACTCACTAGAAATGCATGCAAAGGCCTATTTTCAGCACCCTTTATCATGGGGTGTTACGTTTTTCAGTATAGCCATTTTCTTTAATTCCTAGAGAAGGATATTTTTTTTCCTCATATTGCATTGCCTCCTGTGTACTTTATTTTATAACTAGGGTATTCAAATTCCTTAAAGATTTTTTCTTTGAAAACAATTAAATGTTAAGGTAATTAGCCTTGTCATGTATTTGCAAACATTCTTCCAGTTTATCATTTTCCTTTTTAATTTTGTTTGACATTTTTTGACATACAGATGTTTTAAATTATTTATGTTGTCAATCTTATCAATCATTTCCCTTATGCTTTCTTCCTTTGGTTTTATGTAATTACACAGGAGTGTTCACTCAGTGAAAATTCATCCAGCATACATATGATTTGCATACTTTTTTTGTATGCATATTTCAATAAAATTTACCGAAAAATAAGTCAAAAGTAAAGGTCTTTGAATTGGATTACATTTCTAGCCCCTAAATATGAATATGCACATGCACACACACATATATACACATATATATTCCTTTGGTTATTTTATTCATTTTTAAAAATCCTTTAATCCATTTGGGTATGTTGTTATAAGTGAACTGAATGTATTATTCCAAACTGTCAGCTAGTTTTAGCAAAATAATGTTCCTCTGACTATGGATAGATTAATACCTTTTGCCCCCCCGAAACTCAGCATCAACATTTGCAAAATGAGTAAGATGGACTGAGCTCTTGGCTTCTGTGTCTACCTCTGATGAAGTTACATAAATGTTAAATAATAATCAATAGTTATTTAAAACCATTAAGGGGGGGGACACCGAATCTAAATATACCAACCAGGCACTTCATTTAACAAGTCCAGGCAGATATGAATAACCAACCTATTAATGGCAACAGTGTTCATACAAGCAAAGTTCAACATATTTAAAAAAAAAAAAAAAGATGATGAAAATGAAGTAGAAAAGCTGTTTCTTCCAGACTTGTAAATAGTCCGGAGAAGAAATTACCAGAAGCAGCAAATCTAGCCATATCTGGAGCTGAGCGCCCTCGTCCACCTTCTGTAATGGGAGATCCATTTGGCCCCATTGTTCCTGCACATCCATATAACCCTCTATCACCCCCTGATATTGATCTTGGTAGCTTTGCAGACATTGACCTAGTTAGGTACAGACTCAAAATTGAATTACCATTTTCCTGCTCATAGACGTCAATTATCATTTGCCCCTGAGCTCTTCAGGAATTGACATGTTCAGTGAGTAAATTTTGGTATTGAAGATTTTTTTTTTTTAAAGGATTTTAATACCAGAAACTGGTCCTAATTGGGTTAGCATAGGAACAAACAAAAGGTAATTCTATTCATTATTACTGAACCACCATTCTTTCTAATGGTTCTCATGGTCTCCTCTTTGGAGAAGCATATGTTGCCATCACCTAGCCTAGCAACTATATTCTAAAATCTTTAGCTCCTGCTGTCACTGTCATGACCCCCTACTGCCAACTAGAGTAGGAAATTCATGGAGGCACCTATGTTTCCTCACGATTATGAGGACCACCACCCACCACAGTAACCTGCGGTACTCTCTTAATTCTTTGGTCTTTAGAACATAGGGTTTCATGAAATCAGAATATATCCCCTGTGATTCAACATCCAAGTGCTCCTGGAATTCTGGATACTAATGTTCATTAAAGGCTCATAACAGCTATTAACATTATTGACAAGACAACCCATGTTCATTGATTGCTAAGGGCAGGGGTCAGTAATGAGTTGTACTTTGTATTTACTATCGGGAACAGACTGCCATTATCAATTAATATTTGTTTTCTATCTCTTTAATCTCAGGACATTTGCCTGGGGCACTTGGGTGGCTCAGTTGGTTAAGTGCCAACTCTTGATTTCAGTTCAGGTCATGATCTCAAGGTCATGAGACTGAGCCCCATGTCCTGGCTCTGTGCTCAGCAAGGAGTCCGCTTGAGATTCACTCTCTCTGTCACTCCTCCTACTTGAGCTCTCTCTCTCAAATAAATAAAATAATCTTCAAAAAAAATTCTAGGGGTGCCTGGGTGGCTCAGTGGGTTAAAGCCTCTGCCTTTGGCTCAGGTCATGATCCCAGAGTCCTGGGATAGAGCCCCACGTTGGGCTCTCTGCTCGGCGGGGAGCCTGCTTCCTCCCCCCCCGCCCCCCACTGCCTGCCTCTCTGCCTACTTGTGTCTGTCAAATAAATAAATAAAATCCTAAAAAAAAAATTCTAGTATGCCTGGTTTGTACATCTGCTGTACCTCATTCTGAGTAAGGGAAGTCAGGAGTGAAAAAATGAAAACTGCCTTCCACCTTAATACTGACCATTCAAACACAGTCATGCCATTTTGACTGTGCTACACTCCAGATATCTTATAATGAATTTTATTTTCTACTAAATCAAGGCCTGATTTACTCCAAGGCTAAATCTTTTCCAGGAGCACAGAAACCTGTCTTGTTTCCTAAAAACTGTAACAGTATCTATCACACATTCATTAGAAAACAAGAGTATTTAAAATCTATTAATTTTTGAATAGGTAATACATTCATATAGCACAACTTTCAAAAGATATAAAAGGATATAGAGTAAAAACTTAGTTTTCCTCCTGTTTTCTCTTAGCCACCCAAATATCCTCCTCAGAAGGAATAACTATTATTGGTTTTTTTCTTTATCTTTCCAGGAATAATAATCATATGCATACACACATATATTTCACACAAATGGTGGTATATGCTAGATACAGTTTTATATCTTTTCTTCAATTAACAAAATATCCTTGATACAGTTATTTAATGAAGAAAGATATATTAGGGCAACCTGGGTGGCTCAGTCAGTTAAGTGTCAGCCTTTGGCTCAGGTCATGATCCCAGGGTCCTGGGACTGAGCCTCCCATCGAGCTCTCTGCTCAGCGGGGAACCTGCTTCTCCCTCTCCCCTCCCACTGCTTGTGTTCCCTCTATCACTGTGTCTCTCTCTGTCAAATAAATAAATAAAATATAAATAAATAAATAAATAAAACTGTGAGTGCTAAAAGCTACATGTAGAAAGCACCTACCAAAATTAAGCAGACCCAAAGGAGTTGACTCATGCTGTGGTCATCTGAACCTCTGGATTCAGTTATGGGTCAGAACTAAGGACAGGCAAGTGAGGCACTCTTCTCAGGAACAAAATTTAAAGGGATGTGAAAAAAAGAAAAACCTGTCATTTTAAAAAAAACAAACAAACAGTATTTTAAAACACAGTTTTTAAAAATCAAAATTAATGTAAAAAAATCCATGATAAAAAAAAATATTGACTTTTAAAATAAAAATAGGACCTGGGGCGCCTGGGTGGCTCAGTGGGTTAAGCCTCTGCCTTCAGCTCAGGTCATGATCCCAGGGTCCTGGGATCGAGCCCCACATTGGGCTCTCTACTTGGCAGGGAGCCTGCTTCCTCCTCTCTCTCTGCCTGCTTCTCTGCCTACTTGTGATCTCTGTCTGCCAAATAAATAAATAAATAAATCTTTAAAAAATAAAAAAAAAAGTAAAAATAGGATCCTACTGTGCACTTGCATCACCTACCTCACTTGCCCCCCTTTAATTCTAGCTCTGAGACACCTTGGTTATGAGAGCAGTTAAATTCTATAAATTTTTTCTTTTCCCATCCAGGTAAATTTTAGGTCTGTCATTTCCAACTGAGAGAGCTCTAACTACTACACCACTTCACAATATCATCACAGCAATGCATGATTTAATGCATGTATAGCACTTAGCAAGAACTTGATGCACATATAAATGCTGGTTGTTTAGGGTGCGGTTATTCTCACTGAAATGTCACCACCCCTCCCCTACAACTTTGAAATACTCCAAACTCCCAAACAAATTTTTGCAGATCTCTTCAAAATTATAAAAACAGTCCTATCTACATGAGTCCTGGGGAACAACCCCAGGTGTCGGGCTCTGAATCCCCCACAACATGGGTTCCCAGGGCAAGCTGCCCACTAGCTGCTCCCAGCAGATGATCAAGTATGGCAGGGAAACAAAGGCAGGCTCATTCCTCACTAGTGACTTTGGCTTGAGGACGCCTCATTGGCCTTGCTTGAAATGTTTAGAACTGCTCTGCATTCTAAGCCTCTTCCCAGCCTCCGCTCCTTCCTTTCCTCTTTCCTTCACAGGTGTCAGAAGGATGTTGTGACCTGAAGTTCTCTCACTTCTTCTATTCTCTCTCTCTCCATTTATCCCCAAAGGCATTTTCCCCAAGAAATTTCATGTACTTCTAATCCTGTCTTCACATCTGCTTCTTGAAGGACCTGAACTAACACAGGTCATCATCATCTTTTCATTCCTGTGTGCACATCTCTCCCTAAATGACTCAGACCATGTAGAACTACCAGCCTGTTAAAAAATACAGACACAGACACAGAGAAAGACACAGACACACAGACACACACACAGAACCCAAGACCAAAACTTCTTGGGCAGCAAGTCGGTCTTACAGACTCGGCAGTATTACTTAGGGGAAGCTGGGCTGTGGTGAAAATCACCAGAACCACAAGCACTTGCAGACAGGCAAGAAGCTCAGTCATGGACAACAGCTCCTCCTCTTCTTCCCCTTCCCTACCTTTTTTTTTTTTTTTTGGCCATCATTTATTTATTTAAAACTAGTTAAGAAATAGAAAGATCCCAGTATTTTCTCGCTTCATTTTCTGAAACAACTACATTCTTTTTTTTTTTTTTAAAGATTTTATTTATTCATTAGACAAACAGAGATCACAAGTAGGCAAAGAGGCAGGCAGAGAGAGAGGGGGAAGCAGGCTCCCTGCTGAGCAGAGAGCCCGACGTGGGCCTCGATCCCAGGACCCTGGGATCATGACCCGAGCCGAAGGCAGAGGCTTTAATCCACTGAGCCACCCAGGCGCCCCTACCAGGCATTTTTTAAGATGTAACTCAGTCATAAGAGATATCCAGTGACTCCTAATCCACCACAATGAGAGAAAGTATTCAGGTCACAATACACAAGGCCCATGCCATGCCAGAAATCTTGGTAAGCCAAAACCAGTAAGCCAAAAAGCCTCCTTCTCAAAGTGGTGCAGGCATGGGGGACTATGATATTTTTCTGATATTGCCTTTGTTCCAAGGTCATGATGACATCATGGCAATTATGGCTACTGTTTCAATACTGGTTAATTTTTCTAGGTACTGGGAATCTCTCTCCCACAACCATCAACACTACTGCGCTAGAAATTGGTAACAGTTACTGCTTCTGGAGGAATTCTAGATGACTGGCAAGCCATAAGGGAAAAAAAAAATATTTGTATATCCTTTACTAAAACTGAAACCATACAATCGCATTACCCACTTAACAAACAAACAAAATATAAAAGAAAACAGACTGTTTTGAATTTTCAATGGTCTTACCAGAATCAATCAAAGCTCATAATTCACCTAATTAGGGAAGATACTTATCTTAGCTTGTTCAAGCTGCTATAACAAAAATACCACAGATGGGTGTCTTAAACAATAAACATTTCTCACAGTTCTGGAGACTGGAAAGTCCAAGACACAGGCACTGGCAAATTCAGTTTCTGGCAAGGACCTGCTTCATGGATAATCTTCTTCCCACTGTGTATTCACATGGTAGAAGACGCTAAGGAACTCTAGGATGGGGTGCTTGGGTGGCTCAGTCGGTTAAGCCTCTGCCTTCGGCTCATGTCATGATCCCAGGGTCCTGGGACTGAGCCCTGCATTAGGCTCTCTGCTCTAGGAAGCCTGCTTCTCTCCCTCTCCCTCTGCCTCTCCACCACCACTGCCCTTCCCCCCCCACTCGTGTTTTTTCTCTCTTATTTCTCCGAAATGAATTAAATATTAGATAAATAAATTTTTTTTTTAAAAAAGGAACTCTAGAGTATCTTTTATAAAGGCACTAATTCTATTCATGATGGCTCTACCCTCATGACCTATTATTTCCCAAGGCCCCACCATCAAATACCATCACATCGGGAGTTAGGATTCAACATAAGAAATTTGAATGTCACAAACATTCAATCTCCAGCGATACTATTCTTCACAACACTTTTACAATGATCTTAGTTATACCACCCGCCTCAAGAACACCTGGACTTCTCTCCTTCACATCCCTGAATCCTAATAATGTCATCCATTCCTCCATCAAGAACATGGTATTTCAATACAACTATGAAATCTATGTCATAATACTTTCTTCCACAAGGCTAAGACTGGTAATTCCCTAACTGGCCTCAACCAACCTGTATTCACTTTCCAGCAAAATGGGACAAGGTCAAAATTTTCCATAGATCTCGAAAGACAGTGACTCTTTGGCACTTCAGGAGTTAACTTTAAATTCCAATAAATTGAATACAAAATCACATATATGTGCACTTATTGTTTTTTCTAGTGTGACAATCTGTAACTTTAATCAAATTGTCCACATAGTTAGTTGATAACCAAAAACCTTAGGAACCGTGTAGCAGATGTTTTGGTGTCAGGCATAGATTTACTCAGCATTTACTGTTCCCATATTTCCTGTGGGGAAAAAATCAGTGACTGAAAGACGATCCTGTATGAGGGCCTTCCCAATGGCATGAGTGTGCTGGACCCCTGAAGGACAGATGGAGAATGCTGGGGAGTTAATACCCCAGGCACAGCCTCCAGCCATCACCAGATGGGAGTCGGTAGATAAACACCCAGCTCCTCATCCTCAGATGGGACAACTCCAAGACTAACTCTATATAATCTACCAGGATCTCCCACTGGGATTGATCCATTATCCGCAGGGTCATTCTGCTCATCAACATACCTTCTGTTGGCTTTTTTCCATGGTTGTCTCACTTCCCTATTTCCTCTCTTGTGTTTCCTGAAATCATATTCTAAATAAAAACTTGCACTCACATCCATACCTCGGGGTCAGCCCAAGTCAAACCACTACTCTACTGGTTCCAATATAGATCATCTGTTCTGGCTGTCACTTGGTTCATCTATACTCTAACCAACCAATAAAATCAGAATGCTTGCTAAATGGGTCAAGTTCTATATTCCTCTTTGAAAACCAGCTATGTTTCACTGATTCCCCCCTGTAATGATTACATTAGACCCTCATCAACAAAAAACATCCTGGAATGCAAGGATTTCATTAGACAAGGAAAAGCTTTATTGCCATGCAGCTTGCAAACCAGGGAAATGAAAACTTTTGGCTGCAAACTGAAAGTACACTCCAAAGGGGAAGGATTAGGCTCAGGGTTAAATGGGCAAAAATTGCAAGTTCTGTGCCCTTTATGGGGACTGGCCAGACTTAAGCCCCAAACTGCAAGTATCATGAGTGGAGTAGCAAGGAGGATAGAGTTCACCATTTCTGGTAGCATTTTCAGGATGTGGCAGGCATTTGAGAGCATGACAGGATGTGTTGCAGAGGTCTTTTTGCAAATTTTGCTGAATTTTGTGCAAGCTTCCCACCTTAGGTTGTGCTGACTAGTTTTGTTCCACGTGGTCATTCAACCTGTTTAAAAATTTTGTCTATCTGTTGTATTGTCTAATTATTGGGGTCTTTTGTTCTAACCCGACTTTGTATTTAACCTCATTACATTCCATATCATACTAGAGGTAGCTGATGGAGAAAATACAATATTCTTCCTAATATCTTAGGCTTCTGTGTCCAGCACCACACCACATATGATCATCTCAACAGATGCAGAAAAAGCATTTGACAAAATTCAACACCCTTTCATGATAAAAACTCTCCACAAAACTGGGGATAGAAGGAAACATCCTCATCTGATAAAGAACATCTATGAAAAACTCAGAGTTAACATTATATTTAATGGTAACAGACTGATTATTTTCCCCCTAGCCATCAGAAACAAGAGAATTATTTCCACTCACAAATTCTGTTGTACTAGAGGTTCTAGCCATGATAATTAGAGAAGAAAAAGGAGTAGTGCCTAGATTGTAAAGGAAGCAGTGAAACTATCTCTATTTCCAGATGACATGATCTTGTATATATGAAATCCTAAGGAATCCACTAAACAAACAAACAAACAAAAGACAGCAACTGCTACAACTAATAAATGAGTTCAACAATGTTGCAGAATATAACCAACATACGAAAATCAGTTGTATTTCTATATACTAGCATTTTTGACCTTTAGACAACATTCCTTTTTTTTTTTTTTAAAGATTTTACTTATTTATTTGAGAGAGAGGGAGATCACAAGTAGGCAGAGAGGCAGGCAGAGAGAGAGGAGGAAACAGGCTCCCCGCTGAGCAGAGAGCCCGAGCCCGATGCGGGGCTCGATTCCAGGACTCCGGGATCATGACCCGAGCTGAAGGCAGAGGCCTTAACCCACTGAGCCACCCAGGTGCCCCTAGACAACATTTCTGAGCCATTGGTTCCTCAGTCAGAAAATGAAATTAAGAAATCAATTCTATTTATAACAACATCAAATATAATAAATTTAACAAAGAAACTTAACACTTTCATCACCCTGAGAACTATAAACATTGTAGAAAGAAATTAAAGACCTAAATAAATGGAAGGACACCCCATGTTTATGGGCCAGAAGACTTAGTAATAAGATGGCAACATTTCCCAAATTGATTTACAGTTTCAATGTCATCCTTGTCAGAATTCCAGCTAGTTTTTTAGAAGAAAATGAGAAGCTGAATTTTTAAAATGCATAAGGAAATGCAAGGAACCTAGAATATCCAACCCAATCTTGAATAAAAGAACAAAGTTAGAAGACTCAGACTTCCTGATTTCAAAATTTATTAGAGCTATAGTATATAAGATAATATGATACTGGCATAGATATGCCTATATTAGAAAAAAATTTAAAAAGATAGACTTATAGATCAATGGATTAGAAAAGAGCCCAGAAATAAACCTTTACATTTTATGGTCAATTGATTTATTTTTATTTTTTCAAGATTTTATTTATTTATTTGACAGAGAGAGAGAGAGCACAAGCAGGGGGAGCAGCAGAGGGAGAGGGACGAGCAGACTCCCAGCTGAGCAAGGAGCCTGACATGGGGCTTGATCCCAGGATCCTGGCGTCATGACCTGAGCTGAAGGCAGACAACTGACTGAGCCACCCAGGCACCCATGGTCAATTGCTTTTCAACAAGGGTGCCAAAGAAATTATATGAGGGATAAACTGACTTTTCAATAAATGGTGTTAACACACTGGATATCCATATGCAAAAGAATGAGGTTGGCTCACAAACCTAAGTGAAAGAGTTAACGCTTAAAACCCTTAGAAGAAAACACAGGAGTAAATCTTAATGAGCTTGGATTAGGCATCGGCTTCTAAAACACAGCACCATAAACACAGGGAGAAAAGAAAATCCTCAGCAGCCCTTTGGGGCCTGAGGGGAAAATGAAAAGGGTGTGAAAAGGAGCTGACCTAGGGCAACAGGAGGCCAAATGTTTATTTCCTCATTCTGTTGGAGATTATAATCTGTTTTGGTTTATTTGTTTTTCAACTTGACTTGAGACCCTTCTTCTTGCTGCCTTTACTGGGTTCTCCACCTTGATAGAGTAACTGGAGTCTTAGGACCCCTCGAAGAAGGCAGCCCCCGGAATCTGCAGGCATGTCTCTTGGCAGATGGCTTTTTGCAGTTCTGCAGACCAAACCTAATTACCCATTTTGAATTGTCATCTGAGTTTCTATTTGAGTTGCCAATGTTTGTCCATTTGATTCTTCTCCTGTCCATTAAGCAATTTTAGTGCATGAAAGAGCATCGAAAAGAATGTCAGGAAACCAGCAGCCGTTTGTTGAGAGCCATATGGGATATCCTGGCACTAGTCACCAGAAGTCCATTTCTTTCCTTAATCAAGCAAGTAGGAAATATATACTATTGCAATAAAAAACTCAAAAAAGATATGGCCTAACACATCTGCAGAACAGTCTGCAAAATTCCTATCATGTTAATAGAGGCCAGCATACGCACGGAATGCAATTCTATTTGGTCAAGAAGGAATGTACTTAATCTCTATCAGAAATTACAGAAAATTAAAATACCGTGAATTGGAGCTAATACTTTTTGAATAAATAATTTTTAAATTAAATATGTTTAAACATTCTTTCCTCAGTTTTCTTAAGTTTCTACAAAGGGTCAAATTCCACCCTAACTCCCAGCCCTACACAGCATCTCTTGTCAAATCTGAGGGCGAGGGTCTCACTCAAAAACACAACAGAAATTAATCTCCTTTCAGTGATACTCCCTATTATTTCCCTCTTGTTTAGCAATAGCAACAGAAGGGAAATCAAATAAATCAATCAGCTAAAGTTTATTTTTACATGCATAAAGTGTTCATAAAAGTGAAATCATAATGTTCAGTGACAAGAATGCTTTTCAATGATGGAGCTTCTTCAATCTTTTAAGTGCTTTTGAATCAGGAATGAGTAACGGACTTTTTAAACATATAAAAGTAGGGGCAGGTAAGATTAAGATTACCTTGATAGCAAGTAACCATCTATACAATAGCAAAATTCTTCCTCTATTGAAAATTTACAAGTTTCCTAGTCCTTTAGAGCTTGAGTTTTGAATCGGGATATGTTCACACTACTAGTGATCTGAAATTAGAAACATCCAATGTACCTGTGAAAGTCTGTCCTAGACAGGGAGTCACCTGGTGGCCCAAAGAATACCGTTTCCTCGCCCACTGCCACTGCCCCTGGGGACCCCCTCAATTTCATCCTCATCCTCTTCTTCACCACTGATTAGCAGAATGCATGGCTGATAAAGGTTCTGCTCCCCAATTTTTTTAAAAGATGATTTCTTTACTGTTTAGGTTTTTTAATGTTAATCTCTACCCTCAAGATTAAGAATCACACATTCTGACTGAGCCAGCAAGTCACCCCTTCTGTTCCCCAATTTAAATGTGTGTATGGGGGAGTATGGTTCTATACCATGAAACAATTCTCCAACCCCAGCAAGTGTCCTACAATTCAACCTAATTCTGACTCGCTCTACCCAGAGACTGCATCAGATTCCATAGGTTGAGGGCTCTGTTCTACACTCCTCCCCCACCTTATCATCTATGCTTCTGACCAACTAGCTATAGATTGGGGGTTCCAATAACTTCCTCCTTGGGCTTAATTTACTAGCGTGGACCTCGGACACCAGGTTTTGAGTCCAGGTTGTCATCTGTGCTTCTGACTGGACAGCTATAGACCAGAGGTTCCCACAATTTCCTCTTTGGGTTCGATTAATTTGCTAGAGCTGCTCACAGAACTCAGGAAACCCATGTATCCAATCAAGTAGGAGTATATTACAAAAGATATTAAAGGATAGAGATCAATAGGCAGATGAAGAGATACAGAGGGCGAGGGCACAAACAAAGGGGTCCTTGTGGAACTAGGGGCCCGGCATGGTGGCACATGGAAGTGTTCTGGTTCACCAACAAAGAAGCTCTCTGATCCTACCTTTTGGATTTTTATGAAGGTCATTACATAGGCATGACTGACTGAATCACTGGCCACTAGTGATTGAGTCAACACCCAGCTCCTCTCCCCTCCCCAAAAATCAGAGGGTGGGACTGAAAACTCCACCCCTCTATTTCAGGTTAGTTCTCTTGGCAACCAACCCCCTAAAGTTAGGGAATTTCCCAAAATTATCTCATTAACGAACCTAGTGGTGATGGAAAGGGGTTGGTTATGTATAACAAAACATCCATTTCATCTTTATGGCTCTGCAGCATTTTCGTGAACTGAAGAGACCAAATATTATAACAAAAGAAGTTCCCATTGCTCTTATTGCTCTAGAAATTCCAAGAGTTTTGGCAGCTACGGGCCAGGAACTATATGTGAAGATCAAATATATACGAGAAATATTTCTCGTATATATTTTGTCATTCAGATGAACAAAATACATATTTTTTAAAGCTTTTATTCATTTGACAGAGAGAGGGAGAGAGAGAGTATGCACAAGCAGGGAGAGCAGCAGGCAGGAGAGGGAGAAGCAGGGTTCCAATGCAATGTGGGGCTTGATCTTAGAACTGTGGGATCATGACCTGGGCTTAACTCCTTAACTGACTGAGCTACCTAGGTGCCCCTAAAATATCTTTTTTTCCCAAATGACCAAATACGTATATATGTATATATGTATGTGTGTGTATATATATATCACACATCTTATAAATCACAATATCACAGCTGATACCTTCCCAAACTTATTAGTAAGGTTGCCAAAGTTATCTGGGATCTGTGGTCCAAGATTTCTTTCTTGTTGATTCAGCACACCTGCTACTCACTCACTCACTCAACTTTAACCAGGGTCCTTTATTCCAATTTTCCACTGTATCCCCACCAGCATCTATCCATGCTAGATCATTGAATAATCTACCAATTCTCCCCTCACTCCCTTCTCCCTAAAACTATAAACAATATTAGTCCCGTACCCTAAATATATACAACTTGCCCTCAAACACTCTGTGCTCCATTGTTCCTGGGAAAAGAATAAGGTTTAGCAAAGAAGTCTTGGCTCCCAATCTCTGTCTGATGGGCAGAAGTTGCTTTACTGGAGTGCAGAGCTGGCCTTGTGAATGCAAGTCCCTAAAGAAACATTCTTATGAAGGACATTTCATCATGTTGTCAGGAAGACCATAGGCTATAGGTGTTTGTCTGCTTCCTTGGGAAATATACATTTACAGCATGGCTGCTATGAGATTTGCAACTGATACAAAAAACAAACTAATTCCTCAAAGGAGTGTAATCTAGGTTTCAAAATCTGGCTCTCCAGCCAGGTCGTCTCTCTTTCTGGCATCTTCACTTGGATGTCCTCCAGGTGCCAAAAACCTAACATTTATACTCCACTAAACCTGCTTGTCCTCTATTCCCTATTTAGTTAATAGCACCCTTATCCACTGATTGCCCAAACCTAGAAACCTGAGCTGGCTTTGTTTCCTGTTCCTCACAGTCCACGTCCAACTGGGCTCAAATCCTCCTAGTCCTGTCTCTAAAATGTCTACGATTCCTTCACCACAACTGGAGTTCAGACCCCATCAGTTTTTATTGTAACTATGACAATAACTGTCATATCAATTGTCATGTCAATGATCTCCTCCCTTGTTTCTTCCTACTCTCTTCAGATCTAGCTTTGAACTGCCTCTAGAATTTCTTTCCAAAACAAAGACAGAACTATGAAAAGCCCTCTTTATTTTTTTTATTGTGTTATGTTAGGCAACATAAAATACATCATTAGTTTTTGAAGCAGTGTTCCAAGATTCACTGTTTATGTACAACACCCAGTGCTCCACGCAATACATACCCTCCTTTATACCCACCACCGGCTCACCCATCCCCCTACCCCTCTCCTCTCTAAAACCCTGTTTGTTTCTCAGAGTCCACAGTCTCTCATGGTTCGTCTCCCCCCTCCAACTTCCCCGATTCACTTTTCCTTTCCTTCTCCTAATGTCCTCCATGTTATTCCTTATGTTCCACAAGTAAGTGAAACCATATGATAATTGACTCTTTCTGCTTGACTTATTTCACTCAGCATAATCTCCTCCAGTCCTGTCCATGTTGATGCAAAAGTTGCGTATTCATCCTTTCTGATGGCTGAGTACTATTAAAAGGTCCTCTTTAAAACACAACAAAATAACAACCACCACCAACACACACACACACCTACCTCTTGGATGGCTCTTCCTGCTAAATCAAAAAAAACTAACTTCAAAAGAAGAGAGATTACTGCCTACTCGGTGTTACACTCAAGCAACTGGTTAGTACATCTCAGGCTTCTGCCAGCAGGAATTCCGCAAGTCTCACACGTGAGCACTTCTGTAAGGCCCGGGAGGAGACAACCTGAATACGGCTATTCTTCTATTAGTCTTCATCCTCAGGTGTCCTAGAAAAATCTACAGTCAGCCCCTCCTGACCACTCAGAGTAACATGTGAAGATGACTGGCAGCCAAAGAGAAATAGAGAAGTCCATTTTCTCAAGTTCAAGTGGGGACTCTTGCTATAGAAAAAGTCCATGGGCTTTCTGTCTAATCTCAGACTTCCAAAGACCAGAGAAAAATTCTGTTTCAAATTGTGGTAGCTCCCCCTAATCACGTTTCTAATGAGCACCTGACTTTTCCCCATTTTTCTAATTGGTCTCTTGTCATTGTACTAGTTTAATAGTTTTAGCTTGAATTAAGTTGTTGAGGCATTCTAAGTATTTTCCTATTCAAATACTAGAATAATAACCTATTTTTTTAATTAAAGATTTTATTTATTTATTTGACAGAGAGAGAGACACAGGGAGAGAGGGAACACAACAGGGGGAGTGGGAGAGGGAGAAGCAGGTTTCCCATTGAGCAGGGAGCCCGATGTGGGGCTTGATCCCAGGACCCTGGAATCATGACCTGATCTGAAGGCAGATGCTTAGTGACTGACCTAATATTTAGGTGCCCCTAAATATTAGAAAAGTAGTTTAGAATGCCAATTATTTCCTTACTGATTATAATTCCCCACTGAAGTTTCAGGATTTGGGTTCAAATTCTGAAAGAACACTTCTCCCCAAATCTAAAGTAATTCAGTCACCAAATATATTTTGAGCCCATATTTAGCACCAAGCACTAAACTAAGTGTTGGGACTAAAATAGTTCAGAAGAAACAGACATGTTCCCTGTGCTCATGGAGCCTACAGCTGCATGAGCGGGATAGGTATCAACCAATCAATCACATAATTTACACATTTAAGTATACAATCGTTAACTATGGCAGGTGCTCTAAAGAGGCAGTGCTTGGTACTTTGGGAAACTATTTTTCTGGAGTTTCATTTAATCAGGGGGTCTTTTTAGGAGGAGACACTTAACTCTAAAATGGGAATGATGACTAGGAGCTACCTGATAGGTCAGATGTTCTGGTCACAGTGATAGTATCGCAGAGTGGCTACAGCTATGGGAGGGGTCTAGGAAGGGTAGGGATAAGGAGATGAGCTTGGAGAAGGAAGGAAGTAAGATCTAAAATCTTCATAGTTGAGAAATATTATCTCTAAAAAAAGGAAGTATTATCTTTATCATAAATACAACTGAAGTCCTTGTAGAGCTTACCTTTATGGGGATGAAATGTTAAGGTCTAATCGAAGAAAGAGGGACTTACCTGAAGTCTATCTCTGACTCCTGAAACACCTTGCTAACACGTTCATGCCTCCATGACTCTAGTTTCTTTATCTCAGTAATCAGTGTACCTCAAAGCGTGTCATCTCAAGTTTTGTAGTGATATTTTAAGGAACAATGAGTCATAATTGCTGAGTTCTTTGAACTCCTTGGATGAAAGATGTTATATGGTCTATAAATGTAAAGCATTGCTATTATCTATCAGACAGAAAGCTGTCTCCAGCCGAAAAGAAACCGGCAAAATACAAAGTCTGAGTCTCCGTCCACTTCTGTCAGAGTTAAATATATAATCTGGGTATAAATTAAATAGGGTTAATGCTGGGTAAGCTCAGCATCTTTGATCTAAAATGCCCAGAGCACTGTGCAAACATTAAGTCATCTGTTCTCAAAATGCCCCATGTACGTGTCATAAACACCAGCCATTAGACTTCTTCCTAGGATTATGATAGAGTTTACAAAGTTTAATTTTTTCCCAAAGGTCACTAGCAAAGTTAGTGTAAAATCCCAGAAAGAGGATATAAGCTCCTGATTTATTCTGCCAGTCCTACTTATTTTTACCCAAACAAGCAAACAAACACCTCAAAGCCAAAATATAAACTACAGAACATGGAGATCAAGGAAGAGCTTAAATAAAACAAGCAACATATTTTTATTCTTAGGTAAATATTGTATCTCTTTCTTATCTTTAGTACAGGACAAATTTAGTACTTGGTGGATTGTTTTGGCATAGAAAAAGTAGAGAAAAGGGACTGAAGATGACGACACTTTAAGGGACTTTTGGCAAGAGATGAAAAGAGATAGGGATGGGGCGCCTGGGTGGCTCAGTCGGTTAAGCATCTGCCTTCAGCTCAGGTCATGATCCCAGGGTCCTGGGATCAAGTCCTGCATCGGGCTCCCTGCTCAGTGGGAAGCCTGCTTCTCCCTCTCCTCCTTTCCAGTGCTTTCTCTCTCTCACTCTCTCTTTCAAATAAATAAATAAAATCTTAAAAAAAAAAAAAAAAAGAAAAGAGACAGGGATGAGAGGAAAATGTGTAAGTTCACCCTTTTCCTTCCCTTTCCCATTAAATCTTTAATATTATTGGTACAAAACAACTAACAGGGGAATTGTGAGGGAGAGGCAAACAATGCTCAGATCTAGTTTATCTAGTGTCTTTTTTTAAATTTAAAGATTTTATTTATTTATTTGACTGAGATCATAAGTAGGCAGAGAGGCAGGCAGAGAGGCAGACAGGGAGGGGGAAGCAGGCTCCCTGATGAGCAGAGAGCCCAATGTGGGGCTGGATCCCAGGACCCTGAGACCACGACGACCTGAGTGGAAGGCAGAGGCTTTCACCCGCTGAGCCACCCATGTACCCCTATCCAGGGTCTTTAAAAATATTTTCATTTCTTTTAAAATCAGAAGAAATAATGCCATAATCCAGGCTGGATTAAACGTCTTTATACCAGCAGAGTTGTAAAAGATAATTTTATTTTTATTTTTTAAATTCTTTTTTATATTAAGTTTTTATTTAAATTCTAGTTAATATATATGGTAAAATTGGTTTCAGGTGTAGAAAAGACAATTTTAATGATCTTTTGTGGTGGGAGGGACCCACAAAGACAAAAATGAAAAAGCACACCTAGGGCCTCTGATGGTCAGAATGTGGCCCTGGAAACTTGGATATTTTGAGGAAAACCTGCTGAGGAAATCCTTGACAAGGATTTATTTACTCCACCTGGACAGTAGAGAATCTTGCAGAAGCAACTAAATAGAATGTTTTTCAAGTGATTGAACAAACTGACCGGAGCAAGCTAAATGAAAACCCCTGGGGGGCTATCAACACAGGAAGACGTGGTTTGATTTCTTCATACAGCCCGCCATCTACAGAGCACAGGAATGTTGTTTTATTTAAAAGGACTAATGAAGATTTGAGAATGATGAGCCTCCTCTGAACATTTATAATGATTAGTATCCTCTCATGCTGATTTCTGATCCAAATTTATATTAACTGTGTCATTTGGGAACTTAATCCCAAAAATTATTTTTAAAGTCTTCCTGTATTGGTTGTGCCCCTGGACCCTGGCAGAAGCTAATACAAACCGTCTCTCAAGGAAAATACTTAAAAGCCTCAAATACTTCACACAGAGAAAGTTCCACAAAATGCACTTGTAATTAAAAAATAATCATAAAACATGAGGGGCACCTGGGTGGCTCAGTGGGTTGGGGCCTCTGCCTTCGGCTCAGGCCATGATCTCAGGGTCCTGGAATCGAGACCCGCATCGGGCTCTCTGCTCCGTGGAGAGCCTGCTTTCTCCTCTCTCTCTGCCTGCCTCTCTGCCTACTTGTGATCTCTGTCTGTCAAATAAATAAACAAAATCTTAAAAAAAAAAATCATAAAACAGAAAAAGGAAACCTAATGTTAAGAACCTGTATAAACGACAAAACACAAAACATGAAGGGTGCCTGGGTCGCTTTGTTGACTGAATGACTAATTATTGGTTTCAGCTCAGGTCATGATCTCAGGGTCCTGGGATCAAGTCCTAGGGGAACTCTGCACAAAGCCAGAAGTGAGCTTGGAATTCTGCCTCCACCTCTGCCCCTCCCCTGGCTCGCATACCACTCACTCACTCACTCACTCACTCTCTCAGTCACTCACTCTCTCAAATAAATAAATCTTGAAAACACACACACACACAAATAAGACACCCAAAGACTTCAAATCACATAAATTATTGCACACATAAATATATTAATTGCATTAAATATGTTTAAAGAAATATAAGAGGGGTTCCTGGGTGGCTCAGTGGGTTAAGCCCCTGCCTTTGGCTCAGGTCATGATCTCAGGGTCCTGGGATACAGCCTGGCACCAGGCTCTCTGCTCAGCAGGGAGCCTGCTTCCCGCCTCTCTCTCTCTCTCTCTCTCTCTCTCTCTGCCTGCCTCTCTGCCTACTTGTGATCTCTCTCTCCCTGTCAAATAAATAAATAAAATCTTGAAAAAAAAAGAAATATAAGAAATATTTGGGGAAAATACTTGGACGTATGAGTACAGAATAAGAAACCAAAGACACAATAAATATTAAATATCTATAAGTGAAAAATATATTTGAAATTAAAGCCCATTTGGAGAACTGAATAGTAAATTCAACACAACAGAAGACCAAAGTTGTTAAATGGAAAATAAAACTGAACATATTACTTGGGATTTAGCTCAGAATATCAAATACATGAAAATGATAAAGGATAAGATGTGAAGGATCAAATAAGGAATTGTAGCATATATCTACTTGGCATCTTGGAGCGCACATCTTAGAGAGTATGAAAAAAGCAATATTCTACAGGAATCTGAATATTGAGTTTTTTCCAGAATTCAGAGATGACAGGAATTCTCTCCAGTTCAGGAAATCCCTGGCAAACAGAAACAAAGGTTACTTTAAAGAGATCATCAGTAAAGGAATTTATAAAAGTCATACTTCTGGGAGAAGGAAAATCATCCCAGAAATGGTGTGATATGCAAGAAGAATTGGTGAAAAAGAATGTAAATAAATCTAGTTAAACATTGGCTATATTTAAAAAAAGACAATGTATAATTTACAAGATGTACAAAACAAAACCACTGGATTACAAATATAAACTAGGAGAGGAATTTGATAGGAAATAAACCAGTCTAAAATCCTTGTATTACCCAGGAGAAGAGCAGACATGTTAATTCTCCTCAGATTTTAACATTTCAATATGCGTGGGGAACTTTCACCTCAATTGAGGACAGATTTTTGCATAAAGATGGGAGAATTAAAAACACAAATTTGTGTGGAGCCTAAATAAGTAAATAAATAAAATCTTGAGAAAGAAAAGAAAGCTGGCTCAATTCTAAGCCAGCAGGGGTCTAAGTGAACCTTCAGAGAGTTTCAGGGTGATAGCATCAGGCGTATCTGAGAACGGGATGAGGGGAACCAAAACAGGGCGATTGGTTCAAAGTTAGTTTAAGAAAAAGTTAAAAACTGAGATTCCCACCTTTGCCCTTTCTGCTAGCTGGCCTAAGACTGGGTGAGTAAAAATGGGTCTTTGGACAGGGGGTATCAGGGGGTATCAAACAGATATACTAAACTGTAGTTATATATGAAAGTTGATGCCCTCTGTGCTACTCCAGTCGTCCTTCCAGAAAGCAGGCCCAGGGGTGCCTGGCGGGCTCAGTGAGTAGGGCATGCGACTCTGGATCTCAGAGTTGTGAGTTGAAGCCTCACGTAGAGCCTGGAGCCAACTTTCATTAAAAAAGAAAAAAAGGGGGTGCCTGGGTGGCTCAGTGGGTTAAAGCTTCTGCCTTTGGCTCAGGTCATGATCCCAGGGTCCTGGGATAGAGCCCCGCATCGTGGTCTCTGCTCAGCAGGGAGCCTGCTTCCCCCCTTCTCTATGCCTGCCTCTCTGCCTACTTGTGATCTCTGTCTGTCAAATAAATAAATACAATCTTAAAAAAAAAATGTTAAAAAAAAAAAGAAGAAAAGAAAAAAAGCTGGCCCACCATGTGTTTACACTTAAGTGCTAGATAACACGTTTGTTTGTTTCTAAAAGTAGGGGTGCCTGGGCAGCTCAGGCAGTTAAGTGTCTGACTTTGGCTCAGGTCATAATCTCAGAGTCCTAGGATCAAGCCCAGCAAAAGGCTCCCTGCTCAGCAAGGAGTCTGTTTCTCCCTCTTCTTCTGCCCCCCAACCACTCGTGCACGCTCATGACCTCTCTCACTCTCTCAAATAAAATCTCTAAAAAGAAAAGCAATTTTACTGGTGATCCCCTGTGATTGACCCAGTCACCAGCAAGCCCAGAACTTTCAATATGCTTCTTTTTTTCAGCCCAATTATAACCTTTGAGCAGAAAACAACGAATTAGCAGAAATCGGAGGAATGCAAATAGTATGAAGTGACAGAGACGAAAACAAAGAAACAATCAGAACAAATAGAGACTGTTCTTGGATAAAAAAGTTAAAAGGCCATCAGTAAAATCTTCAGCTTTGGCCTGTATAAACTATTCATTGTTTTTTAAGATTTTATTTTATTTTTTTTTAAGATTTTATTTATTTGACAGAGAGAGATCACAAGTAGGTAGAGAGGCAGGCAGAGAGAGGGGGAAGCAGGCTCCCCACTAAGCAGAGAGCCAGGTGCTTGGCTTAATCCCAGGACCCTGAGATCATGACCTGAGCCACCTAGGCACCCCTAAGATTTTATTTTTAAGTAATTTCTACACTCAATGTGGGGACTGAACCCACAACCCTGAGATCAAGAGTCACCAACTCCACTGACTGAGCCAGCCAGGCACCCCTAAACTTATCACTTTTGTGTATTCATTCTGGAATCACATTATTAGCGATAAAGGATAATTGGAAGAAAGGGAGACAGGGACAAAGTGCCACCCCCACAACCAAGACGAAGCCACCCTTAAAAGATTTTTATGCCACCCTGGAAGGTGCCCTTCACCCTACTCCATGTGATAGATAGATGACAAAAACCTGATTGCATGACAGGTGCAGGAAGGGTTAGATTAAAACAGCCCTCCAACAAACCCATAAAATTCCCTAGACATAGAACCCCCATGGTAACCCTCTCCAGTACCCTCCTTCTTTGGGAGCCTTGTACTATCACTTAGTAAACCATGCTTTGCTGCCCACCACTCTGTCTGGTCTACCTCTTCATTCTTCAAAGTGGCGTGACCAAGAACCGTGGGCACTGACGGAGAAAAAAATCCTATAACATTAGGAATCTAAAAAAATTCTAGGTCACTGCCTATGAGTTGATTCTAAATATTATATACACGGCATAAAACTAAAGTTTTTATAAATTCATTTGTACAGGGGTAAATAGATGACTTCGATGGTATTAACCCATGAAACCCATGCTCTTGGTATTGTAAGTAGAATACACTGAGAAACCTTCTTCTTCCCTTTCCTTACTTTTAAGTAGGCTCCATGCCCAACATGGGGCTTGAACTCATGACCCTGAGATCAAGAGTCACATGCTCTACCGACTAAGCCAGGCAGGCACCCCAGAAACTGTCGTTTCTTAAGAACAGCATTATCAATTTCCAGAAAGTATAAAAATCAGCAGCATCACCTATGAAAGAAAGTTTCCTGCTTTACATGCCTTTATACGCCAGCCTGTGAAGAGGTAAAAATCCTTTAATTTTTAAGAATTCTTAAGAATAAGTCAATCTCTGAATGTGATCATAAGATTTTAATCATCTCTTGGCGTATTAACAAATCCATTACTGCTGAGAAATCCTTGTAAGAACAAATGCTATATTAACCATTGTTGTTTGTGTCTCCAAGAGTATCACCTTCCTGACAGACCAAGAATCACCTTTCTTCCGGTTGAGAAGCTATATTATGTGGAGTGCTTGGTGCTTTACTAAGATAGGACAATTCATTTAAAGGCGGTGCACTACTGTTAGCTTGGTTTGAAAATATCAATCAATTTGCAGGATCCAGAATTAATGGGATTATTTCATTATGGCTTTCAGGAGACTTAATTTCCAAGCTAACTATAGTCACAAAGGCTTTTTAAGGTGTCATTAAAAAGTTTCAGAGATTTGCATAATTTTAGCTGCTGTTTATACGAAATAAGGTAGTCACAAACCAAAATCTAAAGATGACTCCATTTAATTTTTTTCCTTTTTTTCTCAGCTTTAATAAACCAAAATCTACCTGTAATATAATTGTATAAAGAATTACTTTCCTGAATAAGATAAATTGCTCCTTTCAAAGTTACTTAAATCTTGGAGATGATACTGTTGGAAAAATTTGTGTTCAGTAATCTAATGAAGTATAAAACATTAATTTTGTAAAATTTACATTTTTAAAAGTATATCCTA
Source organism: Martes martes (assembly GCF_963455335.1). NCBI lineage: Eukaryota > Metazoa > Chordata > Mammalia > Carnivora > Mustelidae > Martes > Martes martes. The sequence goes on along the minus strand of NC_137888.1, from coordinate 25,614,152 downwards.
AAGAGATATATCAAGATGCAATGATTTGTTATTGTATATGTATTAAATGCTTTTTAGTAATATGTCAATATATCAATATATGAATTGAATATATTCAGTTCAACAAATACTAGAGAACCTACTAAAGTTGGTTTCCAAGAGTGACAAAGATGAATAATGTGCCTTTTTGGCCTTCCAGAAATATTGAGAGTAAGGTAAGTGATTGATGGGTATGAAATGCCTACCACAGAAGGAAGCAAAAACTAAGGATTGCAAAAAAAAAAAAAAAAAAAAAAGAAAAGAAAAGAAAAGAAAAAATACTACAAGCAAAGGGATTAAGATAAAAATCCTTTTGGATAATTTCAAAAGATTTCCTCTAGTAAGTGGTTGAGATAACCCATGAAGGTTGACTTTAATTTCTCCTCGAGGAGACACTTATAATAAATCTGTGCTGCTTTTAAGTGAGTAATAGTAGAAAAATGTTATGTAACAGTCTGAAATAGATATGAATAACTTTAATACTTTTGTCTAATTTCATGAAGTATAATGTGTTGAGTAAAAATTTAAGTTCTAAATATTTTACACCTTCAGTTATATCCAGGAGAATTTTTGTTTCCTTAATAGGAAATACCTAGCATTACTCTGGACCCTCCTTAGATCAGTCAGGATTCCATTGGAGACAAGTTAATTCAGGATTGCTGGAGTGGGGGTTCAGATACTGGTACTTTGCAAAAGTCCTCTAAGATAATTTTAATTTTTTAGAAAGATTTTATTTTTAAGTAATCTCTATACCCAAGATGGGGCTCAAACTCCCACCCAGATATCAACAGTCCGACCCTCCACTGACTGAGTCAACAAGGCACCCCTCTAGGTAATTTTAAGGTGCGGTCAGGATAGCAGACCACCAGGCTAAATTTCAGTTGAGCGACTTTGGTCTTACTAATAATCGATTTACTTTCCTTTGCTGGTCAGTAAATAATAAGAATTTTCCCAATAACACTGTTTTATTAGCTACCACTAGACTGAGTATTTCCTAGGCGCCAGGCACAGTGCCAAACATTCTTTTGTGCATTATCTTATCTAGTTTTCATAGCAAGGTGTATTTCCAAATTACTTGCCCAGTTAACTGTCCCATTCCGGGACCCAAGAACTTACCCACTGCACCACACCGCTTCTCTCCTCTAATTCACTCCTGATATGGAACTGTCGAGAACACCAAAGTCTATCAGCAGTTATAAATAAATGTTATCTGCAAAGAGCCACCGAGAATGCAAATGACACAAGAACGAGTATGGAGGATACCAGGAAGTGACACTGTAGGCTGATCAGGCGATCCAAAATCTCTAATTCCCAGGTCCTCCCAACACCTCTTCCAGCCTTCAACCACCCCTAAACCCCACTTTTAAAGCTCACTGGTCCTTGATGGCCAATTTTAGGTCGAGAATAACCTTTGAATACAACAGGTCAAAAAGCCAACCCAGGCATTTCCCAAATCCGAAGCTGCAGTCTAGGGGTTCAGTCATTCCTGGAGATGGGGAAAAGCCTTCCGGAGCCTTCCAAAGCAACCCACCGACTTAATGAAAAGGGAGGAAATGCGGGGTGGTGGGGGAGGTGGAGCGGGGGGCGGGGGGCATGGAGCGGAGGAGGCGCTGATCAGTTCGCTTTCCCCAGAGCCTTAGGTGGGAGACCCTCGCAGCAAACCGCCGAAGGTGGGACGCTTGGCTGGAAACTAACCACCCATCCCCCCCCGCATTCTCTACTACCGCGAGGGGAGAGCCGGGTGAGTGCCCGCCAGTCCAACCATATTTGCCGCCCTTCAGGATCCCAGCGCAGGCGGGCGAGTATTGTCCTGTGCCGCACCCCGGAGCAAGGGCGCGACCGCGGTGTCAGTTGTTTGGGGAGAGAGGCTGGCCCGACCCTAGTGCACAAACCCCGATTTGACTGAAGGCACTGAAGCAGGGACCCCGGCTCTTGCTTGGGGCGGAGGGCTGCCCGCTCACCCCAACGCGGAGCGCAGCGGGCGCGGGAGCTTCCTACTCCGGAGGATCCCTAGGGCAGCCCGCGCTGGTTGCCGTGGCAACCCCACGCTCCTGGCGGAGCCGGCGCGCGCCGCGGGGCTCAGTCACTACCGGAAGTGACGTGTTTCACCTGCCAAGCGAGGGTGGGGTGGGACGGGGGTGCCGAGGTGCCGCCGCCGCCAGCCAGTCGGGAGCGCGCAGGCACCGGCTGACTGAGACCCCGGGTGAGAGCCGCCTACCTTCAGTCACCGCCCACGGCCGGGCCGCCACCATGGCGCTTCTGCTGCGCTTGGTCCTCTTGTGCGGAGTCGCGGGTGAGTAGGGGGCAATTTGGTTCCTAGGGTTCCTGTTGCCGGCACCGCCCTGGGGCGCTCTCTGCCTGCGGCCACCCGGGAACAATGAGGCGTGGGGGAGGGGACGGGTGCGATTTGGGGGCGCTGCGGCAGTGGTGGCTGTGCGGGCGGTATTGCACCGGGGTGGTTTTGCGGAGCCGGGCGTGCGAGCCGGGAAGGTGGAACGGCTCGGAATGGAGCCGTGCGGGGGGGGCGTGAGATGCGGGGGCGGGGGGAGCTGGGGGTAGTAGGACCGGTCCCCGAGATAGGGGGCGGCGGTGGAGGGGCTCCCCGGGCGCGGGTGGGTGGGCGCGGCGTGCCGGGTGCGCCTGGCGTCTTTCCCAGACCATTCTTTGCTGCGGGTGCGAGCTTTGCTTTATTTGCTCTTGCCCTTTCTCTCTGTTAGCTCGTGTCGTGTCCGCGCGGGGTTACTCGATTTCAGAAGCCTAGGGCTGCGAGTTTCCAGGTGCTGAGCAGTCCAGGCGGGGAGGCTGAATTACAAACGCCATGATTAAATAGACACTGAGCTTTTCAGTGTCGCCGTGCGTCCAAGCGATCTCTAGGAAAGAGGCGCTGAAGGAACAGTAGCTTGAGCATTCTTGGTCTCGCAGAAGAAGCGAGCCCAAGCACGAGACGAGCAGTAGTCGCTTGAGCATTCTTCATCTCGTAAGAGGCGAGCCCAAGCACGAGCTGTTAACTAGACGGTAGCTCGACGAAGTAGACGGTGAAATCCAAACTAGGTTCCTGCAAAAATGCAGTCATAATTTCTGCAGTCCCGGAGCAAAGTGCAAAGAAGAAATCGTAAGCTCGGTTTGCGTTTACGATGAGTTAATTCATTTTGAAGATAAGAGGGGATGACTTCCACAGGGCAATTCCTGAAGGATTCGCCAAGTACATTTTTTGACTGCGCCTTTCTCAGGAGGGGAAAAAAGGCATTTAAAAAATGTGTGGACCATTGGAAGGCATAATGATTTGACGCTTTAAAAAACTGATCCGTTTTCATGCAGTGTTTTAACTAACTGATCTTATTTGTCAGGATAGGCATATGTCACGTTTAGAACCAAATGGTTAATTTTAAAAAATCCAACGGTGCGACCCTCAGGAGGCGCACTTTGTGTAGTCTCTGGAAGGACTTTTTTTTTTTTTTTTAAAGTGTTGGAAAGGAGCGGGTGGCCCTTTTTGTTGGGATGGCTCTCTGCTTCCTGTTGAAATGTTAATTCCATTGTTGGATGCCACATCTGTGAGCATTACTCATGGGATCAACATTCTATTAACAAGTCTAATCTTCGATATATAGCACCACCTCCACCTTTTTGATACATATCATTTAGACTTGGGTGAAATTTCCAAAGTAAAGATTCTGGAAAGGATGAAGGGTCAGTAACCAGTTTACATGGTACATTCCCACCTTTGTTTTGTCAAAGACTAAACTGAAGTTGAAGTGGGAAAAATATTTTAAGCTACATCTAGAGCAGAAAAGTGGAATAACATAAACCGTGTAGAGGATCGCCCCCCCACCCAGTGCCACCCGACACCCCGGTGATGTCCAGATAATTGTATGGATTTCATTTTTTTCTGGACACCTCACTTTGTTAGGAACAATCTCAACTGAGGATATTTTTTTTTTTTTAAATGAGATCTGAAGTGACATTTCAATTTTTTTTAAGATTTTATTTATTTATTTGACAGAGATCACAATTTGGCAGAGAGGCAGGCAGAGAGAGAGAGAGGGAAGCAGGCTCCTTGCTAAGCAGAGAGCCCGATGCGGGGCTCGATCCCGGAACACCGGGATCATGACCTGAGCCGAAGGCAGAGGCTTTAACCCACTGAGCCACCCAGGTGCCCCTCAACTGAGGATATTTTTGATACAGAGTCATTCTGCTCATAAACTGTATACTAGGATAGTGAACTTCTCATGAAAGCACTGTTGTCTTTAGCTTAACAAGACAACTATTTTTAGGTACAGTTTTCCAGCTTAGGGAACAACTCAAAAAGCTATGTAATTGATCTATGGCTTTGAGTATTTCTTCAGATAACTCTTGCCATTTTAGGCATTCATTCCTATGAATTTGATTTGAGTGGTAACATGATTGGCTTCTACATTTGGTAAAACAAAGTGGAGGAGGCTTACATATTAAAACTTGCAGTGCTATTTTTTCTCTAGATCTGTTTCCATATGGGTTGTAAAGAGTTTTGTCATATATTCTGGTTGCTAGCAGAAGTCCTTTTGATGTATTTTACTACCTGTCCAGTATCAAGTCACACTACCAGTAGCAAAAGTGGCAGTAGTAGAACAGCTGTAGCAATGGTAGTAATATTAGAGCCTTGATTGAACAGTTATTACATGCCAGGGCACTGTTAAGGGCTTGACATATACTCCATCTACCTAGCAATCCTGGAGGGTATGTATCGTAATGATCCCTGTTGCACATGTGAGGAAACTGAGGCGCAGGGTAGTTATATAACTTAATTTGCTAAGGTCACAGATTTCCTCCTTAATTCTTGCTCTTACCACTTGCTATTTTTGCCTCTAAAACAGCCATTTTCCTCTTTGATTACCTCTAATTGACCTCCTAAATTTCTATCACTGGTTATCTGTCATGCAGTAAGAACCTGCTGTTGGTTTGACTATGTGCCAAATACTGAAGACTTTCATTTTAGCCCTTTATTTTCTTAATCTTAGTTCATGCTCTCAGACACTATTACAATAACACGAGGAACCAGGGCTTAGGCGGGTGTTATAAACTCATGTGGCCCGTGTATCAGCATCATCCTCAGCATCACCTGAGGATCTTGTTAAAGTTTGGGGTGCTTCTGTTTCTCACACACTGTCAACATGAGTGAAGCTAAAAAGTATTTGTCTTCCCACCACTTGTCAGCCATTTGATGGCTGCAGGCCTCTGTCCTTTCTGTGTGCCTCAGTTGCTTTGTGTGTCAAGAATAGGGATCCTACCATCTCAGAGTCATTATGGAGCAGAGTGAAATGTTTTATCATTTTGCTTGCCTGGAGTCTTCCTTTGCATAAAAAATATGAAGATTAAATGTGAACTTTATCCCCTCCATATACCTCTCTTACTATCTACATTTTGGCCATTATACCAACCACCTAAAAAAAAGTTGCCCCTCCTCCAAGGCAAGCCACTTTACAATGGCTTCTTACCCTATTTGTTGTGGTGTGTCCGTCAGGTACTCAGTTTATCTCATTGCACAAGGGGCATTGAGGGGCATTACTTGCGTTCTTATTATAGTCCCAGTGTTAGCTTATGGTATGTGGCAGAGAGCAAATGTTCGGCAAATGTCTTATGATTGCAGGTTTGCAGCTTTTTTAATCACGAGGCCCATGTATGTGCTGTAGCTCTGGTCAGTTCCAGCTCTCTCTCCCTTCTCATCGCATAAAGACAGTCCTTGGTAGTGGTCATTCCAGTTGCCTTGTCTCATTCAGTTGTTAGTCTAAAGAAGTTCTAAGATTTTGCTTTATCTTTGATCTCATTGTTCTATTCCACTTCAGTTGCCAGAGAGAACAGCAACCATTTGGCAAATCCATTTATCTTTTCGGAGCTCCTATCAAGGAGAACCTGTTTGGTTCTTTCCCACCCTGCTAACCTGCTCTTCATCGAATTCATAGTAGGCCCCTTAAATACCAGCCTTCCCCATGATTTGTTCCGTAGTCGTCTTCTCGCAATCTTAAATGTGGGTGGCCTCATTTATCCATTACTATAACCTCCAAATAGTTGCTCGTGACTTAAAAGTAGTGCCAGCTCATCCCATCTCTCCTTTGAATTCTGCGCCACTATTTCCAACTGCCTAACATTCACATTCACCTGAATGCACTTTAGTACCTCAGATCCTGCATGTCTGGAGCCAAATTCATTCATTAATTAATTGATTACATGATTTAGTCATTCAAGTATTTATTGCTTACAATATTCTGTGCTGTGCTAGGTACCCGTACAGTAGTATAGAACTTTGCAAGGTGCAAATTTTGATAGGACACACCCAGCAGATGATACAGGTTTTGCAAGGGCACGGAGATCTGAAAGGGTAGAATGTGTCTTGGGAGGTGAGAAATTCAGTTCATCAAAGCATCTAACCAGCACTTCTCAAACTTTTGATGTGTATCTGAATCATTCTCGTAAGAAAGTTGGGTGAGGCCTGAGATTCTGCTTTTTAGCAAGTTCCTCATCATGTCACTGCTGACCACACTCCGGGTGAGTGAAGCTCTAAGGCTGTGCCAAGAGCTTAGTAGGAGATGAAAGATGATTGACATTTGTCAAGTTATACTAGTCTCCGTGGTGGCACTGAGAAGCTTGTGGAGCCATTAAAGAAGTGAGATTATACGCTGAGATTATTCGCTTAAATGATGAACTCGGCAGCAGTGCTGGAGAGGCAGGTTGAAACAGCGGGTCTAACACTAACACAGGAAGCTATCTGGGATGATGTACACAGAAGCAGCCCCTGTGGAAAAACAGTGGTGTTGGGCCTCGTCTCTGATCTAAAAAGTTGGTTTGAGGGAAATGCACTGAAGCCTGATACCTGGTTGGTTGCAAGAATTAGTTAGAGAGAAGCAGTAAGATTACTGGCTTTGAGTGAATGGGGAAGTCACTGACCTACAGAGGAAAAAAAAGAGGAACACGTTTTAGAGGGAACAGCCAGCGAGCTTGAGTTTGGACAGGTGGTGTTCGAGGCATCTGAGGGGAATGGAGGTAAAAAAAAAAATGTCTAGTAGGAAGATTGAAACAAAGGTCAGGATCTTGGGAAAGACAGATTGGTGGTAGAGAATTGAGAATCGCTGCTGAGAAGTACCATCTGTGTCGAGTTACCCAGGACAAGCTGGTGGGACTAGGAGAGATGGTGCGAGGTGACACTGGAGCACACCGTCTAGTAAGTACACAGCAGGTGAACAGTGGGAAGTGTTGTGGGGGGTGTAAGACAACTGTGGGATGAGGGTGTCCCAGAAACTGGTGCAAAAATGAAGTCAATAGGTCTTACTATTAGGAAATTACTGGGAACATTCAGGAAGTTCTTGATTCCACAGGGAGGACGATTTCTGTAGTGGGTAAAGCTAGATTTTCATAGATTACAAAGAGTGGGCATCAGGTGAGTAAAGAAAGAAAAACACACCAGCATTTGCAGTTGGCTTGACAGTGAAGGGTTGCGTATATGACTTTCGTCCCAAGGTACAGTAGCAGACCATGGGGATAAAGGTAGAAGCCAGCAGATAGGGACTCCTGTAACTTCCAGCCACCAGACCCAGAACCTTACTTTTCATTTTTCTTCATGTACCCAGTATCCTCCTTGTACCTTAAATGTTGGGGTTCCTCAAGTTATGGCTTCAGTTAGCATTTCTGTCTTGACAGCTTCCAGTCTATTTCTAGTCTGTCTACTGAGCTTCTCCCCATCATTTGAAACCCCTCCTTAACATCCCCTGCTTAGACTTCCCACAGGCACCTCCAGTTGAGCCTGTCTACATAGCCACTGCTCCCTCTCCCATTAGGTGGCCTTTTCAGCCATCAAAGTGCCCAGGCAGAAATATGGGCACCCTACCTTCCTATTCCTCTCATCTGCTTACATCCAGTCAGTTTCTGAGTCGCTTGTATCCCTCCAGCCACCACCTAGAGCCCAGGTTGTGCCAGCATCTCTTAAGATGGTTGAAATAGCTTTGTTGGTGTCTGGTAAGTGAATTTTCCGTGCTCTGAACATATTACATTACTGGAGCGTGTTCTAACGGTTATCAAGTGGGCCTTTATTACAATTGTTTTTCCTTAACAGGCTGTACATTTCATGATGTGTCAGGGATTATCTGCTTATTCCTTATTTCGTTCGCAGTGTGTGCCCAGTGCCTGTTAATGATATAAGTGGGGAAAGTGTTCCAGACAGGAATTGATGTATATTGACTTGAGAAAAAGGCCCAGAGGGAAAGAGCATTTGAAGGTCAAGACTAGGTACATTGTGGAAGAGGTGAGCAGGGCTGGGCTCAGTATTCTGCACAGGCCAGCTTGGTGTTTGGTGTTTGTCAGCTTTGCTCTGCATTCAGTAATGGAGTGCATTAGTGTTAACAGTCAGTCTCATTTTAATTTCCTGTCACAGCCTGTTCTCCCAGGCCCCTTGTTTTTGTCTTTCCTCTCTTATATACAAATCATTATCAGGTATAATTAAATAAAGGCAAGAATTGTTACTGGGAACTTTTAATTTGGTTCGTTTGTTCATTCAGTGGCCAGCAGGGAATGGATGTGGACTTTAAAATGATAAAGTAACCCAGACATAATTAAAAATTATCCAAGGAAAATGAACTTACGACTTTATCCTATTGTTTTTCATCCATCTACTTTTTTTTTTTTTAAAGAAAACTAATATTCTAGAATAATTGTTAGATTGGTATTGGAATTAGACTGGTTTCTGTTAAGAGTGTGCTATGTATCAGTAAAAAGCAGTAACCTTTTCTGTTGCTGGTTCCCTATCTTATTTTCTACCCAACTCTTTTGGGGGGCTGAAATGACGAATTGTGGAATGGGAGGGAGTTGGGAAAACGTCACCCTGGCATGATGAAGTGATCTGTTGGTTCGAAGTTTATGGTTTGGTTTGGTGATCTCTTGGGGCTCCATTATTGGCATTGCTTTGTGGTCTGTTCACTCTATTGAATCCATCACTGTCTCTGTGTAAAAATGTAGAGGAAGCTGAAAATGTTTTTACATTCAGTGGTGAAATGGTGACTTAAAGAGACAGTTTCTCTTTTGTGCTTTCCCACAGGCTTTTTCATTTTTTTTTAACTTTTTATTATTTATTTATTTATTATTATTATTATTTAAAGATTTTATTTACTTATTTGACAGAGATCACAAGTAGGCAGAGCGGCAGGCAGAGAGAGAGAGAGGGAAGCAGGCTCCTTGCTGAGCAGAGAGCCCGATGCGGGGCTCGATCCCAGGACCCTGAGATCATGACCTGAGCCGAAGGCAGAGGCCTAAACCGCTGAGCCACCCAGGCGCCCCTACTTTTTTTTTTTTTTTTTAATATTTTATTTATTTGACAGAGAAAGAGAGAGAGAGCACAAGCAGGGGGAGCAGTAGAGGGAGAAGGGGAAGCAGGCTCCCCGCCGAGCAGGGAGCCCAACGTGACTCGATCACAGGACCCTACCCTGGGATCATGACCTAAGCCGAAAGCAGAGGCTTAACCATCTGAGCCACCCAAGCCCCCCTACCACCGGCCTTTTCTGTCACCTTTCTTCCCTCACCTCATTGACTCACTCTTCCAGGTTTCTAATAAAGAGTTAGCCAATTAGAGTTTAAGCATTAAAGGCTTTAGCTTTGACTCAGCAGTATTTGCAATTTATTTTAATTAGCAGTGTGCTGTAGAAGAGAAGACCGTGGCCTGTCCTGTTGACAAAGAGAAGGTAGGCTAAGGGAAGAAGATAATAACAGTCTATTTTTAGGGTAGGTGTGAGATCAATGGCATGGTTTAGTGTGTCTTTTGATAGTTGGTGAGAAAAAGGATTAACAGTCAAATTAACCAGTGTTAATTGGTTAACTGAGACAATGCAAATTTCCTTTGAAACTATTAAATCACTTTCATTATTTCAAAGGCATTTTACAAGTTGGAATAGGAATGACTTTGATTTCATTTATTTCCAAGAAATAAAAACAAACTTCAATTACAGGTAACTAATTATGGTTACTTTTTCACCATCCCATAGTGTAAATGTATGTTCTGAATGAGTTTTTAAACGTTTCTCCAGAGGACTGGTAGTTCGGCTGCACAGATTATATGCTCTCAAGGAATCTCAAGAAACACTTAGAGTGAACCAAATTCAGCCACATCTCTGTTGAATTGTTAGAGTGACTGTAGCTGACCTTTCAGTCTCACTTGGATTCCCCAGTGAACAGAGCTTTGAGCTCTTGAATACCAGATGATTCCCATGGGGGTTTTCCCTGATGGGCCAGACAAAAACTTTTGAGAGTTGGTGCCCTGGGTTGTTGTACAGTAAGAATTGAGAGGAATTACTTGGTCGTACAATGTGAAATCTGATACTTTTAGAATGAACTGGTAACTCTTGGCTAGAAAAGTCAATTGTACCTCTTTTCCCCCTTTATATATATATATATATATATATATATATATATAATATATATTATTATATTATTTTATATATATATATGTATTTGTTTGGTTGGTTTGTTTGTTTCAAAAAACTCAAGAATATCATACAAGTTTTAAATTTATATTTTGCCAAAAAAGGTATCAATATATGCATTATTTATATAACTTCATCAGCGATGGAATTTGAATCAGTACTATAAACATGTTGCAGTCACTAAATCTAGACCATCACAGTGAACCAAAATGCACAGTTGTTACGATGTAATTTGCATGGGTCGAGGGGGAAGTCCTCAAGTGGTGGGAGACCAGCCAAGGGACAAGCCAACTTCCCTGCTGAGATCATGATGGTAGCTGAAACCAACAGTCAGATGCTTAATAGACTGAGCCATGCAGGTGCCCCGATCTAACTTATTTTTTAAGGTAATTTTATAAGTGCCTCATTTGAATCTGCTCTTCTGACAACCTCTGGGTAGGAAGGAGATTTTGTATTATTATCATTTAAAGGAATTAGGGAACACAAGCAGTGGGCAGGGCAGTGGAAGAGGGAGAAGCAGGCTTCCTGCCAAGGAGAGAGCCCAATGTGGGGCTCGATCCCAGGACCTAAGCCAAAAGCAGGTATTTAACCACTGAGCCACCCAGGCACCCCGGGGTGATGGGATTTAGATGGAATTGGAGATCTTGGGCTCCTCAGCCCCAGCAGGTTGTACCTTGTAGAAATATTTGAGTCTAGAGTTGTGAGACATTATAGTTCTTAAAGAGTATATTTTGTTTAGCCCAGTATATACAAAATATCATTTCTATATGTGATCAAATTAGGCATTAATAAGATTAAATTTTTTCCCTCATACTAAGTCTGATTAGCTATGTTAAGTGCTCAGTAACCATGTGTGGCTGCAGCTAACCTGTTGGTCAGCAGAAGTCTAGAAATTGGAGCTTTAGTTCCAGTCACCTTCTAACATATCTAGTCTCTGAACATCCTACTAACTAAAAAGTCATGGGTGTGATGTGCTCACGAGATAATTATTTGTATTACACAGTATTCCTGCTGGTAACAAGTTAAATAAGGTCTCTTGTTTCTTAGTTTCTTGAATTTCAGATCATTTGTTATTATGTACAAAATTATATCAGTTGCCTTTATACAAGCTCTATACATTTACATTTTAGGTGTGAGGGAGAAAAAAGAAATACTTGCACAAAAAAATCACATTTTTAACTTGCCTCTGAGGGAAATAAATGCATTTATAGGAAGGTAGAAAATAAGGACAGACTGGCCCCTGTTGATGGTTGCTAGGGAAATTTGAATTCACTTTGGGATATTAGAAAGAAATTAATGGGAGATTGAGGCAGTCAAGTTAGACATGCTTACAACAGGGGTGATTTTCTTACTGTAATTAACCCTTTCTTTAATACCTTCAGGATTTTCCATAAGGAGATAATATTTACTCATTTTGCTCTTATATCTATTTCTTTGCTTTCTAATTTTCTGTGATCTCATCTTTATGACACTTTACCTGAGTTTTGTTTTGTGTATGTGTGTTAGCTTTGCTTTTTGCCAGTTACTTTTACTGTTCCATGTTAATTAAAGGAAGAGAACCTGAGTTTTTATGAGCAAGGACCTTTGGGCCTCACCACCCTCTACGCCTCTTCTGGTTACTTTAAAACCAGAATTTCTTCTGTAATCCAGGGTTCCCTGGTCAGAGCTCAGTTCTGTCTCTGACATGGATTTATCTTACAGGCCAGTTTCTTTGCTCCTGCTCATGGACTGTGGTGTACAACTATGTACATTGGGGAGACTTTATTGTCCCAAATGTGGCTAGACTTTTTTTTTTTTTTTTGTAAGTCCATTTATAAAACATTGGGACATTATATTTTTAACAAAAACAGAAGTAACCTTTGTCTCTAACTCCTTCAGCTCTTTCACATTTCTTTGAAAGTAAACCTTTTAGGAGCACCTGGCTGGTTCAGTGGGTAGAGCATGCAACTCTTGATCTAGAGTCATGAGTTTGAGCCCTATGTTGGGGGTAGAGTTTACTTCAAAAAAATTTAAGAATTAAAGAAAAGTAAACCTTTTCTCTGAAGTATGACATACATAGAGAAGCACAGAGTTTCCTTATTTACAAGTAAACAGGTAAGAGTTTTCACAAAGCAGAAACATCTGTTTAATCTCACCCTGATCAGGAAATAGAATATATGCCACATTTCTCATTTGAAAACAATCCTTCAGGGGCACCTGGGTGGCTCTGTTGGTTAAGTGGCTGCCTTCGGCTTAGGTTGTCCTGGGATGGAGCCCTGCATCCCCGCATTGGGCTCCCTGCTCCCTCACTCTACCTGCCTGCTCCCCTTGCTTGTGCACACTCTCTCTTTGTCAAATAAATAAGTGAAATCTTTAAACAAATAAAACAACCCTTCCTTGACCACACATCACACTTACTACTTTCCTTCTACCCTTGAGACCCAAGTTCCTCAAAACAGTGGTCACTTCTGTTTCTCCTCACACATCTCAAGTTCACAGCCTTTCCTAGACTTCCCAACTCTCTTCTGATTTCTAACTATGTAGATTCATGTTAACACTGTATAAATGGGATTATACAGTCTGTGTTTTTTGTCTTTCACTTACCACATTAGAAAGATTATTGATTTCGTGTAGCTGTAGTCTATTCATTTGCATTGCTATATGGGATTCTGTTGTGTGACTATATCACAGTTGATTTACCCATTTTATTACTAATGGACTTTTTTCCCAGTTTTTTGCTATTGTGAAAAATGCTGCTTTGTCATTCTCATTCATGTGTTTCAGTGCAAATGCGTACACATTTCCCTACCTGTGAATGGGGTCCCAAAGGTAGTACCTATGTTTAGCTTTAGTTGAAATTGCCAAGCAGGTTTCCAAAATTGATCGTGCCAGTTGATACTCCCACCAATAGTGTATGAGAGTTTCAGTTATTCCACATCCTCCTCAGGGTCTTTTTTCATTTTGGCTATTCTGGTGGGTGTATAGTGCCATATCATTTTTTTTAAACATCCTAATTATGGAAGTTTTCAAATATATAAAATGAAAAATGGTACGATAAAGCTCAGCTTCATCAACTATGAACTTGTATCATTTGGACTCATGATACCATTCTGTAATCCTCCACTTTCTTTCCCATTCGTCTTCACAGATATTTCAGACTTGAAACTGTCTCCAGAAACCCTCTACCTATGTTTTTTCTGCCTCTTCTATTCCAAGTAAATGCTGTATGCCTCCTTTGTCAGAGAAGAAAAATAGAAAAATAGAAAAATAGAGGCTGTCAGTTACAAATTCCCTTAATTTCTTGTATCTCAGGATATAAGCTTATCCATAATTGTACCAGTCTTGTGTCCTTTCCTTCATTCTTATCTATTAATTAGTTAGTTTATTCATTTATTTTATGGTTCACGTATTTATTTATTTTGGAGAGAGAGAGAAAGCGCATTTGCACATGAGCTGGGGGAAGAGCAGAGGGAGGAGAAGAGAGAGAATCTCCCGCAGACTCTCCCATGAGTGTCGAGTCCCATGCGGGGATCCATCTCACAACCCTGAGATCATTCATGACCTGAGCCAAAATCAAGAGTCCGACGCATAACCGACTGAGCCACCCAGGCACCCCCCTCTATTCTTTTTTTTTTTTTTAAAGATTTTATTTTATTTTACTTATTTATTTGACAGAGAGAGATCACAAGTAGGCAGAGAGACAGGCAAAGAGAGAGAGGGAAGCAGGCTCCCTGCTGAGCAGAGAGCCCGATAATGCGATGCAATAATGCGATGTGGGGCTCTTCGATGTGGGGCTCTACGATGTGGGGCTCTGGCGATGCGGGGCTCGATCCCAGGACCCTGAGATCACAACCCGAGTTGAAGGCAGAGGCTTAACCCACTGAGCCACCCAGGCACCCCCACCCCCCTCTATTTTTATTTAAAGTTGTCTTGTTTCCTATTTTCTAGGCACCTTTCTTTTGTGGGGTGTTGATCCTTCAGTCTCTGAGTTTTCTGCTGTGGGTATTTTTTAAACCCCTTTCATTCTATTTGCTCTTTCCCTTTGACCCCTATAAACATGCGCCACCTTTCTTATTTCAAAAACAACCCTTCCTTGACCCCCCATCACACTGTACCACTTTCCTCCTATACCCTTGAGAGCCAAGTTCCTCAAAACAGTAGTTGCTTCTGTCTCTACTCACACATCTCAACCTCTGTAGATAGATACATCCCATTGCAACTCCCCAGAGCCATCACTAAATCAGATTTGACCTAAGTCACTAGTGCTCTTTTTTCAAACATAGTAGATACATTTCAGAGTCATTTGTTTACATAACATATTTTGAGTTCTTTCCATATGGAAGGCGCTGCTAAATGTGAGGGATAAAAGATTAAAAAATACCTTCTCAACAGTAGGAGCTTATGTCCTAGTAGAAGTGATAAGCTTGTAAGATGACCGTGAATTGCCATGTTAGATACTGTTTATTGAAAGATGATCCCAAGGGGCACCTGGGTGGCTCAGTGGGTTAAGTAAGCCTCTGCCTTCGGCTCAGGTCATGGTCCTGGGGTCCTGGGATTGAGCCCCGCATTGGGATGTCTGCTTGGTGGGGACCTGCTTCCCCCTCTCTCTCTGCCTGCCTCTCTGCCTACTTGTGATCTCTGTCTGTCAAATAAATAAATAAAGTCTTTAAAAAAAAAGAAAGAAAGATGATACCGAGTTGTGTTGGAACTGTTCTAAAAGCTTTTCATACATTCTTTTATTTAATTCTTACAATGGAGTAGGCATTACTACTGTTAATATTAGGAGAAAAACACTGATTTAAAAAGGCTGGAAATTTGCTTATAGCCAACCAGTTAGTAAGCTCAGTATGAATTTGAACCCAGATCTGACTTTGGAGCCCATGCTATTAATGGATAGAACTGCTTCCATAATTCAGTATGCTAATGTGTCAAAAATGAATGTCTGCACGTGTAAGTGAGCTCCAGGAACTGCTGCTTACTGCCCTTGAGTTGTGGAAGAAGGGGGAGATGGATGTCGGGGAAAGACTTCTTGGTTGGTTGATTGTCTAAAATTAGGACTTATTTAGATCTGAAATAGATATTTTAGTTCAACACCCTTAATTTATGTGTGAGCCCTAAAGTAGCAACAACATGTCCAGAATGATAGTGAGTTTTGTTGTTGTTGTTTGTGACAGATGACAGATTCCTAGTCTGGTACTTATTTTCCTGTTAAAAAAAGTTCACCCAGGGGCACTTGTCTGGCTCCGTCCGTAGAGCAATGCTGCAGCTCTTGCTCTTGGAGTTGTAAATTCAAACCCCACATTGAATGTAGAGATTACTTAAAAATAAAGTTAAAAAACAAAACAAAAACAGATAAAGATTCACCCAAATTCCTGAACCATGTGCTACCTAAAATTCCTTCTCCTTAGAAGTTTAGTATAGCAGAAGAAAAGTGTGTATTCCAAACCCTCCTCCACTCATGGTGATTGGAGTAGGGTCTAAAACCTCCTGGTGATTCATAGGGCTATTTATTTATTTATTTAAAGATTTTTATTTATTTGTCAGAGAGAGAGTGCACAAGCTGGGAGAGCAGCAGGCAGAGGGAGAAGCAAGCTCCTCCCCACTGAGCAAGGACCCTGATATACAGGCCTAGATCCTAGGACCTGGGATCATGACCCGAGCAGAAGGCAGCTGCTTAACCGACTGAGCCAGGTGTCCCCATAGTGATTTTTAAAACAAGATCTCTGTGTTCAAGGGTGTTTACTGGTGAACTTCTACTTACAGGATCAGTGTGGCTTGGCAGTCTTGTATCTTGCTCCCCATAGTGGCTTAGATACCTCTCAGTATCTCTTTCTTCATTGTAAAATGGGGTAATGGTCATACCTCCTTCCGAGTTATGAGAATTTAGAGTTAATATATATACACTTTGGAAAAGTGCCTGACACATAATAAGCACCCAGTCACTGTTACTGTTTGTTGTTAAGATAATGATTTCCCCATTTCCATCTCTGTTTACTTCCTGGACACCTGTGGGGAGCGGGGAGCTTGGAATTTGCACTTTAAAAACTTCATAGAGGGGCACCTGGGTGGCTCAGTGGGTTAAAGCCTCTGCCTTCCGCTCAGGTCATGATCCCAGGGTCCTTGGATGGAGCCCCATATCGGGGGCTCTCTGCTCAGCAGGGAGCCTGCTTCCTCCTCCCTCTCTCTGCCTGCCTCTCTCCCTACTTATGATCTCTGTCTGTCAAATAAATAAATAAAATCTTAAAAAAAAAACCCTTCATAGAAAAGCATAGAAGTCCACTTAATGTCATTTCTCATTCTTATTAACTTACCTAACTGTAAGTATTATTTTCTTCTTCTTCTTCTTCTTATTATTATTATTTTCTTATTATTTTCTTAATAGTACATATTAACCAACTGTACTGGGTACCCCACGTGGGAATTAAACAAGCAAAACCTCTAAAGCAAGGGGCGTAATTTCTACCTTCCTCTAAGTATTTTTCATCTCTCCCCCAGCAATATTGAAAGGCCTAGTTGGAGTACTTAACTATAACATTAACATATTTTAAAAGTTTTTTTTTTTTCTTTTTCCTTTCTAGAAACACTCACTATTTAGGTGACTTTTATAAATTGCTAATCCCAAAGCAACTTCCTGGTGAGAAGGAAAGTTGCCTCAGGTTGGAGGGAGGGTCTAGGAAATGATCTAAATAGCATGGCAGTTGCATTTGTTAAAAGCATTTCTATTTATTTTATTTTTATTTATTAAAGTAAACTCTGCACCCAGTAGGAGGCTCAAATTCAGACTCTGAGATCAGGAGTCACTTACTCTGCTGACTGAGCAGCCAGGTGCTCTGGCAGTTGCATTTTTGCAGTAATTGGAATATCCTAGAGACTTGATGGCTAACACAGGCATCCGTAGTATTTGTTATCAGATACACACAACAGAATTACACTTGTCCTGATCAACATGTCCCTTAAACGGATCAGTTCCTGATTTACCCAGTTTGTTTCTTAACATTAAAATAGTAATTCTTATGACACTCTTTGACATTTCTTTTTTTTTTTTTAAAGATTTTATTTATTTATTTGACAGACAGATCACAAGTAGGCAGACAGGAAGGCAGGGAGAGAAGGGAGGAAGCAGGAAGCAGGCTCCCTGCTGAGCAGAGAGCCCCATGCGGGGCTCGATCCCAGGACGCTGGGATCATGACCTGAGCTGAAGGCAGCAGCTCTAACCCACTGAGCCACCCAGGCGCCCCGCTCTTTGACATTTCTTTTTTTTTATTATTTTAATAAACATATAATGTATTTTTATCCCCAGGGGTACAGGTCTGTGAATCACTAGGTTTACACATTTCACAGCACTCATCATAGCCCATACCCTCCCCAATGTCCATTTCCCCCCACCACCCTCTCCCGTCCCCCCTCCCCCCAGCAACCCTCAGTCTGTTTCTTGAGATTGAGTCTTTTATGGTTTGTCTCCCTCCCAATCCCATCTTTTCATTTTTTCTTTTCCTACCTCCCCCCAACACCCCCCCCGCCTTGCATCTCCACTTCCTCATATCAAAGAGATCATATGATAGTTGTCTTTCTCCGATTGACTTATTTCGCTAAGCATGATACCCTCTAGTTCCATCCACGTCGTCGCAAATGGCAAGATTTCATGTCTTTTGATGGCTGCATAGTATTCCATTGTGTATATATACCACCTCTTCTTTATCCATTCATCTGTTGATGGACATCTAGGCTCTTTCCACAGTTTGGCTATTGTGGACATTGCTGCTATAAACATTCGGGTGCACGTGCCCCTTCGGAGCACCACGTTTGTATCTTTAGGATATATACCCAGGAGTGCAATTGCTGGGTCGTAGGGTAGCTCTATTTTCAGTCTTTTGAGGAACCTCCACACTGTTTTCCACAGTGGTTGCACCAGCTTGCATTCCCACCAGCAGTGTAGGAGGGTTCCCCTCTGTCCGCATCCTCGCCAGCATCTGTCATTTCTTGACTTGTTAATTTTAGCCATTCTGACTGGTGTGAGGTGGTATCTCATTGTGGTTTTGATTTGTATTTCCCTGATACCAAGTGATGTGGAGCATTTTTTCATGTGTCTGTTGGCCATCTGGATGTCTTCTTTGCAGAAATGTCTGTTCATGTCCTCTGTCCATTTCTTGACTGGATTATTTGTTCTTTGGGTATTGAGTTTGATAAGCTCTTTATAGATTTTTGATACTAGCCCTTTATCTGATATGTCGTTTGCAAATATCTTCTCACATTCTGTCAGTTGTCTTTTGGTTTAGTTCACTGTTCCTTTGCTGTGCAAAAGCTTTTGATCTTGATGAAACCCAATAGTGCATTTTTGCCCTTGCTTCTGTTGCCTTTGGCGATGTTCCTAGGAAGAAGTTGCTGCGGTTGAGGTCAAAGAGGTTGCTGCCTGCATTGTCCTCAAGGATTTTGATGGATTCCTTTCTCACATTGAGGTCCTTCATCCATTTTGAGTCTATTTTCGTGTGTGGTGTAAGGAAATGGTTCAATTTCATTTTTCTGCATGTGGCTGTCCAATTTTCCCAGGACCATTTGTTGAAGAGGCTGTCTTTTTTCCACTGGATATTCTTTCCTGCTTTGTCGAAGATTAGTTGACCATAGAGTTGAGGGTCTATTTCTGGTCTCTATTCTGTTCCATTGGTCTATATGTCTGTTTTTGTGCCAGTACCATACTGTCTTGATGATGACAGCTTTGTAATAGAGCTTGAAGTCTGGAATTGTGATGCCCCCGACTTTGGCTTTCTTTTTCAATATTCCTTTGGCTATTCGAGGTCTTTTCTGGTTCCATATAAATTTTAGGATTATTTGTTCTATTTCTTTAAAAAAATGAATGGGATTTTGATAGGGATTGCATTAAATGTGTAGATTGCTTTAGGTAGAATAGACATTTTCACAATATTTGTTCTTCTAATCCATGAGCATGGAATATTTTTCCATTTCTTTGTGTCTTCCTCAATTTCTTTCATGAGTACTTTATAGTTTTCTGAGTATAGATTCTTTGCCTCTTTGGTTAGATTTATTCCTAGGTATCTTATGGTTTTGGGTGCGATTGTAAATGGGACTGACTCCTCAATTTCTCTTTCTTCTGTCTTGTTGTTAGTGTAAAGAAATGCGACTGATTTCTGTGCATTGACTTTATATCCTGACACTTTACTGAATTCCTGTACAAGTTCTAGCAGTTTTGGAGTGGAGCCTTTTGGGTTTTCCACATATAGTATCATATCATCTGCAAAGAGTGAGAGTTTGACTTCTTCTTTGCCAATTTGGATGCCTTTAATTTCTTTTTGTTGTCTGATTGCTGAGGCTAGGACTTCTAGTACTATGTTGAACAGCAGTGGTGATAACGGACATCCCTGCCGTGTTCCTGACCTTAGCGGAAAAGCTTTCAGTTTTTCTCCATTGAGAATGATATTTGCAGTGGGTTTTTCATAGATGGCTTTGATAATATTGAGGTATGTGCCTTCTATCCCTACACTTTGAAGAGTTTTAATCAGGAAGGGATGCTGCACTTTGTCAAACGCTTTTTCAGCATCTATTGATAGTATCATATGGTTCTTACTCTTTCTTTTATTAATGTATTGTATCACATTGATGGATTTGCGGATGTTGAACCAACCTTGCAGCCCCAGAATAAATCCCACTTGGTCCTGGTGGATAATCCTTTTAATGTACTGTTGGATCCTATTGGCCAGTATTTTGGTGAGAATTTTCGCATCTGTGTTCATCAAAGATATTGGTCTGTAATTCTCTTTTTTGGTGGGATCCTTGTCTGGTTTTGGGATCAAGGTGATGCTGGCCTCATAGAATGAGTTTGGAAGTTTTCCTTCCATTTCTATTTTTTGGAACAGTTTCAGGAGAATAGGAATTAATTCTTCTTTAAATGTTTGGTAGAATTCCCCTGGGAAGCCGTCTGGTCCTGGACTTTTGTTTGTTTGGAGATTTTTGATGACTGTTTCAATCTCCTTACTGGTTATGGGTCTGTTCAGGTTATCTATTTCTTCCTGGTTCAATTGTGGTAGTTTATACGTCTCTAGAAATGTATCCATTTCTTCCAGATTGTCAAATTTGTTGCCATAGAGTTGCTCATAGTATGTACTTATAATTGTTTGTATTTCTTTGGTGTTGGTTGTGATCTCTCCTCTTTCATTCATGATTTTATTTATTTGCGTCCTTTCTCTTTTCTTTTTGATAAGTCTGGCCAGGGGCTTATCAATCTTATTAATTCTTTCAAAGAACCAGCTCCTAGTTTTGTTGATTTGTTCTATTGTTTTTTTAGTTTCTATTTCATTGATTTCTGCTATGATCTTTATGATTTCTCTTCTCCTGCTGGGTTTAGGCTTTCTTTGTTGTTCTCTCTCCAGCTCCTTTAGGTGTAGGGTTAGGTTGTGTATTTGAGACCTTTCTTGTTTCTTGAGAAAGGCTTGCACCGCTATATATTTTCCTCTCGGGACTGCCTTTGTTGTGTCCCACAGATTTTGAACTGTTGTGTTTTCATTATCATTTGTTTCCAAGAATTTTTTCAATTCTTCTTTAATTTCCTGGTTGACCCATTCATTTTTTAGAAGGATGCTGTTTAGTCTCCATGTATTTGCGTTCTTTCCAAATTTTCTCTTGTGATTGAGTTCTAGCTTCAGAGCATTGAGGTCTGAAAATATGCAGGGAATGATCTCAATCTTTTGGTACCGATTGAGACCTGATTTATGACCCAGGATGTGGTTTATTCTGGAGAATGTTCCGTGTGCACTAGAGAAGAATGTATATTCTGTTGCTTTGGGATGGAATGTTCTGAATATATCTGTGATGTCCATCTGGTCCAGTGTGTCATTTAAGGTCTTTATTTCCTTATTGATCTTTTGCTTAGATGATCTGTCCATTTCAGTGAGGGGAGTGTTAAAATCCCCTGCTATTATTGTATTACTGTCGATGTATTTCTTTGATTTTGTTATTAATTGGTTTATATAGTTGGCTGCTCCCATGTTAGGGGCATAGATATTTCAGATTGTTAGGTCTTCTTGTTGGACAGACCCTTTGAGTATGATATAGTGTCCTTCCTCATCTCTTATTATAGTCTTTGGCTTAAAATCTAATTGATCTGATGTAAGGATTGCCACCCCAGCTTTCTTCTGTTGTCCATTAGCATGGTACATTGTTTTCCACCCCCTCACTTAAAATCTGGAGGTGTCTTCGGGTCTAAAATGAGTTTCTTGTAGGCAGCATATTGATGGGTTTTGTTTTTTTATCGATTCTGATACCCTGTGTCTTTTGATTGGGGCATTGAGCCCATTAACATTCAGGGTAACTATTGAGAGATATGAATTTAGTGCCATTGTATTGCCTGTAAGGTGACTGTTACTGTATATTGTCTCTGTTTCTTTCTGATCTACTCCTTTTAGGGTCTCTCTTTGCTTAGAGGACCCCTTTCAATATTTCCTGTAGAGCTGGTTTGGTGTTTGCAAATTCTTTCAGCTTTTATTTGTCCTGGAAGCTCTTTATCTCTCCTTCTATTTTCAATGATAGCCTAGCCGGATATAGTATTCTTGGCTGCATGTTTTTCTCATTTAGTGCTCTGAATATATCATGCCAGTTCTTTCTAGCCTGCCAGGTGTCTGTGGATAGGTCCGCTGCCAATCTAATGTTTTTACCCTTGTATGTTACAGACTTCTTTTCCCGGGCTGCTTTCAGGATTTTCTATTTGTCGCTAAGACTTGTAAATTTTACTAACAGGTGACGAGGTGTGGACCTATTTTTATTGATTTTGAGGGGCGTTCTTAGCATCTCCTGGATTTTGATGTTTGTTCCCTCTGCCATATTAGGGAAATTCTCTCCAATAATTGTCTCCAATATACCTTCTGCTCCCCTCTCTCTTTCTTCTTCTTCTGGAATTCCAGTTATTCTAATGTTGTGTCATCTTATGGTGTCGCTTATCTCTCGAATTCTCTCGTCATGGTCCAGTATTTGTTTGTCTCTCTTTTGCTCAGCTTCTTTATTCTCTGTCATTTGGTCTTCTATGTCACTAATTCTTTCTTCTGCCTCATTTATCCTAGCAGTGAGAGCTTCCATTTTTGATTGCACCTCATGAATAGCTTTTTTGATTTCAACTTGGTTAGATTTTAGTTCTTTTATTTCTCCAGAAAGGGCTTTTATCTCTCCGGAGAGGGTTTCTCTAATATCTTCTATGCCTTTTTCGAGCCCGGCTAGAACCTTGAGAATTGTCATTCTGAACTCTAGATCTGTCATGTTACCAGTGTCCGTATTGATTAGGTCTCCAGCCTTCGGTAGGGCCTCTTGGTCTTTTTTTTGAGGTGAGTGTTTCCGCCTTGTCATTTTGTCCAGATAAGATTTGCTTTCTCCTGCTGCGGAATTCCGCTGTTCTTGGTGACTGAAGTTGGTTTTGGATGGGTTTCTTGTTCATCTTCTGGGGGAGGGGCCTGTTGTAGTGATTCTCAAGTGTCTTTGCCGCAAGCGGAATTGCACCGCCCTTGCCAGGGGCCGGGCTAAGTAATCCGCTCGGGTTTGCTTTTGGGAGCTTTTGTTTCCTGAGCGCTTTCCGTAGAGTTCCGGAGGACGGGAATGAAGATGGCGGCCTCCCAATCTCTCGGCCCAGAGGAGCCGAGAGCTTGGGGTTCTGCTCCTCAGTGCTCTCTCAGAGCAAAGCGCCCAACCGCCCCGCCTCCCTGGCCTGCGGTCGCGCCCTTAGGAAAGCAGTCAAGTGCTGGAGCTGGAGAAAAGCGCCAGGTCGCTTCTGTCTCCGTGGCCTCCGCCCGCGCTCTGAGCCCACCCAGCCTGCGACCGGCACAAGGTAACCCCGGGCTTAGAGCTCACTCCTCGGCTTTGTCGCTGTAGCGGCTTCCCCGCTCTAATACCTGCGAGCTCTCGGCCCTCAGACACCCCCGGTCCTTCTGTGACCCCGCCTGGGTTTCCCCCCGGTTTAGCCTCTGGAGCGATGTCTCCCAGTGGAGCCGACTTTTAAAAAGTCCCGATTTTGTGCTCCCGTTGCTCCGCCGCTTCCCAGGAGCCGGCCCCTCCCCCCGGGGTCTATCTTTCCGTCGCTTTGGATTCACTTCTCCGCAGGTCCTACCTTTCAGAAAGTGATTGATTCTCTGTTTCTAGAATTGTTGCTCTTCTTCTCTTCGATTTCCCGTTGGATTTGTAGGTGTTCACAATGGTTAGATAAGTTGTCTAGCTGATCTCCTGCTACCCGATGTCGTCTCAGCCTGCTACTTCTCCGCCATCTTGACTCCTCCCCCCTCTTTGACATTTCTTAAAAGGAATTAATACCAAGTAAATTACAACCACTGATGGTTAAGGTCGTCATAATGTAGCCCTCCCCAAGAAATCAAAGAAATATGCAAGAGTTTTGGAATGTAAATTTAAATTCTTTTTTTTCCCTAGTCTTTCCCCCCCCTTTTTTGTTAATATCTTTGGAGTGGCTCCAGATATTTTGAGAAACCATGCATCAGTATGTAGTATTTTTTATTTTTGTTTCATGTTTTAAGGGTAGTTGAAAAAATAGGACAAGTAAGTTTTCTTCAGCTACAGTTGTGATTTCAGAATGTTTACAAATAGGTTTCTTTTTAAATTTTTCTTGGTGTCCAATTTCTCTCATTTTAATGTAACTATATGTAAAGTTGTTTACATGTTAATTTCTTAATCAGATTTGCTAATATTTCTTATAATGTGAGTATTAAATTAATAAACATCAGTCTTTGCTACTATCAGTACATGATCAGGTTTGTTCAGCTTTTTCTGAGCTGTATCTCCTGTATGGGATCATTGTTGCATTCCTCTGCTCTCCTGGATTCATGGTCTCCTGTGGCCCTCCTTCCGCTTTTCCCACAAGGACTGATGGCTTTGTGTCCCATTAATCACCACCTCTTTCATACAGTTCCTTCATCTTCCCTCTACTCTGAGCTCTGCTCTCCACTTAAAGTTTATCAGTTTTGGCCAACGCCAGGTCTGGGTTTTTTTTTTTCTTTAATATTTTAATAAATTTAATTATTTCTTATTTTAGAGAGAGAGAGAGCGAAAGAAAGTGTGAGCAGAGGAAGGAGCAGAGGGAGAGGGAGAAAAGTCTCTAGCAAACTGCCCGCTGAGTGCAGAGCTTGCCTCTGGGCTCCCATCTCGGGACCCTGAGATTATGACCTGAGCCAAATCAGGAGTTGGGCTATTAACCAACTGAGCCACCCAGGATTCCCTCCGGGGGTTTATTGAATGAGGCTTGGGACATAACCCTCCAGAAATGAAGCCCCGAGACACTGACAACGGAGTGAAAGTGTGTGTGCTTAGGATGAGGCCCCATAAACAGCTCCCAACAATAGAGGAACATCTTGTGCAACTGGGAGCAGGCAATTAACACTGCCTGTGAAGAACAGGGAAAGCTTCAGAGAGGAGGTGACAGGTAAGAGGTACTTTGAAAAGTGGCTAGAGTTGCTGTCAGTTGGAGAAGGTAGAGCAGGGGAAGAAGTGGGCAGCTGCACAAATGCAAGTACTCCACCAGTAGGACTTAAAACTTTTTTCTCCTCAGCGCTTCCTCTCATTTCTTCGATTTCCCATGTTTGATTGGTTCTAGATGCCTTGTTGTAGTTCCGTCCTTTTTTTTTTTTTTTAACATTTTATTTATTTATTTGACACAGAGAGAGAGACGTGAGAGAGGGAATACAAGCAGGGGAGAGGGAGAAGCAGGCTTCCTGCAGAGCAAGGAGCCTGGAGCTGCATATGGGACTCGATCCCAGGACCCTGGTATCATGACCTGAGCCGAAGGCAGATGCTTAATGACTGAGCCACCCAGGCACCCCGTTAATTTCATCTTTAATAGAGAAAGGTCTCAAGTGATTTTCACTTACTTTTAGCTGCATTAAAACTTGTTCATTTTTCTCTATTTTGAAATAGACCATCTTTCATCTCTTTTCCTTCTCTGATAAGAAGGTACTTGTGCCTATGAGTTGCGTTTTTTTTCTTTTCTTTCTCCTTCCTTCTGTCCTTTTTTAGCTGAGTCTTTGACTTTGAAATCAAATGTGAAATGTTCACAGGGGGTACAGAGTAGGAAAGACACACGGTAAAGTAGCAACTTCAGTAAAGCAGGAAAAGTGCTTATGATGAGGTCCTCATCAGCTGCACGAGGTGTGCATGGAGGGCATCTAATTCAGTTTTGGGCACAAGGAATTAATCCATGTTTGGGCACAAAGAATGCCTCCCAGAAGAAGTGCCTGGACTCAGTGATCTTTAAAATCCCTGTGCATATACCATCACTGCTCAAACTTCACATTTAGTACCTTTTGTTAGAGGTAAAAACATGAAAAATAAGTTTGAAGCTATTCTGTTTTGTTTCCTAAGTGTTAGAACAACAGAAAACCTTCCTCTTCTCAGCAAGTTTGTTAAAAGCAAGTTTCTGGTTTTCTGACCTAATACAGTTAAATTTGTGTTTTTTTCCTCCATAGCTTTGATGTTCTCTATTTTTAAGACTTTACTTACTCAAAACATAATTGAAATTTCTCACATTTACTTTTTTCTCTCTTTAAGTCAGCCATAAAGTTTCATGAGCACTTTCTATTTTCCAGTGATTTTAAGATTGTGAGGAGGAAAAGATACCTGAAGACCATCCAGGTCAATGGGTAACTTAAACTTGAAGGAGTCTGTTAGATCAAAGCAGGTCCTCAGTTCAAAATGTTGCCTTCCTGCTAGAGGAATAGAGTCTTCCATTATCTTCTTTTCTCCTTCGTTCTTAGGGCAGAAACAGATCTTCCATGCTTGGTAGGAGATGATAACATCAAGGCTAAAAACATACTTTGATGAGCTGATGTCATTTTGATGCTCCAGTAGAAGTCAGACTGGGCAGAAGAGAAACTCTGAAGATTCAAGTGTTTGAAATTTGAAGATTAAAAAAAGCAGGCAGAAAACTGGGAGATGTTATTTCAGTCACTGCCAAAATTAGTTGTGATTCAGTGTGTTTACTTGCATAATCCAGTGCTGAGCACTTAATGACTGGATTTTGCAGACTGGGAGTTCATAGTGTTCTACATATTTCATCATACTGAATATAAATTTAAGTGAAATTGTAAGATTTGTTATTTGATTTAGTTTTCAGGCCATGTTTGAACCTGCAAGTAGTTTGCAGTTTAAATTATCACTTAATTTGCTGCATAAATAGAATTGGGCAGCACCTATTAGGAAAGAATCCCTGGAGACACTGCATGGGACTGAGTGTCAGCCTTTTGTCTCCTACAATTCGTGACTGTTGCTTACTTCAACACTTGAAAAACTATGCCTCTGTGCAAAGAGCCCCTTCGGTGTTGCTAGGAAACCCAATAACTGTTTTGTACAATCTTGAGATTTTAATTCATTTCTAGTGCAACACTTTGAAGAGCAGTTGGATCTTTTAAACATTTGAAAAAAAATGCTGAAAGCCATTTAAAAATCCGTTTAATATTTTTTTTAGCAGCACACACATTAAGAAAATATCAGTATAAAGCAGAAATGGGCAGTCACCTTTCTTAAAATCTCAGTTCTCAAAAACTAACTGCTCTTAACAGTTTGGGATATATCTTTGCAGATCGTTTTTTTACATATGTAACTGTTTCCAAGGTAGTGTTTTAAGATAAAAGTAATTTTTATGTGTCAAACAAGAAAGAATGAAAGATACTATCATGAAATTGAATTGCATTTTATTCTAATGACTGCAGTAGAAGTAGGAGGAATTGAATACACATTTAGATATTTGGTGTCATTTAACTTTTTTGATTTTATAAAATAAAAACTCAAAAAGCACAGAGGAACCAGAAAGTTTTAATTTTTTTTAATAAAATTTCATTTTCTTGTATATTCTGGCTTGATATTTTTGAGCTATGTCTTCATTCACTTTGGAACGGAATTTTCATTCTGGGGTGTACTCAGATTGTCCTTACCTTAATACATAAAGTATCAATACCCAAACAAATTAAATGGAAGTAACAACTTATAGTAGCCATGGAAAGGAGGTCTTCAAGTAGCAGGAACAACTTCTGGTAGATTAATACTCTTTTTCAACCTTTATAAAACTGATCAAATTTATAATCTAGTCACCAATTCTTTTCTACTAATGTGCAAGGAAGTACAACAGGAGATAGAGGTAGCCACAAAAATTTTCAAACCCCTTTGGAGCTAATGATTTAAATCAGGTCATGGAATTTTAATTTACTTAAAAATCAAGGTATGGGAAGAAGTTAAGCTTGTCCACATCTAGAACACATGACGAAACCTTGGAGGCTACCTAAGTCAACTTCACAATAAAGCTTATAAAGTAAAAAAAAAAAAAAAAAACTAAGATAGTATATACTAAATAAGTGCCAAATGGGTGATTGGGTAGCAGAAAGTAAAGTACAGTGAATATTTGTAGGAAAACAGAAAGAAAAATCACTGTAGGCTAGAGAGGTAGGAGAATGCCTAAGTGAGTGAGGTAGGAATTGGAACTGAGTTTATCAGAAATGATAGAAAGTATTTATTCAGAGGATTGAATATTAATTCAGGAGAAACACTTGAGATTATACACATAAATACCAAATTATAATTTTAAATAGAATTGTGGACATAAAGTGGAGATTGGAATAGTAATGGACCTTTTTTTAGGATATTAAACAGTCCATTTGGGCTGAATCAGTGGGTTTGGATGGTCTGTCATCCGTCTTTGCTGTGTAACAAACCAACCCAAACTCTAAAGGCTTAAAGCAAAAAATTATGTGTTGCTTCGTAATCCTGTGGGTTCCCAGTTTAGGCCAGGCTGAGATGGGAAGTTCTGGTAGCTCATGGGGCTGTAGGCATCTGGTCTAGAACTGGGGCTGGAGGTTCTAGGGTAGCTGTTGAACACCTCTGTTCTCTCCTGTTTGGTTTGGTTGCTCTGTGGCAGGGGTCTGGAGAGGGCGAGGATGGGAGCAGTAAGGTCACTTGAGGTCTCACCTCGGAACTCAAGACAGCAGCACTTAGACTATATTCTCTTGGTCAGAGTTAGGCCAGCCTCCGATTTAAGGGAGCAGTCTTGTGTCCAGTTTCGATCTGCTATTTGAGAAGTGCACTTAAATGTGATTAAAAGCTTATAATGGTGCTTGAATTATAAGTGGTTTGAATGTAACTTCTTTCATTCTCAATCTATTGGCTTCAACTTTATTAACATTTTATTACAAGTGACAGTCAATATGTATTACGCTTTCTTGGGGATAATGAAGGGATCTTGGGATGGCTAATCATTTAATTCTTCATTTTGGTTTGGTCTGTTGGGATTTATTATTTGAAAAACAACCTCAAAATAATAAGGACTTGATTTACTTACTCTTAATTTTTCTATAAGATGTTAGTATTTTGGTGGCAGCAGGGAAAGGAAAGGGGAGAGAGGCAGTCCTCAGTACCATAGTCTCAGTGCTTAGGGCCTCTTCCAGATCATCCTCCGGCTCTGCAAGGCAGTGTTGGGTGATGGGGAGGACCAAGTGAATGACCATTTGAGGACTAAGGTTCTGCATACGGAAAATGTTGGATTATCAAGGAAAACAGATGTGACAAACTAGTACTATGCAAACCTTCCAGTGTAAATAGTTTAAAAAATAAGTTTTGTGTGGTAGTTTATTTACATACTAAATTTACATTTTATATCAAATTGTTGACTTTTTCAAACTTTGATCTTATATACATAGTAAACCTATTTTTATGTGAATTGTTATGAACAGAATTGCTTTTCTCTTGAAAAACAAAATGTGAAAGGATTATAAACTCAGTATTTTTTCTCTGATATATCCAGAAACTACCATTATGCTTGTACCCTACTTTTACCTTTTTTTGCATGTAAATGATACTAGTTTTGTTATAGTAAACCATTAGCAGCAAAGGGGAGGCTTATTGTTCAGTTCTTATAAAGATACAGTGGATTTAAACCACCTTTAATAGACTCAATCAGAAGAGTCTTGGAATTTTTGGGCCTCAGGACATCTTATTTTGGTTTTTATATACTTTTCAAATATTGCCATTCAGCATTTATTCTCTGTGATCTAAGTAGAAATTTTATAGAATACAGATTCCAGGATAAGTAACAGAATTTTAAGATGTCTTTTTAATAAGAATATGATGGACTTTTTCAGAAGAGAGATGGGAAGGGATGAACAGTAAGAAAAGTCTTAAAGATAATTAAAGTCAACTATTTGATAAATTCAAAAATACCTAAATTGATGGCATTTCTTCTCTTTGAGTTGTCATCAGATTTATTGCTTATAAATATTTTTAAGGGGCATCTGGGTAGCTCAGTTGGTTAAGCGTTTGACTCTTAAAAAAAAAAAAAAGGCATCTGACTCTTGATTTCATCTCAGGTCATGACTGAGATTGAGGAGATAAGCCCCAGGTCAGGCACTGGGCCTGAAGCCCGAGTCTGTCTCTTCCTCTTCCCCTCCCCATCGCTCAGCTTGCTCTCAAAAAAAAAAAAAAAAAAAAAAAGTATTTTTAAGCATTCAGTAAAAATTATAGAATCTAATTTAATAAAGATTTATTTAACATAAGCTCTTTGCTCAGTGTAGGACTTGAACTCATGACTCTGAGATAAAGAGCCCATGCTCTGTTGACTGAGCCAGCTGGGCCCCTCTAATTTAATAAAAATTTAGAATTAAAGAAACCTTGGTAGAAAACCTGTCAAGATTCCAGATGAATGGATAAAGATGGTGTGGTGTATACACACACACACACATACACATGTACATATATACATATATATATGTGTATATATACATATATATGTGTATATCCACGTCTTTGCAAATTGTATAGATTTATGTGTGTATATATATGTATATATGTATATACATATACATATGTATATATGTGTATATATATGTGTGTATACACATATATCTATACAACTTGCAACGATGCGGATGGAACTAGAGGGTATTATGCTAAACGAAATTAGTCATTCAGAGAAAGACAGTTATCATATGATCTCACTGATATGTGCAATTTGAGAAATAAGGCAGAGGATCATAAGGGAAGAGAGGGAAAAATGAAACAAGATGAAACCAGAGAGGGAGACAAACTCTTAATCTCAGGAAACAAATTGAGGGTTTCTGCAGTGGAGGGGTGTGGGAGGGATGGGGTAGGTGAGTGACGGACATTGGGGAGGGTATGTGTTGTGATGAGCACGGTAAACTGTGTAAAACAGATGAATCACCCACCTGCACCCCTGAAACAAATAATACATTATATGTTAATAATAAAAAAAAAAAGAAAGAAAACCTGTCAAAATCCATCAGCATGTGCCCCAGCAGAAAGAGTTACCAGTGTGTCTGGCACTGTGACAAGTAGGAATTAATGTAGCCCTGAGTTAGTACAATATAACTGACCTTTTAGAGACTCTAGCTAAGTTGAGTTTTAAACATCTGCTTGGATATAGGATACCCTCTACTAATAGAAACTTGTATCTCATATGATGTTGGGAGATTCACAATGCTCTTAAAGGAAATTGTATCGAATAAGATGATACTAATATTGGCATTCCATTTCTACAAAGGCACAAACTGAAAACTGGGGACCGCTGAGCTTGAACCTCATCACTCTGGACACAAATCACACCCTGTTCTACTGAACAGCTGGGGTGCGGTGAGTGTGCTGCTGGCCTAACAGCGGATGCTTAGTCCCTGTGCGTGTTTCTTTCTCCAGATTTCACCAGCAGTTTGAGTATCACTACTCCTGATCAGATGATTGAAAAGGCCAAAGGAGAAACTGCTTATTTGCCGTGCAAATTTACCCTTAGTCCAGAAGACCAGGGACCACTGGACATCGAGTGGCTGCTATCACCAGCTGATAATCAGAAGGTGGATCAAGTGGTAAGTTCGCTAAATGCTTGCTCACTTAGTAGATGTCCGTTGAACTTCTTAGGTGTCCGTCACTGTGCTGGTCACACAGGCAGAGGTGGGGACTATGTAGAAAGCCCCAGGCTTCTCTGGCTTGTGGTCTGGGTGAGGAAGGCAGTCACTGTGATGGAAAGTGAGGACGTGCGTGTAATGGATGAAATGGTTAAGTGGCCTAAGATTTTTTTTTTTTTTTTTAAGATTTTATTTATTTATTTGACAGAGAGAGAGATCACAAGTAGGCAGAGAGGCAGGCAGAGAGGGGGGGCGAAGCAGGCTCCCTGCTGAACAGAGAGCCCGATGCGGGGCTCAATCCCAGGACCCTGGGACCGTGACCTGAGGCGAAAGCAGAGGCTTTAACCCACTGAGCCAGCCACCCAGGCGCCTCTGACTTAAGATTTCTTAGTGAGGGCTTTAAAGAAGAAGAGGAGCTTAGGAATGTTCTGAAAATCTGGAGTTGGACATGTGAGTCAGGGAGTGGTAGGAGGAGGGTATGTGGAGAAGGCTTGATAGATAGCATGGCAGGAATATGCATAATGTGTTAGGGGACAGCAAGTAAACGAGACTTTGTGAAGAATTAGAATTCGTCTTTTTGTTTTTGTTTTACTTTTTAATTTTTTTTAAAGAATTCATTTTTTTAACACAAGGATTCTCTTACCAGTATAAGGGTCCTCGAGTGTAACAGTGTAATGCAAATACATATTCACAACAGTCTGTTTTCCATATTCTTCAAGTTAAATATCCTGAATAATTTCTTAAAAAGCAAAACAAAATCTTCATAGCAAAACAATTTATAAAGTATTTAATCTAAAAAATGAAATAGCAAAATACCGTTACGGAAATTTTCCTAATTATGAAGTATTAAGTATTATTAAGTAGTAATTTAATTTAGTTTAATTTAGTTAAACTAATAGTTGACTGTAGCAGGGGACCGGGCTGGAGAAGTTAGCCATCCTCACTCCCTGTGTGATCTCTTTAGTCAGCAAACAGGGACCATGTGCTATGCACTTAACATATGCTGGGAAGTGTTTTATAGATTTGAATTATATATTGTTCTTTAAGCCTTAAAACACCCTACAATGAGAATTTTTATGCATGTGAAGAAGAGGAAATGGAGGCCCAGGGTCACACAGCTGGCAACAGATGCAGATGGGGTTTGAGCTGAGGTCTCTCTCGCTTCCTACTGCACTTTATGATCCCTGGCATGATCCCACACTGCCTCCCGTGGTTCATAAGCCTCTGTCTTCCTGTAGAATAGGAAAAAGACACCTACCTCTCATGGTTGTGATGAGAATGCATAAGGATTTTATAAGTTTAAAAGTCCTGTAAAAATTAATTCAGTGCCAAGTCCATAAACAAAGCAAGTCAAATAGATGTGGTTTGCATCTTAGCTGTGGGACTTTGCAAAAGTTGGTGTGTGAGAGCCATTGCTCTCCTCAGCTTCAGGGTTAAATGCGGACGGCGCCACACCATCCTTGCAGTGTTGTGAAGAGGAATCAGAATTGCCTGGTCGATGTTAGTTCTCTGTCGCATGACTGCAGTTGTGGTACTGTTTCCTTGGGAAAATACTAAGAGAGTTTACAAAATAACTAACAGTGAGGATGCATCTTGTCAGACTCATTAAAAAGCTGCTAAAGTGTGTTTATAACACAATGAGGGATTGAGTATTGTAGACTGAACAAGGGAGTCACTAGTTCAGTGCGGAGGAGGATAGGACAGCCTCGTTTGAGTCAGCTCTGGACCTTTCAACTGCTGCTTTTATTTACTTAGCAAACTGGTATTGAGTGCAGACATTTAATATATACATTTTAAAATTTAGTGGACAGAGGGTGGGATTAGCATCACAAGGGGTGATGATACCGAAAATAACCCAAGTCCCTGCCATCAAGAAATTCCTGCAGAGGACACTGCTATTCTGGTTATACTGCCCATAATTAACATCTTAGATAAAAATTACTTGCAGGATATAGACTAGTCATGTTCTTTGATTATTACTTGAGTTTGGTGCCGCTGCTCTTTGACCCTTAGGTCTCAGGTGACCAGAATGAAGGATTTCGTTAGCAAGTGTGAAAAAATTATCAAGTATGTTAATTTGGGTGATAGAGATGACTATTGTAATTCTTCTCCAAGCCAAGTTTAACACAGAATTTTATTTTCCCTCTAAATCTAGCCTTTAGTTATTTCCATTAAAGCTTGTAACAGTGGTCCAGAAAATTCAGTGGAATTAGAAAGGGGTCTTTGCTCTTTGTCTCAGAAGACTAGTTGAAAGGTCCTGTTACCCTGGGCACATATATCCCAAGAGGTTTATAACTTTGTCTTTTAGAGTCTAGAACCCTCAAGTGCCTCCGACTTTGTATTAAGATAAAAAAAAAATGTCTTTTTTGTTGTTGTTAGAGTCTACCCGTAAATTATCACAAGCATTTTTCGGGGAATAAGGGTGGTGGTATTTACCTGATTTTATACATTTGGTTGACATGCTGTAAGCTCTGAGACCGCCGAAAAGCAGCGTGCATAGGAATTCACACATCTGTGCTCTTGTCCGGTCCAACTAAACTACTCTCTTACGTAGGGCTGTATTACTTACGTTGGGTCTTGGCTTTCCTATTTATTTATTAAATTTTTCTTGTGAATTTGTTTTTATTGGGATATAAAGGATGGGTTGGGGAATGTCATGGGGGTTATGCCTTACCCGGGTAAATGTCCACTGTGAGCTGCCTGGGAGAACTTCTGGAGCTTTTTCTTTTTGGAGCCGCTGCTTTCGCTGCCAGCAGCCTCTTCAGGTCCACTGGTGAGTGGCTCCTGGTTTTCCATTTAAAATGAAAGTGTGCGACCATACTCAAGGATTCCATTGATCTCTGTTTTCTTTCTTTCTTTCTTTTTCTTTCTCCTTCTTTCTCTCTAAGATTTTATTTATTACTATTTTTTAAATTTCTTTCTTGAGAGAGAGAGTGCAAGTGGGTTGAGGGACAGGGGGAGGGGAGAGAGAATCTCAAGCAGGCTTCATGCTCAGTGTAGAGCCTGATGTGAGGCTCAGTCTCAGGACTCTAAGATCATGATGAGTAAAATCAAGAGCCAGATGCTTAAGTGACTGAGCCACCCAGGTGCCCCAAGATTTGATTTGATTTGATTTTTTTAAAAGATTTATTTCTTAAAAACACATTATTTACTTGAGAAAGACAATGAGAGCACCAGCAGGGTTGGGGGACACACAAGTGCACTCTCCACACAAGCGGAAACGGGGGGACAGAGGGAGAGGGAGAAGCAGGCTTTCCGCTGAGCAGAGAGCCTGACGCAGTGCTTGATCCCAGGACTTTGGGATCATGACCTCAGTTGAAGGCAGACGCTTAACTGACTGAGCCCCTCTAGAGCACAGCCCTTCCCATGATTTCATCTTTAAGTAATCTTTACACCCATCATGGGATTCAAACTTAGAACCCCAAGATCAAGAGTCGTATGTTCTACTGACTGAGCCAGCCAGACACCCTGTGATGTCTTGTTTTCTTAATATGTGATTTGAATAATTATAGTTTTCCTGATGATACTGTGTTTTTATTCTTTTTTTGGATCCTACAGAAAGTACCATGGTGTATCCACAGCTCCTTTAATGGGACAGAGGGTTTGCTTATTTGTTTTTTCCCTGTCTTATTTCAGATTATTTTATATTCTGGAGACAAAATTTATGACGACTACTATCAAGATCTGAAAGGACGAGTACATTTTACAAGTAGTGACCTCAAATCTGGTGACGCATCAATAAATGTAACAAATTTACGGTTGTCGGATATTGGCACGTATCAGTGCAAAGTGAAAAAAGCTCCTGGTGTTGGAAATAAGAAGATTCAGCTGACAGTTCTTGGTAAATTGTTTGTATTAATGTTACTTGTTACCAGAGTAATACAACATGGTTCTGTAGTAGCAGCATTTGAAGTAATCCTAATGTCCTCAAATAACATAAAACCAGCACCATTTTTTGGATTAAAAATATAAGAGGTGATCAGCTTCTTTGTGAAATTCATGAAAGAGTTTAAAGGCAAATGAAAGAGTTTTGTGATATGGAAAAAGAACCCCAGGCAGGCTTTAGGAAATCCAGGTGGGGTTTTTTTGGTATTTTTCTTAGATTTGCCTTGGCCTCAGCCTACCTTTGGAAACACAAAAAGATGTAATTATCCTTAAATCTCTATCCTATTCCATTCAGTTCAGAAGTGGTTGTTATGGGCACCTCAAGCTTTTTTCAAACTATGTAACTTTAATAAATGAGATTTCTATGATGAATACTTGGAGTATTTAGAACAGAGAAGATGGAACATGGTAGAACAAATATTAAGGGGATAAGGCCACTAGACATCAGATAATCATTTATATTTTTTTTATTTTTTAAAAGATTTTATTTATTTGACAGGCAGAGAGAGAGGGAACATAAGCAGAGGGAGTCGGAGAGGCAGAAGCAGGCTTCCCACTGAGCAGGGAGCCTGTTGCAGGGCTCGATCCCACGACCTTGGGATCATGACCTGAGCCGAAGGCAGTGGCTTAACCACTGAGTCACCCAGGCACCCCATCAGATAATTATTTTAACCTCTCTGAGCATCACTGTTTTTCATCCTTAAGGTAAAGGGATTAGACAGATGATCACTAGGCTGTCTTGTTTTCTCTATGACAGTTAAGAAGGAGATTAGTAAACTGCCAAAGACTGCAGTGTTCATTCTTCTCTAGATTCTGTGGTTGTGCACAAGCAGTCTTAATTCCTTCCAACTGAGAAACTGAAAGGTTATTGTTTATAAGTATACTTCTAAAGTCTTAACATGGTAGACTTTACCCAGAAGTACAATGGCTACCATGTAGAAAAACACAGTTGTCTAGCTCTGTTTTATGATAGGAAATTCCCCTGTTTTGTGACCTAAGGTGTCCTGTTTTAGGTTTCACTTGGAGACCCATTTTTGGAAGGAAATTTGGGTCTCTGGAACTGCCTGGCATACCCCTAGAGTAACCAATCAAGGCAGTTCTCCACCCACATCAACTCTGTCTCATTCCTTCTGTTTTAGAGAAGTGATTGGTGGTGGGGAGGGTGCAAAAGTTAGAGGTGTTGGATTCCAGACTCCTTTAAAACACCACTCTTTTCTAAAGAATGAGTGTAAGAGCTGGTGGAGACTAGGAGCAAGGATGTGGATTCTCGTGCACTCCAGTGGCAACTTCAGGGGTTGTCTTTGGTAAGACTGCCTTCCACTGACAGCATTGTTGAGTGCGTACACAAGGAAGTCCTGGTAAAAGGCACTTCGTCCTGAATGGCCCTGGTTCAAAATATTTCCTGTGGTATGAAAGCCACTGAACCTGAATAGGGAACCAGGAGAGAGAATATGGTAACACTGGGAATTCTAGCTTCTGTGTCTTCATTTACTAAACATGGAGTCACCTTTCTTTCTCATAAATGTGAAAGCAGGTAACATTTTAATAACTTGTCTGAACTCTTATCCCAGGCCCAGGCATACCTGGGA
The DNA here is from genome assembly GCF_963455335.1 of Martes martes. NCBI lineage: Eukaryota > Metazoa > Chordata > Mammalia > Carnivora > Mustelidae > Martes > Martes martes. The sequence goes on along the minus strand of NC_137888.1, from coordinate 25,577,357 downwards.
TTATAACTCTATGAATCTTCTTTTATTTAACACATTCTCCAGGAAACATTGAGTTGAGATAGAGATGGAATTTTAACTGGTCCGTAATGTACCGACTATACCTGTTATCAGAATTTCTTTGTTGTGGACCCTGGAGTGGGCAGGTACAGTGGGAAGAATGCAGTTGGCTCACATTCCCAGGAATGGTGTGAACAAGCACAATATGTGTGGGTGTGTGTATGTTCCCATGGGACCAGGTTCTGTATTGAATTTGAAGGTCCTGACTGGAGGGATCACTACAGCACAAGGCAGCTCATTTCCCAGAAGGAACCTGAGTCAGTAATAACGGTTGGCACATAATGTGGCTAAGCACACTCATGACAGCAGCCATGACCGCCATGCAGGAGAGATGTCCCATTTTCATTAAACCTCACAACCCAGCATTTCATACCTCAGGATGGATAAGGGAGAAGCACTGACAGTAACTCCTTTTGTTACGTCTGTGGGGGATCACCATGGCCTCACAAGCTGTGAATCCAAACCAGGGAGGGAGGAGGCATGAAGTGGAGGGTAAGAGGAGAAAGGGAAGTGATTACTGAGGGCCAGTGGGGATGACTAATGCTCTGATTTGACAAGCTGTGTCAGAGCTGGAGGAGAATTTCCCGTAGTGCTCTCTTCCATGTTCTCAGATGAGTCATGGCTGCTGCTGGGAGACACTCCCAGAATTTTCTCTTGCAAGTGACTGTTGAATGGAAGCTTCTATGTTAGCTCTGCCTGAGACATCTGCTTGGATAGTCTAGAGGAAAGACAAACGAAGTGCCCTCTAGGGACCAGACCCAGTGTTAGTCCAGTGGAACTCAGTTCACTTGGAGGCCTTGCCTAATACCTTCATTTGCTTCTGGGGAATCTGGAGGAGATGCCACCAAGGCGTTCACAGAGTAATGATGCTTATTCATTGAGCCCTGTGTGCTGTGTGGACATGACCTGGAATGACTGTGAGCTGCCTGGGTGTGAGGGTGAAGTGTTACTATAGCTTGCCCCATTGCCAGAGCCTGCCTTACTCTTCAGATAGGCCAAAAGTTCATGTGGATGCTGCTCAGTAACAAAGGGAATTGATTGAGGGTTAATATGTGACCAAACATCACTAACACCTTCTGCCCCTTGACCTCTGAAAGAGCATATGATTGAGACCTTTTGATATAAACAGATTACGTTTTCTTGATGAGTAGAACAACAATTAATTTGTTTCCTGGTTGTATACAGCCCAGTCGCATGTGGGGTAGCTCATTGAACGCTGGCCCTGAGGGATTTGTAAGCCATCGGTAAAGGACAAGGCATTTTTCCCCCCATTTTTTATTTTGAAATAGTTTCAAAATAAAATAGAAAAGTTTCTCTAACTGAACATGACTGTTTTCCTCTCTGTGAGTGCAAAAAAAGAAAAGTATCTTGGGACCCACTTTGAGACTATGCAAATATCTTGTTTCTCCTCAAACTTTTGCCCCTGATTTCTGTGCACGACTTCACTTGGAGACAGGGTATTTTGTTGTTGTTCCATAACTTAACCCATCTATTATAGGCTAGCGGTGTTTTAAATGGTGGAGCTTCTCCTGGTCTTTCAGCTCCTTTAGTTACTTTACTGTGATGGCAGAAGTGCTGTTTATCCAGGCACCCTTGGCTACTATTTTCATGTAGGAGCCACAATGCCAGATCCCCACAGCTCGTCTTCATCTTGGTTTTGCCACAGAAGGAGCATGTGTACTTGGCATGCTGGCTCCTGTCAGTCTTCTGCACCATTTTCCTGAAGGAGGCACCACAATAGGCAACGATTCCGACCTTGATGCATTTAGCCACGTCGCTGTAAACTAGATCTGAGCCCAGAGCACGGTGTTTTCAACCAAGCAAAAATAGCATTTCTGGATGGATGATGTGATGTCCCTTACTGGAATTGAGAGTGTTTCTCCCACAGACTGATGCAGGCCATTAGCGTGGAGGGGTGATGGTAGGGTATGTGTATGGAGTGCAGTGTTATTATACTGCTGGGACGCTGCCTGCGTACAAGTTGGTGGACATGCACCTTTTCTTGAGAAAGACTGTTGGCTGTGCTAATGATCATGGAAGCAAATATTCTGGGGACAATGGCCAGGTATCCTGGAACCCCAGGCCAAAGAAACATTAGAAGATAAGACTTTTGTATCTGTAAGTCTTCCTTTGTGGTTTTTATCTTTCTTTCAGTATACCAAGTGCCATGAATTACGAGTTATCTTCCTGTGGTATAATGGTTGGGTTTGGCATGTGAAAGACTTCCACTTGCTCCTCCCAGTGGAAAGCAGGGCCCCTCCAGAGTGACACCCAGAAGCCAGGATTGGTAACCTCTTGTTCTGTTACAGGCAGAGTGTGTATCTCAAGCTCAGTGGGGCCTTGAATTTTTTCAGCAGCCACTTTAAGTAACTGCCCATTACTGGATGTATTTGGTTTATGGGAAAGGGATATTTTGTTAGAAAAGATGAAGGTTAGGGTTAGAACACTATATTACCAATACCTTTTTGATGTATGAAGCAATGCTTTAATATCTCACAATATCTGCTAATTTATGTAGTAAAGGATATATTTGGTAGTTTGAAGAAATGAAGAAAAGAGCTCATTTCTTTGAAGATTCACAGGTTGAAATAATTTGCAAAACTGATGTAAAAGTTTTTCATTGATGTAGTTCCCCAGGGCAACTGATCAATCTGAAAAAGGAACATATTTGCTTAGGAAAGAGAACAGTGCAATTAAATGCATGTGTCCATCCTTGTTAAAAGGTACAGGCAGTGAAAAGAGTGGAGAAATGAAATCAAATTTAAGTATTATCAAGGAATGTGTAAAGATGTGAGATCATGAATGCCAACCTTTGATAAAGATGCTCCGCAGTAATTCTCTTGGTCAACTTTGGAAAACAGTTCGAATGTTTCTTATTGAGTTAAACATGCACTTACTAGATATGATCCAGGAATTACCAAGAAAAAGGAAAATATGTGAATATTTACATAGTGTTGAAGCAGCATTTGTAATAGCACAAAACTGTAGAACCCATTTACATTTTCACAGCAGTGAAACAATAAAAGCCCATCTCCAGGCCTGGAAGAATAAAAATTAGCTCCAACTGAAAAAGAAGCAAGCAGGCCTGCTATTTACCAGACCGGGAAGACATGCAATAAAACCCGCCGTTCATAGGGAACTCTGTTCCTCCCAAGGTCGTGGAGTAGGGGTAACCTAGAAACTGCTGTTACTTCCCCATTCTTGCCCCCCACTTTACTCATCTTTTCCTGGGGTCCGCTGTTGCTAAATGGCCCTCATCTCCAGCGTAATCCCTGCTTCTCCTAATCTTGCCTTGGAAGTAGCCTCTGATTTAGAACGGGTCCACACCGCTCTTAGCCCATACTCAGAATCTTTCAGGATCCCTCCTCTAATGGTGAGAGGCAACACATCTTTTCCCCTGGAGTTTAGCTGATTGAGCTTTAACACAAGCCCTAAAACTGGAAACCATGTTCGCCGGTGGATGAATGGGGAAGCAAATCTGTGTTCTAGTCCCTTGATAGAATACAGCTCAGCATTAAAAAAGAATGATCTAGTGACTGCATGGATCAGCATCAAAAGACAGCAAATAAAAGGAATAAGACTGAAAAAAAAAAAGTAAATGGGTATTATTCCATTTATATGATTCTAGAAGCAGTAGAACAAATCTAGTGTGTGCTAGAAATTTGATATGTGGCTGCCTGGGACCAGGATTTTGGCATCAGATCTCAGCATGAGGGAAATTGCTTGGGAGAGGGTAAGCCATGCTTGATGGTGGTGCTCACACATTTGTTCAAAATGATCCCCCCAGAAGATGCAGTTGTGTTGATTTTATTGCATGTACATTGTATCATAAATTCAGCAGAAGAGTAAGAAATGCCAAGGTGTTATTCCAGTGTTTGGAGTGAGTTACAAGGAATGGGTTTAGCAGCGGCTCTAAGCAGTTTCCCAGAGAGACCTGGAGTGTAACGTCAGGTTTACCTTTTTATAACAGTGATCTCTGGATGGTTTGGGTTAATGTAAATGCAGAGTGTTAATTGGTCCTGTTATCAGCATTATTTGTTATAAATCCCCCGAATGGTAAGATAACAGCACTCAGAGGGATATGACATGGCACAGACTCCCAGAGTGCTACCTTCATGTCAGGCACTGAGTAGAAGAACAGGTAAGGATTGGAGGGAAGTGGAAGCCGCCTGCACCATCCTTTATTCGGATGCGCCCCTTGGAATGAAGGAGCCCAGAGCCCCTGCCTGAGAGGCCTGAGCTCATTCGTGCCTGCTTCGTGTTGCGTAGTTGAGTGAACTGGTACTGATGACTTCTTACTGTCTTTCTGTCTTGTCACCTCAGAACTCAGGACCACATGATAATGAGTCAGTGGTTGTTGCAATGCACTGTGTGTTTAATCCTTGCAAACATAAGTTCTGTTGTCTTGTGTAAAGTTACCATTTACTCTTTTCTCAGTTAAGCCGTCAGGTATAAGATGTTACGTTGATGGATCAGAAGAAATTGGAAATGACTTCAAACTAAAATGTGAACCAAAGGAAGGTTCGCTTCCGTTACAGTATGAATGGCAGAAGTTGTCCAACTCACAGAAACTGCCCGCTTTATGGTTACCAGGTACTGGTGATATTACAGATTGTACTATATGCCATAAGTTTGGACTTAGATCTAGTAGTGTGTGTGTGTGTGTGTGTGTGTGTGTGTGTATTTTGAAATTCCCAGATCTGTACAAAACAATCAGGATTCCATGAGAATTATTCAGTGTTTTATAATGACAACTTAGTGTCATATCGTGTTAATGATATTTTTATAATCACACTGCTTAGGATATTATTGTTTCTTTGTTGTGTATTTTTTAATTGATAGTAATACTGGTGAAAATATAATCATAATGTAGACAATGGCTTAGTTATAGTGAGAGTAGAATCTTGAATGCTTTGCCTAGATTTATGATGAAGTAGGATTTCTTTCCACCTCTTCCTTTTCTCAAACTAAGAGACCAAAACTATATGACCCCTTCTGACTCTGAAACATCTTTCTTCCATCTGCGGGGATAAAATAGGTTTTGAAATCTTCTGCACCAAAGAGCCTTTGTGATGGAATTTTTGGTTTTGTTTTTTAAAGTAATCTCTAGGCCCAGTGTGGGGCTCAAACTCCTCACTGCCCTGAGATCAGGAGTTGCATGTTCTACCAGTTGAGTCAGCCAGGCACCCCACTGTTTTTTAGAATCAGTGTGCCTCTGCTTCAGCTGAGACTGTATGTGGCTAAGGCAGTTATGGATACTCTGGCTTGTGATACAAATGAACTGGAGGGCAGTAACAGCTGGTCCTTGAACAACACAGATTTGAACCATGGAGGTCCATTTATAGATGGGTTTTTTTTTTACAGAGGGTACTGTAAATGTATTTTCCTTACAATTTTCTTAGTAGCATTTTCTTCCTAGCTTACTCATTGTAAGAATGCAGTATATAACACAGATACAATGCAAAACATGTCTGTCGGCTGTTTATGCTATTGTAAGGTTTCCAGTCAAGAGTAGGCTAATTATAGTTACATTCCGGGGACACATGGGTGGCTCCGTTGATTGAGCGTCGGACTCTTGGTTTCTGCTCAGGTGCTGATCTCGGGGTCGCGAGATAGAGCCCGTGTCAGGCTCCGGGCTCAGTGCAGTCAGTTTGAGATTCTCTCTCCCCCTCTCCCTCTGCGCCCCCTGCTCGTGTGTGCACTGTCTCGCTCTAAATAAATAATAAAATCCTTTAAAAAATTACAGTTAAATTTTGGGGGGGTCAAAAGTTATACCCTGATCATTAACTGTGCAGGAAATCAGAATCCTTACACGCCTGCCCGTGCCCCCCACCTCCTGCCACTGTTTGAGAGTCAGCTGTGTCTGTGTTCTGGAGGCGTCCACATGTCTCCATAGACACTTGTTCATACCCAGCTTCCGTTTGTCTCACTTTTACCTGGATTGTCAAGCTTAATAAGGTTTGCCTCTACTAAAAACTTAGCAATACAATATTGTAAAGATGGGTTATGCCTTATACTCCCTTTTTTCCCCATAGACATGAAGTCACCTGTTATATCTGTAAAAAATGCCTCTACTGAGTACTCTGGGACATACAGTTGTACAGTCACAAACAGAGTAGGCTCCGATCAGTGCCAGCTGCGCCTGAATGTTGTTCCACGTAAGTACCTTCTTTCTGTCTGTTGTGATGACGTCTGTTTGCGTTGTCTTCATATAGCTTCCTTTGGTTCAGTCAGCAAGTGTGTATTGAGGGCAAGGGGATGTTAACTTGGCAAAGCACTCTGTGACTTGGTTATTTGCTATTCTAAGTCATGGGAAGGGGAAAAAATATATAGCCTTTATTATTGTAATGACATTAAGAAGGTAAGAGTTGTCAAATTGACTCTTGTATTTAGACATTAACCTTCAATATGACTAGATATGGATACAGTTTTTTTTTACTATTAATTATTTTCTTATTAACATCTTATTCTAGCTTCAAATAGAGCTGGAACAATTGCAGGAGCTGTTGTAGGAATTTTGCTTGCTCTAGTGCTCATTGGTCTTATCGTCTTTTGCTGTCGTAAAAAGCGCAGAGAAGAAAAATATGAAAAGGAAGTTCATCATGATATCAGGTAATTAAGTGACACAAGAGTTGGCTGATATAAATTAAATTTTTTATATCTCTAAAGCATTAATTCTCTTAACCATCTGAAGCGTTTGCTCTTTCCCTCAATACATTTGAAAGCGTTATGTGTGTGGAACCAACCAACCTCTGTTGTGCCCTGCCTCCGGCCCTTATTTTGAATCCTATTTTAAGAGCTACTGCAAATGCTTATCTTAAGACTGTCTGCCTTCTCCCAATAAAGTGCAGGCATGAAGTTTTTCAAAAAAGGAGCAGATGTTGGGGTTTAGAAAGAAAGACCCGCTAGTATCAAGTGACATTGGTAATTTATAGAACTGTTAGTAACAGTGATTTTATTTTTTAATATTCTAAACTAGTAGATCTTTTTTTTTTTTTTTTTTTTTTTTTTTTTTTTAAAGATTTATTTTATTTATTTGACAGAGAGATCACAAGTAAGCAGAGAGGCAGGCAAAGAGAGAGAGGGAGGGAAGCAGGCTTCCTGCTGAGCAGAGAGCCCGATATGGGACTCGATCCCAGGACCCTGAGATCATGACCCGAGCCGAAGGCAGCGGCTTAACCCACTGAGCCACCCAGGCGCCCCTAAACTAGTAGATCTTAACTAGAAGTGTGCATTGCATTATAGAACTTTAAAAGGATAACATACGACTTAAATAACATCCAGCAAGTAAATTGACATTTGGTAGGTCTGGCTCGGGGTCTGGACACTTGTCTTTTTAAACTGCACCAGGGGTAACTCTGGTGTATATTCTTTGTCATTGCTTGGTGTGAAAATTCTCATGCGTAAATTCTGAGTTTTTGTAAATTTGAATCTGCTAAGTTTTCAGCTAAGGTCTTAGAGAAGTAATTTCCATAACAAAAAAAAATTTTTTTTGGTAGAAATATTTCTATAGATGTTAATGCCTTATCCACTATAATGTGTTGGCGTGTTGGCCGACTATAACTATAGATTGTCTTATCAGTGATAGTAGAGTATGAAGAAATTTAAGTTTGTTCCTTATAGGACAGCATTATAGAATCAAATTTTTTTATAACTTACATTTTATTATGTATGAAGGAATACACTCTGTAAATAATAGATTTGGGACGAATACACAGTTCATAACATTGTACCTTATTGCAATTGCTTTTTTGTATGTCATGCACACTTTTATATACACGATACTTAAGAGGATCTTTCTTCACCCATATCCATTTTTCATAGCTTACATAATTGTGGGTTTTTAGAAACTTGTTCTTTGAACTTGTGTTGGGATCTTCGCTTTCTAGGGAAGATGTGCCTCCTCCAAAGAGCCGTGCATCCACCGCTCGGAGCTACATTGGCAGCAATCACTCATCCCTGGGCTCCATGTCTCCTTCCAACATGGAAGGGTATGCCAAGACTCAGTATAACCAGGTACCAAGTGAAGACTTCGAACGTACTCCTCAGAGCCCGACTCTCCCACCTGCTAAGGTAGCTGCCCCTAATCTAAGTAGGATGGGAGCGGTGCCTGTGATGATTCCAGCACAGAGCAAGGACGGGTCCATAGTGTAGAGCCTCTGCACTTCCATCTGTGCTTTCCAGGTTTCTTTTCTCCTCTTCGGGTAGGAAGACTGTTCCGTTCTAAATTCTGCTACCGGCCTCAACATGTATCAAGAACTTAACCAGAACCTGAAAATTATGCTTTAAAAAGTTTTGTTTGGTTACTGAAATAGTAAAGTTGAATTGAAGTCACTAAAGACAGATTCACCAACTGAAAAATATTTCCTTTAAGAGATTAATTTGATAGATTTCTAAATATCAACACTTAAAAGATATAGCACTTTGAATATGAAATCCTAGGTGAAGAAATTGGTGAACTTACATGCCACCCTAAGTTGATGCTTGAATCATGTGCAAGTGGTACTTCCTATTTTCTACCATTTATTTTTAGGTTGCTTTTCTCAATTAATTTGTGATTTGGTATCCCCATCAAATTGGTAAAGAAACATTCATGGCAGAAATACTTAAGACACATCTATGTTTGTTCTTTTTAAAACTTCTTTGGAAGCTCGTTTAAATATGAGTTTGAAACAGCTCTAATAACATAGAGTGATTGTGCCCTCTAGAACACTACAGTTTCTAGAAATTACTAGTTTTACTTCCGAATCATTTATAGACCTTGTCTATAAAATGATTTCTAACTATTTAATTGATAGACTGCTATAGGCAACAAGGACATAGTAAGCTCCTTTACATGCTAAAATAAAGGAGCATCTCTCTGATTCATTTAGAGATACTAGTTAGCGGGGCGGTAGTGAATATGGGTTTTGTTGATGAGTGATCTGATGCCTTGAGGCCTGTGACCGTCTTCAGAACAATGACCAGTCAGAACAAGGATGGAATATTTTGCAGTTCCCAACTAAATACTAGCCCTTGAGGTGATATTTTTCTAATAAGAAAAAATACGACTCATTATTTGACAATTACAGTTTGAAATTCCCCAATCATTGGTTCCAAATTTAAAAACATTTTTTCAGTGTTGGGGGGGGGGTGGATTATGTTGGTGTGGCATAATATATGTTTTAGAAACATGTAATCCTACATTTACCACTTGAATGTGGTTCCTGGAGGTTATTTTCTTCACAGACTCAGAATGATGAAATACATTTTCAGCTAGGAGGTGTCCTCCATCGATTCTGTATTTCGTACTTGGGAGGATGTATAGCTCTTTTATGGCCAACATGTCCTTGTGTAGTTGCAGAAAATCAAGGTGAGCTTTGAAAAGAGTGAGTCTTAGTTTTGTGAAAGTGATTTATTCTTTAAAAAAAAAAAAAAAAAAAGGAGAGAGAGAAATGAAAGGAAAAGGAGTAAAAGGTATACTCCGAACTGCCAAATGTGTTAAATACTATTGTAGTAGAAGAAAGTGAGTTTATTGTATTTCCCTTAAGATTGTGAGGGAGTGTGGATATAGTAAAATGAGCCAACAGTTTCTTTATAGTAAATAAGGTTTGCAATAAATTATTTCACTAGCTCTAAAACCTTTTCCCTAGATTTTGATAGGGAGTCGGTTTCTGTTGATCTCTTCGGGTGCTGTGGTGGTAAATGCTACATTATAAATTAATGTTCGTATGAATTTGAGATTAGGCAGAGTATTGTGTATACTTTTTAATGCTGAACTTAAGCTGAATGTCTGTGTAATGGATTAGTGTATAGTTTTATATATTTGGAAGCATTTTTTAGTAGGTTTTTAACCCTATATAATATTGCTTTTATACTTGCGTTAACATTTTCATCTGTGCCTTTGGGTAATTTTAATTTTTATTATGAATTTCTGGTGCCTATGAGCTAGCTATCACCTGAAAGGTGCTTAGAGGTGAAGGTACTGTTAAAAACACATCACTGTGACACCTTTCTCTTTTCATACTTTGAATCTTGCCTCCTCTTCCCTCTTCTTTTTGGGTGCAACTTAACCGATTGTGTTATTCATAAAGATTCTAAAATTTCAACATCCCCAGCACTCTTTGACTGTGTATGATTTTGTAAAAGTAGCTATTTTTGAATGCCAGATGTTTGGCCTGTTTTATATAATAAAATTTATAAGATAGTGTAAGAATAAATAACAGATCACAGACTTGGATAATAAAAGCATTTGGTCCTTCCCATCCCCAGTTTTCATACAGTGAAGATTACTCTGTCAATCTAAGTAGGAACTACGGTAAAAGGTGGACATGTCTGCCTCTCTAGGATGTGGCTCTGAGTAATCAGACTCTCCCAGAAGTGCTTTCAGGTCCACGCCGCTTACAGCCTGAGAACAGAGCTCGTAAAACGTCACTTGTGTGACCTGAGAAGACCGGCTAGGTAGGATTAAGTTTCGAGGACAGAGTTCAGTTTTAGACTTACTTCTCCAGCTGTTCTCATTGTAAATTTCAGTTGATCCAAAAGTCAGATCAGTCAGGTACTGATAACTTCCCGAATAATTCTCAGCAGTCATTCAGTTGAGCTGGAAGTATTTCTTCTAGAATAACTTAGTAATCATCAAGCAATTCAACCAAAACTGGCTATTTGAAGCATTACCATGAGAAAGCCAAGCCAGGCCACTCCAGAACAGCCCTGCATCTTTGAGGAGAATCCATTTGATTCTGTTTGACACCTGAGACTTGACACCGTCTTTTTGAGTTACACAGGATCATTTGGAAAGAAATGGTACTGGCGAGGATGAGTTCTGTGCTTGGAATATGTAGTTCACTGGTATTCTTTTTCTTATTGGCAGTCTTACCAGTATTCCCCTCTTTGAGAACCTCCCAAATTTCTTATCAATTATACTGATGACCAGTTTATTCAGGCAAATAACTTTCTTTAAATGTGGGCTATCTGCCATGAAGTGGTTACTTTGGAAACACAGTCTGAGTGTGTGTTGGGAGGGGTTAGTTGAAGAAATGCAGTTAGATTATGGATATGAAGAAATACCTGATTTTGTTAAAATGCTAATTTTTAAGATTGAGTTCTGGAAATTTGGAGCAAGTGAAGGGGCAAGTAAACATTTTGATTAAATATAGAAAGAACTCATTGCATGAAGTTGGATATTCAATTCTGTAACGTATGGGTTTCTTAAAATAACTACTCTGTCTTTCTGTGTGCGTGAGGCATGTAAATTTGAAGTTCTATGAATGTTTAAGGTTTTTTCCTAATCTGTTCATCTCCACAGTGTTTAGGGCTGTCAGATGCCTTATTCCAGTATGAACAGAAAAAACAAACATTTTATGTAGTTAATGCTTTGATGTGTCACATAAGGAGTAGTTTGTAGAAAATGTTGGTACAACTTTAACTTTTTAGTGGCTTGTGACATTATATATATGTATATATATCTTCATGAAATTCTTGTGTTTGGTAGTATAAATGTTCTGGGCAAGTTTTAATATATCAGATGCCTTTAGATAGTCTTGCAATAGAGGCAACACATTCTGCAGGTAGAGTTTTTATTCGTTTACCTATTTTGACACTAAAAAAGGTCCATAACTGAGCACAAATTCTACAATGTTACAGAAGTAAGGAAAAATAATGAATAAACTTGTAAATTGTGGTTCTGTTTATCTTATATATGGTGACATCACTAAATAATTTCTTCATCTAATCTCTTACTATTATTTAAAATCAAGCTTTTAAAAAATACCCTATTTTTAAATTTTAAAAGTATGGTGAATATCAGTTGGATTTGGTTGTGAACACTAAAAGCTCCAGTCAAGGAAGAACTCTGGGTTTTCTGCTGACTTAATGATGTAAGTGTTAAGAGAACCACAATTTATTCACTTATTCTCATTCCTAACTGTGAACTTTTGTGATAAATACACTTGTACTACTGAGAAAAAATATTTTGACACTTGACATATGCAAGTAGAGAATTGATAAGTGTCAGTTTCAAAAATGATTTTGTATTTAAAGTTTCTGGCTTACATATCCAATGGTGCAGATTTTGAAATTTGTAAGAACAAAATTTGTTTTAAAAAAACGAAAAACTTGCTCTAGTTTTGTGACCTTGTGTACTTTTGAAATAAAATCAAGAAAGCAGTTTTCTGCCTCATGGTGTGGCTTTATTGTGCCTTTTTAAAAATGTCTACTTTATAAAACTTTAGTGTGCTATTCCTCAGGGTTTCCTTTTTTCTCCCCTCCTTGCATCCTTTTAAACAGAATAAAGATCAAACTGTCAAACATCAATGAAAACATGTCAGACATTCTTATATTTCCCCACTCCTGTGCATTTATGTGACACCAAATAACATAGTATCTGGGGTTGAAGCCTCCACAAAGTTGTGTGATCTGTTCACAATTTATAGCGTTAACTCAAATTTGAGTTCTTGAAGAGTAGCCTTGAATGCATAAATATCTAGTTGTGGTTTCAAGTTTTCTTGCTGATTCTAAACAATGATTTCAGAAAAGAAAACAATGAGGTCTAATACTTTTGTAAGAAGACATTTTTAGGGGTGTTTTGTTACAATAGAGTTTTTCAGGGTTAGCACCTTTAGAGCCTTTGGGCTAGATAGTCCTTTATTGTGAAGGACTGTCCTTTGCCCTGTAGCATGTTGAGTAGTAGGCCTGGCCTCTTTCTTCCTCCCCGAGATTCGACAGTCAAAAATGTCTCCAAACATTGCCACGTATTCATCGGGGTGGAGGGCAAAATTGCTCCAGTTGAGAACCCCTGGTTTATACTGAGGTAAAATTTTCTCCCCAGAGATTAAGAGGATAGGCCTTGTCATCAGACTTGTCTAAATTCTGCTTATGACTAAGTGCTTTCCTTAGCTTCACTTTCCTGGTGTTCGAAATGGGGATAAAAATACTACATCCTGGGGGATGCTGGATGGTTCTACGAGTGAAACTACCAAGTAAAATTTAGTGCCTTTAATTTAGACCATATTTTAACCCTGTAGCTCTAAAGGCCAGATCATATTTCTGGTTAATTAAGTACCAGATGGCAAAACTGATGAAATTGAGATAAGATTGAATATAAAATAATTTGTTTTTAGATAAAAATGGTCTAGCTTTAAGCCTGAAGTATAATCGAATGTAATTTCTAAATGTAATAAAGGCAACAGTGAAAAGATCATGAAGCCAATCCTGGGAACTCAGATCAGTTTTTCATGCTGGTGTTTCTGAAATCGAAATCAAGTGTGATGTGTTGTTTTGTTACTTAAGTGATTTTTCTAAATTTGATAACTATTTATAGAAAAAGTTGTTGCAGGAAAAAACAAAAAAAAACCTCTAGAGTGATTGAAGAACCAAGAAGTAAATTTCAGGAAAAGGTCCTTGATGCATCAGTTTGCTTCTCGTTCTACTAGTGAGCTGTGAAAATTCTAACTAATGGAGAATGAGAAAGGGGGGAGAAGGTGCAGGAAATTAGAAGCAAAAACCAATCCTCTTGACCTGATACAAAAGATCTTTCCAGGTCCATTCCATGTCTCCGTGTTTTATTTTCTCCATGCCCTCAGGTGTGCCTTTCCGGTAGCCGTGCTCGATAGCTAAGGGGCCAGTTTCATACCTTCGTGAGTGTGTAATTTGTTAAGCCAGAGAACAGCCCCACCTTGCTTACCTGCCCTGCAAGTGTAAGTTCAGTCATTTTTCCTGATTTCCACCCCTACCCCTCACTTATAAATTAGGGGTGCATCTGGGCCCTCAACATCCCCAGTAAAGTCTTTTAGGGCCCAAATCCTTTGCATTCCATTTGTTTAACCTGCTTAATATGCCCTTTTACAAGTTTGAAGTGGATTTACTCCCCTCTATCCTCAGTGCCTAACTCTCACTTGCATACTGCTCAATAAATGTTGAGTGAATTTTTAAAAAGGAAACTGAGCCCTTGGGGCAAGTCTGCATTGATTTCTTATGTCTCCTGCGTTCCACAAGACAGCTTCCCTGGTCGCTTCCAAAAAGACCATGTCTGGAGAGAAAGGTGGAGTGAGTATGTGTGGGGAGAGGAATGTGCACGTGGCTCAAAGAGTTAACTTGCACAGGGGTGCCTGAGTGGCTCTGTTGGTTAAGCGTCAGACTCTTGGTTTTGGCTCAGGTCATGATCTCACAGCTGTCCTGGGATCAAGCCCCGTGTCAGGCTCTATGCTCAGTGCAGAGTGTGCTTCAGATTCTCTCTCCCCACTCCCCTACTCCTCCCACTCTAGGAAATAAATAAAATCTTTAAAAAAAAGTTAACTTGCACAAACACAGAAGGGGGTAACCTGATCGAATAGGAGCAAACCTGGAGAAGTAGAGAAGCATTTTAGAAGGAAACTTATAAAATCCTAATGAGAGATGCTGAGTAGTCTGGAATGAAGTTAGTGACCGTTTTCTCTCCAAGGTTATTTTTATAATTACTTATGGGAACCTCTGAATTGTCAGGAAACCCTTTGCAGGTGACTAGTTTCCATGCTAAGTCATTAATGGTGGTATGGTTTTTTTCTTGGGTTTCACAAACTTCCAGAAATATTGGAGTATGCCTTTAGAGAGGCCAAAAAACTTAGATGCTTATTATCATTGCCTACTTGTGGTATACTAATATTTCTTGGTATCAGAATTCAGGGAGATCTACTTAGATAACTAAGTTACCATTTCTTAGAAGATTTTAATCCCCCCAACCCCCCTTCAAAAAAAGAATGTCAACTCTTCAGGTCTTTTAAAATAGTCCTCTGAAATGGCTAGTCATTTATCATTAATTTATGTGTATGATTGCATTAGTTTGCTAGGACTGCCCATAACAAAGTGGCACAGACTGGGTTAAACAAATTTATTGTCTCACGTCCCGGAGGCTAGATGTCCGAGATTTGGGTGTTGGCAAGATTGACCCCTTTTGCTTTCAGGGGAAGATCTGTCCAGGTCACTGTCCTTAGTTTGTAAGGACAAACTTTGGCTGTCTTCTCTTTGTGTCTCTTTATATCCTTTCCTCTGTGCCCACCCTGTTGACCTGATTTTAACTAACTGTAACTACAAGGATCTATTTCCAAATAAAGTTATATTCTAGAGTGCTGGGGACTAGGACTGCAACCTAGTTTGGGGGGCACACAATTCAACCCACATCAGTAATAATGATTGGAAATTACAAAGAAGAACAAATAAAATAGTGAAAGTGGGCATGGAACACATGCCCAGAGAGTTTCTTTGCTTAATTTTTAGTAGTATAATAAAAATATCAGCACCTAAATAACCATGCCAGCAGTTATTTAATGCTTGTCCGTCTCCCCTCTCACCTCCCCCAGAAGTGTACTATTTCAAATACGTGTACAGATACGTATCTGTATCAAATATGGAGTGACCATATGTGCTGTTAACCTCATATCTTTTTTTTTTTTTTTTTTTTGGTCAAGGGAAAAAGTAGTTACGGATTTGGCTTTTCTTACGAATCTTGCTGGCAAGATGAAACTCTTTTTCTGGGGAAATAGTTTTTAACCTCAGGAAGACGTGAGGAGGTGATATGGACCACTTTGGCAGGGGACCGGGCGGGGGGTGGGGTGTGGAGAATCTACGTTATTGTGGAAGCAGATTCATGGTCGTGGCTCTACACTCACCCATGATCCAGATAAGAGTTGATTAAAACTCTTCATTTCTAGGTGAATTTTCTTAAAGCATTTTGGCTCACTCTCTTGCTCAAAAGCTTTCCTGGACAACCTCTAACTTAAAAGTTCGAACTCCAGCCTGATCTTAGACTTTCACAACTGGTCTTCCACTGCCATACTTCTGTGTTTACACTTGCATACACATGTTTTGATTTTAAATAAAGTTTTATATGAATTTTTATTTTTTAATTTTTTTTAAGATTTTATTTATTTGACAGAGTCAGAGATAGCAAGAGAGAGAGAGCAGGAACAGGGAGGAGAGGAAGAAGCAGACTCCCCACTGAGCAGGGAGCCCCACATGGGGCTCTTGATCCCAGGACCCTGAGATCTTGACGTGAGCTGAAGGCAGCCGCCCAACCAGCTGCCCAGGTGCCCCTATATGAAATTTTTAATTTAACAGATCCTCTCAGATTATTCTGCCTCTCTTTATCTTTTGTGTATCTACCTAGAACCCTGGAACCTACCTAGAACCTAGGTCTACTTAGAACCCTAGGTCTTCAAAACTATACGATGCATCATAGTGATACACTGTAACTTAATCAGTCTCCAACTGAGGACCATTTAAATCGATACCATCCTTTTGATATAAGGAATAAAATCATAAGCAGTATATTTGTATATGCATTGTTTTGCATGTATGATTCTATCCTTAAGGTAAATGTCTAGAGGAGGAGATGCTGAGTAACAAATATTCTGTTCGCTATTACTAAAATACCTTCTTGTTACAGGAGCTTATGCTTGCAACAAATGAGAGTGCTTATCTTGGCCCAAATCTTCACTCATACTCTTAATCTAATTTTTTGATCTTCCCGCTTTCTGAGAAGAAAATTATCTCATGGTTTAAAATTTTATTTCTATTTATTCACTTGATTATCTTTTCCTATGTTTAAAAGACCTCTGTACTTCGGAGAACTGTGTTCATATGCTTTGCTTATTTTTCTTTTGTATTATTTTGCTAATTTGGCAGAGTTCTTAAATATTAAGTATTAATAAAATTAGTCCTTGGTGATATGATTTTTTGGGGGCGGGGGCCAGGTTACCCTTTCTCTTTCACTCTGTTTATGGTCTTACCCTTTTCTGATCATGTAATCCTAACCCTTCCTAAACCATCCTCCCTGAACCATTCTCCTGGTTCAACCTGACTTCTCCCTAAGCTGAGGGTCACTTGTCTTTCCACGTTTATCTCCTCTCCTTAAGCAGATGTCAGGCCTTTCAGAGGTGGAACATCTTTACATCCAAATGATCAACACATAGATTCTCGGTAATCTCTGTTGATGAGGATAATTACAGCAGCTCTGGGTGTGTTCGCATCAAGTCATTGCCACACATACTCCATCACAGTGTGTTTTTTTCTCAGTTTATCTGTGTTTCTTCAAGTTGCTGGTGTTTGGGCTCACAGCAGTTTCATGGAGTCAGCACAAAACTACATTCATGAAGAAATTAAGTTATCTGGCACTTGGAAAGAAGAGTTGTCTAGGCCCTGGGTTAGGTCAGCTGTCACACACTATTCCAAGATGAATGTTGGCTACTGGCACTGTGCTCTTTTAATGTTGCTAAGTAGGACATTTTCCCTCTCACGTAGTCCCAGAACTGTCAACAGTGAGAACATTTCTAGGGAACAGTAGAATGACCTTGCAATTTTCTTTTTAAAGATTTATGTATTCATTTTAGAGAGAGCATGAGGTGGGGAGAGTAAAGGAAGCAGGAACCCTGATGGGGGACTCGACCTCACAACTCTGAGGTCATGACCTGAACAGAAATCAAGAGTCAGACCCTTAACTGACTGAGCCACCCAGGCGCCCCTGACCTGGCAAGTCTAAGAGGAGAGTGTGGTTCTAGAAGATCCCAATGACTGACCCAGAACCTGTTGGAAAAATCACAGTCCTCTGACATTCGGTCTCCACCAGTCTTTCGATCTAACAAGAAGGGGACCTTTTATGTGTTCACAGAAACAAAGAACACAAAGTAAAATAATTACATGGAAAATAATCTACTTTGCCAATTTAAAGATACTATGTGCCATGCCCAGGACAGGGTAGAGATATACACTGTATAGTAGCGAGCAGGGCTGGTAGCATGTTTATGTAGGTTTGATTTAAACTTTTTGCAATATGGGCAAAAGATTTGTGATTTAGTTGAGAAAATTGACATGGCAGTTTGTTTTGTAAAAACAGAACAACCCAAAATATCCATAGGCTATATTATCTAGTTCAGCATTATTTTATGAAAAAACAGATTCAGAAAGGTTTCAATTCCCCCAAGTCACATAGTTAGGAACAAAATCCAGGTCTCCTGACTCCTGGTCTAGTATTTTTCTAAGACCCTCCGATGCTTGGCAGTCTGGGCTCTGTGAGAACCATATGAAAGGAAAGAAAATGGAAGAGGGTGTGTCTCTCTCTCATCCCTCATTGCTCCCAGCAACATCAAGCAGGCAGAAAGCCAGTGTTTGAAAAGAGCAGACTCTGGCCTAACGAGGGCTTTCTGTCCTTTCCTAAACATGGTCACCAGTGCCCAGGGCACACTGAGCATTGACAGATGCACTCTTCTTCCAGACGGAGTGAAGCTCCCGCTGGGGGTTACGACTGGAGCGCGCGCATTGTTCGTACCAAGCCCATTTATGCTAATGTTACATTGCTGATTACATAATTGAAGTAAATTGTACATATCAGCTGTACTAGATGTGGTGGAGACAACTTATTTAAGGAAATGATTCTGTTGGCACATAGCTTCAAACTATGTTTTCTTTCAACTACAGAGAAACTAGACTTTCAATTAGGGTCAGTTTATTATAGATGTAGGTTATAGGAGAAAGAAAACATAACTCCTAGCAATAGACCCATGTATATATTTTTTTAAGATTGTATTTGAGAGAGAGCATGAGTGGGGGGTGGGGCTGGAGAGGTACAGAGGGAGAGGGAGAGGGAGAAGCAGGCTCCGCACTGAGCAGGGAGCCCAATGGGGGGAGGGGGGGAAGGGTGGAGGGATGGGGGGCCCAATTGCAGGACTCTGGGATCATGACCTGAGTGGAAGTCAGATGCTTAACCCACTGAGCCATCCAGGTGCCCAATAGACCCATATTCTAAGAAAAATTCCTAACTACATAAATTTGGTGACAAAGTATATTGATGTATTTTAAACATTTTAAAATATACAAGGGATACACTATTTTTAATGGTTTTCCACTTAAAACTTCTTGATTGGCACTCCTAATTGTGTCAAGGGAGAGAGACTTTGTTGTAAATCTGAATGCCAAATCCCTGTCAGATCCTGTATTTTAACTTTCTGTGTATTCCCTCTCAGATTTCACAGTATCAAGCATCACAAATGGTATCTTCAAAAATTTTTAACTCTTACTCAATATCAGATTTTAAATATAGTCTGTCTTGTCACCGGGAAACATGAAATAGATTTCACTTAGGTGACAAAACTAAATTTCACATTTTTCATGTTCCAGTAATTTTAGACAAATTTCAAAAATTTTAAGTACTTTCATTTTTAATCAGTAAATTTAATTTCACTTCTTTAGTAGAAGTGCTTGATGGATGATTTATAAGATGCAGAAATTTTTTTCTACTGAATTTAGGGAAACAATCACAGGCTTATTACTTATTAACTCTAAAAAATTATCATCTGTCCATTTCCTATATGAATTCAAAAAGTTAGCAGTTCTGGCACATGATCAAATTAAGCTCTGGGCCAAAGGTGGGGGTTGAACTCAGCACCTGGAGGTAAGAGTCACAGGATCCACCAACTGAGCCAGCCAGGTGCCCTTCAACTTGTCCATTTATTCCTAAACTTGAAAGGAATACTCTGCTACACGAAAGCCCACTCCAACAAAGCTGGTATATATTTAGGTATATGACTGAGGACATTTCCAAAAGAGATCTCTAGTTTAACATCTAATGATAAAGATCGGTTGAGTCATATACATGTGAATACCATGAAAACCACTAAAAATCACGTTTTAGAAAAAAAAATAAGAAAATGTTTCACATTTTCAAATTATGTGACCATAAAATGAATATATTTCATAATACAACAGTATTGGAGTATACAAAGTAAAAGCTTTTTTTAAACATCCCCATCTATTAAAATATTAATATTGGTTAACTGTGGGAGGATTATAGGTGATTAATGCTCTTTCTCTGTGCTTTTAGGTATTTTTTTTCTTAAATGTATATTACTTTTGTTAACAGAAAAATAATTCTAATAAAGATATGTATGAATAAGTATGGCATACTTAGAAGTCCCCATTAGCAATGACAATTCTACATGAGGATCCATAGGAAAAGCAGTGGTTTAACTTGAAAAAACTTAAAAACTTTAAAAAAAAACTTTAAAAACTTACAATAATTAAAAAACAAAACTGTAGGCAGTAGGGCTTTTCATGGAAAAGGGAGATGAACTACAAATACAGCCTTCCACTTCTAAGTTGGAAAAGAATATCTGATGCCCTCTTGTGGCCAATAATTTTAATAAGGTAGTTTTTTCTTTTTCATTCAAATCAGTCGAAGAGAATAATACCAAAATGTCTATTCAGTTGCTTTCTAAATGACAAATAATGCTCACATACTATTCTTTTTTTTTTTTTTAATTTTATTTATCAGATAGAGATCACAAGTAGGCAGAGAGGCAGGCAGAGAGAGAGAGAGGAGGAAGCAGGCTCCCTGCCGAGCAGAGAGCACAATGCAGGGCTCGATCCCAGGACCCTGAGATCATGACCTGAGCCAAAGGCAGAGGCTTTAACCCACTGAGCCACCCAGGCACCCCACTCACATACTATTCTTAACAACTTAGTCTATTTTCCCAACATGTGTCCTGGAGTTATACTACCACAATTTGAAGCCCTGATAATTTAGGTCACCTGGGGCAACATACTTGAATACTCTTAAGACAGTTTCCTCATGTGTAAGATGAGAATAGTAAAACATACATAGGTTTATCTTAGAATGGACTGGTAGTACCTGTCAGACAATAGGGTGAACATCTTCCCACGAGTAGACACAAATCATTCTCTTACTGGTCTCATGTTCTTACATAGTATGAATGAACTATCATCTTTTATTATGGTAAATGCTGCTTGCTGCATCAATTGTACATTTTTATACATTTGCAAAAGTATTTCCATAGGTTATCTTCTAGGTATGTAGAGTTTGAATTATGGGGTTAAGAGAATATATGCATTAAAAAACATTGACAGTATCAAATTGTCTTCTACAAAGAATGCAAACCACAGTCTTTTCTGTTTTTGTCAACGTGTTAGCCAAAAAATGGTATTTCATGGATTCAACTTGTGTTTCCCTTGTCATTAGTGTGCCATTAGCACATTTTCTGTTTTTAGCCATTTGCATCTCTTTATACTTATTTAGCTCTGCTAAATAATTATATGTAAGGGCACCTGAGTGGCTCAGTTGGTTGGATGACTTTGGCTCAGGTCATGATCCTGGAGCCGCGGGATCAAGTCCCGCATCGGGCTCCCTGCTCACAGGGAGTCTGCTTTTCCCTCTGACCTTCCCCTTCTCATGCTCTCTCTCTCTCATTCTCTCCCTCTCAAATAAATAAAATCTTTAAAATTAATTAATTAATTATATGTAGGAGCTTTTCATATTCTCAGAATAGTAATTCATTTTCTTTTAAACATGCTGTAGGGGCGCCTGGGTGGCTCAGTGGGTTAAGCCTCTGCCTTCGGCTCAGGTCATGATTCCAGGGTCCTGGGATAAAGCCCCGCATCGCATTGGGCTCTCTGCTTAGCAGGGAGCCTGCTTCCCACCCCACCCCCCGCCTCCTGCCTCTGCCTACTTGTGATCTCTCTCTCTGTCAAATAAATAAATAAAATCTTTAAAAATATAAAGAAAAATAAACATGCTATGGAAATTTTCTCTTTGGAGTTACTTTTAGTTTTATGATGCCTTTTATATGCAGCTTACTTTTTAATTCCAAACCACCAACATTCCTGTTAAAATTGGGGAAAGTTTCATAAGCTAAAATTAGTAAATATCTCCCTTTATATTTTATATTACTACTTTTACAGTTTCATAATTAACATTTTATCTTTAACCTATCTGGAATGTATTTTTATAGCTTAGGGTAGGAATTTAGTTTTTAAAAAATGCATACATACAGGGGTGTCTGGCTGGCTCAGTCAGAGAAACATGTGACTCTTGATCCTGGGTTGTGAGTTTGAGCCTGGGTGTAGAGATTATTTAAAAAAAAAAACAACTTTGGGGTGCCTGGGTGGCTCAGTTAAGCCTCTGCCTTCAGCTCAGGTCCTGATCCCAGGGTCCTGGGATCTAGCCCTGTGTCCGGCTCCCTGCTCCACCATGAGTCTGCTTGTTCCTCGCCCTCTGCCCTGCTCATGTTCTCTCTCTCTCAAATAAATAAAATCTTAAAAAAAAAAAAAATAGAAAACTTTGACTTAAAAAAAATTTTTTAAATGCATAGCCAAATAATTCACTATTAATTTTGTATTAGTGAATTATTTTCAATTTGAAAAGTCACATTCACCATATATTAAACTTTTGTTCCTGGTTGTGCTCTTCTAATTGTTTCACTGTTTTCAGTCTTATGTTATACTTTTGAGTATATATTGAGAAATCATGTAAAAGGGAAAATTGAATACTCCCTGTCCATTGTTCTTTAAAAAAAATAATTCTTGGCTATTTTTGAAAATTATTCTTCCATGTAAACTTAAAATCAGGGTTTCATGTTTGATGACAATTTTATCAGACTTTTAATTATGATTTATATTGACTTTACATATTAACTTGAAAAGTGAAGTTTCCATAACGTTGAGTCAATTTAGAAATACAGCATATTCTTCTTGTTGGTTTTCTTTTTGTAAATTTTTATAATTTCTTCTCCATTTGACTGACTCACTCCTTTCTGTTGTTAATTTCGAGGTATTTAGTACTGTTTCTTAATTATAGAGGTTCTCTCCAACAAAGCAGTATTTTAAATTTTTCTTATGGAATTAGTATTAGTTACATATAACTGGGAACAGTGGAGGAAAAGTATATAAAACTACCACTCTATTACAAGCATTTATTATTTTGGAATATTTCCAAAATAGATGCAGTATGATCAACAAACAAAATTTTTAACCACACTGCAATCCTTTAATTCAGAAATTTAATAGACTGCCCATGAAACATACATGCAATTTGGTTATCAATATTTGTATTTGCTAAAAATATATCCACCAAACTTGTCTTAAATTAAGTACTCATAAAAAATGTTTTGTCTCTCTGCCTCTCTAGTTACAAAGTAATAATGCTCAGTATAAAGCCTTTTTTTTTTTTTAAGATTTTATTTATTTTATTTGACAGACAGAGACCACAAGTAGGCAGAGAGGCCGGCAGAGAGAAGGGGAAGCAAGCTCCCTGCTGAGCAGAGAGCCCAGTGCGGGACCCATCCCAGGACCCCGGAATCATTACCTGAGCCAAAGGCAGAGGCTTTAACCCACTGAGCCAGCCCGGCGCCCTCAGTATAAAAGTCTAAAGACTGAAATGTACAACCTAGAAAAATAAAGTTCTCTGTATCTGACCCTTTGCCCTGCCTCTGAGATCACTAGCTACTGTCAATTTGGTATTTTTTTCTAGATAGTTTTTGGCATCATAGAACTATTTTTCTTCTCCAACTTGCAGTTATTTCCCATTTTCAACATTTTATTTTCTGTCATTACAATTTTTTTAATAGCTACATGGTATTTTCCACAGTATTTTCTTGAATAGATGTTCAGATTTTACTTAACTGTTTACTTGTTGGCTGCTTGGAGTTTCATTGTTTTGGCTACTCAAAATTTTGCAATAAATACTTTTACATAAGTAATGGCCCCCTTGTTTGAGTATTTCTGAAGACAGATTCCTAGAAGTACAGTTTCTTGGTCAAAAGATACGCACATTTACATTTTTAACTGCCCTTCAAAAATGGTGGCACTTAAAAGGCAAGTTATGGATGTCTACATCATAATCCTTGGCATTTTCAAAGCCTGTGAAATTTAAGCAAGGCTCCAATTAGTAACTTATGGGAGCATTTCTGTAACAAGTCACTCCTTTGAGGGTAAAAACAATGAAGTTTAGCACTTCTATCTGTGCTGATCATGTGCTTTAAGGAAAAACATGAAACCACCCTAATTGCAGTGGTGTATTTGCTACAAGTACTAATGGTGAATTTGCTTCTGACAAGGATTAGAGGGGTTTTCATGTCATTCCTTATGTTATCCTTTAAATTATGTCAAAGAACAAAGGAATCTGGAAGGTGCCTAATGCTATAAATTGGGAGACAGACCATACTTTCTGTGGTGAATAAAGTGTGTACATTTTTAACAGGAATCATCTAAGCCTTTTCTTGAATTAGTGCTTGCATAACAACATCCCAGTATAATAAGCCGATGCTCCATCAGTAATGTAGGGATATTGTTTCCCTTCAGACCTCGGAATATATTACTGCCTTTCACAACTGGAATACAGACTCCAGAGAGTATTATGAGAACCCTGAAGTCCACGTTAACTCACCAAATACTTGATAACTAAAAGAAATTAAAGCCTGTGATAAACTTGGGCCTTAATAATACCATTACTTCTCTATGTGCGATCTTTCCCCTGGATCTGTCGTTGGTACAGTTTGCTTTGTCATCTCAGTCCTGTCGAGTGCACTGTATTTCCTATTGCAGTTTGATTTATAGTTCAAGCAAATAAAATGTTATTAGTCCCTTTTCAGAAACATCTGAATAGTTTGTAAAAAGAACTTTGTCAAGGCTTTATTGTTAATCAGCATGTATTTTAATGTCTTGTATCCTCACTTGCTTAATCAAATCTTTGCATGTTACTCTTTTTCAAACCTTGGTTTGATACTAAAACTTCTCACAGTATAAGTAATGAACTGAACCAACGTACCATCAACCATGGGCTTTATAAAACCCAGGTTGGTTTGAGTCAAGATTTCATTTCTAGCTTTCTGTTGTCTTGGTCATTTTTAAACTCCTCTGAAAGTCCTTACCTAAATTGGGGCAATAATGGTACCTACCTCATGGGGTTATGAGGATTAAATAAGTTATTGGCACATAGATGTGAAAATTTTTATAACTTATTTAACATTACCTGTAAAATGGAGAGAATGGCTGTTCTGGCAAAGGAAATGTAAACACATGATAGTGTTTAAGTTTTGCTTCTTTCCAATCATCAAATAAGAAATCACTTTCAGTAATAGTTGAGTAGAAATCAGCATAAATACTTTATTAATCTTAGATTGAAATCATTAAGTTTGCTTAAAAGTTAAATATATTAAGATAAATATTACACTGAAAAACTGAAAATAAGCACTTTAGTATTGATATGGTAGAACTTACCAAAAGAATTTGTATTTTCTAACTATTAAAATTTTCATGTCCAAATTTAATCTCTGAATTCAGAGCTTTGTAGTTATACTACAAATATAAGATGGAGAATTAAAACAAATTATCATCATTCAGTCACAAATCAGTTCTGTTTGAAACAGCCTGAAAAGGAACCTGAAATTATGCAGCAATGTCATTAGAGCAGCCCTACATTGTCTAAGGGAGACAGACTTGGAGTTGTCCTAGAGTCCTAAATACCATTAAGAGTTTGACAAACGGGGCACCTGGGTGGCTCAGTCATTAACCATCTGCCTTTGGCTCAGGTCATGATCCCAGGGTCCTGAGATGGAGCCCCACATTGGGCTCCCTGCTCGGCAGGAAGCCTGCTTCTCCCTCTTCCACTCCCCCTGCTTGTGTTCCCTCTCTCGCTGTGTCTTCCTCTGTCAAATGAATAAATAAAACCTTAAAAAAAAAGTTTGGCAAAATTGTACCCCATGCTTACTAGACTTAAATTTAGGACTGATAGAAAGATGGCTTTTTTCATTAGGAATGGATTAGAAAAGCTGTATCGATGAGTTTTCTTTTGCTTTAAATAACTTTTCTAACAAAGGTGGGAGGCTGGATAGTCAATCAAAGGGCAAAATCTACAGATAATATGTCTAATACACAGTCAAATGCGAAATTAGTCTTTTTTCCAAGGCACTCAGCCATTTAGCTGTCAGCACTACTGAATAAGAGATTTAGGTTTTATAGTAATCAAATGTGGAAAGAAAAATCTGGTTACTAGATGTGTGCCAAAAATACTTCCCTTCTTGACAGTATGGCTATTATGCTTCTAATTTTTCCAACAAGCTTCTAACTACATGAGCAAACTAAAAGAACAAATGCTGACTCCGTGATAAAAATACTTGAAACCTGCCACCTTTACAACTGCACACAATCTGTCATTACACAAAACTCTCAACATGTTAAAAACATTTTCAAACTTAAATAAAACTAATCTTCCTGTGATGCCAGTTACCCCTAGAAAAATATGCTTGTTTGAATAGGCATTCATTATATATTTCAAGAAAAAGGATCATCATGGTTTGAAATATATTAAAAGATACATGTAGTTTATCAAAGATAATATTAAAACTAGAAAAAATAATTAAAACTAGAAAAAAGTCTACCTACTGAGGTTGCAGAATTTAAATTCCACATATTCTCAAACCTTTGGGCTATATGCATCCTTATGATTTGTGCACTTCTCTGGTACTCTATACTTAAATAGAATATATCAGAAAAAATGACAACAGGAATATTTGGAATAGCCAAGGCCTTCTAATGACCTATTAGGGAGCTGTGATTTTTCTGACAAGTCAAGTAACTTATGACTAGAATAAAAATATGGGTAACAGGAAAAAGTATTTATCTTTTTTAAAAAATTTAATTTGGGGGGAAAAATCCAAATTCTTATATCTCTTTCTCTCTTTTTGTAGTTCAAGTATGCTTACAAGACTGATGGCATTACGGTGGTATAAATATGAAGGACTACTGAAGAATCTGAATGAAGTACTGTACTATTTGGCTTTATTTCAGACATCTATTAAAGACTTTCTCATATGTTGGGAAAAAAGCACAAGAATAGAAATGTAAGAACATTTCTGCTTTATGCAGTGGCATTAGGAATGTAAGTCAGATGCCATTATCAAAATTGATACAGGCTAAATTCTTAGAAAAATCCTATCTATAGCAACTTCGATGGCTGAAAGATGTTTTATTGTATTTACATTTTCAATTAGTACTACTAATAAACTATAGATTTTTATATGCACATTTTGATACGGCTGACTTGGGGAAAGTTATGGTTAATAAAAAGTTGATTTTTTTAAAGAAAAGTTTGAATTTTTTTTTCTTTGCTTAATATTCAAACACATTAAAGTGAAGTAATTCCCTTTGCTATTTCTCCCTTTTTTTAATGCACAGAAAAGAAGCACACATTGTCATGCCTCAAACTACTTTTTATTTGCAACTACATGATTTCACGCAATTCTTCTAAACAATGACATAAAATAGATTTCCTGTGTATAAATAACTTACATACTCTCCATAAAGTAAATGCTCAAAGGTGCTAGAACAGATCGTCTGCTGCTACAGTGTTCTCGTATCCAACAGAGTTGATGCACAATATATAAATACTCAAGTCCAATATTAAAAACTCAGGCACTTGACTAACTTTAATAAAGTTTCTCAAACTATATCAATATATCTAAAGTGCATATATATTTTTTAAGAAAGATTATTATCAATAACTTTTCTATAAAAATAAGTTTGATGGTTTGGCCCATCTAACTTTACTACGAGTATGAACTTTTAACTTTTAATGTGGTCAGCCTTATTCTACCTTCTCTCAACACTGACACCAACAGAATCAAAAGCAGCTAGTGAGGTGCTAACATGTGAGGATTAATCCAGTGATTCCGGTCACAATGCATTCCCGGAGGAGGTACCCATGTTACTGGAATTGGGCGATACGGTTTATTCTTTCTTCCCTGATTTGGATAACCAAATGGAATAGGAGGAGGATAGTGATTCTGATGACCATTGCCTCGGTACATTCCTGGCTTTTTTCTGGGCAAAGGGTGCCACAATGGAAGAGGTGGGAACATCAATTCTGAAATCTGCATGAAAGAGAAAAAAGTTATTAATTCAAAGGAAAAATTAGTCACATTATATGTAAAAACAAGGTGAATTTTCAGATTACCATTAAAGAACAACAAAATCACTCAGCCATACCCTTAAGAGTAGATCTAAGTGACATTCCTATGGTCAGATCTAAATATATTAAAAACTTCATATGTAGTAAGTGACCGATTAGTTTTCTGAATGAATGAAAATGAATAAACTCAAAATAACCATAAAAGATCAAAACAGAAATGAATGGAAGCTTGAAAGGACACATGTTTTAGACCAGTAGTTTCCACAGCTGGCTGGTTAATAAGGAGACACCTAAAAGGCTTTTATATATATATAAAAAATATTTATTTTTCTTAAAGATTTTATTTATTTGACAGAGATCACAATTAGCAGAGAGGCAGGAAGAGAGAGAGGAAGAAGCAGGCTCCCCACTAAGTAGAGAGCCCAATGTGGGGCTCGATCCCAGGACCCTGGGATCATGACCCGAGTTGAAGGCAGAGGCTTTAACCCACTGAGCCACCCCGGCGCCCCCTAAAAGGCTTTTAAAACACAGAATATTCATGCCCTAGCCCTGGTGTACTGAACAGTAAGAATAACAAAAATTTTAAAAACAGAGGCCAAGTATTCTGACCACAGTGTGGGTGGTGATTCTGATGTAGCCAATTTGTGTTTGGGAACAACAGTCTTAGATTATTTCCTAAGTCATATGGGACATAAGTTCACATTACTCAAAAAGTTATCAGCAGTTTTGGACCCCCCTTGCTCAGAATGCTATACCATGTGACTATGCATTTCTGAATTCTCTGATTTCTAATCTGCTCCTTTTAGTACAGGTATTTTAAAATTTGTACTTTATATAAAACTGTATTCATATCATAGAAAATACAAAAGGTATATAAAAGTATATATAGTAAAAAGTCCCCTTTATCTGATTACCAGCTACCCAATTACCCTCTGAGAGGCAACTGACACTAATTATTATTTTTTTGTGTGTATACCCTTAGAAATATTTCATGCGTATACTTGGGTGTACATCTATGCACACATTTTAAAAAACATGCACATACAATTTTGTTTACTCCTTTTTGCCCCTGATAAATATATCTTGGAGATATTCATATCAATACATAAGGCCCTTTTTCATTATTCTACAGCCAGATATAATGCAAGGACTATGCCGTAACTAAATTAACTAGTGTCCTACTGATGGAACATTTAGGCTGTTTTCAGTGTTTTACTACTAAAAAACAATGCACAACAAATAAAACAACACTTCAATGAATAACCTTAGTATAGTTAATCCTTGATTATATAAAATAATGAAAAAAATAAGGAAAAATTTAGAGTTCCAACTAATAATTGACCTATACTACAAACAGGTAGCAGAGTGAAATACTTTTCATTTCTTTTTATACTAGGATGCTGAAAAGGTTTTAAAACTGTCAGAAAGAAGGCATGCCTGCCTGGCTCAGTGAGAGGAGTATGTGACTTTTAATCTCGGGGTTTTGAGTTCAAGCCCCACTTTGGGTGTACAGATTACTTAAAAGTAAAAATCTCTATTAAACAACAACAACAACAACAACAACAAACCTATCAGAAGACAAAATTCTGGAGCCTAAAATACCCTTTCCAGTTATTCCTCACACCCCACAATCAGCCACTGTTCTGATTTCTATCATCAGACTGAGTTTTCCCTGTTCGTTAACTTCACATAAATAGAATCATTTAGCATGTGTTCATTTGTATATGGCAAAATTCTTTGCCCAATCGAATGTTTTTGAGGTCTTTCCATAGTGTGTCTATTATTAGTTCATCCTGTCTTATTGCTATTATTCTACTGTGTGAAAACCTCATAATTTTTCTCCCATTTACCTGTTAATGGACATTTTGGTTATTTTCCATTTTATTATTATGAAAAAAGCTGCTATAAACATTCCAATACATGACTTTGGAAATACTTATTTTCATTTATCTTGTTAAATACTTAAGGGTGTCTAATTGTTGGGTAATGGGGTAGGTGCATATGTAATAAGTGCCAGAGTTTTCCAAAGTGGCTGTACCATTTTACATTCCCACCAACAGTTTATGAATCTAGCTACTTCACATCCTTGCCAACAGTCGGTGGTGTCAGACTTTAATTTTAGCCATTCTGGAAGAAGTAGTGTTTCACTATGGTTTTAATTTGCATTTCCCAGATGACAAAAAAGGTTAAGCACCTTTTCATGTGTTTACTGGACACTTATATAACTTCTTTTGTACAGTGTTTATTCACATCTTCTGCCCAGTTATTTTTAATTGGGTTGTTTGTCTTCTATTATTGATTTATAGGAATGATTTATAAAGTATATTCCGGAAACAAGTTCTTTGATGTATGGATTGAGAATATTTTGTTCCAGTCTATGTTTTGCCCATTCATTTTCTTAATGGTTTGTTTTGATGAGCAAAGATTTTAAATTTTGATGAAGTCAAATTTATCAAGTTCTTTTCTTGTGTTTTTTGTATCCCCTGGAAGAAATCTTAGTTCATCTCAAGTAATAAAGCTATCTCTCAATATTTTCTGAAAGTGTCAGAGTTAGCTTTTATGTTTAAGTCTATGACCCATCTCAAATTAAATTTTTTGTGTATGCTGTCAAGTAGCAGTTAGGTTTGTTTCTTTTCCTGTATAGAGTATCCAATTGTTTTAGTACCAGTTCTTGAAGACTTTCCCTATTGAACTGCTTTGAGACTTTTCTTTAAAAAAGAAAAAAAGACTACATATGTAGGTCTGTTTCTGTGCTATTTTGTTCCATTAATATATTTGTGTCTTTAAATCTTTACTACGCTGGGGATGTCTGGGTGGCTCATTTGTTAAGACTGTGCTCTCCAGAGATCTGGGATCGAGCCCTGCATTGGGCTCCTTGCTCAGCAGGAAGCCTGCTTCTCCCTGCTCCCACTCCCCCTGCTTGCCCTCTCTCTGTGTCTCTCTGTCAAATAAATAAATAAAATCTTAAATCTTTACCACACTGTCTTGATAGACATGATAGCTTTATATAAGTATAAGGCCTCTAACTTGATTCTCCTTTTTATAAATTTTAGAATCAATTTGTCACTTTCTAGAAAAACCTTGTTGGGATTTTGATTGATATGTAGTTGAATCTATATATCAATTTGGGGAAAAATGTCAAACTTCACTTTTTTTTTTTTTTAAAGATTTTATTTTATTTGACAGAGAGAGATCACAAGTAGGCAGAGAGGCAGGCAGAGAGAGAGGAAGGGAAGCAGACTCCCCGCTGAACAGAGAGCCCGATGTGGGGCTCGATCTCAGGACCCTGGGATCATGACCTGAGCCGAAGGCAGAGGCTTTAACCCACTGAGCCACCCAGGCGCCTCAAACTTCACTTCTTAATTAGTAATCTCTGGGGGTACCTTTAAAAAACCAGGCTCCTAAGAGACCAAAGATCCCAAGCTAGGAACTTTGTATCCTTACTTTGATAAGCCCCTTTTTAAACCTTTTAGTAATGCTAGGTTCAAGATGAAAACATGGATAGGAAGAAAATATTAAAGTGGGCCACTTGCACTAGCTTTCTACACGATGGCTTTTAACAGCCATGCTTCTCTGTCATAAAAATGTTTTGTTAGTGAATATAATGTCAAGGAAAAATGTTTTATTTTAAAAGCACACAAAAGACATTTCAATTTCCATGCCTTTGTTATAATTTTGTCCTTACAGTTTCTCAACATGGGGGGAAATAAATACAATTTAAAAGGAAAATCTAAAAATTAAAGGTCAATTTACTTGTAAAATATCGGCAGCAATCAATTCAGTTTGAGACTTACTTTCTTGCTTTGTTGAGTTAACAATAAAATTCTGAGATAATATTGGAACATGTGAACGAATTACAGGCAATTTAACAACAGTTAATTTAGAGTATATAATACATCATGCAGAGAGAAAAAAAGCCCAAAATTTATGACAAAAGTCTTTTTTTTTTCTTTTTTTTTTTTTTTTTTTAGATTTTATTTATTTATTTGTCAGAGAGAGAGAGAGAGAGAGAGAGAGTGAGCGAGCATAGGCAGAGGGAGAAGCAGGCTCCCTGCCAAGCAAGGAGCCCAATGTGGGACTCGATCCCAGGACGCTGGGATCATGACCTGAGCCGAAGGCAGCTGCTCAACCAACTGAGCCACCCAGGCGTCCCTTTATGACAAAAGTCTTAAAAATGATCCCTGAAATACAAATATAAAGTTTACTTATCTATGTAGAGAATCTCTTAGGAAGAATACAAAAATAACTGGTAATGAGTACGTCCATGGAAATGTACAGGACAGAACTGGTGATTGGGGAGTGGTGAGGGAGGACTTGGTTACTATTATGCTCTTTTACACTGTTTGAAGTTGTTTACAGCAAGTGCTTGCTATCTTACAATATGCATATATATATACACACATATATTCCTAAAAATGATAATCCTCAGACTAATCTTCCTCATAAGCCTAAAAAGATAATTCAACAAATGAAAAAAAGAGAGAAATGAAAAATCAAGTTATACTGAAAGCATGTTTATTATATAAATGTATGGTGAATATAAAGATTTAGTTTCTCATACTCAAAACTCTCATTTCTAACTCATTAAGGTTTAAATTATTATTATTATTGTTTAAGTTTTTATTTATTTTTTTGACACAGAGAGACATAGCGAGAAAGGGAACTGAAGCCTGGGAAGTAGAAGAGGGAGAAGCAGGCTTCCCGCTGAGCAGGGAGCCCAGTGTGGGCCGATCCCAGGGCCTGGGATCATGACCTGAGTTGAAGGCAGACGCTTAACTGAGCCACCCAGGTGCCCCAAGGTTTAAATTC
The DNA here is from genome assembly GCF_963455335.1 of Martes martes. Lineage (NCBI taxonomy): Eukaryota > Metazoa > Chordata > Mammalia > Carnivora > Mustelidae > Martes > Martes martes. The sequence goes on along the minus strand of NC_137888.1, from coordinate 25,544,785 downwards.
TTATTATAGCCCAAATCCAACCCTACCTTGAACCCGTTATATTTCAGTATGTCTAATTAAGGCCAAATTAATAAAAAGAGATATATTTTAAAATATACTCAAAATTAGAAAAAAGTACATGCACGGAATAAGGCTCAACTCAAAGATTTCTTTAATTTTTTTGACTTATCTTCTCTGCCAAAGAGTATTATTGTATTAAGAATTTTTAAAAGTATATTAAATATTCTTTGGTATGTGGGGTATAGATAATAAATAAGTGGACAAATTTGTAAGTGCATGCATGGTTGCTATCTAACTCCTCAACTGTTGAAGTAAAGGAGATAATGTTTTAAGTTGAGTGAAAAATTAACTCATATATAATTCAGTGAAGTTTCTTTTTAATCATGGAGAAAAGAAAGTTAACCCCAATGGTATGAATTAGAAGTGTTGAAGACTACAAAAACTGAATACCTACCTTTTTTTTTAAGCAAATCTTTTTTTTTTTTTTTTTTTTAAGATTTTATTAATTTGACAGAGCCCACAAGTAGGCAGAGGCAGGCCTCTGCTAAGCTAAGCAGAGAGCCCGATGCGGGACTTGATCCCAGGACCCTGAAATCAAGACCTGAGCCACCCAGGTGCCCCTCAATACCTACTTTTTAATATAATAAAGATTTAAAAATATCAGGAATGTTTCATCACTGTGACTTTTTCTAGTCTTTCCCACACTTTTAAAAATATATTTATTATAAATAAATAAAATGTATTTATCCTACTTAACTGAGTAATAAAAGCAGACCCTTGATAAAGTGACTCAGGATGCCCATTTACATGTCAAAAGAACAGCTTCCTTTTATGTGGAAAAGAATTGGCATTCAAAATCTCAAATCAGAAATCCTGGGCAACATGAGCAGGACTACCCTAGGATGACCTGGCAAGCCCTGCTCACAACCTTTAATAGAAAGCCATTCCATGGTTACCTGGTACACAGGGCTTGGGGTCGCAGTCATGGAACTGGGTTTCACTTCTACTTCCTTACTCGTTTCTTCATCTGAAGAAGAGGATCCTGAATGATAATCAGAGGTAACCTTATCAAGGGCCCTGGTAACTTTCTTGGAGATTTCATCCTTGTTCTCATCCTCATTTTCAAAGCTGGCAACAATGAATGCATTGTTTTTCTCTCCATACCTAAGGATTAAAAAAACAAACAAACTCATAAACCTTTAAGTACCATCAACAAAAGCAAGAAATTGTCCATAAAAAGAAACAGGCTTGGACATGCCATTGGTCCAAAGCAAAGAAGGAACCCTCCAGAACATAACCCGACATACATAGTATCTTAACCCAATTCCATGCCAATAGGCAGACCACGACTTTCTACCCCGGCCTTATTTAAGTACAAATAAAAATGATTCCATTCTCTTTCCCAATTTTCTTTCCTACTTTCCTATTTTAACAAGAATAGTTGTTTAAAACACCAAAGAGAAATTCACTGTTTACATTTTTGTATGTATCATTAAACTGGTTGTACAGTAAAAATTTCTCATGTGTTTTTAACTAACCACTGTAATGTAGATGCTAGTAATTCAAGTCATAAATCAACGAGTCATTTCCTTTGACCTCCATGATTAAATAAAAAAGGGACCTGGTTTGCCTGTATCCACACTGACAAAAATGAGAACTGAGGCAACTGAAAAACAAGTGTTGAAAACAAAGGGGTTTTACTTGAATTATATTGCTTCATGGAGATTCCTAGGAAAACTGCTTACTTCTCATCTTAATTTTTGTTTTTAAAAAGTAAAATGAGCTTTTTAATCCTGCCAAAATACTTTTAGAGACTTGAGCTAGAAAAATAATTGTTAGAATATGTAACTTTGGCTGTTGGCTACTAAAAGAAAAAGGAAAATAAATTATGCAATGAGGGAAGATAGCATAATGAATAGTAAAACCAGTAGTACTTTTTCTTCCTCTGAGAGAGAGAAAGAGAGAGAGCATGCAAGCACGTGTGCAAAAGAGCACATGGGCAAATGGGGAAGGTGGGTAGGGGAGGCGGGGGAGAGGAAGAGAGAGAATCTTAAATAGGCTATATGCTCAGCTTACAGCCCAGCGCAGGCTTGACCTCATGCCGCATAGATCACGACCTGAGCTGAAATCAAGAGTTGGACACTTAACCAACTGAGCCACTCAGGTGCCCCATAAAACTAGTTTTCATTTGGAGAATAGAAGAAACCCACAAATCTATTTGGATAGACTGCACAACATAAACACCATGAAACAATTTCTAGTTAGGACAAAAGAAATGAATTGTTAACTAGTTCTTACACAATATGTAATTAAAGTTAGACAACATGATTTTAAGCTTAAAAAAAAACCAAAAACCACCTTAACAGAAAAGCAGAGTTAATAATAACTATGTCAATTAATTTCATTTTGAAGTAAGTCTTGTCTCAAATTATTTCTGAATCAGGTATGTATAATAAAGTAAAAGGCCAAACTGTAATAAAGCCTTTGAAAGTTTTATGGAAATCATGTAGCCTCACAGGTGAGTTCTACTTCTTTATATAGTTGTGCTGTCTTCCACTCTCACACAGGCTGAATGGGGCCATAAATGCTACCTAAATATGGGACATAACTCCCTTTTCTATTCTTTTTCAGTTTATCTCATAAAAGGAATTGCTATAGACGGTAGAAAGAACACTGAACATCTTTCTGGTTCTGGCTCTCCCACTAACTAGCTCCGTGACAAGGGGCAAGTCATTGAATGTCTCTAGGCCACGGTTTCCTATCTGCTAGGCAAGAAAGCTGGAACTGGCTGGATATTGGTTTGTCTTCAGCTAGCGATTCTTCCTAGTATAAGATGACTGAGCAGTTAGGAAAGTTCTTCACAACACAGAACTCCTGTACTATAATTTCAAGTTTACTTAGCACAGAGTTTTAGCAATGGAAACATACCACTTCATCCTGCCCTCGGTTTAAAGACTCAACAAATTTCAATACAAAGGTTAATTCACATGTTAATAAAGTCAGCAATATTAACAATGGGTTTAGGCCTACCTTCAGTTTTGCCCATTAACAGAGTAAAAATTCAAGTAAAACAGAAAGGTAGGCAATTTGAGAAAAACCCCTACCTTTGTAGAACAGAAACCTACATCAAGGACAGACATCTAATGATTGAAGGTCAAGCTTTATTAACTCAGATTTCTTTGACATGCAAGTTCAATTAGGTTCTCCATCTTTCCCTTTCTAGTATTTTGGTATGAATATTCTTTTCATGGTAAATGAAGTGGCTTACTGTATTACTGTAACATTAGCGTGTGCAGTTAATGTCAGAATTAGTAATGGACAACTTTTAAACTGCATTTTTCAACTACACACTGCTAAAACATTAAGTCCAATTTAGTTAATTTGAAACTAAATCAATAGTATCTAATGCTCTATATCAGGAAAAGAATTCTAGAAATTCCAAAAAAAAAGGTATACAATATGTTGGACAGATAAGAAAGCTGAGACCCTATCTCAGGCATTCTCTTTATGGGAAGAATGTATTATCTATTCTGTATCTCCTCACATAGTTCACTAAATGATAACCTTTCAAACTACGTAACACTCTTTGTACACTTCAAATATTTTATCCTGATGGAATAACTCAATCATACTATGAAGAATGTTCCCTTGAGTGCATTTCAATTTTTTTATAAGCTTAGTCTCTAGTGTACCAGTAAGTTATTATTAATGACTCTCAGATATTTGTTCAATTATGTAACTGCTATATCAGCTTTATTTTAATTTTCAGAATATTTATCTTTACAGTTTTGGTCCCAAAGCACTAATCAATACTGCAATCTCCTTTGTTAACTTACAACAATTACCTCTACTCAACTGCTAGCATGCGGTCTATTATCACAGAATGAGTACCCCACATTCTGAAGGTGATTTCTCTGAGCTGTGAAAATTATCACATCACAGCCAATTTTCACCAAAATTTTAATTTTATGTAAAAATTATTAAAAGGTACTGAATGCAAAGATTTTCATATATCAATATGATGAAAGCACAATAATTTTTCATTATCTGGAATCATTAAAGTAATGAAGCATCCACCTAAGTAGAATGTCTATTTAACTAAAGTTTCTATCTTCAAGTGCCAAGATTTAATTAAAGCCATTTCAAATAAATATGTCCAAAATGTTTATAAAATTACCCAACTTCTTAAGCATCTTTGAATATAGAAACAATTCATAATGATTTAAGATCGTCATATTAAATACTCACTATTTGACTGGCTATAACACATTTTGCCAACTCTTTAGCTTTTTTGCTCCTGCCTCCACATAAGACTTTTGATATTCTTTTTTTTTTTTTTTTAAAGATTTTATTTATTTATTTGACAGAGACATAGAGAGAGAGCACAAGTAGGCAGAGAGGCGGGCAGAAGGACAGAGAGAAGGAGGCTCTCCCCTGAGCAGAGAGCCTGATGCGGGGCTCAATCCCAGGACTCTAGGATCATGACCTGAGCTGAAGGTAGGCACTTAACTGATGAGCCACCCAACCGCCCCACTACATAATATTCTTTCGGTAGCTTTATAACTACACGAAAAATCCCCTTTCAAACACTACTTGTAATTTTTTATGGCTGAAAAACTACATAACTAACTTAAAGAACTGTGTGTTAAATAATAGTGAGTCAGGATCTAAGTGCAGGCCTAATAAAAAAGTAAGCAATTCAATATAGTAACTTTGTGAAAGCTATTGCTTATATACTGAGGTCTTCAGTAGGTGTTCAGTGGCTAAAGTCTGTGAAGTGTGACCTTAGTCCTAAATTAGTCCCAGAATCTAAAAATGTTTGACGTTCTTGGACCAAAATTGAGATGGTCTTGCTCTTCTTTTTTCTGAGAAATAAGTGCTGACTAATCTAGCACCTCAGTTTCCCAAAGCAAGAATCTTACACAAACAGCTTATACCAAGAAGCTCCAAGGTGATCCGGAATAATTCAGTGGTAGAATTACTATGCATTTTTGTCATGACATATCACCTCTACTTTTATTGTTGGAGATCAGGTCAAAGGCTATGACCACCTTTGAAATATAAAAGGACTGCATCAAAAAGCACCTCTACTGTATTCAACAGGTGAAATGTACTTAAAATCCGAAAAGAAATACCCTAAAGTAACAGCTGTAGGAAATCACTTGCAGGGGATTCCTTTCATCTATTATTCATCCTATTCTTCCTGCTTGAAAACATCTTTCCCACCTTGTCATCTAATCAACTGCATCCTTCCCCATCCAGCTCTAGCATCACCCCACTTGGTAGTCTTTTCTAATTCCCAGCAGAAGCAGTAACTTTCTCCTTTGTGCCACCAACCACTGCATTTTGTACATATTTCTATCACAGCATAAATCACCCTGCTGTAATCTTATTCTTTCTTCTCCCTTATTATACTTTGGACACCTGACAGCAAAATGTCCTTTCATTTTTTAAAACCCCACAACTAAGAATGCCTGTACCACAATGAATGTTTTTTAGAATGAATGGAATTCAATTAGATATCATACCTAACACTCCCCTTTTACAATTCTGCTCATTAGGAGATGAGAAATAATCTCCATTATAAAAACAAGACCATGAAAATACTTGGTCACTTAAAAATCAAAAAAGGGGAGGGAGGCAAGAATAGAAACAAACAGAAACCAAGCAAAAGTTGTTATTATCCATTACTGTTTAGGCTTAACTTCTTTCCCAACTTGAAGAGGAGAAGACAAGTGTACCACCGAGAGACAACAATTGACCTACAGAAGTCTAGGTATCTAAATTCTGCTTCTTGGTCTATAAAAAGCTTCTTGGCAGAGCCCTAGAAAAACGCTACCCAATTAAGTTTTTAAGTTTCTTTAGCTGTAAAAAAGGAATGTAACCAGTCTTTCACCTTCAGATTACAAAATTCACAACTACGAAAGCCGAAACAACAGATTCTGGCCACAAAGACACACAAGCAGGCAGTAACTGAGAGAACTTCATAAAATCAGTTCCAGCATGGTAATCAGTTCAGATTACTTGGCACACTCAAGAACTCACCGACAGCACACCTCACATGGATCCACCCACAGAGTGAGTTCCTTTGGTAAGCCTAGATCACTGTACAAGATGCAGCTGTTCTCACAGGCTTTCAGGACATCAGGATCAACTCTCTGAAACTTATTGACACGAATGCATCTGCAACAAAGTAGAGTAATTTTAACAGCTTTAATTGAATCTTAATCATAAACCATGTTATATTATTAGTATTGCCAATGTGAATTTAAAACAAATAAACCCTGATGGAGAACCCAGGGGCATATCTATCCTAAATAGATAATAAATGTGAACTGAAGGCAGAGAGGCAGCATCATCAGTAAGACTACTCAGCCTGGTGAAAGAGAGGGCATTCATCCAAGCCCAGGGAAATCATAAGAACTGGCTTTGCATCATTTTAGCCAGAAACTACTCAATCTCACATGTATATTAGCAGACCAATGAGCATTAAAGCTGCATGAAATTACCCAGAGCTCTAAAGGTAGAATTATTAATAGGCCAAGTTACTATAACAAAATCTAACTAACAAAAGACCTTTAAACAATGTTTGAAATATTTTGAAATTCTTGTGATGTTTTGGCCATTTCCTTGCTTATAAATCCCAGATCGTGTTAAGAAAGGTGTCCTTATCCTCACTTATAATTGTTCTATAAATATAGAATCAGTCCAAGATACAGAACCATTCATATCACATAGCTATATTAAAATATAATCCAAAGTGTTACTGGCTTATTTGTTACCAAAGGGTTTTTTTAATTAAAAAAAAAAAAAGTCGTTAAAATAACTGGGAAAAAATAAAATACCTAAAACCAATAGAGCCTCTGTTCCATTTTTTAAACCTAAGAAATACCACATCTACCTAATGGAATGCTCAAAGATAGCTCCCAGGATGAATGCAAAAGTATATGTTAAAGCAGGCATTTTGCCTACGTACAAAAATGGTGGCTACAATAGAAGTATTTACTGCTTCTACAGTTATGAAATCAATCAAGAGAACCCAGATTTTTGTACTAATCCTACTACTTATTTATTGGATGAGTTTAGATTAAGTAGTTTCACCCTCTCCTCAGATGCAAAGCTCTCAAATATGGAAAAAACAAGTTTATTGACAAATAGTAATTATACCATTAAATACAATGACATCAATAGAACATGCTGTTTAAAATTTTTTTTTAATTTTATCATTGATTTCGATTTTCATTTAGAATAGTGAAAAAGTTCTCAGTAAGTAACAGCTAATACATATTTCTAAATAGTAATAACTCTTTCTGAAGGTTTACTATACAATGGACAGTTTCTTACGTGCTTTACATGTATTAACTTTTTATTTTAACAATTATCCTATAATTTACATATCACTTTCCCATTGTAAGAAAGTAAGGAAGCAGAGTTGCCTAACTTCACAACTATAAAGTGGTGAATATCTGGACCACCAGACTCCAAAGTCTATTTCATTAAATATCCTATTTTGTCTGTGCTAATCTTATCATGACCACTAACAAGTAAGCAATTCAGAGTAAAAAAATTATTTTACAGCATGTAAGATGCCATTTGTCCCATTCTTTAAGATGGTCTATGTTTACAAATTCTAGTGTTGTGTAGGTTGATTCAAAAGTCCCATATGCCCCAGGATCAAAAGTAGTTATAGGTAATGAGATAGATTTTAGAAGTACATGTTTTTGTTACCTAAAATAAGGGTGATGTAGTCTCAAAGCTTAAAAAATATGTATGTAAATAAAGATGCTTAGAGACTCTGCTTCATTTGCATATCTTACATATTTTTGTGCTGTTTTTTAACTCTATATACAGTGACTACTTATCCATTAAGCAGTCTTCAAAAACCGGATTTTAAAAGCTGCATAAAAATAGTCTATCATTTACTTAATGTTGACAGTTCTTTCCAATTTTTTGCAATTATAAAGTGTAAGAAACATCCATATTCATACATATTTATCTGCATTTCTGATTATACTTCTAGAATAGATTTTTAGAAACTTACTGTTCAAAGAGTAGGAATATTTTTACAGATCTTGATAAAATTGCCAAATTGCCCTTATTTGTAGATATTGTGAAGAAACAATTTTAATTTATGAACACTTTAGAAGAAAAAGAACACTTCCAACTTACTCTGGATTCAAGAGTCTCACTCTGGCTAATCCTATATTCTATTCACTTTTATAACAGTAACAACCCACCATTAAGTCTAATAGTTTTCTACTTCAAAGACAGCTTCAAAATGACTCAATAATGATATTTCTGATCATATGCCAATTTAATCATGTTTAGCTAATTTTTTCCCTCAAGTTTTTAGAATTAATGGAAATGAAACTGTACACTGTCTGACCTTTAAGCATTTACTTGACAGTGTCTTCTTTTCTCAGTAATAGTAAAAAGTTGGTTTGGCACTTCCAGAAGCCTTTGTCCAATGTCAATTACATCAGTGTAAAAAGCCTCAATAGCTCTAACTTACCAAAGCTGTTCACTCTATCAAAAATAAAAATGTGCAGGAAAAAAATTAAGAGAATCAACTAAAAAGATAAAAAAATAACTTGAGTCTGCTTTAAATGGAACATCCACATTACTACTTTAATTCATCACATTTTCCAATCTACTAGGAAACCTCCTTGGATAAAAATGAAGAGAAAAATACATCAATAACTTTAACTTTTGTTTTCAATAGAAAACATGCTCACCTGTGGCTTTTAACATATGAGAACTAAACACCTATTTTCACTTCCTTTGTAGACTCCCTGAATAATCTTGCACTTGTAAGAGCTAAGTGACTGAAAGGAAGTCCTTTTTACATCAAAGCACAGAAATGCTGATTGAGAAGGAAACTATGGGGGCAACAATATGCATAAATAAAATAATTTCTTTAGTTACAACTGTTTTACTTTCATTTTTTTGGGTGGCCACCTCCACAAATGGGGCAAGGTTTGACAGCTGAGTTATTTAGCAGAACCCAGGCTCTCAACACAGTGATCACATAAATACTAGGGAATGAGCATGCCAGAACATGTTTTGCAGGAGCCTGCTCTTCTTTACTCTAAGCTATAAATGTAACTTATAAACCAGAGTACAAAAAAAAAAAAGACAGCTGCCAGTGAGAGTTACCCTCTCAGAGACAGGGCAGTGGTCAAACTGTGGTGTGCAGAAGCCCGTAAGAATTTAGGGTCAGTTAGTTAGACCTGAGCTCAAATCGCAGAGCTAATATTTACCACTTGTAGGTTGTAATAAGTTACCTTCATCAAGAAAAGTTACAGTGGCTTCTACCATAAAGAATTATTTATAATATAAATGAAATTATTTCTGTGTCAACAATGCATTAGGTTTCTAATATTCTTATTCTTAGTTCTCGTTTGCCATAAAATTTACTTTTTCCAAAAACAGATAACATGTAATCTATTTGTAAAAACAGAGACTCATTTCTTTCAACTCTTGCCATGCCCATTTATGGGTAAGTTTTAGGGGTCCTCTAGAATTGTGAAAACCCTCAAGTACCTGTGATACATAAAGAAATGCATTCAGTCAGAAGCCAAACTACAACCACAGGACTAACTCCTACAGGCTGACAATATTGTGATCCCAAGTCTAGGTAGTGGGGCCCCATCAACAAATGTTTCTATTTTAAAATGCGTAAGGAAAGAAAATACCAAAGACACCCCAGAGTTCTGTATTTTGTAGTTAAACTGTGAAAGAAATGGACTGGACACCCTTCAGTCCTCTGGCCTTGCACTCATTTTCAGGAGCTATCAGCCTCTTAGTCCAATCCAACTGTCCAATCTAATCCTTTACCTGTAGGCCTGTCCTTTTGATGGTTTTTCTGGATACCAGTGATTTTTATATTTTTCTTGAAGTATAAGAGTCAATTTCTCAGCAAACCGCTCAACTGCCTCTTTTTTCAACTTGTCATGTTTTCGAACTAGCCTTGTAAAAAAGAAGACAACAGCAGCAATTTCGTTCTTCATCTTTCCCTGCAAAGAAAAACACTTTTTCTTAAAAAACCAAAACACAAAAACTGGAAGATAAAGCTCTGCAAAATATCCCTTCTTCATAGCTCCCTTCTTTCAATTTTATCTTGTGTTTTATTGGCTCGTATCTGGAAAAAGGAACAAATAATCACTAATTTAGGCCATAAAGACCTTATTATAATACTATCTAAGAACCTTATCGCTTAGCTTTGTGAAGAAGTTCAGTAAAGAGGGCACACCAAAATGCTCCTGTTGGCTAAAATAAAATCAGAGATATCACTCAAAGAGAAGCACTACAATGATACCATTATATACTTTTTCTACTTTTTTTTTAAAGATTTTATTTATTTATTTGACAGACAGAGATCACAAGTAGGCAGAGAGGCAGGCAGAGAGAGAGGAAGGGAAGCAAGCTTCCTGCCGAGCAGAGAGCCCGATGCAGGGCTCGATCCCAGGACCCTGGGATCATGACCTGAGCCGAAGGCAGAGGCTTTAACCCACTGAGCCACCCAGGTGCCCCTATATACTTTTTCTAAATATGACAATGTTTAGCTACAATAATTTAAGTTTAAAATTTTGTGAAATAATTTGAATTTTAAAACACAATATTGTATAGCTATTATAGAAAACAATGGTAATTCCCAAAAAAAAGTTTGAGTTACTAAAAGACCAATCAATTCTACACTCATAGCCACATACCCAAAAGAAATGAAAACATATTTCTACACAAAAACATGTACACAAGTGTCCATAGCATTATTCATAACAGCCAAAAAGTAGAAGAAATTCAATATACAACTGATGGACACTGACATTTGTCAACTGATGGACAGATAAATGTGGTATATACATGCAATGGAGTATTCTTCAGCAACAAAGAGGAATGATGTACTGATACATGCGACAACAGAGGTGAACCTTGACCGCACCGTGTTAAGGGAAAGAAACCAGTTACAAAAGACCAAATACTATATGATTCCATTTATATGAGTTTTCCAGAACAGGCAAAAACAGAAAGTAGGTTAGTGGCCTAGGGGCAGAAATTATGGGGGGAAAGGAAAGACATCAATGAACACAGGGTTTCTTTTTAGGGTGAGGAAAATACCCTAAAATTAACTGTGGTGATGGCTACGCAACTTTGTGAATATACTAAAACTAATGAACTGTAGATTTTAAATGTGTAAATTGAATGCTATGTGAATCCTATTTGAATAAGAAAGCTGTTACACATAAAGAAAAAAAAATGCAGCACTGAGTTTCTTCTATAAACATTCTTTCAAGAACTTAGATATATTTACCTAGAAGATATGCCCCAAAACAGTGCCTCTATCAAAACATTTAAGAGTAGAAATTCAGGGTCATCCACAGAAAAATCAAACCAAAAGAAATAATCAGAGATATAGCTGCATCGTGGAACTGCCTCAAGACTCTTTAAATGGCAGATCTGACTTACCATTGATTAATCCATAAAGGCAAAAACCTTATCCTGGGATTGTTTCGATGTATATTGTGTCTTTACGTGATGAGCTCATTCATTTGGCTGCTTTAAGTAACTTGGAGTTATTCAGATGCTACATTTACTAAGCAATATCATCCTTTCCAGAGCCAATTATCAAAGACATACAGCTTCTGCTATGTTTAGTATAAAAACCAACTAATCTAACTGATAGTTGTTTTCTCACACATTTGTTTTCTCAAACCTCTTAAAGTCTCTTCTAATGATTCCTTAACTCCTTGTGCAAATTCAAACAAGGGATCTCACTGTGAAATAAATTCTACAGTCATCTGAGAGGTGTGCTGGCAGCCATACCCACTCTGATCTCCAATGGGAAGACACCCAAACCTTCCTCCTGGAACCCTAGAATGCCAAATCCACCTTCTCTGGCCAGCTACCAGACAAGAGGAACTGGGTTGCATATAAGAGTTGCAGAGGTACATACAACCCCAGTCTTCCACAACTGCTATGAGGCATCCTCCTAAGAAAAATGTTGAGCCATTTCCACTTTATAAAGCCATATTTATATCCTACCCCGTTATAATGGAAAAGAAAGCCCACTGCAATTTAATAAACGGTATGGGATCAAAGTTGCTTGCTGATGGAACTACATTAGCTTCCATCTCACCAAAGAAAACAAGGAACCGCACTAAAGAAAAGTACTGAATCCTTAACTGTATCATTCTCCTCATTCATTTGTCTACGGTGCTCTACATATCTGAGTTTAGGGTTTTGTTTTCCTTTTTGTTTTGTTCTGTTTCATATCAAAAAATAAAAGGAAGGAAAGAACCACTTAGTGGTTTCTATTGCTTGTAACACAAGATGAGTCATATGGAATTACTTTTTTTTTTTTTTCCGGTTTGAAGGAATGATGCCTGGAATAGCAGAAAAATTAACCCACTCCCACCAGTTAGAATTCTGAGAGTATCGAAAGGTAAAAGGAGGAGTTATAAAGTCTGAGAGGGAGAAACTAGAAGGGAGCTGGGCCAATAAGACCTCAGGCGTCTTGAGTAAGTAGCCACAATTCCTCCACCCACACTCGGAGCGAAAAGCTCCCATTTTAAATATCGCACGGTGACGTCATCCTGGGACGTAGTCACCGCGGCGGCGGCTCCTCAAGTTCTACTTTGTTCCACAGGCTCCTCTGCTCACAGCGGCGTGCGTAAAACCCAAAGGAAAACCAAGCCCAACCTTCCAGGAGTTCATAACTTTGTACTTTTCCCTGTGTTGTAACGAAAGGCTAATCGCAACCGTTTCTAGACACAAATATTTCCGATAGACGTTCCCAAGGTTGAGGAAGCGGGGATCCTGGCAGTGAGGCTGAGGAGCCCCTGACCAGCCTCACTGGCGTTACAAAGCGGGCTCTCCGGACGCTGAGGAGACGGGATTTCCCACGGGGCCGAGACTTGGACTTTGTAAGCCATCAAAACCTGCTGCTAAGCACTCACGCTTGGGTTCTAAGAGTGCTAGGTGAGTAGGCATCAAACATCTCCACCCACTCTGGAAAGAACGGCCTGCAAGCGCGTCCAACTTCTGCAATCGCGGTTTTCCCCCAGTTAAGGGGGAAGGGCCGTGGAGCCCCATTCCCCTCCTCCCCCCAAACAGCCTCCCTCGCAGGGTGCGCCTTCCCGTTCGCCCGCCGGTCCGCTGCCACCGGGCCGGTTCCAGTCTCCGGGTGGTCCCGGGTTCCAAGACGGGGGTCCCCTCGGGCGTGACACCCCCCCACTCCGGACAGCAAGCCGGGTCCCCAGCTCCAGAAAACACACCGACGCGGAAGGCGGGTGGGTAGGCGCAAGGCTGTCGCCCACCGCGAGCGGAGGGTAACGCGCGGTGGAAACGTGGCAGGAGCCTTGAGGCGGCGTCTTCTCCGTCCCCAACCCACCGAAGTCCCGCGGAAACCCTCTCAGGTCACCTCTCTCGGTCCATAATCCTTCCTTCTCGCCGGGCCGGGGCCGATGCAACCCGGTTGGATCCCACACTCCTCCCCCTTCCCCGGCGCGCCGCCTGCCGCGAGCTTTCGACGTGGCCTCAGGGGCGCCGGGACCACCCTCCTCCCGGTGCCCTCAGTTCCACCATGTCCGCCTCCCCCCGGCCCGGTCTCCTCACCGCCGCCGCCGCCCTGGGGCCGCAGATTTGGCGGTCCCGACCGTCTCCGGGCCGGGAACCGAGGGCGCCGCCTCAGCGGGCCGGCGCTCGGCGAAAGCGAGCGCAGCGAGCCTAGTTCGGAGCGTGTGGCTCCCGCGTCGTCGGGCGACGGAGCGCGCGCTGAGAGGGCGGGCAGGCAGGAGAACGCGCGCGCGCGCGCGCGCGCGCGAACGAGCACAGCCCTGAGGAGACGCGCGGGGGGCTCGCGGCCCGGAAGAGAGGAGGGGCGATGACCCGGGAAAGGGTTGGCGCCGCGCGGGACAGGCTGGCGCGCCTTGGGGGGTGGGAGAGGAGGAGCCGGAGGGGCGGAGCCTCGCCGAGAGCCCGCCCCTGAGACCGGGGCTGAACGGCGCGTAGACCCTTCCAGTCCGACGGCTAGGCCCACAGAACCTCGGCCTACACCCTCTGTCGAGATCCACGTGGGAGGCCGAGCTGACCCACGCCAGCCTCCCGCCCTACGTGCTGCATCGCCATCGGGGCCGTGCTTGGGCCTCCTCTTACCCTCTGGTCTCTCCTTGCCAACCTCTAGACCTAGCTCTGCTCCGGCTGTTGAGAGATGGGGTGGCGACCCGTATCAGATGGAAGGAAGACTTTGCATTTGTGGACTGATCCTCGTGTGGTAATCTGAGGCACGTCCACTGTGTAGCTGCTCTGTGATATTTCAGGTTGTTTTTTAGAACTCCTAGTTGGGCTGTACCCTGGCCAGGCCGGAAGCTCCCTCAGAACAGGGGCTGCTTCCTGTTAACCGGTGTTCCAGCCTGGCACTGAGTACAGTGTCTTGCACAAAGGAGGAGCTCCAGGGATGTTGGCTGAATGAATGAAACTTTGAGAGTCCAAGCTTTCTGTTACTGAGATGTTTCTACTCCAGAGCTTCCGTCATACAAAGCTTAATCTTTGGGCAAATACAGATGTGGAAAGGTACATTTCTAACATTCTGAAAAAAAAGGAGCATCTTTCCAACCTTTTTAATTGGCACCATGTTAAGGTTTTGTGAAAGCACTTTAATACCTCAGACCAGGAAAATTCAAGACCTTTCTTTTAAAAATTATTTGTGAAAAGATAGCCAGTTTTCACTCTTTCCAGCTAAAACATGTAAATTTCTCAAGCACTGATCGTTCAAGTTGTAGATTGACCAGATTCTTCACTGCCCTTTAGGCCTAGGAGCATGTTTTCAACCCTGTTCTTTGCATATTTTAATTTTTTAAAATTACGGTATTATTTTTATTACTGATACTGGTGATTATAGCTTATTTACAATTCAAAGCAATTTTTAAAGCATTAATAAACAGGCAATTCCAAAAGCAATACAATAAGTTTTATTTGTTAAAAAAAATTATATTGTCACCTATGGCTACTTATTGGTTGATTTAAAGAGAATATTGTTATTTACACCCTGGACTGTTCTAGGAGATATGAGGGTATTTTCATCATTCTAAACTTCTAACAGTCTGATTGAGATTATTTTACTGATAAAGGCTTTTATCTCCACAATTTCATAAAATAGCTAGGTCGCCACAAACATTACTAAGAATTTGTCCAGAAATTTCTATAGCTTGAGATTAATATTTTGTGTGATATATATAAATCTCTGATCCACTTGGTCCAGTCTTAGAGCAGGGCCATATTCAAATACACAGGTAAATACCTGAAACCTGATTTTGAAATAACTCTTAAAAAATTCTCATAGACCACACACCGTGAAGCAGATAAATAACAACATATCTTAAACATCTCTTTTTGCTCTCATCCACTGTTCTCATATAAGATAGCTGCTTGAATGCATTTGTCTTTCAAAACATGCCTTAACTCTTCTCCATTCCTGGATATGTACTTCAGATCTTTCCCCCAGCTCTCTTTCTTCCTGATTCCTTATGACAAAAGCCCAGAAGAATTGGTCTACAAGGCAGGACCCTTTTTAGGATGCTGAAAGAGGGAAGCAGAGCTGATACAATTACCCATTAATATGTATTTTTTTCCTTTCACAGTTGATTCCTTTCCATAGTTAACTCCAATGTTCAGTAATACTATGTGTTAATGGGTATGGTAGTTTTACAATAAGTTTTAAGGCAAGAGTGTGTGTGTGTGTGTGTGTGTGTGTGTGTGTGTTTTGAAAATGAGCCTCCATAATAAGTCAGGGGGTCTATAATCACACATATCTTGTGGTGGTATCCCAGAGTCATAGAGAACACGACTCACTCAGTCATCAAAATCTATGAATTGCTTTCATAATCAGGACTTATTTTCCACTAAATAACTGTAACTCTTTAAAATCTGTTATTCCTTTGAGCTCAGAGAAGTTCAGCACTGTAAACAGAACAGTTTCAAATACCATCTTCTCAATCCACACGTCAAGTTTAAATTGAAATACCAAACCATTGCTTTTATAGTGGACAGAGAGAGTTCTGTTATGTAACGTTGAGGAAAAGTGTGCAGACTCTGAGGGCCATTGGAGATCTACCAAGTGGGATCTAAGACTTTTTAATTCTAAAGACACTTTAATATATTTCTTCAGAAATTTCTAGGACCTAACCATTTGGCTAAATTAAAAGGAGCTAAATCTGCATTTTTTGCTTCAACTTCTTAAATGTCCATAAACTGGCAGTGGTTAAGAAAACATAAGCATAAAGAAAATTTGTAATCTTCATTATTTTCTCCATTACATCATGCAATAAAACTGACTTCCAAGAGTCACAACACAAACTCTCTTGATGAATGAGGCAATGGAAACTGGGCACACTAACCCCCTATTTTAAGTTGCATTAATTGTTGAAACCCTCCTTCCCTGCCCCAGCCATGCCCCAAACGTGGCACATCTTTTTTAGAAGAAAATGTTTCTATCAAACTACTCAGACTCTTTATTGGTAATTGCTTAAGATTTGTTGATTTGTATCAACCAGTTTAAGAAAATGTTCCTAGCTTAGGGAATAGGGCATAATATTTAGATAGGCGGCACAATCTGGGCTCAAATAGAGCTTCATATTTGAAACCTTTGGTGTAAAATTTCCCTGCTTGGCAGGACATGTGCCATTGTTGTTGAGTTCCTTTCACAACTCTTTTGTTCTTTGTACTAACAGAGAAACTGACTTCTATTAGTAAGTAGTATATAAACGCCAACTCTTATTCCATGTAACAAAATTAAGAGTATGGTATATGCAATTAGCAAAAGGTTCAGAAGTTTTATAAAAGAAAGAACTACTTTGAAATGCAATGTTAGTCAGGATTCTCCAGAGAAACAGAAACAATAGGATGCGTTATGGAGAGAGAGATTTATTTTAAGGAATTGGTTCATGCTATAGTGGGTGCTGGTAAGTCTGAAATCTGTAGAGGAGCCAGTTGGCAGGTTGAAAATTCAAGCGAGAGTTGAAGTTGCAGTCTTGAGTCCAAAATCTATTGGTAGGTTTTCTGTTATGATCTTGAGGAAGTAGTATTTATTCTACTCCCAGAAACTTCAACTTTTTTTCATAAGGCCTTCAACTGATTAAGGCCCACCCACATTATTTAGAGTAATCTCCTTTACTTAAAGTCCGCAGTTTGTAAATATTTTTTTTAAAGATTTTATTTATTTATTTGACAGACAGAGATCACAAGTAGGCAGAGACGCAGGCAGAGAGAGAGGGGGAAACAGGCTCCCTGCTGCGCAGAGAGCCGGATGCGGGGCTCGATCCCAGGACCCCGGAGCCATGACCTGAGCTGAAGGCAGAGGCTTTAACCCACTGAGCCACCCAGGCGCCCCCACAGATTGTAAATATTAATCATATCTACAAAATACCTTTCCAGCAACATCTAGTCTAGTGTTTGACCCAACAATTGGCACCATGGTCTAGCCAAGTCAAGACCCAAGAATAACCATCACAGTGACCTCCACTCAATAGTATTTCCTCAAAGGCACAATGATAATTAAGTTTTAAAAAGTTCCCTTAGTGAACAACATAAGGCATGTTTTCATTAAGAAAACAAATCCCCGTGTTTTTTATTTTCTTTGTTCTTTTCAGTCAGTTGTTTTGTCGTGGAGATGGGGAGGAATGGGGGAGGGAGGATCAGATGTGTTCACATGCCCTCTTCTGTATAACCTTGTCAAATATTTGTGCTAGAGCATTGAGAACACTGTGTTTGTCCATTAGAGAGAACCAAAATAGGGCAAATAAGTTACTCACAAGTTACTCATAATCTGGAAGTTAGAGATATGTAAACAATCTACCTTACATATTACATATTACATATTACAAGTTGTGTTATAAATTCAGTGTCTCCAAAAGGTAAAAAGGCAATAGTATTGAAGGCATATAAAAGGGTTTGGATGTGATTGGACTCCCAGCTGAAAGGAAGTTTCACAGACATATAAGGGCAGCATTGCAAACCTTCCTTACAATTTTTCAGCATGGACAGGTAGAGGGGGAAAGGGCATAGCATAAGGAAATTGTTTCTAAGGTCGGGTCACTCCTCAGTTGCACAACAGAGATGGCTAGAATTAATCAAATTCACACAGCAAGTCCTGACATTTGATGGCCTAATTAGAGTGATTATGGGTACGCTTTAAAATTATGCTTTGTCAGCAGATGATCCAATGAGATGTTTCCATAAAGAACATGTTCCCACTCCACACCTGGACCAGGAGCAGCTCAAAACATGGAACTAAAGTTAGTACATTAATAATTGTTTGTGATGTGGTTGGCAAAAATACTTTGTAATTGTGCTCACAGGAGTGCTTTAGGGAGATAATTATAGCAGGTCAGGTTTTTCTCTACCTGGTAGGAATGTTTTAGGAACATTTTTGTGATAAAAAAAAAACTTTGTATGAATACATATATATAAATGTTTATAATATCATATATAAATAAAAGCTTTATCTTTGTTTGAGAGGGAGTGAGAGAATGAGAGAGATTCATGACAGAGATTTGTGACACACACACACATATATATATAGGTAACATGTACTATATATTATGTGTGTGTGTTTATACTAGTCTAAAGTGCTCACAAATACTTTTTTTTTTCCCTCAGAAGGAAAGTTGGTGAGAACAATAAGCTAGCTGTGACCTCTGTATATATCATAAGCAACAACTGAAACACAATGGGGGCCATAGGTGTGGAAGGAAGCAAACAGTAGAACAAAGTTAGTAGGTTGGTAATTTTTGTTTTGCTTTTGCTTTTAACTACAGCATGTAAATACTGAATTCTCATAGTGTTGAGGAACTGAAATGAAAGAATAATACTCCTCACCAGATATTCAGCATGAACGTTATATAAAAATGTAAATAATTATAGGATGTGAAAATGTCTCAGAGCAACAGCTATTGAGGGAATATAATTCACTTGTCTTTTGATATGGGTGTGTAGTTTATGCTAATTTCACTAGGGTTTTTCTACTATATGATCTGTGTTTAATACAGAAGTCCCGAAATTAAGTGATGGCTCTTTATTTTGAATTTTCTGCAATAGTACAGATATTATTCAATTTTATTATTTTTAAAGCAGTGTTGGAAAGGGAAAAATTAACTTGACCCTTTAAGGTTCTTCTAGCTGGTCTAAAAATTAAATTGACATGAGACAGATTAATAGGAGAAAAAAACGAAGTTTAAAAATGTGTGCACAGAGGCCCAATAATAAAATTGAGACCTAAAGAAATAACCAAGGCATGTCAAGACCAAGCTTCTATATTTTTTGGACAAAGAAACATAAATCTGTGAGTAGTTGACAGGACAAAGTAAATGTATGTTCAGAAGCTTCAATTAGTAGGGAATTCTAAATGGAATTTGGTCCCGTTAGTAAATTAGTAAGAGTAGCGAGGTTTGTTTATATAGGCTTCTTTTCCTGAATTCCCTATCTTTGGTGATAAGGATGTCTCTTTACCTTTTGGTACAGGGAGGATACCTTTTGCTTAGAAGATTTATTTCCCCGCTTTCAGGAGACAAAGGAGGGTCAGAGTGTTCTTGCACTGGTTATTTCTTAAATAACTTTAATTCAAAATAATCGATATGCCATTGTGGCACATTTTGGGACAGCCTGGGGCCCTTCAGCAGATAATTCATTAAATACATAACTAAATATTTAAAAAATATTCCAGATTGTGAAATTATTCATGTATTTGTATTTACAAGTCAGAAGAAAAATGACCTAGGAAAGACTTTTAAAAAGGAGTAAGCCAGGAAGCACTACTCTTCTTTCTTTACATTCATTCCTGCATGTTTGAACTCTTGATCTCATGGCTTTGAACACCATTGTTGCAAGAGGACTCCCTAATTAATAGTCCCAGCTCAGATAGCAGACTTGTATAACTAACAGCCTAATGAACATCTCTTCTTGGAGTCTGATAGGTGTTTCATGTACATAACATGTCCCAAGATGAATCCTTGCTTGCCCTCGTGCCTCAACCCTCAATAAACTTGCCCCTCCTGCACTGTTTATCTCAACACAACTCTTGTACCCTTGGTTTAGGCCAGTGATTTTGGAGTCAACAAGGACTCCTTTCTTTCTCCAGTACCCCTTAGGCCATCCATGAACAAATCCTCTTGACTCATCCTTTGATTTTGGACTGTTTTTGAGCCACTCAAATGGCAAGTTTATATGCTTCAACCTAGCATACCCAGAATCTGACTATTTTTATCACCCTTATGATTTCCCTAGTTTATACTGTTGTGTGAATTATTGCAATACCCATATGCAAAGTAGTTTAGAGTGATCCTTTTATAATGTAAGTTTGATTGTGATATACCTACCCCCAACCCCCACTGGCTTCCATTTCATCCGTGATTAAAGACAAAGGCCTTACAGTGGTCTAGAAGGCCCCACAATATCTACCCTCTTGTTTCCCGTCTTCCTGTAATCCATCCTCTCTACCTCTCTTGTTTCATCTCCTATTGTACTCCCTACCTGTTTCTATTCTTCTTCTTTTTTAAGTAGGCTCCTGGAGCCCAATGTGGGGCCTAAACTCACAACCACAGAGATGGTGACCTTAGCCAGGATCAAGATTTGGACACTCAACTAACTGAGCCACCCAGGCGCCCCTTCCTACCTGTTTCAATCCAGTGTAGTCTAAATTAGTTTCTATTGCTGTCAAAGCAAATGACCACAAATTGCCACAAATTTAGCACTTTAAAACAGTACAAATTTATTATCTCACAGTTCTGCAGGTCAGAAGTGGGGTTGGTTTAGCTGTTTTCTCTGGTTGTTGGCAGAATTTTGTGCTATGTTTGTAGGACTGAGGTCCCTTTTTTCCTTGTGGTCTGTTAGCTAGGGCTTGCCCTTAGCTTCCAGAGGGCTCTTTCTGGTTCTTGCTCAGGGGACTTTACATCTCTGAGCCAGCAACAATGTATAGTATTCTTTTCATACTTGGAGACTTTCTAGTTTACTTTTCTGCCAAATCTCTCTTTCTATAGCCAGGAAGTTCTCTGCCTTTCAGGTTCATGATATGTGAGACTCACCTTGATAATCCAAGATAATCTCTTTATTTTAAAGTCTGGAACTTTAATTCCATCTGCAAAGTTATTTTGTCTGAAATATAGCAGTGTCTCAAGTTCCAGAAATTGGGACATGGTCAGCTTTGGGGTACTATTATTCTGCCTACTGTTGGGCCTCTTGACCAAGCATGTTCCCATCTTAAGACCTGTATGCTTGCTGTCCTGCTATCTGGAATATTCTTCTGCTGCATAATTACACAGCTCATTCCATCACTTCCTTCAGGTTTCTGCTTAGTTATCACCAGGTTCTATCAGCCTCTTTGACCAGCCTTTAAAAGAAATATCCATTTGCCATTGCTCTTTTTTTTCCTTTAAACTTTTTTTTTTAACTTTCTCTTACCATTGCCTGACATAGAACATATTTGTTTACTTGTTTATTATGTGTCCCTCTACTAAAATTCCTGGAGATCAGGGACTTTGATTTATTCACCACTGGAATCCCACTACCTATAGCAATTCCTGGGATATGGTAAAATGTTCAATAAATATTTGTTGAATGAATGCAAATCACCAAAAAAGCCCTTAGAGCCCTCACTCCATTAATCATGTCTGAGAAAAATGAGTCAACTAAGTATGAATTGACCTAATAGAACAACTTTAAAAAAAAGAAACTGTTACTCAAAAGTTAATTATTAGTTTGTCAAATACCTTGCTGAAGTCTTTAGTGGCAACTTCTATAGCATCGCCCAGTCTATCATAAAAGAAAACTGTTTGGCATTTCCTTCTTTCTTTCTTTCTTTCTTTTTCTGAGACGTACTGATTTATTTTAGAGAGGGAGGGAGAGGCAGAGGGAGAGAGAATCTTGAGCAGACTCCCTGCTGGGCAAGGAGCCCAATATGGGGCTCTATCTTAGGTCCCAGAGATCATGACCTGAGCCAAAAATCAGAAGTCCGGTGCTTAACTGACTGAACCACTCTGGTGCCTCCCAGGGTTGGCATTTCTATCCTTGGCATACATAAAGTAGCTCAAAGTTTTCATCTCTTCTGTCTCTAAGTGTTAACAAGTTTTTTAATAATCTGTTCTAAAACTTGAAAGAGCTCAAATCTGTAGTTTTCAGAATCCATTTTTTCCATTTTTCAAATTAAGGATATATCTCATTTGCAAATTCTTGGTATTTCTCTTATTTAAAATATTTCCTCAAAGATTATTGACAGTGAGCCCTAAATCTACAAATAACTCTAGAATTAGAGCTATTAATCCCCTCAAAAGTTATTATTCCTTCTTTTTTTTTAACTCCCCTCCCTATGATGTTTGTTTTGTTCTTTCTTGTTTAAAATTGCTTTGCTTGCTGGGTGTGGTGCATAAACAATGAATTTTGGATCACTGAAAAAAAAAAAGAAAAAATAAATAAAATTGCTTTGCTTGGAGCAAAGAATGAGCACAAAATGAGATTTTTGAAGATTTTGCTTTCTATCTCCATATACACTACAAAGAAATCTGAACACTGTTCTCTGACTTTAGCTAAACAGTTCCTTGTGGGAGTATCAGCTCATCCTGACATTTAGCCTTCCCTTCACCATTGTTAAGGGGTTCAGCCTGGGTCTTTGTCATCTGTAGCTGATCCGTCCAGTAGCACCTCATGCAGTCTCTTTAAGTCCCTATACATGTTTCTCTTTACTTTCCTCCTGGGTAATATCTTTGATAATGTGGGCAGAATATTTTAGAGTTACTCATTCCTCCTGAGATATTTTCTATTTAAGTATTTTCTCAATTCGGAGCTCAGTTTGTTGAGGTCGTGATCTCAGGGTCCTGGGATCGAACCCCGTGTTGATCTCCCGGTTCAGTGGGGAGTCTGCTCAAGGATCCCCCTCTCCCTTTGTCCCTCCCCCCACTAGCATGCATGTACCCCCCCTTCTCTCAAATAAATAAATCTTTAAAAAAAGAATTTTCTCAATGCAAGCATACCTATCCTTCTGAATTGAAACACATTTTTTAAAAAATAAAGTTTTTGAATCCATGCTAAGTGCAGACAAGAAAAACTATGATATACAGCAGAGCATTTTTTTCTCAAAGCGTGGTCACTGGACCACCTGAATCAGAATCATAGGACAGGAAGGAGTACTTATTAGAATGTATATTACCAATTATGGAATCAGAATTGGAAGGAGATAGATGAGAGGCTTGGGAATCAATGCTGTTAATAAGTTTCTCAAGCATACATTTTAAAGTTTGAGAACTTTATTTGTCAAGGATATATGCAGAAGCATAAGCCGCTGCTCCTAAGGAGACAATACTAAGATGATAAAACCTAAAAATAATACGTGGCAAATTAATGGCATAGAAAATAAGTGTACTTGAGTCAGCAAGTCCAGCTGTTAGGGGTGGGGTGAGGGCTATTCAGGTTTCATAGAGCAGGTGTGCATTAGTTTTATCTCTTATGGAGTTAATGATGGAGCTGTGCTGGTAGGTGAAGAAAACATAACTTTTTTTTTTTTAATTGAAAAAGAACTTAGAATCCTCTTGTCTTTCCTCATTATCATACAGATAAGGAAATTGATTCCAGAGAAGTGATTTGACTTAATTGTCCCCTGTCACATAATATGGTGCTATTGGAAAAGATTAGACCCGAGGTTTCCTAAATCCAGACTTGGTGCTTTCTCTGATATTTCTTGAGAGATTTGGACTTGCTAAGAGTAAAGAGGAAGGCATTTTAAGAACTGGACTAAATTTAGTTGAATGTATATAGAAGAGTTGTGTATTAACCAATAGAGCAGGAAGGGTGGAGGGTTTGCTTCAGAGTCTAATGAAAAGGTGAGTTGCGATCAGACTGTGAGCTATTTTGAACACTCGAGTGAAGGATATAGAAGGTGGAGAGCTGCCAAAAATTTTGGGATAAAATAAAAAAAATGTATTAGGCAAATTAATCTATAGTTGCCACTGGGAAAGATAAGAGGGATGAAATGCCAGAGCCAGGTAGAAATGGGAGAAGTTAGCTTCATGGTCCATAAGGAGTAAATTCAGACCCAAACTGATAAAAGAATGGACGTGTGATCAAATTTAATGACTGGATCAATAAAACATGGAAAGTAGTTTAATTCTAGTCTAGTTTAGGACTTTCCTTCTTCCTCTGTTTTTTAAATTTTTTTTTAATTTTTTTAAAGATTTTATTTATTTATTTGACAGAGAGAGATCACAAGTAGGCAGAGAGGCAGGCAGAGAGAGAGGAGGAAGCAGGCT
Organism: Martes martes; assembly: GCF_963455335.1. Lineage (NCBI taxonomy): Eukaryota > Metazoa > Chordata > Mammalia > Carnivora > Mustelidae > Martes > Martes martes. Next base: position 25,520,498 of record NC_137888.1, on the reverse strand, counting down.
CCCTGCTGAGCAGAGAGCCCGATGCGGCACTCGATCCCAGGACCCTGATATCATGACCTGAACCGAAGGCAGAGGCTTAACCCACTGAGCCACCAGGTGCCCCTTAAATTATTTTTTTTAAGCTTTATGTATTTTGGTGGGGGGGGGGGGAAGGTACAGAGTGAGGGAGAGAAAAACTCAAGCAGACTCCACCCTGCGCATGGAGCTCAACCAGGGTCTCACGACCCTGAGATCATCACCTGAGCTGAAACCAAGAGTTGGATGCTGAACCAACTGTGCTACCCAGGTACCCCAGTTTCCTCCTTTTTTTAGTTGACTAATATTTTAGCTGCAATTTTTTTTAAAAAAGCAAGGAACTCACTCTTTCTTATACCCTTATAGGGCCCAACATTTCATATTTTTAAAACTAAATAACTAGTAAAATATAAGTCTTACATTTAGGAGACCATTAAAGCACTATATTAAAATACTATTTAATTCAACAAACCATTAAAAGAAGCATCTACTTGTTGTAAGACACTGTGCCAAGTTCTAGGCCATTAGAAATGCATAAGATATGGTTTCTGTATTAGGGTTCTTCAAAGTAATAGAATAGGATGTGTACATATTGAAAAGTTTATTGTAAGGAATTGACTCATGTTATTATGGAAGCTAAGAAGTCTCAAGATCTGTGGGATGAATTGGTAAGCTGGAGACCCAGGAGAGTTGATTTCTAATCCAGTGGTCAGCAGGCTCAAAACTCAGGAGGACTAATGTCAGAATCAGACAGTTCAAGTCTGAAGGCAGGAGAGGGACAGTGTCCCAGTTTGAAGGCAGTCAGGCAGGAAGAATTCTCTCGTACTTGGGGAAGGGTCAGCTTTTTTGTTCCAGTCAGGCCTTCAACTAATTAGGTGAAGCCCACTCACGTGATAGAAGGCAATCTGCTTTACTCTGTCTTCCGATTTAAATATTAATCCCAGGGTGCCTGGGTGGCTCAGTGGGTTAAGCTTCTGCCTCCAGCTCAGGTCATGGTCTCAGGGTCCTGGGATCGAGCCCCGCATCAGGCTCTCAGCTCAGCAAGGAGCCTGCTTCTCTCTCTCTGCCTGCCTCTCCACTTACTTGTGATCTCTCTGTCAAATAAATAATAAAATTTTAAAAATCTAAAAAAAAAAGGGGGGGGAGTGCATGTGTGGCTCAGTTGGTTAAGCAATTGCCTTCGGCTCACGTCATGATCCTGGAGTCCCGGGATCAAGTCCCACATCAGGCTCCCTGCTTGGCAGGGAGTCTGCTGCTCCCTCTGACCTCTTCCCTCTCATGCTCTCTCTCTCTCTCTCTCTCTCGTTCTGTCTCTCTCTCTCAAATAAATAAATAAAATCTTTAAATATTAATCTCATACAGAACCCCAGAATAATCTTTGACCAAATATTTGCTCAGCATGTGGCCCAGCCAAGCTGACACAAAATTAGCCATCACAGTTGCTGCTCTCAAAGAGCTGACAGTTTACTAGGGAAGACAGACAAGTAAAATAATCATAGCTTTAATGCTTCAATATAGGTATTTTCTTTTTTAAAAAGGTTTCATTTTTTATTTCTTTTAAATTTTTATTTATTTATTTGACAGAGAGAGACACAGCAAGAGAGGGAACACAAGCTGGGGGAGTGGGAGAGGGAGAAGCAGGCTTCCACTGAGCAGGGAGCCCTATGTGGAGCTCGATTCCAGGACCCTGAGATCATGACCTGAGCCAAAGGCAGACGCTTAATGCCTGAGCCACCCAGGCGCTCCAATATAGACATTTTCTTAAGTAATATGCAAACACAATGGGGAGAATGATAAATTTGTCTGTGGAGGGAGGGGAAGTCAATGAAGTTATAGGAAAAATAGTTTCTGTTCAGAAAAACACCTGGGTGGGTTGTTTTGTTCATATATATATATATATATATATATATATATATATATATATATCAGTCTCTCTGAGCAATGTGAGAATAACTCAGGATATCTCCACATCACTCTGAGTGAGAAATAAATGTGCATTTGAGTGTTGGATATAGCCAGGAGATTAAGACCTAGAACCAAAATATATTGCTTTCTGAGAGGGTGGTGGGTTGTGGAAAAGAGAATGCAAGTACAGAAGTTGAAATGGATGGCATAGATCAAGAAGACAAAGGAAGCAGAAATGGATAGAGAGAAAGCTGATGTAGAGAAGCAGACCTCTCCTGGCTCCCTCACACCAGCCAAAGGAAGTGAACCAAACTTGGGAAAAGGGAGACATCAAATGTAGACTTTAATGTAATTGTAGAAAGACCAGTATTATATTAAGAGGATGATGGAAATCTAAATAGTGAAATGTATTAAATCCTCAGACTAGGTTTTTGTTGCATTGACATTGTAGATTCTTTAACTTAAATATAGAACTGGCAATTTTATCTTGAGGAAAGGATAGATTATGACACTTACTATAGAATTTTATAGAATTCAGTGGTAAGTGGTTTAATAAAGTTTTACAGTTTGTTGCTTTTATAGTCTTAGACTATAAAATAAAACAGTTGAGCTGAAAGTGTCTTTCTCTTACCCAATTTCACCTCCCCACTGCTTTTCATGCTCTCTTGCTTTTTGTTGGCCAGCACACTGCTGCGTTTTAAGCCAAGCATTTGAAAGTGTCAAGTACAAGTACTATTGCAGTCAGGCAACAGCTGACTTTGTTTTTACTCAAGTGTGAGATAGCGCCTACGGATGTCAACTTGGATTCTTTTTTAATGAAATAATTTCTGTGAATTCCAAATACACTAAAACATGCCAGAATTACCTTTGAAAATGTAGTGTACAGGAATCAGTTTAGATTCCAGCAACAACTCAAATATACCAAATACTCATTCTCATAGAGACCTGGTGAGATACAGTAGTATTAAAAATTTTACCTTTTTGGAAAAATTCACTCTTGAGAACCTTTTCATTTTATACATTTTTCTACAGATTCTCATTTTATGTTTCTCCATGTTACTGCCGTCTAAGACAGGCTGGTAGCCAAAGGCACGTTTGTGCTGCCTAACCACCCCTAAGTACAGTCAGTAAACTCGATACCACTTGATTATTGGATGATGAAAGGAAGGTGGGAGTTATTTCTCACTGTTTAAAAAAAATGTCTGAATTTGGGGAATTTCAACAGGAAGCAAACATGATTGAGAATTTGTGTATAAATAACTTATTTATTTATAGTTTCAGTCCCACATAGTAAAAGATTCAGAGTGAACCATTTGAAGTCAACAAAATTCACACATTTTTTTCAAGTATGAAGGGTTTTATAGTCTGTAGGTTAAAATTGGGGTCTGAGTTTAAAAAGTCTGTGAGATACTAAGTTTAAACATTCAAAAAAAAAGTTTAAGGGTTCAGAGGGAAACTCAAGAGAATGTAATGTGAGTTAACAGCTTTAGGAAAGATCAAGGATGGGAAGAACTATAAAAAGAACATATAAAGCATGCAGAATAATGGAGTTGCATATTGTTATGGAGGCTCAGTTAAAAGAAAATTAGGACAAACTGGTAAAGGTTTCCAAAGGGCAACATTTGGAAGACACAAGGGAATAGACTTGAGTCAAAGCCTGTGTCGATAGGTATGAAAGGTTTAAAGGAGTGAATTTAGATTCTGGCTAGAGCTATGGTCAAAATGTTCCCAAAGTTTAAGTCTAATTCTTTGACCTATGCTTAGGTAATTGTATAACATGAGGCCACACTTGGAATGTTCTTTAACTATATGGAACTTATATCTCAGAATGGCCTCACATATACTAGTAGAGATTAGCAGGTCTTTTGGACCAATGGTAAGTTCCAGAATAAAGTTGAACAGAAAAAGAAAGAAAATCTCAAAAGATTACGAACCCAGGAGTATGATCTTTAGAAAAGGGATTTCATCTGGAACTCTACATAATAGAGGTGACTTATATGGGAGGATCTACCAACTGGGACCTTCCAAGGGCAGAATAAGGCAATGGTACCTCATGCTATCCACAGCTAAAAGACAAAATGCTTTTTAAGACTGCAGAATTTCATTCATGTTCCTTATCTTCTTGAATTCTGTCTTTATGCACTAAAAAGAGATAGCCTAAACAGGGCTCTTTTTGGACTACAATCTTTCTGGCACAATAGCACTTCTAGTAAGTCAGGAATCAGACATAAAAATATCAAAGGGAGCTTTTCAGATGTAGCTAGAGAAAGATCAGTTGGTGCACTTGAACTATTTATTTCCGTTTATTGGTCCTCCAATACTCTGGCTTGCTCTGGAAATCAATAGAGAAAAGTAATGGTCGTATTTCATGCATGTGAAGTGTCAAAGACTACATTTTGGAGGACTGCAGAAAGAATTAAAACTAGAAATATCTGGGGTGCCTGGGTGGCTCAGTGGGTTAAAGCCTCTGCCTTCTGCTCAGGTCATGATCCCAGGTCCTGGGATCGAGCCCCGCATCACATTGGGCTCTCTGCTCAGCAGGTGAGCCTGCTTCGTCCATTCTCTCTCTGTCTGCCTCTCTGCCTACTTGTGATCTGTCAAATAAATAAATTAAAAAAAAAATAGAAATATCCATAATCATTGGTACAGACATGCTAAATGCCTGCTTTACTGGTCCTGGATGAAAGAAAAAACCATTTTATAGCCCCTGATTCCTTCAAAACAACCACAATCCCATAATAATGTTCTCTAACAAAGATGTAAATTACAAGGAGACGGATTCTATAGAGAAGAAATGAACAGAAGTCATCTCAAGGTGTAGGAATGCTGAAACACACACACACACACACACACACACAGAAAGGTCTAAACAAAATTTTTAGTATAGATCTGGGAGGAGCCCTTAGAAATTATGTCCCTCAATAACCTCCTTTTGAAAGTGTCAGTACTAAGACCTAGAGAGGTAAACTTACCTGGCCAAAGGCTGGGTAGTGGTAGCTCCAGGACTAAAGTTTTAGGTCATAGATTCTCAGTCTAGTACATATTCTCAAGTTTCTAAAAATCGATATTACTATTCTTTGTTCTATTAAGGCATAATTATAATCATTAAATATTTGTAGAACATCTTTTATATAATGGAATATCTTTTTATTTAATAGTGTAAGGACCTATTTTATATTTTTATATTTTAGCAAGAGGCTTTCATTGAGGTTAAACAAAAACCTTGTTGTTTAACCCTTAAACTGTCCCTGCTCCCCTTCCCCCAGGGGATTCACTTAAAAACAAGTCCCGGAAACCAGCTCCAGGTAACAAAGCCCAGATACAAGGGTGGGTCAGGCCAGGTGGAGACATCAATCAGTGGGGGGTTGCATACTGTCTCCCTAGCTACCAAGAAGGATGGGCCCCCGCCCTTTGGGAATCTTTTTGGCGCCAATCCTAATCAAGGTGCAATAGGCTGGTTCAAATGTCTACAAGGGTAAATTGTAATTCAATTGGTCACCTAGCATCACTGTGGAGTTTCCTGTGTGTGTTACAATCTCATTGGCCACCTATGCGTGGCCAGGCCCAACCGCATGGTCTTTGCCCTTAAAAGCTAGACTGTGAAACAGAGAAGGGTTGCCCTCTCTTGAAAGAGGTGCGGCCCCAAACATTCGGTTAGATTCTTGATGCTTGGTGCGAAATAAAGCTTTGCTTGACCTTCGCTTTGTATCAGTCTTGCTCCTTTAATCATGGACCCATTATTGGGGCATAACAAGTAGTAATTTTATAACTATTTTAATTTATTTAGTAAGTTAGATTTTTTTCCTTCAGTTCATAATATATTTCACTAGCAGGTAATCCCACGCCATACCCTCACCCTATCCCATTTCACTCTCACTTGGTGTCTGAAGGATAGAGTCATTCACGCATTTCTTAAGTGCATGACAACTACTAATATACTTTTTAAATGTTTCAAATATAAAAGGGTTTTGAGCTGCAAAAGATTGGTTTTTCTTACAGATATTTCCAGACTTTTATCTAGAACTATACTCCTAGAATCAGCTCCCTAGGAAAAACTCAAAATGTTCTCTGTGTTCTTTTTTCCTTAAGTTGTTTTGGCAACTCTAGATCTTTTGCATTTTCATATAAGTTTTAAAATCAGCTTGCCACTTCTACAAAGTAGTCTGCTGGGATTTTGGCTAGAATGTCTTGAATCTATAGATCATTTTGACAAGAAGTGATTTCTGAGACAAGAAGTGATACTGAGCCTTCTAATCTATGAACATTGTATATCTCTCCATTTACTTAGGTCTTCTTTAATTTTTCCTCAACAGTAATTTTTAGTGAATAAATCATAAACATCTTTTAACAAATTTATTCTTAAGCATTTCATGATTTTGATGCTATTATATATGGTAAATTTTAATTTCAATTTCTGATTGCTCATACAAATTTATAGAAATATAATTGGTTTTTGTGTATTGACTTTGCAATCTTACTAAACTCAGTTTTAGTTCTTATAGCTTATTTGCAGTTTCTTTAGGATTTTTACATAGATGATCACATCATCTATGAATAAACAGAGATTTGTGTCTTCCTTTCCAATCTGTTCGCTTTAATTTCTTTCTTCACCTTATTATGTTGTTAGAACCTTCAGTACAGTGTTGAATAGAAGTGGTGGGAGTGGACATCCTTATTTTATTTCCCATTTTAGTAGTGATGTGTTTAGTTTTTTACCATTAATATAATACTAGCTATAGGATTTTCAAATATGTCTCTTATTAGGTTGAGAAAGTTCCCTTCTATTCCTTTTTTCTGAGGTAACATGCAAACTGAAAAAGTAATTGTCAGCTTGGCATAATTTTGAGTAATTAAAATATTGCATCTCAATTACGTTTTTCAATCTTGATGTATATCATCTTTTCAATAAAATTTTCATCTGTAATAATATTAGCTGAGGCCAAACTCTTTCCTTGCTTTGGATTTAAAAAAACAAAACAAACAAAAAAACAAAAAAAAACAAAAAAAAACCCACATTGGGTGAAGTAAAAAGGGGAAAGTCATGCACGCTGACCTGTGATGCTGTCAGAGCCATTTCTCTCTCCCAGCATCTCTGCTCTTCTCCTTCTTTATGGCACTATTTTTAGACAGACTTTCTTCCTATAATGGCTAAAATGGCTACAGCAGTTCCAGACCTCATGTCTCCTCAGCCTTAAGGCCACTAGAAGAGAGTGTCTGCCTCTGTCTTGGAAGTCTCAGCAAAAGTCTTGCTCATTTTTGCCCAAGATTGGGTCACTTGTCTATTAAATAAGTTAGCCTGGCCTGGGAAATGTGATGAGTTGAACAGCTCAAGCCTGTGTCCAGTGTACCACCTGGGATTGGGGTGAGGCCTGAGCCAAAAAAAACCACACAGCCTGAGTGGCAAGAGGTCCTGTCCTGAAAGGAAATAAGGTTATGCTTACCAACTTAGAGGGAATAGATTATTATGACTAACCAGAGTCAATTACAGTGCATTGTGCTAATATTTATTCAGCACACAATATGTATAAAACCCCTTAAATCTCATTTATTTCTCCTCAAAACAACCCTGTAATGCGGGGACTATTATTATTCCAGTTTTCCAAATGAGGAAACTGAGGTTGAGATGTAACATAGACTCAGACTCAGGTGGTCTGACTTCAGTGGGCAAGGGATTAAATCAAAATGGCTCTAGGTATTACATTTAAATTCTGGGCAATAAGATGGGAAAGGTGGAGGCATAAGATACCTACTAACTGAATCAGTCCCTTTTTGTAAGGAATACAATAGCTTCCATGGAAGCCTTAAATAGTAAATGTCCACTTACATTCCATTAGCCAGGAGAAAGTCATATGTAAATCACTAGCTGAAAGACATCTAGAGAAATAGTTTTTGTTGTTGTTGTTGTTGTTTTTAAAGATTTTTATTTATTTATTTGACAGAGATCACAAGTAGGCAGAGAGGCAGGCAGAGAGAGAAGGGGGGAAGCAGGCTCTCTGCTGAGCAGAGAGCCCGATGCGGGGCTTGATCCCAGGACCCTGGGATCATGACCTGAGCCGAAGGCAGAGGCTTTAACCCACTGAACCACCCAGGTGCCCCGGGTAATAGGTTTTTATGACTGGTTATTTTTCCGCTCCAAAGAAAATTGAGGTTCTGCTTTTAAGTGGTAAGGAGAGGCTATTGGATAGGCAATTAGCAGAGATGATATTAACACCCATTGTTCCATTTATCCAATACTATGCAACCAACCACCCACCCCAAAATCTAGTTACCTAAAACAATGACATTTAATTTGCTCACAAATCTGCATCTTGGCAGGGCTCAGCAAGGATAGGTTCTGTCTGCTCTACTCTGCATCCCTTGGAGTGGCTCAAGGGTGAAGGCTAGAATCATGAGAGCTCAGTCATTCAGTCACACATCTGAAGGATTATGGCAGTTACCTGGTACCTCCACTGGGCAGTGACTGGAACACCTTCATGTGGCTCATCTATGTAGCTGCTTGGCTTCCTCACAGCATGGTGGCTGAGTTCTAATGATATGATAAAGGCAAAGTTCTATTGCCTTTTATGACTTAGCCTGGAAGTCATATGGTTTCACTACTGCTGTATGCATAGGTCCACCTCAATTCAAAGGAAGGGGACCTAGCATCATCATATTATAAGAAGAACATGTGGGATGGGATTATACTGGTGCTACTTTTAGAAGATATAATCTGCCAGTAAGTGCTTATGTGTTATTATGCTAATGTCTGAAAATGAATATTTCTTTTTTTTGTTTGAATCATTAATTAAATGTTTAATGCAAACATTTTATCTTATTTTATTTTATTTTTTAAAGATTTTATTTATTTATTTATTTGATGGACAGAGATCACAAGTAGGCAGAGAAGCAGGCAGAGAGAGAGTAGGAAGCAGGCTCCCTGCTGAGCAGAGAGCCCAATGTGATGCGGGGCTCCATCCCAGGACCCTGGAATCATGACCTGAGCCGAAGGCAGAGGCTTTAACCCACTGAGCCACCCAGGCACCCCTAATGCAAATATTTTATTTTTTTTTAAAGATTTTATTTATTTATTTGACAGACAGAAATCACAAGTAGGCAGAGAGGCAGGCAGAGAGAGAGGGGAAGCAGGCTCCCCGCCTAGCAGAGAGCCCGATGTGGGGCTCTATCCCAGCAGCCTGGGATCATGACCCGAGCCGAAGGCAGAGGCTTTAACCCACTGAGCCACCCAGGCGCCCCCCTAATGCAAATATTTTAAAAGAGAAATTGCAAACTAGAAAAAAACAATTCCCCTGAAAATATTTAATATAAATAACTCCTTGAGATGGTGCTTTTTACAAAAGGTTTGTCAGAATATTTCATTTCCACAAACATCAACCAAAGCATTCTTTTTCCTTCCTTCCCTTCTTTCTTTTCTAGAATATTCTTTTTAAAAACAAAAGCTGGACCACATTATTTGTCCTCTTAACATGTCTCAATTCTTCTCATAATAACTTAAATACAATAAAACCTTTTTATCAGGGTTTATGAGCTGGTTTCTTTCTTCAGTTTTTTTCTTCCCTATGTTGGCTGTGCTTCTGTTATACGACATGTCAGTTGTGCAAACATTTCAGCTTCTTTTATTCTTCTGGTCCTTTGTACATGCTGTTTGTTTCCCCAGGGGCTCTCTGCCTTCTGTGCATTGAATGAACCCCTGATCATTCTCCACCTTCTTAGAAGGCCTTTAAATAGGTGATCAGCTAAGACATTATATATATCAATGTTTATTTTTACTCACTTGTTATTTATTTCTCCCTCTGAAATGAAGCTTCATAGCTGTAGAAACCTCATCGTAATCCAATGAGCTAGGTACTATTGTCATTGTCGTTTTACTGATAGTAACTGAAGCCCAAGGCCCTTTTGGGGAACAAGAATGTCCTGTCCCCTTCAAGGTCCTTCTAGCTGGACTAAGAATCAAATTGACACAAGACAGATTAGCAAGAGAAAATAAAATGTAATAGTGTATGTACAAGGAATCCACACAGACATAGAACTTGCAAAGACAGGCAGTAAGGCATCTTGAATTAAAGAGAAGGGATTAGGGGTCTGGGACTTCAAAGGGAAGGAATGCAATTCTCAAGAAGAATGAAAAAAGAGTAAATCTTTGGTAAACATGTTTGCTGGGCCACTCAGAAGCAATGGATGAAGAAAGGACTTTGACCAAACAGACCTTGCGAGGTTCCTTCCTGTCTACCCTACCTAGTTCAGATCATAATGTAGTTATCTATGGTGATAGCTCTCTTTCTGGAACAGGTCCTCTACCTAACTTCTTTTTAAGCAGTTATAGGGGAGGTAAAGAACTTTTCCTGAACCTGCTGGGTCTTAATTACTTTTAACTCTAAGTAATTTTTATGCCAAAGTGGCATATTTTGGGAGACCCATCCCAAACTTCTTCAGCCTGTTGGTATTAAGTGACAAAACCAGCACTTGGACTGCAGAAGCAATGCTCTGATTCACCATGCTCTAAATGACTTAGTAAAAGAGAGAAAGCATGCATTAATTTGGCCTGTCATTGCTGATCAGAAAAGGAGGTGAGGCCATTTGAACAGAGCCTTGAGTGATGGATACAGCTTTGTTGGATGGTGATGGGAAGACAGATCATAGATAGATAGATGATAGATAACAGATAGATGATAGCAAACATCTTAGATATCATAGATATCATAGATGATAGATAGATGGATAGATAGATCACTTACTCTGAGTTATGAGCCAGTATTCTTCTAAGTGCTTTACAATATAAAACTCATTTAAACTTGCCTTGCTGGATAATAGTATCTTATTAAGAAAGAAAGAGGGATGGTGGTTAGTAACTTATAAGGGCAGTAATTGTAAAGGAAGATTGCCTTTAGGCTGGGAAAAATTACTAAGTGTGTTTAAGCTGAGAGGGAAGAGGCAGTAGAGAAGAGATGACTGACTGGAGAAAGAAGAGTTGGGAGAGAGACAGGACATGTACTAGAGAAAAACAAGAGGAGTTAAATCAAATTACAGACAAAAGTTAGACGGTAAGAGGATAGGTTTAAATATGGAGATGATTTCAGGCAGAGGAGATGCTAGGGAAATAAATGGCTTTAGTGTCAGATGGATTAGTTTGCTGAGGGTGTACGTAGCTATGGCGGATGACTGAAGGGACATGGAAAAGATTTGGAGCAGCCTCTCTGAGCATCATGACAAAGAATAAAGAAAGGTGAAATAAGGATGGCCAGGTAGAGAGCACGAATCTATGGTGATCCCAAGTGGTACCATTAAGTGACTTTTCAAACAATGAGCAGCAGTCTACAATGGAACAAAAGTCCAGTTGTTGATAGCTGGACATGTGGATTCATGTGAAGGTCATGCTGGTCACATTTTTTTTTTTTTAATTTATTTATTTGTTAGAGAGCAAGCGAGCGAGCACAGGGAGACAGAGTGGTAGGCAGAGGCAGAGGGAGAAGCAGGCTCCCTGCCGAGCAAGGAGCCCGATGCGGGACTCGATCCCAGGATGCTGGGATCATGACCTGAGCCGAAGGCAGCCGCTTAACCAACTGAGCCACCCAGGCGTCCCGCTGGTCACATTTTTAAAAAGATTTTATTCATTTATTTATTTGAGAAAGAGAGAGAAAACGAGCACAAAAGCAGGAAGAAGGGGCAGAGGGAGAGAGAGAAGCAGACTCCCAGTGAGCAGGGACCCAGGACCCTGAGGTCATGACCTGAGCTGAAGACATGCACTTAACTGATTGAGCCACCCAAGTGCTCCGCATTTTGGTATTTTTAACTGTTGCCTTGGGTTGGGTAAAGAGCCAAGTGAAGTTGGGAGAAAGGATAGAATCATGGGTCAAAGCAATATGAATTGAGGGTATGAATACTAGACCCAGAGCAAGGAGATCTGTGTTCCAACCCTCCTTCCACTTTCTAGAGGGTTGACCTTGGGTTGTCTCCCTTAGTTCCTTCATCTTTATAACAAAAGTGTTGAAGTAAATTTGCTCTCAGATTTGGCTATATATAGAATTACCTGGTGAAATTTTAAAAAATATTATTCTTGGTCCCTATCCTGGAACAATTAAATAGGATTGAGAGGTGCAACCTAGATATCTGTTTTTTGTTTTGGTTTGGTTTTTTAGAGCATGTCAGGTGATTTCTTTTTTACTCCAGCTTTTTTTTTTTTTTTTTGATAATTCATGGGCCATTACATTGCATAAATTTAACGTATACAACATGATGATTTGATGTATGTATATATTGTGACATTGTAACTGCAGTAGGGTTTGTTAACACATTTATCATCTCAGTTACCTTTTTGGTACTGAGAACTTTTAAGATTTACTCTAAGTCGCTCTGAAGTACGTACTACATAACTATAGTCATGCTGTACATTTAATTTCCCAGTCATCTTATAACCAGAAGTCTGTATCCTTTAACCACCTTCGCCCATTCTCTGCACTTCCTACCCCTGTCAACCACTGTCCTAATCTCTGTTTCATGGAGTTTTGCTTTTTGTTTTGGTTGTTTGTTTTTAGGTTCTACATACAAGTGAGATCATACAGTATTTCTTTCTTTGTCTGACTTATTCCATTTAGCAGAATGACCTCAATGTCCATCCCTGCTGTTGCAATGCCAAGTGATTTCTGTTGAGCAGCCAGAGTTGAGAACCACTAGGGTAGATGACCTTTAACATTTCTTCTCTGTTCTGTTTGACTAGAGGTCTCAATGAAGGCAAAATCAAGTTCAGTTATAGTGAATGAGTGAGCATGTGGGAAAAATAGGTCAGAAAGTGAAATTTCAAGTTGATGATGAGGTTTGGAGACCACCCTTGTGGGTGGTCTGCAGTACCTAGTGTTGAATTTTGTGTTGGCACAGAAAGAATTTGTTGATTGAATTTCTATTAGGGCCACTGCGCAAAGAGTCCATAGAATAAATGTCATACTCAAACAGTGGATGACACATGGGTTTTAGCCTGTGCAGCAGGCTATAAACAGCACTTATAGACCAGGCTGACACCATTGGGTCAGCTGGGGCCTCAACTCAACTGACACTGACAGAACCACAGAATTTTGTTAGCTATTAATTGCTTTCATGCTTTTCATGGCTGGCACCCTTTAGTCTAGAATGCAGGCTCTTCAGGCATTTCTTTCTATTTTCTTCTCTATCCTGCGCTGTGCTTTTCCTCTCTGAGTCATCCTCTCATTGCTTCCCACTGCTGACCTCTCTCACAACCCTTTCTACTGCTTTCTGGAAATATTCTATTCTCTACAACATTCTCAATCTCTTCATGGAACTCGCTGTATTCTTGTTCTAATGTAAAGTGGGCTTTTCCTTGACATCATCACTTCTCAGGCAGCTTTCTTTAAAGATGCTAGTCATTCTTTTTTCATTTGAATCTCAGGGACAGGAAGTGATATTCATTTAGACTTTCGCTCGTACTTCCACACCTTGACTCTTCAGTCATGTCCTCTTTCTTTGAGTTGTATGATACTCCATTCTAACACCCATTACCCTTCCTCAACTAATCTGATCACTTACATGATTACCAAGGACTATCACAAGTGGTTCCTCATCAAAAATAATGTGAAATGGGGGCACCTGGGTGGCTCAGTTGGTTAAGCGACTGCCTTCAGCTCAGGTCATGAGTTCTGGGACTGAGCCCTGAATTGGGGTCTCTGCTCAGCAGGAAGCCTGCTTCTCCCTCTCCCACCACCCTGCTTGTGTTCCCTATCTTGCTGTGTGTTTCTCTGTCAAATAATAAATAAAATCTTAAAAAAAAAAAAAAAGGAATGTGAAATGAAAACTGTCTTCCCCCCTTTTCTTCCAGGTCCCCACTAACTCTCTCTGGAGAGAACTGTCACCACCAATTTTTGGATATCCTTCCAGAGATATTTTATGAAAACAGAATAATATGTTTTTATGTATATGTATGCATATTTATGTATAAATTATTTCTTAGAAATATACAAGTGATAAGATTTTTTTTTAAAGATTTTATTTATTTATTTGACAGAGAGAGCAAGAGACACAAGCAGGCAGAGCAGCAGAGGGAGAGGGAGAAGCAGGCTTCCCACTGAGCAGGGAGCCTAATGCAGGGGTCTCCATCCCAGGACCCTGGGATCATGACCTGAGCCGAAGGCAGTCGCTTAACTAACTGAGCCTCCCAGGCACCCCTACGAGTGATAAGATATTATAGACACTGTTCTGAAAACTTTTTTTTTTTTGCTTAAAATATTTTAAATCATTTTTCCTATTAGTACATACAAATATTACTTCTTAAAAAAAAAGTCTTCTGCCATTTCAAATGACGCTACTATACATAACATTTTACCTATGTCATCTTTTATATTTGCAAGTTATTTGTGGCATCAGTTCCTAGAAGTGAGATTTCTGGGTCAAAAGTTATTTGCTTTTTTAATGTTGTGGTAGATATTGACAAAATTGCTGTCCATAGGCTGTGTGCTAATTTATACACCCATCAGTGATGTTTCAGAGTCAGTGTCTCATTATCCTTGCCAACACAATATTTAATTCTTTTTTTTCTTTGCCAGTTTGATAATTGAAAATTATTTTATTGAAGTTTTAATTTGTGATTCTCCTACTTTGAGTGAGAATGAACATCTTTTCAAATGCTTAGCTCTGTATTTCCCTTTCTGTGCCTTATTAACCATATCCTTTGCCTATATTGTGATACTGTGATTCATAGTAAGAAATATATGTTTTGGTTTTCATCCTCATTTCTGGCACAGAGCTATGTATGTATGTATGTATGTATGTATTTATAAGATTTGAGAGAGAGAGAGAGAACACGAGCAGAGAGGAGGGGCAGAGGAAGAGGGACAAGCAGACTTCCTGCTGAGCAGGGAGCTTGACTCAGGGGTGGTCCAATCCCAGCACCCCATAACCCCTGGACTATGACCCTAGCTGGACCCTAGCCAAAGGCAGATGCTTAACTGACTGAGCCACCCAGGCACCCCGGCATAGAACTTTTTAAAACTGTGGAATTGAGGAGTTTCCTAAGTAATGAGAGTGGTGAAGATGTCTTTTGTTATGTCAGTGAGGTGATTTTGGACCCCACCTAAGGCTGGGGGCTCATTGCTAGGAGAACCAACCATGTGATTAGAGGGTTGACACTTTCAGTCCCATCCTCCTGACCTCTGTGGAGGAGAGAGGGAGGGAAGGTTGAGTCAATCACCAATGATGAATGATTTCATCAGTCATGCCTATGTAATGAAGCCTCTGTAAAAATCCAGAAGCAGTCAGTTTGGAGAGCTTCCGGGTTGGTGAGATAGAGAACTCTTGCATGTGCCACCATGCTGGGCCCCAAACTTCACTAAGACCAAAGAGCCTTTGTTCAGACCTCACCCTCTGTATCTCTTCATCTGCTTGTTGATTGTATCCTTTAATATCTCTTGCAATAAACTAGTAATCATATGGGTAAATGGGTTTATGAGTTTTGTGAGCTGCTCTAGCAAATTAATTGAATCCAAGGACAGGGTTGTGGGAACTTCTAATTTATACCTGATCAGGCAGAAGCACTGTTAACCTGAACTTGTGATTGGTATCTGAACTGGAGGGTAGTCTTGTGGAACTGAGTCCTTAACCTGTGGAATCTGATGTAATCTCTGGGTGGTGTTAGAATTGAGTTAATAGCAGGACATCTAGCTGATGTCAGAAGATTGATTGGTGGAGTGGGAAAAAAACAGCACATGTTAGAACGGGGTTCAGAACCCTTACCTATCTTCTTACTGTTTTGTTGCAGGTTTTTACATAATAAAGAAAATAGACCTCTACTGATACATGAATTGAAATACATTTTTTTCAGTGCGCCTGGTGGCTCAGTGGGTTAAAGCCTCCGCCTTCGGCTCGGGTCATGATCCCAGGATCCTGGGATAGAGCCTCACGTTGGGCTCTCTGCTCAGCGGGAAGCCTGCCTCCCCCTCTCTCTCTGCCTGCCTCTCTGCCTACTTGTGATCTCTGTCTGTCAAATAAATAAATAAATAAATCTTTAAAAAAAAAGAAAGAAATATATTTTTTTCTAGTTTGTTGAATAGTTATTTGGGTTTTAATGTTTGTTGTACAGGACAAATTTATTTGCATTGTTTACTAATCTCTCCATTTTGCTATCTGTATTTTATGTCATGCCTATACTTTTCCTATCTTGAAATTAATCTTTAAAATTTGATGACTGGGGCACCTGGGTGGCTCAGGTCATGATCCCAGGGTCCTGGGTTCAAGCCCCACATTGGGCTCTCTGCTCAGCGAGGAGCCTGCTTCCCCTCCTTCTCTCTCTGCCTGCCTCTTCCTACTTGTGATCTCTGTCTGTCAAATAAATAAATAAAAATCTTTAAAATTTGATGACTATAGCTAATAATACTATATTGCATATTTGAAAGTTGCCGAGAATAGATCTTGATAGTTCTCATCACACACACAAAATACTTCATAATCATGCATGGTGACAGACATTAACTTGACATTGTGATCATTTTGCAATATATAAAAATACCAAATCATTATTATGTTTTATACCTGAAACCAATGTAATGTTTTATGTCAATTATACTTCAATTAAAAAAAAAAAGAAAAAAATCCACATTAGTTTTGGTAGAAAAAATACTTGACATATATTTTATTATTTTAAAAATTAAGGAGCTTCTCAAAATTCCACTTAGGGTGAACTTTGTCAATAAATGTCAACTAAGAAAAAAAAGTCTTTGTTTCTTACAGTACTTCAATTTTTATATAAAAAGTTTTAGTCCATCTAAAATCCTAGTCTTTCTAACGCCTGCCACCATCTTGGATCACTTTCAATGCTAATGACCTTTTAACCTCCCACCCACCACAGTCCTTGATCTCCTCTGCTCCAACAGTCCCCTCTCTTCCCACTTCTCAGCATCATCTCCTAGAGCTTCTGGAGAAGGGCTCTGAGACCCTTCTCCTTTTCTGAAAACTTAAACCTCTCACATTCCACTCCCTCATCACAATCCCTTATCCTTTTTTGTTTCTTACTATCCTAATATGACTACAAATTCATAATACTTTCCTCAAGACCTCTGACCCTTAACTCCTCCTTTTTTCCTCATATTATCTGCCTCTCCTAGGCAGGACCACACAATGACTTTCATGGGACCTGGGCATTTTTGCCTTCATAGGCCCCTTTCTCCATTGAAAAATGAAAAATGGTATGTTTTACAGTTGCACCTACAAAAAGTAAATATAACATTTTCTTTGGCCTGAAAGTTTTTTTCTTTTCTTTTCTTTTCTTTTCTTTTCTTTTCTTTTCTTTTCTTTCCTTTTCTTTTCTCTTCTTTTTTAAGATTTTATTTATTTGACAGAGAGAGAGAGTGTGCACGTATGCACACAAGCAGGGGGAGCAGCACAGGGAGAGAGAGAGGGAGAAACAGGTGCACTACCGAGCAGGGAGCCCAATGTGGGGCTCCATCCCAGGACCCTGGGATCATGACCTGAGCCGAAGGCAGACGTCCAACCAACTGAGCGACCCATCATTCCCATCTCAGAGGAAGCAGTGTCCTTATATCTTTTCATGCCTGATCTTTTAACATAGACTGTTCTTAGCCTTCCCAACTCTTCAGAGACCTCATTTTATCTGGTTTCTTTCCTCTTGTGTGTTCTGTCTTTTGCCTTTATTGGTTGTTTTTTTATGAATATTCTCAAGTCTCCCCCTTAAGAATAATTGAGTTTGGGTTTGTATTCTACTCCATATAAGCATATTATATATCTGTTTCTATATGCAAACACATTGTTTGAAAATTGGATCTATCCTTATTAATTTTGTCTTTTGAGTTCCTTTTCACTGCTTGATCTACTAGATACTGGATATGGACTGCCAACCCTACTACCATGTTGAAATCATTCTTCTTTTTGTTACTGAAGACTTCCTAATTGCCCAATATAACAGACACTTTAAAGTCTTTACACTTTTGATAATATTTAAAGATACTGATCACTCCCTTGTTCTTGAGACTATTCATGGGCTTTTATGATTCCTTCTCTATTGGTTTTCTATATGACTTCATTGCGTGATATAAGTGGTAAAGTCTTAGAGAATGAAAGTAAGAAATGGGATAATATGTTAATATCCTATGCTTCTATTACAAAATGCCACACACTTGCTGGCTTAAAACAATAACAATTTATTCTTTTTCAGTTCTGGAAGCTAGAAGTCCAAAGTCAGTACCACTGGGCTGTTGATGTTGGCAGGGCTGTCCTCCCCCTGAAGGTTCTAAGGGACATTGGAACATTAGGATCCTTTTCTCTTCTAGCTGCTTCTGCTTCTTCTTCTTCTTCTTCTTCTTCTTCTTCTTCTTCTTCTTTTGATTTTATTTATTTGAGATAGAAAGAGAGCATGAGCAGGGGGAGGGGCAGGGGGAACACTCCCCACTGAGCACACAGCCTGATGTGGAGCTCGATCCCAGGACCCTAAGATCGTGACCTGAGCTGAAGTCAGATGTTTAACCAACTGAGCCACCCAGGTGTCCCTCTCTTCCAACTTCTGATGGCTACTGTCGTTCTTGGCTTGTGGCAGCATCACTCCAGTCTTCAAGGCCAGCATCTTCAACTCTCTCTGTTTCATCTTCATACTGCCTTCTTTGTGTGAATGTCAAGTTTCCCTCTGCCTCTCTCTTGCTAAGAAACATGGGACAGCATTTAGAGCCCATACAGATAATACACGACAATCTCATCTCAAGACTCTTAATTTAATCACATCGACTCCTTTTCCAAGTAAGGTAGCATTTACAGGTTCCAGGGATGAGGGCATGGATATGTTTTGCCATTCCATTTGTTAGCCTATCATAGATGGAGAAGAAAACTGACCTAGGAATTCAAAACCTTATGGAAGGTCATGGATAATTGACAAAGAGGAGTCTCTCTAATACAAGTAAATAACATAAATTTCAAAAGAATTATAGAAATTGTTGAGGCTGTTTGGTTGTTGTTGTTTTGTTTGTTTGTTTTTCTTGAAGCTGAAAACCATAGTCTGGAAGAAGAAAACGGCAACTCTCTTGCAGGTTTAACACCAGTAGAAGGAAGCAGCCCTCGTTGGAATTGACTGCAAGGGAAGGAATCAAGAGAAAGCTAAATTTCAATTAAGATAAGAAGGTGAGGGGCGCCTGGGTGGCTCAGTCATTAAGCATCTGCCTTTGGCTCAAGTCATGATCCCAGGGTCCCGGAATCGGAATCGAACAGTGCATTGGGCTCCCTGCTCAGCGGGATGTCTGCTTCTCCCTCTCCCACTCCCCCTGCTGATATTCCCTCTCTTGCTGTCTCTCTCTGTCAAATAAATAAATAAAATCTTAAAAAAAAAAAAAAAAGACAAGAAGGTGAAAGAAGCCTTAGATGAGAACCTACCTGGACATAACAATAACAACATTGTGAAGACATGTTAGTATGGGGAGAGAGCACTATAAATGCGTCTGAAATATAATTTGTTTCAAACTAACTGTGGTAGCACAAGCCATTTATCCTGGTTTCCCCGTTGCTGTCCTAAAATAGACACTGTATTAATTAATTAATTATGGCTTGTCTAGAAAGACTAAAATTCTAGACAATACTGCTTGACTATGTGCTTATTCAAGAACTTTAATTAAATGAAATTAATTCAGTTAATGATCTAGTGAACACAATGATCTTTAGGAGAACTTGCAGTCTGACGTTTCTAGGTGGAGAACAGTTGTCCCAGAAGACTCGTTTGAGTATTGACTTATCAAGGTAAGTGTACTTGCTTGCATAAGCAAGTAGTCAACCACATATGCAGCTCCTTGAATCTAATTTATATACCATTTTCTTATTTCCAACTAAAATGGTAAGAATTTTAAAAAAGCAGTCAGTTGTTAATTACAGTAATCTCATATTTCAAATTACCATGAATTTGCTTTGGAATGTGGGAAAAAGACTTTCAGTGATAGACTGAAATTCAAAAAGAATGAAGGCAAAAATGTATCATAATTGCTCCTGACACAGAGACTATTGATTTCTTCCCCATCATCTTATCAAACAGACAGTGAAGGGAATAAAATACAAGTTCAAAGGAATCAGCTACTCAGGTATTGGGCAGGAACTTTGAGGGAAAATTTCAGCCTCATTAAAAACATTTAAAGGAAGCAGCTTGTCTTCATGTAGAATCATTATTCTCAGTTTGAGTTCATCCTCTGGAGTTTCTCCCTTCTTCAGAAGGTGCATTCTGTGCAATTTCTAAGAAGTGCTTCTTTAAGGGGAGGGATTTATGTTAAGTTGGTTCAGAAGAGGTAGACAATTGTGGAGCCTTTTTAATGGACTACAAAAGACTGTTGAGTAATTAAATAGATTTCTTTTCCCTTAGACTGTTCCATGGTTTTAAAAACACTCCACTGAGCATGTAAAATCAATTTCCATTACTGGCCTTGACCTTTGCAGTTTTATAAACATGTTTTTTCCCTGGGTTTGGAATGTGGTTCAAAGGCAATAGTAGAAAACTGGAGAATAAGACAGGTCATTGTAAAAAAAGTTACTGCTTTTACAATGAAAATCTTTTCACTCAGGCATTCATTCAACTGTGCATATTATGAATACAATTCTATAAATATCTATTGTATATGTGTATATGTAGAGGTAGGATTTTAATTTTATTGGTCTATAATTTAAAAAAAAACTCTTTGTTTTCATTGCTAAAGGTATTTTTCCTTTTCTGATTCCAAGGAAGTAGCCAAACCATTGTGTTCCTTTGCCCCAGGGGCTTTGGATTGCTGAGTGGAAAGCAGATGTTGCCAGAGGATAGCTTCATTCCTTTTTTTATTTTGTTTTGTTTTGTTTTGAAAAAGACTAGATCCATTTTGGGGATCCATTCTCTTCTCTGGAAGAGAAGAAAGATAAGAGCTTTGGCAGGGCGGAGAGGTTTTGGGGATGGAAATAGAACCGGATTTAAGCAAGCAATTCCTTGAGTCCCGCAGGAGGAAGGAGGTTTAGGTGGTTTCCCAAAAAAGTAGCACAGGTCCTGCTTGTCAACTCCCAGTTGGGTTGATTGCTATAGGATGCTAAGGAGGAGGGACTCCAGGAGACAGGGCTTCAGGAATTGAGATGACAGAGACCCTTGTTCAAGTTGTGAATACATCTTCCCTCAGGAACAGATCATGTGACCCAAACAATGAGCATATCAGGAGGGGCCAGTGGAGACCATATGCCTTTCTTTCAAAATTGTGGAGTGTGGAAGACATCCCCATTCCCAACCTTTGCATCACCTGGAAATGTGAATGGAGGAGGTCAGTCCAGAAATGACTGAAATGGAATTTCCTGCCAGCTGATTGCAGCTGTAGACAGCTTGATTGCATTTAACCAAAATAAAGAAATGTGCTATCATCTTACACCCAGAGTTAAGATGAAATTTTCACTGCCCTTTATTTTTCCTCCACTTCATCTGTAAGATAGCAATTATTAAACTCACTTTGCAGAGTTGTTTTAGCATTAAATTGGATGACATGTGGAAAGTGACTGTATCAAATCATCTATGTTCAATAAATTATCACCAGGAAATATTTATATGTGTACATACTGTTGCAAGAATGGAATCAGGTGTTAGGTTTTCAAAGAAGCACAAGACATACTTCTGGTTCCCAAGGATTTTGTTATAATTAGAGGTGCAGATTAAGTATGTAGGACTATCTAGAAGTCCCAGGTTTATATCTCTAAACAAACATGGGGAGAAGCATAGGGAAATTGAATGAAAGAATTTGGAGGCAGGAATTATGGCGTAGAACTGAAACCTATAGGAAGCTTAGAAGGAAAGATGGTAACTTTAGCCATGAAGGGAATTTGAGTCTGATGCTATCATTTGAGATTTTCACCAAGATACAAATAGTTATTCATGCAATATTTTGGACAGCAGGCTTGGATTTTTTTCCCATGTGGCTTTTCCCCCTCAATTTTTTAAAAATCAAAGTTACAGGTGCACGAAATTTAAATAATAAAATAAGTCAACAGGGTAATACAAACCACCA
Organism: Martes martes; assembly: GCF_963455335.1. Lineage (NCBI taxonomy): Eukaryota > Metazoa > Chordata > Mammalia > Carnivora > Mustelidae > Martes > Martes martes. The sequence goes on along the minus strand of NC_137888.1, from coordinate 25,498,590 downwards.
TCACGGAGAACAAAAAACAACCCTTGGTCTTTTTCATCTGTTTCCTTTTACCCAGGAGCAAACACTTTCAGTTATTTTATTTTATTTTATATCTTTTCTTTGGTATATGACTGACCTTCCTGTTTGTAAGTATTTTTATTTTGACTTTTTTTTAATTTCAGTCATTATCTATTATTATATCCCATTTTGGAAAATGGTGATTTTTCTTTAGTCCTCATGTCTATACCCCACTCTATCACATGCCTTTTTTTTGTTGTTGTTGTTCTCCATCTGTCTACTATATTTATTTCATAATTTAGGTTAGAGCAAAATTATTGCATTATGATGATGATGATAAATGCCATTCACAGCTATGCCTTGTAGAATGCAATGCTTTATACAAGTATTATTATTCCTCCCCCTCACAACTGTGTTTTCCCTGGATCAAATAATTGTCCTCAAATTTTTAAAAAATTAGTTCTCTATGTATTTCTAATTGCAACTATCAGCCAGTTGCTTTGGGGGCCTGGGTGGCTCAGTCGGTTAAGCATCCAACTCTTTATTTTGGCTTAGGTCATGATCTCAGTGTTATAGGATCGAGCCCTGCATGGGGCTTTGCCCCCAGCCCCCAGTATGGAGTCTGCTTGGGATTTTCTCTCTCCCTTTCCCCATGTCTTGACCCCCAACACTTCCTCCCCACTCCTGCTTATGCTTGATCTCTCACTCTGTCTCCCTTTCTCTCTCTCTAAAATAAATAAATAAAATGTTAAGAAAACTATCTGCCAGTTGCTTAAATCTCCTGGTATGTTCGGACACATGAGGTATTCTGGCATTGCATATCCCTGAAGCACCCTAACCTGCCCTAATCTAGAAAGGCTATCCTCAGGGAATCCCCACACCTTTGACCCCAAAATTTATCTTGACCAGGGTTCTGTAATTTTTTTTTTAAGGATTTTATTTGTTTGACAGAAAGAGAACAGAGGGGGAGGGGAGAAACAGACTCCCCACTGAGCAGGGAGCCCTATGTGGGACTCAGGACTTGATCCCAGGACCTGAGCCAAAGGCAGCTGCTTAACTGACTGAGCCACCCAGTCTCCCTTTCTATAGTTTCTTCTACCTCTCTCTCCTATAGAATTCCTGTCTCCAGTGTTTTGTGTCTTCCTTGTTTTGGGTTTACCCACTGTGAAGCATTGCCTTTTTTTTTTTTTTTAAGATGATTTATTTATTTGTTTAGTCAGAGAGAGAGAGAGAGAGCAGCAGGCAGAGGGAGAAGTGGGCTCCCCTCTGCACACGTTGCCTGATGCAGAACTTGATCCCAGACCCTGGGATCATGACCTGAGCCAAGGCAGACACTTAACCGACTGAGCCACCTGGCCGTACCTGCTTTACCCACTGTGAAACATAACCTTTAAGTGACTGTCTGAGAGAGGGTACAGGTGATGTAAAATTTTTGATACCCTGAATATCTGAAAATGTCCTTATTCTCCCTCACACTTAATTGATAGTTTGGCTGAACAGAGACATCTATGTTGAGAAATATTTTCCCCCAGAATTTTGAAGGTGTTGCTCTTCTACTTCCAGTGTGCTGTTGAAAAATCCAAAGCTATTCACATTCTCCATCTTTTTAGGTGAACATCTGCCTCCTAACCCCCACCCAGAAGCTTGCTTTTGTCCCAGTGTTTTAAGATTTCACAATGACATGACTTTGGTGTGGTTTATTCTCAGCCATTGCCTGGGTACTCGGGGTTCTCTTTTAGTCTGGATACTTAGGTCACTCTGTTCTGGGAAATACACTTGAAATGTTTCATAAGTAACTTTCTCCCTTCATTTTCTCTGTCCTGTTTCTTGGGAACTCCTTTCATCTGAATGTTGAACTTGTGAACTTGTCCTCTAATTTCTCATTTTTTCTTCCCCTTTTCCATTTTTTATCTTTTTTGGCTCTGCTTTCTGAGAGATTTCTCCAGTTTTATTTTCTAATATTTTCTATTGAGTTTTTCAGTTATGCCATTGTATTTTTTAAATTTCTAGTATCTTATATGTATTTACTGATTTTTTTAAAACAGGCTATACTTGTTTCATTGAAACAGTATCTTTTCTTCCCTCCAGGAAGATATTAGTAATAAAATGTTCTCTTCTCTCTGTATCATCTTGTTCTTCCAGTTTGCTTATACTGTGACTCTTCTTTGTGTTAAAGATGTCTTAGGTATCTAGTGGTCTTTTGTGTTTGCATATATTGAAGAGTGTGGCACACTTAGAATGTAGTGGAGATTGTTGGCTTTGCTGTAGGGAGATCTATTTAGAAGAGCGCTATCTAATATAATTTCATTCAATGATAGACGGGTTCTGCCGGTACAGTGTCCCATATCCTAACCACTAACCACCATCGCATGAGATGTGGCTAGTGCAATGGAGGAACTGATGCTTAAATTTTACTTAATTTAATTAATCAAAGTTTTAATGTAAATCATTAGAAGTGGCTAGTGGCTACCATATTGGACTATATAGGCCTATGGTTTCTCTTTCATTTTTTTCCTTAGTGAATTCGGTTGGATTCACTGGAGAAAGAGCTTTGAACTTTTTCCTGGAAGGTTCAGCTTTGACTGCTACCATTCTGAGAGCAAGGAAGGCAGGGATAGAGGACTAGGGGCAGGGATGAAGTTTCATTCCCAATATGCCAGCATCCACCTGTTCTTAATTTTCTATTTAGTATTGCAGCACCCCTCCTCCTGGGAGATTCTCTGGTTTAGTTTTGTTAGAAAATAAACTTCTAGGCTTTGTATTTGTTTTGGGTAAATAGGGGATTTAAAAAATAAAAGATTTATTTATTTATTTGAGAGAGAGAGCGTGCGTGAGCAGGGTCGGGGAGGCGCAGAAAGAGAGAGAGAGAGAGAGAATCTCAGACTCCATGCCCAGCACCAAGCCTGACGCAAGGCTCCATCTCACAACCTTGAAATTGTGACCTGAGCTAAAACCAAGAATCAGACACTTAACCAACTGGCCATCCAGGCACCCCCAAGTAGGGGCTTTGAGGATCTGTGTCTTATTTATTTATTCTACCTTCAGTCCTTCTTCCAGAGCTGTCCAGTGCCATCAGTTTCCAAAACTTGTTTGTAATCAATGCTTGTCAGCTTTTTTTAAAGAAAGTCTTATTTATTTAAGTAATCTCTACAGCCCCTGTGGGGCTCAAACTCATAACCCCGAGATCAAGAGTCCCATGCTCTTCTGACTGAGCCAGCCAGGTGCCCCCATGCTTCTTCGCTTTCCTACCACCATCTTGGGACCCAGCACTCTCAGTCTGGTACCTCGGTTACCCTTCATTAATTTTTGACGTCCTGTCTTTCCTCATTCTTTGTCTTTATGGTTTGATGTTTTGAAAAAAGGGTTATTTACCATGCTTTCGTGGGGTTTCTGAAAAGTCTAAACAAATGTGTATGTTCAGTCATCATGTCTATTCCACAGTTGGTTTATTTCATATGTAGGTTATCGTTGTCCATTCAGGCTGCTATAACAAAAGTGCTATAGACTGGCTTAAACAACCAAATTTATTTCTTGTGGTTCTAGAGGTCGGGAAGCCCAAGATCAAGGTGCTGGCGGATTTGGTGTTTGGTGAGAACACTAAACCCGCTGACAAAAGGCTTTATTCTCATGACCTAATCACCTCCAAAATGCCCCCCCACCCCCAAACATCATCCCTTGGAGGGTTGGGATTTCAACATGTGAATTTGGGGGAAAGGATTACCTAGAATTTAGACCTCCAGGAATAATTTCAAATTTGGACAATATTTTTGCTTCCTTTTTTTTTTTTTTTTTTTTAATCAACTCCAGTAGCTGACTTCTACGAGCATTTTAAGTTTCCACTGATTAAGACTGAATCAGGATAATTGACCAGGTCTTCCATAGCAAGAGAGACTTTGTACAGGGTGAAATATTAGGCAGATTTTTATCTCTAAGAAAAAAATTGGGAAAAACTATGCCATCGATTCAAAATATGCAATGAGCTTTTTGAATTAATTGGACAGGAAAGACTTTGTAAAGACTCATACAAGGCAATTCCTTTTATTTCTTCGGAATAATTTTTGGAGAAAGCATCATTTATATTCAAGTTCATACGTTATTTAGGCAAATCCATATAAAATATAAAGCATGGGTATAACCAAATTAGCACTATTCTGTTTTCTTTCCTGGTCCCACTGAGGGGAGGGGTGGATCAATATTTGATGGTTAGATTTCTGTGGGGGGGTGCCGATTCAGATTACCATGATTTTCAAAAAATAAAGTACTATTTATTGTTTATCCATGTTTTGGAGTTGGGCATAAGCCCAACATATATTTAAAAGAATATATGACAAGGGAGATCAGTAGAGTAAGCCATTTAACTAATAAAGTCATACGTTTTAAACTTTACTTTGGTTTGGATCTTTTATGGAGTTCGATGGTTTATTTCTGCTCCTCATTTTCTAACTGTAAGCTGACTTTCCTTGAAAAATAAAGATGGTCACACATCTCCTATCCACCATAGGTGAGGCCAGTCAAGGTCCATGCTTAGAACTTTCAAAGTACTCCAGTCTTCTTCAAGATGGTGACCTTGGGACATTAGCAACCAGAGCTGGCTGGTTTTGCTAGCATGTCCTTTGGGTGCTAAAACGAACCTCTTCCCAGTGGGTTGGTCTTCTGCTTTTGTTAAATCTACAGTTTGATTTCTGTGTAAATCTTAGTGGTTGGCAAATCTTGCTTGTGTTTGTTTTTCTGTTCAGTCATTAAAGCTATCACCCAACCCACATTATTCTCCCTTTTTCATAAACTCTGACTCTGCCTCAAATTTGTACTGTGCAGTTAAGACTCTAATTCTGTAATGTTTGGTTGCTGCTTGCTTCAGACAGTCCATATTCCCCCCTCTGCCCTCAGTTCCCTCCCCATCTAACTAAGTTGTTAATAGTTATTAGTTCAGAAGATGAGTCATACTTGATATGTCTTTGTAACCTCCACAGTGTCGTACACGGGAAGCCACTCAGATTAGGCTCTTTTACCATGAGACAGACTGTGACATGTGCTACCATTTATGTTGTACATCCTCTGTTCCAAGTGCCATAGAGGTACTTTTCATATTATTTCTCATCCTGCATAGATCCTGCAAGGGAACTGATATTCTTATCTAATTTCTCAGTGGTGGGCGCCTGGGTGGCTCAGTGGGTTAAAGCCTCTGCCTTCCGCTCAGGTCATGATCTCAGGGTCCTGGGATGGAGCCCTGCATCGGGCTCTCTGCTCAGCAGGGAGCCTGCTTCCTCCTCTCTCTCTGCCTGCCTCTCTGCCTACTTGTGATCTTTCTCTGTCAAATAAATAAATAAAATCTTAAAAAAAATTTAAAAATTTAATTTCTCAGTGGAATCTGACCCTCAGAGAAAGTAAGTAACTTGCCTGCAGTTCCTAAGCATCAAAGTCTGGATTTGAACCCAGGTTTTAAATCCATATTCTTTCTACTACTGTATATCAACTCACCTCATTCTCAGATTTCACACAGAATCCAAATAAGCATATTCTAGTAGCATTACTTAGCTTTCATCTAGCTTTGTAATTCAGACTACTAACGTAGCTTACTAACATGTAATTCAAGTTGATGTCTTCCAATGCTAGCTCTGCTCTGTGGAGAATTAGGTGACCAACTTTCTGAGCAAAAGTACTTGTCTCTTTAGGGCCACAGGAGCCTTATGAGAGAGCCCAGGAGTGTCACGATATTATCAGTGAACAGCCTGGTTTTGAAACCCAGGACTTCCCGAGCCCAAGAATGACAGGGCTGAGTAGGGATGTAGAGCCTATAACTTGTCCCTTCATTTCCTTCTCTGCATTTCATCACTCCCACATTTTTAAAACAACACTTCCTCTATGATATAATAATGGGCAAGGACTCTGAGTTTTCAAGTGACAAGTGAGTGCCAAGAATATTTTATTTGTCTTGGAAAGATATAAATTCCTAGGTTTCTACAGATTCCAGTGGCTTTCAGAGCGACAGAGGATGCTGGTCTTCTCAAGAAAGGCCACCAATGGGAGTGATTTCTGGTGATGCAATGCTGATATTTTAGTACCATTCTGGAGAAGGGAAGAGGTGGGGTTTCTTTGGAGCCAGATGAACTCACAATTAGTTCTCACCCAGGCTGCTTAAGCAATTATGATGAAACCAAATCTCATTATGTTATTTCTTCTCCTGATAAAAGCCTCAACCCTGTTCCTTCTGCCCGTAGGGCACTTGACTGGCCATTATTCCTAACACTATAGACACTGTTCTTTGCTTCTGTTTCCAGGCTACAACCGTCACAGTGTAAAATAAGAAGTGTGGGGGAAATAATGTACACCTCTCGATCTCACTACTTCAGAGGCACCTAGCAACCCTGTCTCCAGGCAGGCAGCATGAATCTCCCTGGTAGTTTACTGCCCACTCACAGCAGAGGCGGCGCACTCTCTGCAAATAGCCTACGTCTTTGCCAGTGCCAGCTTGGTGGTGGGGGGGTGGTGTCATTTGGTATCCTCAGGGACGTTTGGTTCTCGTTCTGGGAAGACTAGGGCAAAGCAATGACAATTTCCCCAAAGCTGTTTGTGGAATCAGAAATTAGGTCAAGCAGTTCTGTACTTGGGGTTGCATAGTCTAAAATCAAAAGGGATCATTTTCAATCTTTGTTTTTTTGGTCTTTGACACATTTCTGTCATGAACTTTCCAAAACATTCATCACACTCTTTCTAAAGGATGAAAGGAATCTTTCCCAGGTGTAGCTCTGCAATGAGCAATCCTCCTGACCCATTTGTCCATCTGTCAACCCACCCAAAAATGTTACCATGTCAGCCATGCCCGTAATTTTTACCACATCCACTTCCTGCCTCCAAAATGTTGATTGGGCTGAAGAGAGCCCTGCATTGGCTTACCGACCAGCCAGATGGACTTTCTCCTTCAGGCTCATGGACCACAGGGCCTTAGCTAGGGATGAGGTGTTTCTAATCAGCTTTCTGTACCTCAGAGAAACTGTTAAAGGTTCTTCGTTTCTTTACTACTTGTGTTTTCTCTGAACTTTAACCCTCCCCCAGAGTAAAAGCCTTGGAGAATAAAAGTCACATCTCTTGTGGAGGGAAACCAATTTTTTCCTGTGGTGACTGATTGAAGAATGGAAGGACTTAGGCTCATGTACATGCAGGGCTTGATCTAGGAAACTGAGTGCTGTGAATAGAGGGCAGATCCCAACACAATCAGGAAGGCAGTAGGTTTAACCTCTGAGCCATTCCCTCCCTCACTCACCCAACAGTTATTGACTTCCTATCATGTGCCAGGCCCTCTACTGGGAGCAAGGAAGACAAATACAAATAAAAAATCTTATTGGGGCGCCTGGGTGGCTCAGTCATTAAGCGTCTGCCTTCGGCTCAGGTCATGATCCCAGGGTCCTGGAATCGAGCCCCACATGGAGCCCCCGGGAAAGCCTACTTCTCCCTCTCTAACTCCTCCTGCTTGTGTTCTCTCTCTGCCTGTGTCTTTGTCAAATAAATAAATAAATAAAATCTTAAAAAAAATCTTATTGACAGGCTCATAGTCTTGGGGATATTTTACTGAAAATAACAGTTAAGAACAATGTCAGATTCCTTGTAATACAAGTACTTTTAAAGTGTTTTGGGGGCGCGAGGGTGGCTCAGTCATTGGGTATCTGCCTTCGGCTTGGGTCATGATCCCAGGGTCCTGGGATCGAGCCCCTCATTGGGCTCCCTGCCTGCCGGGAAGCCTGCTTCTCCCTCTTCCACTTCCCCCTGCTTGTGTTCCCTCTCTCGCTGTGTCTCTCTCTGTCAAGTAAATGAACAAAATCTTTAAAAAATAAAAAAATAATAAAGTGTTTTGGGAGCTCATGTGGGGACGGGAGGACTCTTTAGGGAGGTGGGAGGGGAGAGGGAATGAGATTTATATAATATAATTTTAAATAATAGCTGTGTTATGCAACTGGCTCACAACATTCCCGAAAATTTAACAGTTGGCTCTTGTAAGCTGATGTGAACCTGCCCCAGCACACTTTGGGGTGAAGGTGAAATCGGGAAGTACAGATATGTGTCTCATTGCCACACTTTGGACCTAGGTTTGGACTCTGTCTGTGAGGCAGGATAATGTGAAATGTTAGCTAGCGTTTTGTGTCTCTAGTTTTATGTATTTTTATTTTCTCCCACCAGAGAAGGTGATTAACTTTTGTATTTTTCTTGTTTCAGAGCCTTTTTAGAATTTTTTGTTTTGTTTTTAAGATTTTATTTATTTATTTGAGATAGAGAGAGAGAGAGCATGAACGGGGCGGGGGTTGGGAGGCAGCTCAATCCCAGGACCCTGAGATCATGACCTGAGCTCAAGGCAGACGCTGAAACAACTGAGCCGCCCAGGTGCCCCCGTTTCAGAGGCTTCTATATTTCTGGACAAAAACTCTTTCTTTAAAGAGCTAGACTTGACATTACCTACTTTTGTAGGACCATCTGAATTCAGTCAAGAGGAAGGTCAGTAATGACCTTTGTAGACTAAGACCAGAAGGCCCATTCTTGAATGCAGTGTGTGAGACCCTTGTAAACTTCAAAAGCTTCTTGGTGGAAAGAATGAGCCTGATAAAAAGACTGAAATTGACTTTCTCACCAACTAGGTAGAAGAGAGCTCAGCATAATTTGACTATTCTAGAGAAGTTAAGTGAAATGATGTTTCTTACACTCCAGTGTTGTGGAACGAAACTGATGCCCATTCCAACTGTAGGTCATACATACTTCTTTAATAAAAAAATATGACCTGATTCTATTTAAATTTTAGAAGGATAATTGTCACCTACATAGAGGAGGAATTGGAAGGAATTTTTCTCATTGAAAAATGAGACTGGTTAGTTGTGAATATCTACCATGATAAGGAGAATAATCAGGGTAGTCTATGGGAATAAAGAGGAGAGGACAGGCTCCACAATATTACAGAGGATAATACAGAGGTGAATACAAGTTATATGATTTAAAATGTGAGTAGTTATGGCTTAGAGGCAAATGCAACCCCATGCCTGTGTGTTGCCCCTGCCTTCTGCATCCCTGGCACAGTGCCTCATACTTAGCAAGTGCTTATTAAATACATGTTGAATGAATGAAAGAGTGAGTAAATCCAATGCACAAACAAATATGCATGTTTTTGCTACATTAAAAATGACTCTGGTCAAGAGAATGTCAAGACAAGCCATAGCCTAGAGGAAAATCTTTATAAAAGATATGTCTAAAGAATGGCTGTTATCCAAAATATACAATGAACTTTTGAAACTCAGCAGTAAGAACATGAACAACCTGATTTAAAAAGGCCTGAAAGACATCTCACCAAAGAAGATATCCAGTTAGCAAACAAGTATATGAAAAGATGCTCTACTTCATGTATCATTAGGGAAATGTAAATTAAAATACTAATGAGCTACAACTATACACGTGTTAGAATGGCCCAAATCCAGAATACTGACAACAAACAAATGTGAGACTTTAGAGCAACAGGAACTCTCTCCCTCATTGCTGTTGGGAATGCAAAATGGTACAGCCACTTTGGAAGAGTTTGGTGGTTTCTTATAAAGCCACATGATTCAGCAATAACACTCCATAGTAGTGCCCCAAAGGAGTTGAAAATTTATGTCTATACAAAAACCTGCACATGAATGTTTATAGCAGCTTTCTTCATAATTGCCCAAACTTGGAAACAACCAAGATGTCCCTTCATAGGTGAATGGATAAACAAACTGTGGTCCATCCAGCCAATGGAATATTATTCAGCAGTAAAAGGGAATGAGTTATCAAGCTATGAAGAGACAGGGAAGAACCTTAAATGCATACTATTAAGTGAAAGAAGTCAATCTGAGAAGGCTACATACTGTGTAATTCCTACTCTGAGACATTTTGGAAAAGGCAAAACTATCGAGACAAAAAAAGATCAGTGGTTGCCAGGGAGTAAGGGAAAGGGAGGATAAAGAGGCAGAACACAGAGGATTTTTAGGTGATTGAGACTACTCTGTATGATACTGAAATGGTGGATACATGTTATACTTTGTCAAAATCCATAGAATATATTCCACCCAGTTAAGAATCTGACTCATGATCTCAGCCCAGGTCTTAAACTAGGGGTTGTGAGTTCAAGGCCGGAAGTTGGGTTCTGTGTTAGGTGGGGAGCCTACTTTAAAAATATTATAAATATATGACACCAGGAGTGAACCCTGGTGTATACTATGAACTTTAGGTGATAATGGTGTGTCAGTGTAGGTTCACCAGTTGTTATGAATGGGCCAGTCCGACAGGGGATGTTGATACTGGGGGAGGCTGTGTGTGTATGTGAGAGGGTAATGGGAAATCTGAGTACCTTCCATTCACTTCTTCTGTGAACCTAAAACTGTTCAAAAAATAAAGTCTATTTAGTAGGGAAAAAAAAATCTGGGAGCTAGCATGAGGATTTATGACTTAGTACCTGAATGATGGTTATGAAAGCAAGAGCATTCCCGCATTGCCTGGGTATTCTGACCAGTAGACTACACTTTGCATAAAGATCAGTGAGCCCATGAATGAAGACCAATAACAGTGTGGCAGGAAGAAATTCAGATCAACAGGATTCTTATGAGGTATGTGTTACAGAATGGAGTATGAGAATTTGACTCAACTTAACCCAGTTTTCTGTTCCACGAATGTCAGGCAATTTTGAACTTTATCAGTAGTTACGTGGTGTGTCATCTCTGGGTTTCCAACACACCAGTTTTTACCTGGCTGTTGTAGCGAAAGCACATTTCAGACCACGTTATTCTACACAAACCAATATTTGCAGGCAAGCAGACACAAAATAATCATGCAGCCTGTATATGCTTGGAATATTATCAGTCTCAACCCCTGATGCAATGACTAGTCTCTTCATGAAAGGCTGTCTCCAAGATGAAGACAGGCATATTCTGCTGGAGGGAGGGTCAGGCCTTTTGGTCAGATCCGATGATAGGATCATCCACTGATGGGAGAGGTGTCGCACCATATGCTCCTCTGGTAGGAACTGTCCCTCTGGTAGGAACTGTCCCCCTGGTAGGAACTACTGACCTGGATAGATCCTTGTATATACGTTGTTTCTGCAAAGATGGAGATGCCCAAATCCTAACAATCACATAACTTAAACTCCACTAATTTTGCCAATCAGAAATTCTTTCTAACACACTCAATAATAAAACTTCTGAAGTTGATTTTTATTTAAAGATTTTATGTATTTATTTGAGGGAAAGAGCACGAATAAGGGGAGAACAAGAGAGAGAAGCAGACCCCCCTGAATGGGAGCCCAACACTGGGCTCGATCTCAGAACCCTGACATCATGAAATCATGACCTGAACCAAAGGCCGACCTTTAACCAACTGAACCGTCCAGGCACCCCTGAAGTTGATTTTGACAAAAATACCTTTGAATGCTGCCTGGCCAGTTCTTAGGGTGTTAATTCTATTTGGCCACATCATATGCTAATTGAGCCCTAGGGTGTAGGTAGGTTAGAATTACATTTCTCACACAGAGTTCCTAACGTTTGTATACCACAGTATTGTAAAGCAAATTACAACAGACAGTAAAACCAAAGGAAATATCTGGAAAAAGATCTTTTAAAAGCTCCAACATCAAAGTGAAACTACTTCTGCTTTCCTCTGTACTGGTAACTATGAGATCTAATTGTATGTGTCCTCGATTATTGTGCTGGAGAGAGTGAGTGCATGTGGGCTTTATAACAAACAAAAACAGGTTAAAGCAATTTACTGCCTTGGTTGATGTAGCATCATGGCTCCTTTCTGAAATTTCCCATTAACAAAGCCCTTTATGTAAGGCTTTATTTGATAGATTTTTTTTTCTTTTCTTTCTTCTTCTTCTTTTGTTTTTTTCTTGTAACAAGAAGAGCCACAAGTACTATGGGTGAGCAGAAAAACATCCCAGAGAGAGGTTGTCATAGGAACTGTGCCAGAGGAGCAGTTACTCAATAGAATGTACCATCCAAAGAAGAGAGGAAGGAACTGATCTTGAAGCATCTTTTACTACCCATTTTAGGGAACAAATCTTTCATGAATCTCCTCATGGAAATTGTCCACAGTGATGGCAGGGTAAGTGAGATACCAGCAGGCTATGGGGCTGATGATATATATACCTCATAGGATTTTTGTAGAAGATTAAAATAGATAAAATGTATTAAATACCTACTCTATAAAGTCCCTGAGATATATCAATAATAAATAACAATAATCTTCACTATCTTATGTAACCCTCACTAGAGCCCTCTGAGGAAGACACAATCATTATTCAAATTTTCCAGATGAAAAAATGAAGCACAAAGAAAGTGAATTGTTCAAGGTCACATGGTAAGTGGTAGAGCTGGAACTCAAATGCAAGGTTGTCTGGCTCAAGGGCTCTTGCCCTTAACTTCTCTGTTGGGCTAAACTAGTAGACAATCAATAACTGGTAATAATTATAAAAATGCTTCTTTGGTGGTGGAATAGTAGTGGGAATTTAAATTACCATGAGACACATATGGCAGAATGTCACAGCATTTCTTTGTTTTTCCCTTGAGCTTATTTTTCTTAAACCATACAGAAATGTGGTCCCACAGGAAGATAATCATTTTGTCCCATTCTCCCCTCCTTACTCCCCAGTGCAGAGCTTCAGGTTGTCCCCACCAACTGATGTCCTAGAGAACTCTAAAAAACTAAAAACCTTCTCTCCCTCTTTCTCTTTCCTTCTCTTACTCTCCTCCTCTCCATTCTCTCTCTCCCTCTTCTTTCTGCCCTCCTCCTCTTCCTGAAGGAGGAGTTCATAACTGGAACTTCTTTACTATACTTTCCCCAAAGTTTTGAGACCTTATGTTATGAGATAAAGTTTGTCCTCTCCAAAGTTCATATGTTGGAGTCTGTTAAAGAGAAAATTATTCATCCATTATTCGTTCAAATCATTCATTTGTTAAGAAACACTAAGACAGAATTGATTCAGAGGACTATCAAAATAGGTATAGGGGCCCAGAGAATGTGGGTGGAGAGGGGGTTATAGTAGGGGAGAGAGGTTGGGCTAAAATTCAAATACAAAGAAAAATGGAAATTTGTAGCCACAAACCAGGGCTGGGGATCAGGGGACAGAAAATTACTAAGATGAAATATTATAGGTAAGGGAGGATTCTGTCTAAAAAAAAAAAAAAAAACCTGACAGGATTCTTGCTGAAGTTAGGCGAGGGAGATTAGATATCATCTGGGGAAAGGTAGAGCATGAGGAACCCAATCAGATATTGAGGGTGATCAGATATCAAATATGGGAGTTTCTTATTAAACTGACTTAGCAGGATTCTTGCTAGAAATAGTTTACAAGGAAGTCTACATGGGAACCCAAGGTCAGGCCTAGTGAAAAAGGGAGCTCAGAAAAGCATGACCAAAGTTTAGTCAAGGTGAGAATATTTGTGAAATCCTACCCCCTCCCCCAGTACCTAAGAATGTGACAGTAATTAGAGATATGACCCTTAAAGAGATGATTAAGGTAAAATGAGGTCATTTGTGGTGTCCTTATAAGAACAGGAGGTGAAAAGACAGACACACATGGAGTGAGGGCCAAGGGAAGACACCAGAGGAAGACAGCCATCTATAAGCCAAGGAGAAAAGCCTTTAGAAGGAACCATCCCCACCAACACCTTGATCTTAGAGTTCCAGCCTCCAGAACTAGGAGGAAATAACTTACTGTTGTATAAGCCATTCTGTCAGTGGTACTTTGTTATGGCAGCCCTAGCAAACTAAGACACCGTACAGTGATCTCAGCATCTTGAACTTTATTCAAACCTGTGTCATCTCTTCCTCCTGGCATCTCTACTCTTAGCATTCTGTGGCTGTGTCTGTTTCATTGTAGTTAAGCACCAGGTGTGGAATGCGAACCTCTGTGTAAAATGGCACAGGTTTCCTCTGGAAAGGGCTCTGTGAAGACTAAATCCAGGAAAATTAACCAAGGTACGTGGTGCTTTCTTTTCTGTTCTTATGCCTGTCTCCTCCCACTTAATCAGAGTGGATGTTCTTCAGTGTAAAGACCACAGTGTACTCATCTCTAGATGCAAGTTCTTACAGGACGGCACTGCCATTAACTTTTTATATGTTTATTTACCACCTTCACCCCACCCCTAGTTAATTTCTAAATTCACAGACACTAAGATTGTGCCTATGAGTTATTCATTTCTGTATTCCCTACAATTCCTGGTTCAAAGAAGGCACTAATTTATGTTTGGATTTTTTGACTGGGGAATACACACACACACACACACACACAGTATATATTATAATATGTATATAATCTTTCTTCTTTATCTCTGATGAGGAGATTTTTGTAATAGAGACTCAAATGGAACTTATAGTACATTAAACATGTGATGCTGTAAAAGTTAATGTAAGAAAAAGCATTTATTTTTATTTTATTTTTTAAGATTTAATTTATTTATTTTAAAGATTTTATTTATTTGAGAGAGGGTGAGAGAGGGAGAGGGAGAAGTAAGCTCCACACTGATCAGGGAGTTAAAGGCAGATGCTTAACTGGCTGAGCCACCCAGGTGCTCGTTAAGATTTTATTTTTAAGTAAGCTCTACACCCAATGTGGGACTCAAACCCACAACCCTGAGATCAAGAGTCACATGTTCCACGGACTGAGCCAGGGTCTCTTTTTATCTTAAATGCTCCAATCCAAAGATTCTGAAATGCCTAAGCCTCTTCTTACAAGGGAGACTGGTGGAGATTGAGTTGTCTAGGAAAAATGGTCATCTTGACCTGAAGGAATCTTACTGCCTTCTTTACTCTCAAGATGTAGCTGGCATTCCATGGAGGAGGTTAGGCATCATTGGGGAAGAAGTGGGGAGAGAAAGGAGATTGCAGAGGAAAGGGATTCCCAGGCTCCCACTCAAGAAAACTCTGTAAAGACCCCCAGGTAGCTGGTTGGAAAATAAATATTTCACCTGCGAACATCCTTTGGCCTGTTTGTGTGTCTGGACCAGTTACTAGCAGGATTCTCTTTGGTAATGAACTGTGCCTCCTCCTTGGACTTTTGATAGAAGAAAGGGAGGATATATTTGATTATGGACTGCATCCAGCTCATCACGTTGGACCATGGAAACAGTGGAAACTGTGCACCTGCTCGTCAGTCCTGACCAATGGGAGATGCTTGCTATATTGGTGGGGGGCGGGTGTCTAATTAGAAACAAGACACAGTCTTTCGTAATACAGCCCTTCACCTGACTCTTCCAGAGACATGATCCAAGGAAGGCCTCCTTCTCCTGAAAGTGTTATAAAGCTGGGTCATGAACATCCGTTATTTTTAGACAACAGTAGGTGATGGACAAGGAAGACACGTAACTAACAACATGTATTTTTGCGCTATGTGGATCACAGTCCTTTAGGAGTTTACTGTTGATAAGACAGTTGCCAAAACACTACAGATCTGTATCAGGAACACCAAAGAAACAGAATCAGTCATTTGTGAAGAAGCAGAACAATCCTCCATTAGACTTTGCATATTATCAAAAAAGAGCACAAAGGGAAGGTCGAATCTACCCTCCAAGTTCCTAATTATAATTCAGAGAGTCAGGAGGGAAAGAGAATGGAGAAGAAAATTTAAAAAAATAAATTAAAAAGGCAGCTTGTAGTTTGGGAACACTGAATAGAGACTGAAGATATTTCTGTCTTTGATGTCAAACATCCACATGGTCACATTTTCCCCCTCAAAGTCGTTTAATTTTGTGGGATTGAATCCTTCTTTCTAACACCTAGAAAAGTATAAATGCCATCAATTGATCTCATCTGGGTAGTTTGAAAGATGTTTGTTTGTGGGTAGGGAAGTTAACACCTCAAAAAGCACTAACCCCCTACGAAATGCGTTGAATGAGTCACAGCAGGCAGTCACAATGCAGGTCAGATGGTGCATTTCTGATGTAAAAGAGAAAAAAAAGGATTATTTAAAAGTGTGTATCCAGAAAGCATAAGGCGTTTGTATTGTTTGTCATCCGCTGAAAGCTAAATAGCATTGGGATATGGTTATTTTAAGTTAGAGTTTGAAAAACTCAAACCAGTGATTTCTGAAAACAAACCAAAAAAAGTGTTAATTTAAATGGTTTTGAAAATTGGCACAAAGGAGAAAAAAGGGCCTTTCATGTGATGTATAAGGAAAATCTGTTGAAGAAAATTAGCTCCTACAGGAATAAGATTGATAATGTGACATTTACTCACTTTGATCTAAATTTAACATCTGCGTTTTCAACGTTCCAGTGCCCTTCTGGTTACTATAGTGATCATACCTTGCAACTCAATATTTAATTCCTTGGTAACAGACAACAATCGCAGATACCAGGGAGGGCATAGGTAAAAATCTGCCTTATTAAATACTATCTGGGGACTCCTGGGTGGCTCAGTCAGTTAAGTGTCTGCCTTTGGTTCAGGTCATGATCTCAAGTCCCGCATCAGGCTCCCCGCTCAGCAGGAGTCTGCTTCTCCCTCTCCCTTTGCCTGCTGCTCCCCCCTGCTTGTACTCTCTCTCTCTCTGTATGTTTCTCAAATAAATAAATATCTTTAAAATAAGTACTTTTCAGCTGGAGCTGACCTAGAGAGTCACTCCTGATGTTTGATGAAGCTGTGGACGAAAAAATAACCCTCAACAGTTGGAGCCTCTCTTCTGTCAGTAATGTGCCATATTCAACGTTTATTCTTCTTCTAATATAGACAGATCCATGATGTGGGGAGATTTTTTTTTTTCCCACAAAAGCAACTTGCCTTTGAAACTTCCAGATTAATGCAAAAAGAATCTCCCGACCACTGAAAAGAACAAACAGTAAGTACTTCATTATATTGTGCTCCATACTCTTAAAACATCTTGTCAAAAGTCCTATTTGAGCTCTCCGGTAAAAAGAGTGTCCAAAGATTCATACCTGAGTGGCACCAAGATATTCCAACATTCACATTTCTAGGTTTTGGCCCTGTGATGCAGTCTTAATGTGTTAGAGATAGCTGGTAGATCTATTGAAATGCAGGGTTCTGAAACAAGGACTTACACTTTTTTTTTTTTATAAGTAATTTCTACCCGCAACGTGGGGCTTGAACTCATGACTCTAAGATCAAGAGTTGTATGCTCTACAGATTGAGCCAGCCAGATGCCCCAAGAACCCACACTTTTATTTATTTGTATGTTTGCTTGTTTTTGTTTTAAATATTTTATTTATTTATTTGAGAAAGAGAGAGAGAGAGAGCTTGAGCAGGGTGAGCGGACTCCTTGCTGAGGGGGGAGCCTGATGCGGGGCTTAGTCCCAGGACTCTGGGATCATGACCTGAGCCGAAGGCAGACACTTAACCGACTGAGCTGCCCAGGTGCCCAAACCCCCGCTTTTAAATTTAGCTTACCATTGCCACACAGTAAGCAAAGGCAAATATAAAAAAAATTTGATAGAACAGACCAAAAATATACGGAAAAGTGGAGAGTGATTAAAAAGAGAAGGGGAATATTAAGAAATCAGTGTTGAAATGTTCAGAAACCTAATAGTAATATTGATGGTAACAGTTACGAATCTCCTTATGCACCCAGCCCTAAAACAGATACCTTAACTTTCATCCTGTGTTTAATCCTCATGACAGCTATAGGAGACTGTCAGTATTAACACCTCCATTTTACAGAGGAGGATATAAAGCTGAGAGCATTAAAGTAACTTGCTCAAGGGTTTCCAGTTATGCTGGTAAGTGGTAGGACTTGTACATATTTTAAAAAGTAACAACAAAAAAAGCTCAGGCAGTCCAGAGGAGACATTATGGGTAGTTGGTCTCATCATTGCCAAAAGATAACATAGCGGGGTCCTTGAAGCTTGCAGTGTAGCCAAAACCAATGAATTCATAGTCAAGAGTCCAGAGCAGGTACCCAGAGCTCCCCTTGGAAGGAGAGAACCAGAGACTGGGATGTAGATTTGACTTTCATAAAGCCTTTTTGTTTTTCTATATATGGAAATCTTCATGTGCCCTTTAATAAAAATATTTACACTTATGTATACAGCCACATCCTCCAACTGGGAAGTGGAGTAGGTAGAAATTCTTTAGAATATCTGATATGCCAGAACATGATAGTTGTAGATTTTATGTTTCTTTCTCCTACGAAGTAGTCTATGGACAAAAATGGGTGATAGTTTTATTTCTGTTCTTGGGAACTCAGGGTGGGTGTCAAACAGATAATCATATTTCATTACAGCCCAGTGTAATTTTAGCAGTTCATTCTGTGAGCATGTATTATTGATTATTGTTCCATAGGAATCAATCACAGGTGAAATGAAAGATAGAGTGGTCTCTTGTAAAGAGACTTACATAAAATTTAACGGGTTGCTGCTGAACTTCTAAATGAAGGGAAGAAAAGAATAGTAACTGCAATGCACCACAAGAGGGCGCGCTGGTACTTTTAAATTCAATAACTTGGCCAGGCTCGTGAGTGTAAAGACAAGCGGCAGATTTCAGTTAAAAGCCAGTTGCTCTTCTGCAGTCGTGAATTATCAAATCCCCAAGATTTTTAAAGTGACTTTTGTGGGATTTGAAAACAGTGATGAGGTTTTTAAGGCACGTTTTTTTTTTATTTTCATAGAAAGAAATGAGACTGTTTCCCCCCTAAAAACGTATTTTCCTGGGTTATTTATTTTATTAGATACATACTTTGTACCGCCAACAGTTATGGAGACAGCTTGGAGAAAACTGAAAAGAAAAGTTGTTTTTTTTTTTCTTATCAGCAATACAAGTTACAAATTGGTGAAACTGGGGTTCATTTTAGTAGATGGAGGAAAGGTGAATTGGAGAGAATTATGACAAATTAATAGAGTTTCCCATAGTCTTCTCCATACCCGTTACCCTCACACAAGTAGCAAGGTGATTCATTATGTATTAAAGAGTGACTTTTATCGACAAGACTGTCTGTCATTGTTAGGTCCCAATAGTGCCTCTTTAATAACCAGTGAAATCCAAACACGGTATTGAAAAAAGAGCATGAATGTGGTACCGTGCAGTTATGGATTAGAAATAAAGAAAAACAGGCAAACGACAAAATTCTCATAGCATATGTGGTTTGAGGTGACCCTGGAGGTATAGGTGATGTTTCTCTGTCAGAGGAGAACTTATAAATATTTTCACTGGAAATGTTCCTTTAGTGCAGGGATTGGCAACTTTTTTCTGTAAAGGGCCAGGTAGCAAAGACTTCTGGCTTTGAAGGCATATGGTCTCTGTCTACTTGGAGCTACTCGCTTTTGCTACTGTAGCGTGAGATCAGCCAGAGGCAGGCAAATGAATGCGGCTGGCTGTGTTCCAATGAAAGATTATTTACAAAAACGGGTGCCAGGCTAGATTTGACCCTGGATCACAATTCACTGAACTTTGCTTTAGTCTAGCTGTGGATCCCTAAACAGAAAAGGGGTGAGGGAGTAGGAGAAATAGCTTTGGAGACCTCAACTTGGGGGGTGGGGAAGAACCTTTAACTGGAGAGTATAAGGATATAAAAAGCTTCACCTCAGGTCCCAAGAGATGCTCAACAGAGTCCTTAGCAAGAAGCCAAAATAACAGCTGTCTTAGGAAGAAGTGTATTTTAGAAAATCGGTTGAAACATGTGCATAGGCCTACGTCTAAAATAAGTAAAGCCCCAAAGGTGCAGTAAATCAAAAATATCTGAGAGATGGGGATTTTGCCCTGAGCATCAGTAGTCCTGGCATGGTGAGCCACCAGGAGGTAAGGAAAGTCTGCAACCCTGCCGGAAACTATGAAGTTTTGCAGCAAGACAATGGTGGGTGACAAATTAGCCCTAAGAATGGACTTTTTGAACATGAGGAAGCACCCCTAAGTCCCAACTCAAGGACATTTTCTTTCTTTCCTTTTTTTTTTAAGATTTTATTATTTATTTGACAGACAGAGATCACAAGTAGGCAGAGAGGCAGGCAGAGAGAGAGGCGGAGGCAGGCTCCCTGCTGAGCAGCGAGCCTGATGCGGGGCTCGATCCCAGGACCCTGGGATCAAGACCTGAGTCAAAGGCAGAGGCTTAACCCACTGAGCCATCCAGGCGCCCCATCAAGGACATTTTCTAAAGGAATGCTGGAACTTTAAATATGTTGAAAATAATTTCCATGGTTCATAGAGCAGATACATTGCCTAAGAGTGACAGGTGCATTATACTTCGATTTCGGAGATGAGCTAAGATTTCCATGAAATCAATTAATTAATTGCCGGGGGGAAAAGCTTAGGAGACTTACATTCTGCCATGGTTCCCAAGTCTGGCAGCAGAAAAATGTCAAGGAGATTTCTTAAAAAACACAGTTTCTCAGGTCTCGTTCCAGACCTATTGGATTCGATTTCCTAGAGCCTGTGGCCCAGGCATTTTGACAGTGCTACCCAGGTGGGTCCTGAGAACGGCCGGGTTGGCATAAACCCAGGGGCTAGCATTTGGAAGCCACTAGAACAAAGGACAAACCCCGGGTTTGAAGTCTGGCCATACTAGGTTCAGATTCAGGCTCTGCCTTCTATTAGTCATTTGACCTTGAGCTAGTGATGTGACATTTCCAAGCTCCAATCACAATATCTGTAACGTGGAGCCTATGTTTACCCCTGTGGGAGGGGTTGAAAATCTGATGTGGCCGTCAGGCTTGCAGTATAGACACCTTTGGCTCTTTTACATCCTCTCTCCTTTTCTTCATGGGAGTAATACAACTGGATTTGCTCCACTCGCCAGTACACAGGATTTTACTAAAAGTGAGGGCATTTTTCAGAAGATATGTAAATTTAGTTTTGTTCCATAGAAGTATTTCTTCTTGAATTTCCTGAGAACTCTGGGTCCAGGTCCTGCCATCTCTACTCTTAAACAGCAACTAGGGAGGAAGAAGACAAAGAAGGGACATGTCGAGGCCTCAAACATCCCGTCAGGTCCTAGCTTGTGTTGACTTTCTTTGCAACTTGGTTTAAGACAGTTCCAAACCATTGTTGGTAACTTGGCCTCAGATTCCAAATTCCTGTTGTGGTTGAGCTTGTTCTTACATGCAGGTGTAGGAGGCTTTTCTTGTCAGAAGTTCAGGCTGCAGGGAATTAGGCCACACCTGCTGCTCCTTTATTTTCTCTCTTCTCTGGCTCATCTGAACAAGGAACATCCCTCCCTCTGAATCTGGAGTGTGGAAAATCACGGAGCAGCCTACCAATTGCTGTTTGGCAGCAGACGTGATACCAAGGAGGGAGTTGCAACCCCCTTCCTCTGGCCAGGAGCATGCATCTTATTTGTAAGCAATTATTCATCTACTCTTTGGGAAGAGGGGTTGTTCCTCCTTCCTGACACAAGGGACTGAAACAAACTCATCAAAGAGGAAAATAAGTTTGCAGTCCATGTTGTTAAATCTCTCTCCACAGTAGGAAAGTAATTGGGGGACATAAGAGAAGTGGAGTTTGGTCATCATTACCTTATTTTGTTGAAAGAGTAAAGCCAGGAAAAACAAAATTCTGGTAAAAGAAAGAGTTGCTTTTGTTTACAGGCTTGTAGTGACCTCTCCAGCGGTTATGGCTGACAAGTCAGAAAGACAAACTTACATTTCAGGGGTGGGCTGGCTCAGCATTTGAATCAAGTTTCTTTGTAGGTAAATCCTGAGGGTTTAGTTGTGTTCTGATTTAGAGTTGGACATTAGCCAAGGCAGGAGTGAGGAACTTATCACCTGGTTTACTGCTTAATTTTATTGTTGGTTCTACTTGGCAACTTGAAGCAGAGTAAAGGAGGCGGCTTTAGTCTTTCAGGGAATCAAGATAGGACAACTGGACAGCATTTGAACATTAGAAGGTTGTTTTGTTTTAGGACAACAGCTCTAGAAATTGAGTGATGCTTGAAAGGTCCAAAAGTAAGTCTACCCTAAAACTAAGCACATCTCTCAGACTCTCAAAAGAAATATTCTCTTGGATACTCAGGAAAGTGTTCAATTAGTTCAAATTAGTGAGAAGTAAAAATTTTAAATAAAGCTGAAGTAGTCATGTGAAAAAAATAAAGGGAGACAAAAAGATGAGTGGCCTGCCTTTTTTTTTTTTAGGTTAGCAATTTTGAATGCAAAAGGAGTCTCATCTTTATGATAAACTGTTAATAACACGGAGGACATGGGGAGATGGAGAGGAGAAGGGAGTTGAGGGAAATTGGAGGGGGAGATGAACCATGAGAGACTGTGGACTCTGAAAAACAATCTGAGGGTTTGAAGGGGCGGGGGGGGGGTGGGAGGTTGGGTGAGCCTGGTGGTGGATATTATGGAGGGCCCGTATTGCATGGAGCACTAGGTGTGGTGCATAAACAATGAATTATGGTACATGGAAAAGAAATTAAAAAAATAAATAATTAAAAAAAGATAAACTATTAATGCTTGTTATTTTTCTAAAATAACGTTTGAAGGGATTACTTTGGGGTGAGAATAATGGCATTACTTTTGGTCCTTGAAATGATTGCTTTGTGCATTTCCAGGCACTTTTGATATTTGTGATGGAGAAAATGAGCTCAGGCCAGGAGAAAGGCTTTTACACTGTGGTACTTGTTACAGTGTTTTTTACAAATGGGCTGCGACACTGAGATATCACTGAATGATGGTTCTTCCCACACAATGAAAACTTAAAGTAAAATTAAAAAATAAGTAACAAGTTATATGGAAGCAAAGAGCTAATCAGCTAAAACTTCACTTTATAAAACTAGAAACCTTGGCATTATCTTTTCTTTTGTTCCTTCTGCCCCTAATCTGTACCCAAGGTCCCACTCCCTTCCTCTGCATTTTCTTGGCTGCTGCTTTGCAAAATTCTTCAGTCTCTTTCCCTTTAAACTAGAAGAGCAGCTTTCTAAATGTGTTCCTGCATTTGCCTCTATTTTTTGGTAATCCATCCTCCTGAAACATAGGCCCAATTATGTCATCCTTCTGCTAAAAACTTTTGACACAACTCTGATGATCCTGGTGAAGACAACTGTCCCTGGGGTTCTCTCTGCTTTGGAGTAAAACCTTCAGCAATGGTCCAGCCCCACAGAGAGAGGAGTGTCAGGGCTAGGCAGGTTGTCAGACCCCAACCAAGTAACTTGAGTTCTTCCAGAAGCTACAGGTCTAGCAGTAAACTGATTGCTGATGAGGACACTGAGTCAGAAGCTCAGTTGCATGCAGTGAGTACATGGTAGGGGTGGCAGAAGGCTGCAGGCCCAATGGATGTTGAGTGCCCAAGCACCCTAGACAATGGGCAGTAACAGCTGGGCTAAATTTAGAGCCTGTTTTCCAATAGATATGGAACTGTCTACTTCCTGGCCTATTTGGGAACTCCTGAAGACAGAACTGACCCGTTTTGGATCTTTGTAAGGCCAGTGAAGCAAGACTAAGAAGGGCTTCCTACATTTTCTCTAACCATGTTTCCCAACCCGAGCTCATCATACAAATTTCTCAGGAAGATTCCAGGGATCCATTACAAATGGTCTGAGATTATCCAGATTATCCAGATGTGACCCCCAGAAACAAGTATTTTAAACGAGTTGTCCAGGGAATTCTTTTTTTTTTTTTAAAGATTTATTTATTTGTTTGTTTTTTTAATCCATTTATTTATAGCATGGGGGAAGGGGCAGAGGGAGAGAGAGAATCTCAAGCAGACTGTGTGCTGAGCTTGGAGTCCGACTTGGGGCACCATCTCAAAACCCTGAGATCGTGACTTGAGCTGAAATGAAGAGTCAGGTGCTTAACTGACTGAGCCACCCAGTTGAGCATAGTGTGTGGAACCAATGAATTCAAGGGAGAGAAAAAAAAAATCAACCTTCCTCACCATGATATTCAAGGCTTTCAACCACAAAATTCCCATCATTCTGTAGCCATTTACCTTTGTGGGTTTTTTTTTTTTTCCTTTTTCTCTCCACACCCCCCCCAAACTTGATGATCCTACTCACTTCTGTACATTTATTCATATTTTTATCTTTGCTGTTATGCTGTTTCTCTTCTCCAGTTGGAAAAATGCTATATTTACATAGCAAGGAGATCCAGCTAACTGATCTTCTGTGAAGTTTCCCCTGATCGCACCAGCAGAATTAATTCTCTCATACTCCCAAAGAACTTTGTATAAGTTCTTTTATGCAAGAATTTATACTTATCTTTTATAAGTTAAGTGGATCATTACAAACTCAATATATTGTGAATCACAAAGCAGTACACGGGACCCAGCAACCAGAATCATCTCTGATAATCTGGGATATTTGATTACCACAGTTACAGTTGCTGGTGTGTCTTCCCTGATAAAAATGAGCTTTTTAAGGTCAGAGAGAGTGCTGAATTCCCCAGTGTAACCACTAAAGCTTCTGAGCACCTGGTTCCAACGTGCGGGTTTTTACCCACAGCACCAAACAATTCTCTGACACCAGCCAGCTGATCTACAATTTAACTCAATTCTGTTACTATCTACTGGGAGATAGCATCAGATTCCACAGGTTAAAGTCTCCACCCCAGGGGCTCCTGGGTGGCTTAGTCGGTTAAAGCATCTGACTCCTGATTCCAGCTTAGGTCATAATCTCAGGGTTGTGAGATTGAGCCCTGCATCAGGCTCCACAAAGGGCATGGAGCCAGTTTAAGATTCTCTCTCTGGAGTCAATTATCATATGGTTTCACTTATTTGTGGAGCATAAGAAAAAACACGGAGGACATGGGGAGATGGAGAGGAGAAGGGAGTTGAGGGAAATTGGAAACTTTTTGCCCAACCTGATCTAACCATGAGAGACTGTGGACTCTGAAAAACAATCTTAGGGTTTGAAGGGTCAGGGGGTGGGAGATTGGGTGAGCCTGGTGGTGGGTATTACAGAGGGCATGTATTGCATGGAGCATTGGGTGTGGTGCATAAACAATGAATTCTGGTATACTGAAAAGAAATTAAAAAAAAATAAAAAAAAATCACAAAAACAAACCTCCTTCAACAACAACAACAAAAAGATTCTCTCTCTGCCCCTCCGCACCTTAAAAAAAAAATAACTCCATCCCACAAGACTGCCCTCAGCTTCAGAAATCAATCTGTGCCTGTTACCTGTGCTGTTACCCATGCTTCTGTGATCAAGCAGCTACAGACTGGAGAGTTCCAAGATTCCCTCCTTGGACTTCAGACACCAGTCACAAATCCAGGTGGTTTGTGTACTTCTGACCAACTGGCGAGAAACCAGAGGTTCCCAGAACCCCCTCCTTGGGCTTGATTGATTTGCTAGAGTGGCTCATAGAACTCAGGAAATCTGTTTACTTGCTAGGTTACCAATTTATTGCAAAGGAATTAAAGGATAAGAACCAGTAACCAGATGAAGAGATAACATGAGTCAAGGTTGGTGGGAAAGGGCATGGAGCCTCCAAGCGCTCTCCAGGCATACCATCCTTCTTCAAATCTCCACATGTGCAGCAATCTGGAAGCTCTCCAAACCCCATCCTTTTGGGTTTTTATGGAGGCTTAATTACATAGATGATTGATTAAATCAGTAGCCATTGGTGACTGAACTCACTCTTCAGCTCCTCTCCCCTTCTAGGAGGTCAGGGAAGTGGGCCTGGAAGTTCTAACCCTCAGATCACATGGCGGGTTTTTCTGGCAATCAACCCCATCTTTAGGTTATCTAGGGGCTTTCTAAAAGTCACTCACCAACACAACAAAAGATGCCTTTATCGCTCTTATCACTTAGGAAATCACAAGAGTTTTAGGAGTTCTATGCCAGAAACTGGCACAAAGACCAAATATATATTTCTTAATATAAATCACAATATCACACCTACACAACCTTAATATAGTACAAGGCACATAGAAGGTGCCTAATAAATGTTGAGTCATGGAGTATTTATGTGAACATGGTGCTATCACTGTGAGGGCTTAGATAATTTTAGCACCACTCAGAAACTGGGAGCTCCAGACTCCTCTCAGAAAGTGAATGGGGAACGTTTTCATGTCTTTCTCTTTCTCTGTCATATTTCAGTTAAGACCAGGCATAAAGCATGCTAGGACATCACCAATATCACACCAGGAACAATACCACACCAGGAATCCATGATCTGCCAGGAGAGGGACTGGAATGTTCTACATAGGATATATACAAGGTCTCGGCTCTCATACATTTTAAATTCTAGCAGGGAGATGGACCAAAACCAAGTTAAGAAAATGTATTTTCCCAAAATGATAACTGCTTATCCTAGTAAAGGAAACAGTGAGGAATATACAGATCAGATGATCCAAATAGTGATAAATGCCATGAAAAATAATAAAAGTGGTGATATGTTCAAGAGAGTCTGCTTGTTGAAGATAGTGGGGCAACACGAGGGCTCTTGGAGATGTCTTTTGTGTTGAGAAATGGATACGAGGAAAGAGCCAACCATGCAAAGAACTGGCAGGAAACCTTTCCAGGAAGAGGAAACCTAGAGTGGCACAACCTGGAGATACGAATGAACTTGGATGTTTGAGGAACAGAAAGAGACGCATGTGGCTAGAGGCCTGGAATGGGAGCCAAACTGTAGACCACGTGGTTTGGGAGGGATGGCAGATGATGTGGGGCCTTGGCATTTTCATTCTATGTTGTGTGCATTCTATGTTGTGTGATGGAAAGGCACAGGAGAATATGAGGGAGGGGGTGACATGGTTTCATCATCTCATCTAGAAATCTGAGAAATACTTAAGTGGCATAATTAGCAGAATTAGGTGATTTCTAAGATATATTTAAAGGAGAAAGTGGCATGAGGAATTGCAAAGATTCGAAGGTGACTTTCAGGTTTTTGGCTTGGCTAATTGGGTGGCTGAGGGTGATACAGAGGGAGAAAGCTTTGTATGAAGGCTGATGCGCTATCTTAGACATGCTGAGTTTGAGGTTCCTATGGGGCATCCAGGTGGAATGTTTGAGTAAGAAACTGGGTAGGTGTCTGAAGCTTTGGGAGAAGTCTCAATCAGAGGTATAGGTTAGAGACTCATCATCTTCATGTAGGTGGTTGTGAAAACCTCAAGAGTGGATGAAATTACACTGGAGCATGCAGCATGAATGGGCTAACAACAGGTCTTTGGGAACAAGAATATTTTAAGAGTGGATGGAGAAAATATCAACCAAAGACCATGGGAAGCAAAGGACTCATTTTTTTTTAAAGATTTTATTTATTTATTTGACAGACGAAGATCACAAGTAGGCAGAGAAGCAGGCAGACAGAGAGGAGGAAGCAGGCTCCCCGCTGAGCAGAGAGCCCGATGCGGGGCTCGATCCCAGGACCCTGGGATCATGACCTGAGCCGAAGGCAGATGCTTTAACCCACTGAACCACCCAGGCACCCCAAGGACTCATTTTTAAAATGAAGCCTTACACATTCATTATATTTGATACCATGGAGGCTTGGGGAGGTGAATGGTAAATGGAAGCATAAGTGACTTCACTCTGTGTTGACTGCTCTTTGAGAAACTTGGCAGAGAATGGAAGGAGACAAATTATAGAAAGCAGTACAGCATTAGTGGGATTTGGGTGGGGGGGAAGACTTGGTATTATTTATAGGCTAAGAGGAGAAAAGAATAGAAAAGAAGAATGGAATATTTAAGAGAAGAGGGAAAGTTGGAAGAATGAGCTGAGAGAAGGATGGAGGGATTTGGAAGAGTTAACATTAAATGAGACAGACACCTTATTTTCTTAGCATGTAATGAGGTAGTTAGTAATGAGGTAAGGTGTGGATGTCCACACATTTGCATGCAAGGTGGTAGGATTTAAAACAGGGGATTTATGGTGGGTGGTCCCAATTGTATTATTTAATATAGTTAGATAGTAAGAGATTGTTGGTCCAAGAGCTTGGCATATGTATAATGGTTTTTTTTTAATTGAAGTGAAATTCATACAATATAAAATTAACTACTTTATTTATTTTTAATGATTTATTTGTTTATTTTAGAGAGAGAGCATGAATGGGAGGGGCAGAGGCAGAAGGAGAGAGAATCTCAAGCAAACCATCCCCCCCATCCTGAGCCCAGTGTGAGGCTCAATCTCATGACCCTGAGATCATGCCCTGAGCGGAAACCAAGAGTCGGATCCTTAAGTGACTGTGCCACCCAGGCGCCCCATTATTTATTTATTTTTTAAAGTAGGCTTCACACCCATTGTGGGGCTTGAACTCAACCCTAAGACCAAGAGTTGGATGGTGTACCAACTGAGCCACCGCGGCATCCCTAAAATTAACTATTTTAAAGTGAATAATTCAGTGGCCTTTAGTACATTCACAATGTTGAGCGATGACTACCTATGTCTAATTCAATGTCCCTAAAGAAAGTTCTGTATCTACTGAACAGTTAGTTATTCCACATTTTCCCCTTCCCCCTATCCTCAGCAGTCATTAATTTGCTTTCTGTATATGTGACTAAACCAATTCTGCAAATTTCCTATAAATGGAATCATATAATATGTGAATTTTTGTATCTGGCGTCTTTCACTTAGCATAGTGATTTTGAGGTTCACCAGATTATCACATGTACTCTATGCATTTTTATGGCTGAATTCCCTTAGTGTATATAGCCACAATTTGTTTATCCATTCATCTGCTGATGGGCCCTTGGGTTGTTTGACATTTTAATTAATTGTAGTAAAGGACACACGCTAAATTTACTATCTTAAGCATTTTTAACTGGGTGGTACAATAATGTTAAGTATATACATATTGTACAACAGCTCTCTAGAACTTTTTCCTCTTGCAAAACTGAAACTCTACCCATTGAACAAGTATTCATTCACCCCTTAGCCTCAGCCCTTGGTGACCACATTTTATTTTGTTTCTATGAGTTTGACTACTTTAGTACTTTGTATAAGTGGAATCATGTAGTATATGTCTTTTTTGTGACTGATTTATTTCATATAGCATGATGTCATCATGGTTCATCCATGCGACAGGATTTCCTTCTTTTTAAAGGCTGACTGACATTCATTGTGTGTGTGTGGGGGGGTGGGTGTGTGTGTTCTTTATCCTTTTTTCAATTCTTTGTGTATATAACAAGATGTTGGATTGCTGGGTCATATGATAATTCTATTTCTAATTTTTTGAGGAACCTCCATATTGTTTTACATAGTAGTTCTACCATTTTACATTCCTACCCACAGGGCACAGAGGTTCGAATTTCTCCACATCTCTACCAATACTTCTTTTCTCCTCCTCTTCCTCCCCTGCTACTCCCCTCCTCCTCCTCCTCCTCCTTTTTCTCCTCCTCCTCCTCTTGAAAGCAGCATTTTAATGGGCATGCATTATTTGTTTGCATTTTATGATAATCATTGATTATTGTTTTCATATGCTTTCTGGCAATTTGTTTATCTTCTTTGAAGAAACATCTATTCAAGTCCTTCACTCATTTTTCAATCAGGTTATTTGCTTTTTTGGGTTCTTGTTGTAAGAGTTGTAGGATGTCAAATATATGGTTTGCAAATGTTTTCTCCCATTCTTTCCTTTGATGTGCAGAAGTTTTTAAGTTTGATGTACTCCTATTGGTCTATTTTCAGTTTTATTGTCTCTCCTTTGGTGTCATATCTGAGAAATCATTGCCCAATCCAAAATCAGGGAGATTTTCCTCTATGTTTCCTTCTTATAGTTTTAAAATTTCAGGTCTTATGTTTAGGTCTTTATCCATTTTTTAGTTGATTTTTGTATATGGTATAAGGCAAGGATCCAAGTTCATTCTTTTGCAGAAAGATATCTAGTTTCCACAGCACCATTTGTTGCAGAAAAGTATCCTTTCACTATTTTGTACACTTGGTATCCTTGTTGAAGATTATTTGACCATGTACATGAGGGTTATTTCTGGGCACTCTATTCTGTTCGTTGGCATATACATCTGTCCTTATGCTAGTAGCATACTGCATTGGTTACTATAGCTTTGTAAT
The DNA here is from genome assembly GCF_963455335.1 of Martes martes. Classification (NCBI taxonomy): domain Eukaryota; kingdom Metazoa; phylum Chordata; class Mammalia; order Carnivora; family Mustelidae; genus Martes; species Martes martes. The sequence goes on along the minus strand of NC_137888.1, from coordinate 25,468,727 downwards.
AAGTTTTGAAATCAGAAAGTGTGAGGCCTCCAGATTTGTTCTTTTTTCTCAAGAGTGTTTTGGCTATTTGGAGTCCTTTGAGATTCATATGAATTTCAGGATTTCTTTTCTATTTCTGTTAAAAAAAACACCATTGGGATTTTGATAGGGATTACATTAAATCTGTAGATCATTTTGGGTAGTATGGACATTTTAGTAATGTTAAATCTTCTGATTTACGAACATGGATGTCTTTGCATTTATTTGTATCTTCCTTTTTTTTTTTTTCTTTTTCTTTTTTTTTTTTTAAAGATTTTATTAGTTTATTTGAAAGAAAGAGAGAGAGAAAGAGAGAATGAGCCAGGGGAAGGGCAGAGGGAAAGGGAGAAGCAGACTCCCCACTGAAAGCAGAGTCTGACACAAGACCTGATCCCTGGACCCCAAGATCATGACCTGAGCCAAAGTCAGATGCTTAACTGCCTGAGCCACCCAGATGCCCCGATTGGTGTCTTCTTTATTTCTTTCAGCAATAGTTATGGTCTATGAATCATCATATGGTATATGAATCTTTCGTATGTTTATTCTTATTTTATTATTTTTGATGTTTTGTAAAGGGAATTGTTTTCTTAATTTCCTTTTTAGAGTATTCATTGTTAGTGCATAGAAATATAACTGATTGTTGCATGTTGATTTTGTATTGTGCAATTTTGCTGAGTTCATTTATTAGTTCTAACTTTTTTTTTTTTTTGGTGGAATCTTTAAGGTTTTACATATAAGATCATAACCATTTGTGAACAGAGATAATACTTCTTCCTTTCCAAATTAGATGACTTTTATTTCATTTTCTTGCCTCATTTCTCTGTCTAGGACTTCCAGTACTATGTTGAGTAAAAGTGGTGAGAGTGGGTATCCATACCTTGTTCCTGATCTTAGAGGACAAACTTTCAGTTTGTCCTCTTGAATATGATGTTAGCTATGCGCTTTGTTATATGGCCTTTATTATTTTGAGGTAATTTCCTTCTATTCCTAGTTTGCTGAGTGTTTTTTATCATGAAAGGGTATTGAATTTTGTCAACTGCCTTTTATGTGGCAATTGAGACGATTATGTGATTTTATCCTTTGTTATGTTAATGTGGATTCACTGATTTTCAAAGTTGAATCATCCTTGTAGGCTGGGGATAAATCTGACTTGGTCATGGTGTATAGTTCTTTTAATGTACTATTGAATTTGGTTTATTTGAATTTTGTTGAAGATTCTGAGGATTTCTCTCTATATATATGTACATTTAAAATACCTTTTTTAGATTACGTTTTTAATTTTAATTCCAGTATAGTTAACATACAGTGTTATATTAGCTTCAGATATCCAATGTAGTGATTCAACAATCCTATATGTTATTCAGTGCTCATCATGATAAGTGTACCTTTTATTTTTATTTAAGATTTTATTTATTTATTTGACAGAGAGAGACAGCATGTGAGAGAAAGCACAAGCAGGGGTTGATGCAGGCAGAGGGAGGAGCAGGCTCTCCGCTGAACAAGAAGCCCAATGTGGGGCTCGATCCCAGGTCCCTGGGATCACAACCTGAGCCGAAGCCCAATGCTTAACGGACTGAGTCACCCAGGTGCCCAATAAGTGTACTTTTTAATCCCTTTCACCTATTTTGCCCATTCCCCACAACCCACCTCCCCTCTGGTAACCAGAAGATTTATATTTTTGGAGACCCAGGATGGAAGAATAGACAACAAGAGCAAGACAAGAACTAGATGGGAGAAGGATAGAGACTCTATTCCTCTAGTTAAAAGTGGGTGATGGTAGGTTTTGAAGAAGGGACTGGAGTATTAGGAAAATAACTAGTCAGAAACGAGGAGAGTAAGGTGGAATATGTGGTAGGAAAATACATGATACTAAGTCCAGAGCTTGTTTAGTAGCAAAAGAACTTTGGCCAGTGGGCAACTATGGGATATAGCTCTTTTATTGGGTCACTAGAACCTGTCCTAGGAGTTTGAGTTAATTCTGAGTCATTACCAGAAGGAAGGCTATGAGTAAGTATCACCTTATTATTATTATTATTATTATTATTATTTTATTTATTTGAGAGAGAGATAGTGAGAGAGATTGAGAGGGGAGAAGGTCAGAGGGAGAAGCAGACTCCCCATGGAGCGGGGAGCCCCACGTGGGACTGGATTCCAGGACTCCAGGATCATGACCTGACTCGAAGGCAGTTGCTTAACCAACGGAGCCACCCAGGTGCCCCAGCTTTTTCTGCCTATGGAATTGGAACTGACAAAAGCTGGTCCTGGGAGATAATCCTTAGAGGCCTTGGCTACAGGGAGCAGGAGAGCCAGGGGTTAGGGAAGCCAGATGAGGTTCAGCCTCATTGTATTCCTCTTCAATCACTTCTTCCTCTTCTGTCTCCTTTCCCTTTATCCTCCTCCTCCTCTTCTTCCTCCTTTCCCCTCCCACCCACCCAATTCTCTCCCTCTCCCTCTGCTGGTTTTGTTTCTCTTAAATCTTCACGGACACTGTGTACAGGAAATGAGTGAGGAGTAGCTAAGACTATTTGTCTTTTCTATATTTTTGTTATCTTTGTACTCTCCACTCCCTACAGCTTCACATCCCTTCCCTGATCCAGATCAATCGAGCTTAACAGCTGCATCCAGGCAGAGTTTTCAACGACAGAACCACTGCTCCTGGCTCAAAAAAGATTTCTGGTCACTTGATCTTCTCCCAAGAAAAGGCCCACATTATCCTAAAGCCTGGGATCCATGCTGTCACTGAGCAAGTGTGAGCTGCTTGAGGTGCTCTCTCCCTTCTCCCTCCCTCTCCAGATCTTACGAGATAAGGAAGGAGACTGGCCACAGAGCCTCAGGCACCTCTAAAGAGGCCATGAAAGAAGGTAGTAAGTATAGCCCAGTTGCCAGGGTTGGCTTCCAACACCCCAAATTCTCAGTGTTCCTTTGTCTTGATGACACTGGACTCTTCTTATCAGAGCAGAGATCAGAGTCTTAAATTACTTATTTCTCTCTTCTGTCCAGTCCAATCCGTCTGACATTTGTGCTTTAGTGAGTCTACAGGAGCCAACTCATGCCCAACATGGATTCAGTAGCAAGTGCTGAGGTAGGAAGACTAGCTTCGGCCTCTCCAGCTGGGGAAGGAGGAGGGCAAGGGCACTGCAGCTGTGCTGTAAGCTCACCAAATGAGCGAGAGCTGCTTCCTAGGTATCAGCATCAGTCTGTTCCCTGATGCGTGGGCAACTTTGGCAGTGGCATGTAAATTGAACATTTACTTGTGCTTTTGTACTTCCTCTTATTTTAGTTTTGGTGGTTGTAACTACTGGGGAAGGGGAAAAGCAAGGTTTTGGTTCATGACTAGGTCTGCAGAGAGAATCCATGTAGCACAAATGTTTATTTAGTTAAGCAGCTGGCAGTAAGGGGAGCCCAGGAGAGAGGTAACACTTCAGTGGGAGAAAGAGGCCTGGCTAAAGATCCCTTAACCATTTCTTTCTGACCACCTGTAGTTCTCTACTGCACAAATCCATTTCTGTGTATTGCCTAGAGGATTTTTGTTTGATTTGGCTTAGAGTTGTGGCAATATTTACTTCTGATTGTGAGTCAGCTGTATAGTGGTAGGACCAGAGGGATTTGGTCTGTATGTTTGATTTGATTTGGTCTGTATGTTCCAGGAATTCCAAGAGAGAGTTCGAGATGGAGTTTCATTCAGGAATCATTTATCAGATAGAATCACATTCGGTGAGTTTGGCTGTATTAGGTAGACCAACTTGAAATCCTTCAGCACCTCTCATGAGTTATATCTATAAAGCTATGCTTCCAAGCCCTGGTGACTGAACTAGATGTGAACTCTTGAAGCATGTGTCATTTGAAATTGTCTGTATGTGAAATGTCTTTGTTGCTGGTTGATCTTTACTGGCTCATATTAATTCATAGCCATGCTCAAAGCCATACTCTCTTTAGGACCAGCCTAGGGTAATCTCTCCTGGCCAGCTCTTAAGGAGGAGTGGACTACCCATCATGCACAGAAACTACAGAAGCCCAGGCAAGATGAATAAAGAGTTCTTCCTTCCCAGATAATCCAAATTCCCAACCAGTTGGGACTCAAACACAATTATATTGGAGGCAGCGCTGGATATAGAACAGCATGGGTGATGAACTTGTTGGAACAATTTGATCTCTGATACCTGTGAAGTCAACTGGCCCATGAGAAAAAATGATGACCTTAGAATCTTGGAGGGAATTGATGATGATTACATCCTAGGAAAGGCCCGGAAACGTTATCTCCCAGCCCTTCTTAAAAAGTGATGACTAAATTAGAGGAAATTTCCAAAAGACTTCTGGGCAGCTACTGTAGTCCAGTCATTAGATAACACATGAGATAACCAATCTGTTATTAGATAACACACCAGTCTCAAACAGAAGAAAAGCATTTTCTGAGCCTTGAAGCAGAAGTTGGAACACTCCTGCAGAACAACTTTCTTGATGCTCTTTCCCTTGTCTTGTTTTCTTTCCTAACATCTCCTTTTCTTTTCTATCTTTCTTGTCTCAATCCTTACATTGCCAAAAGGGTATGTGGGATCTCAAAGACCATTCTTTACAACAAAGGTGGATACCATATTTCCTAGGGCACTGTGGTTAAAAGGGATATAATTTAAGGTGTTTATCTTAATAAAAGTAGGTTCTGGCTAAGAGTCTTCATTAGGGTAATTGCTCAGTTTCAGCTCTAAATTTCAAACCACTGACAAAGAAATATTTCTTCTTGGATATCGGGAATGCATTCCTATATTAGTTTCCTAAGGCCACTGTAACAAAATACCACAAACTGGGAGGCTCAAGGCAACAGGAATGCATTCCCTCATAGTTCTGGAGGCAGAAGTCTGAAATCAAGGTATCAGCAGGGTTAGTTCCTTCTGGAAGCTCTGAGGGAGGATCTGTTCCATGCCCCTCTTTTCCAGGGCTCAGTAGTTGCCTGAAATCAGCGCGCATAGCTTGTAGAAGTATCACTTCAATTTTTGCCTCCATCTTTGAGTGGCTGTCTTTCCCCACGTGTGTCTGCATGTCTCTAAATCTCTCTCTCCTTATAAGGACACCAGTCATTACATTAGATTTAGGGCCTACCCTAATCCCACATGACCTCATTTTGACTTGATTACCATCTACAAAGACCCTATTTCCAAATAAGGTCACATTCAGAGGTACTGGGGGTTAGGACTATAGCATATCTTTTTGGAGGACACTGTTCAGCCCCCAACGATTCCAAAGCCTAACTCATGATCGTCTCCCTAAAACTATGCCTCACACTTTCTTTTCAGTTCAATCTTTCATTTATTCAACAAATATTGGGGACCTGTTTGCATAATTGTTGCTGCTGTGAATAGGATAGTAAAAATCAGCAAACACCATGAAAATAACTTGTGTATGTCTGAAAGCATCCTATATTTTATCACTCTCCCTCTCCAAATCCAAACCAATCATTGTGTCTTGTTATTTCCTGACAATTTTTTAGATTCATTCACTTCTTTCCAACTCCACCTCAATGTCCAGCGCTTAAATTTTCACATTCTCCTGCCTGGTCCGTTGTAATAGTCTAATTGCAAATCACATTTAATTTGGCTCCTGTCTAATAAGTTTCTACATTGTAGCTTGATTCCCTCCTACTTCCCCCTAACACATCCACACTTCTTAACTTCACAGTACTTTCAGTTTAAAGCCAAACTCCTCAATGTGGCCAGTGAAGCTCTGGGTGTTTGTTTTCTGTTTGCCTGTCCCTTCTTGGCTCATACCACGCCTCACCTCTCGCTTTCTTAGACATAGCCACACCAGTCTTCTTTTCGTCTCCCAAATGCTACAATTTATACAGTTCACCTGGGAATCTTGTTAAAATGCAGAATGAAGTAGATTAAGAAGATCTGGGATGGGGCCTGAAATTTCTCCATTTCCAATCAGCTTCTGCATGATACGGATACCGCTGGTCCCGGACTCTGCTTCGAATCCAAAGGTCAGCCAGTCCCCATGTTCCTCCCTTTGCATACGCTTTGGCACAAATTGTTTCTCCTTTTCTTCAATACTATGTCCTCCTCTATTCACTGGAACACTTTGTTCAGCTCTCAATACCTTATCACTTCTTAGGGAATTCTCTGAACTCCGCAACGAAGCCCGTCCTCCTTAACCTCACTGTGAAATCTCATGAACCATTTAACTTTCACTCTCCTTCTTAGCACTTAGCATGGTCAAGTTATATGTTTTTTCTGGACAGTTTTTTTTTAAATAAAATATTCATTTCTTCCACTAAACTCTAGTCTCCATGATGGAGAGTTTGTGTCTGTTTCTGATTACTATTGGATCCCTGGATCCCAACATATACTGTTGGCTTTTAGAACAGACATTCATTCCCTATTTGTTGAATGAATGACTGAGTGGTACCCAAGACCCTAACAGTCCTTCCCTTCACTAGCAGGGTAAAGGAGTGATTTAATTATGCTGCTTCTGATGGATATTTTACCCTTGACTATTTAAATCCTCAGAAGAAAATGGCTCTGTCTCTCTTCCTTGGTTGCGGCTTCTATTTTAGATCGAGTCTGGTGATGTCAATAACCTTTGTACACCGCATGGGTTTCTGGCTCGCGGCTCTTCGGTTCAGATGGTGACCTGGGGTTAATAAGCTTGTGTCTTTTCAAGCAACAGATTCTTTCTGATTGCTTCAAATAATAGGGGCTGATTGTGAGGACGTGTGTGCAAATGAGGAAGATGGAGATGCAGCGGGAGGAGGAGCGCACTCAGCTCCATGCTGCTGTCTGGGGTGGAAAGCAGCTCTGCAGGCACCGGACCCATGGTGCAAGGTGATTGCTCTCTAGTGGACGGGCCGCCACTGGGACTGCTCAGGGACTCTTCCGGTCTCTGTATCACGTGGACTGTCTTTCCGTTTCTGATCTTGCCACCACTTGGTTACCTTTCGTTACCATCTGCTTACTCATAGTGGTCACTGCTTCTCAGTCCCTGCATCTAGCGTCACTGCCTCTGGGTTCTTAGGCTTTTACCCTCCCGTGTCGGCAGCTCGTATTCTCCGTCTACCTTGCATTCAGATTCACCCAGAGAGCCTTTGATGCCTGTGCTTAGTTACTATGATCTTCTTCTGATTCTCACGCCAAGCCTAAGCCTCTGACAGGCTTTTACCGGATTTTCTGCTCATTTTCCTGCTTATACCAAGTTTTGTGCTCATGCTGCCTTGGGAGTCTGAACAGCACCGTGTGCTCACAGGCACTGGTGCCCTGGGGGGTGGCCCTTACTGGTCCCCAAGAGCTTATTGTGAAATATTTAGGAATTCGATGAGCCCAGTTGTTAAACATCAATAGTGTGAAACCAGCCAGACTATTTCAGGGATTTCAGTAAGGCCTATCTATCAGAGCTCTCCCCACCCTCTCAGGCCCCCACCCCACCAACAGAGCCAGTTTTCCAGCACAATGCTGAATGGAATAGAGAACAAGGCTCACCCCAGGAAGCCCGCAGAGCCACTTGCCTTGGCTGTGTGGTTGCCATTCTGAGGTTTCCCTGATGGGAGCAAGTGTAACTAATGAGTGCCCCATGTGGCTAATTCAGTCTCACCTGGACACCCCAGGGCTTCCAAAGTAAACAGACTTCTTCCATCATTGTTGCCATCCCAGGTGCTGTTAGATTTTTGATTGATTTTCCTGGGAAACCAGCTCTGACATAGAGCTTCATTATGCAAAGACTTATTGGGGAGTGCACTTGAGTTCAAATCTTACAGGGAGGAAAGGAGGTCAGATTGCACAGAGGAAGGCTTGAACTGCAATGGAGTTGTCAAAAAGACATTAGCCAATCCCAAGAGAAGGACCGGTCATTAAATGGGGACTGACCATTGGACCGGGTGGTTCTTTTTGGAGTAGTGTGATTGCCGGGGAGGAACTTAGCTGAGAACCATCCGTCGACTGCCAACACTCCCCGGGGACGGGGAAATGAGTGCCTCAGTCTTCAAGGGTGATCTAGGTGGCTCTCTCACCTCTACTAAGGATCCTAAAGTGAGTACTGCTTTGAGCCACCTGGGTTTGGATTGCTCGGTTACGCAGCAGCAAATCACAAGATCATCAAGTATGTGGGGTCCTCAGCCTCTGACCAGGACAGTGATATTGCTTCATAGCTGTTTCATAAATGCTACAGTGAAATGTTCCAAAAAGTATTAATTTAAATGCATTCTTCAAACTTCATTAGGGAATTGAGAGTCTAAGACCTCTTTCTGTTATCTGTCTAGACATGTACAGGGATGTAAGTTTAGGGTTCAAGGCTTTTCTAGTAGATGTGGAGAGTGCCACATCTTTCTCTGTTTTCTCCCCCCACTTCTTTTTTGTTTTCCCCTTTATATTATAGTCCTTTTGATGCCACCTATAACCTTGTAAAAAGGAATATGAAGAGGTTGGCAAATAGAGAGTTGAGAGTGGTGGTGGTTGGGGTCACATTTCCTCCTTCAGAATGGAGTGGACCATATGCCATTTATCACTTGGGGGATATGTCTCTTCACAAGGACAGAGAACTTCAGAAGTTTGACCTTGCTAAGAAGATGCTATCATCTGGTCTTCTACCACAGAGGAGAAACTGGCTTTTCACAGAAAAATTTCAGCTGTTTCTCAATGGAGAGTGAATAGAATCTTCACTGTACTACAGTGAAAATGTAGACTTCATGGAAGGAAAAATGATTCTGAAATTATACCTAAATTGAATCCGACAGTGCACGAAGAGAACCTAACTTCTGCATATTGAGGTTTTGTCCCTTGCTATTGTAAATCTAATGTGGTCCAGGAAACTCAGATATATCAAGAAGCTTCCTGGGAATTCTTTGTAATCTGATTCATAATTTTGCACCCCTGCCCTTCTCTGGTGTGTTTTTGGGTATATATAGAGCGGACTGATGAACAGACCAGGGGAAGAGTGTAGAAACATTAACGAAGAAATGTTAACTAGTTCACAAGACTAACTCAACCACAATCTCTTTTGTGCATTGGAATTACAGACCTGAAGAGGGATTCAATCCCAGTCCCCTCCCCATGAGGCAAGGGAGGCCCAGAGGATTTAAATAATTTGTCGAATAACCCATTGCCAATTGTTGGCAAGATGGTATTAGAAAACCAGCCATTGTTTGTGTTGTGACTACATTAACTCCTTTTAGAAACGTATTCTTCCCCAAGAGCTGAATAAGAGAGAGGTGGTTTGGGCCCGTGGAACTTATTCAAGGCAATCTGGTGAGACTGAATTAAAAAAACAGTACCCTGTGATAGAGAAGGGAGTTAATCGGATGGCAATCACATTAAACTTTCCTGAGCATAGTCTTATTGAACCTAATGTTAGAGCTAGCATAGTTTCCTCTAGGATAACATTCTAAGGGGAAAGAAGTTTGCTCTTCTTTCCTGCCTTTTATTAAAGAAGTTAGAGACTAAGTTCCCAGGTTTGGTTTCTGCTATGTTGCTGCCAGCTTTGTTTCTGTTCTCAAAGAAACCCGGCAGCTGGCTAGTTAAATAAATCTCAGTTCTTCCTGCTAGGCTTGGTAGCTTATGAAAGGTCTATTAGTCTGATTTTGTCGTCAGGGAGAGTCATTTATTTACTCTGCTTCCCTTGGTTTAAACTCTTTATCAGGTGGGGCTGATTGTTGATATGAGGCAAACAGAAAGATAAGTTGTTATATGGATGTAGACAATTCTGGTATGTTGGAAATAGTATTTAGAAGAAGTCTCCAGACAAATATCAGGCCAAGATACAGTTAGATTTTCTGTATAAACTTGAGAAGAATAACAACTGAATAAGAAACATACCTGGGACGCCTGGGTGGCTCAGTTGGTTAAGCGGCTGCCTTCGGCTCAGGTCATGATCCCAGCGTCCTGGGATCGAGTCCCACATCGGGCTCCTTGCTCAGCAGGGAGCCTGCTTCTCCCTCTGCCTCTGCCTGCCTCTCTGTCTGCCTGTGCTCACTCTCTCTGACAAATAAATAAATAAAATCTTTAAAAAAAAAAAAAAAAGAAACATACCTAAAGACAGGATCGGATGGGAATGTGTTAAGATAAGTTCTGTAAAATCACTTGTATCAAACTATTTTTAACCTACAAAAATGGCAATGTTTTCTAATTCGACCAAACATACTTTGTTGCCTATATAAAAATCAGTTTGATTTAATATTTATTTCTTTATTTTTGAGCAAATGCCCTATTAAGAGCTTTGGGCAAACTTACCCTGCATAATTAGGTTCCTTATTTGAAAAGTGGAGATAATTATAGGTTTTATGTATGTATGTATTTGAAAAAATCAGTGTATCTAGCCTGGCACACATTGGCTTACTACTTAGATTTTCCACAGCCAAGAACCCTAGGGGCCAACCTCAGGTGCTGGCTAATGCCTTTAACGTGTTCCTTGGGTTCCTTAAGCCTCTCTTGCTCAATCTCTTAGTCACAGATTGAAATCAGTCTGTTCTCAGCTGCCTGCAGCTCAAATCATTGGCTCTAGCACATTTATATTGCAATTTTATTTTTATTTTTATTTTTTTAAAGATTTTATCCATTTATTTGACAGAGATCACAAGTAGGCAGAGAGGCAGGCAGAGAGAGAGGGGGGAAGCAGGCTCCCCGCTGAGAAGAGAGCCCGATTCGGGGTTCGATCCCAGGATCCCGGGATCATGACCTGAGCCGAAGGCAGAGGCTTTAACCTACTGAGCCACCCAGGTGCCTCTTATATTGCATTTAAAAAAAAATTATTTATTTATCTGACAGAGATTTCACAAGTAGGCAGGGAGGCAAGCAGAGAGAGGGGGAAACAGGCTCCCCCCTGAGCAGAGAGCCCAATGTGGGCTCCATCCCAGGACCCTGAGATCATGACCTGACCTGAAGGCAGAGGCTTAACCCACTGAGCCACCCAGGCGCTCCTTATATTGCATCTTTTAATCTTCAAGCTCTGCCATTTGTTTTTATTTTTCATTTTATTGAGATATAATTGACATAGCACTATATGAGTTTAAGGTATATAGCATAATTGCTTGCGGTATATGACATCCCTAGTAGTTACATATTTTATATCTACAAGTTTGTACCTTTTCACTGACATTCGTTGAAACCTGCCTCCCCCACCCCAACCTTCTGCCTCTGGTAACCACAGATATGATCTCTATTTCTATGAGTTTGGGTTTTTGGTTTGTGTGTGTGTTTGTTTTTTAAGTGAGATTGTACAGCATTTGTTCTCTCTGACTTATTTCACTTAGTGTAATGGCCTAAAGGTCTGTCCAATGGCAAGTCTCAAGCAGCAGGATTTCTTCCTTCTTTATGGCTGAATAATACCTAAATAGATATATAGATATATATACATGTCAATGACATTTTCTTGACCCATTCATCCATCAATGGACACATAGGTGTTTCCCTTGTCTTGGCTATTGTAAATAATGCTGCAATCTCTGCCTTATAGATCAGTTGTTTGCAACCCAGGCTGCATAGTAGAATGACCCAGCTTTTAAAATGTACCAATGTCTGGAATCTACCCTTCAGCTCCTAAATCCATTGGTTGTAGGGTCCAAGACATTGGGATTTTCTCAGGAGCTCCTTAGGTGATTCTAATATGCAGGCTGGGCTGAGAACCAAAGTGCCCTGAGAAATTACTCCATACCTATACATCTTTGTATTTATTTATTTTTTAAAGTAAGCTGTATGCCCAGTCTGGAGCTCAAACTCGTGACCCCAAGATCAAGGGTCACATGCTCTACCAATTGAACCAGCGAGGCACCCCTTGCTTACACATCTTGATTAATGTTTTTCTTCTCCCTCCCCAAGGACCCAGGATCCTGAGGACTTACCCCATGTCATACTTACATCTTTTGTCTGGTATTTGCATATAGTCTTTTTCATCTCATTCCCAATCATGAATCTGTAAGTAATTCGTGAGGAAGAAGTTTTTCCCATAGGAAGAAAGGTGCTGATACTGGAAACTGGAGGGTTCTTGGGTAGGGAGAGCTCGGGTTACTGCTAGTGGGATTCTCCTGTTCCAGTGGGAACCCCAAGAAACTTGAATCTAGCTTTAAGAACTGCACAGAGATACAGGAGATAAGCAGTCTCCTGAAACATGCCGGTGGGGGGGGGGTACTCTGAGATGTGTCACTGTTCTTTCATTTTTGTTCTCACTCATCTTGGTATAACCTGCAGTGCAGGACACAAGCCCTTGTCCGTTATTACTGTCTTTGCTGAGCCAGTTACCCTCTCCTCATGCTGACAGCTGGAATTTTATCCATGCCTTAATTCTTTTTTTTTTTTTTTAAGATTTTATTCATTCATTTGACAGACAGAGATCACAGGTAGGCAGAGAGGCAGGCAGAAAGAGAGGAAGGGAAGCAGGCTCCCTGCTGAGCAGAGAGCCCAATGTGGGGCTCGATCCCAGGACCCTGGGATCATGACCTGAGCCGAAGGCAGAGGCTTTAACCTACTGAGCCACCCAGGCACCCCTTATCCATGCCTTAATTCTAAATTCTACCTGCCCCACAAAGCCTTTCCTGACCACCCCTTGCCTGTCTCACGTATTGTTTGGAACTTCCATAGCATATGACAGCTGCCAGAGTAGAAACAGCTGTGGACGGGGAACCAGGCCAGTCTCTAATTCTGCACAAACCAATAGTGTTTGAGCATCTATATTCACAGTATCTGTTGACTGAATGACTGATTGCATGAATGAATGAACTGTCTTGGGTGAGAAACTTTTCTGAGTCTCCCTTTCTTTTTTTTTTTTGGAAGAGAGACATTATAGAGAGGTGGTTTTTTGTTTTGTTTTCTAAGAGTGATCCTTGGGAATGCCTGTATCAAAAATCCCTTGGGGTTCTTGTTTAAATGCTGAGTCCTGCCTTCTTATCTGAATCCCCATTGCTGGAGGCCTAAGAAAGTTTAACATTGCACCCCAAGTGATTATTATGCTCAATAAAATGGAATCACCATTTAATTGGTTGTTATTGGCTCAATGAAAGTGACATGATGACAGTCCAAATATAAAACCATGGACATCGTAGAGATGGGAAATACTTTTTGTGGAAGGTTGATGGAAGTAATCCCTTGGTTGGACATTGTTTAGTGGAAAATACTTGAAGTGCTCCAGTAACATTGGGAAGGTCTGCAGGTGGGAAGACATTAGTCACAGTGATAGTGGTACCTGTGAATCTCATCAATTATTCACATATCCTCCCCTTTGTAGGTGATAATTATGCATTAAATACCTTGCTCATTAGGCTAAGGCAAGCACTGGGGACATAGGGGGTGGTTTTTGCCACATCAGCTCCATGTAGATGTGGCCATTATTATTGCTCATACTTGGCAGTGTTGGTCCGGAACCAGGAACCAGAATCCCTGGGAGGTAACTTAGTCCAATTTCCAAGATACTTGACTGTCTTTGTACAAAATCTTGACTCTATGTCACCCCTTCTTTTTCCACTGGGCCCTAAAGATTCTGGTTTCCAGAAGAATGACTTCTAAATTTTAAAAATGAAGTAAGGAAGAAGAAGATCTACTTTTAAAGAATTTTTAGTAGATATCTTTGCTGTGATGTTTCAAACCGAAGCAGGGGCTACATGTTATATTACAGGTTTTTTTAGACTGAAATTCTCCTAAAGATATAAAATTACCAGCTGTGATGACTTTATTCATGGCTAAACCAGCATTTGGCTTCAGATGAAACTTCTCGTCATCAAAGAAAGAGCAGACTTGCTGTGATTCTGATTAATTGTCAGAGACCTTCTTGTAAGAAAAGCTGGCTTTTATTTCTGACTGTATTACTGAGCCCCTCTGTGATCTGAAGTATGTTAAAGAGCTTTGGGATATCTAGTTTCACATTCTGTAAAATGGAGATAAAAATACATTGCATACATCTTTCAGAAGCACCATGAGGATTAACGAGATAATGTTAGCAGGCATATTAAAGTCACCCAATTTTTTTTTTTGTATTCAGACTTCTGATTCATTCCTCCTACTAAAAAAAGGGTCATGTATTAGGGGGAAAAAAGAAACTATGAAGGATTAAGATTATAGTGAGCTGTAATAGTAATTTCCCTAAAAGAATGAGCACGATGACAAGGAGGATTATTAAGCTCCTACATATAAATCTTTCCTTTTACTTAAATTCCATGTTTTGTCCATACTTTAGAAAAGAATTTTTTTACAGTACTGGGAATCTTGATCCATATGTCAGGCTATCTGTTTAATGTAAAAACCACTAAAAGGGACTGAAACCTTATATTATCAGTAATAATTTGCTTTACTGAGTAATGAGGGTGATATCCCTAAGCAAGTAATAAGCCCAGAGCCCAGCTCCGGGCTGAGTGTTGTTATCTTATCTCTGGGACAACTCAGTCCCTGCTGGAGGAAATTCATGAACCAAAATTCATGGACTGAGGGTAAGAGAGTAGCTATCCATCATCACAGGCCCATCCATCATGCTGTTGCCCCACATCGTGTGGGGAGTTTGCCTGCCATGAATTTCATCAGTGGCTGTATTTCATAAGTCGATCCTGGTGATCAGACAGGGTCACCCTGAAACCCCATCTGGAGAGTCAGGCATCACACGGCTGTCTGTCACTTCTAGATTGATGGCTATCCCAGCATCTGTAGGTTTTAAAGATATGGAAAACAGCTTAGAAAAAGCTCAAGGAGCAGCTCGGCAGCTAAGTGGACACAAACGACAGGAATGGTGGGCTGAGGGGGAGAAGAGTGGCTGGTGGGGGATAAAGCAAAGCAGAAAAAAAACAGGAAATAAAACATGGGGGAAGAGACATATATAAGCAAAGTCAGGGAAGGGGGTACCAGAATGACAGTAAAAATGAGGATAAAAGGAAAAGAAAGCACCCTGGGATGGAAGTCAGCCAGAAAGATAATCATGTCGCATTCACTGAGAGGATAGGTTTGGAGGCAAATTCTCCGCAGAGTCCCCATGTCAAATGTACATGCATCTGCTTTCCCAGGAGCCTGTCATTTTCAGCCTGTCGTCTCTTCCCCACTCAGTCCTTTCAGTAAGCGAGGCCAATGTGATCCCTGTTCTACGTGTGAGGAAAGGGTTTATTGTGAAGCAGATAAAGCAGGAGCTGTAGGGCACTTCGGGAGCGCAGGTTCCTTCCAGGGCTCTAGGAGGGGTCCTAACAATGTGGTTACATCCTCACGTATTTCCGTGAACTTTACAAGAGGAGCCATAGTCCAGATTACTGCTGTCTTTTTCCTTTCTGACTTCTCCATCACGTGTCACCTCCTGTTGGGTGACCTTGGAGCATTTTTGGCAACTGGCTGAGTGACGTTGAGTTGAGGTTGCATTTAGATGACATGTAGTGGAATATGTTTAGGTGTTTTTAGGTTATTTCCATGAATGGATAAGTTGCTGCTAGCTGTTCCCGGGTGGGAGTAGCTTTCCAGGCATGCCCTGTGGTGCCCTTCTGCTCCCAGTCAGTCTCCAGTTCTGATAGCCGTTGGCTCTGTGGACAGTAGAGAAGAAAGAAGGCTTGAAATGAAGGGAAGAAGCTAGTTTGGGGGGATGTTTTCTAGTCATTGGATGTGTGAGATTGTAAGCAGACCATGAAAAGACATGGGGAAACGTGAGTGGGTATTACCAAGTGAAAGAAGCCAATCTGAAAAGTCTCCACACTATATGATTCCAACTGATGGACATTCTGGAAGAGGCAAGAAGACAGTAAAAAGATCCGTAGTTGCCAGTGGTTAGGTGTGTGTGTGTGAGACAGGGATGGCAGGCAGGGAGGTGATGAGTCAGACTGCACAGAGGATTTTCAGGGCAGTGAAAACACTCTTGTATTATAATGATGGATCAATGTCACTATACATTTGCCCAAACCCATAAAATGTACACCACCAAGAGTGAACCCTGAAGTAAACTGTAGTCTTTGGGTGATTATAATGTGGCAATGTAGATTCATCTTTGAAATGAAACTAAGAATGAGGCATTCTGATGAGTGATGCAGGTAATGGGGGAGGCTCTATATGTGTGGGAGTGGGGGTAAATGGTAAATTTCTGTCTCTTCCTCTCAATTTGCTTATAATCTTAAATTGCTCTAAAAATGTCTTAATAAGAGACACCTGAGTGGCTCAGTCAGTTAAGCGTCTGCCTTCGGCTCAGGTCATGATCCCTGGGTCCTGGGATTGAGAGCCCCACATCAGGCTCCTTGCTCAGTGGGGAGCCAGCTTCTCCCTCTGCCTGCTACTCCCCCTGTTTGTTTGCTCTCTCTCTCTCTGACAAATAAATAAAATCTTTTTTAAAAAGTCTTAACAAAATTGGAAACCCAGTAAAAATACAAAAATGGCCAAAAAAAATGTAAGCAGTGGGAATTCAGTTGTTTTTGAAGCCTTGTCAAAGTGGCGCTTCCTTCTGTTCAGTAATTTACTTGATAATGTGGCACATATAATTATAGGCACATCATTTTTCTTTTTGATGGAAATCCCACAAAATAGAATTTATTATAATTGCTGTGTTTGTAAGGCAAAACCAGTACAAAGAGCAAGTACAACTAAGGGTGAAGTTGCTTTTTAAAAGTGGGTGCCAGGGACACCTGGGTGGCTCAGTCAGTTAAGCCACTGCCTTCAGCTCAGGTCATGATCCCAGGGTCCTGGGATCGAGTCCCGCATCAGGCTCCTTGCTAAGCAGGGAGCCTGCTTCTCTTTCTGCCTCTGCCTGCTTGTGTGTGTTCTGTCTCTCTCTGACAAATAAATAAACAAATGAAATCTTTAAAAAAAATAAAAGTGGGTGCCAAAAAAAAGTGGATGCAAACCATCAATAAGAGAAAAACAAATTTCAATTAATCATTCTTTTTGTTCCCTTTAAAAAATATTATGAAATTGTCATCATACGAAAAGATTATCCAAGAGTATGCAGCTGAAAATGTAGGAGGAAAAGTATTATAGCAGCATGTGAGGCAACATAAAAATATCTTATTATCAGGATTTTGTGAATCTGTGGTATTTGTTAGCTTTAAAATTGTTTTCGTTATGATTTAATTTCTTTTTTTTTTTTTTAAGATTTTATTTATTTATTTATTTGTCAGAGAGAGAGAGAGAGCACAGGCAGGCAGAGTGGCAGCAGAGGCAGAGGGAGAAGCAGGCAAGGAGCCCGATGCGGACTCGATCCCACGATGCTGGGATCATGACCTGAGCCGAAGGCAGCGGCTTAACCAACTGAGCCACCCAGGCGTCCCATGATTTAATTTCTTGCTATAAGTACTTTCATATTTAATTTTGGATTATAATTGTGTAATTTTTCTTTGAGTAGATCTCTAAATCATATATAATCTTTAGGTTCCACAAAACCTAGATTTGATCCTGGACACAAGAGGTCAGATATATTTTTTCTGAGATCACATGGCGACTGGTGAAATAGACCACACGGCTCAGAACAGCGGAGTTCTCTCCCCTGACCTGTCCACTCCTTGGTCTTTCTTAAGCTTTAAGAGAAAAGTGGAAGACAGTGCTACCCTGGCTATGTGATCCAGAACACACACACACTTTTAAAAAATCACAAAAAAACATAAACATCACAAGAATGTGACCCAGGGGCGCCTGGGTCATTTAGTAGTTTGAGTGTCTGGCTCTTGATTTTGGCTCAGGTCATGATCTCAGGGTTGTGGGATCAAGCCCCATGTCGCGCTCTGCACTCGGCGCACAGTCTGCTTAAGATTCTCTCTCTCCAGACTCTTAATCTCACAAAACAGACTGAGGGTTGCTGGGGGGAGGGGAGGATGGTAGTTGGGTCATGGACATTGGGGAGGGTATGTGCTATGGTGAGTGCTGTGAAATGTGTAAGCCTGATGATTCACAGACCTGTACCCCTGGGGCAAATAATACATTATATGTTAATAAAAATAGTTAATTAAAAAAGTAAATAAAAAATAAAATAAAATTAAGATTCCCTCTCTCCCTCTGCCCCTCCCCCCACCGTGTGTGCGTGTGTATGTGCGCACATGCGCGCTCTTTTTCTCCCAAAATAAATAGAATCTTTTTTTTTTTTTTAAATGAATGTGACCCAGAGGGAAATGACTAATAAGTCAATGATTTTAAGTGGTAAATTTAGTTATTAAAAAATATTAAAATGTAAAACAAAGTATTAACTGAATTCATTAGTTATTTTCTTTTCATACAGAGATGAATAGAGAGTACAAATGTGTATTCAGCAGTCAACAGAAATAGTGCCAAACTCAAAAACAGTAAACCTTGGTTAAAGACCGTGTTCCACTTCTAAGGAGCCTGGTGATCATGGCAGATTCTGTTCATTGTCCCCATGAGTCCCTCCTGTTTTCTCCCGTTTAGTGCCCATTGCTCCGGTATCCCCTCCCAGCTTGACAACATTCTCCAGCCTTCCCGTAAGTTTTGGCCAGTGGGTTGCAGGTAAGAATGATGTGGGCAATTCTGTATAATGTTCTTACACAGTTCTTACAGTGTTCAAGAAGAGGTTATCTGCTTGTCCCTTTCATCTTTCCTTTCCCCGCAGCGGGAATGCAGACTGCATTCACCTGTGAAGGGCAAAACCCAAGAAAGCGACAAGATAGAAGGAGCCAAGGTCCTCAGACCGTTCCATGCTGTCTCTAGACTGTGACATGAGAGAGAAATAAATAATTAAATGGGCTTTTTGGGAAGAGGTAGTAGCTAATGCTATGGTAGTAATCCTATTGCGATATCAAAATGTACCAATCAGGATGTACATCCTAAACTTATATGTTAATTCTAGGTCCATTTTGTAAAAAGATTTCTTTTTGTTTCTGTTTTTGTTTATTTATTTGTTTTTTTGAGCTGCTGTATTTTGAAGTCTCCTTGCAAAAATAAGCTTGTAAAAATAGTTTGCATGGTAACCAACACAGTAAACTCTGGGCAAGTTACCACCTCCCACAGCTTCTGTTTCCTCACCCATAAAGTGGGGACCATAATACCAATTCTGGCCATGCATGCAATTGCTCTAAGTATTAAATTAAATCATGCAAATCAGAGGTGAGCACACTACATTGTATAATATAAAATATTATTTATGTTTGGGTGTTATCACTATTGGGGGAAGAAGATGAAATGAAGGTTTTATTTTTTATTTATTTTTTAATGAACTTTTTATTTTGGAGTAAGTGTAGATTAACAAAGTAAGTGCAGAATTCTAGTATACGCTTAGCCAGTACCCCTGATGTTAACATTTTACATTCCTGTGGCACATTTTTTAAGACTAAAAAATCAGCATTGGTCCATTGCTATAAATCCAGACTATTGGGATTTCACTAGTTTTTCCACTAAATACCTTTTTTTTTTTTCTTCCAGGATCCCATCCATGTGACAACATTGCATTAGTTGCCATATCTCTTGGTCCCTTTGGTCTGGAGATTTTCTGTTTTTCCTTATTTTTCATGACCTTGACAGGCCACCCCTGCCTTTCTTTATGACCCTGACAGTTTTAAGGGGTACTGGCTAGGTATTCTGGGGAAGGTTCCTCTATTTGGGTTTTTCTGTTGTTGTTTTCATGATTTAATGATGGTGATGGCTTGGGCAATTTTATTTTTAGTGAAAAAAGTGAAGTAGGATAGAAAGGGATGAGAGGTTTAAAAAAAAATGAGAGTAAGAGAGACCAAGAGAGAGAGCAGACAAGTGAGAATAACCACTCTATTTAAATCTGACTGCTTAATTAGCTCTAACTACTGTCCTAGTTAGCATGCCCCTGTGGCACAGTAGAATTTTGTACATTAGCCTATTAAGGTACCTTTGAGAATCGCAAGAACGTATTCAGCTTCTTTCTCTCTCCTCATAACTCTGAATGAGCCCAAGTTGCCCACTTACTGTCCCTTCCAATTATTCTGGAAAAATAGCTAAAAAGCACTAGGTTTGAGTCTGGAACTTGATGGCAGTTAGGTTTTCAGTGGGGTGGGCATCTTGTCCAGTGGAATAGAAAATAATCAATTTTTAAATTTAATGCTTTTTTTTTTTTTTTTAAGCAAAACTGTTCACTGACAGCTTCAAAGCCATAGTGAGCTAGTTGGCAGACCCTTAGCACACTGAGAAGCCTTCTTACCTTCTCTCTCTCCAAAGAGAGAGAGAAGGTAGATAGGGCAGAGGAGGAGAGGGAGAGAGGAACATTACAAAGGCAAATAACAATTATAGGTAAGAAAAAAGATGAGATTTGGTGAATTTAGGATCTTGAAGAAAAGTTTCAAGGAACAGGGAAGCTAAAATCTTTCCTTGGATGCTGATCTATAGTCTGACTCCTCTGATATAATAAAGGGAAAGTAATATTTCGAAGTTGTTTTTTTTTTTTTTTTTTAAGCAGTCTCTAGGGGCACCTGGGTGGCTCAGATGGTTGAGCATCTGCCTTTGGCTCAGGTCAGGATCCCAGGATGCTGGGATCGAGTCCCACATTCGGCTCCCTGCTCAGTGAAGAGCCTGATTCTCCCTCTATCTCTGCTGCTTCCCCTGCTTGTGCTCTTTTGCTCTCTCTGTCAAACAAATAAATAAAATCTTAAAAAAAAAAAAAAAAATCTCTACATCCCACTTGGGGCTCTAACTCACAACCATAAGATCAAGAGTCCCACGATCTTCTCATTGAGCCAGCCAGGTATTCCAGAAAGTAATATTTTGATTGGGACCAGAATTATCCTATATATTTCATTTTGTATTTACTTTTCAAGTTGATCAAACCCTGGGTAAGAGTCTGCCAGGCAATATTGTTTTTAATATTTTAAGTAAAGGTATCCATCTTGAATAGCATTAGAATTGCCTAAAAATGGGCCGTCTGCCTGGGTGGCTCAGTCAGTTAACTGTCTCCCTTTGGCCTGGGTCATGATCCCAGGATCCTGGGATAGAGCCCTGCATTGGGCTCCTTGCTCAGTGGGGAGCTTGCTTCTCCCTCTGCCTGCCACTCCCTGTGCTCATGCTCTCTCTTTTTTCTGACAAATAAATAAAATCTTGAAAAAAAAAAGGATTAACTAAAAATGTTTACTATGTAATTTCTTTTCTAACTATATAAAGTGTTGAGTATAGAAAATTGGCATGCGCACACGTGCACGCGCACACACACGCACACACACCCCTATATTTAAAAAATCTAACTAGAGAAAACTATGACTGGGAAGGTTCTGCTTTTGATTAAATTTCAGAGTCCATTCTTCAAAGAGCTCTTTTGGCTGAGTGATTAAATCCAACCCACAGATAGCTCTGTAGTGTTATCTTTCATCTAAGATCCATCGCTGGATATCTTGTCTGGGCTCAAATGGCCACACCTCAGAGAACACTTGGTGTATATGATCTTTGTCAACACCCGCTTTTCTCTGTCTGTACCTGGCTTCCCTCTGACCATTAGTCTCCCTGTTGAGTTCCCTCTATCTCCCTTCACCCCCACAGCTCAGCCTAACTCACTCCTCCTCCAGACTCAGCCCAGTTTTTACCACATCCTGCTGAGTGTGCTTCTTAAATGCATCTCAGTTTCATCCATGTCTTCCTCTACTATCCGGGTCTGACACTACTAGTCTTCTGGTGTGACACTCCACTACCCCTTTTCTTTTCTTTCTTTTTTCTTTTCTTTTTTAAAGCTTGTGTATGTATGTATGTTATCTCTACACTTATCATGGGGCTTGAACTCATGGCCCTAAGATCAAGGGTCACATGCTGTTTGGACTGAGCCACCCAGGCGCCCTTCTACTACCTCTTTTCTTCGGGACTAGTGCACAATCTCCAGTGTAGCTGGCTGGAGTGGTATCTCTGATACATGATTCTCTTTGTACCAGTTCCACATATGGCTTTTACGTGGCTTCATTCTCCTACTCCAAAGGAAAAAAAATCAAAATTCCTGAAAAACACTGATCATAGATCTAGCTTTGCTAGATTTGGTCTATCCATATTGTCCCAGCCAAAAGTTTGACATGTCTACCTTGTTGTTCTTATTCCCCATCTCTCCTGCTTTCCCTCCCTTGTCTGTGTGTCTGTATGTCTGTATGTATTTATCTGGCACCATGCCCAGTATGCAGCCCCACTCAGGGCTTGAACTCACAACCTTGAGATTAGACCTGAGCTGAAATTAAGAGTCAGATGCTTAACCAACTGAGTCACCCAAGTGCCCCTCATCACCCCTTGTCTTTCTCATTTCTCTCCCCACTGTTGATGCCTCAGCCATTTCTTTGAGTCCCTAGAAGATGCTCTGCTCTTTCCCTTTCTTCCCAAGACCTTCACTCACTCTTCAAATCCCTTTTCTCTCATCCTTCAAGATTCAAGCCCCCATTCAGCCCCCAGGAGAATCTCTCTGACCTTCCTCTTCTACTAGTTTAGGTTGGGTTTCTCTACTGTGCATCCATAGCACTCTCAATCTCTTTAATAAAGAAATCCTCTTTTGTGATTATTTGTGAGTTTGTTAAATATTTTGTAAATAAGTAAATTTCTTAACTATTTCAAAGAAGCATACATTCTAAACCCCTCACAGGCCATATTTTAGAGGAGTAGAAGATTCACCAAAGTTGCAAAATTATGGCAAATAAATGGTAGCAGGGTGTCATATCTTCTTAGTGTAAGTTTTCTGTTATTCTACAATATTATTTTTAAAAAGATTTTATTTATTTATTTGACAGACAGAGATCACAAGTAGGCAGAGAGGCAGGCAGAGAGAGAGAGAGAGGAGGAAGCAGGCTCCCTGGACCTGGGATCATGACCTGAGCCAAAGGCAGAGGTTTTAACCCACTGAGCCACCAGGCGCCCTACAATATTATTGACAACAGTTTTGCATTGCACTTTAAACCCATAGGAAAATTTCTTTTTGATAGTATGCTCAGAATTTAGTTTTCTCTACCCTCTTTTCTTATACTAAGTGAGAGCCCACAGTAGGAGGAACTGGGTGGTATAATTGAGCATGTTATAATTTTAATGGCAGGAGTTAAGCATGCCTGGGATTACTCACAAGAGATCACTGGCTATACCTGATAACAATCTTGGTTTTGTTATATGCCTGCATACGTAGTTATTCTTAAACTCATATCCAAATGCAGTTAACTATAACAACTATGGAAGGGGTTGCATGCTTCTAGAGAATGAAATATATCATGAAACAAAATGTATAATTGTGGATTGTAAGTAGCAATTCCAAAAAGATTCATAATTGCTGATCTATTTCTTCTCTTCTAACCACTCTTGTTTTCAAGCTTCTAACGTATCTACACCTAACATATTCCCCCGCCCTCCATTTTGGCAAATGTGATATGTTTGATCATTATTCTTTTCCCTTTGAAAACATACATATTTTCCCTTGGTTATTTCTAGAAGAATAGTTTTCAGTTTTGAGTTATAAAAAACAGCTTTAAATTTAATTCTGAAAAAATTTGCTTCTGCAGCTAGAAAGATGTTGTTCTTTGGAAGCTATTGAACACAGCTCACAAACTTCTGTCATCTGTGTGTTCACATTGAGAGAAAAAGTGCATTTAGATCTATTTATAGGGTTATGTCGCTAGAGATTTGGTATTTTATTCCAACTGAACATCGTAGATTGTGGGAAAACATACAAGTGTGTCTTGGTATTTGCATTATGACTATGATTGACTTGCTGTGACATTCCATCCTCCTAATGAATATAAAATCATTGCTAACATGTCCTCATTCAGCAGAAATACATAAACAATGAGGGAAAGTAATTAAATTTTAGCTTACACTTGACTGAGTGGTTACCGGTTTGGGGCAGCAGCCACAAAAAGCCAGGCAATCTCCCATGATGCCAGGCTATCAGGCACTTTCCAGCAGTGACAGGTGATTACGGTTTTCTTCTTAGAAAAGTTCCCAAATATTTCATAAAAAGTCCTTAAGGTCAAATAAAACATATATTCTCTTGGTTGTGAGAATGCATTCTGTAAACATGCTTTCTGTGCACTTTCTGGTTTGTGATTGCCATGGAGTCCCCTTCTTTCCCTGTTGGTAGGGACTTGCTTATTCCAGCTGACAGAATCTTATGGCCACTCATACCCAGTCCTTCACACGTGTGCCACCTCCCCCCACCTGCCCCACTGCCTGCACTACTCATCTCGTCACGCCTCTTTTCTTGATGCCAGAGCAGAGTTGAATTTCATAACTCTGGGACTATGATGTACTTGGGACAGTCTCAGTTGGAACTCTAAATGTGTTTCCCTTTAGGAATTCATGTGGTAGAATTCCTCCATGAAGTGTTGAATAGGTTCTCCCCTCTGCCTTGGGACCAAATCATTACATAATAATGGTTGTGTAGAAAGTATGTTAACAACTGACTTGGGGGGTATACCTGGGCAGCTCAGTCAGTTAAGCATCTGCCTGCAGCTCAGGTCATGATCCCAGAGTCCTGGGATCCAGTCCCACACTGGGCTCCTTGCTCAGTGGGGACCGTTCTTCACCCTCTGCCTGCCGCTTCCCCTGCTTGTGCGTGCGAGCTCGCTCTCTCTGACAAATAAATAAATTTAAAAAAACACTCAAGAAACAAAATTGACAGCGGGTTGGGGTGGTGGTGATTTGGGGAAAACTGAAATTGCCTGGACTTCTAGCACTATTCATATTCCTATACTATTTATATTCACTTAGTATCAAAATGATTGTGATTAGGGATGCCTCAGCGGCTCAGTCAGTTAAGTGTCATGATCTCAGGGCTGTGAAATCTGCTTAAGATTTTGTCTTTCTCCAATTATCATATGAGCTCCCTGATATGAGGAATTTGAGAGGCAATGTGGGGGGTTTGGGGGGTAGGGAAGGAAAAAAATGAAACAAGATGGGATCAGAGGGAGACAAACCATAAGAGATTCTCAATCTCACAAAACAAACTGAGGGTTGCTGGGGGGAGGAGGGTAGGGAGAGGGTAATTGGGTTGTGGACACTGGGGAGGGTATGTGCTATGGTGAGTGCTGTGGAGTGTGTAAACCTGGCGATTCACAGACCTGTGCCCTGGGGGCAAATAATACATTATGTGATTTTAATAAAAAATAAAAAAATTTTTTAAAAAAGATTTTGTCTTTATCTATCTGGTCCTCCCCGTGCCTCAAAAAAAAAAAAAAAAAGCAGTTTGTATTAAAAAATGAATTGTGATTTGTGATTTTAAGAAATATAGCAGTTTTGAAACAATCAATGGAGACTGTTATTATAGGCATGGTATAGCAATCAAGTCAAAAGTAAAAAGCAAGGCTCTAAAGACTAACCTTCATCCCATATTTACAAAGTGTTGTAATTCTAGAATTTCACCAAAGATTAACTATGTGAAGTCTGTGAAATCAAGATGACCGGGAATAATCTTGAGTTTGACTTTTCTCTTTTACCACTCCTACCCCTAAAACTTAATATACATTCAAAAAGCAGTAAATGGTTTAGAAGTAAATGGTGTTTTATTAGGTTACTTAAGTGTGGATTTTTTGTTTTGTTTCATTTTATAGAGAGGAAGAAAGAGAGAATCTCAAGCAGGTTCCATGCCCAGCTCAGAGCCTGATGCTGGGCTTGATCTCACAACCCTGAGATCATGACCTGAGCAAAAATCAAGAGTCAGACATTTGACTGAGCCCAGGCACCTCTATTTATGTTGTTGTTGTTTTTTAATATATAGGTTTTAATTTTATTTAAAAATATTTAAATTTTAACATGAGGTGTCATATTGTTTAATGTTAGCATACAGTGTTGTATTAGTTTCAGGTGTATGATAAAGTAGTTCTAGGTTATTTATGTTTTTTAAAAAATTATCCCCAAAGGAAATGTCTATTGATCCCTAATCACTGTGCCCTTTGGGGATTAGTGAGAAATAAATGGGTGAGAAAGAAAACAAGTATTTGTATTGGTGAACCTGAATGTACAGGTTAGAAAGGTCCTGTGGCTACAGGAATGGGGATGGATTTCATTAATTAAAATTAAAAACTTGGAGTGGAAACCACATGGGAAACAGATCCTTAGAGGAAAGAGAGAGCAGCTTCTCAGACAAGAATTAAGTAAGTGGCCAAAAATGGTCTATCACATGATTGTATAATTATATGGGTAGTTTCTTCGATGAAAGAAAGATAATTTGGGAACTAATGGAGAACAGACTAATAGGGGCAAATAAGCTAGATACATGAATGACTTTTCTTCTTCAGCCGAAGCCTTCCTATTGATGTGTTACCCTTCTTAAAGGATCATGGAAATGAAGTTTTCTCTAAAGAGGAGGTCTCTAGTGTATGAGTTACATCTTTAAATATTTTATTTTTGAACTTTAATTTTTTTGCCTTTCTAAAGGCAGCTTTATAGTAAGATACTTTCTTTTCTTTTTAAGATTTTATTTATTTATTTGACAGAGAGAGGGGGAAGCAGGCTCCCCGCCGAGCAGAAAGCCTGATGTGGGCTCGATCCCAGGACCCTGAAACCGTGACCTCAGCCGAAGGCAGAGGCTTAACCCACTGAGCCACCCAGGTGCCCCTATAGAATGATACTTTCAAAAGTATCAGGGGAATCATGAGTAACAAGAGGTTGGGACAGGCTGAGAAGTCTGAGGACAAACTGTGAGCTTGAGGAGCTAGGAGTGCAAAAAGGAGATTGCACCTTTGTATAGAAACACCTGTTATGGAGGGAGAGAAGCAGGGCACCCTGCTTACAGAAAGGAAATCAAAGTCAAATGTCATGCCAAACTAGTGTTAAAGAAAGAGATAACAGGCTCCAAATGGACTCACTTGTACTAAAACCCATGTCTGCAAACCAAGACTTACTACTTAACCTAATTGTAGTTGCAGCCTCTCCCAAGAATGTAATCTTTAACCAGTCGGTCTCGAAATTATTTGGCCAGCACTAGTGAGGTAATCTGCCTGATGGACCCCTGCATTCCTCCAAAGGGAGGTAACCTTGCCTGAAACAATCCACTCTTTGCCAGAGGAACTTCCTTGCTCTGACTCCTTCTGCCTCTAAGGGTCTTCCATTTTGTCCAGCTCCTTGGAACTCCTTCCCATCTGCTAAAATGGGATGCTGTCCCATTCATGAATCATTAAATAAAGTCAATTTGATCTTTAAATTTACTCAGTGGAGTTTTGTTTTTTAACATGAGAGAGAAGGCAAGGTTGAGAGTCCAGGAAACTAGGTCTGGATTTAGTGGGTTTGATGTCCAAAGATTCAGGTCCATTTTAAGAGACTCATAAAGAAAAAGATCAAGAACGTTAACCAGAATTCTAGGCTAACAGAACTCAGTTGAAATCTAGGTCTGTGGGTGTCCCAGCGCTTCATCAGCGGGAAGAACAGAGAAGGTGAGATGTGGTAGGCAAGAGCGGGCAATGGTATGAATGGGTTTTTAATATTTACAATAAAAGAAATGAGTCTTATAGATATCACACCAAAACCTGACTTTAAAGAAAGTAAAATTGGGTTTATCCAGTAATGTTACAGAGAAGTATTCCTGATGATTGGAGGAGACAGGAGACAGGAAACTGAACAAATGGTGTTGCCAGTATCAAGCTGGGTCTGGGACTTCCTCCAGGAATGGACTTGTCTTAATTACCTCTGGGTCTTTAGAACTTAGAACTTGGAGCGGATTTGTGGCTCAGTGAAGTGTTGACTCTTCTTTATAAGATCCTTTAAAAGTCTTCCATAGTGACCTGGGGGGAGCAGAAACAGATCTGAATGAATTAAAACAGGTTCTAGGTATAATAAGTCGTAGAGTATCAGAGTGTTAGCTGACAGGCTGAATTTGGCCTGTAGACTTAGGATCCTTGTTTGTTGTTGTTGTTTTGTTTTGCTTGTCTTTGGCTTAATCGGCTCAGACTTTTAAAAAGCAATGAATTTTGAGTCCTTGGAAGGGAGGTGCGCCCTTCAGTTTGCCTTGCTTACTCTATGACACAATTGTTTTACCAGTCTCATACCTGAAGCTATTTGAGTTTGTCTCTTGGTCACTACCCGTGAAACAAAGAAGCATGGTCAGTGGAGTGAGCTGACATTAGTAAGCTAATGTAAAAAACAAAATTTCAGAAGTTCACACAGCACATTTTCAAACTCCCATCACACCTCAAAACCAGGGGCAGATGGCTACATCCTCTTTTCTGTTTAGTTAGTGTCTTCAATACCCAGGTGCCTGTCAATAGAAGCCTAGAACCTCCTTTTTATTTTCATTTATTTACTTTTATTTAAAAAAAAAAGATTTATTTTTATTTACTTGAGCAAGAGAGAGTGCACACACAGAGGGAGAGGGAGAAGCAGACTCCCTGCTGAGTGCAGAGCCTGACATGGGACTCCATTCCAAGACCCCGAGACTATGACCTGAGCCCCAGTCGGACGCTCAACCACCTGAGCCACCCAGGCATTCCTGCATTCACATTTTTCATGTGAAGCTTTGCATTTACTCAGAAAACAAAAATGCAGTCTAAAGAAATTTATATGGAAAGATATCAGATTTAGTAATCTGGGCAAATTCTGTGCAATATTTACTTGAATTACAAATTATGTGAGTGAGGCTGTAGAAGCTCATTTCTTGGAAAGCTCTCTTTTACCAAATATAATAATGAGGTCAATTGCCATAACATTGTAGATGCTGAGGACTTTCCAAGAAGGTACTCTGGGAAGATTCTAAATAGGAGTGATCAAATCCTAGCCAATTAAAGTTTTTTTTTCTTTTTAAAATCAATTTTACCGATGTAATTCCATCTGGCTGAATTGAGAAAGTAATTTATTTTACTAAATTATAAATATATTAACTAAATAGAAATATCTAAATCACATGCTGTTCCCATCCTGATACACTATAAATCTGAGCTTCCCAGGTAAATATTCAATAAAAAGGCTTTAGACCCAGGGCTTCTACTACTGGCCTTCTACATATTTAAGTATAGAAATATTTTAGAAAACTATAGACACTTATGATTTTAATTTACATTTTTTTTCAGCTTTGCTGAAAGGAAACTTAATTATGGCCTAATTTGCATGTGCTTATAGAGATCCTGTTTAAAATTTTTGAATTTTAAATGTTATTTGACAAACTCAAATAACATGCACTGTATGTTAATTAATTAGAATTTAAATAAAAATTTGAAAAAAAAACAAACAAACCAGACCTGCTTGATTAACATAGCTATAAAATTCTGTGCACTGAGGAGTATCCTTCCCATCTCATCCTCCCTTGTTGTCCCAGTTGGCACCCTCATTCCAATAAGGTAACCATATTTATTTCATTAATCCTGAAATTTTTTTGTATTTTTTGTAGGGGAGAGAGGAAGGGAGAGAATGAAATGAGAATTAAGTTTATAATATATAAATAAATACACGTTATTCTCTTTCCTTTTTATATAAATGGCAGACAGCATATGATACAAATTGTTCTACATTTTTTCATATTTACTGATATATTTTGCAGCTAATTATATAAGAGTACATAAATAGCTTCCTCATTCTTTTTATAGCTGCACTATATTATTTTGGATTGTTTCCAGTTTTATGCTGTTACAAAAATTGCATCAGTGAGTAACTGTGTACAAATACCACTTTACAAATGTGCAGATATTTCTGTAAAATAAAAAGTTAGAATTGGAATTGTTAATTCCAAGAGTGTGTTATGAATTTGTTATTCTTGTAGATGTCCATTTACATTCCATTAGGGGTTGTACCAAGTTATAGTCCCAGCAATTTATGAGAGTGCCAGTTTTTCCACACTTTAATCAACACTGTGTATTATCAAAATTTTGGTTTTTAAATCCATCCAACAAATAAAAATGATAGTTTTAATCTCTATTCCTTATTTTATGAGGAACATTGCACCTCATTTTCATATATTTGAGATCCATTTATGTGTCCTTTTTGGTGAATTATCTACTTATATCCTTTATCCATTTGTATTGCTTTTTTTCTTATTTGTTGAAACACACTTTATATTTTAGCAATATTAGGTCTTTATCTGCAATACATTTTGAATATCTTTACTAATTTGTCATTTGTTTTGATTTGGCTTATAGGCTTTCTGTTTTTGATTCTCTGGTTTGTTTTGTTTTATCACACAGAAGTTTTGATTGATTATGTGATTGAATTTATCAATTTTTAAAAAGATTTTATTTGTTTTTGTATTTGAGAGAAAGAGCAGAGTGAGAGAGCACAAGCAGTGGGGGGGGGGGGTCAGAGAGGCAAAAGGAAAGGGAGAAGAAGGCACCCCATCGAGCAGGGAGCCCAGTGCAGTTTTCGATTCATTAAGAATTTTTTCTGGTGTGCATTGTGAAATGTAGTTTCTATGCTAATCCCCCCCACAGAGGACTATTTACTTGTCCCAATAGCATATATTAAATAGTGTGTCTTTTCCCCTACTGATCTGAATTGTAATCCTTAATCCTCTTATGTATTATGATCTATTTTTAGACATTTTATTCTGTGACTTGGTCTGTTTATTCATGAGCCAGACAACACAACTGTAACTGTTAAGGCTTTGTATTTCAACATCTAGACGTTCCCCTCCTCTTGTATTGCCCTTCATTGTTCATTTTCTTGGCTGTTTTGCCTATGTCCTTTTCAGAAATGTACTCCAACACTACCTTGTCTAGTTAAAAAAAGGTTATTATTTATTGTATTAAAAGGATAAAAAGACTTATGAATAATGGACATTTATATAATATTGAGTTTTTTTCTCATACTAAAAGTATGCCGTTCTTTTTGATCCGTTCTTTTGTGTTCTTCAGAGGGTTTTAAATTTTTCTGCCTTTAGCTTTTGCTCATTTCTTAAGATAATTCTTAGGTATTCTGACATTTTTAGGGCTATTGTAAATAAGATCATCCCTTCAAAGCCATTTACACATATAAGGACAAATACAAAAGAAAAGTATGAGTTTTGATTCTCCCTGTTGAAAACAAGGGAAGAGATTTTTCCTCCCCTTCTTTTTCTTAGAGCATTTCCTTTAGAAACTTACAATTAGAGGTGCTTTCTCTTCTCTTGGAACTGCATGTAAATTCTTATGAAAACTAGATAGGCCTTTTTCAGCTTTTCCACTCAGGAATGCCTTTCTCAAGAACTCGGGAACCATCTCCTTTCCATGTAGACATCCAAGGAAGGTAGCACACTCTTTCCAAGTTTCAACAGGAGGACAGGAGCCTCGCTTTAGCTGACCTGGCTCCCAGTTGCAAAACTACCTCCTGTCATAAAACTATGAGAAGTTTGTTTTTCCTGCGGTTAACTGGCACAGATGGGCATTCAGTTGCGAGGTAAATTTAGGATGAACTATGTAAAATAAAATGGTGCTGTTAAGTCTCATGACTTAAGGGCTAGTTACTGTTTATCTTGAGAACATGTACATGATGGGTTGTATCTGCTTGACTGTGTGGCTGAAGGGTGAGATTTCTTTCTGCCTTTGCAGTGTCTTATCTGATTCCCTGTGATGTGTATCACATTCTGATTTAATGCTTATTCAATAATAAAATTATTTTCTCTCTCCACTACCTTTGTGGAGAGGATTTCTGGATCAGGAGAAGATTTTGTTTTTAGTGATATTTCCTCACATTTGGTTGGGTGTTGTGTCCGCCTTGTCCTTCTTCAGCTGTGGCCGCCATCTTGGATGCTGCAGGTGACCTTGAAGATAGAAACCCCCCTGTGTTGGCTAAGATGTTGAGGAAAAAGGAAGAAACTTGGAGTCTGATGACTATGGAGCCACTGTACCAGCCCTGAATTAATTAGCTTTAGATTTCTTTCATGTGAGAGAGAAAAAAAGTTCTCTTGTTTCAACCACTGTTATTTTGGTTGTTCTGTTATATGAGTCTGAATCAGTTATTCTAACTGATACACTGCCAGAAAGAATAACTTCAGATAAAATAAATCCAAATCAGCTTTCTTATTTAAGTATCCTTTAACATTTAACTATTTTTTTTTTCTTGCTTACACCCCTGTACTGCATGCAAGTCAACTATTTAGTTATCAAGCATGCATTTTGTGGCCAGTTTATTTTTGGTCTTTTACCATTTGTTCAAATTTAAATGTCCTCTGGGTGCTTTTCTGGGTTTAAAAAATGACGAAGATGGGGACGCCTGGTGACTCAGTCAATTAGGCGTCTGCCTTCAGCTCAGGTCATGGTCCCAGGGTCCTGGGATCGAGTCCCGCATCAGGCTCCTTGCTCAGGGGAGAGCCTGCTTCTCCCTCTGCCTGCTGCTCCCCCTGCTTGTGCTCTCTCTCTCTGACAAATAAATAAAATATTTTAAAAAAATGACTAAGGTGGACTTTTGATAATCCATGTCTTTATCTCTTACAGGTAAAAATACTAAACACTGGTCACATGTGAGCATCAATCCACCATTAATGCATATGTTGGAATGGGCCTATAATGTTCTTAAGGGAAATCTTGACCCTCTCATAGACTCACTTCTATGCAGTGGGAGCTAGATCTTCTATTTCCACATGGGACTGTAAGAGTCTTCAGCTTTTGTTAAAGGATGTTAATTCAGTTCTAGCTTTGCTGATGATTAAAACCTATCATTCTGTCCTACAACAGCACCAGAGAATGTCTCCAGGCACTTGTCAGGAAGTATAACATTAAATTCACAGTCACTTAGTATGAAGCAAAAGCCCTCCGAGAAGAGTCATGTTTATGGAGGACAGCTTGAAGAACATGCAGTCCTTCCTTTCTTCAGATGATCTGCAATCCGTCCTTAACTTAAACAGATCCTCTCGGGGCTGTTTGTCTGGATTCCATTGTTTTGGTCCCTTGTACATGGCTTTTATTTAATTATGTTTTATTGTTATGACTCCTGCCTACATTTGAAGATATTATAAGTAATAGTTGTGTGAAATTATTATAATTACTATAAGGCTATTGCTGACTCAGTTATTCATTTCATGGCATGGTGTTTTCTTTATGAGTTCACATGCTATAACTTTCTTTTTGGTTTCATTGCAAAACTGTGCATTTATTGAGTGAGTGACTGGTTACTTTTTATTGTGCAATTAGTTTGTTTTATGGATTATTTTATGCATTTTTTGTGGCATGTAGTTTACTAAGTCTGATGACATAATTTTCTGAAACAAGGACATCAGAATAAACCCTTGGTTTACCGTTGCTCCCCGTTTCACACTTTCATATATCGTCCTTTTTCATGATCTCTATTCCTGTGACTTTTTCTTCCTTAACTCATCTCTTTTGGTTTTGTCTCTTTGGATTAAGGGTAAAGAAGGTTAGTTGGTTCATTCTGTTTTTCTTAGCAGGATAAAAAACAAACAAAAACACTTTTTTTTTTTTTAAGAGTGGAGAAGTTTCATTGAGCTTTTAAGAGAAAGAGCTTCAAAGTTGATAGTTTTTTAGATTGATTTTTTAAAGAAAAATTGGAATTTCTACTTTATTTCTCAGGATAGCAATTGACTTACTTATTTTTTAAACATGTTTAGAACTCTTATTTTACTTCATTCTTTAAAAATTGATAATACATCCATGCAGCTCTAAATACAAAAAGACCAAACAAGTATGGAATGAAAACTCTCCCCCAACCTGTGTCCCAGTCCCCAAGTTTCCTTCCCTTGGAAATTGCCAATGTTATGTTTCTTTTGTACTATATATTTTTGGGTATACTCTTTGTATAAGCAAACATATATAGACCATTTCTTCTGATTTTTTATGGTAATATACTCTTCACCCTTTGCTGCCTTCCTCTTTTGTCAAAAATGGCATGTATTGGAGCTTTGTCCATACAGGTGCAGAGTGCTTCCCCTTTCTTTGTTCTAGTTGCCAAGGATTTTATGGTTATACCTGTTTAGCTACTTCTCTATTCACGGTCACTTTGGTTGTTTATAATCTTTTAAAAAATTATTAATACAAACGATATTTTATTGGATAACCTTGTACAGAACCAGTTTACCTATTTGAGTATATCTGTAAGATATAGTGCTAGAAGTATAACTTTCAGCTCACTTTGTACATGTATTTTAAGTTTTGATGGATCTTGCCAACTTGCTGTCCATAGAAGTGGTACTAATTTACATTCCCCCAGCTATTTTTGTTTTCCTTCTTAAATGAGGCCCTCAGAGCATCAAATTACTTGATATCATTTAAGTGCTCTGCAGAATTAACCATAGATGGTCTTTCCCCTTAAGAAAGTAGCATTCAAAAGAGATGGATTTTTTTCCAAGCACGCACGTATTTTTTCATTGACCGCTCAGCCTTTTTTGTAATATACTTGCCCACATTTCTTTGTCGCTTTAGAAAAGTCAGGACGACTGAGCATGTGAAACTGGCAGAAATAGCTAGAAAGGTAGTTGAAGGGTAGTTCTCCCTTGCCCCAGGGCCCATTCTGCTGTCTGCAAAGTCTCCTGCTCCTGGGTTTAAAGAGGTCTGTGGCTGCAGGAGATGAGGGTGGGGAGAGAGGAGCTCCAAGTCAGGTGTCTAAAAGTGGATGCTTAAACATAGCCTTGCTCAGGAAACTTTCCAAACTACAAATTACTCTTAAAAAAAAAAAAGGAAAAAAAAAAAGCTCCAAGCTATTCCCACAGAGGATTCTGATGTGAAA
The DNA here is from genome assembly GCF_963455335.1 of Martes martes. Taxonomy (NCBI): domain Eukaryota; kingdom Metazoa; phylum Chordata; class Mammalia; order Carnivora; family Mustelidae; genus Martes; species Martes martes. Next base: position 25,434,315 of record NC_137888.1, on the reverse strand, counting down.
GAATAAAAGAGCAATACACAAACAATCTCCGGCACACGGGCTGGCAGGAGTCAGGAAGAGACTTCTAGCTTCCCAGGGCTGGGCCTGGCAACAGAGCTCTGGCTCCAAGTGGCTCTATTCCCATTTCTGCCCATCTCATTTTATCTGTGAGATAAAAGGAAAAATATGTTTTTCTTTTTGTTAAAACAGAGGCTCAGAGAGCTTCCCTGCTTTGCCCTGGGATCTCACAGTGCGGATGTGGCCAACAGAGCAAGAATTTGAGAAGGTTGTGCTACCTGCCTCCATTATAGGGCTCAGGCCTGTCTTCTCACTCTCAAGAGAAGCCAGAATTCTGCCCTGAACCCAGGGCCCTTCCTCCCAAAGTCGATCTCTCACTATTCTGACTCATTCTCAGATGAATCCTTTTCACGGATTCTGCATTTCAACACAGAATTGCATGCTTCTCTGGTAACATACTCTTTTCTTTTCCACTTCATGTCTTCAAGGTCTTCCTGCGCCTGGAAGATTCTTTCCCCATTCATGACACATCAAAATTCTAGCTGCACTGTGCATTCATTAAATTTTCCCTAACCCTGCTCCAACAAACTCTATGGAATCTCTCTCTTGGCCAAATGCATGCTTCACTTTCTCATACTCCTCATCTGGCATTCCGGGCAGAGCTGTTCGTGTTCATGAATTTGCCTCTCATCTTCCCCTGCATTGCATTATTTAAGCCTTTTTATGGCACAAACCATTATCCTTGTATTCATTGCAGTGCCTGACGCACTTGAGTGGTTTATTTATTTATTTTTTTTAAAGATTTTATTGATTCATTTGACAGACAGAGATCACAAATAGGCAGAGAGGCAGGCAGAGAGAGAGGAGGAAGCAGGCTCCCTGCTGAGCAGAGAGCCCGATGTGGGACTCGATCCCAGGACCCTGAGATCACGACCTGAGCCGAAGGCAGAGGCTTAACCAACTGAGCCACCCAGGTGCCCCACACTTGAGTGGTTTAAACACACACACACACACACACACAGGTGTGTGCAAGCATATTTTAGCATACGCATAAAGCAATTATGATTGAAATAAATGGATGAATGAAAAAGTATAACTTTTTTTCTTGTAGGTTGAATGGGTTGAAGACATTTATTATAATTGATGCAACCAGAAGATACCGTCTCCTCCATTTCTAATGAACCGGTGGTTCTCAATGCCATCAGGATCACCTGCATAGATTGTTAAAACCCAGGATGCTGGGCCGCACCCCCAGAATTCGATTCAGTGGGTTTGAGATTATATATTTCTAACAAATTCCCAGATGATGCTGATGCTGCCGGTTCAGGCACCTGCAGGTTGAGACCCACGGAAATAAGCTATGAATTGTGTAAGTTTAGTGACCTAATTGTTGCTTGGTCACTTTTGTCCAATTAGCCCTAGTCTGTTTACTCAGGAGGATGTTTGATCGATGCCAGAAGCAGTTTGGACTGTGAGTGTGTCAGTGGACTGTGACAGATGAGAAGACCACACTTTGTGGCTGACATTGTTTGGACATTGTTGATCCTATGAGTGAATCCAAAGAAATCCTTTTTTCCATGTTCCCTGCCTCCCAGAGGAAGGACTGTAGACTTGAAGGTCAAGCACTATTTAAACTTCAGTAACCTGTTGTGATAATGCCTGGGATGGGATGTGTGGGATGAGGTAAGGCACTGTACTGACATGGAGCCTGTGTGATCCTAATGTCTAAATTTTTTAAAAAATAGGGATCAAGAACATAATTTGTGGGACCCAGCACAAAATAAAAATGAGGCATCTTTTGATAAAGAATTATGAATAATTTCAAGCAGCAACAACAGCACATAAAGCGCATTTGAGGCCCTTCTCACTGTAGAGCTGATGTGACCTGTCCAACTTCATGGACACGTGACCTGTCCATGAAGTTGGTCCTGACTGTGGTCCTGCAAGGCTTTGCAGCCATTTCTGGGACAGAAAGCAAATGCCAGGGGAAGAGACAGGGCGAGGCAGAGGAATGGCATGACGCCTGTGGAGATGGTGGAGCAGGAGCTGGAGTTAGAGCTGACTCTCCTGCCCCTTCTTTCTCTCTGCTTTGTTATTGTGCTACCCCCCTTCCCCCCCCCACCCCCACCACCCCAGAAGAGAGAGCAGTGAAGGGTTGGCCTGTGCCATGATGGGTTAAGAAAGAATGCCAAGGACGCCACCAACCTGCTACCCCCTTCAGAGCAGGGAAGAGTCTGAGAAGTGCCAGGTGCCTGGGATCAGCAGGTCTTTGCAGGAACCTACCGGAACTTAGAGTTGATGCCATTTTCCCCCTTTAGTGCATCTTTTTCTTCAGGGGCTTCCCTTTTTTTTTTTTTTTTTTAATGACATATATTATTTTCCTGTGGAAAATTTTTTTCTTGGAAAACAATTGTATTTTTAAAAAAATTTAAAAAAGATTGTATTTATTTATTTATTTGTCAAAGAGAGAAAGAGAGAGCACAAGCAGGGGAGCTGCAGGCAGAGGGAGAAGCAGGCTCCCCACTGAGCAAGGAGCCTCACGTGGGACTCAGTCCCAGGACCCCGGGATCATGACCTGAGCCAAAGGCAGATGCTTAACTGACTGAGCCACCCAGGTATCCCGAAAACTTGTATTTATTTAAAAAAATAAATAAATAAAGGAATCCCTAGGTTTTCCGTTAGATGCCTACCAGCTGGCAAGCTCCTTGAGAGCTGGGATCCTGTCCCAAGCGTCGGTGTCCTTGATTCCGATACAGTACTAGGCCTACAAACAAAGTGAGGTACAATTATGTTGAAGAATTGAACAGAATTCTTTCTGACATTTGCACTGAAACTTCAAATATTCTCCATAGTGTTTAGCACAGTCTCATTGCTTAAATATTTTAAAAGAAAATAGCTAATTTGAGGCACACATTTGGGTTATGAGCTCAAGTTTTGCTAGTTTTGTTACAGAATTTTTCTCGTTATAATAAAATCCTTCACTAGAATATGTATGCCAAAAAATTTAAGACCTTTGAGATTTAATTTGACACAAAGTCACTGGGTAGCCAATTAATAAGTCTGGCCGCCTTTTCCACGTTCATTAATTTGTCTTTTAATTGAGCAATCAGTTAACACCCACAGGCTTTGCTAAGCACGGAGGATCTTCACACATGCAAATAGACATAAGCACCGGTTCTTACCTTACCAATTGGTGCTTATGGACATGTAAAGAAAGAACAGTGTGATTCTGACAGGTGCCGAAATGGTAGGGGTTGTAAAAGGGCTCCGTGAACCCAGGGGAGGAATAACCACCCCATCCCCTCAACCCCCCACCCCTCACCCCCGCCTAGGGAGTTGAGACAGATTCACAAAGGGGGTGCACCCCGGGAGTGTCTCCAGGAGTGGTGCTTGGGCTTCCCAGAAATGGCCTCAAACTTCTTCTAAGTATGTGGGTCAAAATGTAAGAATCCCTGTAGTTCCCTGCAGAGCTCGCATAGGATTTAAAAGATGGCCTAAAAATGTTTGGGAGCAACACATATTAGCATTGACCCTCTTTTTTTCTCTAAGGCACTCAGCTAGCTCCTATTCCAAGACATAACGGTTTTGACCACATGGCTCTGTTTGTTTTGGTGAGCAGACTGTCCTCAATATTTTTATTGAGGAGCATCATTTCTGTCCTCACCACCCTCCCCATTGGCATACTGGTTTCCTCTTTTCACTCCACTTTCTTTTGTAAAAGATCCTTGAGAAAGCCTTGTCTTACAGAACCCTCTTGAGGAAGAGCTAATTAGTTTTCTCAGCAAAATTAAAGGTGAATCATCTTTGAAACTCATAGACCTTTACACATTTCTGAATTCTCCAATTTCCAGGAAGATTCCCTTATCTTCTGATGAATTTTTTTGCGGACAGTCATTTGTAATGCAAACAGATTGCTTAACTCTCTCTCTGGAGGGGGGGAAGAGAATCTGTTTCCAGAGAAACCATGTAATACTTAGACTTTCATGATTACATTAATTTGGGGGAACATTTTGGTGTGACCCTTTTTAAAAGAAAAAGGGTATAAAGTTTCATCCTGATTCTTTATAGTCTGAGAACTTTCTTTAAAATAGGAGGCTCCTGCAATGGGTGGTTTTAACCTTGAATAACAATTCTGTGTTCTCAAAATGGCTACAATGGAACCTTTGAAGCTTTGTGGGAATGAAAAGTACAGCAAATTCTTAGGCCCCCAGGCTCTCTATTTACTAAACTAAAACACTAACTCCCATCCCATGATGCATGATGATCTCGCTTCAGTTTTATTCCCTCGACATTGTTTTGAATAATGGACGTGGGGGGCATGGATAGGTGCAGGATAGCCTGTGTATGAGGTTTGTTTTATAGGGTGACACACAGAAGTGTTTAATAAGGGTCTTTTGGGCATTGCTTGTGTCATTATTGAAGGAAGCAGGGAATATCGAAGGCAGCACAGAGGCTGCTGAGTTTTCTGCTTCCCGGGTGCAAAGATGCCTCGCCCTTTATCTCCCAAGTTTTGTGCCAGCCTTAGGGGTGGCAAGGGTTGAAAAAGCTCAGAGAAACAGGTTTGATGGGAGACCGACACTCTCAGCCTCCCAGGGAAATGCCGTTCACCCTCCTGCCCCCCATAGTCTTCACACAATTGGGGCAAAGAATGATTTTTGTCTATTTTGTGGCATTGCTCTGTCTTTTTCATTCCCCATCACCTCCCCTCACAAAATTTGAACTCTATGAGCCAAAGATGTTGCTACCCATACTCAGCAGTTTCAGGACAGCTGAGAAGGTTGAGATAATTTGGGTTTGATTCTCTCCCCTGCACCCCCTGCCTATTTATCCATGGATTTAAAAGCAAAATCCTAACAGTTACCGAAACAGGGTTTACTCGGTAACTGTCACAACTGCTAGGGCACCAGTGTTCCCTCAGCGTCCCTTCCCTGCCATCACCCCCCTCCACCGGCTGTGTGGAAACTTTCTTTTAAATATTGCTTCTACTGCTAACCTAAAGACAAAAAAAAAGATGAAGTATGATGACAAATTTTTTTTTTTATGACAAATTTCTAAGAAATGTTTCACAATTCGCTCACTCAGTAAGGTAGAGTCGGCCGTTCACTTGCCAAACACAAACCGTCGTCCTCAGCAGAATTCGCTTTTGTTTTTCTCCCTGTAATTTACTGCCTGGTTAGGGCTTAATAACACAATATACTCTAGTTCACTGCCCCCATAAAACCTGCAGGCGGAGAAGCAGCTACAGTCGGATACGTCCCCATTCCGGGTGAAGAAATGAAATCCCGAAGTTTAATTCTGGTGGCAGCAGAGCTGTGAAATGGTAAGACAAATCACGTTCAGCAGACGTTTTTGCTGAGATCAGATCGCTAGACACTGGAGCACTACAACCCCCGCCCCCCCCCGCCCCGGGGGGCCCTCTCTCATTCTGCAGGCTCCACTGCTCTCACTTGGTTGCATTTCTTTTTTTTTTTTTTTTTAAAGATTTTATTTATTTATTGGATAGACAGAGATCACAAGTAGGCAGAGAGGAGAGGCAGGTAGAGAGAGAGGAGGAAGCAGGCTCCCTACCGAGAGGCAGGCTGAGAGAGAGGGGGAAGCAGGCTCCCTGCCGAGCAGAGAGCCCGATGTGGGGCTCGATCCCGGGACCGTGGGATCATGACCTGAGTTGAAGGCAGAGGCTTAACCCACTGAGCCACCCAGGCGCCCCTACTTGGTTGCATTTCTGAACGGTGATTTGTGTGGATCCTTAGTCTCAAGTGATGCAATGTCGTAAGTGATGACGGAGCCGGGTGTCGCTTCCAGAGCTTCTCCACATGGAGAACGCGCTTGCATACCACAGGGGCTGAATCTAGGGCGGTTTCAACGTGGTCTTTCTATTCTTTAAGAGAAGCACTTTTCACCTCGTGGGTGTTAAAGGGAACGCGGAATGTGATGGGTGGGTGCAGATCGTTGAATTATAGGAGGTGCCTGTGTACGTGTCTGTTACAAAATGGGAGTTTTTATGACCTCGGGATAGATTGATGAGTAGGCATTTGAATGCTGGCTAGAGAAGCAGCACCTTTTATTAGTTGTCACCCAGTTTTTAAACTTAGAGATTGTCTATGATCTGGTCCATTAAATTAATATCACATTAATATTGTATCGCATGAATTAATATCACAATATAATTGAATGTATAATATCTTCTTTCATAGATACTCTTTAGCATGAGGGCTGTTTGCAAGGCAAACTTGCTCGTGCTTAAAAACCCAAACAAATGGGAAGAATAATAACAGGGGAGAAGAGCAGTAGTACATTTTGTACACAGATGCTAGAATTACTAGATGTTGGAGATCACAGCTGAGCCCAGACCCTGTTAGCCAGAATGCCTGGTCTCAAATGCCAGCCTCACCACTTACAACCTCATGAAGTGGTCAACTCAATCTTGTGCCTCAGTTTCCCATCCATAAAGCAATAGTATTCACCCCTTGGTTTTTTGTTTGTTTGTTTGTTTGTATTTTAAGATTTTATTTATTTATTTGAAAAAGAGCACAGAGGAAAAGGGAAGCAGACCCCCTCTGAGCAGGGAGCCCAATGTGGGGCTCAATCCCAGGACCCTGGGATCATGACCTGAGCCAAAAGCAGATACTTAACTGACTGAGCCATCCGGATACCCCAGGACCCACCCATCTCTTAGGTTTGTTAGGAGGACTAATTTAATGTTGTAAACCATTAGAGCAACTTGTGACTCATGTGTTTGTAGTTTCATCATTATTTGCTATTAGCATTTATCCCAAGTTCCTCCTGTCAAATATCTTGCCTTCTAGTTTAGTGCTCTTCTTTTATACTACTGCTAACTAGAAAAGAATCTAAGTTGTAGGTTCAAGTGTGCTACATCATGCTAGTAAACACAGAAACTGGAGGGTGTGTGTGTGTGTTGTAATACATCTGTACTTCCTTTTTTTAAAGATTTTATTTACTTGAGAGAGGGAGAGCATGAGAAGGCGGAGGGGCAGTGGGAGGAGACTCCCTGCTGAGCAGGGAGCCGCATGTGGGACTCGATCCTAGGACTCCACGGTCATGACCTGAGCCAAACGCAGTCATTTAACCAACTTAGCCACCTTGGCGCCCAGCAGTCTGTACTTCCAATCATGATACAGCAGGGTATTTCAAAGAAATGTTTCTGTCTCCTTCCATGGCAGCAGGCCATCTAGAATATTGTAGGAGCTTCCTAAGTGATGTGTTCTTCGCCGTCACTCTCACTGGCCTCCCCTCGAGTGACCTTTCATACAAACATGGAGTCTCATTTGAGTTTGAAGGTCATTAGCGTTGTACTTAGCAGTTGAAAAACCTTCTTAAAGAAACACCTTGGCCGGAGAGCTTGTTCCACGCTCTGTTTGCACAAGTCATCTGAGTGGGACATGGGAATTGGCAACTCGTTAGTAGTCACAGTGGTTGCAAAACCAGGAACATGCCTCCAAAAACCATAGATTTTTGTAAATGATACCAGGTTTTCATTACTGACCACAGTCAGCATTGGATTTACTGTTTTAGTCCTCAAGACTCTTGCTCTTTTCTGAAAACAATAAAGTGCTTTTACCTTAAGGGCAAAATGTAACTGTGTGACAGGCGCTTGTCCCCAGGCAAGTGACTCATTGCAGATGTACTGACAAGCTATCCTTCAGTGTGATAGTTGATCAGTCAACTGGATGTGGAACTGCAGGAAATTTGCAGTGTTAGGAAATTAGATAAGCAAGATTATCTCTAAAATAAACCTCCGCTCATTAAAATTACCACTGCCGCCAAAGTTACTGACTACCAAAATCTGGAAAGAGCATATTCATAGATTCAGTGCAGTCCCTCAGCATTAATTTAATGATCATTTATTACCAGTCTCTGTGCAGGAGTTGAGGGTACAAAGACAAGGAGATACTGTCCTTGCCCTTCAGGCATTTTTTAGTCTTTGGCTGAAACGGATCCTAAATAAAGGCTTTCCAAAGTAGAGCCATAAGCAAAGTGTTAAGAGAGCACAGGAATTTGAAGAAATCTTTTCAGAAGATTAGACACTTTAAATGGGTCTCAAAAGGTAAAAATAATTTCTGGAGAGAGAACGGGGGCAGGACATTCCAGAAACAGCCAGAGAGCTTATATAGAGGCAGAGAGGAGGGGTTGTATGGGATGTGCTTGGGGACTTAGCTGGAGGGAACATTTCATTGAAAAGTGTAGTTAGAAATAAAGTTAGTCAAAGTAATTGGGTCCAAAGGTACAGAGTTTTGGATACCTTCCTGGTGGGTTTAAACCTCACCCTGAGGCAACATATCACACATTTTAAAGTATGAATGTGACTTGGTAAATGTCTCCGAAAGCTGACTTGGGAGATGGTCTGGCCTATGGATAAGGATGGGAAGAGGCTGGGCCTCGGGGAAGAATGTTGGTCAGCTCAGGTCCTACAACAAAAACCACATAGTCGGTGGTTAAACGATAACTATTTTTTTCTCACAGCTCTGGAGGCTGAGAAAGCCAAGATCAAGACAGAGGGTGATTTGGTTCCTGGTGAGGGCTCTTCTCCTGGCTTGCAGATGTCTGCTTTCTTCCTATGTCTTCACAAGGTTGAGGGGGCTGAAGGAGGAAGGGGGTGTCTGTGTTGCGGGAGAGAACATTCTGGTCTCTCTTCTTCTTAGGAGGACACTACTCCCATTGTGCGCCCCCTCCCTCATAACCTCACCTAAACCTAGTTACCCCTCAAAAGCCCCACTTCCTAACACCATCACATTGGGGGTTAAAGTCTTCAACACATGAGTTCTGGAGGCACACAAATATTGAGGGCATAACAGAGTTAGAAGGCCCCTTAATAACCAAGACTTTAAATAGTAGGGTTAGAATTAAGGTTGAGATAGTTACTGGTGGCAAGAGGTAGCTCCTAAACAATGTTAATAGACCTTAGATTGTAAGGGCCTATTTAGCCAGAGTGATTTCATCTCGGTTAAACAGTGATTTTGTTGTTTATGCAGTAAAACTTAAACTAACGGTGACCCCCTCCTCCACTCCCCCCCATGGGAAGTTGCTTAAAAGCAAGTCTGGGAAACCAGTAAAATATGGTCTACCAGTCCCTGATAACAGAGCCCAAATACAAGGCGGGTCCGGTCAGGTGGAGATAACAGAGCCAGAATGCAGGGATGAGTTGGGCCAGATGGAGACATCCAATCAGTGGACCACGCATACTGTCTCCCTAGCTACCAAGGAGTGTGGGCCCCACCTTTTGGGCGCCAGTTCTGACCAAGGTGATAAGCTAGTTCAAATAGTTACTATGGGGTGAATTGTAATTCAATTGGCCACCCATGTGTGACCTAGCACTACGGTGCAGCTTTCTCTGTGTGTTGCAATCTCACTGGCCACCTGTGTGTGGCCAGGCTCAACCACATGGCCTTTGCTCTATAAAAGCTAGTTTGTGAGGCTGGGAGTCTCTCGCTGTCTCTGTAAGAGGCAGTCCCGCATGGTCGGTTTGATGCTCGATGCTTGGCGCGAAATAAAGCTTTGCTTGACCTTTGCTTTGTATCAGTCTCGGTCCTTTGATCATGGACCTAACAAGATGACAGATTAAATGTGAGGGGGGATAGAACTAAGGTTTAGAGTCAAGGGTTAAAACTGCCTGTGTAATGATTAAATTCATAGGCCTAAGACTGAAACTACCCAAGTTCACTCTAACTGTGTGATGTGGGGCTTGGTTCTTAAATTCTCTGCACCTCATCTGTAGAGTGGGGATAATAATTATACCTGCCTCTTACAGAAATTTTCCATAAGATGTAGAAAGCACAGAGAACGACGCTTGCTCTTCAGGAAGACGCTACATGTCAGATAGTATTTTATGACCTACAATAATACATAGTAGTATTCACTTCATTTTTGAATTGATTCTTCCAGATTGGTAACATTTGAAACCCTAAGGGTCAGGATTTGTTTTGAGAGAGCCATTCTATGATTTTTTTCTTTGTAAAAATCTTGTCATTTATTTTTGGGTCAAAGCGCTTCATTATCATGGAATACCCTTAATTCATAAAATTTATTATTTATTTTTCTAGCTTTCCATGAATCAGACCAAAGGATAACAGCCAAGAATTGGAGAATATATTCCCAATTTGATATTTTTATCAGTCTTACACATATATCATTAAAAAAAAATCAAACTGCATGTTCTGATGGAAAATAGCAGTCTGCGCCTCTTCCAACCCCACCTTCACCCTCACTCCCCAGCCTCGCTTTGATTAACTTGATGGGGTAGAGCTGTAGAGTTACTCTTTTCTACTTTGTAAATCATAATTATTCATGGGGAGGTGTTTTGAGATTATGTAACTCTTCCATTTCTCCTGACAAACTCAACTGATTAACTTTTAAAAATCAGTGTGGATACCTATTTTCCCATTTTATTCAATTGATTCACAAATTGTTTTGATATTAATTGGTCTCAGATGTAGCTGATGGGGTCCCTTTAATGGGGCTTCTATGTTTTTTTGACATGTGCACATCAGTTTTTGAGCACTTTTCTACTTTTTGGAACAAAAGGACTCATCATGTTCTTTTCCTGCCCTAGCCCTAAAGTCAATCATTTCCCCCAAGGGACCTGATTCAGTAGAGAATAATCGGTGATATTTGTTGCTTTTGTCCAGGCTTAGTGTCCCAACCCTTTCAGTGGACAAGCATGTATATGTGTGGTTATACCCGTTTGCACCCGTATTCCTCTATCTCCCTACCTATCACCCACCTTGAAAGTTATGAGTTTACTCTATTATCTTCAATTCCAATGAAGCCCACAGAGTTCAGTCTAGAATTTCCCCTTTCCAATTTGTAACTCTTCAGGAAGGAGAGACCAGGTTTCCACTATCCTTAATATATCAGTCTCTGTGTTTGTAACCATCTCTCCCTCTTCTTCCTCCAGATGCCCTCTTTATTTTTATTTATTTTTATTTTTATTATTTTTTTAAAGATTTTATTTATGTATTTGACAGACAGAGATCACAAGTAGGCAGAGAGGCAGGCAGAGAGAGAGGAAGGGTAGCAGGCTCCCTGCTTTGCAGAGAGCCTGATGCGGGGCTCGATCCCAGGACCCCGGGATCATGACCTGAGCCGAAGGCAGAGGCTTTAACCCACTGACCCACCCAGGTGCCCCAGATGCCCTCTTTAACCCACAGAGGCTCTGACAACCCACAGCCAAACCTTTATCTCCCCTGATGCCCTCATGGGTGCTCTCCTTATCTCGCAGGTGGTCCGTCAGCCTGCATCAGGAGGCCCCACCTCCAGCTCTAACACCCCACACCAGCAGGCCCCCCTCCCACCCTCCCACCTCACTTAGTTGTCTCATCTGGTAGTTCTTATACTGAATTGTTCCAGAAGGAAGGGGGCAGAAGCAACACAAACTTCCTGAGTTTTCTTAGGGCATTTCACTCGTGCTATTTCTAGCATCTCCAGGAATGAGATTTCACCTAAATTGATCAGAACAGTCCAGCACACCCAGATGTGTGGCCAACCGCGGCCTGCCTTCAGACACCAACCAGTTCTTGCTTCGCAGTCATCTCTCTTTTTCTTCCTGTCCATTAGCACAACAGGACACCAGGCAGCGTGTAATTGGGTAGGGCCTCCTTCTACTTCTAATGAACATCAAGTTAGTGGTAATGATCAAGAAGAGGGTGACTTACCTCACAGTTTCAGATCTTGTTCTAAAGTTTCTTTGTATCTAACTAGGTTTCCATTTCCAATTCACTTATTTATGGGATTGGAATTTGGCTTAATGAGCTCTGCTTGTCCAACTACCTTAGCTTAGCCTTCTTCTCATTGATCCTAGGGTGTGATTCAGAAACACATCATCTCTGCAAAACAGATTAATATAATATATATGGAATATGGGGCATTTGGATTGTAGACATGCTACTATCATTTCCTTCTGTTGTCAGAGGAAATTCCACCCATGTCGTGCACAGTCCCTTGAACATACAGTTATAGTAATATATGACTTTAACACTTGTTAAAGTTCTTCTGTTTTGAAGAACCAGTTAGGAGCAATGGGGCATATGCTTTCCTCCTCCCCCCCCCCCCCCCCAGGTAATAGCAATGGGTATTTCTAAGCCTTCATTTTTCCTCGGAATAAATCTTGCGGAAACTGGCTTTTGATGTAAGGAAGGCACTTGCTGTCTTCAGGTTCTGCTAGGAACTGTTCCTGGAGCCTATCCTGGTTACCTTCCAGAATGAGGACATCTAGGATACTCTCTGGATTCACTAGCATTTGTCCTGGTTCAGACAAAACCTTGCTTTACTTAGTGGGGAAAACTTGCTCTATTTTTTTCCTTTTCCCTGTGTTTTCCTCTCCTGGTTTTTTCTGTGGTCCATGAGAGTGTGAATAAATATCCTACAGAAATATCCTTGACAGAGATCTTATGTGATAGAAATAAAAAGTAAGAACTGAGCTATAGGTGGTATTTCACAGGAACTCTGGAAATGGTATCAGGAGATTTGGGATTTGGTCCTTGCCTCTGAGGCTAATAAGCTCTGTAGAATGGAATTTTCTTAAGTGAAGGAGGTGAGACTAGATTAGCAGTTTCTTGTAGCGCTTCGTAAGATACCCTGGGCTGTAGTCACTCGAGCGGACCTATAGGGGTGGTGCAGGTGACAGTTTGGGGGAACCAGCAGGATTGTCACGGAGAAGGATGTGAAGGGAGCTTGGCTCCAAGAATCTCCTTTGTCTTCAATGTAGAGAACAGCAGCAACAGCTCTATGTTCATATATGTTACATCTTATGTTCTTAAAGGATCTTTTTGTTTTGAAGGACTCTCCTGCAATAAAATGAAATGAAATCAAATCAAAGCTGTGACACTCTTGAAGGCCCCTTTAGCTCCGCATGTTTAGTGGTTTCCCATGATATTTATGTATCTTGCAGCCTGGGTTTCTTCGTTCTCTGAGATGAGGCCAGTCTGGGTTGATCCTACACCCAAATTCCCTCCATACTTTGATAAAAAGCAGGGTAGCCCAGCAGGATGTGAACTTCTGTTTGCTGGTGCTTTGTTCACACAGGTGTGAAGATAAAAAGAGAGGGAGACAGCAAAGGAAATGTGGTTTTTCGTGTCAGTCCCTTGACTCCCCCTGCATTTTCTTTTCTGTTAAGAGAAACTCCCTCAATCTCTCAGAAGGGCAGTGGAGGTACCCAAGGCCTCCACTTTTTTTTTTTTTTTTTTCCTGGTGCTTTTCTGAGAAGCAGTGTGGCAGCAACTTAGCAGGGGGCCCAGACACTGCATTTTCTAGTCTCAGAGCTATCTGATTAGGACAGAAAGGAAGAAACTCCCCACAGTGAGATAGCCAAAAACTAGTTATTTACCCTGTTAGTTCTGGGGAGCACTAGGGCTCTTCTACCCCATGCCCCCCCCCCAGGACTAAGTAAATTTGTTTCAAGAATATTTGCTTTGGGGTGATTGTGGTTGAGATTTGGTGGTATTTCTCCGAAATAAAATAAATCTCAAAAGAATTATTTGTTTGGTGGATGTAGGAGAGAGCAAAGATACTAAGAGATGTACCAACCAACATTCAACATTCTAAAACCTTCAATAATTTGCCTAAAATTATTGGTTATTGCATCTACTAGAGGTTATATATATATCTTTTACTTTTTGTAGAACACTCAGTTTTCAAATTTAAGACCAACACCGGATTAAGAGGAAACATATCGGTAGATAACCGTCTTTGTTACTCAAAAGCTTTTTTAAGAAATAATGAAAAGTTGGGGCACCTGGGTGGCTCAGTGGGTTAAGGCCTCTGCCTTCGGCTCAGGTCATGATCCCGGGGTCCTGGGATCGAGCCCCTCATCGGGCTCTCTACTCCATGGAGAGCCTGCTTTCTCCTCTCTCTCTCTGCCTGCCTCTCTGCCTACTTGTGATCTCTGTCTGTCAAATAAATAAATAAAATCTTTAAAAAAAAAAAAAAGAAATAATGAAAAGTTGTTCCTCTAAGCCCTCCTAGAACACATGGACACATTCAGAATAGTAGAAGAGCCTACTGAGTACAGTTCCTTCTCTAGTGATCATAACCTAAGCTGAATGTTTTGGAGTAGTGTGGCTTATTGGCATCTGCCTGGATAAGGTAATGTCAGATCCATGGTTTTCAGACTTATCAAATGCAGTGAGTATTGGAATAAAATAAAAAATAGTGACAAAATGTGATGGTTGAATTTATGTGTTAACTGGACTAGGCTATGGTGTGGTGCAGGTGACAGTTTGGGGGAACCAGCAGGATAGTCACAGTTAACACCAGTCTAGGTGTTGCTGTGAAAGGATTTTTTTGATATGGTTAATACTTAAATCGGTAGACTTTGAATAAAACAGATTACACTCCATAGTGTAGGTGGGTCTCATCCAATCAGTTGAAGTCCTTGAAAGAAAAGAATGAGGTTCGCTGAAGGGGAGAGGATTCTGCCTCCAGATTGCTTTTGGGTTCAAGACTGCAACATTAACTCTTTCTGGAATTTCTAGCTTGCCCTGCAAATTTTAGACTTGCCAGCACCCACAACTGTGTGAGCAAATTCCCTAAAATCAATCTCCTTTTCTGTGTGTGTGTACATATATATACACATATATACATATTCATACAAATATGAATATATACATATATATATTAAACACACTGGTTCTGTTTTTCTGGAGAACACTAAGTTAATCACTTACATAAGATTGTGATTTTAACTTTTTACCTACTAAAGACTTAAATAAAAATAAAACCCTACCATCTACTGTGGCTATCACTTTTTGAAGGAAAGAACAATTAATTTTCTACTCCTGTAATAAGAAAGATATAATCTCAGGATACATGGCAGTTCTGCTGATGGAATAAATGATATTCTACTACACAGATTATCACACTGCTTGACATTTTCATTTTCTGTGCACAGGTGCGAATGTCCGAGCCACGTCTCAGGAGGTGAGCTGCAGGTGATCCAACTTCTCATTGTGTGGCAGAATCATCCCACCCTTACTCCTAAGAGAAATACTTTTCCCAGATATAAGATTGTGGGAGAGTAATAAAGTGTAGGACTTAGTCTTTTTTGTTTGTTTGTTTTCCTTTCTCCAGACATTACATAGACAATCGTATAGCTGTTTATGAGCCAGGTTAATTCTGCCATCTTTTCTCTTTTGTCACAGATGACCATAGAAATATCTTGCTGCAAAAACACCTCACAATTTCTTCTTGAATGAAACCACACTTCCTTTATGTTCTTTTCAGCTTAGTTCTGCTGTTCACGCCAGGGGCGGGGGAGATTTTCCATGACAGCCTTCATAAAGTTTATGATCCTTTTAGGGTATGGGCTGGCAGTTCCCCTAAAGAGCACCACGTTCAATGCCACTCTTCACAGCTGAGAGCACAGACGCTAAGAGAAGAGAGGTAGAGCGGTGCCCAGCAGTGACAGAGGAGGGTTAAAACCCAAGTTCTCCAGAATGGATAAGGAAGATGTGGTCCATATACACTATGGAGAATTATGCCTCCATCAGAAAGGATGAATACCCAACTTTTGTAGCAACATGGACGGGACTGGAAGAGATTATGCTGAGTGAAATAAGTCAAGCAGAGAGAGTCAGTTATCATATGGTTTCACTTATTTGTGGAGCATAACAAATAACATGGAGGACAAGGGGAGATGGAGAGGAGAAGGGAGTTGAGGGAAATTGGAAGGGGAGGTGAACCATGAGAGACTATGGACTCTGAAAAACAACCTGAGGGTTTTGAAGGGGCGGGGGGTGGGAGGGTGGGGGAACCAGGTGGTGGGTATTGGGGAGGGCACGTATTGCATGGAGCACTGGGTGTGGTGCAAAAACAATGAATACTTTTACGCTGAAAAGAAATAAAAAACAAAAAACAAAAAAACCCCAAGTTCTCCAACGCAGTGTGGCAATGGCCTTCCTCTTTAGAACTTCCTCTTCTGCCTCCATCACTTCCCATTCTGTTACCTCTTTCCCTTAGAAGTGCCCTCCTCTTTTAACATTGCCTTCTCTTTTCTTCAAAGTTGCAGATCTGAAACTCTGTGTACCTGCGCCTTGGCTTTCTTTCACATTCTGTATACCGACTCACTTCTTATAAACTGCCTTTTATGTGGGTTAGACACGTCCCACTTCCCTCTGCTGACGCTTGATAACCAACTGACCTAGAAGGTCTTGGCCTTCACAAGAGTCTTAGTCTGTTCTTCGAATGAAAAGAATTGCTTGAAAAGCTTGCTTGAGTTAAAGCTCCAGAATTGACTTTTTCCCGCTACACACTATCTGTAGTAGCTCTTCGAATTTCTCATTTTTCCCGTGTTTGAAATTTTATCTCTTGAATAAGGTTTTTGTGAATTTCCTTTTTGAGCCACAAATTTATCTGAGTTTCAGATTCGATTTTCAGTAGCGTTTTCAGTTTAGTTTACTCCAATTGCAAAAACAGTCCTACTCTATATATTTACAGCAACAAAATCTGAATGCAAATGGAGAAACTCAATCAACCGCAAGTCATGGACCACAATCTCTCTCTCTCCTGACAGGCAAGCCTGTCTCTTGGAGCCAGGACCTCTCTCACTTCTCAGAAAGCAGCTATTTAGCATTTTACCACTTTTGAGTCTCTGACCCCACCATCTTTTCCTTTTCTCTCAAAGAAAATTGAATCAACCAGGTAGAGGCTTTCTCACCTTACTCTCCAAAGAATCTCCCTCAAACACCTTCATCTGTAGTTTTGCCTTCTCTCCAATGTGAAAGCCTGAGATGATCCTAAACTTCTTCAAAGACAAACCATTCTAGATGTGCTACCGTGTTCTGCCTCTTCCTACTTTACTGCTTTTATGATGACTACTTCTCCATCTGTAGCCTCTCCACTAGATCTGTCTTCTCAGTATTTACTCATGATCAAGTACTTTTCAACTTAAAAAACATAACCTTGGATCCACATCCTGACTTCAACTTCATTTATGGTTAAAATTCTTAGAGATCACAGCCAGGTCCACTATGTTACCTCTTTACCCACACTTTAATTCATTGTGATCTTTTGCTCCGATAGGTCTGTTAAAACTGTTCTCATTGAATTTTTGGTTGCTAAATCCAGTGGACATTTTTCAGTCCTTATTAACTTAACCATGGACTGGAATCCTTTTCAGTTGACCAAGAAAGTCTTGTTGGCTTTTGTATCCCTTGGCCCAAAGCCTACAGGGCTTGTGAAAGTTCCTGGCACATAACAAAGTCTCAATCTGATGAAAAAATTAAAATCAAAATAGGCAGGAGCCAAATGGTGAAGGCTTTTAACACTAAGCTCTGAGGATTAATTTTCATTTTATTGGCAGTGGTCATCTAGAAAAGTATGAGCAGGGAAGTAATATTATCACATCTTTTGGAAAGTAAACTCTGGGGCAATGGATGATTGGTGTTTGCAAAGTGCCATGTAGACCAGCAGCATCAGCATCACCTGGGAATTTGTCAGTTAAAAATTCATAGGTCCCACCTCTGACCTATTGATTCAGAAACTTTGGTGGTGCAGCCAAGTGACATATGTCCCATGAAATTCAGAAGAACCAGTGTTATAGAAAAGAAACAGAGACAGAACAAGTGTGAGTTACCAAAGGCCTGAAATAGTCATGGAGGTGTTGGGAAGAGTGGGATACATGGAGAAATGTAGTCAACCACTGGATGAAGGCCTTAAGCATTTTTTGGCTAACTACTGGTTTACTTCTAGAGGACATGCAATCCTAGTGCTGCCTCTGAGATCTCATTTGCACATTCGTTCAACAGATGCTTACTGGGCTGAAGGTCATTTAGTATTATCAGGGAGCACACAGGGAAAGCCCTGAGCTAAAGTTATGATCTTCACTGTTTATATTAAATCATCTGTTCCAAGATCCTGGTAGATAAAAACCATGAGCACTTTCAGTAATTAGTGGAGAACGGTGAGAAGTTCTCCAATGTCACCCCAAGTGTGAACAACAAACACGTTTAACAGGAAAATGGATATCCTCATTCCCAAAAGTTTACTTTCTTTTCAGAATTCCCCCATCATTTTCAGTTGACCCAACAGGCAGACCAGGTGGTCCTGAGGGCTTTCAGCAGTTCACTTTTAGAAACCAACTGTGTTAAGATCTCAGAGCAAGAGGGCATTGGACAGGGGTGCCTGGATGGCTCAGTGGGTTAAAGCCTCTGGGCTCAGGTCATGATCTCAGGGTCCTGGGATCAAGCCCCGTGGTGCTCTCTCTGCTCAGCAGGGAGCCTGCTTCCCTTCCTCTCTCTCTGCCTACTTGTGATCTGTCAAATGAATAAATAAAATCTTTAAAAAAAAAAAAAGGGCATTGCACATGGACCCAGTGGATGAAGTGAGGAGTAACTGACTTCTCAGTTACAAGCCAGGGAAAGCAACTAGTTGACTTAGGTGGAAAAGGAATTTATTCAATGGGCAGAGATCACCCAGAAGGCTTGGAAACTAGCGGGAAGAAAACATCCAAGATTCATGGGCAGATTTACACAGAGCAATGGCTACTCAATACTAGGTGCCAGGAGCTTACCTGCTGCCCTCACTGGATATTGGATACCGGGTGTTTCTCCAATTGATGGACACTGCTGTTCTCAAGATGGATCCTCTCCTACCCAGACTCTCTGCTCTGCCAATCAGGGTAAGGTGTCTCAGATGCAAGAGAGGTTGGGATTAAGTTTTTGCTTCTAGAGGTGAAGGTGGTTTGTGCCATTTACTTTTATTTTTTTGGTTTGTGCCATTTGAACAACGGAATGGAATTCAGATGCAGAGCACACACACACACACACACACAAAAAGAGAGAGAGAAAAAAAACCACTAACACAAACTTGCATGTCATGTGTAATTTAAGATAGTAGTGATCTAAGATATCATCTGTATCAGAAACCAGAAAATCTGTAAAACCTTTTACAGTAACTCAGAATACCAATATATGTGATATGAAAAGGACATTATTCTGCCTGCTGCTCTCCCTCCCTTCTATCCAACACATGCACACTTACTTGCTAGGCTCTAAGATACCTGCAAAGAATTCCAGGCCCTATAATGACATTTAAAAAATGAGGGAGAACAAATCATTTTATAAGAATTCCCATGAAGGCTTAGAAAGTGGGCAGGAAAAAAGGTGATAAAGGAGCAGTAGGCTTGCATTTTACCTACTATTTGCTCTAGCTTGGTGAATTCAGGCTTAGAAAAGTGAAGTGACCAACTTCCCTTAACATCACAAAGTAGTTAAAGCTAGACAGGAGAACAATGTCATTTGTGGTCTGGTGCTCTTTCCAGGACGTTCTCCAAACCAGACTCAATTGGTCTTCATTGCCTCCTCTGGAAAACAAAGTGGTGTGACTTAGACCGTTAGACATTCAAAAGAGCTTCAAGGATGGTTCTTGTTCTCTTAGCAACCCATTAAATGTTCCAGTTCTTCATCATCCCTTGTTTTGTATTCTGCCTCTGATCTTTTGTATAACTGTCCTTGTTTCCTAATTTTAAGCTAACCAAAAGGATATACCTTATTTTAAAAATCATTTGTGGGGAATAATAGTTAATTGTAAATAGAGTCATGATGCTAACCATAAGTGACCTTGAATACTTTAATTTCTAATTTTCTTTTCACAGCCAATTTAAACGTATTTGCAACAGCTTTATTCATATTAGCCCCAAACAGGAAATAACTCAAATGTCCATCACAGGTGAATGGATAAACAAATTATAATACATTCATACAATAAAAGAACACTAGTCAGAAAAAAAAAAAATAAAAGAAGTCACAACTAACTAGTGATCTGAGTTACTATGCAAGAATTTCAAAGCATCCAGTTGAGTGAAAAAAGCCAGAGGCAAGTGACTATAGTACATCCTCTGTGATAACATTTATGTGAAGTCCTGAAGCAGCCAAATGCAAGTTATGGGGCTAGATATCAGAACAGTGGAAGGGAAACAGGGAATGCTGACACTAGCAAGGGGCGCAAAGGTTGACGGTTCTCCAGTTACATATATTTGTTAAAACTCAAACACCACACATAAAATCTGTGTATTTATTGTATGGAAAGTACACTCCAATTTAAAAAGTTGCCCAGACATCTAACAAGCCACAGGAATCTTACTTCCTGTTTCTGGGCTCTTGGGACAGAGGCAATAGTTAACTATCAAAAAGAGATTTTCACAAAGCATTAAGATAAACTGTTAGAAAATGATGGTTAAGTAGATGCCCTAAGCCTGCAAAACCAGACCCTTCTTATAGGTCAACAATTTAAGAAGAAAAAAGTACATTTAAAAATATACCCTGAAGCTAACCGATAACAAAATATTATTTTATTGTTGCAAAATTAAAAAAGTAGACAAGCATATGTAGTTACAGTTCCAAGGCAGAACAATACAAATATATAAATTATTGCAGTTTTAAAAGAAAAAAATACAAGGTAATGTCTAAAACGCTTTTAAACGGACTTGTTTTTCACCACTACAGTTTCATTTTCTTTTCCCAAAGACCCTAACACAATTCTGTAAAGTAAATTTCTAACAACAAAGAGAGACCAGGTTCAATGGCCACAGTATAGGTTACTCAGATTTAAAACAGGGTTAACACACGCATACAAACTATAAAAGTAGGGATGATGGCACTTAACAGAAATCGCTATGGAACATTTTCTAAATTGCCACTTTTGGAGGCAGCAGAATGGAAATAAATACATGTTTGAAGAAAAACACATTTACTAAAATTCCCTTTGAGAGGTGTGCAGTTGAGGGGAAGTCCAACTAACACTTTTTGGGAGGGGGCGAGGGCTCAATATTCATCTTCATGATTTTTTGGTTTTCCTTTGGTAAGCTTAAAATTGTGTACCAATTCAATATTGCCAAAACACATTAATAATTTGGGTTCTTTTTAAACTAACAAGAATAGGGAATGTATATGTTACAAACTACGTGCTAAAAAAAAAATCTTAGTGCTAGAGAACTGCTACGATTGCTTCATAGCAAGGTAACCAAGTTGCTGAAGGGGTGAGACTAAATTATAGCAAGAGCAATTAGGAAGGGATGAAGTGAAGGCAAACACTGATGTGTCGGACAAGACCTCGTTATTCCGCAGTATAGAACCCTCCTCCGACACCCCTTTGCTTGTGCCAGAGCCCTAGTACCTTATTATTCTGCTAAATAAACTCTTTCCCACCCTACCAGAAAACTTAATGTGCCAAGAATAACCTGTTGAAGGTTTTATCTCTTACTGATTCTCACCACAAATTTCCTCAAATAATTATTTCCACCAACCTTACGTTAAAAATGCAATTAAACACTGAAATGATAATTAATTGCCCTTGCTTTATAGTTGCATATGAACAACAGATCTTTAAAAAGTTGGTAGGGTACTAAGCTTTTTATTAAGTACTTAAAAATACTCAGATATCTTACTTTAGCATAAGCAATATCCCAGGAAAGCAGGAAAAAAACACTATAAGAACTTTACATTGTACCATTTGAAAATTTTCATGTCACAACCTAATTTTATGGTCACCAACTGAACCTCCTTCTAAGCTACACAAATAATTTATTCTTTAAAAGTTCTTAAGTTTAGAGCATATACATTTTGAATTGTATTTTATAATATTTAATAACACAAGCAGATTTCTTCTAAAACAAAATAAAACCCAAGCTGGTAAACATTAACACAAACACAAATAGATCCTCAAAATTAATTTAAAAAAACTTAGCAAAAATTGACAAGCTTCAACTGTGTAAACACCAAGGTAAAATATATATCAACAAGAAAAGCACTTTAAATCATTTTCAGTGGTAAAGAATGTGATCAGATGAAAAACCCAAGAAATCTCAAGATGCCTGTAGAGATGCCAACAAAATAGAAGACAATTTGATTACATTTTTGAAATCACTTTCCAACATGAACTTGTTATTTTAAAAAATAATTCTCAAGTGTATACAAAAATGGGCACTTTGTGGTGAAATGAGCATAAAACTTGAAGAACTAAGAACATTTCTTTGCTCCAACATCTAAGGAACTACATGATAGAACAAAACACCACTAATCTGCTCTCTGCATCACCTGTTACTGGGTCCTAAGTGCATGCCTTATTTTTTTCCTTAACAAAAAAAAAAAAAGAAAAAAGAAAGAAAAAAAAGACCAATTTGGATATTAAATGCTTTGATCAAAGGATGATAATCTCAAATTAAAATAGATTTTTAACTTAATTAAAAGTCTGAACAAATTTGAAAACTTTAATCTTGGAAGTGAATAGTCTCGCATGATCAAAATTGCTTTTGACTTCAAGTTGATTTTTTTAAACTCAATTTGTCTAATTATGAAATCTAACATGAAAAAACATTAGTCTTATTTCACTCTTCTTAATCATATAAGCTCTGAAAATGTTAGTAACAGCTGATTGGCAATCTTCTTCCTTTTGTTGTTTTTGAACCTGATGGTATATACGAGATTTTCTTCTAAACTTCCTCAAAAATACTAACAACTGCACTGAAGAATAGCCAAGTATGGTAACTAATATTTGTAGAATTTCATGTTCTCTCAAGGTAGAACTTAACTCTGTCCCTTATTTTTATTTTTGCATATACAATAATTGCATATTCAATCAAGAAAACTAGGGGCGCCTGGGTGGCTCAATGGATTAAGCCTCTGCCTTCAGCTCAGGGTCCTGGGATCAAGCCCTGCATCGGGCTCTCTGCTCAGCAGGGAGACTGCTTTCTCCTTTTTCTCTGACTGCCTCTCTGCCTACTTGTGATCTCTCTCTCTCTGTGTCAAATAAATAAATAAAATCTTAAAAAAAAAAGAAAACTAATCTAGGAATCAGTTTACCAAATATGTGGATAAGCTGCTGTACAAAATCCTTCAAGAAAAAATTCTTTTACTACCATATTCATCCAAATAAAGTACTAATGTGAGTACCAGCACCACGGATTTTTTTTTTTTTTTTTTAACAGCACCTTTCCTTTGAAGAGCTTAGGTAGAAATATCTAAATGGAATAAACCCGAATCTCCAATTAAGACCATAAGTACATGCACAATCCCACCCAATTGTTCCAAACTCAATTAGTAAAGCTACATATTTGCCAGAAACAAAGCAAACGCTTTTCTTTGGATTAACACTGTTGCATTTAGGACTGCACTATATGGCTCATACTCCGGAAATACGCTACTACTGGTATCAAATGCAACACATCCCAAACTTTTACGACTGTCCCTAAGTGATATAAGTAGAAGCACAAATGTGTGCAAGCACACTGGCTTGTAACATTCTTGATGAATTATGCCAAATAAGAGTAAAGTCAAATTAAAAAATGTGACCTAACAACTAAGCACTTAATTTACTGGCATCATCAGGAAATGTCTTTATTCAATTTGTAAATTTATAAAGATTTTGATATTGCACACATTCAGTTTAAAGCTTATCAAAACTAAGGCAATGTATCCCCACTCCCTGGATTTTAAATTCATTTTGGATGACTCAAAGAATCGAGAAAAATTGAAAACATTTTTCAAAAGCTCCAAAAACAGTTACATCATACTTAAAACAAAGCAAAATCAACTGCGATATCAATTAATACTCTGAGGCAAATTTAACACATCTTAGCATTACAAAAAGTTGTTTTCTACTAGATTGAGGAGTTTCTTTGCTTAGTCAAATACTGTTTGTGTTCAAGACTAAAATCTGACCCAAGCCAGGGCAGACTGCCAGATTTAAGACAGAAGTCATTCGTATCTTTATGCATGAAGCTGCCAAGCTAATGGGCTTTTCTGCAGATTCTTTCAAGCAAAAATCTTATCTCATAAATACATTCTAAGCACCAACTAAAAACAGAATTTAGAGCCCATTTTAATTCTGCCCTGGTTATAGCTTTTACTACATAATACATTGTTAAAAAAACATATCTAGCTGTTTGAGATGACCAACTAGTTCAGAATTCTTTGGAAACATCACAGGCAACTTACAAGAATATCCTTTCGAAATGGGCTTTTTTTTTTTGAATCAGTTTTATTTTTCTGTGTCAAGCAGTCTTCTCTTCTCCTTTAAATTCTAAAGTTTAGAAAAAAATACCTCACAATGTTTTCTTTGGGCACTAATTTCAGTGAGAATTTGGACAGTTTAAGGATTCTTGAACTGTATCTGCAGTGGCAAACAGAAGAATTTGAAGCTTTTTACAAAGATAGGACAACAATCTTGTAGCACATTCAATTTGACAGATACTACATTTGACTTGGAAGTGAGGCTTGACTTACTCTGTCCAAATTCTAACACATCAAAGTCATTAGAATGGAAATAATAATGAAGTAGAAGACGCTTTTACTTCTATGGAGACAAGGTGACATATGAAAACTAGATTAGCATTTTCTTTCTTAACTAACTCAGAACTGCTTTTATTAGAAAAAAATAACGTCCTTTTTTTTTCTTGGATACTTGCTTTAAAAAGTTATTAATTTCTCTTTCATAAGATTTATCAGAAGTCAAAACAATTCAACTAGATAGATTTCTACTCCAAAATACATTTATCTTTGGAAAACAAGATAATAGTAAAAAGAGTGTATTAAGAGAATAAAATGCAGTGATATGAAATATGCATGAACATATTCACACAGGAAAGTGTAAATATAATATACGGTGGCATCCAAATACACATTTATAAAGAGAATGGAAAGTTACCTAAAATAGCATTTTTATATATAAAATTTTCATATTAAAATATTGCTCATAATAAATAAGAAGTGTATTATGAATTCCATTGCCCTCTTAAAATTATCTTTAGTAGTTCAGACTAAGGAATTTTTAAAAAATTTTCTATTGTTTTGATAGGTGAATTACATTAAAATATGTTTAAGAAAATCACACTGTAACAGTGGTCAATGTGGTAAATTAAGCAGGGCCATTTAGTAATTATGGGAAGAAAGATTCCCAAAACGAACCATAATGATTAATCCTAGAAGACTAAGAGTGAAATGATCTGCTTTATTTGACAAAGATGTTAAATACTGCCTTCAGCTTTGCAAATTTAATGACCATAAAAAAATGGACTGTAACTTTCTTCAACGTCTTCAAAGTTAGCATGCCTGGCAGACCAATAAATGGTAGGGGCATGAGGGCAAAGGAAGTAAGTGTAAGTTTAGTTCAGTTGTTTATGGGTAGGTGTGACTTCATTCCTGTTCGCCCCACTTGCAGACACGGTAACTTGGAATAGTTCTTGAGAAGCTGTTCGATGGCAACGTGGCGGACATGGAGCTCTGAGGCCAAAGAATCTTTTTCTTGAACTTGATGTGTCAACTCTTCAAAAACTTCTGTAAAGATTTAAAAGGTAGTTGAATACATAAATGGGTTCAATTAGTATCTACTATGGCTTATGGATAGGAAGTGCCTATTCATACCCAGGTCTGGAAACCCCTCTAAGAGGCTTTGGAATTAGACTACCTTCATTTCTGAATTCTTGTTCCTATGCTTTTATGAGTCTCAGGCAAGTAACTTAAACCACATTTTCATTTCCTCTTCTGTATAACCTCGATATTAACAGTAAGCACCTCACAGGGCTACTGTGAGAAGTAAATGAGATCACACCTATAAAGTTCTTTCCATAGAATAAACACTTGATAAATAGAAACTGTTACAACTATTTACTATTATTAATTTACTATTATTATTGTGACACTGGCTGTGAAGTTAAGGAAGGAAGGTTATGTAATCCTTAATCTGTTATTAATTGAATGTGTGATCTCTGTAAGCACCTTAATGTCTCTGAAGTGGTTTTCTCACCAAAATGGGAATCAAATATTTAAAAAAAAAAAAAAAGGGAAACAATTGGGGAATTTGAACATTAACTGTTGTTAGTGTTAGCATACTATTTGATTACTAGCTGTTTTTTTCTTTTTTTTAGGGGTGATAATGAGATTACTTTTAAAAAAAAGTTATGTTTTAGAGAAAATCCTGAAGTATTTGTGGAGAAACAATATGTTGTCTGGAACCTGTTTCAGAATAATCCATGCTGGGGGTGGGAGCGGGGCAAAGGAATGGGGTGCAAGTAGAGATGACAGAAAATTAGCTATGCTTTTGATAATAGCTGAAGCTGTTAAAGATGGGTCAAGGGGTTCACTATACCATTCTCACTACTTCTGTGTTTGAAATTGTTTATAATTTGAAAACCTCCACGAAACAGGGCTAATACAACCCGGCAGAACTTAGGGTCAAGGGGTTCACTATACCATCCTCACTACTTCTGTGTTTGAAATTGTTTATAATTTGAAAACCTCCACGAAACAGGGCTAATACAACCCGGCGGAACTTAGGGAGTGCATGCATATGGTGCTGGCACAATAAACTGTTAAGAATGGCAGAGGTTCAGCTCAAAGGTAGAGGTCTCCAGGTCTCCATTTTTACTGAAACAAGAAAAACTTAAGTCCTCTTGATTTCACGAAGAAGTTGTTTTCTTATTCTTTTTGCTCTGGAAACTCCAATAGGTTCTAATCCCATTTCCAAATTTAAATGCAGATAAAGCTAATAGTGTCTTGTCACGGGATTTTCTGTATCAACATTTTCACAAGCATAAAACATTAACACGGATTCTTTACCCTGTATTTCCTGTCGGAGCTTTGCTTTCAGTTGCTTTACCTCACCAAGACTCATCGAGTTCACTGAAACATGAAAATATGTTAATTATTACCACAGTAACATGGGGAAATAAAACGTCTACATCACTAATATAATAGTTTATTTTTAAAAAAAACATTTGCACTTGGGGCACCTGGGTGGCTCAGTGGGTTAAAGCCTCTGCCTTCGGCTCGGGTCATGATCCCAGGGTCCTGGGATCGAGCCCCGCATCGGGCTCTCTGTGAAGCAGCGAGCCTGCTTCCCTTCCTCTTTCTCTGCCTGCCTCTCTGCCTACTTATGATCTCTGTCTGTCAAATAAATAAATAAAATCTTTAAAAAAAAAAAAAAACAACAAAAAAAAACATTTGCACTTATCTGCCACTACAATATTCACTGGTACTTTAGTAGGAGCCATTCATGAACTCCTGAAGTATGGAGAACATTTTCAACCCACAGTAAGAAACATTTTACGTCACTCCCAATATGCCTCCACCACCTGAATCAAAAGTTATGCCAGAGAATACTTCGTATTATATCCATTGGATTCTGTTATTTCCCTTTGTTTCAGTTTTTAAAAAGTGCTAGAAGTCACTACTCCTCAAGTTGATTATACTTAAGCACTACATAGTTCATGACGCACAGCTGGAAAAACACAAAAGTACCACGGAAATAGTTTGAAAAACTGAATTGTCTACCTTGTTATGTAACCTTAGGTAATTCATATGTAGAATCGAGAAATTGCATAAAAATATACCCAAAGTCCTGTCAAGCTCTAAAATCCCTTGACTTAGAGTCAAAAAAATTATCTCTGAGCCAAGCTTTGGGGCGCCTGGGTGGCTCAGACGTTAAGTGTTTGCCTTTGGCTCAGACCATGATCCCAGGGTACTGGTATCGAGCCCTGCGTTGGGATCCCTGCTCAGCAGAGAGCCTGCTTCCTCCTCTCCCACTCCCCCTACTAGTGTTCTCTCACTGTCAAATAAATAAATCTTAAAAAAAAAAAAAAAATTGTCTCAGCTTCTGTGAGTTTTTGCAGAAATAAATACAAACTGAAAGGCTCACTTTTCCCAACTTTAAAATAAGTGCACACACTACCTTTGTCCTTTAGTGAAATGTCAGATTGTGGCTTTTGAAATGCCACCCCCAGTCAGTTAATATTGTAGGGATGAGCAATGGAGACAGTGTGTGTAAGCCAATGCTTGAAGATGTACTTGTAAAACTACAGGAACTCTGAACTTCCTTCTGTTTGTCAATTGCATTTAATTTAATAAATTTAAAATGGCAAAAGATATGAAGGACTGTAGAATTTGAATGCTTTATGACATAATAAGGAGTATTTCAGAGAACTGATGAAGAATCTAAGACATCTCATTTTTGGGGGAATAGATGAGGAAAGGGCAGACGGAGAGAGAGAGAATCTTCTTGGGGGGCAGATGGGGTGGAGAGACAGACTCTTAAGCAGACTCCACGCCCAGCACAGGCCCAACACAGGGTTTCATCTCACAACCCTGAGATCATGACCTGAGCCGAAATCAAAAGTCAGACGCCTAACCGACTGAGGCAACCAGGTGCCCAAGACACCTCATTTTTGCTAGGGTGATCCTGTCATTTAATTAAGCTATAAAAATCTGTAATTCTACAGCCAAATTCTTGAAATACCACATGTATAAAAATGTAAAAAGA
This sequence comes from Martes martes, assembly GCF_963455335.1. Classification (NCBI taxonomy): domain Eukaryota; kingdom Metazoa; phylum Chordata; class Mammalia; order Carnivora; family Mustelidae; genus Martes; species Martes martes. Next base: position 25,406,058 of record NC_137888.1, on the reverse strand, counting down.
AAATAAAGTCACCAAAACTGCAATCATTACCTTTCTCCCCATTTTACTTACATTCCTCTCTGCTGTACCGTGGATGTTGGGTCCGGACATCAGTCTCCGAATTAGAGATTATCTCTTCTTTTTTCTGTGCCTGGTTGTGACTGTGAGGCCACAATACACTGTTGTGGCATAGACTGGCACCCGAATCTTGCAACACTGCAAGCCCAAAGTCTGTACTTGCCCTCTGCTCCAATATTCTTTGTGAACAGTTCAAGAGCCCGCCTGTACTTCCATCTATCCACTTTGCAGAATACTTTGGGACTTGGGAGTCAAACTGTGGGAGTAACTTCTTATCTGGCTTATGCCTGAAATTTAACAAGTGATGCTGGGGATTTTTAGAACATTCAGAATCAGAATCCAGATCCTTATTTTGTGCATACTGTACAATCCAGTTTATCTTCTTACTCAAAATGGTTTTAACTTCTTCATAAGTACTTTTTGAAAGTTTAGATCGAGGACAATCCTGGTTTGCAATCAAATGGTATTTTTCAAAGCAGTCTTTATGGCCCCTTAATGATTTGGTGTGCAGGAGATTTGATTTTGGTACTCCTATAGAAAAACAAAGAAATAGAAGACTTAACATTTTGTTTAAAAGTTGCAATAAGATTATACAAAAATCTTAGTAAAATACAGACGTCAGTTTGTGGTAGTTTGTATATTAAAGGAAAAATGCTAAAGAATATTGTTAATAATATAAAACATGGTCTAATAATTTCTTTTCCAATTGAACTATATATTTAGTAAAACTAAATTCTTATAAATAATAAAGGCCTTTCTAAGGATGTTGGTCCAGAGGTATGCTATTGCATAGAATTATAAAAAAGTACTACCAAGCCATCAATTTACATTTACAAAATGCTGGTCTTTACAGTATGGTGCTTTGTTCACTACTTCTCCTCCAAGTACACACTTGTAAAAATTTCTATTGTAAGGCTCTATAAGAGAAATGTGTGACAATTTTTTCCCAATAAACACACAATCATGTTCTTAGTTATGTTTCACTGGATACACCAGAATCAGAAAAATACACACTAATGAAAGCCTCAAAAAGTCAATGAACTGGTTAGATTATTTTTTTAAGAAAATGAAAGCATCTAAAATGTCTTCACATTTCTGTTTTAGCTTACTAAAACTTTATCAAGATAATTTTACCTTTTAGAAGAAACACATTATACACAATTATTTTTCATACAGCAGTAAAGTCAATCCACTAAGATACAATAACCAGTATAATTCTTTAACTCACAAATGTTTATTATATACCGTAAGTAGCAGAAATAGTCTTATTACACTTTTCTTTCTCGCACCATTTAAAAAAAAGATTTATCTTATTTATTTATTTTAGAGAGAGAGAGAGAGGGAACGTTGAGTGTGGAGAGGGTTAGTGGGAGAGGGACAGGCAGACTGCACTGAGCATAGAACCCAATGCAGGGCTCAATCTCATGACCCTGAGATCACGACCTGAACCAAAATCAAGAGTCAGATGCCAACTGACTGAGCCACCCAGGCACCCTTCTACCTCCCAAGTTTTAAATAGAGCTTAAGTAGGTCATTTCAATTGTTTTTTTTAGATACAGGTTATTGAATACATTTCAAATAACACAATACATTTCTTAACACAGAATATACTCATACATTTTCACAAATTCAAACTGTATTATTAAAGTCAAACAGCAGTGCTTTTATACTGACGGTGAATAAGGGATGGGGAGCTGAAATTTAACACCTGCCAGAATTAACCAGTGTAAATCTGTTTAGTGTTGACAACAGGGTTAAGTAGAGAGCCACTCAGGTGCTAGGTTAAAAAAAAAGAAAAAAGGTTTTAGCTGACTCCTCAGTAATTTTTTTAATTACATTCTGCATTCATCCTTTGCTTTAAAAATTGAAGCTGTAACAACTTTATTAACTGAACTCCAAACTCTGGGCCTAATAGTAAGACAATGAAGTATTTGCACTTTAATGGTATTAAGCCAGGTATAAAAGTGCTTGTATTAATTTATTCTAAAATGCTGTACATCAGCCAACGGTGGGACCTGCTGAGTTTGCCAAAACCAGTGCAAATGGGCTACTGGTTCCTCCATAAGCAAGCTATGTGAGTGCACCTCCTGAGCAGTGATAATGTAATAAGCATATGGGAAATTCAAATATCTCAGACTTGTGTCTTCCACTGAGCACAAAAACTTAACTTAAACTGACTTTCATACCCATTTCATTTACGCCTTTGCTACTTGTATTGCAGTTGTGTGTGTGGGTATGTTTCTTTTTTTTAACCAGTTATTGTCTGATTAGGTCAAATTTCCAGCAAAATTAAGATATTTAAGTGCAAACTCTCAAAGCTCTATTTGATAACATAGTGTACACTCTTGAGATTGCTGTACATTAACACAAAAAGGAAATTTACTTATTGGCTTATTAGAATAAAAACATTAAAGTTTTATTATATATGTTTAAGACCAAAAGTAAGATAAAAAGTAGGTAGTACAAATTATAGACCAAATTAATAGCTCCACTCTGCTATTTGATTCTAATACTACTACTCTGGATAAACAAACAGCAGGTAGGCAGAGAGAACCTGAACTTGCTTATTTTACTAATTGGAAGATTGATTAAAGAGCTGCCTTACTCTGCAGCTTCCCTTCAGTCTCACTGCCAACATATGGCCATAGCCAATTTCTGAAACAGTCAACTGTCTCGTTAGCCCAAGGCCACAGCTTAATCCATGGAGCAATGATTTAGATGAATCTAATAAACATAGTACGTTATAGGTTTCTCCTTCTGTCTAATATGAAAGGAAATTCTTTGGCAAATAAAATGGGTTCTAAATTATGCTACAGAAATTACTTTTTTGCTGTTACTTTTGTGGGCTTTTGGTATTTATGTAGAAACTTCAAAAACTTATTGATAAAAAAAAAATTATACGAAATGATGAATTTTGTGATATACCCAGCACTTTAACAGCAGGTCAGTAGATGTCTATTTGAAGAATAAGGTGGGCTTTTGAAGTTAAAGATTTTTCTTATCCAATGTTCCCTCTTAGTAATTTGTGGAATACAACTTTTCTATTTTTTTTTTAAGATTTTATTTATTTATTTGAGGGAGAGAGAATGAGACCAGGCCAGCATGAGAGGGGGAAGGTCAGAGGGAGAAGCAGACCCCCTGCTGAGCTGGGGGTCTGATGAGGGACTCGATCCCAGGACTCTAGGATCATGACCTGAGCCGAAGGCAGTTGCTCAACCAAATGAGCCACCCAGGTGCATGGAATATAACTTTTCTTTCTTTAAAAATAATTTTTCTTTTAATTTTTACTTAAATTCCCCCAATGAATGCTAGGAACCCAGATAAGAATACGATTATATGCATATAAATAATCTTTTGAGATAAAGAGCAAATCAGAGAACTACAATATTCAATTTGCTGTGCAAATACATAAATGTAACATAAATGTCAGATTCTTTGAGATACTCACAAGAAAAAGTCACCTACAAAAGACATGAAAACAAGTGGTTCCTCAAACAAACGCTGCCTCAAACAAATGTCTTTTTCCCCCACTCTCGGTACCCAAACCCCAAATCCATTTTTCCTCCTCAGTCCGGTACCACAGACTGCTCAAGGAAGAAACCTACGGTCCTTGACAGCTCCTCCCCTTACCCATCCCAAATGTTTTGCCGTCCATTTCGATGGCTTTTCTTCTGCCGTAAAATCTAGCAGTACAGCACCCCAACTTGCTTCACCCACAGATCACCCCTCCCATGACACTGTCAGGTCACCCCCATCTCCTGTCCAGTTCTTATTCCAAGAAGCTTCTTTTAATCAATATACCCAGGTTGGTTGATAGGACTAGATTTTGCAGGTGCCTCTTCTCCAGCTGGAAGTTCTGTGACAAAGGGGACCATATCTGTTTTACATGCATCCTCGGCATCATGCCTAGCACATGGTAAGTACTCAAGAAAAAGTCATTAAACAAATAAGGGAAAATTTAAATTATATTAAAAAACAAACAAACAAAACTTACTACCAATTATCATTCAAAGTCTACACAATGAACTTTTGCCCATCCAAGGAAAGGGAGCCAGGCTGTGCAGTTTTGCCAGGGTACTCAGAGGTTAATGAAAGAGAGGCTTCTTCCAGTGAAGTTACTCCTACATTGAGTTTAATGGGCCATTAGTCTGAAGAACTCATGAGTGGCGCTAATTAAGAGATGGCAATCTTGTGGCATCATTCAATCTGACAGGCAAAATCATGAACTTCTCCGTTGTATAATTTTAATAGAATTTACACACAGTGAATATATAAGGTGGCTGTTTTATGCCGACTGTAGCTCAATACCTTTAATTTTGTTAAACTCTCTAACAATTTAAAACCCGAGTTTTAAGGTTCAATTTGAAAGTGTTTGTTTTATAAACATGGCTTAAAATATCCCACACAGTAGCAGAGTTAACAAAAAATTCAAAAATATAATATAAAAAGTAAAAGTATAACACATTATACTTTTACATTATACTAAATATAAAAAGTAAAAGTATAATACATTATACATATATAATACATTGACTACTTCGTATATTTGAACAGATAGATTACTTTTTAGTCTAGCAAAGAATGCTGAGTAGTACACTTAATTTGTATCCGTGATATACGTGCCATTTTATAAACTCTTGAAGCGATTTTGTTTTTTTCCACTTCATCAGTTCGAATTATTGTAAGCGAAACAACCATTGCTATTATCAGAGATCCCAATGAGTCTGCCTACTGACTTTTCAATTTTAATTGCATTTACAAGTGTAAACAGCTCTGAGCACTAATTTGTTCCCTTAGCAGCTTCTGAGAGGGAATGAATCTAAATACAATTAAATGAGTTGATATTTTTGAGGAGCTGAGTTATATGGAGTTTCCAAACCAGGTCAACAAAAATTGCATTACAACTCCCTTACTAATAAAGAAGTTCAAGGCCAATGTAATTGACATCCTAACTATTATGAAAACTTCTTTAAAACATACTTCAAAAATGTCCTTGTAATTTTTTTTGTCATGGTCATTATTATTAGAGAACCAAGACTTTAATTGGCAACCATAATTGCTTTTTATTAAAGTACTAGTTTCCTTTGGATAGAGGCCAGTTAGAAATTTATATAGGCAGTATATTTCTATATGAACAGTGGTCTTTTAAAAAGTTAAGCTGTTTCTATTCAATAGCTTTCTTTTTTATCTTTTCCCACTTTCAGCTCTGATTTTGTTTTACCATTCTCACATACTTTGAAAACTCTCCCACTAACCCATCTGGCATGCTATCCTCATTTCTATTCTTTAAATTTACTTTTAAGAAAATTTGGTTAAACCCACAGAAGTGCAAAAACCACTCAAATATCCAATTTTTTTTTTTTTTGTCTACCTACCACCGTGGCCCTCTTAAAACAAGGATATCTCCATGCTTATATTTAATCTGCCTTTTGTAGTAACATATTTTTCCCCCGAGTCAGATGATACTCTAAATGGTGCTACAAAATAGGCGCAAACCCCAAACACTTATCAAGTCCTATTACATGTCCCATCACCCTTGGATTTTACCCCCAGCCTCTGGAAGACCTCTCATTTGTGATTTGGTGGTAATGAGGTAGGCTAAGCAATCTTTTCTTAATGTCCACCAGCTGGTCCTGTCAAAGAGCATGCTTCTCAGCCAACTACACTGATGTTACGTGGCTTTATGCTTCACACATTCTTGAATCTTATCATCTGGCTGCCTTATTTGTGCTTACTCTCTGTCAATTAGACTTCATTTTGAATCTGATTACTTATTTCATTTCCCAATCAAAGGAATGGCTGCCTCCACTTTGGTGCTCCCCAGGCACAGCGTGTCTAATACAACCGGTAGTTGGATGTAAAGCAGTAATACACGGCAGGAGCAGACTGGACAGCCTGAAGGGAGGATCCATGAGTTACTTCAGACATAAAACAGAATTACAGAACTGGCAGTATTGGTTTTCCAAACTGTGGGTTTGTGTGTTCTTTCTTAATATTTAAATAAGGCAAGAAAATGGAGTTAGGAATTTGAGTTCCAGGCTGTTAACATGCTGTGAAGAAATTTTAAACACACTGCCTTCCAACATGACCAACATTTGTGCAACATTTCATGCAGTTCCGCTTCAAAATCTTTTATATGGACGCTCACATTTTGCCCAGTTTAAAGAATTTTACGAGTTAAGGTGTTTTTATTTGATGATCTTCTCTTGGTTGCTAAGACAGCAAGGACAAGCAAGAACAAGCACCTGCCAGCCATGTGAAGAAGAATCCTGAGCTTACGTGTTCATTGTAAAAATGGGAGGGGAGCTAAACTTTGTTGTACCAAGAAAGACTGAAGGGATTAAGAGGTTAAGTCTTTGGGAGGAGAATTCCAATTTCGGACCAAAGGAAGAGAGGAAAAGCTCTATAAGCAGGGATAGCACACCCACAACCATATTGCAGACAAGTCTTGGTTAGCCTACAAGTGTTTGAAAAGAAAAAGAAATACACACACACACACACACACACGTGTTTGAAAAGAGAAAGAGTTATATATATATATATATACACATATATATATCCACTTAGAATTTGGTTTCTCTTAAAAGCCAAATCAGAAGTCTGGCAGCAACGGGCTAGTCATGAGAAGCAGCTACTGTCTGAAAATAGGGCAAGTGCTGTTTAATTCGAAACCATTTTATCATTTCCTTCATGACTGTGTAGGGAACATGTGACCCAGCAGGCTATGCAGCCGTGTTCATTAGTGACACTTATACTGTATTGAGACTACGCAGTGATATCAGGTCTGAACTGCTTTGGTATAAAAACTGCTTGTTCTGATGATGCTTTTCTTTTTTTCCCAATGATGCTTTGACACCTAACTTGACCAGGCTATTCTCCACCTGATGAGCAAGCAGGAGCAGCCAAGCTAGGATTCAAGAAGAGTTATTACTATTGCATCTACTGCCCATCAAAGCCACTCACAGTGGAGGATGCTCAGATAGTCTATCCTGTCATGAGACTAAACTTAGGAAATTAGACCAACGGTGGGAAGGCAAGAATAGAAAGTTGGAGCACCTGCTTCCTTCCCACGCCCACGACAAGCTAGGCTTCTATTTTTATTGGTTGTCTTACATGCCTTCATGAGTACGGTGGTTCTTTTTTTTTTTTTTAAAGATTTTATTTATTTATTTGACAGACAGAGATCACAAGTAGGCAGAGAGGCAGGCAGAGAGAGAGGGGGAAGCAGGCTCCCCGCTGAGCAGAAAGCCCAATGCGGGGCTAGATCCCAGGACCCTGGGATCATGACCTGAGCTGAAGGCAGAGGCTTTAATCCCACTGAGGCACCCAGGCACCCCGAGTACTGTGGTTCTAACAGTGTCCTATTCCCTCCTACCCCACGCCTTTAGCTGAGGAGTCACTTAAGAGTGTGTCAAATTCAAGTACCAAACATACTGTTTAAAAGTAATAGGTAATTGCTTATCTCTGCATTTAGCAGATGGAATTGCTGGCAACCACAATAAGCCAATACACAGAGGGTTCAGCAACTTGCTTTTCCACATTTGGAGAATCACTGCCCCAAAGAAAGATATACCAACAGGTGGACTTTAGACAGCAGATTGCAGCTTAGGATGTTTACTCCATTCTAAAGTGTTGTGTGTGCTAAGAGAAGGATTAAGCAGTTAAACAGCTTAATACCGTGAATGAATTATAAGGGCAAATTTCAGTGAGCAGGAGTTCAGAGAGAGAATGTAAAAAGATAAACCGCCATCTCTAATAACCAAGGAACTGAGGTCTGGGATGGAAAGGAGATCTATAAACTGCAAATGACTTGTTAAAAAGAGAACCTCTCAGTGAATTTTACTTTTTCATTGTAACAGTTGGCACCCTTGGGAGACACACCTACGTAACAACTGTTTATCACTAACTGTACAAAAAGCAACAATTCCCTAATTTAGCTACCTGCTTTTTAACTAGCAATGTCCAGTAGAACTTTCTGTGATGATGGACAGGTTCTGTATCTGTGCTAGCCAATACAGTAGCCACTAGCCACCTGGAGCTATTAAGCATTTGAATGTAGCTGATATGACCAAGGAACTAAAGTTTTAACCTTATCTAATTTTAGTTAAGTTTAATTACCACATTGTAGTGAGATTACCAAATTGGACAGGGCAATTTGTCCAGAGGTAATTAAGCAAAAGGGTACTTGGCACAGGAACATGGATGGAAGCTACCCATGTTCTTATTGATGGTTTCATATGGGATACTAAGCTCACAGTAGCATACAATACAAAAAGCTAAATTTGTTTTTCTAGTACATTAAAATATGTCAAATTTAGACTATTTTTTAAGTGGCACAATTAAAGCAGCACTATAAAAAGTTTTAAGTCAATAATCCAACTGACACAAGTAAACCTCTACTTGTTCCATTTTCCCCAAAAGAGCTTTAACTTAGTGTAGACATTTACTCTAAAATTGTTTTTGTGCACAAAGCTGTCATAAAAGACTCCTGAAAAGCTACTCAAATTAACTGTAGTATGATTGTGAGCTATCAGTTTTAAATATATACTTTTATGTGACACAGAAAGACTCTAATTCGCAGAACCCCCCCCCCCCAAACCCCCAGCTTTCCTAAATATGAAGTTAAAAAGATACATTTACTTAAACAAAAGAAAGACTGGAAAAAAAAAAAACCAAACACCTTTATAGTAACACCAGATGAATGGGGGCAAATCATTATAACAAAGTAAAATTACAGGTTCAAAAGCCAGAAATGTGATAGGGGTATGAATTCTTTGCCCTTTATCTCCTGAAACCTGGTTAAAGTTCTGAATGACTGATCTTACAAATAAGAAAAACAAAGTGAAAAGCTGTCCCACAGTTATTTTAAAATCTGTTTTGCATCTCAACCTTGTGCAAACATTGGAATCACAATTCTTAAAACTCTAAGTTCCTAAAATTCTTAAAATTCTATTCCTTAAGTAAATGCTAAATGGCAGAATCTAGTAGAGATATATTAGCTAGTGAATTTGAAAGCATGTATAATTCACTTACTACTATAGGTAGTAAATGGTAAAAATTCAGGCTGATGGGAAACAATCATTACAATTCATTAACCAGTTGATAAGAAAAACTAAAGCTAAAAAAAAGCAATGATAGTTGATAAATCATACTGCAAAATGCTAAAATAGAAAATTGTGACCATGTGTTATAATTGCATCAAAGTAATTCTACAGTAGAAAGAACGAAACAAAGGGGTCAGAGAACTGACATATGATAAAATTTTCCCATCACGAAACAAATAGTTTTTTTTTTTTAATTAGAAGATTACATGGTCTTAATTCAGCAGTAATGGAAGCCATTAAAACAAATGATAGGACTGCAAATTGGGACATGCCTCTGATCTAAAAGTCTACCTCTGGGAATTTAAGCTACAATGGAATGGGGATTTAATCAGACAAGCATAAAAGATGTACATATAAAGATTAGTACTGGTAAACTGCAAGGAAGCTAAACATTCATCAATAGGATAGTGGTTAAATAAATTAGGGTACAATGGGATGCAACCTTAAAGAAAAAGTGGTAGAATTTTATCTAACATAGAAAAGATGTTCCTAATATAGTAAATGAAAAGGCTGCTTATTAATTGGTACCTATAGTTTGATTTCATTTTTTAAATACAATATACTGGGGCGCCTGGGTGGCACAGTCGTTAAGCATCTGCCTTTAGCTTAGGTCAGGATCCCAGGGTCCTGGGATCCAGCCCCCCATTGGGCTCCCTGCTCAGCAGGAAGCCTGCTTTCTCCCTCTCCCACTTCCCTGCTTGTGTTCTCTCTATCTCTCTCTGTCAAATAAATAAAATCTTAAATACAATATACTCTACCTGTGTGCACATGCACATACATAATCTACGGCAGAAAATCATTTAGAACATACCAAAAGTATCAAGAGATTGATGGTAGACAGGTGGGCCTATGAATCTTAACATTTCTGTTGCATCCTGTATTTTGATTTTTCCATAATAAGCATAATTTTCTTTTTCAATGAAAAACATCTGAAAAATGCCTGTGAAGAAATACATTTTGGTTTGGGAAAGAACACAGTATTCCTTAGTCCAAGACATATTATGCTTTAAGTATTGTACTGTATGTTCCAATGGACTAAGTGAAACAATAAAGACTGAGCTACTGAAATTGTAAAAGACACACACATGCCTAAAATTCTCAAGTTTTATCAAGACTGTGAGAATTTTCTTAGACTAAAAATGTATGTAGCAAGGAAAAGGATCTACCTTCAAATGAAAACAGTTCTCCTGCCCCAAAGAAAATCAGCAGCTGCTACATGAGGGAAATGATGAAAGCTAGAGCAGAAAAACCTAGTGAAATCAAATCACAGAAAGGTAAACTCAGGGGCACCTGGGTGGCTCAGTAGGTTAAGCATCCAACTCTTGATTTCAGCTCAGATATCTTAAATGTCATGTTAGGGAGGGGTGCCTGGGTGGCTCAGTGGGTTAAGCCTCTGCTTTCAGCTCAGGTCATGATCTCAGGGTCCTGGGATCGAGCCCTGCATCGGGCTCTCTGCTAAGTGGGGAGCCTGCTTCCCCCTCCCTCTCTCTCTGCCTGCTTCTCTGCCTACTTGTGATCTCTCTCTCTGTCAAATAAATAAAATCTTAAAAAAAAAAAAAAGTCATGTTAGGGAGCTAATAACTTAACCTGAAGAAAATGGCAAGGAGTCAGTGGATAGTTAGTTCTATGACAATGAATGACACGAAGAGATCTGTACTTTAAAGACCTTTCTTGATACTGAGAGAGAACTGGGGGTGCAGGGCAGTGATGGGGACAAAGAGATTAAATTTATGAAATGAACTAAGTGGTCTTGAGGAAATACTGGTTAAGGAGGAAAAAGGGCCTGGACAAAATTATAACAGTGGGAATGAAAAGTAGGGAACAAATGGGAGAGAACCAATAGGACTCAAAGACAGACTGCAAAAAGAGGGTGGGTGGAAGGAGCAGGGTAGCAGATAGGACCTGTTGCTAACTAACAGGCCAATTCGCCTTTGTATATCAGAAAATCATCCCGGCCAGAGCACACAGCTTGAACAGCAGAGCCTAGGTAAGATTTCTGCTTTACACATCCCTGCACCTACAGAACTCTACATGGAAAGTCCTGAAGAACCTGCAACTCTTCATTCACTAATGGTGCCTTTTCAAAGCTTGCTCCTGAGACCACCTGCCGAAGAGTTAGCTGGGATTCTTGTTAAAATGCAAATTTCTAGACTCAACTCTAGACCTACTGAACCAAAATCTCTGCATATGGAGCCCACAGTTTCATGTGAACAAAAGATGAATGAAATATAAATTACATATGTATATGGAAGGAGAGATACATTTAGTTCAAGAAACGAATTCAAGACACGTTCAGAATATCTAACTGGAGGGGTCTAGCAAGCAATTGAATGTACAGATCTGGCACTTAGAAGAAAGATTTGGTTTGGCCTGGCACTGTGTCTGTGGTAAAGGAGAGGTATGGTTGAAGACACTGCAGTGAAAGAAATCGAGGAGTGCAATATGAGAAGACAAGAACAAAATTCAATGAAACACTAGTATTTCAGGGACCTGTAACAGTCAATGAACCTGGAAAGACAGAAAATTGGATAGAAATAAGAAGACATATATTTTATCATAGAATCCAGGGAGTCAAGTATTTCAAGAAAGTGGGAAATGTTAAATGTCAGATTTTGAAAATGGTGGCCAATTATAGGGTGCTGAAGAGTGAGATGGGAGGACAGAGGAGACCTTGAATGAACACTACTGTTTTAAGAACTATGGTTTAAAGGAAAGAAAGTGTTTTCACTTGATTTTTCCTTTTAAATATGGGACACAAGAGCATTTCTGCCCTTCTAATCATCCTTTTGGTCAATCTGGCAGGGTATAGAGATGATAACTGTAGGTAGGTAAGATAATGAGTAAGCCCAAGTTAAAACAAATGGAGGACAGGGTAAATAAATGAATTAAGAAGAGTGGGAGGAAGAAGACAGTCTGTAAAAAGCATGAAATTTTTCTATATCCACACTTAACTGGATTAATTAAGATCTTAATTTCTTTCTCAAGACACTCATGGCTAGTATTCATCAGACACAGTTAATAAATACACTGGTAACCTAAAAGTTTTCTGGAGAACTTTCTGATACAGTATGTAGGAATTGTATTTTATCTATATTGTATTTATTCTACATTGTAGTAGAAATACAGCCAGAATGTTGCTTGACATTGAGTTAAAAATTGTTGATATCCTGAAAATATTCTGAGAAGCCAAAGTAACATATTCAAGATTATAAAGGAGACTTTTTAATAATAATAAGCAGAAATGTTCTCAGGGTAAATATTAATAGTGTTAATGAGGAAGTAGAAAGAATACAAAAACTAACATATTTTACACTGTTCCCAATACTTAAAGATCGGTAAGTATCTTATGTTAATTTTGAGATATTCCCCAATGCCACTAAACTTCCTCAACATGTGGGCTGTTTTCAAATCAGACTGGCAATTTTTGTTCCTTGAATTCATTGTAGATATTATTCCACCAGTTATCCTAAGTTTTAGATATTAAAAATGTCATTTAAATATATTTGTAGAATACTTTATAGAGACAGGAAGGTGCTTTTAGTGTCTACTAAAATCTCCAAATTACTACATAGGAAATGAACATTAAGTGTGAATTTTAAGTAAGATAATATATGGAAAAATATATTAGTGACTGAATTTATACCTCATAAAGGGAAATAATCCCTATCCTCTTCTACTTTTTTTTTTTTTAATATTTATTTATTTATTTGACAGAGATCACAAGTAGGCAGAGAGGCAGGCAGAGAGAGGAGGAAACAGGCTCCCCGCGGAGCAGAAAGCCCGATGTGGGGCTCGATCCCAGGACCCTGGGACCATGACCTGAGCCGAAGGCAGAGGCTTTAACCCCACTGAGCCACCCAGGAGCCCCCCTTATCCTCTTCTAACATGATATATAATTCCTTTATTCTACTGTCTTTTACCTTCTCTCAAGTAAATTTTGCAATGGTGGGATTTATGTTTGTTTTGTTCAATGTCTTATCCTCAGCTACTGGAATAATTTCTGGCAGTTGCTTAATTAATATTTACTAAATAACTGAGCTTAAAAAATTGCCATGGGCCCAACCACATAGCTTTAATTATGAGATTCAGATTTTAATGGGTACGCACAAATCATTATTCTGCCTTACTGGTATACAACTGAGAAAGCAAAAATGGCAAAAAACAACCAAAAATAGATAAACTAATTTAAAATTATTTGTAAATAAATGATGTTCCCTTATCACAAACTATAAATCCAAGGCTGTGTTTAATGGGTTTATTCCCTTTATCAAAAGCCTAACAGATGGTGTGCCAAATTGGATTAGCATAATTTAAATCCACTCTAACTAGAACTATAGTTAATAACACATTTTGACAATTTTTCTGTGTTAGCCACTTTGGTTTCAATCACATACATTTTTCATATATTTGAAAATATTTGAAATTCAACTATATTTGAAACTCACAATGTTAATTTCCTATATAATGTGGAGATTAAATTTAAGGTGCTGTAAAAGTACCTTCTAATTTCCAAAGTGCTATACAAATATAAAGATATGTTGTTTTTATATTATATTTAGTAATAAACCCTTGAAAATTACAAGTTTTATTATTACAACGTCAACAGAGGTACAATATTTCTATGTATGTCCTAAATATTTCTAAAATGTTCTATTGATGCAGTTAAGTTCATTGCTCATTATCTTCTAAACTCAGAAAACTAGAAAACTCACCTCATAAACTACCCATTTATCTCTCTCACAGCATCCCCAGGCACTTATTGGGGCTGATGAGCAAAAGGAACATCGTGTGCAATTCCAGAAATGGTGCTAACATTTTCACTTGTGTTTGCACTGACTGCCTCCTTTACTCAGAACCCTAGTTCTTCGTGAGAGTAAGACTAATCAAGGCATATGAGCCTCCATGACCTGGATGGTTAAGAGGAAGAGAACAGCATTAGAGCCACTACCCTCATTACCAGCTGACATCTGCATGATTCTAGCAAATGTCAGCCTACGCTCCACTAGCTAATCTCTTCTGGGCAGGAATGACAAGACAGCCACATGTGTGTGTCCCTTCTCTCTGATCATTACCAGTCCAACCCAAGAGTTCTAAAAACTATTTTCTTGACAGATTGTTTGTTGAGATTATAATCTATATGGAGACAACATCACTCCACTCTCTTCGGTCAATAGAAATGTACATTTTCAGATATACTAATGAACATAGATGAATCAAATAATATATGGGTAGAAATAATTTTTAAAAATTACATGTCTCTTGAGACCCTCATTTCGTTCCTTGCCTCAATACTCACATTTGTACAATTCATCTCTAACTCTGCCTAAAAGTTAGTTAGTATCTACTAAATTTTAATAGTTCACATAGTTTTCTTTGGAGGCAGAAATGATTTAGGCCCTTGGTTTTTAGAATTGGAGGCACTGGGTTTGAACATGTAAGCTGTGCAATTTTGGACTAGTTACCTAAACACTCTGCTCACTTTCCTTATTAATCAAATTGGGATAACACAGTACTTCATACAGTTATCTTAAGAAATAAAACAATGCATGTAAAGGTCATAATACTTGACAAACAATACCTATTATTTAGATAAGTCCCTTATCTAAAGTCCAAGTGCCTTAAGTATCTACTGACAGTTGAACTAGCTTTTCCCAACTTGAGAGTGATATTTCACTTCTTCCAGACAATAGAGAAACCTATCTTTGTCTTCTTTCTTTACAGGCCAATATTACTTTGCATGCAATGGAAAAATTACTCTTATTTTTGGGTAGCTGATTTCTCTTTATCAACTTTCCAGTAACAGTTTTAAATTATTTTAATCACAAAAATTATATCCCTTTACTGAGAATAACTTTGACCTATATATTAAAGATTTTCAATCTAGAATTATTTCCGTATCTCATAAAACATTTTTCATCTTTGACCACAGGATGGGATGAAATAACTATGAAGTTGAACCAGAATGCCATTTTAAAATATTCTAACTAATCCTTTTTCTATAAATAATTATATAATTATAAAATTATGATGCTATTTCTAAGATATTCTGGGTTGTATATTCTGCTTCCTTGTTTTCAACTTTAAATTACTGATTTAAGGAATATGCTTTTATCACTGATTTAAAAAGGACTCAGGATCATCCTATGCCTTGGGGTCATCATTATGAGCACAAATTGCTCTGCTAGGGTGTCCAGAATAAGAGAAATGCAACATATCAAATGAATCTAGAAATCCTCTTTCTAAACATAGCCCTGTTAAAAGTCTTCGGGGAAAAATACTGTTTATCCTCCTGATTGAAAAAGAGCCAATTATCATCAGTTAGTATTATTGGCTACATTTTATTTTTTTGAATGTGGTACAAAGTTCTACTAGTAAGATTCATAAAACCTTTAGTAGACTCCTGAAAGATCTCATGAAATTCTGTAAATGGGCAGAAAAACAGCAGAGAAGTTTCACTGTAAGCAAGTTTAAAGGGAAAGAAATGTAAAGAAAAGCAGTACTCTGAAGTCTCCTTTAGACTGATTCTCTCATCAGCCAAATATTCATTATTCCTTGACAGTCCTTGTGCTGCTGCTGATTAGGTACTAGCAAATAAAAGAGATTCTAAAAGAAATCCATGCCCTTATGGAATTACAAATGGGGGAAGGAAGCACATCAAACAAACAAACAAACAAACACACAAACAACTACAGTAAATAATTATAATAAGTACCATGAAGAAAAGGGTGCTGTAAGGAAAAGAACACTGGGGAGAGTAGTGGTGGTGGGGGGAAGGGGCAGTGAAAGGCAGGGAAGGCTGCTTTGAGAAGGAACTTTTTAAGAATTAAGATACAGCTAGGGGGGCACCTGGGTGGCTCAGTGGGTTAAGCCTCTGCTTTCGGCTCAGGTCATGATCCCAGGGTCCGCATTGGGCTCTCTGCTCAGCAGGGAGCCTGCTTCTCCCTTCCTATCTGCCTGCCTCTCTGCCTACTTGTGATTTCTCTCTCTGTCAAATAAAAAATTTAAAAAAAAAAAAAAAAAAGATACAGCTAGGTTCTCTTTGTGGAGCCACCTTGCCTATCTTTTAGCTAGGCTTGTGAAGTCTTCACCTTCTCCACGCTTGACTTCCAGCCCTGATGTTTTTGGTTAAAGGGATGGAGGGAGAATTAGCTTATTTATTCATTCACTCATTCTGAAAAGATATGGATAGGGTAGGAATAATAGCTTAGATCTGGACATTTAATTTGAAGGGTTATACAGATAAAAATGTCTAAAAATTAGTTGCATATTTTGATGTGTAGCTTGGGGAAGAAGAGGAAAGGAGGCAGGAATTATTTTGCTAGTTTTCATTATATAAAAGGTTAGGAAAGCCCAAAGATTGAGGATAAAAAGCCTAGGACAGAGTATGCTAACACTGAAAAAACAGAAAAACAAAAACCTATATAGATTATCAGGACTAATCAGAAACATCAGGAAAACCACTGAGTGAATGGCATCATTATACAGGCTCTGGTCTCTAATTTAAGCTCTTAAAATATGACAAAGGGCAAACAGAAATGTTCATTCCCTACAGTGGTACAACTCTGACATGAGAGACCTGACCTGAATCCCTTGTGTCCAATGTGACTTTAAGGCAACTGTACTTGACCTCAGAGCCTTCATTTTGTCATATACAAATGGAACTACTACCACTTACCTCTTAGTCCTGATGGGAGAGCTCTGTTAGCTATAATAAACGCTTGATTCTGCTTAAAAATCGTTGGCAAAGTGAGGGTTTCCCACCTTCCTAGTCATTTCTACTGGCACTTTAGCTATATACTGTGTCACTAAATGGAAGAAAATAAATATGAATCATTTCCTATTTAAAACTTAAATGGGCAGGATGCCTGGGTGGCTCAGTTGGTTAAGTATCTGCCTTCAGCTCAGGTCATGATCCCAGGGTCCTGGGATCAAGTCCTGCATTGGGCTCCTTGCTCATCCAGGAGCTTGCTTCTCCCCCTGGTGCTCTGCCTGCTCTCCCCATTTGTGCTCTCTGATGAATAAATGAATGGAATCTTTAAAAATAAATAAATAAATAAAAAATAAAAGTTAGATGGGCGTATACCTCTTGCTGAATGGACAGAGTAATGATACCCATAAGTAACTTGTCCAAGTTCTCCCAGTTAATAAACGGGAATTTGAATGCCGACAGTCTGCTCTGGAATGTCTGCCCGACCTGGCATTTCTGGACCTTTGGAGCATGGTCTCAGGAGCCTGTGCTCCTGATCACTACGCTTCAATTACTGTGCAGCCCCAGCCTGAGCATCAGGAACAAACCAATCTGTGCTCCAATGGTTACTCTGCCAAGTACTCTTCTTGGAACAAATGGCAACAACTGGGTTCGGCCTTCTGAAATAGATTCTGGCACAATAATCTCAAGATTAAGAAATACAAATATGAAACTGTTCTTCCTGGTTACATGTGAGAACCAGTGTGACACAGAAACTTAGGGATCTGGCTAAGAAAAGCCAACTAGGATATGGCAGGACAAAGACGCAAGGCCAAGTCTGAGTCCAAGGCCCACATGCTTCATCAGCAGAGCAGAAGTGGAGCAGTGGCATATGTGTCCAGCTGTAGAAAAGCAATCTTCCTTGTAAAGGTATGAGGGAGGTGGAATTACCATGTTGGTCTATCATCAACAGAGTCAGGGAGAAGGTAGGAACAGTTTTTCCAAGATTCTAATCTCTAACTTGCTTCATCACACAAGTTTCTAACAGAGTAAAATATCGGGAGAGGGTGTCTCTTAAGAGCAGTAGCATTAATCATTACATGTTATATACTGAGATAGGTCAGGAACTTGAAAATTCTTACAGCTTTCTGGCAACAAGTCCACGTGTGATCTGGCTGCACGCCCATCCTCAGAATACAATCCTTCATTTTGCTAAAATCCCTTCTAGTTCTAACTCCACGATTAGAAGAATCATTAGAGCATGACTTGTTGGTATGAGCTGGAGCTCAAATAGTTTGTCCTCAATGTGGAATAACCTTTAATTACTAGAAAGGCCTCTCTATGGCTGCTTTTGCCTGTTGCCTACTCAATATTCTTTGTCCCTTTCTTGGAAAAACACTGATTTTACTTGGAGCAGCTTCTCTTAAAGGGCAATGAAATGTCTAAGAAACTACGAGGTGGAAATTCAGGAAAAACTCCTTTTTAGATGCAGGAGACTACTAACAGATGACCTTGAAGGTGGTTAAGTATGTGGTAAAGAAGGTGGGATAGAGAAACAGAAACAGCTCGAGACCTTCTAATCATGGAGCTACCATACCAAGTTCAGACTCAACTTCTTTTTATATGGGAGATATAAATATCCATTCTATTTTATTTCACCATTATTACCTGGATTTCCTGTAATGTACAGTCAGATCTCATTCCTAAGATAAAACTTCCCAACCAAAATTTGTGTACAATCTAAGTTTTAAGTTTATCCTAGACTTTAGAATTAGAAAATGTAACAAAGTTCAAAGGGAGGGAAAGTTGGGAGTAACTACAAAGCAGCCAGGGATAAGACTGTGGAACCTGGCTCCTCATAAATGGTTTACCAGTTAAGTCCCAAGTCTTCACTAGATGTTGTTAGCCTAGATTCAATTATTTTTCTTTAAAAATATTCTACAATTTAAACTTATCACCAGCCAAACCCACTTGCCACTTCCATCCTTCCTATTTCTGACCATATAATGAGGTTTTACTGTTACTGCCACTAAAAAGTATTCAGTTTATTTAAAGTGTCACAGGCACTTTAAAGGCATCAAAAAGGCAGTTAAGAAAAAAAATAATAACCTCGTGGCAGTATTTCTAAGTATATCAAAGATAACCCAGTTAAAGTTCAAGTCACAGTACGTTTTATGTTTAAAAGTGCTCTCTTTATTTAATACCAATGTAAGATATCTGCAATTACGTGACACAAGTGAAAGAGGCTAACTGCAGATTCAGTTAGCTACTTAACACAGTTTCCCTATCACAAGGGGTGGGTCCTTTTACTGAAGCGTTTCGAAAGATGCTGGAATGTCAGAAGCAGGACACTGGAAGAACTAATGACAGACTCAGTAGTAAATAACCAGTTTTCACATCCAAACTGAATCAGGGCTTGATGAGATTCAAACTGTTCCCTGACTACTAACCATGTGAACACTGTTTTGGTCAAAGATACAGAATCAAGAAAGAACGAGATTAGTAGTAATCACTAAGTTCACCAGTGCCTTAACCAAGAAAAAACACCTAGGATTTTTCTTGCTAGTAAGATTACTGAGGATCTGAATTTGGATTGACTTCTAGAAAATTTCCTAGAAAGTTCAACAAATTAGGGGGAGAATGCCGAGATGCACTAGTAAGCATTAGTGATGCTTACTAACCAGCCATCAAGTTAGCCTAGAACCTTGCTTGGCATAAGAGGAACTGATCTAGTCTTAGGAAAAAAAAAAAAAATCTCCATAGAAAAGAAAGGAAGTCAATTCTTAGAGGAAGGTAGGGATGCTCTAAGAATTATTTGCACAGCTTTTTGGCACAAAATGAAAACAGACAGCATGAAGTAACATCAGAATTCTGGATCCTTCTCCCTTCTAGTTTCATTTCTGACTCTGTTACCCTGTACAACTGAGTCTCATTACCGGCTCCTGACCGTCCTGGGCTAACTTTCTCCCAGTCTCAATAGTTTAGGGAAAGGTAGTAATTTCATCACTAACTGTAGAGATTTTAGCATAATGGACTATGAGGCATATTAGAGTATCTGGTCATATACACACAAACAAGTTTATAGTGTTTTAAGAGCCATGGATATAGGCCACAAGTATTACGAAGTTTATGCATCTGTCTTCTAATCCATAGGCAGATTATTCTAATGGTGAATTACAGGTACAAAGAAAAATCAATCTTATGAGCACTTTAAAAGAGTTGAATTCTCAAATACACTTCTTAGGTCCTTGAAGTATACAAGGAAGTATTCAACATTTGGTACTATTTCCTTTTAATTACTATAAAGTCACAGAAAAAAAGGCAAATTAAAGCCATGCTCAGAATACAGAATCTAGTAAGATTTAACTGTCTTGTTATTTCTCTTTCTCCTTTTGTTTTCATTTTATAAATATATGCATGCACACAACTTTTAAACAAGAGGCCATTTGATTAGGCCAGTTTTGATGTGACCTAATCAGCAATCCCAAAGCCATAAAATATTTTTGTTTACTACAAATGTATGGACTCAAAATTAGGTAAATTGTTACTATTCCTCAAGAAAATTTTTAACTGGTCTCTTAGCAGAGAAAATAGCATGCTTTAGAGCAAATTTAGCCATTCATAAACTAAGAAACCAGGTGAGATCAAAATTACCATACTGCAAAATATTACACCAAACTAGTAAAGTTAAATGTCATGTTTTTACAAGTTCTCTTACATTCATTAATTGGCATTGTGCTAACAGCTTTGAAGGGGAAAGAAACCTTAAAAGACTTTAACAGATTTACATATAATAAACAAAAATATACGTATTTGTTATTAAATATTATATAATATTATATAAAATATATATTTATTATATACAATTTACATATAATAGACAAGAATATACCTTGTTATTTTTCAGGTATATGATTTTCAGGTATATGACTACTTTATTATCACATTTTTAAACTGACTTTTAAAAACCTGTATACTGATATGAAAACCAAAATTTTGTGTAATTCAGAGTTCTCATTTCCCTCCCTTTTCTCTCATAATAATCTTATGACATTAAGTTAAAGTGGTTATAACAGAACTAGCTTGTCACTGGGACACCTGGGTGGCTAAATCGGTTAAGCTGCAGCCTTCAGCTGAGGTCATGATCCCGAGGTCCTGGGATTGAGTCCTGCATCGGGCTCCTTGTTTGGCAGGGAGCCTGATTCTCTCTATGCCTCTGCCTGCCTCTCTACCTGCTTGTGTCCCTGTGCGCGCGCGCTCGCTGGCGCGTGCTCTCTCTCTTGCTGACAAATAAATAAATAAATAAATAAAATCTTTAAAAAAAAAAAAACGCAAAAAAAACAACTAGCTTGTCACCGCAGTAAATATAAAAATGTGTATATTTGGGAGAACTCACATCAAATAAATTGAGATGAAAGTTTAATTCTAAAATAATGTTTTCTCATGAAGGTTTAATTGACATTTTAAAATATAAAATCTTGAGTCTACGTAGTAGAGTACAAAATGGAACAGTTGTAATTCAAATTGAGAACTGTCTTTTAAGTTAAATGTAACTATTATTTCAACAACATATAACTTCTACTTACATATTAAGGTAAATATTATCAGGGGGCAGGGTGCCTGGGTGGCTCAGTCTGTTTAATCATCTGCCTTTGGCTTCGGTCACGATCTCAGGGTCCTGGGATCAACCCCTACATTGCCCCATATTGGGCTCCCTGCTCAGCAGGGTGTCTCCCTCTCCCTCTGCCCCTCCCCCATCGTTCATGCTCTCTCTCAAATACACAGAATCTTACTAAAATAAAAATTAAATTAAAAGAAATATATTATCACAGGGCACCTGGGTGGCTTGGTTGGTTAAGTGTCAGACTGGATTTTGGCTCAGGTCATGATCGCAGGCTCCTGAAATACAGCCTATGCTCAGTGATAGGTCTGCTCGAGATTCTCTCTCCCTTTCCTTCTGCTCCTTCTGCCCTCCAACCCCCATGCTCTCAGAAAGTGTGCTACCTCTCTGAAATAAATAAATCCTTTAAAGAAAAAAGATATTATCAGAAATGAAATATTTACAAAAGTGGTACCTGAGGAGTATTTGTATATTCCCTATATAATGACAAAAAAACAGTTAAAAGGCATATTTTAAAAAGGCTAGAAAAGCAACTTATGGAAGTTTAGGTTTCTGTGGAAATAGTCTATCACAGCACAATCACCACTAATGATTTAGTCAGAAGCACTGGTTAGGAAAAGCTGGCTGCCGGAGTAGCAAGGATAGCTAATTAGGATTCAGGAAAAGGGGTTTCTAATATTAGCCCTATCAATTAAAATAACTACTGACAATAGATCAATGGAATTAAGATCATATATACTGGAAACAGATCACCAGGCTTCAAACCCCAGCATGTCAATTACTGCTGTGTGACTTCAAAGGGCACTTCTTAGGTCTCAAAGGTTAGGATCCATCACCTTTAAAATGGATGACAGAAGCCATCTCAGAGCTATTCCGAGTTAAATAAGGTAATCCATGTAAGGTGTTTTATTATAGTGTCTGGCCCTAACAACAGCTGGTATCACCACTACAGCAACCCTGAACCGTCCTATTTGGCCCTCAGTTTCCTTCCATGTAAAATACAGGTTTGAGCTGGATCATTTCTAATGCCTTTGCCACCCCAAATCAAAATCGACAATGTGAAAGAATATACAGGGCCAACTCTATTTTCAAAGAACATAAAATTAGATCTTTCACAGTAGTATTATTAAGGACATAGTAATTCAGATGCTATACAAGAATCATATTTCTAAGTGAGCCCTTTTAAATCGGTTATAATTACTACAGTTATTAAAGCCAAAGTTGTATGTATTCTATTTACCCCCAAGAAATTCAAGATCTTCCATCGGTGATCATGTTCAGCAACTATAATTCTTCCAGAGAGTAAAATGGCAAAACTATTATAACCCATATGATTTTAAATGGAAAATGAGTATAATATAATTATATGCTTTTATTATAAAAATATTAAGATTCTTTTTAGAGTCATAAATGTTTTTTAAAAATCAAGGTCTATAACATTAAGATTAAAGAAACATATCCCACATGTTTCTTGAGGGCAAACTATTCATGTCCATACATACACCAACTGTACGCCAATCCAAACAAATAATACATGATAACATTTTTATTAATATTTGGAGAATTCTTTTTCATATGTTTTCAGAGATAATATTAAGAAATGTAAAAAAAAAACCTTTTTAATTTTTAAAAATTATTAAAATGTGTGTGACTACTGAAAAGAGGTTATCTAAAAATTTAAAAAAGTCAGGTACCAGCATGGAAGGCCAAAGGAATTCAATTACATTTGCCCATCAAGGTAAAGAACAAAACCATCCACACAGGTCAGTTTTAAACGACAACTTAATAAGGTCTCAACCCAGAAAACATGTTTACTAGTCAATACTCATACTTTGTTTTTAGATTAGCAAAAACGGGAATAGTACTGTGGGACTTAAAAAAAAAAAGAATTTTAAGATCACAGCTGTGAGAACTTCAGCTTCCTTTCCAAAAATCCTCATCTTTAACAGATCTTCACACACCATACTTGGCACAATTTCCAATCATTCAAGAAATTTTATTTTACCTTATAAAGTAGCTCAGCAAAAGTAAAGTTCATAAAATGAATCTACGCCGTGTCCTTACCCTCAATATTTAGTTCAAAACAAACGTGGCAGAAGGAGAGGGTTTCTTTGTCTGTTCCCAGTTTACAAACACTGCAAATGTTGTCATCATTCAGATCAATGTTTACAAACTGCTCCTCTTCGTTCATAGTGCCCCTGTTAAAAAAACAGAAAGGGAGAGTTACCCAATTTCTAGAACTTGCCAGTACGGTGGTATTAGGAACTTCTAGGAGAAGGATGCCGTTTATCTAATGCAACAGACTCATCAAACAAGCATCGCCATACTTGCGCTTCAGTATCACTCTCTGTGTAATGACACAAAGCTAGTAAAACTTAAAGGCTTGCCATAGGTGTCACTATGCCCAAGTGCCTTTTTCTGATTCCTGTATTTCATTCGGCTGAGGAGGAGATCTGAAGGAAAGCAGTTGCGGGGGCGGGGGGGGTTTCTGCTCTGCCCCATCCCCGGCCCAGTAACAGAGAGCTTAGCGGCGCCGCCAAGGGGTCTTTCAACCTACTGAACGCTGTTAAATGCAGGAAAAACGACCTGTTCGGGACACTGCTTTGCTAACTTCATTGTGGGAACCCTTGGATGCGTTTCGCTAACTCGACATAGCGAGGCTTCCTATCGGAGATGCGCGGCAGGAAAATACACGTGGAGGCGCGAACACCGGAGGACGTCCCGGCAGCGTCTCAAGCACCGGCACGGAAGGCCGGGCAGCGGCTCCCCCGTGCGGGTCCGGCACAGCCGGAGCCGGGGTGTCCAAGCCGGGCTGGGAGGTGCCTTGCGGTCCCCTCGCCCCGGACTTTCTCCCACCCGGGAAGAAGGTTTCCAAGGGCCAAGTCAGCCCTGGACTCAGCGCCTCGGGGAGCCGGGCCCCCACTCCACATCCGGCGTTGGGGGCGCGCGCCCGGCGCTCAGGATGCAGCGGACCGGAGTCCGTCCCTCCTTCCGTCGGGGCGCCCCGCGCGGACCAGTGCGAAGGGCCGCGGGGTTCGGAGCGCGAAGGCGGCGGGACCGCCGGGCTGAGGCACGGGCGGGTCGGGAACCGGGGCGCGAGGTCTTTACCGTCGGCTCCGCGCGCCGCAGGAGCAGTTCGGCGAGGTTCGGGCTCCTCCACTATTGTTTCCGGCCACAGCGCAGGCGGCCGCGGCGGAGGCGGCAGCCGCGCGTCCGGCCCCGCCCCCTCCCGCCGAGGCCATCCCGCGAAGGCTTCTGGGGGGAGGCGCGGGGAGGTACCGTCAACGGTAAAGCTGCGCGCCAGCGCGGCGGCTGCGGACTCTCCTTCTCTCCGCCTGCACCGACGCCGCGTCCTGGGCTAGGACTTTCTCGTGACTCCGCCTCTCTCGGCCGTATCTCTCAGGGCTCTCCGGCGCCGGGCGACTCATAGGGCCCCTCTTCGAGGCGAATAGATAGAGGAGTCCGTTGCCTCCTCCCCCTTGTGCGTAGTGGAAACTACTGCCCCGGGGCGGGGGCCGAAAAGTGACGGTTGGATGGGAGAAGGGGACAGAGATGCGTGGGTAGGATTTTGTTTGAGATAAGTAGACTGAAGCAGTAGTATCACTGAACGTCGAGTTAGGTTCCAGTTGAAATATGTCATAAGGGAAAAGTTCGTATTTCAGGTTTCGTAATTTAGGGACAATTTCAAATACAGAACCTTACTTTTTAGATGGGGCTCCCCTCCCCTCTAATATGGTCCATTCCTTGCACGCCCACGGGGAAAATCCTAGGACACCCGGTCCCCATTACTTTTAGGTCAGGCCCAGTTCTCAGACTCTGGTACTTAAATTCCTTTGTCCACTTTGCTTGAGGTTTTAAGTCTTTTTTTTTTTTTCCCCCCTTTAGGTTATAGCTCATGCAGTACTTTCACTTACATTTTCTATTGTAATCTTTACGACGGCATAGAGAGGAGAAACAGGAACCATTCTCTTATTTTGCAGCCTAGGAAGGACTAACTCAGATTATAGTTGGTTGGGAACAGACCTGGGACTTGAACCCTAGGCTGCTGATGGAAAAATCACTGTTATTTTCAACAGCATCGTAAGCACCTGGACTGGTTACATTCCTAAATAGGAAGCGGGCTGGGCTGTCAGTCTGCACCTAACTGATAGTAGAAATGGATTCCATAATTTCGAGAAACTTCTAGACCAAACTGGTGCCTGATACAAACCATCGATGCCTCAGAAAAATGATGTGTTCTTGCTGCTCAAAGTGCAGTAAATGAACCAGTGACATCATCATCACCTGGTGTTCTGTTAGAAATGTAGAATCTCAGCCCTTACCCAAGATTTCCTGAATCAGAACCTGTATTTTAGTAAGATCTTTGGTGATTCCTATACTCCCTAAATTTGAGAAGCATTAACTGAAATAGAATAATCTGTGCTTTTTCTATTTGAATTTCTCAGTCTAGGTAGTTATTACTAAAATGTCTTGTATCATGGATTCTATACATCTTTTCAATGAAAGTGCTTTATAAAATCACCAAGACTTTCCTTATAGTGATACAAGTTCTTTTCAATTTTCAGAGTTAATCTCTTTTTTTTCTATGACATTTTGCCCTGTTAAATCTTCCTAAAACTCCCAACCCTTGTTGTTGTTTTTTAAGTCAACAAATCCAGGCCTAATTTACAGAAATAAGATTTTCACACTTTAAAGGTAGGAATTTTGACAAATGTATACACTGTGTATCCACCACCCCAATCAATTTATTCAACATTTCCACAACCCCCGAATTCCCTTGTGCCTCTCCCCAGTCAAGCACCCCCAACCTCTGATGTAATTTATATCACTAAAGGCAAGTTTTGCCTCTTCTAGAACTTCGTGTACATGGAATTAAATGGTATATATTCTTTTGTGATTGGCTACTTTGAGATTCATGATGATGTTTTGTAGTAGTTCCTTTTTATTATTAATATTGCACAATTTGTTACCCCCTGAGTTGTTTTTAGTTTATGAATATTCATTTAAAGATCTTTTTGTGTGTTCATGTTTTCTTTCTTGCAGTAAATACCTAGGAGTGGAATTGTGGAATCATATGGTAAGTACATATTTACTTTTAAAAGAAATTGCCAAAATGCTTTCCCAAGGAGTTATGCCATTTTATGCAATTAGTACTGTTATGTCTCCTTGATGAATTAACCCTTTTCCTTTTCTCTGTGGTAATAGTTCTTCTGAAATCTTCTTTCTCTGAGGTTGATACAGCCACTCCTGCTTTCTCATGATGAATATTTCCATATGTATCTTTTCTTCTCTTTTTATTTTTCCCTCTCCTGTCCTCCATTTTTTTAGACAAACATAGCTGTGTCTTGCTTTTTAAATTCAGTCTGACAATCTCTGTCTTTTAATTGGTGTGTCCAATCCATTTACATTTAATGTAATTATTGATATATTGGGTTAATCTACCATCTTGCTTTTTGTTTTCTATTTGTCCTATATGTCCTTTGTTACTTTTACCTTTTTGCCAGGCTTCTTTGGATTAGTTTTTTGTTTTGTTTTGTTTTTCTGTTTAGTATTTTGTCTCTATTTTATCTCCTCTACTATCTACATTTCATGTGTGTGTAGATGGATATATGTATGTATTTGGGGGCTGGAATATAGGCATGGTTTAGTGGATTCATCTTTAACTAATCACAACCCACCTGGAATAAAATTATAACATGTGATGTAAAATGTAAGAAGCTTACAATAATATATTTCTCTACTCTGATCATATATTGCTATATATCTTATTTCAAATGTGTTATGTACTCCAAATGCATTATTTCCTTAATAAGCTATACTGTAAAGAAATTGAATAAGAGAATAAAATAACTTTTATATTTATCCACATATTTACCAATTTCAATGTTCTTCCTTCTTCTGGTTTATCCATATTGTAGCTCGTATCATTTTCTTTTACTTGGAGAACTTCCTTTGTTATTTTTTTGTAGTGTTGCTCTGTTGGTAACAGTTTCTTTCAGCTGTCATTTGTCTGACAGTGTCTTTATTTCACTTTCAGTTTTGTTTTTTTTTTTTTAAAGATTTTATTGATTTATTTGTCAGAGAGAGAGAGAGAGAGAGAGCGCGCACAGGCAGATGGAGTGGCAGAGGGAGAAGCAGGCTCTGTGCGGAGCAAGAAGCCTGATGTGGGACTCAATCCCGGGACTCTGGGATCTTGACCTGAGCCGAAGGCAGCCGCTTAACCAACTGAGCCACCCAGGTGTCCCTTTCACTTTCAGTTTTGAAGGAATCATTCTGTATATATAGAATTCTAGGAAGATGAAGATAGCTTTTTTGTCTTTCAGCCTTTTAATGATGTTGTTCCATGTTCCCTCAGATTGTATTGTTTCTTAGGAGAAGTCATTCTCCATATCTAGTAGTGGATCAGCTTGATCTTTTGTTTTTAAACTTTCCGAGGATCTCGATTATCCTTTTGTTTTAAGGATTTTCTTGTCCTTTCCTGAAGAATTTGGCTAAGGCTTTCTGTTGTATGTAACAGGTCTTCAACGAAGTTTCTATACCCTCATTGGATATAACTCAAATGACTCCTTTCCTCTGTGAGTTCCAGTTGTTCAGATTGTAGTTCCCTAGTATTTTTTTTCTCCCCCGGTAGTTAATTTTTGTCCAGTCTCAGAGCCCCTCGCCCTATGCATGCATAGCTTAGTATCCAGGTACAGACTTAAAGGGTATTGTGAAATTCTTTCTGTATAGTTCTTCCTTTCGAACACTACTTATTGCAAATTCCAGACATCTCATTCTCCCCAAACTCATTGTTTGTCTCCTCAGCCCAGTTTTGCATCTCTCATTGTTGACCATGGTCCAAAAGTACCTCTGGGCATTAAACTGGGGTAAATTGTAGGAGTAAACTGTAGGGCTCATCTTATTTTTTTCTTTAGCATTTGTGAACACATCTTTTGCTTTCTTGTGTTTTAGTATTTGAAAATAAAGATATCATCTATTTTGCCCAGTTTTCTAACTTTTAACAGCTATTCTGGTACTCCTTACTCCAACCTGGCTAGAATCCCTTATTTTGTCAGTAGGTCCTTCATTCACCAGACAAGTGCTTCTTCACAGGGTCTCTCTGCTTCTGATCCTATTCTTTCAATTCACCCATCACAATCCATCCTGAAACAAACACAGATGAAGTCTTCTTCCCCAAAACTTGTCATGACTTTCTCACTTTCTCATAACCGTGATACATAAATCTGTTTACCATTTAGATGGCTACAGTGGGCTTCCCAGTTTACCATCTCATTTGATAAAACCTGACTTCTTGGACAGTGAAGGATTTTGTCTTCAACTGCAATCCTTTCAACTCTGGTAACTCAAGAGAGTGTGCAAAAATGTGTTATAAGCTGTGAAATAACGTATAAAGACCAGGTGTATGATTGGTTCTTGACCTGAAACAGATATTAACTCAACTTCAGGCCTATGGCAGGTAGGAATTCTTTCCAATACAAGTAAGAGAAAACCTGATTAACAGTATCTGAATCATTTATTTCACAGAACAAAGTCAGAGGAATCCACTGCTGGCTGTTGTTCATTGGTTCATTTTTATCAAGCCTATCCCTTCTGGAACTATTCTGGGTGTCCTCTGAAGAGTAGAGAATGTACCCTACAACTAGGTAACCTATTTTCTAACAGGCAAGAAGATAGTGATGGAAGGGTAGGGACTTTGGAGGGAAAGCTGCCTCTTTCATTTTTGCAAGAAAGGAAAAGCTTTCCTGAGAAACCCTGGTGGATTTCTGATTGTATCTGATCCCCAGAACTTAGATGACAACAGTGGATTCCAGGAAAGTGAGTATTTAGATTTTCCAGCCTCTATGACAGAAGGCAAGGAAGAGAGATTGATAAACCAACAATGACTGCTAGAGAGTTTACATACTTTTCTAAAAGTCACTTTTGTATGTGGAACAATGAAAATAATGCTTACTTATCATTCCATGAATGTCTGCTATAAGGAATTCTCTTGTCTTCTCACTTTTCTGAATCCCCACAACTCTTGCTCATGCCACTACTCTTTTTGGTAGTTTTTCATGCATTGTTCCATTTTAAAGTAAAGCATTCGGTATACTTAGTGTATCTGTCCCTTCATCTCTCACCCTCTGTCTTCAGTTCTCGTCACATTATCTCGTTCTCTGCTGTTGGCGATGTGCCTCCATTGAGCCTGGAAGATGGGGTGCGTGCTGCCACTGGTTTAGAGCCTTTTAATACCATGACTCTGAAGGTACTGGGAACTCAAGATGTGGCACAATTTATTACGTTGTCTTTTCTACTTCTTCATACGCTCCCTCTACCACGTGACCTTACAGTTCACTACATTGGGCAGAATATATTTTCCCACTCTAATGGAATGTTAACAAACATGACAGTGAGCCGAGACCTTAAATGTGCTTGTGTGGTTTAGCTGGGCTTCCTGTGCCTCTGCCACAGGGCCAAGAATTTCACCCAGATGGTTGCTGGTCCAAGGAGTAGGAGAGATGTGGAGCAGACCTGGGCTTAATCTGCAGCCTAAAGCTAGGTAGGCCCAGCTGACCTGGAGACACTGGGTAGATGTTGGTTGCTATAAGCACTGAATTGTGGTTTGTTTTGTTATGCAATACATTGCAGTGATAGCTGTTAATGCAGTGGGACTCTAAATGGCCAAGTTCAATCCATGGGCTCATTCCTGAATTTGTTACAATGGCTGGTACTTTAATTGGCCAGGCTTGGCTTCCCTTCCACTTCTTCCTCCTCCTCCACCTTCCGGAAAAACTGAGGCTGGCTCAGGAATGGGGTTACAGGTATTAAAATTTGATCCTGTGATATGGGAGAAGAGTTACTCCAAAGGAAAGTGGTTGCTGTTATCAGAGGAGGAGAGTTAGTTTGGAAACGTAATAAACAGGCAAAAACTGTCATAATCTACCCTGGTGCTCTTTATACTCCGTATTCACTGCTTAATTTTAAGCCGATTGTGTGCAGGAATTCTGCCTTACTCGTTTCGTGTTTATTCCAACACTCGAAGTATCTTACAAATGTCTTATATCAGTTAAGATTCGGTTTCACCACAAGTACCGTAAGACCGGCAAACAACAGTGACTTTAACTTTTTTTTTTTTTTTTTAAGATTTTTATTTATTTAATTGACAGACAGAGATCACAAGTAGGCAGAGAGGCAGGCAGAGAGAGAGGAGAAAGCAGGCTCTCCACGGAGCAGAGAGCCTGATGTGGGGCTCGATCCCAGGACCCTGGGATCATGACCTGAGCCGAAGGCAGAGGCTTTAAACCACTGAGCCACCCAGGTGCCCCCAACAGTGACTTTAAACGATAGGAATGTTTTCTTTTGCCTTCAAGTCTTGAGGTGGGCAGTCTAGGGTGGGTGTGGTGGCTCTGAGTCACCAAGTCCTTAGGCATCCCTGCAGCTTCCAGCTTTCTTCTCAGTCATCCTGCGAGGTGAGGCTCCTCTTGGTGCGCAGACATAGGTTCTTTCATCAGCACCGCGTTCCGAACAGCAG
This sequence comes from Martes martes, assembly GCF_963455335.1. Taxonomy (NCBI): domain Eukaryota; kingdom Metazoa; phylum Chordata; class Mammalia; order Carnivora; family Mustelidae; genus Martes; species Martes martes. The sequence goes on along the minus strand of NC_137888.1, from coordinate 25,375,078 downwards.
GGTGGAGGAAGGGGAGAGGGCAGAGCAAGAATGCCTGCCAGCTGCTATTTAGGAGCATCTCTCAGAAGCGGCCACATAACATTTCTGCTCACTCCTCACTCTTGTGGTGGGAAGAGCCTTGCTGAAAGGGAAGCTCAGGGAACAGGTCTTTCCTCCAGCATCCGTGTGCCCACCTGAAAGCCAGGGCTTCTGAAAGAGGGGGTGGGGATTTTGGAGTCGACAACAAGCCATCTCTGCTGCAGTGCTCAATAAATATTTGTATTTGTATCAGAGTGTGAGTGGCTGAATCACATATTAAAAATTAAAATTGGGGGGCCCCTGGGTGGCTCAGAGGGTTAAAGCCTCTGCCTTCGGCTCAGGTCATGATCCCAAGGTCCTGGGATCGAGCCCCACATCTGGCTCTCTGCTCGGCGGGGAGCCTGCTTCCTCCTCTCTCTCTCTGTCTGCCTCTCTGCCTACCTGTGATCTCTCTCTGTTGAAAAAATAAATAAAATCTTAACAAAAATTAAAATTGGTTAATAAACCCCGAAGAGTAAACTTCCGTCCTTAGATGCAAGGCAGGCTTAAAGAAGATGCTTGAGGTTTTGATGCCTATTTAAACAGTTTCTCATTTTTAAAAAGCAAGAAAGCAAAAGTGGATGATTTGTTTTAGAATTCTTTTTGCTCTGAGTTCAAATTGAACAGCGTTGGCAGGCTTCTTTCAGTTTTCTTGATCCGTTTTCTGAAAGTCTAACCCTCACAGTATTCCAGACAGAGTCTAGTGCTGCCATATTGGAATCCTTAACTGTAAAGAAAATGTCTGTCTTAACATTATGTCTCTTCTTATGCTTAGACAAGCATCCCTTTGAAAGTTTGGGAAACAGATATTTGCATTAAAGGGATTTACCACCTATAGTTTCAGTGATGCTGACATTATGGGTTAGCTGTCTGCTGATCCATTGTCCTGTTGTGCAGGCAGAACAAACCAAACCTATTTTCCAGGCTGTGGATAAATTCACTGTTGGCATTGCTGGGAGGAGATCGGAAGTTAACTACGAATCTATTGATTCCTTTTTCACTGTGGGCCAAATCCAGTCTTTAGTAATGTGCACAGTTCCCACTGTTAAATTCAAGGTGATAAAAGGAACGTTGGGGATTGATGTCTGAAGTTAGAGAAGAGTCTGTTTCATAAAATTTTATTAGATGTTTATTTTTATATTTCATTGTCTAAATATCAGATGTCTGGGTGTGGAATACTCCAGCTAGAAATTGAAATCCAGACATATTTCTGAGTTAACTGTTGGTGTGCCTGTTGAGTTAGATATACTTTAAAATTTCAGAATTTTACATTTCTAATTTTCATAATTTCCTTTACGAAATAATCCTTTAGCATTAAGGGTAAGTGAGAAAGAATACAACTTTTTGTGTCTTGGATTTCTGGTAAATGTGGTACTTTTTCATAAAAGCTAAAACTAATTAAACATTTTATTTTTAAAAAGATTTCATTTATTTGAGAGAGAGCTGGGGGGTGGGGCAGAGGGGAAGCAGACTCCCTGCTGAGCAGGGAGCCCAGTAAGGGTCTAGATCCCAGGACCCTGAGATCATAACTTGAGCAGGAGGCAGGCACTTAACCCACTGAGCCACCCAGGCACTTCAACTAATCAAACATTTTAAATATTTTTTCAGTCATTCATTGAACACATTTTTATTAAGTGCTCATTATATGTGAGATAATATGGCAGGTATTAGTTATACAGTAGAAAGCAAAACAGTCCCTCCTCTTGAGAAATTTATTACCTAGTGGAAGAGACAGGCATTAAGTGATTGCTTTTGGACTGGTTTTTCTGTTTTTTTTTTTTTTTAAGATTTTATTTATTTATTTGACAGAGAGACAGACAGTGAGGGAACACACGTGAGGGAGAAGCAGGCTTCCCACTGAGCAGGGAGCCCTCTGCGGGGCTCGATCCCAGGACCCCAGGATCCTGACGTAGGCCAAAGGTAGATGCTTAATGGCTGAGCCACCCAGGCGCCCAGTGAACTGGAGTTTTTAATGATATTGAAATATACTTGCATTTTAAATGTTGTAGCACAATAAAGATGTCTGGGTACCACGTCGACAAATAATATTTGTCTGTCTTCTGTTATTCTTCTAAATTTTACATGTTTAGGAAGTATTCACTTATCTATAATCTTGTAGGAAATGAAGGGTTCCACCATAGTTTTTTTTTTTCCCCAAAATAACTGGAAAATAATGGTTTCAAAAATTAAAAAAAATTTGGCTATTTTGAAAGGAAGCTACAATAGACTGAATGTTTATGTCCTCCCAAAGTTCATATGTTGACATCCAAACCACCAATGTGATAGTTTTAGAAGAAGCCTTTGGTGAGGTGAGGCGAGGTGAGGCCTCATGAACGGAGCCAGTGTCCTTATAAAAGAGATCCTAGAGAGCTCCCTTTCCCTTCTGCCACATGAGGACATAGCAAAATATGTCTGTCTATGAACCAGGAAGTGGGCTCTAACCAGACACCAAATCTACCAGCCCCTTAGCCTTGGCTTACAGCCTGCAGAACCCTGAGAAGTAAGTCTGGGTTTTTTATAACCATCCTAGTCTAGTAGTCCGTAACAGCAGCCCAAACTGACAAAGACAAAAGGTTTCTGAAGTGAATTATATTCTTTTTTGCCATCTTAAAATAGATAGAAGATAACTTTTGTGTTAGCCAGGGAGTTAAATTTCTGTGTTAGAGTACACTAAGTTGTTGTAAAAACAGACTTGGAACTTCAGTGACCTAAGGAAGAAATAATAGTCGAGGGTGCTGCAGATGGGTAGCGGCTCTCGTCCACTCTCTTGAATGTAGCCAAGGAGCAGGATTCTTCCGTCTTGTGACTCTTTCATCCATCACGACCTTGTCATCAGGTGCGTGGTCAAGGCTTGTTCGCATCCAGGTTTCAGCCGTTGGAAAGGGGAACAGTGTGAAGGGACATACCTCTCTTACAGGCCCCAGTCCTGAAGAGGCAGGCACATACCACATTTACTCACGCATCATTGCTGAGAATTTAGTCTCCCAGTTGCGTCAATCTTCAAGGGAGACTGGGAGGTAACTAATTATGTGCCTCGGAAGAAGGGGTGGATGACTATTGGTGGGCTACTGTCTCTCCCACAGCCTGCACTCCTGGCTGCCAAGTCTGTGGGATCCTTCTCACATTCATCCTTTCTGCAAGCAAAACACATTGGACACACTCACTTCCTCTCAAAGGAGACAACTCTGAGGACCATCCAGCTGCTGTATTCAGCTCAAATCCCACGCTTCCCGGGTGATGCTCAGCCCTTTCATTCAGGTCCAGATGTAGCTCAAATGGATCAAAAAATTAAAGTTTCTATTCAGAAGAGAGAAGAATGAGAAACAGTAGTCACTGGTTCCTAGCACTGATGGAGATCAGCAGGGCAGGATTCTCAAAGACCTCTGCTCTGGTCATGGATGAGGCCCTTGTTTGGATCCTTTTTCTGCTCTCTGGAAGGGAATTCTTGTCCATTGCTGCCTGTGGTCCCCTGCTCTGTTCTCGGGAAGGACTTAAACCTTGTCTATTATTTTTCTTGGTCACATCTGAAATTGACTTTGGGAATCTGTTCTCCCTGGGGGGAGATATATTTGCAGGTGTTTATAGGCCCGTAGGTTGCCCTAAGCTTCAAAGAGTCACATTCCTCCTTGGTTCTTAGGCTCATAGATTCTTTAACAACAAAATTTCCTTGATTTTAGTAAGCGCCTACTTTATTTGCTTCCAATATGTCTGTTAAGTACCATGCCAAATATTCCTTTTTTTTTTAAAACAGGTTTTTTTTTGTTGTTGTTGTTAAAGTAGGCCCCACACCCAGTGTGGAGCCTAACTCAGGGCTTGAACTCAAGACCCTGAGATCCAGAGAGTTAGGTATGTAACTGACTGAGTCACCCAGGTCACCTCCCCAATTTTTCTGAATATATTCTGCACAGTGCTTCAGTTTCTGCTCTACCTCCGATATGGTCTTTCATTTTAATGGCAGTTATCTTGAAGACATCTGAAAAATTCGGTGAGCATGGGAAGGCCACAATTGGAATTTCGGCCATTTAGGATCCAGAATCAGTCAGTGATTCAGGCCAGGGGTCTTAATCTTTTCTTTTTCACCTTTAAATCATTGTCTCTTTCTCAAATGGACTTCTCTGATCACTCTATGTAAATATTCTACCCAGTCCCACTTTACCCTGTTCTTAAAAAAGACAAACACACCTTTTCACAATGTAAGGGCCTATATAGCCAGAGCGATTTCATCTCGGTTAAACAGTGATTTTGTTGTTTATGCAGTAAAACTTAAACTGACGGTGACCCCCTCCCCCACTCCCCCCCATGGGAACTTGCTTAAAAGCAAGTCTGGGAAACCAGTAAAATATTGTCGACCAGTCCCTGATAACAGAGCCCAAAATCAAGGGCGGGTCAGGTCAGGTGGAGATAGCAGAGCCAGAATGCAGGGATGAGTCAGGCCAGATGGAGACATCCAATCAGTGGACCACGCATACTGTCTCCCTAGCTACCACGAAGTGTGGGCCCCACCTTTTGGGCACCAGTTCTGACCAAGGTGATAGGCTAGTTCAAATAGCTACTATGGGGTGAATTGTAATTCAATTGGCCACCCGTGTGTGACCTAGCATGACTGTGCAGCTTTCTCTGTGTGTTTCAATCTCGTTGGCCACCTGTGTGTGGCCAGGCCCAACCACATGGTCTTTGCTCTATAAAAGTTAGTCTGTGAGGCTGGGAGTCGCTCAGTCTCTCTGGAAGAGGCGGCCCTGAAGAGTCAGTTTGATTCTCGATGCTTGGCGTGAAATAAAGCTTTGCTTGACCTTTGCTTTGTATCAGTCTCGGTCCTTTGATCACGGACCTAACACACATATATGTACACACACACATATATATATACACACACATATATATGAAATAGGTATATATGAGATACATATTTTATTAATTGTCATACCTATTGTTTATTGTCTGTTTTCCTCCTCTATAATGTAAATGCCATGAAGTTAGGAATTTATATTTTTTCTATGATATACTCCATGGATTGAGAATAGTGTCTCTCTGGCACATAGTAGGTGCTCAGCAAATATTCATTGAATGAATGAATGAATGGATGATTTGAGAGTATGCAGACTCTTTAAGATCTTCTACATATCATGCCATTAGTGAGCTCTGCAAATAGCGGTTTATAGTCATTTCTCCCCCTTCCATGTAAACAGAATCCTTTTTTTGTTTATTTGGTTGAGTAGGGTAGGGAGGATGCATCTTTGTTCTCTGTTCTCTAATCATAGACCTTCTATGCCATTGTGGAAATTCCATTCTTCTTTGTTCAGCCTAACAATAGACAAGTGACCCAGTCTTGGCTTCGTGAGAGGTAAGCAAAAGTGTTTTAAGATGGAGAACATCTGGAAGAAGAAAGTTGTTTTTTTCCTGCTCACTCCCTTCTTGCTTTGGCTGCTGTTTATTCTTGTGATAGTGTGATGTTGAGGCTTTAGCAGCCATCTTGTGACCATGAAGGCAGATATCGCTGACGTACTGAGGTTGGAAGATGGAAAGATAAAAAGAATCGGGACTCATGACATAACTGAATCACTTCTGTTTAAAGTGAGATAATAAGTATCTACTTTATTTAATCCACTTTTCGTCTGCTGTTCTGTTACTTATTTATTGCAGCTGAAAACATCCTGAGTAGCAGTGTTATTAGTAGCTGCTCAAACTAATTGGCCACCATACTGCTACTCATTTAACCATTTGTCCATTCACTCATTAAGTGTATGATGTACCAGGATATATGCAAAACTCAGAGTAAGAAGGTTAATAAGATACAGTTCATGCATATCCTCAAGGAACTGACAGTGAGGGTACAAACAAAGAGTCATATAAACAGCCTCTGAGTTACAAAGGTATGAAAGCGATATGGCATTCAGTAGAAGCCATACTTTGAATTCTGAATTTTGATCTTTTCCTGAGCTAGTGATGTGTGGTGCCATACTGTGTCATGACACTGGGCAATAACAGTCACCATGGCTCCTGGTCAGCCACACGATCACCAGGTAAACAACAGGTACACTTACAACCACTTCGTACTCATATAATCATTCCGTTTTTCACTTTCAGTATAGTAGTCAATAAATTTCACAAGACACTCTTTATTATTACTTTATTGCAAAATAAATATACTTTCTTATAAAATTGGCTTTGTGTTAGATGATTTTGTCCAACTGTAGACCAATTTAAGTGTTTTGAGCATGTTTAAGGTAGGCTAGGGTAAGCTAGGTAATGGTGTTTGATGGGTTCATTTTATTAAAAGCAATTTTAACTTAAGATATTCTTAATTTATATTGAATGTGTTTATAAGGATATAACCCCATTTTAAGTAGATGACCCTTATCTAGAATATTGTTATCACAGAGCACATGTTTATTAACATCCAGATTCAGTATAACTAGTAGTTGGTTAATCTTCTGGGTAGACCAACATGGGTAGAGGTGGTCCATCCTGTCATCTCTGCAATGGGTCCATGTGGAGTTTACTCTCAGTCACCATTTGAGGGAGGCTTTTTTCTATTGTCAAAGAAGGAGTAGCACCGATGTAGGCAATTTTGACCATATTATTTATTTCCTGTTTATTCAGGAATTAACTCATGGGTGGAGAAGATAATAGAGTTAAGGAATCAGCTGGGATAGTGGGAATCAGGGATAGTTTGCCTCTTTCTCCTCTACATCCCTCAATGGGTCCTTCTTAAAAACCAGGAGAATGGAACTGACTATGGTTAGAATGTGTTGATTAATTTGTGGCAGCTTAAGAATGCTGCTTGCTACATGCTATTGATAAAATTTTCATGTGTGCCTAGAGAATAAATTAGAATTACAGAGTGTTAAATATTTCAGTTTAATCATCTGGAAAACTAGTGTTTTTGTTTGTTTGTTTGTCTGAAAAACAACAAAACAAGAAAGCTTTGCAGCTCTATCATCCAAAGGTAGCTGTCTAGTCATTGATATATTGAACCTTTGTTTCTTTTTTCTTTCTTTCCTTTTTTTTTTTTTTTTGCAAAGCCATTCAGTGTGCGAATGATAATGTTAACTGCCAAATGAGGATGTGGGCTCTACACATAGTGCTCAGTAAGGGAAGTTGACTGTATCCCGCTCTTTTTCATGATTAAATTTCAAATGACAAATGCGTGTAACCTTAGGATGAGTCTTAATCTCTCGAAAGTGCATTACATAATATTTGGTTCACTGACTTACATTTTATGTTAGGCTCATTAAATGTTTATGTAGGAAAAAACCTTATATAGCAAACTCAAGAAAAGGTACTGACTTCTGACAGATTTAATAGGTAGATTAATTTCTGTGCCCACAGAAACTATTCAGGAGGTACTCTTGGTTTGCTTTATTTATTTAAAGTTTACGCTAAGTACCTTTAAATCGAAGAATCCTTAACTTTTTCATTTCTGTTTTGGAATATTTTCAGGATTTCCATTCTTTATTCCTGTCTACTTGGGGGTCCCTGACTTCTCTAATGGTATTTGATTGTTTTCCTTGTTTGCTTTTGCTTTGTGAAGTATAATAGCTAGCTGCATTTAGCCAAATGTAGAAGAGAGATTATAATTTTCATTTGTGATACATGTAAACTTGTTATTTTAAAGAGAGGAACCACTTATATATGTACCTGTGAAGAAAATAAAAAAATGGAGGATATAAAAAAATGTCAGAGGTAGTAAAGTTAGCAACTATGCCTGAACCAAAAGTGTATTTTGATTTTTATAATGATTTTCTTGTAAGGAGGTTGAAGTATTTCAGGTATTATTTTATGTTTATGACACTCCTACTATTGTATAGAAGCAAATGCCATCTCTCTATTGTGGCATTGAAGAATGATTTATCCATAGGAGAGAGGTGAGGGTGTTTCCACCAACAATGAATTTTCCGTACTCATGAAAGACCTATTTATTCCATAGATGGTATCCTGTATTGTGAACTGACTTATTGCCATGCCCACCAGAGTTGTCTCTAAAAATTCTCACTCACAAGCCTTCCATAGAGTATACCTGGCATCAGATTCATTGAGAGGAATACAGGCTAGGAAATGGAACTTGCTAGAAGTGCGGCATTTAGCACCCCTCTTCAGTAAGACCTCTTGCAGCACTCCTCACACCAATCAAGGGGCATAAATTCCTAAGTCCCTGCAAGGGGCCTGTCAAATTAGGAGAATCATCACGCTCAGGGAACCTAAAGCTATGATTCCCACAAGGTATTTATGGTTCATATATAGTTTCTCTCCCACTAGATGCAATTTGTCCGTTTTTATCATAAGAAGTGTTGCTTAGTAGTACCACTTCCATTCTACTTTTTTCAGGTTTCCAGAGAGACAGTGTCATAAAGTTAACCCAAGGTCAGATTTGTTCATAAAGAACAAAAGGTTTTGTTAATGCTTTACCCACAGTTATGCTGCCTCTTTTGTGCCATTAAGACTAGGTTGGAAGCGTAGCAGATATCCCTCACTCATCGAGTGATACGCTTTCTCTGGTCCTTGAGAAGATGGAGTGGATTACATTTAATTTTATAGCACAGGAGATATTTTTCAACTTTGTTATTTTACAAATAAAATCTTATTAAGCCATGTTCTGTATTTACAACAATAGTTAGAATTATCTTTTGACGAGCCAGTAGTACAGATCTAACGGGGAGAACACAGCCCCACTGTTGAGATTTCCACATTACAAAATGTTGTAATCCAGAATGTAACCACTTCCAGAACATCAACTGACTCTCTACTTGTATCTTAAAGGGCACAGTCAAGGACAGATCTTTCCAGGCATACAGGAAAAATATGAGAGAACTTCTCTCAGTTTAACATTTTCCAGCAGAATGCTTGTGACTTGTAATACCAAAATGCCATTAAATGCATGTATCTCTCTCCGCTCTGCACATTTAGGACAAATTTATACTGATCCTTCTAAAATGCAGTATGGTATACATTTTGTGAGGCATAGTTTACATGTGGTGAAATGCACACATCTTAAGTGCACAATTCATTAATGAATCAGTATGTCCATGTAATTCCCACCATTGTCAGGGTGTAAAGCATCTATTACCTTAGAAAATTCCCTTGTACACCTTCCTGGTCAATCTCTTTCCTTTCCCTCCACCGTAAGGCAACTATTATTCTAATTTCTATCTACATCAAATTGTTTTTACCTGTTTTGAATTTTGTCTACATGGGACATGAAGCAAATGCTGTCTTGTGTCTGGCTTCTTTTGTTCACCATGTTTTTAGCTTCATCTATGTTATTAGATGCAGCACTAGTTCAAGTAAATACTTGGAGTGGAATTGCTACGTCATAGACTTGAAGTATGAGTACCATCATAACAACCTCCCAAGCAAGTGTCCAAAGTGCTTGTACTATTTTGCACGTTCAGCAGGAGTTCATGAGAGATCTGGTTGCTCCATGTTCTTTCTTGCATTTGATGTCATCAGCCTTTATTTGTAGCGGTGCCAGTGTGTGTAAAGCTCCCGGAAGAAAGAAACCCAGGGCTGTCTTTGTGACCTTGAGGTAGATAAAGATTTCTTCTAGAAATCACTAACCATAAAAGAAACAATTGAATAATTAGATTTATCAAAATTCAAAGTTTCTGCTCTTTGAAAGACACTTTAGGAGGTTGTTGGGATCCTGCAAGTGGTTAAACTTCTAATTCACCTCTAGAGCAGGTTTTTTGACCATAGCATTATTGACACTTTGGGCTGTTGACTGCTGTTACTGAGGACTGTCTGTCCATTGCAGGACATTTAGCAGCATCTCTGGCTTCTACCAGAGGTGGTGCCAGTAGCACCACCTTCAGACGTGACAATCTAGACCATCTCCAGACAGTGTCAACTTTCCCATGGGGAGCAGACCCCCATCGCCAACGACTGGCTGCTTCTCTCCACTTTACCCACTGAGAACCAGTGCTCTAGGGTTTGTCTTAACTATCAGGCCAGTTTTGATACCGAATGCACCTTTTTGGAGTCCTCTGGACTTCAACTCACCCACGAGTGGACTGGAAATCTTTGGAATACCCTGTACTGAAGAATATCGCTTAGAAACTGTTATCACTTTGGTGACCTCCACCCAGCATTAAATTAGAATCAGAGCATGCCTCAGAGAGAAAGCCAGGCTTTAAGAAAATAGCAATTGATTTTGTTACTTTCAAGTTAGTGTTGAAACACTTCAGTCAATGATTTATTATTTTTTAAATAAAATACAGTGTAGTTCCCCCCAGAGAGCTCTTAATCCTCTTAAGAATACAGTAAACAGCTTTATACCTATTGTAAATATAATTTTCATAAGCCCTAAAGTCATACAAGTGGAGCAGGTAACATTTTATTTTCTTACAATTGAGCTCAGTTTCGACTGTATACTCCGTTTTTCCTGATGCTATAAAACTATATGTCTGCATTTCTAGGTGAACTTAGTCTCTGTCATGCTTTTTCAGTCAGTTCAAGTTTAAGATCATGTGATTCCTGGAATTTACCTTTTCCTCCTCTTCTTAAGGGTGCCAGTCCTGCCCCAAGGTTTATTTATGGTAATGACAGAGTGGAAGTTGGGAGAGAAGGTCAGGGAGGGAGGGTGTCAGCTTTCTAGTGGTCCTGGTATTTGGCTGTCTTCCAAAGGCCACCTTGTGAAATCTCTGCAATTTAAAGGTCTCAGTTGCATGGTTCACACTGGCCTTTGGGTTACAAATTCAAGTAATTTGGCCCTTGTCCTTCTCCTTTAACTAACATCTGAACCCTGCTTGGGGAAGCGGGGAAAGTGTATTGTCCACTGCTCACTGATGAACTTAAGGTAGAATCAGAGCTGTTGTAGGAGCCTCTTTTTTCATTCCCCGATGTCACACCCAGCCATGTCTAATTGTTGGCCTGGTGGCTTTTGGTGCAGAGACCCACACTACCATTTCTTCCCTGATGCTAGATACCAACTTGATGTAACACACTAGAACACCATGCTTTACTCCATTCTTCTCTCTCCCCAGGCTACACACCTGGAAGGGAGGGTCATATTCAAATCCTCCCTTTTTATTTAGCTAGGGTGGGGAAAGAGGGTGGGGGGAAGTCAGAGATTTCCCAGGGCAGAGGAAGAGGAATTATTCATATAGAAAAGGATAAAGATATGTTTCAAGCCTGAGTTTCAGCCTCCGTAAGGCAGTGGAGTTGAGAAATATTATGTATGGTACATATGATAGCATCTGTTTTCTGTTTTGATGATCTAGCATCTGAACACACTTCCTACATTGGAGAATTTTTTATTTAATTAAATAGAACCCATAGCCAGTTGTAGAGGCTGGATGTTTAGCAGTGGGCACGTGACTTAGGTTCTATCAGTGCTTTCTACAGGCTTTGAGTTGAAGGTAGTGATACCAGAAAACACTGAGACACAGAATCCATTCTGGTGGGCCCCAGCAGTGGTGGTATCAGCTGCATCTCCCTCCCTTCCTCCCTCCCTTCTTTGCTTCTTCCCACTCCCCCCATTCCTTCCTTCCTTTTTAAAGATATACTTATTTATTTTAGAGAGGGAGAGTGAATGTGAGCAGGGGGAAGGGGCAGAGGGAGAGGGAGAGAGAGTCTCAAGCGGACTCCATACTGAGCGCGGAGCCTAACGTGGGGCTCCGTCTCATGACCTTGAGGTCATGACCTGAGCTGAAATCAAAAGGTGGCCACTTGACTGCATGCTCTTTTCATGGGCACTAGGGGCAATGCTTGTGATCAGCGCAGTACAGGCTGCAGTTTCTAGGTCTGGAGGAGGAGGTCGTAGAATTTCTACTGGACCAGTCCCATAGCTTCCATTTTATATTATTTAGATTTTGTTATATAAGAGACCACCCTAAAACTAAGTGACAAGTAACAGAGACTCTCTTCTTGATTAACGTTTAAGCAGGCTCCTCTGAGTTCCTTTTTCCTCTAGGCCTCAACTTTGGCCTATAAAAACAGCAGACGGTAGGGACAGATGATGTTGTCTACTTCCTCTCCCCCTGCTACCATGCACACTAAAAGACTTGAACAAACACTAACATTTTTACCTCAAGGCCACATCCCTGGGATGACCCCACCCCCTTGGTGTGCCTGCCTGAGATAGTCAAGACTGCCTGACAAATTACTGTTTGTTCCAGCCCAAACCTGGTAACAAGTAGATAGCTTTCTGAACCACCTCTCATAGAGCACTTCCTTCAGAAAGCTTGTAGTCGTAAATCCTTTCTTTTCCCCCTGAGCCTTAGCTCTTCTGCCACCAAGAAGACAGTTCTCCGACCAGATGATAGTCATCTCTTTGAAATGCAGACAGTCAGGAAAACAACTCATCTCCCTGCCAGGTTGGAGGGTGCTCCGCTCTAACTTACAGTACTGCCTCCTGGCATAAAGCTACAAGAAATTTCCTTCTCCTCCAAATAGGCTCCAGTTAACAAACCTGATCTTTGCTTGTTCCTCCGGTTTCCTCCCTCATTTCCCTTTAAAATTCCTAGTCCACTCTGCGCAGATCAGAGTTCAGTTCACACTGGACCCTCTTCCTCACTGCTGCAGTTCCTACTGAATAAAGTCCTTCCTTCCCTCTTCAGCTAGTCTCCAGGTCGATCTTTGAACAAGCTGTCTCAAAACTTGATAGGCTACTGAGTTCCAGAGTCTATGGAATCGTCAGTTTGGAATGGGTTTAACTGGCTAGCTCTGAGCCCACTCATGTCTGCAGGCAGCTTCTGGTCAGTGAGACAGCTCTGTTTCTGTGATGTGGGTGACAGTCAGCTGAGGCTATGGAGACACCTGGACTCTATATGTCCCCGTCACCCAGGAGGCCAGCCTAGGCTTATTTCCATGACTGCACAGCACAGCTCTAAGAAGGAGTGGCCTCGCGAAGCCTATATTTAGAACTGATGTAAATTACTTCTGCTGCTTCTGTTGGCCAGCCCAGAATCAAGAGGTTAAGACATACACTCTCTTAAAGGGAGGAGCTCCAAAGTGCCATTATCAAAGGGACAAGGATATAGGGACGGGAATGTTGGAGCCATTTTTGTGGACCATCCGCAGACATGCTATGTAATTGTGCAGAATCTAAGTGTGGTTCTTTGAACCAGGTTTTGGAGCCTCCTTTATTTTTCAGTGAAAACTTTTTTTGCTTGTATCAGTCTAAATTGTTTCTGTGACATATAATTAAACATCTTGTTGAATATACTTAGTCACACCCACATTCCTCCCTGAGCACCCTCCATCCTGAGGTAGAAAAGGTGAGAGGTGAGACAGACACTTGGAATGGAGTCTTGCCACAACGTGGGAATCGTCTACCACTAGTTGGAATTGAATTGGAATCAGTGATGGACTGGCACATGGCAGCGCCCGTACTATGTGTATATTAATAGAACTTGTGAAATAAACATTAAGTAACACTGGTCCTAAGTGATAAAGTTTTTCTATACAAATGTGACTCACAACAAGGCCTATGAAAGTCATGTTGTGGGGAATTTTTATTTTTCTAAGGGAGCACTGTAGAGACTTTTCCCCCTTTTATTGCATATTAATTATTATTTCAGAAATTTAGACAAATCTACAAGGTAGATTTTGATTGAGCTATCTTTAATCAGTTCTTTTGAAGGGTTAGCACCATAAATTTTATATTAGAATCTCATAAGAATATGGTATACTGTTTAAAAAAATATACATTTGGTATTGTGTTTATTATATCCTCTGACCTTCAGAAAGAAGTTTCTAATAGACTTTGTAAGTTCATTTATTTCTGTCATTCCCTGCTGAATTTCTCGTGCAGAGTTCATTTTCAAGTCATTTATTAGTACAGCAGATCCTCCGTGAATGGTAGAGACTGAGCACATCACAGACTGGACAGCTCCCATTATCTGAAATAGCTGTAAGCTGCTTTAATGTTAGAGATTTGCTTTAAAGGATTGTCCTTTGGAAGGCTGGCTGTGTTGGTTGTGAGGCAGAACAAATTATAAAATGATTATGGCTTCAGAGATGTATGTTTCTCTAAATGATTGCTTCACCAGTCTATAAAATGTCTGTTTTCAAAAAACAGGTGAAATATGAGAGCCTTAAGAGATAAGATCATTGGGATACTATTAAAAATGCCTTTATAGGGCCTGGATGCAGGGCAACTGGGGTATATAACTTATCATGAACACTGGCAGGAAGTCATCAGCCTTATGAAAGAAAGGCACATTTAGCAATGAGGAAAAAAAAAAAAAGGCCTTAAGAACAAAATAACAAATAAAACTAACTTAGAAAAAGAATGGAAAGGGTAGAGTCCAAACTGTTAAGTGTGTTTTCCTCTGTAAAGTCCCATGGATTTGGGGGTACCTGGGGGTGACAGAGGCAAGACCAAAGAAGCTTTCTTTCCCCCTATATGCTTTGGTATGTACTTGAATTTTAAAGTACACAAATGTGTATTATTTTCAGTTGGTGCAACTGAAAATAATCTTTAAAGGGAATGTCACTAATAGACTTACTTTTCAGTTTTATCCTGCTGTTTTTACCTCCCATCTAACTTTCAGGTCTAATAACATGCAAGAAATATTCCCTAGGCATTTACTGAAGAAGGGAGGGACTCTTAAGAATGTTTTATATTGTCAGCAGCTCCATTTTGCAGTTAGGGATACATTTTACCTTCTCAACGTTTTCTTCAAAAATGTAAATTTTACTGTTAAATATGATTTTATGCCTGTCAGACTCATTCTGTGCAGTGAAGGCCATGGTGCCTTGTGCATTTAATAGACACTCAACAGAAGCTTTTTAGAAATTGCCATGATGAAACATCTACCTGAAACAGCAGGAATATTTGACAAGCAAGGGGAAACTAAGTTTTATTTATTTATTTATCTTTTTAAACATTTTGCTATTTTCCCCTTTTGTCTCTTCTTTATCAATATTTAAAAGTTATTTATTTTTAAAAAGTATAAAAGTACTTGTTTTTATTACAAAAGTGATACCTGCTTTTTTAAAAAGTTCCGTTTGGGGTCCTGCTTGGCTGGTTTCATTGGATTTGCCTCTCTCCATAGCATTTGCCTGAAGGAAAGGAGTTAGAGGGTTGCTGTATTTTGACCTTTTGGCCTTTCCATTCCTGATTCCAGCTGACTGAACCAAACAAAGAGCCCTGATTCAAGCTGAGCCAATCAGCTTGCCTCTTGTAAATTGTGTCTGAGAAAGATGAAGACGTAGTGAGGTGATGTGGTTTCCGGAACTGTGAGCCAGAACAAGAGCAGCCATGTTGGGGTCTTGTGCACTGATCTACAAACAAGTCAAGGGAATCGTGCAGATACCCAGAAGGAAACAGACCTAAGAGATGATGTTCTCAGAGAGAGAAGGGACAAAGGGAATTATCTTGTCTTATTGCTTTCAGATTTAAATTTCTTGTCAGACCTGTCCCTCATTCCTGCCTTTGGTTATATGGGACAGTCTTGAATACTAGCTTACTTAAGTTAGATGGGGTGAACATTGATTTTTGCAAAAAACCTTAGAGAATATCTAAGAAAATAAAAATTGCTGGGAAAACTATACCCATTTATACATTTCCTTTCCATGTTTTTTTTTTTTTCTTTTTTTTTTCTCCCTATGTAAATGTTATACTTATGCTCTCTGGATGGCTCAGTTAAGTGTCTGCCTTCGGCTCTGGTCATGATCCCAGGGTCCTGGGATCCAGCCCCTCATCGGGCTCCTTGGCTGGCAGGAAGCCTCCTTCTCCCTCTCCCGCTCCCCTGCTTGTGTTCCCTCTCTTGCGGTGTCTCTTAAAAACCTTAAAAAAAAATATTTTGTCTGTCTTTTTCAAAAAATTGAGAGAGTTTTCACATTTTCTTAATCCCAGCACTGGTTAAAGGCAACTGTAAGTCTATCAGAGTCTTTCCTTGTATGGTTAAACAGATACGGAGAAAGAAAAACACCCTTTTGCTGACAGGTCTCACTTTTAATTCACACTGATACTCTCCGGCAACCACACTGCATTTCACTATTCCTCTACTCCTCTAGTCCTCCCCTCACTCAATTCCCAGGCACTATTTTCTTCTTCCTTCTTTCTCCTCAGTTTCTTCCCCTGGCCCCGCCCCCAGTCTCACTCTGCTAAGACATTTTTTCCTATTTTACTGGAATATTAAAAGCCCCCAGAAGATATTTCAGCGTGTTTCTGCCACCGTATCCGTCCATCTCCTGCTTGCTCTGTGCCCACATACTCTGTTTTTCATTATTTTTTTTTAAGCTTTATTTACTTATTTTAGAGAGACAGTGAGAGAGAACAGGGAGGGGGCAAAGAGAGGGGGAGAGAGAGAATCTTAAGCAGACTCCCCACTCTCAGAACCGAGATCCGAACCTGAGCCAAACAAAGAATCAGATACTTAACTAACTGAGCTGTACAGGCAACCCGTTTTTCATTATTATGAGTGAACTTTCCACGTCCTAGTTAAAGCCCATCCCTTCCACTCGCTCATGATTTTCCATCCTCTCTCATGTGTTCAAGGATATCACATCTTCAATTGGCTTCTCTCCTCTGTATAATCATGTTTCCTTTGTTGCTTGCTCATTTTCATGAGCTTATGCAATTCTATTATTTCTCCTATCTTAGGGAGGCAGAATTTTCCAGACTCTTTAACTGCCTTCGGTTACTGGATCGCTTCTCTGCTATTGTGAAAAGCAAATCTTCTCAGTAGTTATAGCTACTTGATATCTGCAATTTACTTGTCTCCCATTTTCTAATCAGGCATTCATTCTCATGGCTTCTACCGAACTGCTTTTGTAAAATTGCCATTGACTCTTCCACATGGTTAAAACCAGTGCTTGATCTTAGTTTTCGTCTTACTTGAGCTCTCGGCAGCATTTGACAGGGTTGATCACTTTTCCCTTAACTGTTTTCTTGACATTTGGGACTTCATTACCCCTCCTTTTCAAGTCTCCTTTGCTCTGTGCCCCATTCTCTGGGCCTTGTTATACATCCCCACCCTCAACATTGACATACCCCAGACTCAGTCTCAAATCACTCCTAAGCCCAAACCTTTTTTCTCTTCTCCAAATTCACATACCCACACCCCTACACAGAATTTCCTCTTTGATGTCTAATAAGCATCACAAATCCCCAAATGTCTAGTGACTCCAGAGCTCAAGCCTTACAAGCTCAAACCCTACAAATTTCCCCTCCTCCCTCCTTCCTTTTCCCCACTCTTCTCCCTCCCTCCCTCCCTTTCCTTTTTCTCTTTCTTTCTTTCTTCCTTCCTTCCTTCCTTCCTTTCTTCATTTTTGAGATATAACTCATATAGTATACAACTCAGCCAACTCAAGTATGCAATTCATTGGATTTTAGTATATTTATAGAGTTGTGAAACCATTACCATAATAAATTTTAGAACATTTTTTAATCACCCTCAAAGGAAATCCCATGTACCTTCTACCCAGCTTTCCTCTCCCACCCCGTGTCCTGTCCCAGCCTTAGGTACTTTCTGCCTCTATAGATTTACTTGTTCTGGACATTTCATGTTAATGTAATCATACAATGTGGTCTGTTGTGACTGGCTTCTTTCAATTCACAGTGTTTTCAAGGTTCACCGACACTGTACTAAGTATCAGTACCACTTAAAAAGTACCATTCTTTTTAATTTCCAGATAATATTCCATTGTATGGATATAGCATACTTTGTTTACCCATTCATCAGTCAATGGCCATTTGGGTTGTGAGCAACTTTTGACTATTACTAATACTCCAGCTATGGACATTAATGTATAAGATTTTACATGGGTGTGTTTTCATTTCTCTTGGGTGTATATCTAGGGGTGGATTTGCTGGATCCTATGGTAACTCTTGTGTTGAACATGTTGAGGAATTGCTGGACTGTTTTCCAGGGTGACTTGGGATTCCTTTCTGTTGGCACTCATTCCTTTGATCTCATCCAGTCAATGGTTTTAAATATTGTGTGTATGCTGAAGACTCACAAACTTATGTCTGCAGTCTAAGTAGAGCTTGCCGCTGGACTCCAGATCCATTTGGGTCATTTATTGCATGTTAACATGTCCATCATTGAAGTCCTGATTTTCCTTTCCATTAACCTCAAGCCTACTTTTTCTCTTGTCTTTTTCCCAATTAGTGATGATTCCATTCTTCCAGTTTCCTGGGACCAAAAAACCTCACTCAGAGTCACTCTTGATTTCTCTCTTTCTGTCTCAGCCCATGTCTAATCTGTCAGCAACTCCTTTAGCTTTATGTTCAAAATACTCTCCCACTTCTTTTTTGCACTAGCTCCTCTGTTACTCTCCCAATCCAAATCTTTGTCACTTCTCTCCTGCGTTATAGTAGCAGCCTCCTAACTGGTCTCCCTGCTCTAGCTTTGGTTACCATTCAGTCTATTCTTGATAGAGCCTTGTAGGTAAACTTTTCAAAATGCCTCAGTGGCTTTCCATTTTATTAAGAGCAAAATTTCAAGTCCTTCCAGTGGCCTGTGAGGCTCTACGTGCGTGATCCAGCTCCCATTCCATTTCTGACCCCCTGTTACTGCCCCCTCACTCACTGTGGTCAAGCCACGCTGGCTTGCCTGTTGTTACATGACCACCAGGTCCTCACCTGGGGTCTTTTCAGTTTCTGTTCTTTATACCCAGAATGCTCTTTCCACTGGTATTGGCATGGTTGACTCCCTTGCTTCATCTTTGCCCAAATGCTATCATCTCCATGAGACCCTCCCTGACCACCAGTTCCCCGCTCCGGTCTCTCTCTTTTTTTAAAGATATATATATATATATATATATAGAGAGAGAGAGAGAGAGAGAGCGAGCACGAGCGCGCGCGCGCACGCGTGCGAGCACGCACAAGAGTGACCGTAAGTGAGTGTGGGGA
This sequence comes from Martes martes, assembly GCF_963455335.1. NCBI lineage: Eukaryota > Metazoa > Chordata > Mammalia > Carnivora > Mustelidae > Martes > Martes martes. Next base: position 25,356,219 of record NC_137888.1, on the reverse strand, counting down.
GGGGCGGAGGGAGAGAATCTTCAAGTAGACTCCTCACTGTGCATGGAGTCCTCAAACAAGGCTTGTTCCCCATAACCCATGAGATCATGACCTGAGGCAAAACCAAGAGTCAGAGGCTCAACTGCCTGAGTCACCCAGATGCCCTGACTACCATGTTCTAATCTGCAACCCCCATCACCCAATCGTGGCATGCCTATTTAAACATCTAAGGCTCGATTTTTCACTGTAGGATTCATCATCTTCTGACATACAGGACAGTTTTGTTGATTTTGGTTATTTATTTCTCTTTCTCCCTTCTGGAATGTAAATCCCACAAGGGGAAGGATTTTGTCTGTTTTATTAAGCAATTTATAGTTTCTTGAGTAGTGCTTTACACATACTGGGGTGTTCTGTTCAATAAATATTTGTGGAAGGAATTATTAAACATTTCAAAAAGATCATTGTTATACACTGAATGAATGTCTATGTCCCTTCCAAATTCATATGTTGAGGTCCTAACCCTTTGGAGGTGGGGCCTTTGGGAGGTAATTAGGTTGAGGTCCTGAGGGTAGAGTCCTATAATGGAATTAGTATCCTCCTAAGAAGAGGAAGGGAGGACAGATCTGGCTTTTTCTCTCTCCCCACCATGTGAAGACACAGTGAGAAGACAACCATCTATAAGCCAGGAAGTGGGCCATCACTGAATCTGTCAACATCTAGGTATTGGACTGTCCAGCCACCAGAATGGTGAGAACTAAATGTCTGTTTTTTAAGCTACCCAGTTTTTGGTATTTTTTGTTATGATAGTTCAAGCAGTCTAAGACAATCATTTTTAATAACAACTTTTGAGTTGTTTCTGCCATCACTGTCTCATTCATATTCCCTTTACACATCATTTATGTCCCATTTTTCTCATACATGCTAGGTGTATTTGTCACTTTCAGCCCAGGGGCTTGCTTTCACTGGATGCCAGCATATACTTGCCAGCACCGGCCAAGGACTTAACATTCCCAAGATCAATCCTCAACCTACCATCCTCCTCCTTCAGATGGCCCTACTCTGAAGTGTATTCTGAACGGTATCTTAGAGGCCTCAGAGGGACTGAACCCTAGTGGATGTCCACATCCTTGAATTGACTTCCTTTCTTGCCTTACTTTACTTCTCTGACTACCTGTTGATGCCTCTGCCTCATTTCACAAATGAACTAATTTTGTGTGTGTGTCTGCTTCTGGGGGAACCCAGCTAAGATAAAAACCTTTGTAAAGAAATCTCTGCCCCTCTATTTCTATTTCTTAATGTTCTAGTTCTCCAAAGGGATATACTGAGTCAAAAGTGGATTGTTCACTGGCTTTTGGGTACTCAATATTAAAATCTTTATGTTTGGGGTATTTTACTTTATGAGTCTTGGATTTAGGTGAGAGTTGATCTCTTTCTGTAGGGGCTAGATGCACCATTTACTCACTTCATTTTGCCTCTTTTGAAACTAGGGCTTAAGCATGTGACTCCAGTTTGGCTAAACAGATGGATCTTCCCCTAGATAATGTCTGGCATGCAAAGAAGACAGGCTAGCCAAGAGTCTTCTCAGGTGGTGTGACTGTTTTAGCAGGTTCCAGTTTCTGGAGACTGCATCACTGGTGGTGCCAGCAGCAAACACTAGCATCCAGTGCTGTAAGAATCAGAGTACAAGAGCAGTTCTGTAGATATGTGAGCCATATGTCCTTAAAATTTAGTCAAGGGCACCTGGCTGGCTCAGTCTGTAGAGCATGCAGCTTTTGATCTTGGGGTCAGAAGTTTGAGCCACACATTGATTGCAGAGATTATTTAAAAAACAAACAAATAAGAACTTTCTGCTAGTTTAACTTAAAAAGGTTAAAAAGTATAGCCAGGTTAAGTTAATTTTCAGCATATACTTTATTTGACCCAAATGTTATAATTTCAACATCTAATCAATTTAAGAAATGGGCTTAGATAGAGCTCAGAGGCAGTGGGCAACTGTTTCTTTTTTCTTTTCCTTTCTTTTTTTGGGGGAGGATTTTATTTATTTATTTGACAGAGAGAGAGTGCACATGAGCAAGGGAGGGGCATGACACAGAGAGAGAGAGCATGAACAAGATTTCATTTATTTATTTGGAACAGAGAGAGAGAGAGAAAGAGCATGAGCAAGGGAGAAGCCAGTGCCCTGCTGATCAGGGAGCCCATGTGGGGTTCAATTCCAGGACCTGGGGACCATGACCCAGGCCGAAGGCAGAAGCCCAACCCACTGACCCGCCCAGGTGCAACTGTAACTATTTCTTCATACAGGACCTCATCTTTGCTGTGCTGTGATTAGTGCACTGACACTGATCTCAGAACCACTGAATCTCCTTCTGTTGCATCTCTTAACAATTCAATATTCTCTCAGTACTTGCATTTTATGCCACAGTTGGTTTCTGTTATTTGCAGCTAAGTGGCCTCTTGATAATACAAATTTATTCTTTTTTTTTTTTTAAGATTTTATTTATTTATTTGACAGAGATCACCAGTAGGCAGAGAGGCAGACAGAGAGAGAGGAGGAAGCAGGCTCCCCGCTGAGCAGAGAGCCCGATGCGGGGCTCGATCCCAGGACCCTGGGAACATGACCTGGGCCGAAGGCAGAGGCTTTAACTGGCTGAGCCACCCAGGCGCCCCGATAATACAAATTTAAATCAGAAGTTTGGGCATAGACATTTAAAGGGAGGAGGGGATTTGAAATTGCATATCTGTCTTGTTAGGGATTATTATAGATTGGATTATTGTTCAACAAATATCGCCCCCCCCCAAAAAAAAAACACCCTCCACAAATAGTCTCTGACTGTTGGTAGAATATTCTAGCTTGCCTTATTGAAGTTGGGCTCAGCCATATGACTTGCTTTGGCTGATGGGACATCAGTGGGTATGCTGTGAGCAAAGATCTGAGATGTGTTTGTATGGTGGTTGCCTGCTGTCTTGAATTTCTGCCATTAGTATGAGAAAACATATGGCCCAGCTAGCCTGGTGGTCCAAGGAAGATGAGAAGTATGTAGAACAACTTGACCCAATTGAACCCTAGCTGGATCAGCCAGTTTTTACCAACAAAAGGGAGACTAAGTGGTTACGTTAAGCCATCTAATTTTGTTATGCAGCATTACTGTAGCAATAGCTCAAGGCAGTGAAGGGGAGTGAAAATGCTTGCAAGTAAGCAATGGGTCTCTGGCATACTATGGTATGCACAGTCTGTGAACACAGTAAATTAAATGACTCATGTTAGAATACAGTGCTAATTGAAGGAAGAGTTTGGGTGACCAATTAGATTCTGTTAGAGGATGGTAAGAAGACCAATTTAAGACCTCTGGAATACAGTGTTTACTGGTAACATTTTCACAAAGCTTAACCAAATAGATTTACTAATGTAAAACTGTGTAATTTCCTACTTCAGGCATGGATTGAAAAATCAATGACTTTTTTGACTCTGCAAAAAGAGTATCACATTTCTTGTAGCCACTGGATTGAGTGAGCCAAAAGACACACACAATCATTGAATCTGCAGCTTACATTCAATATCAGTTGAATTTTCAGCCTTGTCCTGTGCCCTCTATGAAGTCTGATATGAAGGTATTGGTGGGAGTGGAGATTTTGTTACGTGGGAGGAGCGTCAACTCTCCCTGAGTTTTGTTGCCAACTAAAGAAGCCCTCCTTCATTCTGGGATGGTATTCTTTTGCCTTTGCTTGAAGACCCTTAACAAATCTTTGAGCAGACCCATGTAAGAGATTTACCTGGTTGGGGGGGGGGGCGGGAAGCCAATTCTTCTTCTGTCCCACCCTTATCCTCTCTTTGTCTTCTGGGTTTCAACTGTTGTCAAGTCCTAGCATGCATTGTTAACCAATTTAAAAGCAAATCTGTAAGATAAAAGAATTCCCACAACAGGTTGCAGAATTTAGTGTCAGAAAGTGTGTGTGTGTGTGTGTGTGTGTGTGTGTGTGTGTGTGTGTTTATGGAATCTTAGTGATTATGGCCTAAAGGGAACCAGTGGTTTTAGATCAGGCTGATTTTAGCATGATGGGGACACCCACTGAAATTCTGGATTTGATGTGCCTCTTCAAACTGGGAGTAATTCTAATTGTTTTCTTGCTCAGTTGACTTGTCTAAGAAACAAAGCCTCACACTGTGTTTGAGTCAGAAACAACCAGTGGCATTATTAAAAAAGCCAGCAGTTGTTGCTAAAGAAGAACAAACTGATTTCTCCTCCAAGTCTGTATAACATATATATAGATGGGAAGAACATAGGGAAAAAGGAGGAGAGAATAAATTGGGGTTTTTTGATAATACAAGTGAATAAAATCAGACCCATATTACTCATATTACTCATTTGACAATACTATTTGTTTTTGATTCATTAGAAAACTTTCAAAATTTAAATTAGGGAGGTCTCTGAGGGGAATGATTCATTCACTCATTCATTCTTTCATTAAAGCATGTGTTGAATACCCAATATGTTCACACAGTATTCTAGGTACTGGAGATACAGTGGTAAAACCTAGGCCAATGAAAATTTCCTTCTGTAACTTAGAATCTAGTAAAGGAAGAGAGAGAAGAAGCAAATAAGTGGAAATATACGGTATATCAGAAAGTAATCTATGTAAAGAGAAAAATAAAATCAGGAATTAGTACAAATTAAATTTTAAAAGTAGATTTTCTTGGGGCGCCTGGGTGGCTCAGTGGGTTAAAGCCTCTGCCTTCAGCTCAGGTCATGATCTCAGGGTCCTGGGATCGAGCCCCGCATTGGGCTCTCTGCTCAGCAGGGAGCCTGCTTCCTCCTCTCTCTCTGCCTGCCTCTCTGCCTACTTGTGATCTCTGCCTGTCAAATAAATAAATAAAATCTTTAAGGAACAAAAAAAAAATAGTAGATTTTCTTTCCCCTAAGAAAATGCATTGCCACAGCTTGATCAAAACAAAGAGGATTAAGGAAACCCCACTCATAAAAGGACCAATCTGACCCAACACTCCCAAGCTAGTCCAGGAAGTAGGCGAAATTCTGCATCAGTGGAAGCAAGAGCTCAGGCTCCTTACCCAGCAGGCCTTGCATAGGGTGTAAAGGCCGGGGGTGGTTGACCCCCGCTTCAACAACTGACCTATCCCCCATTTTGAGTGTGCATTTCTTAGAAAGTGAGTTAGCTTGACGAAGGCTGATCTGAACAGTGTGTCATTTCACTTAGTCATAGGTGACCGGATTCAATGAATTCAAAGCTCTCATTTCCAGATGAAGAAACCAGGACTGAGGGGAGAAAGTCACTTGTCCAAAGGTACTCTGCTAGCAAGCAATGATTTAAGTACTTTTTCAGCTTTTCTGGGCAGCAAAAGGAGAAGAAAGTTCCTTTTCTATCCACCAACATTCTTAACTCTCAATGAAGTATGGGTAGGACAGTCTGCTCTGAAGCTAATTCTTTTTTCTTCTTATCATAAAAATATTCTTTGAAAAACCATTAGGAAATAGAGATAAGCAAAAATATTTTAAAAACACCTAAAACGACCTATTTCACTGTGCTTCTTCCATACCATGCATCTGATGTGTTTTCTGCTTTTTCTCCACTTCAAAATATACCAAAAGGATCTTTCTCTGTCATTAAATATTCTTTGATAAGCTCACAGGATGGAAGCATTTATTTAACCCATTTTGTATTGTTGTTTCAAATTTAAGTTTAGGTTCTTTGTCATTATTCATCACTGTAAACTGTGCTTTGATGAACATCTTTAACAATGTTTGAACCTCCACGATTATATCCCTGAATAATAAGGGTTCGGTTTTTAAAAAGGTTGTTGGGAAACCTGTCCCTGAGGATATAATACTTGAGCCATGGTATTAAGGTGTTACTGAGGATGTAATGTTTGAGCCATGGTATTAAGGTGTCACTGGGGATGTAATGTTTGAGCCATGGCATGGAAGTAGCCTTGTGCATTTCCAGGACAAGAATATTCTAGGTAGAAAGAATATGGAGTGCAAAGGCGTGGACATGACTGGCTTGCCGGAGGGAGAGAATAGTAGGAGAGAAGTGAACCAAGGTGATAATAGTAGGGACTGAGGTCAGAAATATAAAGTCAAACCACTTTGCATTATTCCTTTACCAACTGGATGGAGAACAGAGGCGTATACAGTAAGTAGTAAAGGATTAGAAACTAACACTGATGTTAGACATGGCCCGATATCCTCCATCAGCAAGTGGAAGATATATTCAGGATCTAGTCTATCCAGTTGTAAAGGCAGAAATAAGTTGCATAAGTAGTTTCCTTAATTTTCACCTTGCTGCTGCTGCTGCTGCCGCCTCTTCCTCCTCCTCCTCTTCTTCTTTTTAAAGGATTTATTTATTTATTCATTTGAGAGAGCGAGAGCGAGAGAGAGAGAGAGAGAGAGAACACAAATGGAGAGGGAGAGGGAGAAGCAGAGTCACCGCTGTACAAGGAGCGTGATGTGGGGCTTGATTCCAGGACTCTGGGATCATGACCTGAGCCGAAGGCAGCCTCTTAACCAACCCAGGCGCCCCTCACCTTGCCGCCTCTTGCTGTCTTACACTCCACTTTCCTGGGGCAATACTTCAGATCAATTGACTGAAGAGGAAGATGTATGAGTCTGGTTAAACATGGTTCTGCATGCATTTGCACCAACCAGGAATAGAATCCTGTGACACCATTTCCTCCCTTAAGAGTGGCTTTGTAGGATGGTGAGAAAGGAAAATTCTCCCAGTGGACATGAACTTAAAGAACACACCTTATTATCCACTTTGTCTGTTAGGACAAAGCCTGAGGTATCTGTACTGATTGATGGGCTGTGGCTAATGGTATAATCAGATTGTCAGGGACCTAAAAGTAAGAGAAATTGTAAGACTGATCACAAAGGACTGGGGGGAAGACATCTATGGATGAATCTTTCTGGGGTTCCAAGTGTGACAAAATGTATCCTTATGTGAATGACCAACAAAAGACCACTGGGAATGAGGGTTTTAATTATTGGGTGGGCAAGGTGACTCCATTTATGCTGCTGGGCCTCTCTCCAATCCCCCTTAGTACTTGATCAAAGTAGTTATGGTGACAGGCATTAAATAAAATATGGGCTTGCCTCGAAAATCTGACTGCTGCACTTGCCAGCAAAGCTACCATCCCTGAGCTTGCAGAGTAGTACCATACCCTGGGGAGGCCAGCTAGACCTCCCCTATAGTGGAGGGGGCTTGGACACTTTAGATTTTGATTTGCCTTTCTTCTCATTTTTTTTTCCTTCTTTTAGTATCATCATTCATGCACTGAGTATTTTATACACCCTTACGATATTTCACCCAACCTTCCTCTGACCAAGGAGGTTTTTTTTACATTTGAAAGGAGTGGGAAAAATGGTGACTGAGTGGTTTGGGTCACCCCAAGGCCCAGAAGGCTCTAGGGTCTAGTTAGACAGTCTTACATACAGTGTAGCTGAGATAGGCCACCTTCTGAGTAGGAGACCATCTTATAATATCTTTTTAGCGAAAGACCAATATACCCTGTTATATCTCTCACAGATTGAAAATATGGGTCTGGAGACAACAGGCTAGAAGTGAGAATGGAGCTTCTCCCAACCGTACCTAATAATTCACTTGCAATTTTTTACTTCCCATTCTCATTCTTTTGGATTTGGTTTGAATATGTCGGTATTGACTAGCAGGATGTTGCCACCTGGGAAACCGATTTCATGATATCTGTAGCTCACCCCGCCTCCCACCATTTAAGTTTCCTCATGCTACTGGGTAAGTGGGCCTAATGGAAGTCATGGCTACAGGCTTGTTAGTCCTGTCAAAGGTCTCACCACGCACTGGGTGCAGAGAGAAGCATGGATAAAACTAACGTCATCTTCTGGGTACCCTCCTAGTACTGCTGTGTTCGCTGACATAAAATAATTTGATAAAAGCCCAAATCAGCCCTTTATCGGAAGAATCATAGCTCAGATACACTAGGACTGAAATTTCCAGTCACCACTGGTTGAAGGTCTCAACTTCTGACTATCTGCAGTACAGGTTGGAGCCACTCCATGAATGAAACATGGAGAAGGGAAATTGTGAGTGCTTTCCTTTCTCACCCTGATGCCTTGGAGTTTATCAAGGGCTTCCTTTCCTCAAGGGCCCTAAACTTCAATTTTTGGTCCCCATTTCCATGAGCTTAGGAAGCTCTGTCATCTTTTGAGCCTCCACTGAGAATTAGCAAATGTCATGAGAGAAAAAACCACTCCATCGGGTTCACCTCTCTGCCCTCCTCTCCTTTCTTGGACTTTAGTGTCCCAGCCTTTGTGGCTTTATGATACATTCAGACTTTTTTTTAAATTCCATTTTTCTAATTTACTCGGTAGGGTGGTAGATCTGAAACAAGCTTACCTGTTATTAGCACACTCATAGAACCATGTTTGTTTCCTTCTCGAACTTCTGTCTCAGTTTGCAATTGTAAACTCATTTCCTGATAAATTGCTTAATTCTTGACTTTTCCACAACGTGTCATTAGGTACCACACCTGTTTTTGCTCATGGTAGTATCCATGGCCTAGCACAATACTAGGCACATTACAGCCAATGAGTGATTGAACATTGGACAAACTGCTTATTATTAACAGGTAAACACTGTTTAGGATTAAGATATGGCATTGAGTCTGAATATATATGATCTTATAGCCTATTGTTTATTCTTAAAAACAAAGCAAGGCAAAGTGTTTTGCCCTCTGGATCAAGGCTTGGTTTCACATGGATTTTAAGTGGCTCAGGAAGGAATGAGTGTTAGGACTCACACAGTGAATGACCGTCCACTGTGAGGGAGGAGCCCAAGAGAGTGACATAGTAACAGCTGGTGGAATAGACACTGAACAATTCAGAGTCACGCAGAAAATGGGCAGAGGGGCGCCTAGGTGGCACAGTGAGTTGAGCGTCTGACTATTGTTTTTGGCTCAGGTCGTGGTCTCGGGGTTGTGAGATGGAGCCCTGCATTGGGCTTTGTGCTCAGTGAAGATTCTGCTTAAGGCTTACTCCCCCTTTCCTTCTGCACCTCCTGTCCTCTAAAATAAATAAATAATATCTTAAAAAAAAGAAAAGACAATAGGCATAGATGATTATTGACAAGTTAGCCTTAGATGCCTAGAGAAGAGGCCATATGGCATCAACATCTAGGTATCGACTGAAGAGAGTTTGAACTGAGTCAGGGTAGTGAGAAAAAGGTGTAGCCCTGAGGCAGGAACAAGATAAATAAAGTGAGTAAGTAGTTAGAAACACAGGATATGACACCTGTTAAGTCAGAGACTCAGAATCCAGTGTATTCTAATGTGTGTGTATGCTCGCATATTTTCATTGTTTTTTTTTTAATATACTTTATAAATGGGGAGACTAGTTCAATAATTTATGTTATCTCTGTAAAGATTTATATCTGTTCATACACATAGATACATGCAAATTAGAGTGTATGAATAATGGTTTATTAAAGCTCTCTTGGTTGTAAATTCTTGAAAGAACTCTAATTACTCTGTCCGTATGTCTTAATTAGGCTCTGTGAAGTCCCCGTGATAATTACTAGCTGTGAATAGGAATGCAATGAAAGTTACTCAAGTCATTATCTCAGAAGCTCCAACTCTACTGAAGGGACAAGTTGTAGGAGTTATATAACAACTGGAAAACCAAAATGGCTCACTGTCATATTAAACGTCAACCAGCCTGCCAGTTTCTGGATGAAGTTGAGTAGGGCAATATATTTAGAAATAGTCTGTCCATCCTAGATGATTCCAATTAAGTAGACTTCATGATCAATTTTAATTTGCAATTGTATCATTGAAGAAACTTTTATTCACTGCTAGCAGCTACTGGTAACAAAGACCCAGATAGGCTAAGCCAAGTAGATGTCATATTCTCTCCTGTAACAAAGGTCTAAGAGAACGCTGTGCTGTTCTTGTGTGAAAGCTCCATAGTCATTAGGGAAGCATGCTCCTATCTTTCTGTGGAGCCTGGCTTTGGATCTTCAAGGACACCTGGTGTCTTCTGGAATTTCAGTCGTGGTGAACATATTTCAGGTAGAAGGAGGGGAGGAATAAATGACAAAACTGTTGAGTCAGTTGAATCAGTCTCCTTTAAAGTGGTTTCCAGAAAGCCAGCAATGAGTTCTTATATCTTCTTGATCACGTGCCATTGCAAGGGAGGGTAGGAAATGTAGTTCTGAGCTGGGCACATTGTCACCTGGAATAAAATTGGGATTCAGCAGAATACCAGAAAGAAAGGGCAACATGGATATTGGGTTCTGTCAGGGAGATTCAAAGTGATCTAAAAATTTCAGTGCGATAGCTCTTGTTAGATAACTAATATATGCCATACTGTCTACTGCATCCCAGGGCACAAAGACAAATATGATATTGGGCCAGCTGTCAAGGCTCTGACTGTTCAGTGGAGGAGACAGACTATAAATTATGTGGTAATGAAGCTTGCTGTGGGGTTGTGGGAGAGCAGAGATGAACTCAGTCCCACTCAGAGGTCTGTGCTTCCTGGAAGGGATGTTTCTAGAATCTAATCTTGAAGGAAGGGTAAGAACTGAGTGACACTCCAGGTGTAGGGAACACCATAAGGAAAGCTAAACACGAAGGAAGCATCATTGTTTAATAGGAATTGAAAGCAGCTGGAAATTATTAGAAGGTAAAATAGAAGGTAGAAGAGAAAAAGTAAATCAAGACTCAAGTGTTACAGGGCCTGGTTTGTTAACTGAATAACTAGGCTCTGGGAAGCCTTGGGAGGGGTTTAAGCATGAAAACTCCATAGTCAAAGTGAATTTTAAATATGTCATTCTCAGTGCTGTGTGGAGGAAGCTTCAAAGGAGGGCAAAATAGAGATAAAAAGAGTTATTAACAGACTCTTTCAGGAGTCAAGGTAAGAAAGAATAGAAACCTGATTAGGCAGTAGTAGTAGGGATGGGAGAAGGATTATAGAATAATGTGGGAGGAATAATTAGTGAATGAAAAGGTGTGGGTAGGTGGAGATAAAGGACTTTAGAATGACTACAAGATTTCTGCTCTAGGAAACTACGTGGTTGATGGCACCTTTATTGAAATGGTAGATGTAAGGGCAGGAGGCGCAGGTGGGGGTGGGAGTGGAGGAGTGGGAAAAAGATGAGTTCAGTTGGAACAGGTTGAGTTTGGAAATGTCTGTGTAACATCTACTTAGAAATACTTAGTAGGCAATTAGATAAAAAAATCTGAAGCTTGTGATCAGGGCGGAAGAAGTATATTTTTAAGTCGTTTTTAACAAGCTAGTAGTTAAATCCATGTGAATAGAGGAGATTGCCTTTGGATAGAGGGTGGGAAGACAGGGCAACAAGTTAAGGCAGGAACTTTGCTGACATCAACATTTTTTTTTTTTTAAAAGATTATTTATTTATTTATTTGAGAGAGAATGTGAGAGAGAACATGAAGGGGGAGAAGGTCAGAGAGAGGCTCCCCATGGAGCTAGGAGTCCGATGCGGGACTTGATCCCGAGACTCCGGGATCATGACCTGAGCTGAAGGCAGTAGCTTAACCAACTGAGCCACCCAGGTGCCCCTGCTGACATCAACATTTGAGGAAGAAACACTTGCTAAGGGCAGTGAGGAAATATTAGACCGAGTGGATACTGAGTTAAACAAAACAAAACAAAACAAAATAAAACAAAACTGCATTACAAAGGAGTTCCTCTGACCCAGGCACTGTATTGTGACTAATAATCCTGCCATGAACATGACAGATGGTCTTTTCCTTCATGGAGCTTTGGGTAGAGAGGATTCATATGTTAAATCGAATGTGCCTATCAGAATGTGTCTAAGAGAATTATGAATGATACAAATGAAAAGAACAGTCTATTGGAGCCTGAAAGATGGTGATTATAGCTAATTTGGAAAAGGCTTCCCTGAGGAAGGAATATTTAAAGTCATACCTAATAAAAGGGTAGTTAAATGAAGGGCAGGTGGTTAAGAGTCAGGAAAAAGGATTACAGAGGGTAAATGAAACAAAACAGCTCAGAAAGAGCCCCATATGGTCACATGACTTAGAACAAATGTGTCCTATTGTGATACAGTAGGAAAAAGATAGTTTCTTAAATTAATGTTTCAGTGTAAATTAGATAGCCATATGGGAAAAAAAAAGAGTCTTGACTAGTACTGAACATGATGTAAAATACCAGCGTCAGGTAGATTGTAACTTAAGTGTGAGAAATAAGGTAATAAATCCTTGAGAATATAACATAATGGTAGTATTATGGTATGGCAAAGATTCCTTAAAGGAATACAAGAAGCTACTAACCGTAAAGGAAAATAATGATAATTTCAACATTACATTACATTAAAATTAAGAGTTTAAATTTTTTAAGTTTTTATTTTAATTACCCTGGTGCTCATCATGACAAGTACACTCCTTAAGCCCCATCACCTATTTCACCCATCCCCTACCTACCTTCCCTTTGGTAACCATCTGTTTGTTCTCTATAGTTAAGAGTCTGTTTCTTGGTTGTCTCTCTCTCTTTTTCCCCTTGTTCATTTGTTTTGTTTCTTAAGTTCCACATATGAGTGAAATCATATTGTATTTGTCTTTCTCTGACTGGCTTATTTTGCTTAGCATTATACTCTAGTTCATCCATGCCATTGCAAATGGCAAGATTCTTTTTATGGCATATACAAGTGTACACACATACATGCACACACACACACACACACACACACACATCACATCTTTATCCATTCATCAGTTGATGGTCATTTGGGCTCTTTCAATAATTTGACTGTTGTTGATAATGCTGCTGTAAACATTGGGGTGCATGTATCCCTTCAAGTTAGTGTTTTTGTATTCTTTGGGTAAATACCTAATAGTGCCACTGCTGAATTGTAGGATAGTTCTATTTTTAATGTTTTGAGGAACCTCTGTACTGTTTTCCAGAGTGGCTGCACAAGTTTGCATTCCCACCAACAGTGGAGGAGAGTTCTCCTTTCTCCATATCCTTGCTGACACGTGCTATTTCTTGTGTTTTTGATTTTAGGTATTCTGACGGATGTGAAGTGATTTCTTATTGTATTTTGGATTTGCGTTTCCCTGATGATGAGTGATGATGAACATCTTGTCATGTGTCTGTTGGCCATCTGGATGTCTTCTTTGGAGGAATGTCTGTTCATGTCTTCTGCTCATTTTTTAGTTGAATTATTTGTTTTTTGGGTGTTGATTTGTTTAAGTTCATTGTATATTTTGGATACTAACCCTATATTGGACATGTCATTTGCAAATAGCTTCTCTCATTCCACAGATTGCCTTTTAGTTTCGTTGATTGTTTCCTTTGCTGTGCAGAAGCTTTATTTTTGTATGTAGTCCTAATATTTCTCTTTAGCTTTTATTTCCCTTGCCTCAGGAGACCAGTTTAGAAAAAAAGTTGCTACTGTGGATGTCAGTATGCTCTTTTCTAGTATTTTTATGGTTTTAGATCTCACATTTAGGTCTCTAGTCCATTTTTAATTTATTTTTGTGTGTGGTGTAAGGAAATCGTCCAATTTCATTCTTTAGCATGTTGCTGTCCAGTTTTCCCAGCACCATTTGTTGAAGAGATTATCTTTTCCCATTGGGTAGTCTTTCTTGTATTGTCAGGATTAATTGACCATATAATTGTGGGTTTATTTCTGGATTTTCTATTTCGTTCCCTGGCTTTTGTGTCTGTTTTTGTGCCAGTACCATACTGTTTTGATTACTACGGCTTAATCATCTAACTTGAAGTCCAAAATTATGATACCTTCAGTTTGCTTTTCTCTTTCAAGGTTGTTTTGGCTATTCAGGGTATTCTGTGGTTCCATACAAATTATAGGATTGTTCCAGTCCTATGGAAAATGCTGGTGGTTATTATTATTATTATTTTTCTCATAAAGTAGGCTTCACACCCAGCATGTAGCCCAACCTGGAACTTAACTCATGGCCCTGAGATTAAGACCTGAGGTGAGACCAAGAGTTAGACACTTAACCTACTGAGTCATCGAGGCTCCCCAAAGTGGTGTTTTGATAAGATTGCATTAAATGTGTAGATTGGGGACGCCTGGGTGGCTCAGTGGGTTAAGCTGCTGCCTTCGGCTCAGGTCATGATCTCAGGGTCCTGGGATTGAGCCCCACATCGGGCTCTCTGCTCAGTGGGGAGCCTGCTTCCCCCTCCCCCTCTGCCTGCTTCTCTGCCTGCTTGTGATCTCTGTCTCTCTCTCTGTCAAATAAATAAATAAAATCTTTAAAAAAATAAATGTGTAGATTGCTTTGGGTAGTATGGATATTTTAACAATATTTGTTCTTCCGATCCATGAGCTTAGAAAGTCTTTTCATTTCTTTGTGTCGCCTTCAATTTCTTTCATCAGCGTTTTATAGTTTTCGGAGTACAGGTCTTTCACCTCTTTGGTTAGATTTATTCCTAGGTATCTTATTATTTTTGATGCAATTATAAATGAGATTATTTTCTTAGTTTCTCTTTCTGCTGCTTCATTATTGGTATACAGAAATGCAACAGATTCCTGTAGATTGAATTTCAATTATTACATGACCTCTCTAAGAAGTGTAAAAGGCAAGTCAAGGAATAGAAGGAAGGAGATAATTGTAATATGTATGTCTGATAAAGGATTCCTATAAACCAAAGGCAGAAACCTAATAAAAAATGACAAATGACTTTAATAAGCACTTCCCAGAAAGTATCTCCAGATGGCAAAGAAGCACATGAATTGTTACCTTAGTCCTTAGGGAAATGCAAATTTTAATACAACAAGATACCACTAGTATTTTCAGGGGAGTAACTATAATTAAGAAGACTGCTAGTACTAAGTGTTGGTGAAGAACATGTAGAACAATTGAAATTTTCAGTGTTAATAGTGTGTTTAAGTTGGTACAGCCATTTTGACAAATTGTAAGGCAATATATCCTAAAAAGGTAAACACATAACCCTATGAATTAGTAATACTATTCCTAGTTACACACCAACAGAAATGCAACAAAAAGTACATATATGAATGGTCTTGGCAGCTTTGTTCACAATAACAACCCAAACTGGGAACAACCAAAATGTCCATCAGCAGTAGAATAGAGAAAGAAATTGTAATATAGTCCTATAGAGGAACTTTATGAAGGGATGGCAATGAATAATAAGCTACAGCCATGTGTAACTTTGTGGAATGAATTTCACATACCTAATTTTGAGGGAGAAAAGGCAGAGAGAAAAACAGTTCATGATTACATTTATAAAAAGTTAAAAAGACTAGCAAAGTTAATGGATGGTGATGGAAATCAGGATGTTAATTCTTTCTTTCTTTTTTTTTTTTAATAGAATGTTATTTACTTATTTGACAGAGAGAAATCACAAGTAGGCAGAGAGGCAGGCAGGCAGAGAGGAGGAAGCAGGCTCCCTGCTAAGCAGAGAGCCCGATGCAGGGCTCGATCCCAGGACCCTGGGATCATGACCTGAGCAGAAGGCAGAGGCTTTAACCCACTGAGCCACTCAGGCGCCCCAGGATGTTAATTTCTTTTGAGAGTGCAGATGGAATACTTGTGACTTCCTGGCCTGTGGCTGTGTTAAGGGTATATTCACATGGTCTTACACTCACAATTTGTGTGCTTTTCTCTATGTCAGTTGTACATCAATAAAAACTTGGCATAAAAAGCTGAATTTAGAAAAACAGAGAGTAGAATGGTGGTTACCAGGGTCTGGGTGGCGGGTAGATTAGGGAGATGTTGCTTAAGGGTACAAACTTGCAACTTGTGGATAAATAAGTCCTGAAGATCTGAAGTACAGCATAGGAATTATAGACACAATACTGTATTATAGTCTTCAAAGTTGCTAAGAGGCCTGATATTGTTCCCACTATAGAAAGGAAATGATGATTGATGTGGTAGAGATGTTAGCGGGGTGGTAATCATTCTGTGATACATAAATGTATCAAATCTACATACAGTATACCTTAAATTTACACAATGTTGCATGTCAATTATATATCAATTAAAAAACCCAGGGTTTAAAGAGGGCTTTTGTGTGTGGGATAGGTTCTTAATCATATTTGCATTTGTCTCAGAAAATTAAAAAAAATTAGGGGTTTCAAAAACAGGTTTTCCTTTCCCACTTTTTTTTCAGTGTTCCATGGTGTTTACCATTTCAGGCAGTGGCATCCATTATTTAAGAGGAAGGACAGATTTCGCCTTAGAAAAAGAAGTCTATTGGTTATTTGAAATCCATAGCAGTGATAAGGATGTTGAAAGCCTAAGTGTTCTTCATTACCCAGCTTTATTGAGGTATAAGGGTAAGCCTGAGTTTTCAATGAAGAGCCTAATTCTTGAGCCAGGAAGTTTATATGAATCTCCCCAGAGCAGGATTTGTAGCAACAATGGTCAAAGCCTGAAGAAAGAGTACATAGAATTTATCCATTAACAAGAGTGTAGGAGAGAATAGAGTCAAAGCCAGTTTCCCTCTGACATACAGAGGAGAGTTTTTGTTTTTGTTTTACATTCTTGGCAATTGAGTGGAGCTTCAGGATAGAGAAAAAGAAGCAAGAATGTTAGCAGCTGGTGTGGATTTCTAAGAAGGTCTTAAGGCACCCTTCTCCCTCTCAAGTTGTAGATCTCAGTGGAATAGGATTGGGGATGGGCATGTCTGACCTACTGGTGAAACTGAAAGCAGAGAAAGCCCTTATCTTGCTTTCCTAGGAGTGGCATGGGGAGACTACCATTGTGGTAGAGAAACCTTGTCTCCACCATGGCACTAGAGTGACAAGGGCAGAGGTTAAGTGAGATGTTGGGATGAGTGGCTTTAAGGACAGACTGAGAGAATGCATGCGCATATAGTGTTATGTGCAAAAACAGCAGAGGCCCTGAGTTTCCTGAGGAGAAAGAAAGGTGTACATCAGACAGAGCCAACATGTTGGGGAGGAAATGAGTTGATATACGTAGAAGAATCAGAATAAGAGGCCATTGTTATTGTTGTTACTGTTATTATCAGCAGTGGGTTGGCTCAGAAGTTGTAGAAGCACGGAGAACATGACTGGTGTGGGTCAATCAGGATGAGGTAAATCTCAGGATCACGGAGGATAAGGAATGCTCATGGAAGAGTTACCCCATACCTGCCCTCTCAAGGTTGGGAGAGTATGTAATCATCACAGGATCATCAATCATCCTAAGGTGGAAGAAACACAGTTTGGTGAATCCTGAGGAGAATCTTGAATTGGCTGATTGATTGAATTAAGAGTATTTAACCCAAATCATGTAGATTACCTTGATTTTGCAAGATCAGTTTTCCACTTCCAAGTACATCTGGAACTTTAGGACTAAGTTGATTTTTAGAGATCTAAAGGATGCTGTATCTCTGCACATTTGAAGTCTCTGTATAAGATTCATATTTGTTATCCATTTACAAAAGTGTACTCCAGCTGTGTGTGCAGAACAGACTGGTAGAAAGCAGAAGTGCTTCAGGAAGATCACTTAGAAGACTCTGGTGCTAGTCCAGGTGCAGATTGATTTGGAGACTTGGCTTATGGTGGGGGCCTTGGGATGAATAGAAATAGATATATCTCAAGATGTATTTAGAAGGTCGAACTGGCAGCCTTTAGTTGGTGACTAGATATGGGGAGTTGTAAGAGAAAAATGTCAAAGAAAGCTCCTAGAAAGCTCTGTCTTGAGGAATTTACTGAGATAACACACTGTAAGAAAAGCAGGTCTCAAGTTCAGTTTTGAATGCGTTAAGTAATGAGGTACTTGTAAAACATACAAATGAAAATGTTGCTTGGGCATATGGATCTGTCTTAAGAAGGGAGTTCTCGGTTTGAAATACACAGTGGGAATTACTAGCAAAGAAGTGCTAGTTGAAACTATAGGAGCGGATGAAATCATCCCTCGTGGAAAGCCCTGTGTGGATGTGTCCTACATATTGGCAGTAGGTGTGATTCACATCCAACTTCTAGGCATGTGTGAGTATGGACAGTGAGGGTAAAACAGTGTCTGGACTATTCTCCTATGGAAATCCAATGTACAATTTTCAGGCAAAGATGGAGGGACCAAGAAAGGAGAATGAGAAGAACATTGTAGAAGTGGCTGGAGAGGGGCGCTGGGGTAGCTCAGTCAGTTAAGCATCTGCCTTCAGCTCAGGTCATGATCTCAGGGTCCTGGGATTGAGCCCTGGATCAGGCTCTCTACTCAGCAGTAAGCCTGGTTCTCCCTCTCTCTGTGATCTCTCTCACTTCTGCTCTCTCTCAAATAAATAAATAAAGTCTTAAAAAAAAAAGGTAGTGGCTAGAGAACAGGAAAGTAAGCAAACCCAGGAGAGTGTAGTCTAACAGAGGTCAAGGAATAAGATTTAAGAGGAGGGAATAGCCAAATATATTGAATATTTTTGAGAGATCAAATAAAATAATTGAACATTGTTCTTGAGGTTTTGTGACATGGAGGTGATCTGGTTACTAGTGAGGTGGTTGGTTGGAATCATAGGGGAGGTAAGCAGAGGAGTGCATGGGAGAAATAAAGATGGTGAGTATAGATCTATCTTAAAAAAAGTTTAGCCCTAAAGGAAGGACAGGGATAGGGAGAAAATTAGAGAGAGATGAGAGGTTGGTAGACACAATGCCCGAGAGAATTGAAGTTCCTTCAGAAAAGCTCTATTCGGAGGGGCAAGTATCCTCTTTCCTGCTCTTACCCCCATTCTCTGACTGATTCCAAAGCACACAGAATTATCAGGAGTGATGCTGTATACAAATTTTTCTTTTTATTTAAATTCAATTAGGCAACAAACAGTAAATCAAAGGTTTCCAACGTAGAGTTCAATAATTCACCAGTTGCATATAATATCCGGTGCTCATCCCATCATAGTACCCATCTTGTGTATCAGGAAGGCATGGTGGGCTGCCAAGGTTATCCAGTTCAGGTTTCAGAGAGAATTCAAGGGAAAATTAAGAGCCCGAGGCAAGAGCAGTTGTTAAAGAGTACAGCCCCTCTCAACTGCTTACTTCACCCTCACCCTGCCTCAGAAGGGAAAGGATTTTGAAAGAGCCTAAAGGTCGACTTATAACAAGAGAGTCAGAACTTTGGCACCATTAACTAACCCCATAGGGCAGAGTCCATGTTTTATTTGATTTTACATACCCACTGTTGTAGGGGCAGAACATGGAAAACTCTCTGATTGTTGGAATGAATAAATCAGTGTAGTTTCCACTGGGAAAATTATACAAGCAGTAACTCCACTCTCTCTCCAGTAATTTCCTCGGGATAGTTACCCTACAAGGTGTCACATATAAGGAGCCTTTCAGAGCAGGCTGAAACTGTGTCCTTGGAAAACCATAATCAGAATCAATGCTTCTGTAACAGCTTGCTCAACAGTATAGATTCTGGTGTTCTTACTCTCTTCCCACTAAGTCCCTTAGGAGTGAGGGGGGTGGTTAACTTCCAAATTTTAACATTAAATGCCTATGGTACAGCTTATTATTAGGTAATAAAGCCAGCAGCTACATCTGACTGTGGTTTCTGTATGTAACCAGTCCACTGCATATTAACATGTTTTTGAGCCCTTTAGAACACAAATGCTTGTCCTACAATTTGTCCTCAAAACGCAATGTATTTTGAATAGATAGTATGTAGTTTCCTTTCCAAATTCATGCCCCATCACTCAGACACATTAGCTATATGTGTGTGTGTGTGTGTGTATCTCCTCTCCTGTCGTGCCTCATCCTAACTTTGCCTTCTTGGTAGGTCAACCTGTTTGTAGCGGAAGAGGTGAACTCACTCCCAGACCTTTGCAGATCCATAAGAGAGTCTCCCTTGGAGTTACCTGTCAGGTTCTCTGGCCTGTTTCTGGAATGTCTTCACTGCTGCTGCAGGGTTACACCCCTAGCCTACCCACGGTAGAATCCCTTCAACCCAAGCCCTGGTAGGAGCTGGCAGTGTTAACTTGTCCTTCATATCCTGGACATACATTTCAGTAAGAAACACATATCCCTAGAGATCTTGATGGAGTAGATATTATCTGGGAACACTTTTTCACTAAAATAATTAAAAAATACTTAGGCATTAATATTCTAGATCCCATGTAAGGTACTGTTGTTGAGTTCTAGCAGGAGCCAGTCATTTCTGTTTGTCTGTCCTGATTTGTCTTTCCATCTCTTCCCCTGTCTGCTCTCATATTCCCAAATGGCCTTTGGATAAACCCATGGTAGTTTATCACAAGCACAGATGAGAAACTAATGGGGTGTGGGAAATGGGGGGTCGTGACTGAAGAGGCATCAATAAGAGCAGAAGGAAAATCCCAAACATCCTGTCCATATAGGCCTGTATGATTGTTACATTTGCTCTGACATTTAGCTTTGGGTTTCCTGGTAGTCAAAGCAAGTAGAAAGACTTACTAATTCTTGTTGGAAAAGAGGAATTATCTCAGTTCCTTAGAGAAGGCAAAACTTTGTTTTTTAGTACTGAGTTCTAAAAAATATTTTCAATGTGGTCCTTTATAAAAGGGGCATCAAATGAGGCAATGTTCTTGACTTCTTCCACATGGCATGTTCAAGGATGGGTCTCTTATGTGTCTCTTCTGTTGTCTTTAGTTTGTTTTTTTTAGATACTTATTTATTTATTGATTTATCTATCTATGTATCTATCAATCAATTAGAGAGTGAGACAACACAGGCAGGGGGAACAACAGAGGGGGAGAAACAGGTTCTCTGCTGAGCTGGGAGCCTGATGTGGACTTGATCCCAGGATCTCTGGAATCATGACCTGAGCCGAAGGCAAACACTTAACTAACTGAGCCACCCAGGTACCCTGATTCTGTTGTTTTTAGATAATCATGAAATAATCTTAAAATGTACCTTAATAGAGCTGATTCTTTGAGGACCTGCCTTCAATAAAAAGCTGTTTAGACCAAATAAATTTTATCCACCTGAAGTACTGGATCATCCCTAGGACCTGTCCAAGGAAAAAGCTGAATACATCATTTTTTTTTCCCTTTGAACAGTCCATATTCATTGCTGTCAGTGCCATTCAGTGCCCTTAGCCATCTGAGCACTCCATTCTGGTTGTCCCCCTATTTGTTAAATTTTTGGTGTCTTGCTTTCAGCTACTGTTGTTATTAATTCTTGTCAAAGCCAAGAGAGTCCTAGTGTCAACTGAATTTCAGAATAGCTGAATTTTAAAAAGTTCAAAATTTTTCTTAAAGATTTCATTAATTTATTTCAGAGATAGAGATCTCATGAGAGAATATGAACAGAAGGGTAGAGCAGAGGGAGGAGGAGAAGCAGACTTTCTGCTGAGCAGGGAACCCAAAGCAGGACTGGATTCCAGGATCCTGGGATTATGACTTGAGCCAAAGGCAGACACTGAAACCACTGAGCCACCCGGGTGCCCTAAGATTTTTTTTCCCCCTAATTGTTGATGTTTTCATACACTAATGTAAATTGTGACTCTCTAAGAAAAATCATGTTTAGTATTTCTCAACCTTTTTCAAGCATGGAATTCCTTTGTCATGAACCGAACACTTACTGGGAAATGCTACTGAAAGCTATTCTTTGGTAATGTCTCAATGCTAGCCCTAACAGGGTACTCGTGACTTAATACAGAATTAATGATGGTCAAGAAGTCTTTGAAATCCAAGGCCATGAATCATTGGTAGAGCATTCTTGGTGCCCTGGCAAGTAGATGAAATATACTTGGGCAGGAGATCTTTCCTAGAATACTGCAGGTCATACCATGTATTTTATAATCAGTAACCACAGTCTTGGATATGGTTTAAAAGTCCTCCTTTTCCTACGAAATCAAGATTGTATTCTTCAGCTTAACTTTTGAATTCCACCTGAAAAGAAGTAACCAATAAAAATACTGTTGTGATTATTTGAAATGTTAACTGGTTTTTAAACTGCCTCCTGAAGAAAATATACTTCCTTAGAATCTCTGAAGAAGAATTATTAAGAATATGTAACATAATGGCTTTAAAAATATTCAGTACTCTCAGTAGGACACAAAATCATTAGAATCAATGTTTTTAATAGTTGTTGAGAAGACCCTGCTTCAAAATAAAATGGTTATTAGTGACATGAAGCACCTCTTGTATGGAGACTTACAATTCTTTAAAACTGGAAATTATAAAAGATCGTGAGACTGAAAAGAGTAGAAACAGATCACGTTTTTTACATCTCAGAAATAAACATTTGTAACCATCTGGAGTATAGTTTCTGGATTGGGGACAAGAACAATAATCTTACAAATTTATCTTTGAAATGTCACTTCTAACTTATGGTGGTTGAACAATACTACAGTTTTTGTGTCCATTACACTGGGTACACTATTAAATATTTTAAAAAATACCATTTTTAACAAGACAACAACGTGTCTTGGAGAGGATGTGGAGAAAGGGGAACCCTCTTACACTGTTGGTGGGAATGCACGTTGGTGTAGCCACTTTCGAAAACAGTGTGGAGATTCCTTAAGAAATTAAAAATAGAGCTTCCCTATGACTCTGTAATTGCTCTACTGGGTATTTACCCCAAAGATATAGATGTAGTGAAAGGAAGGGCCATCTGCTCATAGCAGCAATGGTCACAGTCAGCAAACTATCGAAAGAACCAAGATGCCCTTCAGCGGACGAATGGATAAGGAAGATGTGGTCCATATACACTATGGAGTATTATGCCTCCATCAGAAAGGATGAATACACAACTTTTGTATCAACATGGACAGGACTGGAAGAGATTATGCTGAATGAAATAAGTCAAGCAGAGAGAATCAATTATCATATGGTTTTGCTTATTTGTGGAGCATAAGAAATAACACCGAGGACATGGGGAGAAGAAGAGAAGAAGGGAGTTGGAGGAAATTGGAGGCGGAGACGAACCATGAGAGACTCTGAAAAACAATCTGAGGGTTTTGGAGAGGCGGGGGGTGGGTGGTTGGGTGAGCCTGGTGGTGAGTATTACAGAGGGCACGTTTTTCATGGAGCACTGTGTGTGGTGCATAAACAATGAATTCTGGAACACTGAAAAGAAATTTTAAAAAATTAAAAATTTTTAAAAAATAAAAAATAGAATTTTAATGTCTTGAAATAAAGTAGTTTTTGTTCTCTAAGCTATAATATTAGTTAGCAGTGAATGGAATTCTGCCTGAAAATTAAATTTTTCTATTATGCTCCAGTGAACATCTAATCTGAACATTTTAAACTCTTCTACTCTTCTGGAACTTTTTGTGTTTAACTCCAGGGAACTCTCCCTAATGTGTGATAAACTCCTATTCATCCTCTGAAACCCAACATACTTCCTTTCCTTATCCTCCTCTTAGCTTTCACATACATTTTTTCAATCTTTGTACTAACTTTGTGCTTATACATATTTTTATTTTTCCATTGATCGCACTCTCCTTTTATGACATTTTCTTAAAAAAATTCAATTTATTGTTTTTTCACCACACCCAGTGCTCCATGCAATCTGTGCCCTCCCTAATACCCACCACCTGGTTCCCCCACCCTCCCACCCCGCCCCTTCAAAACCCTCAGGTTGTTTTTCAGAGTCCATAGTCTCTCATGGTTCACCTCCCCTTCCAGTTTCCCTCAACTCCCTTCTCCTCTCCATCTACCCTTGTCCTCTATATTATTTGTTATGCTCCACCAATAAGTGAAACCATATGATACTTGACTTTCTCTGTTTGACTTATTTCACTCAGCATAATCTCTTCCAGTCCTGTCCATGTTGCTACAAAAGTTGGGTATTCGTCCTTTCTGATGGAGGCATAATACTCCATAGTGTATATGGACCACATCTTCCTTATCCATTCATCCGTTGAAGGGCATCTTGGTTCTTTCCACAGTTTGGCGACCGTGGCCATTGCTGCTATAAACATTGGGGTACAGATGGCCCTTCTTTTCACTACATCTGTATCTTTGGGGTAAATACCCAGCAGTGCAATTGCAGGGTCATAGGGAAGATCTATTTTTAATTTCCTGAGGAATCTCCACACTGTTCTCCAAAGTGGCTGCACCAGTTTGCATTCCCACCAACAGTGTAAGAGGGTTCCCCTTTCTCCACATCCTCTCCAACACACGTTGTTTCCTGTCTTGCTAATTTTGGCCATTCTAACTGGTGTAAGGTGGTATCTCAATGTGGTTTTGATTTGAATCTCCCTGATGGCTAGTGATGATGAACATTTTTTCATGTGTCTGGTAGCCATTTGTATGTCTTCCTTGGAGAAGTGTCTGTTCATATCTTCTACCCATTTTTTAATATGATTATCTGTTTTGTGTGTGTTGAGTTTGAGGAGTTCTTTATAGATCCTGGATATCAACCTTTTATCTGTACTGTCATTTGCAAATATCTTCTCCCATTCCGTGGGTTGCCTCTTTGTTTTGATGACTGTTTCTTTTGCTGTGCAGAAGCTTTTTATCTTGATGAAGTCCCAGAAGTTCATCTTTGCCTTTGTTTCCTTCGCCTTTGGAGACATATCTTGAAAGAAGTTGCTGTGGCTGATATCAAAGAGGTTACTCCCTATGTTCTCCTCGAGGATTCTGATGGATTCCTGTCTCACGTTGAGGTCTTTTATCCATTTCGAGTTTATCTTTGTGTACGGTGTAAGAGAATGGTCAAGTTTCATTCTTCTACATATAGCTGTCCAGTTTTCCCAGCACCATTTATTGAAGAGACTGTCTTTTTTCCACTGGATATTTTTTCCTGTTTTGTCAAAGATTATTTGACCATAGAGTTGAGGGTCCATATCTGGGCTCTCTACTCTGTTCCACTGGTCCATGTGTCTGTTTTTATGCCAGTACCATGCTGTCTTGATGATCACAGCTTTGTAGTAAAGCTTGAAATCAGGTAATGTGATGCCACCAGTTTTATTTTTGTTTTTCAACATTTCCTTAGCAATTCGGGGTCTCTTCTGATTCCATACAAATTTTAGTATTATTTGCTCCAGCTCTTTGAAAAATACTGGTGGAATTTTGATTGGAATGGCATTAAAAGTATAGATTGCTCTGGGCAGTATAGACATTTTAACGATGTTTATTCTTCCCATCCAAGAGCATGGAATGGTCTTCCATCTTTTTGTGTCTTCTTCAATTTCTTTTAGGAGTGTTCTGTAGTTCCTCGAGTACAGATCTTTAACCTCTTTGGTTAGGTTTATTCCGAGGTATCTTATGGTTTTTGGTGCTATAGTAAATGGAATCGATTCTCTAATTTGCCTTTCTGTATTTTCATTGTTAGTGTATAAGAAAGCCACTGATTTCTGGACATTGACTTTGTAGATAAGAACTCACATAGTTCAAGAGCAAAAAACTAATAACCCATTTAAAAAGTGGGCAAAAAAGGTGAATAGACATTTCTCAAAAGAAGACACACAAATGTTCAACAGGTATATGGAAGATTGTTCAACATTACTAGTTATCAGGGAAATGTAAATCAAAACCACAATGAGGTATCACCTCATATCCATTAGATTGGGTACTATCAAAAAGACAAAAGAACTGAATGTTGGCAAGGATTTGAAGAAATAGGAATCCTGTCCACTGTTGGTAGGAATGAAAATTAGTACTGAAATTATGGAGAACTGTATGGAAGTTCCTCAAAAAATTAAAAACAAAACTACCATATGATCAAGAAATCCTACTTGTAGGGATAGATCCAAAGGAAATAAAATCTATAGCCAGAGAGATATTATCTGCACTGTCATGTTCATTGTAGCATTATTCACAGTAGCCATGATATAGAAATAAACTAAGTGTCCACCCACAGATGAATGGATAAAGAAACCGTGGTCTATACATACTATGGAATATTACTTAGCCTGAAAAAAAAAGAAATCTGGTCATTTGTGACCATAAGAATGAATCTGTAGGATACTGTAATAGGTGAAATAAGCCAAACACAGAAAGACAAATACTGTATGTAGAGTCTAAAAAGTTGAAGTTATGGAAGCAGACAGTAGAACGATGATTGTGAGGGAGGGGTAGGGGCAATTGCGGAGATGTTAGCCAAAGGGTAGTAAGTTTCTGTTATACAGGATGAATAGGTTCTGGAGATCTAACTCACGCCATAATGACTATAGTTAATAATTACTATATTGTCACTTGAAAAAAAAAATTCAATTTAGGTTTTTTTTTCACAGTTCTAAAATTCATTGTTTATACACCACACCCAGTGTTCCATGCCAATTCATGCCCTCCATAATACCCACTACTAGGCTCACCCCCCGAAACCCTCAGTTTGTTTCTCAGAGTCCACAGTCTCTCATGGTTTTTCTCCCTCTCCGATTTCCCCGAGCTCACTTCTCCTCTCCATCTCCCACTGTCTTCCGTGTTATTCCTTATGCTCCACAAGTAAGTGAAACCATATGATAATTGACTCTCTCTGCTTGACTTATTTCTCTCACCATAATCTCTTCCAGTCCCATCTATGCTGATACGAAATTTGGGTATTCATCCTTTCTGATGGAAGCATAATATTCCTTTGTATATATGGATCACATCTTCCTTATCCATTCGTCCGTTGAAGGGCATGTTGGTTCTTTCCTCAGTATGGTGACTGTCGCCATTGCTGCTATGGACATTGGGGTATAGGTGGCACTTCTTTTCACTACATCAGTATCTTTGGGGTAAATACCCAGTAGTGCAATTGCAGGGTCATAGGGAAGCTCTATTTTTAATTTCTTAAGGATTCTCCACACTGTTTTCCAAAGTGGCTGCACCAACTTGCATTCCCACCAACAGTGTAAGAGGGTTCCCCTTTCTCCACATCCTCTCCAACACATGTTGTTTACTGTCTTGTTAATTTTGGCCATTCTAACTGGTGTAAGGTGGTATCTCAATGTGGCTTCATTTGAATCTCCCTGATGGCTAATGATGAACATTTTTTCATGTGTCCGTTAGCCATTTGTATGTCTTCTTTGGAGAAGTGTCTGTTCATGTCTTCTATCCATTTCTTGTGATTATTTGTTTTGTGTGTGTTGAGTTTGAGGAGTTCTTTATCGATCTTGGATATCAGCCCTTTGTCTTAGTGTCATTTGCAAATATCTTTTCCCATTCCGTGGGTTGCCTCTTTGTTTTGTTGACCATTTCCTTTGCTGTGCAGAAGCTTTTGATCTTGATGAAGTCCCAAAAGTCCATTTTCGTTTTTGTTTCCTTTGTCTTTAGAGACAAGTCTTGGAAGAAACTGCTGTGGTCAATGTTGACAAGGTTACTGCCTATGTTCTCCTCTAGGATTTTGATAGATTCCTGCCTCATGTTGAGGTCTTTTATCCATTTCGAGTTTGTCTTTGTGTATGGTGTAGGAGAATGGTCGAGTTTCATTCTTCTACACATAGCTGTCCAATTTTCCCAGCACCATTTATTCAAGACACTGTCTTTTTTCCACTGTATTTTTTCCTGCTTTGTTGAAGATTACCTGACCATAGCGTTGAGAGTCCGTATCTGGGCTCTCTACTCTGTTCCACTGGTCTGTGTGTCTCTTTCTGTGCCAGTACCATGCTGTCTTGGTGATCACAGCTTTGTAGTAAAGCAGCTTGAAATCAGGTAACGGGATGCCCCCAGTTTTGTTTTTCTTTTTCAACATCTCCTTGGTGATTCGGGGTTTCTTCTGGTTCCATACACATTTTAGGATTATTTGTTCCAGCACTTTGAAAAATGCCCATGGAATTTTGATTGGGATGGCATTGAAAGTATAGATGGCTCTAAACAGGATAGACATTTTAACAATGTTTTTTCTTCTGATCCATGAGCATGGAATGCTCTTCCATCTTTTTGTGTCTTCTTCAATTTCTTTCATGAGCGTTCTGTAGTTCTTCGAGAGCAGATCCTTTACCTCTTTGGTTAGGTTTATTCCCAGGTATCTTATGGTTCTTGGTGCTATAGTAAATGGAATCAATTCTCTAATTTCCCTTTCTGTATTTTCATTGTTAGTGTATAAGAAAGCAACTGATTTCTGTACATTGATTTTGTATCCGGCCACGTTCCTGAATTGCTGTATGAATTCTAGTAGTTTGGGGGTGGAGTTTTGTGGGTTTTCCACATAAAGTATCGTGTCATCTGCGAAGGGAGAGAGTTTGACTTCTTCTTTGTCATTAGAATACCTTTTATTTATTTATTTATTTATTTTTTTGTTGTCTGATTGCTATTGCAAGGCTTCTAGCACTATGTTGAATAACAGTGGTGAGAGTGGATATCCTTGTTGTGTTCCTGATCTCAAAGGGAAGGCTGTGAGCTTTTCCCCATTGAGGATGATATTTGCTGTGGGTTTTTCACAGATAGGTTTTATGAAGTTGAGGAATGTTCCCTCTATCCCTATCTTTGAAGGGTTTTAATCAGGAACAGATGCTGTATTCTGTCAAATGCTTTTTCTGCATCCATTAAGAGGACCATGTGGTTCTTCTCTCTTCTCTTATTGATTTGTTCTATCACATCAATTGATTTGCTAATGTTGAACCACCTTTGCATCCCATGGATAAATCTCAGCTGGTCATGGTGGATAATCTTTTTTTTTTTTTTTTTTTTAAACTTTTATTCTTAAGATTTTATTTATTTATTTATTTGACAGACAGAGATCACAAGTAGGCAGAGAGGCAGGCAGAGAGAGAGAGGAGGAAGCAGGCTCCCCGCTGAGCAGAGAGCCCGATGTGGGGCTCGATCCCAGTACCCTGAGATCATGACCTGAGCCGAAGGCAGAGGCCTTAACCCACTGAGCCACCCAGGCGCCCCTGGATAATCTTTTTAATGTATTTTCCCCATATCGCGTGTGAGTTCTAGGAAGACATGAACTTCATCTTATTTATTTCTTCATTTTGGGGTTAAAGTTCAGAATACAAATTGGCACAAAATATGCTGCTGCTTTTGTTTGCTGTAATTGATCTTATCTAGCTCTGAGTACCCCAGTTCAGCAGCTAGTGGGAGCCTGAGTGTGATAGGAAGCACTTAAATTGCCTATTAGAGGTAACTCAACCTCCTCTGGTTTAACAAGTGTTTCTTTGTGATCAATTTAGTTTTTGTGATTGGGCTTTAGGGCAACTGGTAAATGAAATATCTCATCAGTTCAAAGCATAATCTCCTTGTTACTACTCTTTCTTTTTTCTCCAAATGGCATATTTGTTCTGAGAGGAAATTGAATTGTTTCATGCAGTGTGGAGGTAGACTTCTGGTGTTGGGCTACCATCTCTATTCTCGGTGTCTTTTCGGGATTAGCTTTTTCAGTGCCTGGTTTTCGTTAGCTGGTATCCACAAGGGTGTGGGTAGATTTCACCTAGTCTACTTGGGTTTCCTGCTTGGTTCTCCTCTTGATATCTGTAGTCCTTTCCACTTGTTTTTTTGTGTCCTTTTTTTTTTTTTTTTTGTCCTTTTTCCACTTGTGTGGGTTTTTCTGGGTTCTGTGGTTCATCTCTCCCAGTCTGGATCCTTCCGATTTCTCAACACCACGGCTTCCAGGGAACCCATCTGGGCTATGGGAACTCCAGGATCTCCTACATGTCAAGTATTGTCATGGCAGATAAGGATGTTCACTTCCATTTGCTTATGTCTAATCTCCCCATGGTTGAGAGAGGCTGCTCTGAAATGATAGGAGAATTTTAAGAGAAAGAACAACTTTAGTCTGTTAGAGCTCAGCAAAAGGAATGACCATTCAAAAAATCATTGTCATAAGAGAACTGACAGAACCAAGAAAAATGGAGTAAATTTTGCTATTCTTGTTGGCAGAAAGGGAGCATTCAGTTATCCTGTGCTAAGATACAGAACCTGGCTACAGTGGTTATGTCAGGTTGGAGAGCTGATCTAGAATTACTGAAGTATAATAACAGGAAACAACTATTGTGTTTCAGTATAATAAATATAATAGAAAAAAAACTGAAGGAAGGTGATTGGTTTTCAGCTATAAACATTTCAGTAACTCTGAGGGTGTTTCCTCAAGAAACAGAAAGAGATTATCAAACTTTGTATGATAATTTCTATTATTAGTTCCCAGTAAAAACTGCTATTGGACAGTTAAGGTTGCTGCTATTAAGGTTAGCCAATGGAACTGCTTCCATGTCATTGTGTAGTCCTTGGGGAACCAAAGGTGAGTAACTGAATGTGAGTAATTCCTCATACCTCTTCCAGTAAAACACTGCCTGTGAAACAATAGAATCCAGTAGGTAGTGGGTTGCAAATTTAGGCAGTGAATAATATTTGGTCCTCTCAGAGATCATTTAACTTGGCATCACTTGCTTTTCCTCTTCTGCTGAAAACCTCTAAAAAGTTTTGAGAAGGTATGAATATAAAAATTATAATGCAAGAATTCCCAGCAGGCTGAATTATTTGCTGAAACACTTAAGACCAGCAGGTGTCAGGGGAATATGACATCAAAAGCCTTTTTCTCTCAGCTAAAGCAATCTTTCACACCAAGGTATAAAATGTTATCAAGATTCAGACAGGAAAAGGCTGAAGCAGTCCGTTATTTCTCTCCCTCATGTGTGTGCTTTTTTTTTGTTTTTTTCATGTTTAAGTTATTTTAGGCATTTTATTTTTTGTTTCTTTTTGTTGGTGACGAGTCAGCCCTTATTTACTCTTTAGTTCTTTGGATTATTCACTTGTAAATGAATGAAAGCATATTTATTATATTGTTAGTTAATCAGAAATTCTCTGATTATTCTCTTTCTGAAGTTCTCTTAAAGGCATTATCATAGGATTTAGCATTTAATTGTATGTCATTTTGTCATTGTTTACTACAACTTACTGGTTTGTCTTATTTCTTCCCAAATAATGGGCTTCTTGTAAAAAAATGGGTGAAATGGTTAATTCTGTGTATCAATTTGACTGGATTACTGGGGTGCCTTACTTTTGGTGGGACATTATTTGGACTGTGTCTATGAGGGTGTTTCTGGATGAAATTAACCTCTGAATCAGTAGACTCTAAAATATGGGTGGGTCTCATCCAAATGATTAAAGACCTAAATAGAACAAAAATATTCAGTAGGAGGGAACTCTTTTGGCCTGACTGCTTTAAGCTGGGATGTTGGTCTTTTTCTACCTTCAGATAGGAACTGAAACATTGGCTTTCGTGGGTCTGGAGGCTGCCAGCCCTGGGAATTTATGCCACTGGCCTCTGGGGTCTTGCCGACTGCAGATTTGGGGGATTCTCAGCCTCCACGGTTGTATGAGCAAACTCCGTAAATAGGTCTCTTTATGTATACATTTATTTTACTAGTTCTCTTTGTTTGGACAACTCTAACCAATACACAATGGGTCATGTCTGATATTCATTTTGTATTATCCATAGGGCTTAGTACATCATGGTTATGTTAGAAACACCTTTCCTATTCCCAACCAAGATCCAGGTGTTCTCAGGAGACATCCCTCTCACCCAACTCCTACTTTTAGAGCAATGTGATTCATAAAATGTAGTCAGTTACTCTGAGACAAATCCTGATGACACGTTTGTAAATCCTTGAGTGCTAGAACTGTTGCTCTTGTTGGTTTTGACAAAGGTAGAAATAAAGGTAGTAAAAAAATGCAGTATTGACCTTGATTAGGTAGTGTCAAATGAGCTAAATTTCTGTATTTGAATGATGAATTGTAATTACAGCACATTATACAGCATGATTCTCATCATGAAAGATGTTATTTAAATGACAATTTAAACTCATTTCATCAAAGCCCATGTATATCTTCTGAAAACTCATGATATTGTAAGTGGCATAAGAAAGGCTCTATTTGTCACTACTGCCTATAAGGCGCGTAAATCAATTAAGGCATGTCATCTTTCCTGTAACAATTATTGCTTTTGACCCCAGACATGGCATACATTTGGAGTTGTTTTTCAATTAGTTGTGATAAATGCCTTGTCTGATTTCACCTATGACCCTTGATAGGGATTTGCAGGAGGACTGGTTGAGATCAAAGTTTTAATGTTTGTTACAAAACAGAGTGAAGCTATAGCTAATCGGAGACAAATTGAATTCTGTGGTTTTGATCGGATTGGGGTTGTGTAGTAACTGAATTAATGGATCAGAGTTAGAAAATGTGCCAAACTGTACACCAGAGATAAGTGAGCAGAGAAGCACATTTGTCACGAGTGGACCATGATTCTGTTCCCTTCAGAGTGTGATGGTACGAATGTCTTCACATGAAAGAATATTGTGAACTCTTATATTTACTGAGATCAAACACTTCTATTCTTTATTATATGAATATTATAAAAATAATTTATGAAAATATGAAAAGTTTCTTTTCTCCTGAGAAAAGAGCTTAGATACCTAGGCTGAAAAATCTGAGAAAGAAGAAACATCAAATTGACAAGCATGGAAGAAAAATTTCATCCAAAATGTCTGGTATTCTGCATTTGCCACTGACCTATTTTTTACATGCATTTCAGAAAGAATTATTTTCCCTGATAATTTGGTAGATTGCCCCTAGAGATACTGAAAAAATAACACTTGCTAATGTTGCCCACTGGCTATTGAGCATGAGAGAGTTAAATACTCTTTAGCTGCAACTTCTAGGTGGGAAGTTGGTGCTATTTCAGGGGCAATAAGCATGGCATCCCTATTACTTTCTGGGAGGGGTCTTCAACTCTGTTCTCATTAGGTAGCTTTTCTTCCTCTTCAAATGTGACATGAATAAAGCCATCTCTATCACCTCAACCTAGTGGAGATCTATCATGTGGATGTTCCCCGTGGGACACAGAGGACTCAGATCAGTAGCAGATGGCATTTTGTAGATCGAGTGGAGAGTAGTGAAAGCACCCACTTTTGCAGCATAACTATTCAGAGCAGATATTAAATGGAACATTGAACAAACCCATGAGCAGATAGTAAGAATAACGATTTTGCTCGAAGGAAGTGAGCTCTGGATCATGTGTGTAAAACCACACATAGTATGTGGCTTTTGACAGAAGGGATGCAGAAATGGATAAACAGGAGACAAGAGAACTAGGACCTGGACTGAACCCCAATAGTGACGGTTCTCCCAATCATCCTTGACTGAAGATTTTTACCAAAGACATTGAGGAGAATACTGGAAATTAATATTAAAATTTCTCTGTATTCCATTTATTATTTGTATTCAGGATATAATAATTATTATACTTATTAGTGAACTATAAAGTAAAATAAGTGAAATAAGTATCCTTTTAAACAAATAATTGTACAAGTATTTAATTGCATTTGGGATGGGGTATATGAAGGTGAAATATAAGTTTTTAAGAGAACACATATGGGGGAAACTGATCTAGGTGAAGTATTTATTAATGGTGGATGAGTCATGGAAAACTTCCCTTTGGAAGTCATCTAGAAGTCCATATTTGAAGGCTGCACAGGTGTTTTTAGAGCTGGAGTGATTGTGGACATAGGTAAGTAGGGGAAAACCAAAGAAAATTAGACTGGCTTGTTTCTGAGGTCTGTTCTAATTCAGACATGCAATGACATATGTTAGTAACTTCTGAGTTTTCACCTGCACGTAGTAGGTCTCATTAACTCAGCAGCCAAAAGCATGGGCATGTATGATAGATGGTGTGTCATAAATATCTTTGACTCCAACAGACTAGGATGTTTTGGGGCCACCAATGGGGCCAACCTGAGTAGGGGTATGTTCCTCCTGATATCAGTCACAGGAAACAACTCAAGAAAGCAGAGTGTTCCATGATCCTTAGGATTTATTCATTTTTCCTCTGCCACATGTCCATATAATGGAATGCCCTGCTCTATGAAATAATCATTTTTTATTATACAATGCAGATACATTCCCTCTAAATTAATTCTTTTATTGTCACAAAGTTCTTGAGTTAAAGCATTCTCCTCCTATTGTTGGGGGTGCCTGGACTGAGAAGACACTGCCTGAAAACAGCTGTCTCCACTTGGGTCCCAGAAGAGCTGAACCTGGAAATCAGTCCTTATCCAGAATGCTGCCTTTGCCATATTCATTTCAGTCTGGGGTGTTAGATGATATCTACCTTTTTTTGGATATCATGAAGTCTGTGTAACAAATTTGAGGGAAAAAACTGAATGTGACTAAAAAGAATGTCTTCAGCACTTTATTGAACTGACTACTCAATCCCTTAGTAAGTCTGACTAATCCTGGTGTATGAGGTTATGCTGGAGGAGAGTTCATACCTTTCCTAGTCCCAACCAAGATCCAGGTGTTCTCAGGAGACATCCCTCTCACCCAACTCCAGAAATGGAAGCCAATCAAGTAACACATATTCATTCATCCCTTCTTATGGGTCCAACACTGAACTAAGCATGAGGTTTACAAAATGGAGACCAGCTGTATTCCTGAACTTCAAGCAATTGTTCTAATTACATGAAAGCACAAAAGAAAGAATTGTCACAGCCCAAGCAAGATATTTCATCTTAGCTAGAGAGACAATAAGATACAAATTGAAAGAAATCAGTGTGACCTGAAGCAAAGAGGTTTCATGAAAGAGGCATAATCGTAGAGATACTTGTGGAAGAAGGAGGAGAAAGGAGAGGGGAATGGATAGGCAGATGGGAGGAGCAAGTCCACCATGCTAAGAAACCTGTCCCAGGTTTGGGCATCATCCTGGGACTTCAGCCTAGCTTTTGCGGCCATCACTGGTCCTGCATTTCTATTGTTAAGGCCATAGTGTCCACATACAAATAATATCTGTATCTGTCTTCTTAAACTGAGCTTCTGGTATTAAGTTCCTTCATATTTCAACTCCACCATCTTGACTGTTTGTCTTCCACAGGGAGAAAGAATTAAAGAGAGAGAGGGATGTGGTTTTGATCTCAAGATTTATGTGTATAGCTTCCTGTGCTTGCTTTTCTCAGGAGGGGTTATTCCTTCTCTTTGTTTTTCAGTTGTATGCGCAAGTCTCTGTAAAATAAGGCACCAGTTGTGATAAAGATGCTAGTTCTCCCCAACCATCTGTGTTGTCTTCTTATTTCTGAGCCCCCAGGTAGACCGCATTTTTCTGGGCTCCCTTGCAGGTAGGTGTAGGACTGTGAACGTGTGGGCAATGGTGAGGGAGCAGGAGTGACAGGATCATTTCCAGGCTGGTGTAGAGAACTTCTCAGGTGCAATTCTCTTTTATTCCCTGGCTAATTGGAGAGGACTCTAGGGAACCACACAAAGATGTGGCCTCTGGCAGGAAGGACCCTTGTCCCTGAATTGTGAGCATAGGACAGAGCCTCCCCTCCCCTTTGTTATTACCTATATTGGATTATGATATGTGATGATATGAACCAGAAGGAATCCTGGTGAGTTGATTTCCCAAAGCAATATCACGGTCAGTTTCAAGCATATGGACACATTTCTCACAATGGAGCTTAGTGATTTCTGGTAAACTTTGCAATAAAGTTTTTCTTTGGAAATAACCTCAAGAAAGGAAGGTGTTAGGGCAATGTGATGGTTAATTTTATGGGTCAGCTTGGCTAAGCTATAGCACCGGTTACTTAATTAAACTCTAATCTAGCTGTTGCTGTGAAGGCATTTGTAGATGCAGTTAGTATCTATAATCAGTTGGCTTCAAGCAAAGGACATTAACTTGGATAATGTGGATGGGCCTCGCATCAGTCAGTTGAAGGCCTTCAAAGCAAAAGCTGAGGTTTTCAAAAGAAGAAATTCTGCCTCAAGCCTATGGCAGCAGCTTCTTCCTGATTTCCAACCTACCAACCTCCATGATTGCAGGAGCTAATTCCTTACAATAAATCTCTGTACACACACGCACACACACAAACACACTCTCTCACACACACAATTGGTTCTATTTTTGTGGAGAAACCTGGCAGTACAGGTAAACAATCATTTTTGTAGTCTTTTATTTATGACTCAGGAATGGTAAATGCTAGCATAATGTTTTGAACATGAGGAGTTTTCTAAAAATATATGTTAACCATTATTAAATATGGTTAAATGGATCAATGAGTAACCAACTGGAGATTCAACTACTATGAAAGTTACTATTGAGGGTTGGAAGTAAAAAGTGTAAATTCAACCATATGATGGTATGATATTAAAATTCTCTAAAAATAAATAGGAACACTCATACATTCATGACTTTCTTTTGTCTTAAGAAATAAAATGACCTACCCCCCCCCCCCACATAAGTTTGAAGGAATGTTGCTATCTAGGCCTCTAATAGTTTCCAATTTCTCAGAAAATAAGGTACAAGTTTGCTCTTCATTTCTGCGGTAAGTATATTTCATATATAAAAATTGTTGGTGCCCTCTGGTGAACAGAACTCAAAAAATAAAAAGCATGTAAATCTATAATAGTCCCCCCTTATCCAGGGTTTTGCTTTGCAGTTTTAGTTACCTGTGGTCTACCACTATTGGGAAGCAGATGATTCACTCCCCTCCTGACAAAACATCAAAAAGTCCACAGTAGCCCAACACTATGTTACAATGCCTGGGTCACTCACCTCACTTCCTCTCATAACATAGGCATTTTGTATCTCACATCATCATAAGAAGGGTGGATACAGTACAATAAGATAATTTGAGAGAGACTACATTCACATAACTTTTACTTATAATTTTCTATTTTATTATTTTTGTGGTTAATCTTTTACTGTGGCTGATTTATAAATTAAACTTTATTGTAGGTATGTATATATAGGAAAAAACAGAGTATGTGTAGGTTTCAGTGCTATTCATGGTTTCAAGTATCCACTGGGGCTTTTGGAATGCTTCCCCCATGGATAAGTGGAGAGGTCCTACTGTATAGAGAGCAGTCTGCTATTTTAGTATGTTCTCAAAGTTCCTTTCTAAATTTGGGAATCTTAATGCATTTTTTTTTCACAGAAGAAGAGAGATTTCTGAGATTTCAAATCATCTCAGATTTGTTTATAAAACCCTATACATGAAATACTTAAAATATGGCACCCAAAGTAATAGAGCCTAACAAAAAGTGAGACAATGATTCCGTGAGAAGTGTTAAAAACTATCACTTGGGAATCCATTGCCATCTCTCCTGCTGTGGCCTTGGCTACTATGGAAGACTGCCTGGATCCCTCTTTGAGGTGTTTCCATGGCCAGAGACATATATATTTTGGTGGAGGGACATAGCTGAAGTTTTTAGGAATGGCGCTTGGTTGAGGGGAGGTGGGTCGTGGAAAGAAGTGAGGCAGAGCTCAGCTTTGAGGAGTGGGATAAGAAGCCAAGATTGAGAGAAATAGGTGATCTTGGAACTAAGGTACATAATGGGATTGGAGGAACAAGAGTGATTTCAAAGACAGGGGGAGGGCAGTAAAGAACAATGGTAAGGGCTGTGGTGCGTTGAAGCTGGCTTGTACCCGCTCGAAAGAGCTGATGGATAAGTTTTCAAGAATTCTTGGGGCTCCTGGTTGGCTCAGTCAGTTAAGCATCTGCTTTCTTGCTCAGATCATGATCCCAGGGTCCTGGAATCTAAACTTGTGTCGGTCTGCTCAGTCAGAAGACTGCTTCTCCCTCTCCCTCTGCCTACCCATCTCCCTGCTTGTGCTCTCCCTCTCTCTGTGTCATATAAATAAATAAATAAAATCTTAAAAAATAGTTTCCTAGAATTCTTACGAGCCAGTTGTTCAGCCCAGACATTATTAAAAATTGAACCATATAAACTTACAATTAAATAAAGTATTTTAAAAACCAATATACACTCAAAAACTCATTGCTTCCTAATTATTTTGCTACATTTTACTATTATTTAGTAAAACCATCTATTGAGATGATTTGTGTCTTTTATGTTTGTGTGGTGGAAATACCAAGTCATGATGTGCCTCTATGCATCTCTTACCAACTCTTCATTCAGTGATACCAGTGGCTTGTGGTTGGTCATGGTAGGGATATTTTTGTCAAAGAAATTGGAAAATTCTACAGAAAGCCGCTGGATGGTTGTGAAACACCAGCCCCCACACCCTGGGATAAGCGGTCTCTTTGGGAACAAAAGAAGGAGCTTTCCTATTTTATTATTTAGTTTCATTTGATTTATTCCACCATCTATGCTGGAGTGTTGCTTAAATTCATTTATTCATTCAACAACATTGTTTTATTGAAGTATAATTGACATACAACATTGTATTAATTTCAGGTGTACAACATAATGATTTGACATTTGTGTTCATTGCAAAGTGATCGCCACAATAAGTCTAGTGACCGTCTGTCACCATACAAATTTACAATCA
This sequence comes from Martes martes, assembly GCF_963455335.1. Classification (NCBI taxonomy): domain Eukaryota; kingdom Metazoa; phylum Chordata; class Mammalia; order Carnivora; family Mustelidae; genus Martes; species Martes martes. The sequence continues at coordinate 25,318,161 of NC_137888.1, read as the reverse complement.
TTTTTTTCTTATGATGAGAACTTTTAATATTTACTTACTTAGCAATTTCCAAATTTTCAATATGATGTTATTAACTATAGTTATCATGCTGTATCACATCCCCACAACTTATTTGTTTTACACCTGGAAGTTTGTACCTTTTGACACCCCTTTGTCTCATTTAACTTACCCCCAACCCCCTCTCCTCTTGCAGTTACCAATCTGTTCTCAGTATCTATGAATTTTGTTTTGCTTTGTTTGTTCATTTGTTTTCTTTTTTTTTTTTTTTCTTTTAGGGGAGAAAGGTGCATAAATTTATTAGTAATCAGGGAGACTAAAATCTCAATAAGATACCATTATCCTATTAATGACCCACCAGATTGGCAAAATGTGGAAAGTCTTTTTTTAAAATTTTTATGTATTTATGTATTTATTATTTTTTATTGTGTTATGTTAGTCACCATACAGTACATCATTAGTTTTTCATGTAGTGTTGTTCATTTGTTTTCTATATTCCACACATATGTGAAATCATACAGCATTTGTCTTTCTCTAACTTCTTGCACTTAGCATTAATACCCTCAGGGTATTCCTTCTTTTTAATGGAAGAGTATGTATATACATAAATATATATACAGATATATATATTTCATTGTGTATGTGTGTGTGTGTGTGTGCGTGTATGTATATATATATATCTACACACCTCACATCTTCTTTATCCACTCATCTGTTGATGGACACTGAGGTTGTTTCCATATCTCGGCTGTTGCAAATAATTCTGCAATGAACATAGGGATGCATGTGTCTTTTCAAATTAGTGTTTTTATTTTTCTTCAGATAAATACTTAGAAGTGGAATTGCTGGATCATATGGTACTTCTAGTTTTAATTTTTGAGCAACCTCCATACTGTTTTCTATAGTGTCTACACCAATTATATTCCCACCAACAGTGCATAAGGGTTCCCTTTTCTTCCCATCCTTACCAACACCTGTTATTTTCAGTCAACAGTAATTCTTGATTCTCTGTTTGTTGGGAGAGAATTTTCCATGGGTCATCGTGCTTCTTCATGTCTTACAAGAGAGGCACTGCCTGCCGTTTATCCCAGAATATCCTTCCAGGGATGTTCACGTAGTGGATGGCTGTGGAAGATAGAGATCATATCTCCCTCTGGAGCAAAGGGCTGGCATGCCTACTACCATTATCAATTTTTTGGATTCTTTTAAACTCATGATTTCTCTCCTGTGCTAAACCCACTGTGTGTACGCGTGTCCTCTGGTCCTTTTGGTGTCACCCTGTAGGATTTGGGGTTCAGGGAACTGGTGCAAAAAATGCTTTGTTGATGGATTAATGAAGAGGATTTTTAAATTGGGAGGGGTTTACTTTTCTCATTACCAAAGTGAATAACTGGGAAGGGGAGGCATCAGATAGTCATAATAATGGCAGGGGACTCCTGCCCTTTGCCTATGTTGGAATCAGGTGAAATTCCACATATTGTATAAAGGTTTGGGATTTGAGGACATCTCTGGAAATAATACTTGAAAAGTAGACGGGAGGGGCATTAGTGCAGTGGGTGGAAGGGAGCAAGGAAGGCAGTGAAGGCTATAGTGAGGGAAAGGAATGAGTGCGCTCGACCGGCCCGCTACAGTGTTCCCAGGTGGGAGTTTATGAGTCAGGGACAAACTGCCTGGAGTTCAAAATTTTCCTCCTCACCATGATTTTCGAAAATTAGGTAGCAAAATCCATGGAGTATAGATACACTGTTGAGAATTAGAGTGAGGATAGCCTGTGTCAAGGATTGAGGAAAAGGTATTTGAGACCCAGTTCCTGACACTTAATTGGTGGCTCGGTTGCTCTGTGACCTCTTTACTGTCATTATAGGATGTGGAGCTTTTAACTAGAGTTTGCTTTCACAGCCTCACGGAAGACCTGAGACTCGAGAGCAAACACAGAGCAGTAGTGTATAAAATTTCCCTTAGGACTTCCACAATGTGAGTTGAGTATTTCTGTGTATTTTAGAAATATGAGTTAGAAAGTTCCACTTAAAGCAATGTAAGAATAATATTTTATACTTGGTTATTTTTATTGACATAAGCAGATATTGTATAATGTGTGTTCTAGATGGAATCTGTAAATCGGTTATAATTGCCTGTTCCTTTTAGCACCAGCCATTAGACAACCTAAAAGTACGTACAAAGGGTCTCTCTCTGGATAATAAGTTCTTTGCTGGCTGCCAGAGAGTTTCCAAGTAAAACGCCATCAAAGCAAGTCTTGAAAACACCCAAATTGCTTGACTGTAAAATTTCATTTAAATGAATATATTGCTGTAATAACCCTAACCCTTACATTTACCAAGCACTCAACATGTAGTATCATAGTCCCATAAGATTCCCCCCAAATACTTATTTGTTGTTATTTTCTCTCTCTCTCTCTCTCTCTCTCTCTCTCTCTCTCTCAAACCCAGAGGAAGCAGCAGGCTCAGAGGTGTAGTGAGTTGCTTCAGGTCACATAGTTACTAAGTTGCTGAGTCAGGAATTTGACTGTGAACATTAAGCCTCTTGAACATCAAGGAGTGCTCTCTGATCTAAGGCCTTAAGAAGTTTTTGCACATTGTTCTTTTGTTGCTTCCCTTTTAGTTTATGGGAATATCCTTGCCCTATGCCCTGATTCTTGGGGTCACTGCCTGTTCTTGCTGGTCTGGTTTTCCTCCATGCATAGGTCTGAATTATGATCTGAGTCCCAGTCTTCATCCTGTGGCAAAGCAGGATTATTGCCTGTCTTGAGTAAAGTAGGTGGTGCTTTCTCCTACCCTAATGTTTTGGAAAACTCATCCAGAGAGTACCCTTTCTCTTGAGATTGGGCCATAATGGACCATCATGAACACTGATCCCAGCATAGTTTAACTTAACGTGCTATTGGTGAGAAGGAGAAAACATATCCATTCCTTATTCAGAAAAAAAAAGTCCGGGCTAAATATGTATATTTGTTAGGCAAAAACCTCAAAGATACTCTCTCTAAAACAACCATCCTCAGGAATATTAAAAGCTCTCAGCTACCTGGGGAACCTAGAAAAAGGTTGTATTTAGGACTGAAAATACGAAGTATGAGAAGAAAAATTCTTGACAGAGTTGGCAAAGTCACTTAGGGGGGAGTTTTTGAAAATAACACAATAACATAATAAGAAGTACATGAAACCATAGATGTTTTAGTTACCAACCAAGGGAAATCAAGGGAACTACCACCGAGGTCAAGGAACAGTATTGCCAGGGGCGCCTGGGTGGCTCAGTGGGTTAAAGCCTCTGCCTTTGGCTCAGGTCATGATCCCAGAGTCTTGGGATCAAGCCCCACATCAGGCTCTTTGCTCCATGGGAAGCCTGTTTCCTCCTCTCTCTGCCTACTTGTGATCTCAGTCTGTCATATAAATAAAAATCTTTAAAAAAAATAAAAGAAAATGAAAGAAACAGCATTGCCATTTTCTAGAAGCCTCTTCCTGAACACCAAGCTCTCCCTTGCTCTTCTGTAAAAGGGATTTAAAGGTGATTTTTAGAGTAAATTCTTTTTTTAAAGTTTTGATACCTAGGTTTATTTATATAATAAATATATGTATATAGTGTGTATATATACATGTAGTTTCTATGTGGTATGTATATAGTTTGTGTAATTATGGTTTATAAGAATGTATATGGGGTATGTGTATATGTATATATAAGTATCTTAACCAATATTCTAATTAGAGAACATACCAGCAAGATTTATGGACTTCTCAAGATCAGGCAACCTTACTCATCTTTACGTATCTGCTACCTAGCACAGACCCTGAAACTTAGTGAGGATGTAATAGCTTGCAATAAATTTGTGTTGAGCAAATAAATTATAAATTGTTAATTAAGAGTTCATTATTTCCATCTGTCTTTTAGAGATGATTTTTGGTTCTGTGATGGAATAATATATAGAGATATAAACTGATTTTTTTTTTCATTTAATATCTCCTAAACCATTTCCTCCCTTTAAACAGTTATGCATTCTTTCTTTGTTGTCGTAGGGATGGGAAACAGATAAATCAGATTACAGAAGTGGTAAATCTTTGGCTAATCTATTTCTATTTCTAGGAGTCAATAATAAACACTGGATTTGGAAGATTAGATAAAGTTTGTTTTTTTTGTTTTTTTTTGGCTCCTGAGTCTCAGTTCCAGAGAAGGAAGAAGATAAGAAGGTAAATAGAGACTAGGTGTGAGGCTGTTACAAAAAATGAGAGGTGACACTGGCCTGTTCGCCTTCCTTGACAGCAACCCTGGGAGGATTACTGACAGTTCTGAAAGGCTTGGGGGGGGGCGCCTGGGTGGCTCAGTGGGTTAAAGCCCCTGCCTTTGGCTCAGGTCATGATCCCACTGTCCCGGGATTGAGCCCCGCCTGGGGCTCTCTGCTCTGCGAGGAGCCTGCTTCCTCCTCTCTCTCTGCCTGCCTTTCTGCCTAGTTGAGATTTCTGTCTGTCAAATAAATAAAATATTAAAAAAAAAAAAAAAAGAAAGGCTTGTGGGCTTTGAAGCAGAGGGGGCCTGTGCCCTAGTGTGCTGGACATGCTCTGTCCCAGCTTGCAAGAGCCAGAAGTGAAATTTTTGGTTTTGCAAGCTTGTTGGTGACACACGGGTAACTTGAGATCAGCCAGGGTAAGAGGTTTGCTATCTGGAAACTGGCTAGTGCTACAAACCAGTCCTCTACTCCACCCTGCAGAGCCACTTATTAAACATTGATCAGCACCCCACTGGATCTGTGCCTCCCTTCCCAGGTGGCACCTGGGAATGTAGATGGACTGCCGAGGACCAGTCATATTCTGCAATTTCACATCAAGTGCAACATTTATGGTGTCAACTTCCTGCAGTCCTGCCTATCTCTCTCTCTGCCACAGGCAGGAGTAGAACAATTTCCCATACACCCAAAAGCAGGACAGAAGTAGTAAAGTATCTCAGCCAATGCTAAAAACTGACCTGAGGCCCCGGAGTGGATGGGAGAGCAGATGACTGTTTTTTGAGCTCCTTTAGAAAGGGCATGGCAATGACTGAGTAAGGGCCAAGTTTAAAGGGTCTTGAAGTTGAGGCCAAAGGATGGTGTGCCAGTAACCTGAGTGATGAGTGACCCAGAACTGGGTAAGCAGTGTGCATCTCAGAAATGCTGATGTTGACAGATGACAACCCACATCTCGAGCCACTCTCTTCACCTGAATATCTTGGCAGAACTCTGTAAGCCCCTGGAACTTAAACTTGATCCCAGGGAAAAAGGAGGACAAATAAGGTTTGGAATTAGGGTGAAGTGTGCGAGCACCCACCTTGGGTACAGAATTCAATGGGGTGCCCAAAAAATTAGAGGAAAGCATCTTGGTAAAGGGAAATAAAGGGAAGGTGAGTAAAAATGTTAATTGAAAATGGTTTTTGCAGTGGACTTAATGAAGTACATCCACATGTCTATTTGTAAATGTACATTTGTAGTAGAAGTCACCCACATGATTCCCCAGCAAAACCCCAGTGAGCAAAGAATTTAATCTCTTTGTTTTTTTTTTATTTGTGGATGTACTTATGTATTTCTTTTCTTTTTCTTTTTTTAAATTAACATATAATGTATTATTTGCTTCATGCATACAGGTCTGTGAATCATCAGTCTTTGGACCAGTTGATTACCAGTGAGTTTCTTTGTGACATACAGTGTCTTTGTAAAGGATCTTCTTATATGATAAATGCGGCACTTACTAGATTTATGAAATCTCAGCTCTCCTTCTCCCCACCTCCATGTTTGCCTTCACTCTGTTGCCCTTTCCTCTGTTCAGGGAGCTCTGCCATTCTGTGCCCATTGCTTGGTTAGGAATGTGAAAGGTGAAATAAAATTGATTTCTATTCTGTTTTCTTTGCTTTTCTCCTTCAAAATGCTAAGCCTCTAAGGGAATAAAAAGGCAGAGCGGGGATGGGAGGAGAATAGAACTTTTCCAGATAGATAGCAAAATTTCAGATGAATTTGTGGAGTCTGTGGTTAAAGGTATCTATGCCTTGTTCTTTAGGATGCCACATGTTTCTGCTTCCTGGTTGGGTCCTCCTGACTCATACACTATGCTGCCTACAGTTTAATCATTAGTGGCTGATATATGTATATAGGACCCCTCAGAACACTTAGTAGGACTATTTTCCTAGAGTTTCATATTTGGAGGCAATGACCACATGGCCTGTCTGGAAATGGGGCACCTCAGACAGTCATGCAGATGACCTGTACCCCAGCATGGTATGGACATGAAATAACTCTTAATTCTCAGGAGTCTCTCAGAAGTAGCAGAAATTGTATTGGTCCTGAGAAGAACATGCAGACAGAGAAAGAGATTTGTTATGAAGAATTAGATTACATGATTATGGAGGATTATGGCAGATGATGGTGAGTCCAAAGTTTGCAGTGAGTTCGGGCAGGCTAGAGACACAGTGGTACAGAGGAAGTCTGAAGCCAGTCTGCTGGAGAATTCCCTCTTGCTCAGGCCTTGCGGGCCTTCTTGTTCTCTTCATGCCTTCAGCTGATTGGATGAGGCTCACCACAGTATGGAGGGCAAACTGTCTCTCTCAGAGTTCACCCATTTAAATGTTAACGTCGTCCAAAAAACACCCTCCAAGTTGATACACAAAATTAACCATCACAGAGGATGTTTGGCAGAAATGATATGGCCCTTTTACAAGCTGGGCCTCTGAACCCTCTCATGCACAATCCTTGATGCTCGCTTTCTTTCACAAAGGGAGACAGAGGGGAGGCAGAACATCTAGAATAAGATTCCAAGCCCTGCTGGATGAAGGAGCCACTAGATGGAAGGAGGCTGGGTCTCGGAAAAACTAGGTGAAACAGAGCCTTCATTCCACCTCTGTCTCTCATTGAAGTGTGACATGTGTGAGATAGAGGCAGATGTTGGGTTCAACGTGAGGATTTTGGAAGTTGTTTATTCAACTGAGAGGTAGGAATTCTTTGGAGAGTATTAACTCAGGGTTAAGACATTTTAGGGATAGGAATTATAAAAAGAATCGTCTGGAGCCCAAGACACTATGAAGTCTGGGGTAATCGAGTGTATTAGTTGGGAGACTTGAGCAACCAGACTGCAGGGAGGGGGCGCTGGGGCCCTGGAAGAAGGAGGAAAGCATTGAAGTTAACCCCCAGGTGCTCTGCTCCATGCTCTGAGGGCAGCTTCAGGGAAGCCCACCTGATGCGACCCCTAGTGGTTACTCGCATCCATAATTCGACATGTATTGGAGCAGTGACTGCCCCAGAAAATCTGAACGCCCATTCTTAGTTCCTTCACTTTACAATTTTAGAACTTTTGAACTGTGCAGGCAGAGAGCTCTTGATACATATTAATGGTTAGATCGCTCAGGGGGGGAAGGAGTGAGGATGAATGCACCTAGGCCAGTTTCCTAGGAGCTGACTTTTATGCTGTGTGTAAATTTGGTCACACTTAAGAATCAGAGAGAGGATCATAGGGTAGATAAAGAGAATTACATGATTCATTAGTTTCTCAACTGGCTTTTGACATAATTCAGAAAGATCACAGAGAAGGTTCTGAAGAAATCTTGTTGAATAAATAAACTTGGAACTACTGACTATGTGATTTCCTTCTCTGTTTTTGTGAATTGGGAAAAAGATTTAAATTGTAGAAACAGCAATATTTCCAGCTAAATAATCCACAAATTTTAAATTCAATTGCAAATAGAAGAGTACATTTATTTATAATCCATTTGAATGATTCCTCCTTTTGGGTTGTTTTGTTCAGTGCATTTTATACTGGGAATCCAGCATGGTAAGTAGGTAACACACTTTATGAATACTTTGTGAGTCAATGATGGTTTGTTCCCTGTTAGTTGTCTATAAAGGGCAAATAGAAGACCCAGTAACCTGTACTGATTAACTTGGACGTTTAATATTGTAGTGCTTAGAAGTTATTTGAAGTGTTTAGGAGACAACTTGTAATCATTATTATTTTGTGACTTGATCTAATCGGTTTCAATAAACATAATATAGTGAGAACATCAAAAAGTATCCAATTAGTAGATGTAATGATTCTTGACTCTCTCAAGAGGGCAGCAAAACTGCACAGCTCAGTTCTCAGAGGTCAGGAGGAAAATCTGAAAAGGCAGTTCACAGACATTTTTTGACCTGATCATTCACATCAGTCCAACTAATGAAAGACAGCATCATGCTGAAATTTGTATTGGCATTTTATGGAAGTTTAACCTCTCCTTTGTGAAATGAAAGAAAATCTTTTTTTTTTTTTTTTTGGTCCTGGTTTAGAGAAAAGAACTATACTTGCTTGAGATATCCAAATGCATTGTTTAAACCAGGTTAAATGCTATTTACATAAGGTACTGTGGATAATGAAGTAAGAGCTCCCCCCCCCCCATTACTTGATTTGTGATCACATAATGGTTGTGCTTCTTTTTATTGGAGCTGTTTTGGAAATTATCTTTCTATCCATGATCTGTATGTACCAGGTAGAATGATCTTCAAAAATACATATAACCCGGAGCGAAGAAAACTTGAAAACTTGCCCTAGGATGAATAGGGAAATGGGAGGGAGTTGAACATTTCTCTGCCCACCTCTGCAGAGGGGATTTGGTCTTTCCTAGAGTGGATGACAGATGAGGTTTTTTCTAGCATTTATCACATCTCCTTTCAGTACCTTCTCTGTTCCTGGTTCTCCAGATGCCATTCTTTCACTTCGAAGGTGGTCAAGTGATCCTGGAAAGGTGTAACCTAATAATAATTCAGAATCTTTCCTCTCTCTGGTGTATTTCTATCTGATAAGGATTTGTGAAGATTAGAATGTTTTCAAGGTGTAAAGAAATGGCTCATAGAATGGTAGCATCCTGGTCCTTAACAGGTTTATTTTTTGTATACAGTAGGCATTCAATAAATAGTTACTAAATGAATGAATAAAGATCTAGAAAGATAAATAAAAGTTGTAGCTGCTCTTCTGTCTCCCCAAAGCACAGACTAGAATTTCTCCTTCTTTTTGTGAGGCTAACTTCGATGGGAGGAAAATTTAGTTTATTGTAATTGGAAGAAGCACAGGTAGATTCAGGCAGAATATTCGATGATTTTTCATTACATTATATTGAATAGGTTGACTAGGGGTCAAAGCAGGTTTAATAGCATGGTTGTCACCATGAACAAACTTAAAGTCTAAATTCAAAAGATTGTTCTCATCTTTCAACTCTTAAGGTTTAGTAAGAATTGGATTTGTGAGAATTTAATTCATATTTATCAGGAACTTATTGTTTGCAAATCCCTGTGCTACTTCTGTATTGATATTTACCACACAGAGCAAAAAGAATAAACTATACCTCCATCTTCAATGAATTTGTAATCTCCCCAGAGTCCCAAGACAAGCAGACATGAAAACATTGGTAACCGTAAAAGGTATAGATCACTAATGCAAATGAGCGAGTGGCATGCCCCTGGATTAAAGGGTTCTGAAGAAGGGGAGGCAATGTAAGTTTGAGACCCTGGGGAAGGCTACACACTAAAGGAGGTCTCCAGATGACTCTGACTAGAGCCCAGCCAGGCTTCCAGTATAGCGAGGAAGGGAGGATATGCTGGAAAGAGCAGTTTGTTCAGGATGTAGAAGTGATGAGTGTGGTAAATTCAGAAAGCGAACTGTAGCAGAACTGCAAATTGGAAAATAGGGCTAAAGTTGTGAACGGTTCTGGGGCCCATGGTAGAAAGGTTTTGGGGGTTGAAGCTATAGAAAAAGGTGAACCACCTAATATTCTTGAATAGGTGAATAATGAAAAGACAGTCATATGTCCAGAAAGTTAACCTCTCTCCACTTCCATTGCTGTAGAAACTATCAAGATGCTGTGGCATAGCAGGAAGAGGAGGAAAGTTTAGGGGTGGGTAGGGGACAGTATGACCTGTTTAGTTCTGAGCTGTGAATATTAGTTATTAAGCTGATTAGGCTTTCAAATCTATATGATGACATATTTTAAGAAAGTACACTTAGAAATAATGAATCTGTGTTTCAGTAGCCACACCAAGGTAGTATTAGTGGTAGGTACCAACCTGAACCCCAGGAATGTATCATAGTCACCAGAAACCTACTTGAAATAAGAGATGAGATCTAATAATGGTATGATTTTATTTTTCACTAGAAGCTGTTTCTCACATCAAATACTGGTAAGTGAATGGTTTGTTGGAAGAAAATATACCCTTTAATAGAAAGCCAACACTTCTAGTCAAGAACATTTTGTTGTTGTTGTTCTAAATGGAAACTTACTACAGAAGCAATATTTTTTTTCCTTGAAATGAACATATATTGCAGAAATAGAGAAGACCTTTATGCATCAAACTAATGTCTTTGCCAGATTGCTGTTGTGCATTTTCATGATATGAACATTATCACTGATAACTCATCAGTTTTTTTAAATTTTTTTTTAAATTTTAATAAACATATAATGTATTTTTATCCCCAGGGGTACAGGTCTGTGAGTCGCCAGGTTTACACATTTCACAGCACTCATCATAGCCCATACCCTTCCCAATGTCCATTTCCCCACCACCCTCTCCTGTCCCCCCTCCCCCCAGCAACCCTCAGTCTGTTTTTTGAGATTGAGTCTTTTATGGTTTGTCTCCCTCCCAATCCCATCTTTTCATTTTTTCTTTTCCTACCCCCCCCAACCCCCCCACATTGCATCTCCACTTCCTCATATCAAAGAGATTATATGATAGTTGTCTTTCTCCGATTGACTTATTTCGCTAAGCATGATACTTTCTAGTTCCATCCACGTCGTCGCAAATGGCAAGATTTCATGTCTTTTGATGGCTGCATAGTATTCCATTGTGTATATATACCACCTCTTCTTTATCTATTCATCTGTTGATGGACATCTAGGCTCTTTCCACAGTTTGGCTATTGTGGACATTGCTGCTATAAACATTCGGGTGCACGTGCCCCTTCGGAGCACCATGTTTGTATCTTTAGGGTATATACCCAGGAGTGCAATTGCTGGGTCATAGGGTAGCTCTATTTTCAGTTTTTTGAGGAACCTCCACACTGTTTTCCAGAGTGGTTGCACCAGCTTGCATTCCCACCAGCAGTGTAGGAGGGTTCCCCTCTCTCCACATCCTCGCCAGCATCTGTCATTTCTTGACTTGTTAATTTTAGCCATTCTGATTGGTGTGAGGTGGTATCTCATTGTGGTTTTGATTTGTATTTCCCTGATGCCGAGTGATGTGGAGCATTTTTTCATGTGTCTGTTGGCCATCTGGATGTCTCCTTTGCAGAAATGTCTGTTCATGTCCTCTGCCCATTTCTTGACTGGATTATTTGTTCTTTGGGTATTGAGTTTGATAAGCTCTTTATAGATTTTGGATACTAGCCTTTTATCTGATATGTCGTTTGCAAATATCTTCTCCCATTCTGTCAGTTGTCTTTTGGTTTGGTTAACTGTTTCCTTTGCTGTGCAAAAGCTTTTGATCTTGATGAAATCCCAATAGTTCATTTTTGCCCTTGCTTCTGTTGCCTTTGGCGATGTTCCTAGGAAGAAGTTGCTGCAGTTGAGGTCAAAGAGGTTGCTGCCTGCATTCTCCTCAAGGATTTTGATAGATTCCTGTCTCACATTGAGGTCCTTCATCCATTTTGAGTCTATTTTCGTGTGTGGTGTAAGGAAATAGTCCAATTTCATTTTTCTGCATGTGGCTGTCCAATTTTCCCAGCACCATTTGTTGAAGAGGCTGTCTTTTTTCCACTGGATATTCTTTCCTGCTTTGTTGAAGATTAGTTGACCATAGAGTTGAGGGTCTATTTCTGGGCTCTCTATTCTGTTCCATTGATCTATATGTCTGTTTTTGTGCCAGTACCATACTGTCTTGATGATGACAGCTTTGTAATAGAACTTGAAGTCTGGAATTGTGATGCCACCGACTTTGGCTTTCTTTTTCAATATTCCTTTGGCTATTCGAGGTCTTTTCTGGTTCCATATGAATTTTAGGATTATTTGTTCTATTTCTTTAAAAAAATGGATGGGATTTTGATAGGGATTGCATTAAATGTGTAGATTGCTTTCGGTAGAATAGACATTTTCACAATATTTGTTCTTCCAATCCATGAGCATGGAATACTTTTCCATTTCTTTGTGTCTTCCTCAATTTCTTTCATGAGTACTTTATAGTTTTCTGAGTATAGATTCTTTGCCTCTTTGGTTAGATTTATTCCTAGGTATCTTATGGTTTTGGGTGTGATTGTAAATGGAACTGACTCCTCAATTTCTCTTTCTTCTGTCTTGTTGTTAGTGTAAAGAAATGCGACTGATTTCTGTGCATTGACTTTATATGTTGACACTTTACTGAATTTCTGTATAAGTTCTAGCAGTTTTGGAGTGGAGCCTTTTGGGTTTTCCACATATAGTATCATATCATCTGCAAAGAGTGATAGTTTGCCTTCTTCTTTGCCAATTTGGATGCCTTTAATTTCTTTTTGTTGTCTGATTGCTGAGGCTAGGACTTCTAGTACTATGTTGAACAGCAGTGGTGATCATGGACATCCCTGCCGTGTTCCTGACCTTAGCGGAAAAGCTTTCAGTTTTTCTCCATTGAGAATGATATTTGCGGTGGGTTTTTCAAAGATGGCTTTGATAATATTGAGGTATGTGCCTTCTATCCCTACACTTTGAAGAGTTTTAATCAGGAAGGGATGTTGCACTTTGTCAAATGCTTTTTCAGCATCTATTGAGAGTATCATATGGTTCTTATTCTTTCTTTTATTAATGTATTGTATCACATTGATGGATTTGCGGATGTTGAACCAACCTTGCAGCCCTGGAATAAATCCGACTTGGTCGTGGTGAATAATCCTTTTAATGTACTGTTGGATCCTATTGGCCAGTATTTTAGTGAGAATTTTCGCATCTGTGTTCATCAAGGATATGGGTCTGTAATTCTCTTTTTTGGTGGGATCCTTGTCTGGTTTTGGGATCAAGGTGATGCTGGCCTCATAGAATGAGTTTGGAAGTTTTCCTTCCATTTCTATTTTTTGGAACAGTTTCAGGAGAATAGGAATTAATTCTTCTTTAAATGTTTGGTAGAATTCCCCTGGGAAGCTGTCTGGTCCTGGACTTTTGTTTGTTTGGAGATTTTTGATGACTGTTTCAATCTCCTTACTGGTTATGGGTCTGTTCAGGTTATCTATTTCTTCCTGGTTCCATTGTGGTAGTTTATATGTCTCTAGAAATGTATCCATTTCTTCCAGATTGTCAAATTTGTTGGCGTAGAGTTGCTCGTAGTATGTTCTTATAATTTTTTGTATTTCTTTGGTGTTGGTTGTGATCTCTCCTCTTTCATTCATGATTTTATTTATTTGCGTCCTTTCTCTTTTCTTTTTGATAAGTCTGGCCAGGGGTTTATCAATCTTATTAATTCTTTCAAAGAACCAGCTCCTAGTTTCGTTGATTTGTTCTATTGTTTTTTTAGTTTCTATTTCATTGATTTCTGCTCTGATCTTTATGATTTCTCTTCTCCTGCTGGGTTTAGGCTTTCTTTGTTGTTCTCTTTCCAGCTCCTTTAGGTGTAGGGTTAGGTTGTGTATTTGAGACCTTTCTTGATTCTTGAGAAAGGCTTGCACCGCTATATATTTTACTCTCAGGACTGCCTTTGTTGTGTCCCACAGATTTTGAACCGTTCATTGTGTTTTCATTATCATTTGTTTCCATGAATTTTTTCAATTCTTCTTTAATTTCCTGGTTGACCCATTCATTTTTTAGAAGGATGCTGGTTAGTCTCCATGTATTTGCGTTCTTCCCAAATTTCCTCTTGTGATTGAGTTCTAGCTTCAGAGCATTGTGGTCTGAAAATATGCAGGGAATGATCTCAATCTTTTGGTACCAGTTGAGACCTGATTTATGACCCAGGATGTGGTCTATTCTGGAGAATGTTCCATGTGCACTAGAGAAGTATGTATATTCTGTTGCTTTGGGATGGAATGTTCTGAATATATCTGTGATGTCCATCTGGTCCAGTGTGTCATTTAAGGCCTTTATTTCCTTGTTGATCTTTTGCTGGGATGATCTGTCCATTTCAGTGAGGGGAGTGTTAAAGTCCCCTGCTATTATTGTATTACTGTCGATGTATTTCTTTGATTTTGTTATTAATTGGTTTATATAGTTGGCTGCTCCCATGTTAGGGGCATAGATATTTAAGATTGTTAGGTCTTCTTGTTGGACAGACCCTTTGAGTATGATATAGTGTCCTTCCTCATCTCTTATTGTAGTCTTTGGCTTAAAATCTAATTGATCTGATATAAGGATTGCCACCCCAGCTTTCTTCTGATGTCCATTAGCATGGTACATTGTTTTCCACCCCCTCACTTTAAATCTGGAGGTGTCTTCGGGTCTAAAATGAGTTTCTTGTAGGCAGCATATTGATGGGTTTTGTTTTTTTATCGATTCTGATACCCTGTGTCTTTTGATTGGGGCATTGAGCCCATTAACATTCAGGGTAACTATTGAGAGATATGAATTTAGTGCCATTGTATTGCCTGTAAGGTGACTGTTACTGTATACTGTCTCTGTTTCTTTCTGATCTACTACTTTTAGGCTCTCTCTTTGCTTAGAGGACCCCTTTCAATATTTCCTGTAGAGCTGGTTTGGTGTTTGCAAATTCTTTCAGCTTTTGTTTGTCCTGGAAGCTCTTTATCTCTCCTTCTATTTTCAATGATAGCCTAGCCGGATATAGTATTCTTGGCTGCATGTTTTTCTCGTTTAGTGCTCTGAATATATCATGCCAGTTCTTTCTGGCCTGCCAAGTCTCTGTGGATAGGTCCACTGCCAGTCTAATGTTTTTACCCTTGTATGTTACCGACTTCTTTTCCCGGGCTGCTTTTAGGATTTTCTCTTTGTCGCTAAGACTTGTAAATTTTACTATCAGGTGACAAGGTGTGGACCCATTTTTATTGATTTTGAGGGGTGTTCTTAGCATCTCCTGGATTTTGATGTTTGTTCCCTTTGCCATATTAGGGAAATTCTCTCCAATAATTGTCTCCAATATACATTCTGCTCCCCTCTCTCTTTCTTCTTCTTCTGGAATCCCAATTATTCTAATGTTGTGTCGTCTTATGGTGTCGCTTATCTCCCAAATTCTCTCCTCGTGGTCCAGTATTTGTTTGTCTCTCTTTTGCTCAGCTTCTTTATTCTCTGTCATTTGGTCTTCTATATCACTAATTCTTTCTTCTGCCTCATTTATCCTAGCAGTGAGAGCTTCCATTTTTGATTGCACCTCATGAATAGCTTTTTTGATTTCAACTTGGTTAGATTTTAGTTCTTTTATTTCTCCAGAAAGTTCTTTTATCTCTCCAGAGAGGGTTTCTCTAATATCTTCTATGCCTTTTTCAAGCCCGACTAGAACCTTGAGAATCGTCATTCTGAACTCTAGATCTGTCATGTTACCAATGTCCGTATTGATTAGGTCTCCAGCCTTCGGTATGGCCTCTTGTTCTTTTTTTTTTGAGGTGAGTTTTTCCGCCTTGTCATTTTGTCCAGATAAGATTTGCTTTCTCCTGCTGTGGAATTCTGCTGTTCTTGGTGAGTGAAGTTGGTCTTGGCTGGGTTTCTTGTTGATCTTCTGGGGGAGGGGCCTGTTGTGGTGATTCTCAAGTGTCTTTGCCGCAGGCGGAATTGCACCGCCTTTGCCACGGGCCGGACTAAGTAATCCGCTTGGGTTTTCTTTCGGGAGCTTTTGTTCCCTGAGCGCTTTCCGTAGAGTTCCGGAGGACGGGAATGAAGATGGCGGCCTCCCAGTCTCCGGCCCGGAGGAGTCTAGAGCTTGGGGTTCCGCTCCTCATTGCGCCCTTAGAGAAAAATGCCCAACCGCCCCGCCTCCCTGGCCTGTGGTCGCGCCTTGAGGAAAGCAGTCAATTGCTGGATCCTGGAGAAAAGCGCCCGGTCACTTCCGTCTCCGCGGCCTCTGGCCGCGCTCTGAGCCCAGCACTGCGCTGGTCGCCAGCCTGCGACCGGCACAAGGTAACCCCGGGCTTAGAGCTCACTCCTCGCCTTTGTCACTGTAGCTGGCTTACCCGCTCTAATACCTGCGAGCTCTGCGGCACTCAGACACCCCCAGTCCTTCTGTGACCCCGCGGGACCTGGGGTTATGCTGACCCCGCCTGGGTTTCCCCCGGTTTAGCCTCTGGAGCGATGTCTCCCAGTGGAGCAGACTTTTAAAAGTCCTGATTTTGTGCTCTGTTGCTCTGCCGCTTGCCGGGAGCCGGCCCCTCCCCCTGGGGTCTATCTTCCCGTCGCTTTGGATTCATTTCTGCGCAGGTCCTACCTTTCAGAAAGTGATCGATTTTCTGTTTCTAGAATTGTTGCTCTTCTCTTCGATTTCCCGTTGGATTTGTAGGTGTTCACAATGGTTAGATAAGCTGTCTAGCTGATCTCCTGCTACCCGATGTCATCTCAGCCTGCTACTTCTCCGCCATCTTGACTCCTCCCCCAATAACTCATCAGTTTTAAACTGGATTTCACTTGGAGCTGCAAGTTTGCAATTTTCATGATATCTGAAAAACGATTTTCTCATAGAACAGTAAAAATACATAATATAAAATAAAATACATACCACAAAATCCTGGGAAAAATAATTTAAAAAGTTATTTGAAAAATATCTTAAAGCTCTGGAGTTAGATGAGTTTCACCACCTAATGGAATTTAGTAAATAGGAGTGAGAGCTATTTCATTTATACCCAGGTCATTCGCTTATTCCTCCCTCCGTCTCTCTTCCTTGCTCCATCTTTCACCCTGCCCTGTTCTCTAAATTTTCTAGATTTTTTTGTAGAGATTATTTACTTAAGTCTTTTAAACTTGGGCTTATTTTCAACCATGCTCTTTTCTTCCTTTCTCCCTTTATGTTCAAGCCACTGCAAGAACTTGATTTTTTTTTTTTTCTTACAGTGTCTTAAAGTATGTCACCTTTTGCTTTCATTGTAAGGCAAGAATATATTATCTGGTCCCCTTTAATTTCTATTGCTACAACTTTTTTTTCAGGAATACCTCACATTATCTCTATGTTCTGTAGTGTTGAATGGCAAAATCTGTATATCTTTCCTTTTGATTTCTCTTATCACCCCTAATATTCCATTTCCCATTTATATTATCATCAAAAGATGTGTATGTGCATATATCCCTACAGCTGCAGAGATCTGTGTAGTACACAGATCACACACATGCCCAGCCATCACCCCGTCTCCAGGCCCACAACCTCCCCTGGTATCCCTACCCTATTCCACAGAGAGGTCTCCTCGAGGGCCCTCCTGCCTACCCATTTCCCTGTTGCCTCTGCCATGTTTCCCCTGCCTCCTAAGCCCAGCCCTCCACCTTTAGACTCATGTTCTCTCTGCCTGGAACATTCTGCCCCCTACCTGCCCAGGCTACCTCCTGTTACCTTCATCTCAGCCTGAAAGTCACCTCTGGGTATGGCCCCTGTTAGCCATCACCCGATTGGAATTCTCTGCAGAGCAGAGATTGCTCTCCCTAATCCCCTTGTTCTTTATTCCCTGGCCTTGTCGGTTACTAGGACATATGCTCTGTAGGTCCACACGTCTCAGTGGGTTGTGAGTGTCCACCACTGCATCCCACATACCAGAACTACACCAAAGACATCGTAGATGCTGCAGAGATACTCACTACCTATGGGAAAGTGAACAAAGGCTGTAGCACACACTCCCACTTTGGGTCAAATAGTGTCACGTGTGCGAGTCCTTCTCCAGATTGCCCTTGGGCCCTTTTCTGCATGCTCTGTGTCTGAGGCAGACTCCCTTGTCTGCACACCCAGACCCTGTGGGTGGCTGCCCTGCTCCAGCTCTCCAGGGAAGACTGGAAGACATGGGGGAAGGGGGGCACTATTCCTCAGCTGAGGCCACTTCCCCGTCCTTCAGACCTAGTGCTGGACACCCCCTCCTTACTAGAGACTGGGATCAACCTCCTCAGTCCTACCGTCCTCCCTGATGCAGCTGGGGACTGTCCCCAGGCCTCTTCATCCTCTGAACCATGTGTGAGAAGTGCTCCTGACTGAGATCTTTGTTGGTAAATCAGGACACTCTGCTCTGTCAAGAAGATCAGGGAGTCTTTCCTCTCTTCACGAATGCCAGGCACACATTTATTTTATTTTATTTTTTTAGGTATTTATGTATGTGTAAGCAATTCTGTTTTTCACTGTAAGAGATTTTTTTCTTAAGATTTTATTTTATTAATTTGAGAGAGAGAGAAAGCGAGCAAAAGAGAGGGGTGGGGAAGAAGGAGAAGGAGAAGCAGACTCCCCGTTGAGTAGGGAGCCCAACACGGGGCTTGATCGCAGAACCCCGAGATCATGATCTGAACAGATGGCAGTCGCTTAGTGAACCACACAGGCACCCCCATGTAAGCAATTTTTAAAAGTGTTCAGCTCTAATATTTTCTGGCACTCAAAACTACAGTAGTCTAGATTCTGCATCATGGGGTCCATGACGTGCACACAAACACACACAAAAGGGTGAATTTGCCATCTGTAGAATACTGTTTATTTTGACTGCATAAAAATCTTGAATTGTAAGCAACAAACATTGTCTGAAACAAAGGAACAAAGACTACCAAAAAAAAAAAAAAAAAAAAGAGAGAGAGAGGAAGAAAGAAATGGTTGCAAATTCTTATGTTTTCCTATTGATAAACGTAGGACTAAACTCAACGTATGAATATAGGACTGAAATATGGATCTAGTTCTAAACTATGAAACTATGAATTTAGGTCTAAAATATGAACTCAGGACTAACATTTAGTTTAGGACTCAAATAGAAGTTTAGGACTGCACTAACAACCATTTTCTGTAGTTTGAGTGGGATATTGTTTTAAGATTTTTTTCCTATTTTTTCTGTTTTTCAGACCACTTTTTTTTTTTTTTTTAATTTCTTTTCA
This sequence comes from Martes martes, assembly GCF_963455335.1. NCBI lineage: Eukaryota > Metazoa > Chordata > Mammalia > Carnivora > Mustelidae > Martes > Martes martes. The sequence goes on along the minus strand of NC_137888.1, from coordinate 25,299,243 downwards.
GCGTAACAGAATTCATTGTTTTTGCACCACGCACAGTGCTCCATGTAATACGTGCCCTCCTTAATACCCACCACCTGGCTCCCCCAATATCCCACTCCCTGCCCCTTCAAAATCCTCAGGTAGTTTTTCAGAGTCCATAGTCTCTCATGGTTCACCTCCCCTTCCAATTTCCCTCTACTTCCTTCTCCTCTCCATCTCCCCATGTCCTCCATGTTATTTCTTATGTTCCACAAATAAGTAAAACCATATGATAATTGACTCTCTCTATTTGACTTATTTCACTCAGCATAATCTCTTCCAGTCCCGTCAATGTTGCTACAAAAGTTGGGTATTCATCCTTTTTTTTTTTTAATTTTTTTTTTATTATTATTTATTTGACAGCGATCACAAGTAGGCAGAGAGGCAGGCAGAGAGAGAGAGAGAGAGGAGGAAGCAGGCTCCCCGCTGACCAGAGAGCCCGATGTGGGGCTCGATCCCAGGACCCTGGGATCATGACCTGTGCCAAAGGCAGAGGCTTTAACCCACTGAGCCACCCAGGTGCCCCGGGTATTCATCCTTTCTGATGGAGGTATAATACTCCATAGTGTATATGGACCACATCTTCCTTATCCATTCGTCCTTTGAAGGGCATCTTGGTTCCTTCCACAGTTTGGTGACCATAGCCATTGCTGCTATAAACATTGGGGTACAGATGGCCCTTCTTTTCACTACATCTGTATCTTTGGGGTAAATACCCAGTCATACAATTGCAGGGTCATAGGGAAGCTCTATTTTTAATTTCTTAAGGAATCTCCACACTGTTTTCCAAAGTGGCTACACCAACTTGCATTCCCACCAACAGTGTAAGAGGGTTCCCCTTTCTCTACATTCTCTCCAACACATTGTTTCTTGTCTTGCTAATTTTGGCCATTCTAACTGGTGTAACGTGGCATCTCAACATGGTTTTTTTTTTTTTTTTTTTAATTAAATTTTTTATTTATTTTCAGCGTAACAGTATTGATTGTTTTTTCACCACACCCAGTGCTCCATGCAATCTGTGCCCTCCCTAATACCCACCACCTGGTTCCCCCACCCTCCCACCCCGCCCCTTCAAAACCCTCAGGTTGTTTTTCAGAGTCCATAGTCTCTCATGGTTCACCTCCCCTTCCAATTTCCCTCAACTCCCTTCTCAACATGGTTTTAATTTGAATCTCCCTGATGGCTAATGATGATGAACATCTTTTCATGTGGCTGATAGCCATTTGTATCAGAACACATTTTTTAAACCTAAGTTTTGAGTTCTTCCTGCAGCCTTTGTAACACTAGTCCTAGCGTGCACATATGTTCTTCTGTCGAGTGTCTCTATCCATGCCCACCTTTAGAGGATGCTTAAGTCATAGGGGCATTCATTTAAACCAAAATGCCATACCGACAGGCTATATTTTGAACACGTCTGATTGGGGAATCTGTGTGTTCCTGAATATTATTAAGGACGTTTCTTTATCTATGCAGGAAGAGGTATAATGGTGTCCTCCTCCAAGGAACCGTGGGGACAATTTAGAAAGAGTAGCTTCATTAGAGACAGAGGACTGAGACATTCTTCACAGAAGTCCATGCAGTTGGTGAGCAGGGGTGTGCCTGTTGAGAGGCCAGCTGTCCTGAGCCCAGTCACACCTGCAGGGGCCCCCGGGTCCTTGTGCCCTCACAGTGGGACTTCCTTCCTTCCTGGGGGCCTGATGCCCCAGGCAACCCTGTCATGGCCCAGCCTCTGCCGGATGCATGTGGAGCAGCAGGAGCAAGAGGGTCCCTCAGGAGAAGTGACCAGCCTCCAGTCAGCATTTGCCTCAGGCGATCATTTTCTCTCCTCAGCTCCTGGAACTTTCTCTCGCTGGATACAGCGGCCACCCAGCCTTTTGCGGCTCTGTCTTGATGGAAGAGGACAGCCTTGCGATAGGAGGAGCTGTTGATCTCCATCTCATGGGCCATCTCTTGGGCCCTGTTCCTATAGTGTTTGCGCAGGTGGCTAGTGAAAGTCTCATCTCTATAGACGCTGGTCAGTTTCTGCGTCATTTGCAAGTGCTGAGCTTGCCCTTGAAAGTGTTTTCTGTGAAGGTGCAGAATGTGTTGGTCCTGTCCTTCTTGGGTTTTCTGAAGTTTCAGGTTCAGCTGCTGGATCTCCCTGGCAAGCCCTGAATTTTCCTGTTGCAGAGATGGTTTCTGGGTTTGGAGACGGTGTATTTGACGTGTCAGCACGGCGATCTCTCCCCTTTCTGGCCTCAGGTGTCTGATTCTGTGTTGCCGTTCCGTTTGGGGACTTGGAGGGAAGACCCGGCAGCCAGCAACATCAGGGACACCCTTCCTGTCCAGGGCTTCGTGGTGGGTGGGGTGATGGCCATTTCCTGCTCCCCTCTTTTGCGTGACCCCCCAGGTTGTGGCAGCAGCATGATGTGTGGGGAGGTGAGGGGAGGGGACGGCCTGCATCCCTCATCCTGCCCTGGGGCAGGACGGTGACTGGCTGGCCTATCTTTCGGGATGGGCTCCGTGTATGCCTTCGATGGCTCCAGCCTTTCTTCCCCCTCCTTTTCCTGCCCTGTCTGCGGCCGTCTGGAAATTTCTTGCTCGAGCTGTTCTAGTCGTTGTGTTAAATCAGTGTTTTCAAGGAAATCATTCATTCTTTGCTTCAAACTTCGTTCTCCATTCTTCCCGGATTCTCTCCCGATGGGTTTTTCACCAGGGCTTTGGGCAATATCATGAGGCTGGCTCTTCTGTGCCTTTTTCAGAACACTGGCAGCATCCCACTGTAACCTGGTCAGGTGTGTATTTATAGCTGACCAGCACAATGTTTATAATGTGGGAGGACTGGTCACCACTGTGGGTGGCCTGAGGGCATCATGGGCTTGTGTGGTTGATCCAGCATTCTCAGTGCCTCCTCCAGAGACTTGATGGCGGTCAGGACACCTTGGGCTCAGTGCCTTCGCCCTTCTTCAAGTGAGTTCTCTTCCTTAAAGAAAGCAGCACGACAGTACCTAGCAGCATCCCCCAGCACAACATAGGGAGCCATGGGCCGTGTGTCCAGCTACCAGAAACCGCCAGCAGAGCACCCCACAGCTGCTCTAGGACAAGCTTGTAAGTGGATGTGGCAGCCAAGAGTGGGCCCTCCATGGCTACGTAGGGCTTCCCAGCTCTGCCTTCAAGTGCCAGCGTCCTCCGGCCACACCTGACCACTAGAACCGTGAGGAGAGTTCTATCTCTGAGAGAGAACCCTGCAACCAGGGAAGATCAGCTGGGCTGGGGGAGGGGAAGTCCGATAGATCCTAAAACAGTTGTCCGTAACTTTGCTCTGAAGTAGAAAGTGACCTGAATCCCAGAAAACGGAGTGGTAGATAGAGCTGATCCCAGCCCAGAGCTCTGCCACTCCCAGCACACCTGGACCTACAGCAAATCGAGGGTCAAGGCATGGCTAGGTCATGTCCCTCTCTGCACAAAAGAAGTCAGGGCCGAGTGTTATGGCCTCCTTACCATGCGAGGCCCTTTCTCCTGATCTGAAGTTTCCCTCTGTTGAAGGGTCTCTGGTCCTGTCTATAAAGGTCCCAGGGATGTCCTTTCTCTGAGGCAGCCTAGATTCAATTATTTTTCTTTAAAAATATTCTACAATTAAACTTTTCACCAGCCAATCCCCCTTGCCTTTTCCATCCTCCTTATTTCTGACCATATAATGAGGTTTTACTGTTACTGCCACTAAAAAGTATTCAGTTTATTTAAAGTGTCACAGGCACTTTAAAGGCATCAAAAAGGCAGTTAAGAAAAAGAAAAATAACCTTTTGGCTGTATTTCTAAGTATATCAAAGATAACCCAGTTAAAGTTCAAGTCACAGTACGTTTTATGTTTAAAAGTGCTCTCTTTATTTAATACCAATGTAAGATATCTGCAATTACGTGACACAAGTGAAAGAGGCTAATTGCAAGTTCAGTTAGCTACTTACACAGTTTCCCTATCACAAGGGGTGGGTCCTTTTACTGAAGCGGAAAGATCCTGGAATGTCAGAAGCAGGACACTGGAAGAACTAATGACAGACTCAGTAGTAAATAACCAGTTTTCACATCCAAACCGAATCAGGACTCGATGAGATTCAAACTGTTCCCTGACTACTAACCATGTGAACAGTGTTTTGGTCAAAGACACAGAATCAAGAAAGAACGAGATTAAAAGTAATCACTAAGTTCACCAGTGCCATAACCAAGAAAAAATACCTAGGATTTTTCTTGCTAGAAAGATTACCGAGGATCTGAATTTGGATTGGCTTCTAGAAAATTTCCTAGAAAGTTCAACAAATTAGGGGGAGAATGCCGAGATGCACCAGTAAGCATTAGTGATGCTTACTAATCAACCATCAAGTTAGCCTAGAACCCTGCTTGGCATAAGAGGAACTGATCCAGTCTTAGGAAAAAAAAAACCAAAAAATAAATTATCTCCACAGAAAGGAAAGGAAGTCAATTCTTAGAGGAAGGTAGGGATGCTCTTAGAATTATTTGTACAGCTTTTTGGCACAAAATGAAAACAGACAGCATGAAGTAACATCAGAATTCTGGATCTTTCTCCCCTCCAGTTTCATTTCTGATTCTGTTACCTTGTACAACTGAGTCTCATTACTGGCTCCTGACCGTCCTGGGCTAACTTTCTCCCAGCCTCAATAGCTTAGGGAAAGGTAGTAATTTTGTCACTAACTGTAGAGATCTTAGCATAATGTATTATGAGGCATATTAGAGTATAGGCACAAACAAGTTTACAGTGTTTTAAAAGCCATAGATATAGGCCACGAGTATTACGAAGTTTATGCATCTGTCTTCTAATCCATAGGCAAATTATTCTAAAGGTGAATTACAGGTACAAAGAAAAATCAATCTTTTTTTTTTTTTTTAAAGGTTTTATTTATTTATTTGACAGACAGAGATGACAATTAGTCAGAGAGGCAGGCAGAGAGAGAGGAAGGGAAGCAGGCTCCCTGCTGAGCAAAGAGCCCGATGTGGGACTCGATCCCAGGACCCTGGGATCATGACCTGAGCCGAAGGCATAGGCTTTAACCCACTGAGCCACCCAGGCGCCCCAAGAAAAATCAATCTTATGAGCACTTTAAAAGAGTTGAATTCTCAAATACACTTCTTAGGTCCTTGAAGTATACAAGAAAGTATTCAACATTTGGTACTATTTCCTTTTAATTACTCTAAAGTCACAGAAAAAAGGCAATTTAAAGCCATGCTCAGAATACGGAATCTAGTAAGATTTAACTGTCTTGTTATTTCTCTTTCTCCTTTTGTTTTCATTTTATAAATATATGCATGCACACAACTTTTAAGCAAGAGGCCATTTGATTAGGCCAGTTTTGATGTGACCTAATCAGCAATCCCAAAGCCATAAAATATTTGTTTACTACAAATGAGTGGACTCAAAATTAGGTAAATTGTTATTATTCCTCAAGAAAATTTTTAACTGGTCTCTTAGCAGAGAAAACAGAAGGCTTTAGAGCAAATTTAGCCATTAGTAAACTAAGAAACCAGGTAAGATCAACATTACCATACTGCAAAATATTACACCAAACTAGTAAAGTTAAATGTCATGTTTTTACAAGTTCTCTTACATTCTAACATTCATTAATTGGCATTGTGCTAACAGCTTTGCAGGGGAAAGAAACCTTAAAAGACTTTAACAGATTTAGTGACATAGACAAGAATATACCTTGTTATTTTTCAGATATATGATTACTTTATTATCACATTTTTAATTGACTTTTAAAAACCTGTATACTGATATGAAAACCAAAATTTTGTGTAATTCAGAGTTTTTATTCCCCTCCCTTTTCTCCTATAAGTTAAAGTGGTTATAATAGAACGAGCTTGTCACTGGGATGCCTGGGTGGCTTAGTGGGTTAAGCTGTTGCCTTCAGCTCAAGTCATGATCCTGAGGTCCTGGGATCGAGTCCTGCATCTGGCTCCTTGCTTGGCAGGGAGCCTGATTCTCTTTCTGCCTCTTCCTGCTTTTGCGTGCGTGCTCTCTCTCTCTCTGACAAAAAAATAAATAAAAATAATCTTCAAAAAAAACCAAAAACAAAACTAGCTTGTCACTGCAATAAATATAAAAATGTTGAGAATAAATTGAGATGAAAGCTTAATTCTAAATTCTTAGAATTAAATTCTTTAGAATTCTTGATTCTAAAATTCTAAAATAATGTTTCCTCATTTTAAAATATAAAATCTTGAATGTAGTAGAGTACAAAATGGAACAGTTGTAATTCAAATTGAGAACTGTCTTTTAAGTTAAATGTAACTATTATTTCAACAACATATAACTTCTACTTACATATTAAGGTAAATATTATCAGGGGGCAGGGCGCCTGGGTGGCTCAGCCTGTTTAATCATCTGCCTTTGGCTTAGGCCACGATCTCAGGGTCCTGGGATCAACCCCTACATTGCCCCATGTTGCGCTCCCTGCTCAGCAGGGTGTCTGCCTCTCCCTCTGCCCCACCCCCATCATTCATGCTCTCTCTCAAATACATAGAATCTTAAAAAAATAAAAATTAAATTAAAAGAAATACATTATCACAGGGCACCTGGGTGGCTTGGTTGGTTAAGTGTCAGACTGGATTTCGGCTCAGGTCATGATCGCAGGCTCCTGAAATACAGCCCATGCTCAGTGAGAGGTCTGCTCGAGATTCTCTCTCCCTTTCCTTCTGCTCCTTCTCCCCTCCACCCCCCATGCTCTCAGAAAGTGTGCTACCTCTCTGAAATAAATACAAAAGTGGTACCTGAGGAGTATTTGTATATAATGACAAAAAAGTTAAAAGGCATATTTTAAAAAGGCTAGAAAAGCAACCTATGGAAGTTTAGGTTTCTGTGGAAATAGTCTATCACAGCACAATCACCACTAATGATTTAGTCAGAAGCACTGGTTAGGAAATCTGGCTGCTGAAGTAGCAAGGATACCTAATTAGGATTCTGGAAAAGAGGTTTCTCATATTAGCCCTATCAACTAAAATAACTACCGACAATAGATCAATGGATTAAGATCATATATACTGGAAACAGATCACCATGCTTCAAACCCCAGCATGTCAGTTACTGCTGTGTGACTTCAAAGGGCACTTCTTAGGTCTCAAAGGTTAGGATCCATCACCTTTAAAATGGATGACAGAAGCCATCTCAGAGCTATTCCGAGTTAAATAAGGTAATCCATGTAAGGTGTTTTATTATAGTGTCTGGCCCTAACAACAGCTGGTATCACCACTACAGCAACCCTGAACCGCCCTATTTGGCCCTCAGTTTCCTTCCATGTAAAATACAGGTTTGAGCTGGATCATTTCTAATGCCTTTGCCACCCCAAATTAAAATCGACAATGTAAAAGAATATATAGGGCCAACTCTATTTTCAAAGAACATAAAATTAGATCTTTCACAGTAGTATTATTAAGGACATAGTAATTCAGATGCTATACAAGAATCATATTTCTAAGTGAGCCCTTTTAAATTAGTTATAATTACTACAGTTATTAAAGCCAAAGTTGTATGTATTCTATTTACCCCCAAGAAATTCAAGATCTTCCATCGGTGATCATGTTCAGCAACTATAATTCTTCCAGAGAGTAAAATGGCAAAACTATTATAACCGATATGATTTTAAATGGAAAATGAGTATCATATAATTATGTTTTATTATAAAAATATTAAGATTAGAGTCATAAATATTTTATAAAAATCAAGGTCCATAACATTAAGATTAAAGAAACATATCCCACATGTTTCTTGAGGGCAAACTATTCATGTCCATACACACACCAACTGTACGCCAATCCAAACAAATAGTACATGATAACTTTTTTTTAATATTTGGAGAATTCTTTTTCATATGCTTTCAGAGATAATATTAAGAAATGTAAAAAAAACTTTTTAATTTTTAAAAATTATTAAAAGTGTGTGATTACTGAAAAGAGGTTATCTAAAAATTTAAAAAAGTTTTCCCAGATAAGAGAGCACTAGGGAAAAGAGTTCTAGCTCACCTCAGTCAGGTACCAGCATGGAAGGTCAAAGGAATTCAATTACATTTGCCCATCAAGGTAAAGAACAAAACCATCCACACAGGTCAGTTTTAAACTTGACAACTTAAGGTCTAAACCCAGAAAACATGTTTACTAGTCAATACTCATACTTTGCTTTTAGATTAGCAAAAACGGGATAAGTACTGTGGGACTTAAAAAAAAAAAAGAATTTTAAGTTCACAGCTGTGAGAACTTCAGCTTCCTTTCCATAAATCCTCATCTTTTTTTTTTTTTTTAAAGATTTTATTTGTTTATTTGACAGACAGAGATCCCAAGCAGGCAGAGATGCAGGCAGAGAGAGGGGGGGAAGCAGGATCCCCGCTGAGCAGAGAGCCCTATGCAATGCAGGACTTGATCCCAGGACCCTGAGATCATGACCTGAGCTGAAGGCAGAGGCTTTAACCCACTGAGCCACCCAGGCGCCCCCATAAATCCTCATCTTTAACAGATCTTCACACACCATACTTGACACAATTTCCAATGATTCAAGAAATTTTATTTTACCTTATAAACTAGTTCAGCAAAAGTAAAGTTCATAAAATGAATCTACGCCGTGTCCTTACCCTCAATATTTAGTTCAAAACAAACGTGGCAGAAAGGAGAGGGTTTCTTTGTCTGTTCCCAGTTTACAAACACTGCAAATGTTGTCATCATTCAGATCAATGTTTACAAACTGCTCCTCTTCGTTCACAGTGCCCCTGTTAAAAAAACAGAAAGGGAGAGTTATGCAATTTCCAGAACTTGACAGTACGGTGGTATTAGGAACTTCTAGGAGAAGGATGCCGTTTATCTAATGCAACAGACTCATCAAACAAGCATCGCCATACTTGCGCTTCAGTATCACTCTCTCTGTGTAATGACACAAAGCTAATAAAACTTAAAGGCTTGCCATAGGTGTCACTATGCCCAAGTGCCTTTTTCTGATTCCTGTATTTCATTCGGCTGAGGAGGAGATCTGAAGGAAAGCAGTTGCGGGGGCGGGGGGGGGTTTCTGCTCTGCCCCATCCCCGGCCCAGTAACAGAGAGCTTAGCGGCGCCGCCAAGGGGTCTTTCAACCTACTTAACGCTGTTAAATGCAGGAAAAACGACCTGTTCGGGACACTGCTTTGCTAACTTCATTGTGGGAACCCCTGGATGCGTTTCGCTAACTCGACATAGCGAGGCTTCCTATCGGAGATGCGCGGCAGGAAAATACACGTGGAGGCGCGAACACCGGAGGACGTCCCGGCAGCGTCTCAAGCACCGGCACGGAAGGCCGGGCAGCGGCTCCCCCGTGCGGGTCCGGCACAGCCAGAGCCGGGGTGTCCAAGCCGGGCTGGGAGGCGCCTTGCGGTCCCCTCGCCCCGGACTTTCTCCCACCCGGGAAGAAGGCGTCCAAGGGCCAAGTCAGCCCTGGACTCAGCGCCTCGGGGAGCCAGGCCCCCACTCCACATCCGGCGTTGGGGGCGCGCGCCCGGCGCTCAGGATGCCGCGGACCGGCGGAGTCCGTCCCCCCTTCCGTCGGGGCGCCCCGCGCGGACCAGTGCGAAGGGCCGCGGGGTTCGGAGCGCGAAGGCGGCGGGACCGCCGGGCCGAGGCGCGGGCGGGTCGGGAACCGGGGCGCGAGGTCTTTACCGTCGGCTCCGCGCGCCGCAGGAGCAGTTCGGCGAGGTTCGGGATCCTCCACTATTGTTTCCGGCCACAGCTCAGGCTGCCCCGGCGGAGGCGCCCGGCCCCGCCCGGGCCCCGCCCAGGCCATCCCTCGAAGGCTTCTGGGGGGAGGCGCGGGGAGGCACCATTAACGGTAAAGCTGCGCGCTAGCGCGGCGGCTGCGGACTCTCCTTCTCTCCGCCTGCACCGACGCCGCGTCCTGGGCTAGGACTTTCTCGTGACTCCGCCTCTCTCGGCCGTATCTCTCAGGGCTCTCCGGCGCCGGGCGACTCATAGGGCCCCTCTTCGAGGCGAATAGATAGAGGAGTCCGTTGCCACCTCCCCCTTCTGCGTTGTGGAAACTACTGCCCCGGGGTCGGGGCCGAAAAGTGAGGGTTGGATGGGAGAAGGGGACAGAGATGCGTGGGTAGGATTTTGTTTGAGATAAGTAGACTGAAGCAGTAGTATCACTGAACGTCGAGTTAGGTTCCAGTTGAAATATGTCATAAGGGAAAAGTTCGTATTTCAGGTTTCATAATTTAGGGACAATTTCAAATACAGAACCTTACTTTTTAGATGGGGCTCCCCTCCCCTCTAATATGGTCCATTCCTTGCACGCCCACGGGGAGAATCCTAGGACACCCGGTCCCCATTACTTTTAGGTCAGGCCCAGTTCTCAAACTCTGGTACTTAAATTCCTTTGTCCACTTTGCTTGAGTTTTTAAGCCTCCCCCCCCCCCCCCCTTTTAGGTTATAGTTCATGCAGTACTTTCACTTACATTTTCTATTGTAATCTTTACGACGGCATAGAGAGGAGAAACAGGAACTATTCTCTTATTTTGCAGCCTAGGAAGGACTAACTCAGATTATAGTTGGTTGGGAACAGACCTGGGACTTGAACCCTAGGCTGCTGATGGAAAATCACTGTTATTTTCAAGAGCATCGTAAGCACCTGGACTGGTTACATTCCCAAATAGGAAGCGGGCTGGGCTGTCAGTCTGCACCTATCTGATAGTAGAAATGGATGGATTCCATAGGTTCGAGAAACTTCTAGACCAAACTGGTGCTTGACACAAACCATCGATGCCTCAGAAGAATGATGTGTTCTTTCTGCTCAAAGTGCAGAAAATGAACCAGTGACATCATCGTCACCTGGTGTTCTGTTAGAAATGTAGAATCTCAGCCCTTACCCAAGATTTCCTGAATCAGAACCTGTATTTTAATAAGATCTTTGGTGATTTCTAAGCACCCTAAAGTTTGAGAAGCATTAACTGAAATAGAATAATCTGTGCTTTTTCTATTTGAATTTCTCAGTCTAGGTAGTTATAACTAAAATGTCTTGCATCATGGATTCTACACATCTTTTCAATGAAAGTGCTTTATAAAATCACCAAGACTTTCCTTATAGTGAAACAAGTTCTTTCCAATTTTCAGAGTTATCTCTTTTTTTCTGTGACATTTTGCCCTATTAAATCTTCTTAAAACTCCTGACCCTTGTTGTTTTTTAAGTCAACAAATCCAGGCCTAATTTACAGAGATAAGATTTTCACACTTTAAAGGTAGGAATTTTGACAAATGTATGCACTGTGTATCCACCACCCCAATCAATTTATTCAACATTTCCACAACCCCCGAATTCCCTTGCGCCTTTCCCCAGTCAAGCACCCCCCACCTCTGATCTAATTTATATCACTAAAGGCAAGTTTTGCCTCTTCTAGAACTTCCTGTACATGGAATTAGATGGTATATATTCTTTTGTGATTGGCTACTTTGAGATTCATGATGATGTTTTGTAGTAGTTCCTTTTTATTATTAATATTGCACAATTTGTTACCCCCTGAGTTGTTTTTAGTTTATGAATATTCATTTAAAAATCTTTTTATGTGTTCATGTTTTCTTTCTTGCAGTAAATACCTAGGAGTGGAATTGTGGAATCATATGGTAAGTACATATTTACTTTTAAAAGAAATTGCCAAAATGCTTTCCCAAGGAGTTATGCCATTTTATGCAATTAGTACTATTATGCCTCCTTGATGAATGAACCCTTTTCCTTTTCTCTGTGGTAATAGTTCTTCTGAAATCTTCTTTCTCTGAGGTTGATACAGCCACTCCTGCATTCTCATGATGAATGTTTCCATTTGTATCTTTTCTTCTCTTTTTATTTTTACCTCTCCTGTCTCTATAGTACTACATTTTTTTTTAGACAAACATAGTTTTGTCTTGCTTTTTAAATTCAGTCTGACAATCTCTGTCTTTTAATTGGTATGTCCAATCCATTTACATTTAATGTAATTATTGATATATTGGGTTAATCTACCATCTTGCTTTTGTCCTTTATGTCCTTTGTTACTTTTACCTTTTTGCCGGGCTTCTTTGGATTAGTTTTTTGTTTTGTTTTGTTTTTCTGTTTAGTATTTTGTCTCTATTTTATCTCCTCTACTATCTACATTTCATGTGTGTGTAGATGGATATATGTATGTATTTGGGGGCTGGAATATAGGCATGGTTTAGTGGATTCATCTTTAACTAATCACAACCCACCTGGAATAAAATTATAACATGTGATGTAAAATGTAAGAAGCTTACAATAATATATTTCTCTACTCTGATCATATATTGCTATATATCTTATTTCAAATGTGTTATGTACTCCAAATGCATTATTTCCTTAATAAGCTATACTGTAAAGAAATTGAATAAGAGAATAAAATAACTTTTATATTTATCCACATATTTACCAATTTCAATGTTCTTCCTTCTTCTGGTTTATCCATATTGTAGCTCGTATCATTTTCTTTTACTTGGAGAACTTCCTTTGTTATTTTTTTGTAGTGTTGCTCTGTTGGTAACAGTTTCTTTCAGCTGTCATTTGTCTGACAGTGTCTTTATTTCACTTTCAGTTTTGTTTTTTTTTTTTTAAAGATTTTATTGATTTATTTGTCAGAGAGAGAGAGAGAGAGCGCGCGCACACAGGCAGATGGAGTGGCAGAGGGAGAAGCAGGCTCTGTGCGGAGCAAGAAGCCTGATGTGGGACTCAATCCCGGGACTCTGGGATCTTGACCTGAGCCGAAGGCAGCCGCTTAACCAACTGAGCCACCCAGGCGTCCCTTTCACTTTCAGTTTTGAAGGAATCATTCTGTATATATAGAATTCTAGGAAGATGAAGATAGCTTTTTTGTCTTTCAGCCTTTTAATGATGTTGTTCCATGTTCCCTCAGATTGTATTGTTTCTTAGGAGAAGTCATTCTCCATATCTAGTAGTGGATCAGCTTGATCTTTTGAGGCTTGTTTTTAAACTTTCCGAGGATCTCAATTATCCTTTTGTTTTAAGGATTTTCTTGTCCTTTCCTGAAGAATTTGGCTAAGGCTTTCTGTTGTATGTAACAGGTCTTCAACGAAGTTTCTATACCCTCATTGGATATAACTCAAATGACTCCTTTCCTCTGTGAGTTCCAGTTGTTCAGATTGTAGTTCCCCAGTATTTTTTTTCTCCCCCAGTAGTTAATTTTTGTCCAGTCTCAGAGCCCCTCGTCCTATGCATGCACAGCTTAGTATCCAGGTACAGACTTAAAGGGTATTCTGAAATTCTTTCTGTATAGTTCTTCCTTTCGAACACTACTTATTGCAAATTCCAGACATCTCATTCTCCCCAAACTCGTTGTTTGTCTCCTCAGCCCAGTTTTGCATCTCTCGTTGTTGACCATGGTCCAAAAGTACCTCTGGGCATTAAACTGGGGTAAATTGTAGGAGTAAACTGTAGGGCTCATCTTATTTTTTTCTTTAGCATTTGTGAACACATCTTTTGCTTTCTTGTGTTTTAGCATTTGAAAATAAAGATATCATCTATTTTGCCCAGTTTTCTAACTTTTAACAGCTATTCTGGTACTCCTTACTCCAACCTGGCTAGAATCCCTTATTTTGTCAGTAGGTCCTTCATTCACCAGACAAGTGCTTCTTCACAGGGTCTCTCTGCTTCTGATCCTATTCTTTCAATTCACCCATCACAATCCATCCTGAAACAAACACAGATGAAGTCTTCTTCCCCAAAACTTGTCATGACTTTCTCACTTTCTCATAACAGTGATACATAAATCTGTTTACCATTTAGATGGCTACAGTGGGCTTCCCAGTTTACCATCTCATTTGATAAAACCTGACTTCTTGGACAGTGAAGGATTTTGTCTTCAACTGCAATCCTTTCAACTCTGGTAACTCAAGAGAGTGTGCAAAAATGTGTTATAAGCTGTGAAATAACGTATAAAGACCAGGTGTATGATTGGTTCTTGACCTGAAACAGATATTAACTCAACTTCAGGCCTATGGCAGGTAGGAATTCTTTCCAATACAAGTAAGAGAAAACCTGATTAACAGTATCTGAATCATTTATTTCACAGAACAAAGTCAGAGGAATCCACTGCTGGCTGTTGTTCATTGGTTCATTTTTATCAAGCCTATCCCTTCTGGAACTATTCTGGGTGTCCTCTGAAGAGTAGAGAATGTACCCTACAACTAGGTAACCTATTTTCTAACAGGCAAGAAGATAGTGATGGAAGGGTAGGGACTTTGGAGGGAAAGCTGCCTCTTTCATTTTTGCAAGAAAGGAAAAGCTTTCCTGAGAAACCCTGGTGGATTTCTGATTGTATCTGATCCCCAGAACTTAGATGACAACAGTGGATTCCAGGAAAGTGAGTATTTAGATTTTCCAGCCTCTATGACAGAAGGCAAGGAAGAGAGATTGATAAACCAACAATGACTGCTAGAGAGTTTACATACTTTTCTAAAAGTCACTTTTGTATGTGGAACAATGAAAATAATGCTTACTTATCATTCCATGAATGTCTGCTATAAGGAATTCTCTTGTCTTCTCACTTTTCTGAATCCCCACAACTCTTGCTCATGCCACTACTCTTTTTGGTAGTTTTTCATGCATTGTTCCATTTTAAAGTAAAGCATTCGGTATACTTAGTGTATCTGTCCCTTCATCTCTCACCCTCTGTCTTCAGTTCTCGTCACATTATCTCGTTCTCTGCTGTTGGCGATGTGCCTCCATTGAGCCTGGAAGATGGGGTGCGTGCTGCCACTGGTTTAGAGCCTTTTAATACCATGACTCTGAAGGTACTGGGAACTCAAGATGTGGCACAATTTATTACGTTGTCTTTTCTACTTCTTCATACGCTCCCTCTACCACGTGACCTTACAGTTCACTACATTGGGCAGAATATATTTTCCCACTCTAATGGAATGTTAACAAACATGACAGTGAGCCGAGACCTTAAATGTGCTTGTGTGGTTTAGCTGGGCTTCCTGTGCCTCTGCCACAGGGCCAAGAATTTCACCCAGATGGTTGCTGGTCCAAGGAGTAGGAGAGATGTGGAGCAGACCTGGGCTTAATCTGCAGCCTAAAGCTAGGTAGGCCCAGCTGACCTGGAGACACTGGGTAGATGTTGGTTGCTATAAGCACTGAATTGTGGTTTGTTTTGTTATGCAATACATTGCAGTGATAGCTGTTAATGCAGTGGGACTCTAAATGGCCAAGTTCAATCCATGGGCTCATTCCTGAATTTGTTACAATGGCTGGTACTTTAATTGGCCAGGCTTGGCTTCCCTTCCACTTCTTCCTCCTCCTCCACCTTCCGGAAAAACTGAGGCTGGCTCAGGAATGGGGTTACAGGTATTAAAATTTGATCCTGTGATATGGGAGAAGAGTTACTCCAAAGGAAAGTGGTTGCTGTTACCAGAGGAGGAGAGTTAGTTTGGAAACGTAATAAACAGGCAAAAACTGTCATAATCTACCCTGGTGCTCTTTATACTCCGTATTCACTGCTTAATTTTAAGCCGATTGTGTGCAGGAATTCTGCCTTACTCGTTTCGTGTTTATTCCAACACTCGAAGTATCTTACAAATGTCTTATATCAGTTAAGATTCGGTTTCACCACAAGTACCGTAAGACCGGCAAACAACAGTGACTTTAACTTTTTTTTTTTTTTTTTAAGATTTTTATTTATTTAATTGACAGACAGAGATCACAAGTAGGCAGAGAGGCAGGCAGAGAGAGAGGAGAAAGCAGGCTCTCCACGGAGCAGAGAGCCTGATGTGGGGCTCGATCCCAGGACCCTGGGATCATGACCTGAGCCGAAGGCAGAGGCTTTAAACCACTGAGCCACCCAGGTGCCCCCAACAGTGACTTTAAACGATAGGAATGTTTTCTTTTGCCTTCAAGTCTTGAGGTGGGCAGTCTAGGGTGGGTGTGGTGGCTCTGAGTCACCAAGTCCTTAGGCATCCCTGCAGCTTCCAGCTTTCTTCTCAGTCATCCTGCGAGGTGAGGCTCCTCTTGGTGCGCAGACATAGGTTCTTTCATCAGCACCGCGTTCCGAACAGCAGGGTGGAGGAAGGGGAGAGGGCAGAGCAAGAATGCCTGCCAGCTGCTATTTAGGAGCATCTCTCAGAAGCGGCCACATAACATTTCTGCTCACTCCTCACTCTTGTGGTGGGAAGAGCCTTGCTGAAAGGGAAGCTCAGGGAACAGGTCTTTCCTCCAGCATCCGTGTGCCCACCTGAAAGCCAGGGCTTCTGAAAGAGGGGGTGGGGATTTTGGAGTCGACAACAAGCCATCTCTGCTGCAGTGCTCAATAAATATTTGTATTTGTATCAGAGTGTGAGTGGCTGAATCACATATTAAAAATTAAAATTGGGGGGCCCCTGGGTGGCTCAGAGGGTTAAAGCCTCTGCCTTCGGCTCAGGTCATGATCCCAAGGTCCTGGGATCGAGCCCCACATCTGGCTCTCTGCTCGGCGGGGAGCCTGCTTCCTCCTCTCTCTCTCTGTCTGCCTCTCTGCCTACCTGTGATCTCTCTCTGTTGAAAAAATAAATAAAATCTTAACAAAAATTAAAATTGGTTAATAAACCCCGAAGAGTAAACTTCCGTCCTTAGATGCAAGGCAGGCTTAAGGAAGATGCTTGAGGTTTTGATGCCTATTTAAACAGTTTCTCATTTTTAAAAAGCAAGAAAGCAAAAGTGGATGATTTGTTTTAGAATTCTTTTTGCTCTGAGTTCAAATTGAACAGCGTTGGCAGGCTTCTTTCAGTTTTCTTGATCCGTTTTCTGAAAGTCTAACCCTCACAGTATTCCAGACAGAGTCTAGTGCTGCCATATTGGAATCCTTAACTGTAAAGAAAATGTCTGTCTTAACATTATGTCTCTTCTTATGCTTAGACAAGCATCCCTTTGAAAGTTTGGGAAACAGATATTTGCATTAAAGGGATTTACCACCTATAGTTTCAGTGATGCTGACATTATGGGTTAGCTGTCTGCTGATCCATTGTCCTGTTGTGCAGGCAGAACAAACCAAACCTATTTTCCAGGCTGTGGATAAATTCACTGTTGGCATTGCTGGGAGGAGATCGGAAGTTAACTACGAATCTATTGATTCCTTTTTCACTGTGGGCCAAATCCAGTCTTTAGTAATGTGCACAGTTCCCACTGTTAAATTCAAGGTGATAAAAGGAACGTTGGGGATTGATGTCTGAAGTTAGAGAAGAGTCTGTTTCATAAAATTTTATTAGATGTTTATTTTTATATTTCATTGTCTAAATATCAGATGTCTGGGTGTGGAATACTCCAGCTAGAAATTGAAATCCAGACATATTTCTGAGTTAACTGTTGGTGTGCCTGTTGAGTTAGATATACTTTAAAATTTCAGAATTTTACATTTCTAATTTTCATAATTTCCTTTACGAAATAATCCTTTAGCATTAAGGGTAAGTGAGAAAGAATACAACTTTTTGTGTCTTGGATTTCTGGTAAATGTGGTACTTTTTCATAAAAGCTAAAACTAATTAAACATTTTATTTTTAAAAAGATTTCATTTATTTGAGAGAGAGCTGGGGGGTGGGGCAGAGGGGAAGCAGACTCCCTGCTGAGCAGGGAGCCCAGTAAGGGTCTAGATCCCAGGACCCTGAGATCATAACTTGAACAGGAGGCAGGCACTTAACCCACTGAGCCACCCAGGCACCTCAACTAATCAAACATTTTAAATATTTTTTCAGTCATTCATTGAACACATATTTATTAAGTGCTCATTATATGTGAGATAATATGGCAGGTATTAGTTATACAGTAGAAAGCAAAACAGTCCCTCCTCTTGAGAAATTTATTACCTAGTGGAAGAGACAGGCATTAAGTGATTGCTTTTGGACTGGTTTTTCTGTTTTTTTTTTTTTTTTAAGATTTTATTTATTTATTTGACAGAGAGACAGACAGTGAGGGAACACACGTGAGGGAGAAGCAGGCTTCCCACTGAGCAGGGAGCCCTCTGCGGGGCTCGATCCCAGGACCCCAGGATCCTGACGTAGGCCAAAGGTAGATGCTTAATGGCTGAGCCACCCAGGCGCCCAGTGAACTGGAGTTTTTAATGATATTGAAATATACTTGCATTTTAAATGTTGTAGCACAATAAAGATGTCTGGGTACCACGTCGACAAATAATATTTGTCTGTCTTCTGTTATTCTTCTAAATTTTACATGTTTAGGAAGGATTCACTTATCTATAATCTTATAGGAAATGAAGGGTTCCACCATAGTTTTTTTTTTTTTTCCCAAAATAACTGGAAAATAATGGTTTCAAAACTTTAAAAATTTTGGCTGTTTTGAACAGAAGCTGCAATAGACTGAATGTTTATGTCCTCCCAAAGTTCATATGTTGAAATCCAAACCACCAATGTGATAGTTTTAGAAGCCTTTGGTGAGGTGAGGCGAGGTGAGGCCTCATGAACGGAGCCAGTGTCCTTATAAAAGAGATCCTAGAGAGCTCCCTTTCCCTTCTGCCACATGAGGACATAGCAAAATATGTCTGTCTGTGAACCAGGAAGTGGGCTCTAACCAGACACCAAATCTATCAGCCCCTTAGCCTTGGCTTACAGCCTGCAGAACCCTGAGAAGTAAGTCTGGGTTTTTTATAACCATCCTAGTCTAGTAGTCCGTAACAGCAGCCCAAACTGACTAAGACAAAAGGTTTCTGAAGTGAATTATATTCTTTTTTGCCATCTTAAAATAGATAGAAGATAACTTTTGTGTTAGCCAGGGAGTTAAATTTCTGTGTTAGAGTACACTAAGTTGTTGTAAAAACAGACTTGGAACTTCAGTGACCTAAGGAAGAAATAATAGTCGAGGGTGCTGCAGATGGGTAGCGGCTCTCGTCCACTCTCTTGAATGTTGCCAAGAACCAGGATTCTTCCGTCTTGTGACTCTTTCTTCCATCACGACCTTGTCATCAGGTGCGTGGTCAAGGCTTGTTCGCATCCAGGTTTCAGCCGTTGGAAAGGGGAACAGTGTGGAAGAGGCATACCTCTCTTACAGGCCCCAGTCCTGAAGAGGCAGGCACATACCACATTTACTCACGCATCATTGCTGAGAATTTAGTCTCCCAGTTGCGTCAATCTTCAAGGGAGACTGGGAGGTAACTAATTATGTGCCTCGGAAGAAGGGGTGGATGACTATTGGTGGGCTACTGTCTCTCCCACAGCCTGCACTCCTGGCTGCCAAGTCTGTGGGATCCTTCTCACATTCATCCTTTCTGCAAGCAAAACACATTGGACACACTCACCCCTTCTCAAAGGAGACAACTCCGAGGACCATCCAGCTGCTGTATTCAGCTCAAATCCCACACTTCCCGGGTGATGCTCAGCCCTTTCATTCAGGTCCAGACGTAGCTCAAATGGATCAGAAAATTAAAGTTTCTATTCAGAAGAGAGAAGAATGAGAAACAGTAGTCACTGGTTCCTAGCACTGATGGAGATCAGCAGGGCAAGATTCTCAAAGACCTCTGCTCTGGTCATGGATGAGGCCCTTGATTGGATCCTTTTTCTGCTCTCTGGAAGGGAATTCTTGTCCATTGCTGCCTGTGGTCCCCTGCTCTGTTCTCGGGAAGGACTTAAACCTTGTCTATTATTTTTCTTGGTCACATCTGAAATTGACTTTGGGAATCTGTTCTCCCTGGGGGGAGATATATTTGCAGGTGTTTATAGGCCCGTAGGTTGCCCTAAGCTTCAAAGAGTCACATTCCTCCTTGGTTCTTAGGCTCATAGATTCTTTAACAACAAAATTTCCTTGATTTTAGTAAACGCCTACTTTATTTGCTTCCAATATGTCTGTTAAGTACCATGCCAAATATTCCTTTTTTTTTTTAAACAGGTTTTTTTTGTTGTTGTTGTTGTTGTTAAAGTAGGCCCCACACCCAGTGTGGAGCCTAACTCAGGGCTTGAACTCAAGACCCTGAGATCCAGAGAGTTAGGTATGTAACTGACTGAGTCACCCAGGTGCCCTCCCCAATTTTTCTGAATATATTCTGCACAGTGCTTCAGTTTCTGCTCTACCTCCAATATGGTCTTTCATTTTAATGGCAGTTATCTTGAGGCCATCTTAAAAATTTGGTGAGCGTGGGAGGGCTACAATTGGGCCTTCGGCCATTTAGGATCCAGAATCAGTCAGTGATTCAGGCCAGGGGTCTTAATCTTTTCTTTTTCACCTTTAAATCATTGTCTCTTTCTCAAATGGACTTCTCTGATCACTCTATGTAAATATTCTACCCAGTCCCATTTTACCCTGATCTTAAAAAAGACAAAAACACCTTATCACAATGTAAGGGCCTATTTAGCCAGAGCGATTTCATCTTGGTTAAACAGTGATTTTGTTGTTTATGCAGTAAAACTTAAACTGACCCTGACCCCCCCACTCCCCTCACCGGAACTTACTTAAAAGCAAGTCTGGGAAACCAGTAAAATATGGTCGACCAGTCCCTGATAACAGAGCCCAAATACAAGGGCGGGTCAGGTCAGGTGGAGATAGCAGAGCCCGAATGCAGGGATGAGTCAGGCCAGATGGAGACATCCAATCAGTGGACCACGCATACTGTCTCCCTAGCTACCAAGGAGTGTGGGTCCCGCCTTTTGGGCACCAGTTCTGACCAAGGTGATAGGCTAGTTCAAATAGCTACTATGGGGTGAATTGTAATTCAATTGGCCACCCGTGTGTGACCTAGCATGACTGTGCAGCTTTCTCTGTGTGTTGCAATCTCATTGGCCACCTGTGTGGCGCCAGGCCCAACCACATGGCCTTTGCTCTATAAAAGTTAGTCTGTGAGGCTGGGAGTCGCTCAGTCTCTCTGGAAGAGGCGGCCCTGAAGAGTCAGTTTGATTCTCGATGCTTGGCATGAAATAAAGCTTTGCTTGACCTTTGCTTTGTATCAGTCTCGGTCCTTTGATCATGGACCTAACACACACATATATATACACACACATATATATGAAGTAGGTATATATGAAATACATATTTTATTAATTGTCATACTTAATTTTGATTGTCTATTTTCCTCGTCTATAATGTAAATGCCATGAAGTTAGGAAGTTATATTTTTTTCTATGATATACTCCATGGATTGAGAATAGTGTCTCTCTGGCACATAGTAGGTGCTCAGCAAATATTCATTGAATGAATGAATGGATGATTTGAGAGTATGCAGACTCTTTGTGATCTTCTACATATCATGCCGTTAGTGAGCTCTGCAAATAGTGGTTTATAGCCATTTCTCCCCCTTCCGTGTAAACAGAATCTTTGTTTTGTTTATTTGGTAGAGTAGGGTAGGGAGGATGCATCTTTGTTCTCTGTTCTCTAATCATAGACATTCTATGCCAGTTGTGGAAATTCCATTCTTCTTTGTTCAGCCTAACAATAGACAAGTGACCCAGTCTTGGCTTCGTGAGAGGTAAGCAAAAGTGTTTTAAGATGGAGAACATCTGGAAGAAGAAAGTTGTTTTTTTCCTGCTCACTCCCTTCTTGCTTTGGTGCTGCTTATTCTTGTGATAGTGCGATGTTGAGGCTTTAGCATCCATCTTGTGACCGTGAAGGCAGATATCGCTGACGTACTGAGGTTGGAAGATGGAAAGATGAAAAGAATGGGGACTCATGACATAACTGAATTACTTCTGTTTAAAGTGAGATAAGTACCTACTTTTTAAATCCACTTTTTGTCTGCTGTTCTGTTACTTGTTTATTGCAGCTGAAAACATCCTGAGTAGCAGTGTTATTAGTAGCTGCTCAAACTAATTGGCCACCATACTGCTACTCATTTAACCACTTGTCCATTCACTCATTAAGTGTATGACGTACCAGGATATATGCAAAACTCAGAGTAAGAAGGTTAATAAGATACAGTTCATGCATATCCTCAAGGAACTGACAGTAAGGGTACAAACAAAGAGTTATATAAACAGCCTCTGAGTTATGAAGGTATGAAAGCAATATGGCATTCAGTAGAAGCCATACTTTGAATTCTGAATTTTGATCTTTTCCTGAGCTAGTGATGTGTGGTGCCATACTGTGTCATAACACTGGGCAATAGCAGTCACCATGGCTCCTGGTCAGCCACACGGTCACCAGGTAAACAACAGGTACACTTACAACCACTTCGTACTCATATAATCATTCCATTTTTCACTTTCAGTATAGTAGTCAATAAATTTCACAAGGCACTATTATTACTTTATTGCAAAATAAATATACTTTCTTATAAAATTGGCTTTGTGTTAGATGATTTTGTCCAACTGTAGACCAATTTAAGTGTTTTGAGCATGTTTAAGGTAGGCTAGGGTAAGCTATGGTGTTTGATGGGTTCATTTTATTAAAAGCAATTTTTTACTTAAGATATTTTTAGTTTACATTGAATGGGTTTATAAGGATATGACCCCATTTTAAGTAGATGATCTGTATCTAGCACACTGTTATCACAGAGCACATGTTTATTAACATCCAGATTCAGTATAACTAGTAGTTGGTTAGTCCTCTGGGTAGACCAACATGGGTAGAGGTGGTCCATCCTGTCATCTCTGCAATGGGTTCATGTGGAGTTTACTCTCAGTCACCATTTGAGGGAGGCCTTTTCTATTGTCAAAGAAGGAGTAGCACTGATGTAGGCAATTTTGACCGTATTCTTTATTTCCTATTTATTCAGGAATTAACTCATGGGTGGAGAAGATAATTGAGTTAAGGAATCAGCTGGGATAATGGGAATCAGGGATAGTTTGCCTCTTTCTCCTCTACATCCCTCAATGGGTCCTTCTTAAAAACCAGGAGAATGGAACTGACTATGGTTAGAATGTGTTGATTAATTTGTGGCAGCTTAAGAATGCTGCTTGCTACATGCTATTGATAAAATTTTCATGTGTGCCTAGAGAATAAATTAGAATTACAGAGTGTTAAATATTTCAGTTTAATCATCTGGAAAACTAGTGTTTTTGTTTGTTTGTTTGTCTGAAAAACAACAAAACAAGAAAGCTTTGCAGCTTTATCATCCAAAGGTAGCTGTCTAGTCATTGATATATTGAACCTTTGTTTCTTTTTTCTTTCTTTCTTTTCTTTTTCTTCTTCTTCTTCTTCTTCTTCTTCTTCTTCTTTTTTTTTTGGCAAAGCCATTCAGTGTGCAAATGGTAATGTTAATGAGGATGTGGGCTGTATACGTAGAGCTCAGTAAGGGAAGTTGACTGTGTCCAGCTCTTTTTCATAATTAAATTTCAAATGACAAGTGCATGTACCCTTAGGATGAGTCTTAATCTCTCGAAAGTGCATTACATAATATGTGGTTCACTGACTTACATTTTATGTTAGGCTCATTAAATGTTTATGTAGAAGAAAAGCTTATATAGCAAACTCAAGAAAAGGTAGTGACTCAGGGTAATACACTGACTTCCGACAGATTTAATAGGTAGATTAATTTCTGTGCCCACAGAAACTGTTCAGGAGGTACTCTTGGTTTGCTTTATTTATTTAAAGTTTATGCTAAGTACCTTTAAATTGAAGAATCCTTAACTTTTTTGTTTCTGTTTTGGAATATTTTTGGGATTTCATTCTTTATTCCTGTCTACTTGGAGGTCCCTGACTTCTCTAATGGTATTTGATGGTTTTCCTTGTTTGCTTTTGCTTTGTGAAGTATAATAGCTAGCTGCATTTAGCCAAATGTAGAAGAGAGATTATAATTTTCATTTGTGATACATGTAAACTTGTTATTTTAAAGAGAGGAACCACTTATATATGTACCTGTGAAGAAAATAAAAAAATGGAGGATATAAAAAAATGTCAGAGGTAGTAAAGTTAGCAACTATGCCTGAACCAAAAGTGTATTTTGATTTTTATAATGATTTTCTTGTAAGGAGGTTGAAGTATTTCAGGTATTATTTTATGTTTATGACACTCCTACTATTGTATAGAAGCAAATGCCATCTCTCTATTGTGGCATTGAAGAATGATTTATCCATAGGAGAGAGATGAGTGTGTTTCCACCAACAATGAATTTTCCGTACTCATGAAAGACCTATTTATTCCACAGATGGTATCCTGTATTGTGAACTGACTTATTGCCATGCCCACCAGAGTTGTCTCTAAAAATTCTCACTCACAAGCCTTCCATAGAGTATACCTGGCATCAGATTCATTGAGAGGAATACAGGCTAGGAAATGGAACTTGCTAGAAGTGCGGCATTTAGCACCCCTCTTCAGTAAGACCTCTTGCAGCACTCCTCACACCAATCAAGGGGCATAAATTCCTAAGTCCCTGCAAGGGGCCTGTCAAATTAGGAGAATCATCACACTCAGGGAACCTAAAGCTATGATTCCCACAAGGTATTTATGGTTCATATATAGTTTCTCTCCCACTAGATGCAATTTGTCCGTTTTTATCATAAGAAGTGTTGCTTAGTAGTAGCACTTCGATTCTACCTTTTTCAGGTTTCCAGAGAGACAGTGTCATAAAGTTAACCCAAGGTCAGATTTGTTCATAAAGGACAAAGGGTTTTGTTAATGCTTTACCCACAGTTATGCTGCCTCTTTTGTGCCATTAAGACTAGGTTGGAAGCGTAGTAGATATCCCTCACTCATCGAGTGATACGCTTTCTCTGGTCCTTGAGAGGATGGAGTGGATTACATTTAATTTTATAGCACGGGAGATATTTTTCAACTTCGTTATTTTACAAATAAAATCTTATTAAGCCATGTTCTGTATTTACAGCAATAATTAGAATTATCTTTTGACAAGCCAGTAGTACAGATCTAATGGGGAGAACACAGCCCCACTGTTGAGATTCCCACATTACAAAATGTTGTAATCCAGAATGTAACCACTTCCAGAACATCAACTGACTCTCTACTTGTATCTTAAAGGGCACAGTCAAGGACAGATCTTTCCAGGCGTATAGGAAAAATATGAGAGAAGTGAGATAACTTCTCTCAGTTGAACATTTTCCAGCAGAATGCTTGTGGCTTGTAATACCTAAATGCCATTAAATGCATGTATCTCTCTCCGCTCTGCACATTTAGGACAAATTTATACTGATCCTTCTAAAATGCAGTATGGTGTACATTTTGTGAGGCATAGCTTATGTGTGGTGAAATGCACACATGTTAATCTTAAGTGCACAATTCATTAATGAATCAGTATGTCCATGTAATTCCTACCATTGTCAGGGTGTAAAGCATCTATTACCTTAGAAAATTCCCTTGTACACCTTCCTGGTCAATCTCTTTCCTTTCCCTCCACCGTAAGGCAACTATTATTCTAATTTCTATCTACATCAAATAGTTTTTACCTGTTTTGAATTTTGTCTACATGGGACATGAAGCAAATGCTGTCTTGTGTCTGGCTTCTTTTGTTCACCATGTTTTTAGCTTCATCTATGTTATTAGATGCAGCACTAGTTCAAGTAAATACTTGGAGTGGAATTGCTATGTCATAGACTAGAAGTATGAGTACCATCATAACAACCTCCCAAGCAAGTGTCCAAAGTGCTTGTACTATTTTGCACGCTCAGCAGGAGTTCATGAGAGATCTGGTTGCTCCATGTTCTTTCTTGCATTTGATGTCATCAGCCTTTATTTGTAGCGGTGCCAGTGTGTGTAAAGCTCCCGGAAGAAAGAAACCCAGGGCTGTCTTTGTGACCTTGAGGTAGATAAAGTTTTCTTCTAGAAATCACTAACCATAAAAGAAACAATTGAATAATTGGATTTATCAAAATTCAAAGTTTCTGCTCTTTGAAAGACACTTTAGGAGGTTGTTGGGATCCTGCAAGTGGTTAAACTTCTAATTCACCTCTAGAGCAGGTTTTTTGACCATAGCATTATTGACACTTTGGGCTGTTGACTGCTGTTACTGAGGACTGTCTGTCCATTGCAGGACATTTAGCAGCATCTCTGGCTTCTACCAGAGGTGGTGCCAGTAGCACCACCTTCAGACGTGACAATCCAGACCATCTCCAGACAGTGTCAACTTTCCCATGGGGAGCAGACCCCCATCGCCAATGACTGGCTGCTTTTCTCCACTTTACCCACTGAGAACCAGTGCTCTAGGGTTCGTCTTAACTATCAGGCCAGTTTTGATACCTAATGCACCTTTTTGGAGTCCTCTGGACTTCAACTCACCCACGAATGGACTGGAAATCTTTGGAATACCCTGTACTGAAGAATATCGCTTAGGAACTGTTATCACTTTGGTGACCTCCACCCAGCATTAAATTAGAATCAGAGCATGCCTCAGAGAGAAAGCCAGGCTTTAAGAAAATAGCAATTGATTTTGTTATTTTCAAGTTAGTGTTGAAACACTTCAGTCAATGATTTATTATTTTTTAAATAAAATACAGTGTAGTTCCCCCCAGAGAGCTCTTAATCCTCTTAAGAATACAGTAAACAGCTTTATACCTATTGTAAATATAATTTTCATAAGCCCTAAAGTCATACAAGTGGAGCAGGTAACATTTTATTTTCTTACAATTGAGCTCAGTTTCGACTGTATGCTCCGTTTTTCCTGATGCTATAAAACTATATGTCGGTATTTCTAGGTGAACTTAGTCTCTGTCATGCTTTTTCAGTCAGTTCAAGTTTAAGATCATGTGATTCCTGGATTTTACCTTTTCCTCCTCTTCTTAAGGGTGACAGTCCTGCCCCAAGGTTTATTTATGGTAATGACAGAGTGGAAGTTGGGAGAGAAGGTCAGGGAGGGAGGGTGTCAGCTTTCTAGTGGTCCTGGTATTTGGCTGTCTTCCAAAGGCCACCTTGTGAAATCTCTGCAATTTAAAGGCCTCAGTTGCATGGTTCACACTGGCCTTTGGGTTACAAATTCAAGTAATTTGGCCCTTGTCCTTCTCCTTTAACTAACATCTGAACCCTGCTTGGGGAAGCGGGGAAAGTGTATTGTCCACTGCTCACTGATGAACTTAAGGTAGAATCAGAGCTGTTGTAGGAGCATCTTTTTTCATTCCCCGATGTCACACCCAGCCATGTCTAATTGTTGGCCTGGTGGCTTTTGGTGCAGAGAGACCCACACTACCATTTCTTCCCTGATGCTAGATACCAACTTGATGTAACACACTAGAACACCATGCTTTACTCCATTCTTCTCTCTCCCCAGGCTACACACCTGGAATGGAGGGTCATATTCAAATCCTCCCTTTTTATTTAGCTAGGGTGGGGAAAGAGGGTGGGGGGAAGTCAGAGATTTCCCAGGGCAGAGGAAGAGGAATTATTCATATAGAAAAGGATAAAGATATGTTTCAAGCCTGAGTTTCAGCCTCCATAAGGCAGTGGAGTTGTGAAATATTATGTATGGTACATATGATAGCATCTGTTTTCTGTTTTGACAATCTAGCATCTGAATACACTTCCTACATTGGAGAATTTTTTATTTAATTAAACAGAACCCATAGCCAGTTGTAGAGGCTGGATGTGAAGCAGTGGGCATGTGACTTAGGCTCTATCAGTGCTTTCTACAGGCTTTGAGTTGAAGATAGTGATACCAGAAATCACTGAGACACAGAATCCATTCTGGTGGGCCCCAACAGTGGTGGTATCAGCTGCATCTCCCTCCCTTCCTCCCTTCCTTCTTTGCTTCTTCCCACTCCCCCCGTTCCTTCCTTCCTTTTTAAAGATATACTTATTTATTTTAGAGAGAGAGAGTGAATGTGAGCAGGGGGAAGGGGCAGAGGGAGAGGGAGAGAGAGTCTCAAGCGGACTCCATACTGAGCACGGAGCCTGACGTGGGGCTCCATCTCATGACCTTGAGGTCATGACCTGAGCTGAAATCAAAAGGTGGCCACTTGACTGCATGCACTTTTCATGGGCACTAGGGGCCATGCTTGTGTCCAGCAGTACAGGCTGCAGTTTCTAGGTCTGGAGGAGGAGGTCGTAGAATTTCTACTGGACCAGTCCCATAGCTTCCATTTTACATTATTTAGATTTTGTTATATAAGAGACCACCCTAAAACTAAGTGACAAGTAACAGAGACTCTCTTCTTGATTAATGTTTAAGCAGGCTCCTCTGAGTTCCCTTTTCCTCTAGGCCTCAACTTTGGCCTATAAAAACAGCAGACGGTAGGGACAGATGATGTTGTCTACTTCCTCTCCCCCTGCTACCATGCACACTAAAAGACTTGAACAAACACTAACATTTTTACCTCAAGGCCACATCCCTGGGATGACCTCACCCCCTTGGTGTGCCTGCCTGAGATAGTCAAGACTGCCTGACAAATTACTGTTTGTTCCAGCCCAAACCTGGTAATAAGTAGGTAGGTTTCTGAACCACCTCTCATAGAGCACTTCCTTCAGAAAGCTTGTAGTCATAAATCCTTTCTTCTCCCCCTGAGCCTTAGCTCTTCTGCCACCAAGAAGACAGTTCTCTGACCAGAAAGTCATCTCTTTGAAATGCAGACAGTCAGGAAAACAACTCATCTCCTTGCCAGGTTGGAGCGTGCTCAGCTCTAACTTACACTACTGTCTCCTGGCATAAACCTACAAGAAATTTCCTTTTCCTCCAAATAGACTCCAGTAAACAAACCTGATCTTTGCTTGTTCCTCCGGTTTCCTCCCTCATTTCCCTTTAAAATTCCTAGTCCACTCTGCGCAGATCAGAGTTCAGTTCACACTGGACCCTCTTCCTCACTGCTGCAGTTCCTACTGAATAAAGTCCTTCCTTCCCTCTTCAGCTAGTCTCCAGGTCGATCTTTGAACAAGCTGTCTCAAAACTTGATAGGCTATTGAGTACCAGAGTCTATGGAATTGTCAGTTTGGACCGGGTTTAACTGGCTAGCTCTGAGCCCACTCATGTCTGCAAGCAGCTTCTGGTCAGTGAGACAGCTCTGTTTCTGTGATGTGGGTGACAGTCAGCTGATGCTATGGAGACACCTGGACTCTATGTCCCCGTCACCCAGGAGGCCAGCCTAGGCTTATTTCCATGACTGCACAGCACAGCTCTAAGAAGGAGTGGCCTCGCGAAGCCTATATTTATAACTGATGTAAATTACTTCTGCTGCTTCTGTTGGCCAGCCCAGAATCAAGAGGTCAAGACATACACTCTATCTCTTAATGGGAGGAGCTCCAAAGTGCCATTATCAAAGGGACAAGGATATAGGGACGGGAATGTTGGAGCCATTTTTGTGGACCATCCGCAGACATGCTATGTAATTGTGCAGAATCTAAGTGTGGTTCTTTGAACCAGGTTTTGGAGCCTCCTTTACTTTTCAGTGAAAACTTTTTTTGCTTGTATCAGTCTAAATTTTTTCTGTGACATATAATTAAACATCTTGTTGAATATACTTAGTCACACCCACATTCCTCCCTGAGAACCCTCCATCCTGAGGTAGAAAAGGTGAGAGGTGAAACAGACACTTGGAATGGAGTTTTGCCACAATGTGGGAATTGTCTACCACTGGTTGGAATTGAATTGGAATCAGTGATGGACTGGCATATGGCAATGCCCGTACTACGTATATACTAATAGAACTTGTGAAATAAACATTAAGTAACACTGGTCCTAAGTGATAAAGTTTTTCTATACAAATGTGACTCACAACAAGGCCTATGAAAGTCATGTTGTGGGGAATTTTTATTTTTCTAAGGGAGCTCTGTAGAGATTTTTTCCCCTTTTATTGCATATTAATTATTATTTCAGAAATTTAGACAAATATACAAGGTAGATTTTGATTGAACTATCTTTTTTTAAAAAGATTTTATTTATTTATTTGACAGACAGAGATCACAAGTAGGCAGAGAGGCAGGCAGAGAGGGAGAGAGGAAGAAGCAGGCTCCCCACCAATCAGAGAGCCTGATGTGGGGCTCAATCCCAGGACCTTGAGATCATGAGCTGAAGGCAGAGGCTTAAACCACTGAGCCACCCAGGTGTCCCTGAACTATCTTTTTTTTTTTTTTTTTTTTTTAGATTTTATTTATTTATTTGACAGAGAGAAATCAGAGCTAGGCAGAGAGGCAGACAGAGAGAGGGGGAAGCAGGCTCCCGCTGAGCAGAGAGCCCGATGCGGGGCTCGATCCCAGAACCCTGAGATCATGACCTGAGCCGAAGGCAGAGGCTTAAACCACTGAGCCACCCAGGTGCCCCCCCTGAACTATCTTTAATCAGTTCTTTTGAAGGGGTAGCACCATAAATTTTACATTAGAATCTCATAAGAATATGGTATATTGTTTAAAAAAATGCAAATTTGGTATTATGTTTAATATATCCTCTGACCTTCAGAAAGACGTTTCTAATAAACTTTGTAAGTTCTTTTATTTCTGTCATTCCCTGCTAAATTTCTAGTGCAGAGTTCATTTTCAAGTCATTTATTAGTACAGCAGATCCTCCGTGAATGGTAGAGACTGATCGCATCACAGACTGGACAGCTCCCATTATCTGAAATAGCTGTAAGCTGCTTTAATGTTAGAGATTTGCTTTAAAGGATTGTCCTTTGGAAGGCTGGCTGTGGTGGTTGTGAGGCAGAACAAATTATAAAATGATTATGGCTTCAGAGATGTATGTTTCTCTAAATGATTGCTTCACTAGTCTATAAAATGTCTGTTTTCAAAAAACAGGTGAAATATGAGAGCCTTAAGAGATAAGATCATTGGGATACTATTAAAAATGCCTTTATAGGGCCTGGATGCAGGGCTATTGGGGTATATAACTTATCCTGAACACTGGCAGGAAGTCATCAGCCTTACGAAAGAAAGGCACATTTAGCAATGAGAAAAAAAAAAAAGGCCTTAAGAACAAAATAACAAATAAAACTAACTTAGAAAAAGAATGGAAAGGGTAGAGTCCAAACTGTTAAGTGTGTTTTCCTCTGTAAAGTCCCATGGATTTTGGGGGTACTCGGGGGTGACAGAGGCAAGACCAAAGAAGCTTTCTTTCCCCTCTATATGCTTCGGTATATACTTGAATTTTAAAGTACGCAAATGTGTATACAGTTGGTGCAATTGAAAATAATCTTAAAAGGGAATGTCACTAATAGAATTACTTCTCAATTTTATCCTGCTGTTTTTACCTCCAATCTAACTTTGAGGTCTAATAACATGCAAGAAATATTCCCTAGGCATTTACTGAAGAAGGGAGGGACTCTTAAGAATGTTTGATATTGTCAGCAGCTCCATTTTGCAGTTAGGGATACATTTTATCTTCTCAACGTTTTCTTCAAAAATGTAAATTTTACTGTTAAATATGATTTTATGCCTGTCAGACTCATTCTGTGCAGTGAAGGCCATGGTGCCTTGTGCGTTTAATAGGCACTCAACAGAAGCTTTTTAGAAATTACCATGATGAAACATCTACCTGAAACAGAGAGGAATATTTGACAAGCAAGGGGAAACTAAGTTTTGTTTTTTTTAAAAAACATTTTGCTATTTTCCCCTTTCATCTCTTATCAATATTTAAAAGTGTTTTATTCTTAAAAAAACCCAAAAGTACTTGTTTTTATTACAAAAGTGATACCTGCTTTTTTAAAAAGTTCCGTTTGGGGTCCTGCTTAGCTGGTTTCATTGGAGTTGCCTCTCTCCATAGCATTTGCCTGAAGGAAAGGAGTTAGAGGGTTGCCGTATTTTGACCTTTTGGCCTTTCCATTCCTGATTCCAGCTGACTGAACCAAACAAAGAGCCCTGATTCAAGCTGAGCCAATCAGCTTGCCTCTTGTAAATTGTGTCTGAGAAAGACGAAGACGTAGTGAGGTGATGTGGTTTCCGGAACTGTGAGCCAGAACAAGAGCAGCCATGTTGGGGTCTTGTGCTCTGATCTACAAACAAGTCAAGGGAATCGTGCAGATACCCAGAAGGAAACAGACCTAAGAGATGATGTTCTCAGAGAGAGAAGGGACAAAGGGAATTATCTTGTCGTCTTGCTTTCAGATTTAAATTTCTCGTCGGACCTGGCCCTCATCGCTGCCTTTGGTTATATGGGACAGTCTTGAATACTAGCTTACTTAAGTTAGACGGGGTGAACGTTGATTTTTGCAAAAAACCTTAGAGAATATCTAAGAAAATAAAAATTGATGGGAAAACTACACCCATTTATGAATTTACTTTCTATTTTTTTTTCTCTATGTAAATGTTATACTTATGCTCTCTCGATGGCTCAGTTGTTAAGCATCTGCCTTTGGCTCTGGTTATGATCCCAGGGTCCTGGGATCAAGCCTCACATCGGGCTCCTTGGCCGGCAGGAAGCCTCTTTCTCCCTCTTCTGCTCCCCTGCTTGTGTTCCCTCTCTCGCGGTGTCTCTCTCTAGCAAATAAGTAGATAAAAACCTCTTTTAAAAAAAATATTTTTCTTTTTCACAGAATTGGGAGAATTTTCACATTTTCTTAATCCCAGCCCTGGTTAAAGGCAACTAAGTTTATCAGAGTCTGTCCTTGTATGGCTGAACAGATACGGAGAAAGAAAAACACCCTTTTGCTGACTGGTCTCATTTTTTATTTATTTTTTAATTTTATTTATTTATTTGACAGAGATCACAAATAGGCAGAGAGGCAGATGGTGGGGGGTGAAGCAGGCTCCCTGCTGAGCAGAGAGCCTGATGCAGGGCTTGATCCCAGGACCCTGAGATCATGACCGAAAGCAGAGGCTTAACCCACTGAGCCACCCAGGCACCCCTGGTCTCACTTTTAATTCATTGCTACTAACCACAGGTGGATCCTGATACTCTCTGGCAACCACACTGCATTTCACTATTCCTCTACTCCTCTAGTCCTCCCCTCACTCATTTCCCAGGCACTATATTCTTCCTTCCTTCTCCTCAGTTTCTTCCCCCGGTCCCACCCCCAGTCTCACTCTGCTAAGACATTTTTTCCTATTTTACTGGAATATTAAAAGCCCCCAGAAGATATTTCAGTGTGTTTCTGCCACCACATCCCTCCATCTCCTGCTTGCTCTGTGCCCACATACTCTGTTTTTCATTATTTTTTTAAGCTTTATTTACTTATTTTAGAGAGACAGCGAGAGAGAACAGGGAGAGGGCAAAGAGAGGGGTAGAGAGAGAATCTTAAGGAGACTCCCCACTCTCAGAACCGAGATCCGAACCTGAGCCAAACAAAGAATCAGATGCTTAACTTACTGAGCTGTACAGGCAACCTGTTTTTCATTATTATGAGTGAACTTTCCACAGTCCTAGTTAAAGCCCGTCCCTTCCACTCGCTCATGATTTTCCATCCTCTCTCATGTGTTCAAGGATATCACATCTTAATTGGCTTCTCTCCTCTGTGTAATCATGTTTCCTTTGTTGCTTGCTCATTTTCATGAGCTTATGCAATTCTATTATTTCTCCTATCTTAGGGAGGCAGAATTTTCCAGACTCTTTAACAGCCTTCGGTTACTGGATCGCTTCTCTGCTATTGTGAAAAGCAAATCTTCTCAGTAGTTATAGCTACTTGATATCTGCAATTTACTTGTCTCCCATTTTCTAATCAGGCATTCATTCTCATGGCTTCTACCAAACTGCTTTTGTAAAATTGCCATTGACTCTTCCACATGGTTAAAACCAGTGCTTGATCTTAGTTTTCGTCTTACTTGAGCTCTCGGCAGCATTTGACAGGGTTGATCACTTTTCCCTTAACTGTTTTCTTGACATTTGGGACTTCATTACCCCTCCTTTTCAAGTCTCCTTTGCTCTGTGCCCCATTCTCTGGGCCTTGTTATACATCCCCAACCTCAACATTGACATACCCCAGACTCAGTCTCAAATCACTCCTAAGCCCAAACCTTTTTTCTCTTCTCCAAATTCACGTACCCACACCCCTACTCGGAATTTCCTCTTTGATGTCTAATAAGCATCACAAATCCCCAAATGTCCAGTGACTCCAGAGCTCAAGCCTTACAAGCTCAAACCCTACAAATTCCCCTCCTCCCTCCTTCCTTTCCCTCACTCTTCTCCCTCCCTCCCTGCCTTTCCTTTTTCTTTCTCTTTTTGTCTGTCTTTCGTTCTTTCTTCCCCTTCCTTCCTTCCCTCCTTTCTTCATTTTTGAGATATAATTCATATAGTATACAACTCAGCCATTTGAGGTATCCAATTCAATGGATTTTAGTATATTTATAGAGTTGTGAAACCATTACCATAATAAATTTTAGAACATTTTTTAATCACCCTCAAAGGAAATCCCATGTACCTTCTACCCAGCTTTCCTCTCCCACCCTGTGCCCTGTCCCAGCCTTAGGTACTTTCTGCCTCTGTAGATTTGCTTGTTCTGGACATTTCATGTTAGTGTAATCATACAATGTGGTCCCTTGTGACTGGCTTCTTTCAATTCACACAATGTTTTCAAGGTTCATCCACACTGTACTAAGTACTGACTCCTCAATTTCTCTTTCTTCTGTCTTGTTGTTAGTGTAAAGAAATGCGACTGATTTCTGTGCATTCACTTTATATCCTGACACTTTACTGAAGTCCTGTACAAGTTCTAGCAGTTTTGGAGTGGAGCCTTTTGGGTTTTCCACATATAGTATCATATCATCTGCAAAGAGTGATAGTTTGACTTCTTCTTTGCCAATTTGGATTCCTTTAATTTCTTTTTGTTGTCTGATTGCTGAGGCTAGGACTTCTAGTACTATGTTGAACAGCAGTGGTGATAATGGACATCCTTGCTGTGTTCCTGACCTTAGCGGAAAAGCTTTCAGTTTTTCTCCATTGAGAATGATATTTGCAGTGGGTTATTCAGAGATGGCTTTGATAATATTGAGGTATGTGCCTTCTATCCCTACACTTTGAAGAGTTTCAATCAGGAAGGGATGTTGCACTTTGTCAAATGCTTTTTCAGCATCTATTGAGAGTATCATATGGTTCTTATTCTTTCTTTTATTAATGTATTGTATCACATTGATGGATTTGTGGATATTGAACCAACCTTGCAGCCCTGGAATAAATCCCAATTGGTTGTGGTGAATAATCCTTTTAATGTACTGTCAGATCCTATTGGCCAGTATTTTGGTGAGAATTTTCGCATCTGTGTTCATCAAGGATATTGGTCTGTAATTGTCCTTTTTGGTGGGATCCTTGTCTGGTTTTGGGATCAAGGTGATGCTGGCCTCATAGAATGAGTTTGGAAGTTTTCCTTCCATTTCTATTTTTTGGAACAGTTTCAGGAGAATAGGAATTAATTCTTCTTTAAATGTTTGGTAGAATTCCCCTGGGAAGCCGTCTGGTCCTGGACTTTTGTTTGTTTGGAGATTTTTGATGACTGTTTCAATCTCCTTACTGGTTATGGGTCTGTTCAGGTTATCTATTTCTTCCTGGTTCCATTGTGGTAGTTTATATGTCTCTAGAAATATATCCACTTCTCCAGGTTGTCAAATTTGTTGGCGTAGAGTTGCTTGTAGTATATTCTTATACTTGTTTGTATTTCTTTGGTGTTGGTTGTGATCTCTCCTCTTTCATTCATGATTTTATTTATTTGGGTCCTTTCTCTTTTCTTTTTGATAAGTCTGGCCAGGGGTTTGTCAATCTTATTAATTCTTTCAAAGAACCAGCTCCTAGTTTCGTTGATTTGTTCTATTGTTTTTTTAGTTTCTATTTCATTGATTTCTGCTCTGATTTTTTTAAAAATATTTTATTTATTTATTTGACAAACAGAAATCACAAGTAGGCAGAGAGGCAGGCAGAGAGAGAGAGGAGGAAGCAGACTCCCTGCTGAGCAGAGAGCCCGATGCGGGGCTTGATCCCAGGACCCTGGGATCATGACCTGAACCAAAGGCAGAAGCTTTAACCCACTGAGCCATCCAGGTGCCCCCTCTGCTCTGATCTTTATGATTTCTCTTCTCCTGCTGGGCTTAGGCTTTCTTTGTTGTTCTTTCTCTAGCTCCTTTAGGTGTAGGGTTAGGTTGTGTATTTGAGACCTTTCTTGATTCTTGAGAAAGGCTTGTACCGCTATATATTTTCCTCTCAGGAGTGCCTTTGTCGTGTCCCACAGATTTTGAACCATTGTGTTTTCATTATCATTTGTTTCCATGAATTTTTTTCAATTCTTCTTTACTTTCCTGGCCGACCCATTCATTTTTTAGCAGGATGCTGTTTAGTCTCCATGTATTTGCATTCTTTCCAAATTTTCTCTTGTGATTGAGTTCTAGCTTCAGAGCATTGTGGTCTGAAAATATGCAGGGAATGATCTCAATCTTTTGATACTGGTTGAGACCTGATTTATGACCCAGGATGTGGTCTATTCTGGAGAATGTTCCATGTGTACTAGAGAAGAATGTATATTCTGTTGCTTTGGGATGGAATGTTCTGAATATATCTGTGATGTCCATCTGGTCCTCTGGTCCATTGTGTCATTTAAGGCCTTTATTTCCTTGTTGATCTTTTGCTTAGATGATCTGTCCATTTCAGTGAGGAAAGTGTTAAAGTCCCCTGCTATTATTGTATTACTGTCGATGTATTTCTTTGATTTTGTTATTAATTGGTTTATATAGTTGGCTGCTCCCATGTTAGGGGCATAGATATGTAAGATTGTTAGGTCTTCTTGTTGGACAGACCCTTTGAGTATGATATAGTGTCCTTCCTCATCTCTTATTATAGTCTTTGGCTTAAAATCTAATTGATCTGATATAAGGATTGCCACCCCAGCTTTTTTCTGATGTCCATTAGCATGGTACATTGTTTTCCACCCCCTCACTTTAAATCTGGAGGTGTCTTTGGGTCTAAAATGAGTTTCTTGTAGGCAGCATATTGATGGGTTTTGTTTTTTTATCGATTCTGATACCCTGTGTCTTTTGCTTGGGGCATTTAGCCCATTAACATTCAGGGTAACTATTGAGAGATATGAATTTAGTGCCATTGTATTGCCTGTAAGGTGACTGTTACTATATACTGTCTCTGTTTCTTTCTGATCTACTACTTTTAGGGTCTCTCTTTGCATAGAGGACCCCTTTCAATATTTCCTGTAGAGCTGGTTTGGTGTTTGCAAATTCTTTCAGCTTTTGTTTGTCCTGGAAGCTCTTTATCTCTCCTTCTATTTTCAATGATAGCCTAGCCGGATATAGTATTCTTGGCTGCATGTTTTTCTCGTTTAGTGCTCTGAATATATCATGCCAGTTCTTTCTGGCCTGCCAGGTCTCTGTGGATAGGTCTGCTGCCAATCTAATGTTTTTACCCTTGTATGTTACAGAATTCCTTTCCCCAGGCTGCTTTCAGGATTTTCTCTTTGTCGCTAAGACTTGTAAATTTTACTATCAAGTGACGAGGTGTGGACCTATTTTTATTGATTTTGAGGGGCGTTCTTAGCATCTCCTGGATTTTGATGTTTGTTCCCTTTGCCATATTAGGGAAATTCTCTCCAATAATTGTCTCCAATATACCTTCTGCTCCTCTCTCTCTTTCTTCTTCTTCTGGAATCCCAATTATTCTGATGTTGTGTCGTCTTATGGTGTCACTTATCTCTCGAATTCTCTCCTCGTGGTCCAGTATTTGTTTGTCTCTCTTTTGCTCAGCTTCTTTATTCTCTCTCATTTGGTCTTTTATGTCACTAATTCTTTCTTCTGCCTCATTGATCCTAGCAGTGAGAGCTTCCATTTTTGATTGCACCTCATGAATAGCTTTTTTGACTTCAACTTGGTTAGATTTTAGTTCTTTTATTTCTCCAGAAAGGGCTTTTATCTCTCCAGAGAGGGTTTCTCTAATATCTTCTATGCCTTTTTCAAGCCCGGCTAGAACCTTGAGAATTGTCATTCTGAACTCTAGATCTGTCATGTTACCAATGTCCGTATTGATTAGGTCTCCAGCCTTCGGTACGGCCTCTTGTTCTTTTTTTTGAGGTGAGTTTTTCCGCCTTATCATTTTGTCCAGATAAGATTTGCTTTCTCCTGCTGTGGAATTCCGCTGTTCTTGGTGACTGAAGTTGGTTTTGGATGGGTTTCTTGTTGATCTTCTGGGGGAGGGGCCTGTTGTAGTGATTCTCAAGTGTCTTTGCCGCAGGCGGAATTGCACCGCCCTTGCCAGGGACTGGGCTAAGTAATCCGCTC
Source organism: Martes martes (assembly GCF_963455335.1). Taxonomy (NCBI): domain Eukaryota; kingdom Metazoa; phylum Chordata; class Mammalia; order Carnivora; family Mustelidae; genus Martes; species Martes martes. Next base: position 25,261,256 of record NC_137888.1, on the reverse strand, counting down.
GGGTTCACTTTCGGGAACTTTTGTTCCCTCTGCGCTTTCCGTAGAGTTCCGGAGGATGGGAATTAAGATGGCGGCCTCCCAATCTCTCGGCCTGGAGGAGCCGAGAGCTTGGGGTTCCGCTCTTCAGTGCGCCATCAGAGAAAAGCGCCCAATCGCCCCGCCTCCCTGGCCTGCAGTCGCGCTGGTAGGAAAGCGGTCAATTGCTGGCACTTGGAGAAATGCGCCCCGTCGCTTCTGTCTCCGTGGCCTCCGCCTGCGCTCTGAGCCCACCCAGCCTGTGACCGACACAAGGTAGCCCCGGGCTTAGAGCTCACTCCTCGGCTTTGTTACTGTAGCTGGCTTCCCCGCTCTAATACCTGCGAGCTCTGCAGCACTCAGACACCCCCTGTCCTTCTGTGACCCCGCAGGACCTGGGGTTACGCTCACCCCGCCTGGGTTTCCCCCCCTTTAGCCTCTGGAGCGATGTCCCTCCGTGGAGCAGACTTTAAAAGTCCTAATGTTGTGCTCCATTGCTCCGCCACTTGCTGGGAACTGGCCCCTCCCCCCGCAGTCTGTCTTCCCGTCGCTTTGGATTCACTTCTCCGCAGGTCCTACCTTTCAGAAAGTGATCGATTTTCTGTTTCTAGAATTGTTACTCTTCTTCTCTTCGATTTCCCGTTGGGTTTGTAGGTGTTCACAATGGTTAGATAAGCTGTCTAGCTGATCTCCTGCTATCTGATGTCGTCTCAGCCTGCTACTTCTCCATCATCTTGACTCCTCTCCTCCAGTTTCTGTTCTTTATACCCAGAATACTCTTTTCACTGGTATTGGCATGGTTGACTCCCTTGCTTCATCTTTGCCCAAATGCTATCATCTCCATGAGATCCTCCCTGACCACTGGGCTCTCCGCTCCGGTCTCTCTCTCTTTTTACAGATATATATATATAGATAGAGAGAGAGAGCACGCGCGTGAGTGTGCACGAGAGTGAGCGTAAGTGAGTGTGGGGAGGGGCGGAGGGAGAGAATCTTCAAGCAGACTCCTCACTGTACATGGAGTCCTCAAACAAGGCTTGTTCCCCATAACCCATGAGATCATGACCTGAGGCGAAACCAAGAGTCAGAGGCGCAACTGCCTAAGTCACCCAGACGCTCCTGACCACCATGTTCTAATCTGCAACCCCCACCACCCAATCTTGTCATGCCTATTTAAACATCTAAGGCTCGATTTTTCACCATAGGATTCATCATCTTCTAACATACAAGACATTTTTGTTGATTTTGGTTATTTATTTCTCTTTCTCCCTTCTAGAATGTAAATCCCATAAGGGAAAGGATTTTGTCTGTTTTATTAAGCAATTATAGTTTCTTGAGTAGTGCTTTACACATATTGGGGTGTTCTGTTCAATAAATATTTGTGGATGGAATTATTAAACATTTCAAAAAGATCATTGATATACACTGAATGAATGCCTATGTCCCTTCCAAATTCATATGTTGAGGTCCTAACCCTTTGGAGGTGGGGCCTTTGGGAGGTAATTAGGTTGAGGTCCTGAGGGTAGAGTCCTGTGATGGAATTAGTATTCCATCACAGGACTAAGAAGAGGAAGGGAGGACAGATCTGGCTTTTTCTCTCTCCCCACCATGTGAAGACACAGTGAGAAGACAACCATCTATAAGCCAGGAAGTGGGCCATCACTGAATCTGTCAACACCTAGATATTGCACTTTCTAGCCACCAGAATGGTGAGAACTAAATGTCTGTTTTTTAAGCTACCCAGTCTTTGGTATTTTTTGTTATGGTAGTTCAAGCAGTCTAAGACAATCATTTTTAATAACAACTTTTGAGTTGTTTCTGCCATCACTGTCTCATTCATATTCCCTTTACACATCATTTATGTCCCATTTTTCTCATACATGCTAGGGGTATTTGTCACTTTCAGCCCAGGGGCTTGCTTTCACTGGATGCCAGCATATACTTGCCAGCACTGGCCAAGGAGTTAACATTCCCAAGATCAGTCCTCAACCTACCTTGCTCCTCCCTCAGATGGCCCTACTCTGAAGTGTGTTCTGAACAGTGTCTTAGAGGCCTCAGAGGGACTGAACCTTAGTGGATGTCTACATCCTTGAATTGACTTCCTTTCTTGCCTTACTTTACTTCCCTGACTACCTGTTGATGCCTCTGCCTCATTTCACAAATGAACTAATTTTGTGTGTGTGTCTGCTTCTGGGGGAACCCAGCTAAGATAAAAACCTTTGTAAAGAAATCTCTGCCCCTCTATTTCTATCTCTTAATGTTCTAGTTCTCCAAAGGGATATACTGAGTCAAAAGTGGATTGTTCACTGGCTTTTGGGTACTCAATATTAAAATATTTATATTTGGGGAATTTTACTTTATGAGTCTTGGATTTAGGTGAGAGTTGATCTCTTTCTGTAGGGGCTAGATGCACCATTTACTCACTTCATTTTGCCTCTTTTGAAACTAGGGCTTAAGCATGTGACTCCAGTTTGGCTAAACAGATGGGTCTTCCCCTAGATAATGTCTGGCATGCAAAGAAGACAGGCTAGCCAAGAGTCTTCTCAGGTGGTGTGACTGTTTTAGCAGGTTCCAGTTTCTGGAGACTGCATCACTGGTGGTGCCAGCAGCAATTACTAGCATCCAGCGCTGTAAGAATCAGAGTACAAGAGCAGTTCTGTAGATATGTGAGCCATATGTCCTTAAAATTTAGTAGTCAAGGGCACCTGGCTGGCTCAGTCTGTAGAGCATGCAACTTTTGATCTTGGGGTCAGAAGTTTGAACCACACATTGATTGCAGAGATTCTTTTTTTTTTTTTTTTAAAGATTTGTTATTTATTTGACAGAGATCACAAGTAGGCAGAGAGGCAGACCGAGAGAGAGAGAGAGAGAGAGAGGGAAGCAGGCTCCCTGCTGAGCAGAAGAGCCCAATGTGGGACTTGATCCCAGGACCCTGAGATCATGACCTGAGCCGAAGGCAGCCGCTTAACCCACTGAGCCACCCAGGCACTCGATTGCAGAGATTCTTTAAACAAACAAACAAATAAGAACTTTCTGCTAGTTTAACTTAAAAAGGTTAAAAAATATACCCAGGTTAAGTTAATTTTCAGCATATACTTTATTTGACCCAAATGTTATAATTTCAACGTCTAATCAGTTTAAGAAATTGGCCTAGATAGAGCTCAGAGGCAGTGGGCAACTGTTTCTTTTTTCTTTTCCTTTCTTTTTTTGGGGGAGGATTTTATTTATTTATTTGACAGAGAGAGAGCACACATGAGCAAGGGAGGGGCATGACCCAGAGAGAGAGAGCATGAACAAGATTTTATTTATTTATTTGGAACAGAGAGAGAGAGAGAGAGAGCATGAGCAAGGGAGAAGCCAACACCCTGCTGATCAGGGAGCCCATGTGGGGTTCAATTCCAGGACCTGGGGGCCATGACCCGGGCTGAAGGCAGAAGCCCAACCAACTGAGCCACCCAGGCGCGACTGTAACTATTTCTTCATACAGGACCTCATCTTTGCTGTGCTGTGATTAGTGCACTGACACTGATCTCAGAATCACTGAATCTCCTTCTGTTGCATCTCTTAACAATTCAATATTCTCTCAGTACTTGCATTTTATGCCACAGTTGGTTTCTGTTATTTGCAGCTAAGTGGCCTCTTGATAATACAAATTTACTCTTTTTTTTTTTTAAGATTTTATTTATTTATTTGACAGAGATCACAAGCAGGCAGAGAGGCAGGCAGAGAGAGAAGAGGAAGCAGGCTCCCTGCTGAGCATAGAGCCCGATGCGGGGCTCGATCCCAGGACCCTGGGATCATGACCTGAGCCAAAGGCAGAGGCTTTAACCCACTGAGCCACCCAGGCGCCCTGATAATACAAATTTAAATCAGAAGTTTGGGCATAGACATTTAAAGAAGGAGGGGATTTGAAATTGCATATCTGTCTTGTTAGGGATTATTATAGATTGGATTATTGTTCAACAAATATCCCTCCCCCCCCAAAAAACACCCTCCACAAATAGTCTCTGACTGTTGGTAGAATATTCTAGCTTGCCTTATTGAAGTTGGGCTCAGCCATATGACTTGCTTTGGCTGATGGGGCATTAGTGGGTATGCTGTGAGCAAAGATCTGAGATGTGTTTGTATGCTGGTTGCCTGCTGTCTTGAATTTCTGCCATTAGTATGAGAAAACGTATGGCCCAGCTAGCCTGGTGGTCCAAGGAGGATGGGAAGTATATAGAACAACTTGACCCAGTTGAACCCTAGCTGGATCAGCTAGTTTTTACCAACAAAAGGGAGACTAAGTGGTTACGTTAAGCCATCTAATTTTGTTATGCAGCATTACTGTAGCAATAGCTCAAGGCAGTGAAGGGGAGTGAAAACGCTTGCAAGTAAGCAGTGGGTCTCTGGCATACTATGGTATGCACAGTCTGTGAACACAGTAAATTAAATGACTCATGCTAGAATACAGTGCTAATTGAAGGAGGGTTTGGGTGACCAATTAGATTCTGTTAGAGGACAGTAGGAAGACCTATTTAAGACTTCTGGAATACAGCATTTACTGATAACATTTTCACAAAGCTTAATCAAATAGATTTACTAATGTAAAACTGTGTAATTTCCTACTTCAGGCATGGATTGAAAAATCAATGACTTTTTTGACTCTGCAAAAAGAGTATCACATTTCTTGTAGCCATTGGATTGAGTGAGACAAAAGACACACACAATCATTGAATCTGCAGCTTACAATCAATAACAGTTGAACTTACAGCCTTGTCCTGTGCCCTCTATGAAGTCTGATATGAAGGTATTGATGGGAATGGAGATTTTGTTATGTGGGAGGTGCTTCAACTCTCCCTGAGTTTTGTCGCCAACTAAAGGAGCCCTCTGTCATTCTGTGATAGTACTCTTTTGCCTTTGCCTAAAGATCCTTAACAAATCTTTGAGCAGACCCATGTAAGAGATTTACCTGGTGGGTGGGAAGCCAATTCTTCTAATGTCCCTCCCTTATCCTCTCTTTGTCTCCTGGGTTTCAACTGTTGTCAAGTCCTAGCATGCATTGGGAACCATTTTAAAAGCAAATCTGTAAGATAAAAGAATTCCTACAACACGTTCAAAATTTAGTATCAGAAAGTGTGTGTGTGTGTGTGTGTGTGTGCGCGCGCGCGTTTATGGAATCTTAGTGATTAAGGCCTAAAGGGAACCAGTGGTTTTAGATCAGGCTGATTTTAGCATGATGGGGACACCCACTGAAATTCTGGGTTTGATGTGCCTCTTCAAGCTGGGAACAATTCTAATTGTTTTCTTGCTCAGTTGACTTGTCTAAGAAACAAAGCCTCACACTGTGTTTGAATCAGAAACAACCAGTGGCATTATTAGTCTAAAAGCCAGCAGTTGTTGCTAAAGAAGAGCAAAGTGATTTCTCCTCCAAGTTTTTATAACATATATAGATGGGAAGAACATAGGGAAAAAGGAGAGAATAAATTGGGGTTTTTTGATAATACAAGTGAATAAAATCAGACCCATATTACTCATTTGACAATACTATTTGTTTTTGATTCATTAGAAAACTTTCAAAATTTAAAATTAGGGAGGTCTCTGAGGGGAATGATTCATTCACTCATTCATTCTTTCATTAAAGCATGTGTTGAATACCCAATATGTTCACACAGTATTCTAGGTATTGGAGATACAGTGGTAAAACCTAGGCCAATGAAAATTTCCTCCTGTAACATATAGTGTAGTAAAGGAAGAGAGAGAAGAAGCAAATAAGTGGATATATACGGTATATCAGAAAGTAATCTATGTAAAGAGAAAAATAAAATCAGGATAAATTAATATTACTAGGGTAGGTAAGTGTTCAGGTTTTTTGTGTTTGGTTTTTTTTTTTTTGAAATTGACACCAAGTTTATTGCAGGTTCTCTTTGCCTGGGGCCGCTTAGTACAAATTAAATTTTAAAAATAGATTTTTTTCCCCCCAAGAAAATGCATTGCCACAGCATGATCAAGACAAAGAGGATTAAGGAAACCCCACTCATAAAAAGACCAATCTGACCCAACACTCCCAAGCCAGTCAAGAAGTAGGCGAAATTCTGCATCAGTGGATGTAAGAGCTCAGGCTCCTTACCCAGCAGGCCTTGCTCAGGGTGGAAGGGCCGGGGGTGGCTGACACCCACTTCAACAACTGACCTATCCCCCATTTTGAGTGCGCATTTCTTAGAGAGTGAGTTAGCTTGACAAAGGCTGATCTGAACAGTGTGTCATGTCACTTAGTCATAGGTGACCGGATTCAATGAATTCAAAGCTCTCATTTCCAGATGAAGAAACCAGGACTGAGGGGAGAAAGTCACTTGTCCAAAGGTACTCTGCTAGCAAGCAATGATTTAAGTACTTTCTCAGCTTTTCTGGGCAGCAAAAGGAGAAGAAAGTTCCTTTTCTATCCACCAACATTCTTAACTCTCAATGAAGTATTGGGTAGGACAGTCTGCTCATCTGAAACTAATTCTTTTTTCTTCTTATCATAAAAATATTCTTTGAAAAACCATTAGGAAATAGAGATAAGCAAAAATATTTTAAAAACACCTAAAACGACCTATTTCACTGTGCTTCTTCCATACCATGCATCTGATGTGTTTTCTGCTTTTTCTCCACTTCAAAATATACCAAAAGGATCTTTCTCTGTCATTAAATATTCTTTGATAAGCTCACAGGACGGAAGCATTTATTTAACCCATTTTGTATTGTTGTTTCAAATTTAAGTTTAGGTTCTTTGTCATTATTCATCACTGTAAACTGTGCTTTGATGAACATCTTTAACAATGTTTGAACCTCCACGATTATATCCCTGAATAATAAGGGTTCGGTTTTTAAAAAGGTTGTTGGGAAACCTGTCCCTGAGGATATAATACTTGAGCCATGGTATTAAGGTGTTACTGAGGATGTAATGTTTGAGCCATGGTATTAAGGTGTCACTGGGGATGTAATGTTTGAGCCATGGCATGGAAGTAGCCTTGTGCATTTCCAGGACAAGAATATTCTAGGTAGAAAGAATATGGAGTGCAAAGGCGTGGACATGACTGGCTTGCCGGAGGGAGAGAATAGTAGGAGAGAAGTGAACCAAGGTGATAATAGTAGGGACTGAGGTCAGAAATATAAAGTCAAACCACTTTGCATTATTCCTTTACCAACTGGATGGAGAACAGAGGCGTATACAGTAAGTAGTAAAGGATTAGAAACTAACACTGATGTTAGACATGGCCCGATATCCTCCATCAGCAAGTGGAAGATATATTCAGGATCTAGTCTATCCAGTTGTAAAGGCAGAAATAAGTTGCATAAGTAGTTTCCTTAATTTTCACCTTGCTGCTGCTGCTGCCGCCGCCTCTTCCTCCTCCTCCTCTTCTTCTTTTTAAAGGATTTATTTATTTATTCATTTGAGAGAGCGAGAGCGAGAGAAAGAGAGAGAGAGAGAGAACACAAATGGAGAGGGAGAGGGAGAAGCAGAGTCACCGCTGTTCAAGGAGCGTGATGTGGGGCTTGATTCCAGGACTCTGGGATCATGACCTGAGCCGAAGGCAGCCTCTTAACCAACCCAGGCGCCCCTCACCTTGCCCTCTCTTGCTGTCTTACACTCCACTTTCCTGGGGCAATACTTCAGATCAATTGACTGAAGAGGAAGATGTATGAGTCTGGTTAAACATGGTTCTGCATGCATTTGCACCAACCAGGAATAGAATCCTGTGACACCATTTCCTCCCTTAAGAGTGGCTTTGTAGGATGGTGAGAAAGGAAAATTCTCCCAGTGGACATGAACTTAAAGAACACACCTTATTATCCACTTTGTCTGTTAGGACAAAGCCTGAGGTATCTGTACTGATTGATGGGCTGTGGCTAATGGTATAATCAGATTGTCAGGGACCTAAAAGTAAGAGAGTTGTAAGACTGATCACAAAGGATTGGGGGGAAGACATCTATGGATGAATTTTTCTGGGGTTCCAAGTGTGACAAAATGTATCCTTATGTGAATGACCAGCAAAAGGCCACTGGGAATGAGGCTTTTAATTATCAGGTGGGCAAGGTGACTCCATTTATGCTGCTGGGCCTCTCTCCAATCCCCCTTAGTACTTGATCAAAGTAGTTATGGTGACAGGCATTAAATAAAATATGGGCTTGCCTCGAAAATCTGACTGCTGCACTTGCCAGCAAAGCTACCAACCCTGAGCTTGCAGTGTGGTACCATACCCTGGGGAGGCCAGCTAGACCTCTCCTATAGTGGAGGAGGCTTGGACACTTTAGATTTTGGTTTGCCTTTCTTCTCATTTTTTTTTTCCCTTCTTTTAGTATCATCATTCATGCACTGAGTATTTTATACACCCTTACGATATTTCATCCAACCTTCCTCTGACCAAGGAGGTTTGTTTTACATTTGAAAGGAGTGGGAAAAAAAAAAAAAGAAAGGAGTGGGAAAAATGGTGATTGAGTGGTTTGGGGCACCCCAAGGCCCAGAAGGATCTGGGGTCTAGTTAGACAGTCTCACATACAGTGTAGCTAAGATAGGCCACCTTCTGAGTAGGAGACCGTCTTATAATATCTTTTTAGCAAAAGACCAATATACCCTGTTATATCTCTCACAGATTGAAAATATGGGTCTGGAGACAACAGGCTAGAAGTGAGAATGGAGCTTCTCCCAACCGTACCTAATAATTCACTTGCAATTTTTTACTTCCCATTCTCATTCTTTTGGATTTGGTTTGAATATGTCGGTATTGACTAGCAGGATGTTGCCACCTGGGAAACCGATTTCATGATATCTGTAGCTCACTCTGCCTCCCGCCATTTAAGTTTCCTCATGTTACTGGGTAAGTGGGCCTAAAGGAAATCATGGCTACAGGCTTGTTAGTCCTGTCGAAGGTCTCACCACGCACTGGGTGCAGAGAGAAGCATGGATAAAACTAACGTCATCTTCTGGGTACCCTCCTAGTACTGCTGTGTTCGCTGACATAAAATAATTTGATAAAAGCCCAAATCAGCCCTTTATCGGAAGAATCATAGCTCAGATACACTAGGACTGAAATTTCCAGTCACCACTGGTTGAAGGTCTCAACTTCTGACTATCTGCAGTACAGGTTGGAGCCACTCCATGAATGAAACATGGAGAAGGGAAATTGTGAGTGCTTTCCTTTCTCACCCTGATGCCTTGGAGTTTATCAAGGGCTTCCTTTCCTCAAGGGCCCTAAACTTCAATTTTTGGTCCCCATTTCCATGAGCTTAGGAAGCTCTGTCATCTTTTGAGCCTCCACTGAGAATTAGCAAATGCCATGAGAGAAAAAAACACTCCCATCAGGCTCACCTCTCTGCCCCCCTCTCCTTTCTTGGATTTTAGTTTCCCAAGTCTTTGTAGCCTTTGTGGCTTTATGATACATTCAGACTTTTTTTTTTAATTCCATTTTTCTGGTTTACTTGGTAGGATGGTAGGTCTGAAACAAGCTGACCTGTTATTAGCACACTCATAGAAAGATGTTTGTTTCCTTCTCGAACTTCTAGCCTCAGCTTGTAATTGTAAACTCATTTCATGATAATTTGATTAATTCCTGACTTTTCCACAGCATGCCATTAGGTACCACTCCTGTTTTTGCTCATGGTAGTATCCATGGCCTACCACAACGCTAGGCACATCACAGATGGTTAATATTTAGGAAGCCAATGAGTGATTGAACATTGGACAAACTGCTTATTATTAATAGGTAAACACTGTTTAGGATTAAGATATGACATTGAGTCTGAATATATCTGATCTTATAGCCTATTGTTTATTCTTAAAAACAAAGTGAGGCAAAGTGCTTTGCCCTCTGGATCTAGACTTGGTCTCACATGGATGGATTTTAAGTGGCTCAGGAAGGAATGAGTGTTAGTAGAACTCATTACACACAGTGAATGACCGTCCACTGTGAGGGAGGAGCCCAAGACAGTGACATAGAAACAGCTGGTGGGATAGACACTAAGCAATTCAGAGCCACTCAGAAAATGGGCAGGGGGTGCCTGGGTGGAACACTGAGTTGAGCATCTGCCTCTTGTTTTTGGCTCGGGTCATGGTCTCAGGGTAGTGAGATGGAACCCTGCATTGGGCAGAGTCCATGTTTTATTTGATTTTACATACCCACTGTTGTAGTGGCAGAACATAGAAAACTCTCTGATGGCTGGAATGAATAAATCAGTGTAGTTTCCACTGGGAAAATTATACAAGCAGTAACCCCATTCCCTCTCCAGTAATTTCCTCAGGATAGTTAACCTACAAGATGTCACATATAAGGAGCCCTTCAGAGCAGGCCGAAACTCTGCCCTTGGAAAACCATAATCAGAATCAGTGCTTCTCTAACAGCTTGCTCAACAGTATAGATTCTGGTATTCTTACTCTCTACCCACTAAGACCCTTAGGAATGAGGCGGGTTGGTTAACTTCCAAATTTTAACATTAAATGCCTATGGTACAGCTTATTGTTAGGTAATAAAGCCAGCAGCTACATCTGACTGTGGTTTCTGTATGTAACCAGTCCACTGCATATTAACATGTTTTTGAGCCCTTCAAACACAAATGCTTGTCCAATTATTTGTCCTCAAAACAAATTGTGTTTTGAATAGATAATATGTGGTTTTCTTTCCAAATTCATGCCCCATCACTCAGACACATTAGCTGTATGTGTGTGTGTGTGTATCTCCTCTCCTGTCATGCCTCATCCTAACTTTGCCTTCTTGGTAGGTCAACCTGTTTGTAGCGGAAGAGGTGAACTCACTCCCAGACCTTTGCAGATCCATAAGAGAGTCTCCCTTGGAGTTACCTGTCAGGTTCTCTGGCCTGTATCTGGAATGTTCTCACTATCACAACAAGGTTACACCCCTAGCCTACCCACAATAGAATCCCTTCAATTCAAGCCCTGGTGGGAGCTGGCAGCCTTAATTTGTCCTTCATATCCTGGACATACGTTTCAGTATGGAGATCTTGATGGGGTGGATATTATCTGGGAACACTTTTTCACTAAAATAATTAAAAAATACTTAGGCATCAATATTCTAGATCCCATGTAAGGTACTGTTGTTGTGTTCTTGCAGGAGCCAGTCATTTCTGTTTGTCTGTCCCGATTTGTCTTTCCATCTCTTCCCCTGTCTGCTCTCACATTCCCAAATGGCCTTTGGATAAACCAATAGTGGTTTATCACAAGCACAGATGAGAAACTAATGGGGTGTGGGAAATGGAGGGTCGTGACTGAGAGGCATCAATAAGAGTAGAAGGAAAATCCCAAACATCCCGTCCATACAGGCCTGTATGATTGTTACATTTGCTCTGACATTTAGCTTTGGGTTTCCTGGTAGTCAAAGCAAGTAGAAAGACTTACTACTTCTTGTTAGAAAAGAGGAAGTATCTTGGTTCCTTAGAGAAGGCAAAACTTTTTTTTTTTTTTTTTTTTGCACTGAGTTCTAAAAAATATTTTCAATGTGGTCCTTTATATAAGGGGCATCAAATGAGGCAATGTTCTTGACTTCTTCCACATGGCATGTTCAAGGATGGGTCTCTTATGTGTCTCTTCTGTTGTCTTTTTGATTTTTTTTGATATTTATTTATTGATTTATCTACCTATGTATCTGTGTATCTGTCAATCAATCAGAGAGTGAGAGAACACAAGCAGGGGGAACAACATAGGGAGAGAAACAGGCTCTATGCTGAGCTGGGAGCCTGATGTGGACTTGATCCCAGGACTCTGGGATCATGACCTGAGCCGAAGGCAAACACGTAACTGACTGAGCCACCCAGGTACCCTGATTCTGTTGTCTTTAGATAATCGTGAAATAATCTTAAAATGTGTCTTAATAGAGCTGATTCTGTGAGGACCCGCCTCCAATAAAAAGCTGTCTAGACCAAATGAATTTTATCCACCCGAAGCACTGGATCATCCCTAGGGCCTGTCCAAGGAACAGAGCTGAATACATCCATTTTTTTTTTTTCCCTTTGAACAGTCCATATTCGTTGCTGTCAGTGCCATTCAGTTCCCTTAGCCATCTGAGCACTCCATTCTGGTTGTTCCCCTATTTGTTTAATTTTCGGTGTCTTGCGTTCAGCTACTGTTGTTATTAATTCTTGTCAAAGCCAGAAGAGTCCCAGTGTCAACTGAATTTCAGAATAGCTGAGTTTTAAAATGTTCAAAATTTTTTAAAGATTTCATTTATTTCATTTATTTCAGAGACAGAGATCTCATGAGAGAATATGAACAGGAGGGTAGAGCAGAGGGAGGAGGAGAAACAGGCTTCCCACTGAACAGGGAGCCTAAAGCAGGACTTGATTCCAGGACCCTGGGACAAGGACTGTTTTTCAGAGTCCACAGTCTCTCATGGTTCGTCTCCCTCTCCGATTTTCCCCAACTCACTTCTCCTCTCCATCTCCCACTGTCTTCCGTGTTATTCCTTATGTTCCACAAGTAAGTGAAACCATATCATAATTGACTCTCTCTGCTTGGCTTATTTCTCTCAGCATAATCTCTTCCGGTCCCGTCCATGCTGATACAGAATTTGGGTATTCATCCTTTCTGATGGAAGCATAATATTGCATTGTGTATATGGATCACATCTTCCTTATCTATTCATCCGTTGAAGGGCATCTTGGTTCTTTCCTCAGTATGGTGACTGTGGCCATTGCTGCTATGAATATTGGGGTATGGGTGGCCCTTCTTTTCACTACATCAGTATCTTTGGGGTAAATACCCAGTAGTGCAATTGCAGGGTCACAGGGAAACTCTATTTTTAATTTCTTAAGGATTCTCCACACTGTTTTCCAAAGTGGTTGCACCAACTTGCATTCCCACCAACAGCGTAAGAGGGTTCCCCTTTCTCCACATCCTCTCCAACACATGTTGTTTACTGTCTTGTTAATTTTGGCCATTCTAACTGGTGTAAGGTGGTATCTCAATGTGGCTTCATTTGAATCTCCCTGATGGCTAATGATGATGAACATTTTTTCATGTGTCCATTAGCCATTTGTATGTCTTCTTTGGAGAAGTGTCTGTTCATGTCTTCTATCCATTTTTTGTTGTGATTATTTGTTTTTTGTGTGTTGAGTTTGAGGAGTTCTTTATCGATCTTGGATATCAGCCCTTTGTCTTAGTGTCATTTGCAAATATCTTTTCCCATTCCGTGGGTTGCCTCTTTGTTTTGTTGACTATTTCCTTTGCTGTGCAGAAGCTTTTGATCTTGATGAAGTCCCAAAAGTCCATTTTCATTTTTGTTTCCTTTGTCTTTGGAGACAAGTCTTGGAAGAAACTGCTGTGGTCAATGTTGACGAGGTTACTGCCTATGTTCTCCTCTAGGATTCTGATGGATTCCTGCCTCACGTTAAGGTCTTTTATCCATTTCGAGTTTGTCTTTGTGTATGGTGTAGGAGAATGGTCGAGTTTCATTCTTCTACACATAGCTGTCCAATTTTCCCAGCACCATTTATTCAAGACACTGTCTTTTTTCCACTGTGTATTTTTTCCTGCTTTGTTGAAGATTACTTGACCATAGCATTGAGAGTCCAAATCTGGGCTCTCTACTCTGTTCCACTGGTCTATGTGTCTGTTTTTGTGCCAGTATCATGCTGTCTTGGCGATCACAGCTTTGTAGTAAAGCTTGAAATCAGGTAATGTGATGCCCCCAGTTTTGTTTTTCTTTTTCAACATCTCCTTGGTGATTCGGGGTTTCTTCTGGTTCCATACACATTTTAGGATTATTTGTTCCAGCATTTTGAAAAATGCTGGTGGAGTTTTGATTGGGATGGCATTGAAAGTATAGATGGCTCTAGGCAGTATAGACATTTAAACAATGTTTATTCTTCCGATCCATGAGCATGGAATGCTCTTCCATCTTTTTGTGTCTTCTTCAATTTCTTTCATGAGTGTTCTGTAGTTCTTCGAGTGCAGGTCCTTTACCTCTTTGGGTAGGTTTATTCCCAAGTGTCTTATAGTTCTTGGTGCTATAGTAAATGGAATCAATTCTCTAATTTCCCTTTCTATATTTTCATTGTTAGTGTATAAGAAAGCAACTGATTTCCATGCATTGATTTTGTAGCCTGCCACATTACTGAATTGCTGTATGAGTTCTAATAGTTTGGGGGTGGAGTGTTTTGGGTTTTCCATATAAAGTATCATGTCATCTGTGAAGGGAGAGAATTTGACTTCCTCTTTGTCCTTTGAATACCTTTTATTTCTTTTTGTTGTCTGATTGCTGTTGCAAGGCTTCTAGTACTATGTTGAATAATAGTGGTGAAAGTGGATATCCTTGTCGTGTTCCTGATCTCAAAGGGAAGGCTGTCAGCTTTTCCCCATTTGGGTTTTTCATAGATAGGTTTTATGAAGTTGAGGAATGTTCCATCTATCCTTATCTTTGAAGGGTTTTGATCAGGAACAGATGCTGTATTTTGTCAAATGCTTTTTCTGAATCCATTAAGAGGAGCATGTGTTTCTTCTCTCTTCTCTTACTGATTTGTTCTATCACATCAATTGATTTGCTAATGTTGAACCACCTTTGCATCCCATGGATAAGTCTCGGCTGGTCATGGTGTATAATCTTTTTAATGTACTTTCTCCATATTGCGTGTGAGTTCTAGGAAGACATGAACTTCATCTTATTTATTTCTGCATTTTGGGGTTAAAGTTTACAATACAAATTGGCACAAAATATGCTGCTGCTTTTGTTTGCTATGATTGATCTTATCGACTCTGGGTACCCCAGTTCTGCAGCTAGTGGGAGCCTGAGTGTGATAGGAAGCACTTAAATTGCCTATTAGAGGTAACTCAACCTCCTCTGGCTTAACAAGTGTTTCTCCGTGATCAATTTAGTTTTTGTGATTGGGCTTTAGGGCAACTGGTAAAATGAAATAGCTCATCAGTTCAAAGCATAAACCTTGTTAGGACTCTTTCTTTTTTCTCCAAATGGCATATTTGTTCTGAGAGAACATTGAATTGTTTCATGCAGTGTGGAGGTAGACTTCTGGTGTTGGGCTACCATCTCTATTCTCGGTGTCTTTTCTGGATTAGCTTTTTCAGTGCCTGGTTTTCGTTAGCTGGTATCCACAAGGGTATGTGTAGATTTCACCTAGTCTACTTGGGTTTCCTGCTTGGCTCTCCTCTTGATATCTGTAGTCCTTTCCACTTGTGTGGGTTTTTCTGGGTTCTGTGGTTCATCTCTCCCAGTCTGGATCCTTCCGATTTCTCAACACCACGGCTTCCAGGGAACCCATCTGGGCTATGGGAACTCCAGGATCTCCTACATGTCAAGTATTGTCATGGCAGATAAGGATGTTCACTTCCATTTGCTTATGTCTAATCTCCTTATGGTTGAGAGAGTCTGCTCTGAAATGATAGGAGAATTTTAAGAGAAAGAACGACTTTAGTCTGTTAGAGCCCAGCAAAAGGAATGACCATTCAAAAAGTCATTGTCATAAGAGAACTGACAGAACCAAGAAAAATGGAGTAAATTTTGCTATTCTTGTTGGCAGAAAGGGAGCATTCAGTTATCCTGTGCTAAGATACAGAACCTGGCTACAGTGGTTATGTCAGGTTGGAGAGCTGGTCTAGAATTACTGAAGTATAATAACAGGAAACAACTATTGTGTTTCAGTATAATAAATATAATAGGAAAAACCTGAAGGAAGATAATTGGTTTTCAGCTATAGACATTTCAGTAACTCTGAGGGTTTTTGGGATTCATATCCTCAAGAAACAGAGATTATCAAACTTTTGTATAATAATTTCTATTATTAGTTCCCAGTAAAAACTGCTATTGGACAGTTAAGGTTGCTGCTATTAAGGTTGGCCAATGGAACTGCTTCCATGTCATTGTGTAGTCCTTGGGGAACCGAAGATGAATAACTGAATGTGAATAATTCCTCATACCTCTTCCAGTAAAACACTGCCTGTGAAACAATAGAATCCAGTAGGTAGTGGGTTGCAAATTTAGGCAGTGAATAATATTTGGTCCTCTCAGAGATCATTTAACTTGGCATCACTTGCTTTTCCTCTTCTGCTGAAAACCTCTAAAAAGTTTGAGAAGGTATGAATATAAAAATTATAATGCAAGAATTCCTAGCAGGCTGAATTATTTGCTGAAACACTTAAGACCAGCAGGTGTCAGGGGAATATGACATCAAAAGTCTTTATTCTCTCAGCTAAAGCAATCTTTCACACCGAGGTATAAAATGTTATCAAGGTTCAGACAGGAAAATGCTGAAGCAGTCTGTTACTTCTCTCTCTCGTGTCTGTGCTTGGTTTTTTTTTTTTTCATGTTTAAGTTATTTTAGGCATTTTATTTATTTATTTATTTATTTATTTTTTGTGACTACTCAGTCCTTATTTACCCTTTAGTTCTTTCGATTATTCACTTGTAAATGAATGAAAGCATATTTATTATATTGTTAGTTAATCAGAAATTCTCTGATTATTCTCTTTCTGAAGTTCTATAGGAATTAAAGGCATTATCATATGATTTAGCACTTAATTGTATGTCATTTTGTCATTATTTACTACAACTTACTGGGTTTGTCTTATTTCTTCCCTAAATAATGGGCTTCTTGTAAAAAAATGAGTGAAATGGTTAATTCTGTGTATCAATTTGACTGGATTACTGGGGTGCCTTACATTTGGCAGGACATTATTTGTACTCTGTCTTTGAGGGTGTTTCTGGATGAAATTAACCTCTGAATCAGTAGACTCTAAAATATGGGTGGGTCTCATCCAAATGATTAAAGACCTAAATAGAACAAAAATATTCAGTAGGAGGGAACTCTTTTGGCCTGACTGCTTTAAGCTGGGATGTTGGTCTTTTTCTCCCTTCAGATAGGAACTGAAACATTGGCTTTTCATGGGTCTGGAGGCTGCCAGCCCTGGGAATTTATGCCACTGGCCTCTGGGGTCTTGACGACTGCAGATTTGGGGGATTCTCAGCCTCCACAGTTGTATGAGCAAATTCCCTAAATAGATCTCGTTATGTATACATATATTTTACTAGTTCTCTTTGTTTGGACAGTTCTAACCAGTACAATGGGTCATGTCTGATAATCATTTCTTATTATCCATAGGACCTAGTGCATCATGGTTATGTTAGAAACTTAAACTTTTAGAGCAATGTGATTAATAAAATGTAGTCAGTTATCATGAGACAAATCCTGACAACATGTTTGTAAATCCTTGAGTGCTAGTACTGCTGCTCTTGTTGGTTTCGACAAAGGTAGAAATAAAGGTGGTAAAAAAATGCAGTATTGACCTTGATTAGGTGGTATCAAATGAGCTAAATTTCTGTATTTGAATGATGAGTTGTAATTACAGCACATTATACAGCATGATTCTCATCATGAAAGATGTTATTTAAATGACAATTTAAACTCATTTCCTCAAAAGCTCATGTATATCTTCTGAAAATTCATGATATTGTAAGTGGCATAAAAAAGGCTCTATTTGTCACTACTGCCTATAAGGTGTGTAAACCAATTAAGGCATGTCATCTTTCCTGTAGCAATTATTACTTTTGACCCCAGACATGGCATACATTTGGAGTTGTTTTTCAATTAGTTGTGATAAATGCCTTGTCTGATTTCACCTATGACCCTTGATAGGGATTTGCAGGAGGATGGTTGAGATAAAAGTTTTAACGTTTGTTACAAAACAGAGTGAAGCTATAGCTAATCTGTGTCAAATTGAACCCCGTGGTTTTGATCGGGTTGGGGTTGTGTAGTAACTGAATTAATGGATCAAAGTTAGAAGATGTGCCAAATTGCACACCAGATAAGTGAGCAGAGAAGCACATTTGTCATGAATGGACCATGATTCTGTTCCCTTCAGAGTGTGATGGTACGAATGTCTTCACATGAAAGAGTATTGTGAGCTCTTATATTTACTGAGATCAAACACTTCTATTCTTTATTATATGAATATTATAAAAATAATTTATGAAAATATGAAAAGTTTCTTTTCTCCTGAGGAAAGAGCTTAGATACCTAGGCTGAAAAATCTGAGAAAGAAGAAACATCAAATTGACAAGCATGGAAGAAAAATTTCCTCCAAAATATCTGGTATTCTGCATTTGCCACTGACCTATTTTTTATATGCATTTCAGAAAGAATTATTTTTCCCTGATAATTTGGTAGATTGCCCCTAGAGATACTGAAAAATATAACACTTGCTAATGTTGCCCACTGGCTATTGAGCATGAGAGAGTTAAATACTCTTTAGCTGCAACTTCTAGGTGGGAGGTTGGTGCTATTTCAGCGGCAATAAACATGGCATCCCTATTACTTTCCAGGAGGGGTCTTCAACTCTGTTCTCATTAAGTAGCTTTTCTTCCTCTTCAAATGTGACATGAATAAAGCCGTCTCTGTCACCCCAACCTACTGTAGACCTATTGTGTGGATGTTCCCCATGGGACACAGAGGACTCAGATCAGTAACAGATGCATTTTGTAGATCAAGTGGAGAGTAGTGAAAGCACCCACTTTTGCAGTATAGCTATTCAGAGCAGATATTAAATGGAACATTGAACAAACCCATGAGCAGATAGTAAGAATAACGATTTTGCTGGAAGGAAGTGAACTCTGGATCATGCGTGTAAAACCACACATAGTATGTGGCTTTTGACAGAAGGGATGCAGAAATGGATAAACAGGAGACAGAACTAGGACCTGGACTGAACCCCAATAGTGACGGTTCTCCCAATCATCCTTGACTGAAGATTTTTACCAAAGACATTGGGGAGAATACTGGAAATTAGTATTAAAATTTCTCTGTATGCCATTTATTGTTTGTATTCAGGATATAATAATTAATATACTTATTAGTGAACTATAAAGTAAAATAAGTGATATAAGCATCTTTTTTTTTTTTAAAGACTTTATTTATTTATTTGTCAGAGAGAGAGAGAGAGAGTGAGCACAGGCAGACAGAGTGGCAGAGGGAGAAGCAGGCTCCCTGCGGAGCAAGGAGCCCGATGTGGGACTCGATCCCAGGACGCTGGGATCATGACCTGAGCCGAAGGCAGCCGCTTAACCAACTGAGCCACCCAGGCGTCCCTATAAGCATCTTTTTAAACAAATAATTGTACAAGTATTTAATTGCATTTGGGGTGGGGTATAGAAGGAGAAATATATTTTTTTTTCAAAGATTTTATTTATTTATTTGACAGACAGAGATCACAAGTAGGCAGAGAGGAAGGCAGAGAGAGAGGAAGAAGCAGGCTCCCCGCCGAGCAAAGAACCTGATGTGGGGCTCGATCCCAGGACCCTGAGACTGTGACCTGAGTCGAAGGCAGAGGCTTTAACCTACTGAGCCACCCAGGCACCCTGAAATATAAGGTTTTAAGAGAACACATATGGGGGAAACTGATCTAGGTGAAGTATTTATTAATGGCAGATGAGTCATGGAAAACTTCCCTTTGGAAGTCATCCAGAATTCCATTTTTGAAGGCTGCACAGGTGTTTTTAGAGATGGAGTGATTGTGGACATAGATAAGTAGGGAAAAACCAGAGAAATTAGACTGGCTTATTTCTGAGGTCTGTTCTAATTCAGACATGCAATGACATATGTTAGTAACTTCTGAGTTACAATCAAGTAACAAATATTCATTCATCCCTTCTTATGGGTCCAACACTGAACTAAGCATGAGTTTTACAAAATGGAGACCAGCTGTATTCCTGAACTTTGAGTAATTGTTCTAATTACATAAAAGCACAAAAGAAAGAATTGTCACAGCCCAAGATATTTCATCTTAGCTAGAGAGGCAATAAGATACAAATTGAAAGAAATCAGTGTGACGTGAAGCAAAGAGGTTTCATGAAAGAGGCATAATTGTAGAGATACTTGTGGAAGAAGGAGGATAAGGGAGAGGGGAATGGATAGGCAGATGGGAGGAGCAAGTCCACCATGCTAAGAAACCTGTCCCAGGTTTGGGCATCATCCTGGGACTTCAGCCTAGCTTTTGTGGCCATCACTGGTCCTGCATTTCTATTGTTAAGGCCATAGTGTCCACATACAAATAATATCTGTATCTGTCTTCTTAAACTGAGCTTCTGGTATTAAGTTCCCTCATATTTCAACTCCACCATCTTGACTGTTTGTCTTCCATAGGGAGAAAGAATTAAATAGAGAGAGGGATGTGGTTTTGATCTCAAGATTTATGTGTATAGTTTCCTGTGCTTGCTTTTCTCAGGAGGGGTTATTCTTTCTCTTTGTTTTTCAATTGTATGCGCAAGTCTCTGTAAAATAAGGCACCAGTTGTGATAAAGATGCTAGTCCTCCCCAACCATATGTGTTGTCTTCTTATTTCTGAGCCCCCAGGAGACCACATTTTTCTGGGCCCCCTTGCAAGTATGTGTAGCATTGTGAATGTCTGGGCAATGGTGAGGGAGCAGGAATGATAGGATCATTTCCAGGCTGGTGTAGAGAACTTCTCAGGTGCAATTCTCTTTTATTCCCTGGCTAATTGGAGAGGACTCTAGGGAACCACACAAAGATGTGGCCTCTGGCAGGAAGGACCCTTGTCCCTGAATTGTGAGCATAGGACAGAGCCTCCCCTCCCCTTTGTTATTACCTATATTGGATTATGATATGTGATGATATGAACCAGAAGGAATCCTGGTGAGTTGATTTCCCAAAGCAATATCACGGTCAGTTTCAAGCATATGGACACATTTCTCACAATGGAGCTTAGTGATTTCTGGTAAACTTTGCAATAAAGTTTTTCTTTGGAAATAACCTCAAGAAAGGAAGGTGTTAGGGCAATGTGATGGTTAATTTTGTGGGTCAGCTTGGCTAAGCTATAGTACCCGGTTGCTTAATTAAACGCTAATCTAGCTGTTGCTGTGAAGGCATTTGTAGATGCAGTTAGTATCTATAATCAGTTGTCTTCAAGCAAAGGACATTAACCTGGATAATGTGGATGGGCCTCGCATCAGTCAGTTGAAGGCCTTCAAAGCAAAAGCTGAGGTTTTCAAAAGAAGAAATTCTGCCTCGAGCCTATGGCAGCAGCTCCTTCCTGAATTTCCAGCCTACCAACCTCCATGATTGCAGGAGCTAATTCCTTACAATAAATATCTGTACACACACACACACACACACACACACACACACACACACACACACATTCTCACACACACACAATTGGTTCTGTTTTTCTGGAGAATCCTGGCAGGTACAGGTAGACAATCATTTTTGTAGTCTTTTATTTATGCCTCAGGAATGGTAATTGCTAGCATAATGTTTTGAACATGAGTAGTTTTCTAAAAATATTTGTTAACCATTATTAAATATGGTTAAATGGATCAATGAGTAACCAACTGGAGATTTAACTGCTATGAAAGTTACTATTGAGGGTTGGAAGTAAAAAGTGTAAATTCAAACATATGATGATATGATATTAAAATTATCTAAAAATAAATAGAAACACTCATACATCCATGCTTTTCTTTTGTCTTGAGAAATAAAATGACCTAGTTTTTTTCCACGCCACATAAACTTGAGGGAATGTTGCTATCTAGTCCTCTAATAGTTTCCAGTTTCTCAGCAAATAAGGTACAAGTTTGCTCTTCATTTCTGCAGTAAGTATATTTCATATATAAAAATTGTTGGTGCCCTCTGGTGGACATAACTAAAAAAAAACAAAAACAAAACAACATATAAATCTATAATAGTCCCCCCTTATCCAGGGTTTTGCTTTGCAGTTTTAGTTACCTGTGATCTACCACTGTTGGGAAGCAGATGATTCACTTTCCTCCTGACAAAACATCAAAAAGTCCACAGTAACCCAACACTATGTTACAATGCCTGGGTCACTCACCTAACTTCCTCTCATAACATAGGCATTTTGTCACCTCACATCATCATAAGAAGGGTGGATACAGTACAATAAGATATTTTGAGAGAAACCACATTCACATAACTTTTACTTATAATTTTCTATTGTATTATTTTTGTGGTTAATCTTTTACTGTGGCTAATTTATAAATTAAACTTTATTGTAGGTGTTAGGGTCCATAATCAAAGGAGCGAGACTGATATGAAGTGAAGGTCAAGCAAAGCTTGATATGAAGCGAAGGTCAAGCATCGAGAATCAAACTGACCAGTCAGGGCTGTCTCTTGCAAAGAGGTGACCCCTTCCAGTCTCACAGACTAACTTTTATAGAGGTAGTTTAGCCGGGCTATACACAGGTGGCCAATGAGATTGCAATACACAGAGAAAACTGCACAGTCATGTCAGGTCACAGACGGGCAGCCAATTTAATTACAATTCACCCTAGTAGATATATGCTTGCTCCACTGATCTGGGCTTTGCTACCTGGGACTGGTAGCTAGGGAGACAGTATACACACCTCACTGATTGGCTGTCTCCACCTGGCCTGACCCACTCTTGTATCTTGGCTTTGCAAGTAAGTTCCTCTGGGAGGGGCAGGGTCAATCTAAGTTTACTGCATAAACAACAAAATGGCTCCTTCTGATTTAGTAGGCCCTTACATTCCCCCCTTTTCTTTGGAGATTAGTCAAATCCTTGACTTTTCAGCCAGTTCTACGTTATATTGAGCATGTAAGTCTAACATTTTATCGCTCTAATTTTCTCTTATACAAATGGCATTAGTGCACAGTTGGCTGATGAGTTAGCCATTTACCGCTTTGTATAACCTTTTCCATTTTTCCTAATTTCCCACCTATACTTTACATAAACATGTAACAATAGGAGCAATAATACACTAACAAGTAACAATAGGAGCAACAATAAACTCATAGTCTTTTGAGTCTTAGCTTTAGTCCACTGTCAGCGGGGTCCATTGGCTGTGGCTTCCATCTCTGGGGGACGTCCTTGTCTTCTGCTCGTTTGACGTGACCCGCGTGAATCCAGGCCCTGATGCCTTCTACTTTTACTGCCGTGGGGGCAGTCACGATGACAGTAAATGGTCCCTTCCAGCGGGGCTCCAAGTTTCCCACTTGGTAGCGACGTATCCAAACCAAGTCCCCGGGTTGGTAAGGATGTGGTTCCACCTCTGCCTCTGTCTCAGTATGAGCAGTTCAGATCCCTGCGAGGGTTCTTTTTAAGACAGACTGTAATGCCTGCAGTGACTGGAGTACAGACTGATCAGTCACTTCTGCTAGGGCAACCTCTTGTAGCCGAGGGCAGAGCGGTGGTGGGTGGGTGGGGGGGTGTTTCCCAAACATTATTTCAAATGGGGTTACCTTGTTTAAGTAGGGTGTACATTGCGCCCTGAGGAGGGCGAAAGGAAGGAGATCCACCCATCCACCGCCAGTCTCCAGAATTAACTTTTTCAAGGTCTCCTTAAGAGTCTGGTTCATTCTCTCTACTTGCCTGTAACTCTGGGGCCGGTAGGCACAATGTAGTTTCCAATTAGTGCCCACAACCTTGGCCAATGCCTGTGAGACTGAACTCACAAATGCAGGGCCGTTGTCTGACCCGATCGGGAGAGGCAGCCCAAAACTAGGAATTATTTCTTTTAATAGCTTTTTGGCTACCACTCCTGCCATCTCATGTTTGGTGGAAAAAGCCTCTACCCAGCCTGAAAAGGTATCTACAAAAACTAACGTATACTTGTTCCTATTTTTTCCAGGTTTCATTTCTGTAAAATCTATTTCCTAATAAATTCTGGGTTCCTTACCTCTTTCTCTTTTCCCTCTTCCCATTCTAGTTCCTCCTGTTAGGGTCCATGATCAAAGGAACGAGACTGATGCAAAGCGAAAGTCAAGCAAAGCTTTATTCCGTGCCAAGCATCGAAAATCAAACCGACTGGTAGGGGCCATCTCTTACGAAGAGACAGTGACGACGACCCCGACAAGGCCGCTCCGGACAAGGCTGCTATGGACAAGGCCACTCCCCGACGAGGCCGCTCCCCCGAAGAGGCCACTCCCCAGACGAGGCCGCTCTCCAGACGAGGCCACTCTGGACGAGGCTGCTGCTGACGAGGCCACTCCCCAGATGAGGCCACTCCCCGGAGGGAGGCTGCTCTGGCAAGGCCACTTCCCGGAGGGAGGCTGCTCTGGCAAGGCCACTCCCCGGAAGGAGGCTGCTCTGGCAAGGCCGCTCCTGATGACTCTAACAGCTCTTACTAACAGCTCTTACTGCTCCGGCGAGACCACTCCCGACGAGGCTTACAGCTCTTACGGCCCCTAGTAGCCTCGCAAACTTTTATAGAGGCACTTTTAGCCGGGCTATACACAGGTAGCCAATGAGATTGCAATACGCAGAGAAAACTGCACAGTCATGCTAAATCTGCCACACACACAAAAAACTGCTAGGTTACACATGGGCGGCCAATTGAATTTCAATTTACCCTAGTAGATATATGCGTGCCCCTCTGATTTGATGTCTTCACCTGGCATGACCCGCCCTTGTATCTAAGCTTTGCAAGGAAGTTCTTCTGGGAGGGGCAGGGTCAATCTAAGTTCAGTGCAACAATATGGCTCTCTCTGATTAAGTAGGCCCTTACACCTCCCACATTAACTGCCTGGCATTGAGCACATCTATCAACTATATCCTGAACCATACGCCCTAATTTAGAAACCTGGACCTGCTTGCCTATAGGTTCCTTGAGTTCGCGTGTCCCCATATGAGTACCCTGATGTATCTGGTCTACTAACTTCTTACCTAGTCTTCGAGGAAGAATTAACTTTCCTGTTTTAGTTTTAGTCTAGTCCCCTTCATAGTCCAATTTAGCCCATTTTTGTAAATACTTTAAATCTTTCTCTGAATAGTCCTGTTTTTCTGGTAGGGCTGGAGCCGGGAGTGTAACCAGCTCTTGCACTGTTTCTCAGGCTGCTTGCTTTGCAGCTCGATCTGCTAATTGGTTTCCTTTGGAAATCGGATCAGTCCCCTTTTGGTGTCCTGGGCAATGCATAACGGCCACCTCTTTTGGGTCCCAAATAGCCTGAAGGAGAGCCAGTATTTCTCCTCTGTTTTTAATTCCTTTTCCTTCTGCTGTTAATAGGCCCCTTTCTTTATAAATAGCCTCTTGTATATGGAGAGTAGCAAAGGCATACCTGCTGTCTGTATAGATATTGGCGGTTTTACCTTCGGCCATCTGGAGTGCCTTGGTGAGTGCAATCAGCTCTGCTTTTTGCGCCGATGTTCCATGTGGCAGGGCTGCCATCCAGAGTTCTTGTTCGGGGGGATCCACCACAGCCCCCGCATACCTCTTTCCATCGACCATGTAGCTACTCCCATCTGTGAACAGTGTCATCTCTGCATCCAGAAAGGGAATGCCTTACTCCTGTGACTTGGGTTAGGACCTCCCTGCAATCATGTGGATGGTCAGCCAGCTCCTCTGGCAGCAGTGTGGCTGGATTTAGCACTGCTGGGGGCCGGGAGGTCACTCTTCGTTCATTGAGGAGGAGGGCCTGATACTCTGTCACTCGGGCGTTCATCATCCATCAGTCGGGTGGAGCCCGGAGAAGGCCCTCGATAGCATGGGTGGTGGTCAAGATGAGATTTTGACCCAAAGTCAATTTACTTGCGTCCTTGACCAGGAGGGCCGTGATAGCAATTATGCAGAGGCACAGGGGGAACCCAGCCACTACTGGATCTAGTTTCTTGCTAAGATAGGCTACTGGCCTTTGCCAAGGCCCCAGAGTCTGAGTCAAAACTCCTTTGGCCACCCCTGCTTTTTCATCCACATACAAGTGGAAGGGCTTGGTAACATCTGGGATGGCCAATACTGGGGCACTCAGTAAGGCTGTTTGTAATTCCTGAAATGCTCCTTCTGCCCCAACTGTCCACTCTATCATAGTGAGCCCCCCTTTTGCCAGTTCATAGAGAGGTCGGGCAATCTCCGCAAACTGCGGTATCCACAGCCTACAGTAGCCCACCGTCCCAAGAAACTCCCTCACTTGTCGGGACGTGGTGGGGCGGGGCTATAGGGTGATCACCTATTTCCTGGACTCAGACAGTGAATGCACTCCCTCGTGGAGATCAAAGCCTAGATAAGTGACAGAGCTGTGCTTTCCTTGCTGATGCCCGATACCCTTTTTCCTGCAGAGTCTGTAAGAGAGCTCTTGTCCCCCACAAGCATGACTCATAGTCCTCAGCGGCTATCAGCAAGTCATCAACATAGTGTAACAGAGTGACTCCCGGATTGCAGGTTCTGTACTCTCGCAAATCTTCGTGTAGGGCCTCGTTGAAGATAGTGGGTGAATTCTTGAACCCTTGGGGAAGTCTTGTTCAGGTGAGCTGGCCTTGGAATCCTTCCTGTGGGTTGGACCACTCAAAAGCAAAAAGGGGCTGAGATTTCTTTGCTAAAGATATGCAGAAAAATGCATCCTTGAGATCTAAGACAGTATAGACACTTCTTCTGGGGCCCAGGAGGGAGTGCAGGGTATAGAGGTTAGACACCGTTGGGTGGATATCTTCAACCCGTTTATTAACTTCCCGCAAGTCCTGAACGGGTCGGTACTCCCCAGTCTCGGCCTTTTTGATGGGTAACAAAGGTGTGTTCCATGGAGATTTGCAAGGAACTAGGATCCCGTCTCCTCGGAGGCGGTTAATGTGTTTTCTGATCCCTTCATTTGCTTCCCAAGGGAGGGAATACTGCTGGACGCGAACAGCCATAGCCATCACTTTTAATTGTACCACCACTGGAAGCTGTCCCTTGGCCAAGCCAGGGGGCTTCCCTTCTGCCCAGACTTCGGAAAACTCGACCTGTAGGGTTTGGAGAAGGCTCCCCCCATGTCTCCTCTGGTTTTGAGACTGGTTCATAAAGGAGGTATTCATCTGCTGCTACTATATGCACCTGCACAGTGGGTTGTCCCAAGGTTATAGTCATGTCTCCTTCTGAGAACTGAATGCCAGCCTGTAACTTGTGGAGGAGATCTCTTCCCATCAAGTTATACGGGGCATTAGGGAGGACCAAAAATTGGTGTTTAACTACTCTTGAGGCCAAATTTAAAGTCCTTTCTGTTGTCCATTTATGTCTCTCTGTGCCATTTGCTCCTTGTACCCAGAATTCCTCTCCAGATAGTTTTCCCATAGGTTTAAGTAATGATGAAAATTGGGCTCCTATATCCACCAAAAAGTCAGCTGATTCCCCCTCCACTTTAATTTTTACCTGAGGTTTGGGGAAGGGCTCCGAACCACGGCCCCTTCAGTCTCTGGTGGCCAGCATTGCCGTCTTCCTTTGGGGGCACTCTTTGGCCCAAAGCCCTTTTTCCTTACAGTAAGCGCACTGATCTAAATCTAAGTCTTCCAGCCTGCCTCCTCTGTACTTAGGCTTTTCCTTCCATTTACCATGCCCTACCTGCCTTTCCCTTTTCTATTGACCTCTTTTCCTGTCTCCTTCCCGCCTCATGTAATGACAAAACCTTACCCAGTTTTTTTGTCTGTTTTTCATCCTCTTGTGCATCCCTGTTGTTAAACACCTTTTCTGCTATTCCCACTAACTCAGTTGATTCTTCCCTTCAAGTCATTCAATTTTCTGAAGTTTCCTCCTTATATCTGGGGCTGACTGACTGGCAAAAGCAAGATTCACTGCCCTCTGATTTTCAGGTGCCTCAGGGTCGATCGGGCTATACATTTAATAGGCTTCAATAAGCCTTTCTAGGAAAGCTCCTGGGGACTCATTCTTACCTTGAGTCACTGTACTAATTTTAGACAAATTTATGGGTCTCCTTGCAGCTGCATGGAGACCTCCTAGTAGGGCCTTGAGGTAGAAGCATAGGCTCTCCTTACCTTCATCAGAGTTTGGTCCCCAGTCGGGGGGTTCCCTTGGGCAGTAGCCCTCCATCCGCTGGGGATCAACATCCCCGCCAAGTCTCACTTATCACCTTATGGGTCTCTCGAATGATGCGATCCCTCTCTTCCGCGTTAAAGAGAGCCATAGGGAGCTGTTGAATATCCACACAGGTGCACTGGTGGATAAGAAAGACAGTCTCCAAGAGACTAATTAGATCTTGAGGGTAGACAGAAAAGGATTTGTGTTGGGCCTTGAAGTTATAGATGTCAGAAGAGGAGAAAGGGATATAGGTTAGGTGGGGGCGACCTCTCCCATCTGGTGGAACAACCTCACAGAGAGGCAGCATCAGCGAAGTAAAGGGAGGCGGGGGGTGGGTAGGGGAAAGGGGAAGTATCAGGGTGGTCTTTCTGCTTTGTGGTCCCATAGGTGGACCCTGACCGCATATGAGGTGGACTGGTAAGAGCATCTTGGGACCGAGAGTCAGGTTTAGGGGACAGATAAAGAGTGGGGAATTCTACAACCTCCACATCTGATGGAGGTAGAACTTTCTTCTTCCCTGGCTCCCCCTCATATTTCCGTTCTGATTTTGGTGATCTATTGGTCTGCTCAGTCAGGAGACCGCTTCTCCCTCTGCCTCTGCCTAACCATTTCCCTGCTTGTGCTCTCTCTCTTTGTGTCATATAAATAAACAAATAAATCTTAAAGTTTTCTAGTTCAGCCCAGACATTATTAAAAATTGAACCATATAAACTTACAATTAAATAAATTATTTTAAAAGCCAATATACACTCAAAAACTCGTTGCTTCCTAATTATTTTGCTACATTTTACTGTTATTTAGTAAAACCATCTATTGAGATGATTTGTGTGTTTTGTATTTGTATGGTGGAAATACTATGTCATGATGTGCCTCCGTGCATCTCTTACCAACTCTTCATTCAGTGATACCAGTGGCTTGTGGGCTGGTCATGGTAGGGATATTTTTGTCAAAGAAATTAGAAAATACTACAGACCAAAACCCCTGGAATGTTGTGAAACACTGGCCCCCACACCACGGGATAAGCGGTTTCTTTGGGAACAAAAGAAGGAGCTTTCCTATTTTATTATTTAATTTAATTCAATTTATTCTACCATCTATGCTGGAGTGTTGCTCAAATTCATTTATTCATTCAACAACATTGTTTTATTGAAGTCTAATCGACATACAACATTGTATTAGTTTCAGGTGTACAACATAATGATTTGACATTTGTGTTCATTGCAAAGTGATTAAGTGCACAATAAGTCTAGTGACCATCTGTCACCATACAAATTTACAATCATTTTTTTCTTATGATGAAAACTTTTAATATTTCCTTATTTAGCAATTTCCAAATTTTCAATATGATGTTATTAACTATAGTTATCGTGCTGTATTATATCCCTACAACTTATTCGTTTTACAACTCGAAGTTTGTACCTTTTGACACCCCTTTGTCTCATTTAACTCACCCCCAACCCCCTCTCCTCTTGCAGTTACCAATCTGTTCTCAGTATCTATGAATTTTGTTTTGCTTTGTTTGTTCATTTGTTTTCTTTTTTTTTTTTTCTTTTAGGGGAGAAAGGTGCATAAATTTATTAGTAATCAGGGAGACTAAAATCTCAATAAGATACCATTATCCTATTAATGACCCACCAGATTGGCAAAATGTGGAAAGTCTTTTTTTAAAATTTTTATGTATTTATGTACTTATTATTTTTTATTGTGTTATGTTAGTCACCATACAGTACATCATTAGTTTTTCATGTAGTGTTGTTCATTTGTTTTCTATATTCCACACATATGTGAAATCATACAGCATTTGTCTTTCTCTAACTTCTTGCACTTAGCATTAATACCCTCAGTGTATTCCTTCTTTTTAATGGAAGAGTATATATATACATAAATATATATACAGATATATATATTTCATTGTGTATGTGTGTGTGTGTGTGTGTATGTATATATATATCTACACATCTCACATCTTCTTTATCCACTCATCTGTTGATGGACACTGAGGTTGTTTCCATATCTCGGCTGTTGCAAATAATTCTGCAATGAACATAAGGATGCATGTGTCTTTTCAAATTAGTGTTTTTATTTTTCTTCAGATAAATACTTAGAAGTGGAATTGCTGGATCATATGGTACTTCTAGTTTTAATTTTTGAGCAACCTCCATACTGTTTTCTATAGTGTCTACACCAATTATATTCCCACCAACAGTGCATAAGGGTTCCCTTTTCTTCCCATCCTTACCAACACCTGTTATTTTCAGTCAACAGTAATTCTTGATTCTCTGTTTGTTGGGAGAGAATTTTCCATGGGTCATCGTGCTTCTTCATGTCTTACAAGAGAGGCACTGCCTGCCGTTTATCCCAGAATATCCTTCCAGGGATGTTCACGTAGTGGATGGCTGTGGAAGATAGAGATCATATCTCCCTCTGGAGCAAAGGGCTGGCATGCCTACTACCATTATCAATTTTTTGGATTCTTTTAAACTCATGATTTCTCTCCTGTGCTAAACCCACTGTGTGTACGCGTGTCCTCTGGTCCTTTTGGTGTCACCCTGTAGGATTTGGGGTTCAGGGAACTGGTGCAAAAAATGCTAATATTCTGGTTCCTGGTATTGCTCTCAGTAATACATTGTCCTTCATCTCTGGCCCAGTGTCATGTTTTCTACCAGCATCAATGAAACTGTGGCAGGCTGTTTTCTTGGCTTGCCAGTAGGGTAAAAGTTCTGTCCTTTCTCCTTTCTTGACAGACTGTGTGTCAGGCACTGGGACAAAAATCCTATAGAGCTCAAAATATTTTGTGGGATTATAAACAAAAAGTATTAACACTAAACGTTAAAATTATATGGAGTTTAGGGAGTGAGAAAGAATTGAACAGTGCTGTGCTAGAGTAGTGGGAGAGTCAGGAGGGAATCTACTCCACATGGATTGTTGGGAAAGTTCTCTCGAAGGGGTGGTTGAATAAGAAGGGGGTTAGGAGTGAGGGGTGAAGAGGGGGCTTATGTAAAATAGTCCAGGGCATAGTGACCTAATGAGGTGGTATTTGTTGATGGATTAATGAAGAGGATTTTTAAATTGGGAGGGGTTTACTTTTCTCATTACCAAAGTGAATAACTGGGAAGGGGAGGCATCAGATAGTCATAATAATGGCAGGGGACTCCTGCCCTTTGCCTATGTTGGAATCAGGTGAAATTCCACATATTGTATAAAGGTTTGGGATTTGAGGACATCTCTGGAAATAATACTTGAAAAATAGACGGGAGGGGCATTAGTGCAGTGGGTGGAAGGGAGCAAGGAAGGCAGCGAAGGCTGTAGTGAGGGAAAGGAATGAGTGTGCTCGACCGGCCCACTACAGTGTTCCCAGGTGGGAGTTTATGAGTCAGGGAAAAACTGCCTAGAGTTCAAAATTTTCCTCCTCACCATGATTTTGGAAAACTAGGTAGCAAAATCCATGGAGTATAGATACACTGTTGAGAATTAGAGTGAAGATAGCCTGTGTCAAGGATTGAGGAGAAGGTATTTGAGACCCAGTTCCTGACACTTAATTGGTGGCTTGGTTGCTCTGTGACCTCTCTACTGTCATTATAGGATGTGGAGCTTTTAACTAGAGTTTGCTTTCACAGCCTCACGGAAGACCTGAGACTCGAGAGCAAACACAGAGCAGTAGTGTATAAAACTTCCCTTAGGACTTCCACAATGTGAGTTTGAGTATTTCTGTGTATTTTAGAAATATGAGTTAGAAAGTTCCACTTAAAGAAATTTAAGAATAATATTTTATACTTAGTTATTTTTATTGACATAAGCAGATATTGTATAATGTGTGTTCTAGATGGAATCTGTAAATCGGTTATAATTGCCTGTTTCTTTTAGCACCAGCCATTAGACAACCTAAAAGTATGTACAAAGGGTCTCTCCCTGGATAATAAGTTCTTTGCTGGCTGCCAGAGAGTTTCCAAGTAAAACGCCATCAAAGCAAATCTTGAAAACACCCAAATTGCTTGACTGTAAAATTTCATTTAAATGAATATATTGCTGTAATAACCCTAACCCTTATATTTACCAAGCACTCAACATGTAGTATCATAGTCCCATAAGATTCCCCCCAAATACTTATTTGTTATTATTTTCTCTCTGTCTCTTTACTCTCTCTCTCTCTCTCTCTCAAACCCAGAGGAAGCAGCGGGCTCAGAGTTGTAGTGAGTTGCTTCAGGTCACATAGTTACTAAGTTGCTGAGTCAGGAATTTGATTGTGAACATTAAGCCTTTTGAACATCAAGGAGTGCTCTCTGATCTAAGGTTTTAAGATGTTTTTGCACATTGTCCTTTTGTTGCTTCCCTTTTAGTTTATGGGAATATCCTTTCCCTATGCCCTAATTCTTGGGGTCACTGCCTGTTCTTGCTGGTCCGGCTTTCCTCCATGCATAGGTCTGAATTATGATCTGAGTCCCAGTCTTCATCCTGTGGCAAAGCAGGATTATTGCCTGTCTTGAGTAAAGTAGGTGGTGCTTTCTCCCACCCTAACGTTTTGGAAAATTCATCCAAAAAAGAGTTCACCCTTTCTCTTGAGATTTCTCTTGAGATTGGGCCATAAGTGGCCATCATGAACACTGATCCCAGCACAGTTTAACTTAACGTGCTATTGGTGAGAAGGAGAAAACATATCCATTCCTTATTCAGAAAAAAAAAAAAAAACAGGGCTAAATATGTATATTTGTTAGGAAAAAACCTCAAAGATATTATCTCTAAAACAACCATCCTCGGGAATATTAAAAACTCAGCTACCTGGGGAACCTAGAAAAAGGTTGTATTTAGGACTGAAAATACGAAGTATGAAAAGAAAAATTCTTGACAGAGTTGGCAAAATCACTTAGGGGGGAGTTTTTGAAAATAACACAATAACATAATAAGAAGTATATGAAACCATAGATGTTGTAGTTACCAACCAAGGGAACTCAAGGGAACTACCACCAAGGTCAAGGAACAGTATTGCCAGGGGCGCCTGGGTGGCTCAGTGGGTTAAAGCCTCTGCCTTTGTCTCAGGTCATGATCCCAGGGTCCTGGGTTTGAACCCCACATCAGGCTCTCTGCTCTTCAGGGAGCCTGCTTCCTCCTCTCTCTGCCTGCCTCGCTGCCTACTTGTGATCTCTGTCAAATAAATAAAAATCTCAAAAAAAAAAAAAAAAAGAAACAGCATTGCCATCTTCTTGAAGCCTCTTTCAGAACACCAAGTTCTCCCTTGCTCTCTGTAAAGGTGATTTTTAGAATAAATTCTTTTTTTTTTTTTTAAGTTTTGATACCTAAGTTTATTTATACAATAAATATATGTTTGTAGTATGTATATATACATGTAGTTTATATGTGGTATATATATATATAGTTTGTGTAATTATGGCATATAAGAATATATATGGGGTATGTGTACATGTATATGTAAATATCTTAAGCAATATATATATTTTTTTCTTAAGCAATATTCTAATTAGAGAATGTATCAGCAACATTTATGAACGTTTCAAGATCAGGCAACCTTACTCATCTTTACGTATCTGCTACCTAGCACAGACCCTGAAACTTAACGAGGATGTAATAGCTTGCAATAAATTTGTGTTGAGCAAATAAATTATAAATTGTTAATTAAGAGTTCATTATTTCCATCTGTCTTTCAGAGATGATTTTGGTTCTGTGATGGAATAATATATAGAGATATAAATTGATTTTTTTTTTCATTTCATAAACCATTTCCTCCCTTTGAACAGTTATGCATTCTCTCTTCATTGCCTTAGGGAAGGGAAGGAGCTAAATTAGATTACAGAAGTGGTAAATCTTTGGCTAATCTATTTCTATTTCTAGGAGTCAATAATAAACACTGGATTTGGAAGATTAAAGTTTTTGTTTTGTTTTTTCTCCTGAGTCTCAGTTCCAGAGAAGGAAGAAGATAAGAAGGTAAATAGAGACTAGGTGTGAGGGAGGCTGTCACAAAAAATGAGAGGTGACACTGCGCTGTTTGCCTTCCTTGACAGCAACCCTGGGAGGATTACTGACAGTTCAGAAAGGCTTGTGGGCTCTGAAGCGGAGGGGGCCTGTGCCCTAGTGTGCTGGACCTGCTTTGTCCCAGCTTATGAGAGCCAGCTGTGAAATTTTTAGGAGTTTTGCAAGCTTGTTGGTGACACATTGGTAACTTTAAATCAGTCAGGGTAAGAGGTTTGCTATCTGGAAACTGGCTAGTGCTACAAACCAGTCCTCTACTCCACCCTGCAGAGCCACTTATTAAACATCGATCAGCACCCCACTGAATCTGTGCCTCCCTTCCCAGGTGGCACCTGGGAATGTAGATGGACTGCCGAGGACCAGTCATATTCTGCAATTTCACATCAAGTGCAACATTTATGGTGTGATCAGTCAACTTCCTGCAGTCCTGCCTATCTCTCTCTCTGCCACAGGCAGGAGTAGAACAATTTCCCATACACCCAAAAGCAGGACAGAAGTAGTAAAGTATCTCAGCCAATGCTAAAAACTGACCTGAGGCCCCGGAGTGGATGGGAGAGCAGATGACTGTTTTTTGAGCTCCTTTAGAAAGGGCATGGCAATGACTGAGTAAGGGCCAAGTTTAAAGGGTCTTGAAGTTGAGGCCAAAGGATGGTGTGCCAGTAACCTGAGTGATGAGTGACCCAGAACTGGGTAAGCAGTGTGCATCTCAGAAATGCTGATGTTGACAGATGACAACCCACATCTCCAGCCACTCTCTTCACCCGAATATCTTGGCAGAACTCTGTAAGCCCCTGGAACTTAAACTTGGTCCCAGGGAAAAAGGAGGACAAATAAGGGTTGGAATTAGGGTGAAGTGTGCGAGCACCCACCTTGGGTACAGAATTCAATGGGGTGCCCAAAAAATTAGAGGAAAGCATCTTGGTAAAGGGAAATAAAGGGAAGGTGAGTAAAAATGTTAATTGAGAATGGTTTTTGCAGTGGACATAATGAAGTACAAAATCCACATGTCTA
Organism: Martes martes; assembly: GCF_963455335.1. NCBI lineage: Eukaryota > Metazoa > Chordata > Mammalia > Carnivora > Mustelidae > Martes > Martes martes. The sequence goes on along the minus strand of NC_137888.1, from coordinate 25,226,502 downwards.
TTTGTAAATGTACATTTGTAGTAGAAGTCACCCACATGATTCCCCAGCAAAACCCCAAGTGAGCAAAGAATTTAATCTCTTTGTTTTTTTTTTTTTCATTTATGGATGTGCTTATGTATTTCTTTTCTTTTTCTTTTTTTAAATTAACATATAATGTATTATTTGCTTCATGCGTACAGGTCTGTGAATCATCAGTCCTTGGACCAGTTGATTACCAGTGAGTTTCTTTGTGACATACAGTGTCTCTGTAAAGGATCTTCTTATATGATAAATGCGGCACTTACTAGATTTATGAAATCTCAGCTCTCCTTCTCCCCACCTCCATGTTTGCCTTCACTCTGTTGCCCTTTCCTCTGTTCAGGGAGCTCTGCCATTCTGTGCCCATTGCTTGGTTAGGAATGTGAAGGGTGAAATCAAATTGATTTCTATTCTGTTTTCTTTGCTTTTCTTCTTCAAAATGCTAAGCCTCTAAGGGAATAAAAAGGCAGAGCTGGGATGGGAGGAGAATTGAACTTTTCCAGACAGAGAGCAAAATTTCAGATGAATTTGTGGAGTCTGTGGTTAAAGGTATCTATGCCTTGTTCTTTAGGATGCCACATGTTTCTGCTTCCTGGTTGGGTCCTCCTGACTCATACACTATGCTGCCTACAGTTTAATCATTAGTGGCTGATATACGTATATAGGACCCCTCAGAACACTTAGTAGGACTATTTTCCTAGAGTTTCATATTTGGAGGCAATGACCACATGGCCTGTCTGGAAATGGGGCACCTCAGACAGTCATGCAGATGACCTGTAACCCAGCATGGTATGGACATGAAATAACTCTTAATTCTCAGGAGTCTCTCAGAAGTAGCAGAAATTGTATTGGTCCTGAGAAGAACATGCAGACAGAGAAAGAGATTTGTTATGAAGAATTAGATTACACAATTATGGAGGATTATAGCAGATGATGTTGAGTCCAAAGTTTGCAGTGAGTTTAGGCAGGCTAGAGACACAGTGGTACAGAGGAAGTCTGAAGCCAGTCTGCTGGAGAATTCCCTCTTGCTCAGGCCTTGTGGGCCTTCTTGTTCTCTTCATGCCTTCAGCTGATTGGACGAGGCCCACCCACAGTATGGAGGGCAAACTGTCTCTCTCAGAGTTCACCCATTTAAATGTTAACGTCGTCCAAAAAACACCCTCCAAGTTGATACACAAAATTAACCATCACAGAGGATGTTTGGCAGAAATGATATGGCCCTTTTACAAGCTGGGCCTCTGAGCCCTCTCATGCACAATCCTTGATGCTCGCTTTCTTTCACAAAGGGAGACAGAGGGGAGGCAGAACATCTAGAATAGGATTCCAAGCCCTGCTGGATGAAGGAGCCTCTAGATGGAAGGAGGCTGGGTCTCGGAAAAACTAGGTGAAACAGAGCCTTCATTCCACCTCTGTCTCTCATTGAAGTGTGACATGTGTGAGATAGAGGCAGATGTTGGGTTCAACGTGAGGATTTTGGAAGTTGTTTATTCAACTGAGAGGTAGGAATTCTTTGGAGAGTATTAACTCAGGGTTAAGACATTTTAGGGATAGGAATTATAAAAAGAATCGTCTGGAGCCCAAGACACTATGAAGTCTGGGGTAATCGAGTGTATTAGTTGGGAGACTTGAGCAACCAGACTGCAGGGAGGGGGCGCTGGGGCCCTGGAAGAAGGAGGAAAGCATTGAAGTTAACCCCCAGGTGCTCTGTTCCATGCTCTGAGGGCAGCTTCAGGAAAGCCCACCTGATGCGACCCCTAGTGGTTACTCGCAGCCATAATTCGACATGTATTGGAGCAGTGACTGCCCCAGAAAATCTGAACGCCCATTCTTAGTTCCTTCACTTTACAATTTTAGAACTTTTGAACTGTGCAGGCAGAGAGCTCTTGATACATATTAATGGTTAGATCGCTCAGGGGGGGAAGGAGTGAGGATGAATGCACCTAGGCCAGTTTCCTAGGAGCTGACTTTTATGCTGTGTAAATTTGGTCACACTTAAGAATCAGAGAGAGGATCATAGGGTAGATAAAGAGAATTACATGATTCATTAGCTTCTCAACAGGCTTTTGGCATAATTCAGAAAGAGCGCAGAGAAGATTCTGAAGAAATCTTGTTGAATAAATAAACTTGGAACTACTGACTATGTGATTTCCTTCTCTGTTTTTGTGAATTGGGAAAAAGATTTAAATTGTAGAAACAGCAATATTTCCAGCAAAATAATCCACAAATTTTAAATTCAACTGCAAATAGAAGAGTACATTTATTTATAATCCATTTGAATGATTCCTCTTTTGGGGTTTTGTTCAGTGTATTTTATACTGGGAATCCAGGATGGTAAGTAGGTAACACATTTTCTGAATACTTTGTAAGTCAATGATGGTTTGTTCCATGTTCGTTGTCTATAAAAGGTAAATAGAAGACCCAGTAACTTGTATTGATTAACTTGGAAGTTTAATATTGTAGTGCTTAGAAGTTATTTGAAGTGTTTAGAAGACAACTTGTATTGCAATCATTATTATTTTGTGACTTGATCTAATCAGTTTCAATAAACATAATATAGTGAGAACATCAGAAAGTATCCAATTAGTAGATGTAATAATTCTTGACTCAAGAGGGCAGCAAAACTGCACAGCTCAGTTCTCAGAGGTCAGGAGGAAAATCTTAAAAGGCAGTTCACAGACATTTTTTGACCTGATCATTCACATCAGTCCAACTAATGAAAGATAGCATCGTGCTGAAATTTGTATTGGCATTTTATGGAAGTTTAACCTCTCCTTTGTGAAACGAAAGAAAATCTTTTTTTTTTTTTTTTTTTTGGTCCTGGTTTAGAGAAAAGAACTATACTTGCTTGAGATATCCAAATGCATTGTTTAAACCAGGCTAAATGCAGTTTATATAAGGTACTGTGGATAATGAAATAAGAGTTTCTCCCCCCACCCCCAGTTACTTGATTTGTGATCACATAATGGTTGTGCTTCTTTTTATTGGAGCTGTTTTGGAAATTATCTTTCTATCCATGATCTGTATGTACCAGGTAGAAAGATCTTCAAAAATACATATAACCCGGAGTGAAGAAAACTTGAAAACTTGCCCTAGGATGAATAGGGAAATGGAAGGGTGTTGAACATTTCTCTGCCCACCTCTGCAGAGGGGATTTGGTCTTTCCTAGAGTGGATGACAGATGAGGTTTGTTTCTAGCATTTATCACATCTCCTTTCAGTACCTTCTCTGTTCCTGGTTCTCCAGATGCCATTCTTTCACCTCGAAGGAGGTCAAGTGATCCTGGAAAGGTGTAACCTAATAATGATTCAGAATCTTTCCTCTCTCTTGTGTATTTATATCTGTTAAGGATTTGTGAAGATTAGAATGTTTTCAAGGTGTAAAGGAATGGCTCATAGAATGGTAGCATCCTGGTCCTTAACAGGTTTATTCTTTGTATACAGTAGGCATTCAATAAATAGTTACTAAATGAATGAATAAAGATCTAGAAAGATAAATAAAAGTTGTAGCTGCTCTTCTGTCCGTCCAAAGTACAGAATAGAAATTCTCTTTCTTTTTGTGAGGCTAAACTTTGATGGGAGGAAAATTTAGTTTATTGTAATTGGAAGCAGCACAGGTAGATTCAGGCAGAATATTCGATGATTCTTCATTACATTATATTGAATAGGTTAACTAGGAGCCAAAGCAGCTTTAATAGCATGGTTGTCACCATGAACAAACTTAAAGTCTAAATTCAAAAGATTGTTCTCATCTTTCAACTCTTAAGGTAACTAAGAATTGGATTTTGTGAGAATTTAATTCATCTTTATCAAGGACTTATTGTTTGCAAATCCCTGTGCTACTTCTGTATTGAAATTTACCACACAGAGTAAAAAGAATAAACTATACCTCCATCTTCAATGAATTTGTAATCTCCCCAGAGTCCCAAGACAAGCAAACATGAAAACATTGGTAACCGTAAAAGGTATAGATCACTAATGCAAATGAGTGAGTGACATGCCCCTGGATTAAAGGGTTCTGAAGAAGAGGAGGCAATATAAGTTCGAGACCCTGGGGAAGGCTACACACTAAAGGGGATCTCCAGCTTACAGTGTTTTAAAGTATGTCACTTTTTGCTTTAATTGTAAGGCAAGAATATATTATCTGGTCCCCTTTAATTTTTATTGTTATAACATTTTTTTCAGGAATACCTCACATTATCTCTATGTTCTGTAGTGTTGACTGGCAAAATCTATATATCTTTTCTTTTTGATTTCTCTTATCACTCCTAATATTCCATTTCCCATTTATATTATCATCAAAAGAAGTGTATGTGTATATGTTTTCTTTTGTGTTGTTTTCTAAAATTCAAAATTATATATTTAAAATAATTTTGTGATTTTATATACACAATTTTTTTATTTGCATATGCACAGAGTAAGAAAGTATATAGTCTTATCTTTTTAAAAATTTTTTTTATAGTCTTTAAATGGCCAAAAATGCCACAATGTATTTTATTTATTTATTTATTTATTTATTTTAAATATATATATTTTTTATTCTGCTAGTTAGTACTTTGGGTGTTATTCCTATTTTTAAAATTTGGAAGCTGAGAGATGAGAGGTTACGCCAACCAACAAATGTTTATTGAACATCTTGACTGGGTCTTGGGCAGCCCTTAGTGATAAGGGGAACAAAAGAAGTAGTGATTATTTGGAATATTTTAGGAATATCTCCTGAGACCAGATTTTCATGTGCCACTAGAGAATGTGAGTTTTCTCATGTACTTTATTCTTGATGGCCATGAGAGTAGAGAATAACAAAGTTCTACTGAGATTTTAGACCTCCTACTAATAGAAGCAGCAGCATCTAATCTTTAATGAGAACTTATCAGTTTTTACATATTTACTCATTTAGTCATTAAGACAACTATATGATATAATCATGTTAACATAACCCTCAAATAAGGTTATGTAGGGAAAAAATAAGTAATTTGCTAATGGTCACCCACTTTATAAGTGGTAAACCATGTATTTGAACCCAGGTAGTTTGTCTCTAGAACAGACACTATTTACCACATTTACCTTTCATTTCTTTGTATTTCCTCTATATTGCCCACCAAACTCACTGTAGTTAAGGACATGGTGTGCCTTAGAGAAATTAAAAAATTCTTTATGTCAGAGATATTCAGATTTGTTTGGAAATAGGCACACATCAAGAATTTAAATGATAGGGAGTGGGCCAAGATGGTGGAGGAGAAGGGGAACCTGTTTCAACTGGTCCCCTGAATTGAGCTGGATATCTACCAGCTGTTGCTGTATACCCACAAAATCAGCCTGATATGTAAGAAGCTGTATCAGTATCTATGCCAATAGAATATCTCTGGCAGCTGGTTTTGAGGTGTGAAGTGGGGAACCATGATTCTGTGGGCAGATATTGGAAGATAAACAGAAGGGAGGAGAGCAGTCATAAGCGCTGGTGCTGGGAAGGTGAAATAACACAGGGAGTGCAAAAGTGTTTGGTGCTGGGGACCGGACACAGACTCGAAGACTAGTAGTGGTGGGGAGAGGACTTTAGGGCAGCCCCCTAGATTGAAACCTGGAGCTGCAGGGGTATGTGTGTGAACTGGCTGGTGGTTTTAGAAGCACAAAGGGCAGAGATGTGCCTGGACCTGGAAGTGAGGGCTGGGAGTGCTGCTATGGGGCACACAACCCAGGACATTGTGGTTTTTAGTAGCACAGACAAAAACAAAGTGTGGCCTGGAGGGCTTTCTGGAGAACAGACTGCAATCTCTCTGTTCTGAAACAGGGGATTGGACTGGGTCACTTCTGCTCTGACTCTTAGAAGAGATGCAGAAAGCTGCCAGGGAAAGCCACCAGAGACCAAAAGCCCCCCAAAATAAGTTTTCACTGAGCCCATCCCTCCCACCAGAGGGGGCAGGGCAATTCTGCCCAAACAGTTTGCCTGAGTAACAGGGCAGCAAGGCCCACCCCACAGAAGACTGGCTGAAAGAACAAGGGGCCAACAACCTTAAGGTCCCTGTAAAACAAATGCATCTTGCTTGGGTTGTGGTCAATAGTTTGGATTCTATACATTCCCTCAACCATCTCTCACCAGAATGACTAGGAGAAGAAACACCAACATAGGAAAAATTCAGAGACTGTGACCTCTGCCATAGAACTAATAGATATGGGCATCAGAAAGATGTTGGAAATAGAGTTCAGGGTAACAGTTATGTAGACAATAGCTAGGTGGGAGAAAACCAGTAATGGCAACATAGATTCTAAGGGCAGAAGTGAGAGCTGATCTAGCAGAACTTAAAAATACTATAAGTGAGATCCAATCTAATCTAGATACTCTAACAGCTACGGTAAATGAGGCAGAGGAATGAATTAGTGATCTAGAAGACAAACTAATAGAAAAGAAGGATCAGGAGGAAGCCTGGAACAAACAGTTTAGAAAACAATAGACTTAGAGAAATAAATGACACCATGAAATGTTCCAATGTCAGAATTATTGGAATCCCTGAGGGGGTGGAGATGAGAGAGAGAGAGAAAGAGAGAGAGAGCTAGAAGATATAGTTGAGCAAATCCTAGCTGAGAATTTCCTTAGTCTGGGGAATGAAATAAGTGTGTTGTAGAGGCAGAGAGAACACCCCACAAGATCAAGGAGAACAGACTGACCACCCAACATGTGATAGTGAAACTTGCAAATCTTAAAACCAGGAAAAACATCTTAAGGGAAGCTAGGGGGAAGAGATTCTTTACATAAAGAGAGAAGAACATCAGAATAATGTCAGACCTGTTCACAGAAACCTGGCAAGCCATAAAGGGCTGGAAAGACATATTCAGGGTACTAAATGAGAATAACATGCAGCCAAGAATACTTTATCCAGCAAGGCTGTCATTTGGAACAGATGGAGAGAGAAAGAGTTTCCCCAGACTGGCAAAAACTGAAAAGAATATGTGACCACTAAGCTGGCCCTTAATAATAAGGGGGGTTCTATAAAAGAAGAAAGACCCTGAGAGATATACTCTGATATAGAAATATAGAAAGACCCTGATATAGAATAGAAATTTACAGAGACAATCTATAGAAACAACGACCTCATAGACAACATGATGACAACAAAAACACATTTTCCAATAATCATTCTCAATGTGAATGGCCTCAATGCTCCCGTGAAACAGCACAGGGTTGCAGATTGGATAAAAAGGCAGGACCCACCCATATTCTGTCTACAAGAGACTCATTTTGAGCCTGAAGTTACATCCATACTGAAAGTCAAGAGATAGAGAACCGTCTTTCATGTCACTGGACCTCAGAAGAAAGCTGGGATGGAATTCTCATATCAGACAAATTAGATTTTAAGCTAAAGACTGTAGTGAGAGATACTGAAGGACACTTCCATCATTCTTAAAGGGTCTATAGAACAAGAAGATCTAACAGTTGTAAATATCTATGCCCCCAGCATGGGAGCATCCAACTACATAAGCCAAGTGTTAATAAAAATAAAGAGACATATTTATAATATGTTAATTGTAGGGGATCTTAACACTCTACTCTCAGCAATGGACAGATCATCTAAGCAGAAAATCAACAAATAAACAAGAGCTTTGAATGACACCCTGGACCAGATGGACCTCATAGATATATACAGAGCATTCTACCCTAAAACAAGAGAATACTCATTCTTCTCGAAAGCACATGGAACTTTCTCTAGAATATACTGCATACTGGGTCACAAATCAGGTCTCAACCGATACCAAAAGATTGAGATTTTTCACTGCATATTCTCAGACCACATGCTTTGAAACTGGAACTAAATCACAAGAAAGAGTTTGGAAGAAATTCAAACTTGGAAGCTAAAAACCATCCTGCTCAAGAACATTTAGGTCAACCAGGAAATCAAAGAAGAGCTTAAACAATTCATGGAAACCAATGAGAATGAAAACACATAGGTCCAAAACCTATAGGATATGGCAAAGGCGGTCCTAAAGAGGAAATATATAGCCATCCAAGCTATCACTCAGAAAAACAGAAAAATCCTGAATACATGAACTCTTTATACCCTAAAGAACTGGAGAATCAACAACAAATTAAGCCTAACCCATGCATGATAAAGAGATCAATGAATTAGAAACCAGAGACACAATAGAACACATCAACGAAACTAGAAGCTGGTTCTTGGAAAGAATTAATAACATTGATAAACCGCTGGCCAGACTAATGCAAAAGAAAAAAGAAAGGACCCAAGTTAATAAAATTATGAATGAAAGGGGAGAGATCACAACTAACAACAAGGAAATAGAAATAATTATCAGTAATTATTACCAATAGCTATATGCCAATAAGTTAAGCAACTTGGAAGAAATGAATGCATTCCTGGAAACCTACAAACTTCTAAGACTGAAGCAGGTAGAAATTGACAACCCAAATAAACCAATAACTAGTAACAAGATTGAAGCAGTGATCAAAACCTCCCAAAAAACAAGAGACCAGGACTTAATAGATTCCCTGGAGAATTCTACCAAACATTCAAAGAAGAAATAGTACTAATCTCTTGAAACTGCTTCAAAAAACCAAAATAGAAGGAAAGCTTCTAGGCTCTATGAAGCCAGCATTACCTTGATCCCCAAACCAGGCAAAGACCCCATCAAAAAGGAGAATTTCAGACCAATATCCCTGATGAATATGGTTGCCAAGATTCTCAACAAGATCCTAGCTAACAGTATCCAACAGTACATTCAAAAGATTACCCATCATGACAGGGTGGGATTTAGCCCTGGGATGCAAATGTGGTTCAACATTTTCAAATAAATCAGTGTGATAGAACAAATTAATAGGGGAAGAGAGAAGAACCACATGGTCCTCTCAATTGATGCAGAAAAAGCATTTGACAAAATACAGCATCCTTTCCTGATTAAAAATCTTCAGAGTATAAGGATAGAGGGAACATTCCTCAACTTCATAAAATCTATCTATGGAAAACCCACAGCGAATATCATTCTCCATGGGGAAAAGCTGGCAGCCTTCCCATTGAGATCAGGAACACAACAAGGACACCCATTCTTGCCACTGGTGTTTAACATAGGACTACAAGTCCTAGCAACAGCAGTCAGACAACAAAAAGAAATACAAGGTGTTCAAGCTGGCAAAGAAGAAGTCAAACTCTCTCTTTTTGCAGATGACATGATACTTTATATGGAAAACCCAAAAGACTCCACCCTCAAACTACTAGAACTCATACAGCAATTCAGTAATGTGACAGGATACAAAATCAATGCACAGAAATCAGTTGCTTTCTTATACACTAACAATGAAACTGTGGAAAGGGAAATTAGAGAATCGATTCCATTTACAATAGCACCAAAACCCATAAGATACCTTGGAATAAACCTAACAAAAGAGGTAAAGGATCTGTACTCTAGGAACTACAAAACACTGATGAAAGAAATTGAAAAATACACAAAAAGGGGGGAAAACATTCCATGCTCATGGAACAGAAGAATAAAGTTTGTTAAAATGTCCATGCTGCCCAGAGCAATCAATACTTTCAATGCCATCCTGATCAAAATACTATCATTTTTTCAAGGTGGTGGAACAAATAATCCTAAAATTTGTATAGAACCAGAAAAGACCCTGAATCGCCAAGGAGATGTTGAAAAAGAAAAACAAAACTGGGGGCATCACGTTACCTGATTTCAAGCTTTACTACAAACCTGTGATCACCAAGACAGCATGATACTGACACAAAAACAGACACATAGACCAGTGGGTCAGAGTAGAGAGCCCAGATACGGACCTTCAGTGCTATGGTCAAGTAATCTTCAACAAAGCAGGAAAGTGGAAAAAAGACAGTCTCTTCAATAAATGGTGCTGGGAAAGTTGAACAGAGAGGAGAGGGGTGGGGGGATGAGTTGGCCCAGTGATGGATATTAAGGAGGCCATGTATTGCATGGAGCACTGGGTGTTGTATGTAAACAATGAATCTTGGGACACTACATTAAAAGCCAATAATGTACTGTATGGTGACTAACATAACAATAAAAAATAATAATAAATATAAATAAATTAAAGAATATTTAAATGACAATATTGAATTATTTTTGATTACAAAATATATACAAGTATGGGATGCAGGGTCCACGGAAATTAGGAAGGGGTGTGACTGAGAATGTATGTGGAGTAGTAATCTTTGGAGAGGGGAAGGGAAACATCTTACATTATAATTTTGGGAAGGAAGGATAGACATAGATATATAGATGCATTAACATATGTACAGGAGTTGACAAAAGACAAGAGTTTGAAGGTCCCATTGCCTCAATTTCCCATTGATGTCAGGCAGTCATCTGTTAAAGCAAAAGAAGGGAGAGGGACAAGTAAAAGTGAGTAAAGAAGAAATTTTGAACTAGCCCTAGAGAGGAGCAACCCTGTTGGGGTTATAGGATTGCTGAATATGTAGGGCCCAGTTAAAATTAGACTGCATGAATTTGTAATGTGTACAGCCTGAATGGCTCTCTCCCTCTCTTGGCAGTGTTCAGTGACCTGAGGACAGGCAGAAAAAGCTCACAGTGAGGGTGATCTAGGTTTGTGGTTTTTATGGATTAAGTTATTTGCCCAAAGTCATACTTCTCGTTCTCTTTCTGATCGGTTCTCATTTTTTTGTTTGTTTGTTTGTTTTGTTTTTGTTTGTTTTCATTAAAAATACAATGTTTACCCGTGGACACATTTTATATTCTTGTGATTTTGATAATCTTCATATTGGCTTGAAATTCATCTCTCTAACCACTGGAGCCTAGACTTCTTTTTACACTTGACTCTTATAAACTGTGATTTTAGTTTTTGGGTAACTTTCCTACTTTCTCGCCTTTTTCATTTTGACAGATTTTTCAAATAACTTTTATTGGTGGAAAAGTTTTCTGTGGTTCTTTATGAAAGTTTGTCACCTCATTTAATTCAGTAGTCCAGATCATCAGCAATCGTTACTAAGTGACAAATACATGCCAGGTGCTGTGCGGAAGGCCAAGGATAAAAAGATAAATGGAAGACTGTAGCTGGAAGGTATAAACAGAACTGATGTACAATATCAGAAGAAGTATAACTTGAAGCCTCTTAAGCTGCTCAAATGTGTATAACTTGTGTTCTAGTGGGTGTTACTCTCATTTGTTATTGAGGAACCCAGCTCTCTGAAAAAAATCTCCTCTTCCTCTCCTCTCCCTCCCCTCCAATCTGTACATGTGGATTATTGCATTTACTTTTATCATATTTGGTTGATCACTGCTTTGGTCTTTACTGATGAAACTGATCCTAGTTGTTGACACTGTTTTATCCCACTAGTCACTGTAGTCTCTCTACTGGATTTTGCCACTTTGCGCAGAAATGCTGCCACATCTGGGGTACCCAGGTGCCTCAGTTAAGCGTCCAACTCTTGATTTTGGCTCAGGTCATGATCTCAGCGTTGTGAGATCGAACCCTACATTGAGGCCTGTGTCACCCAGATTCTCTCTCCCTCTCTCTGTTGCTCCCCACCCTTAAAAAAAAAAAAAGAGAGAGAAAAGAAAAGAAATGCTGCCACATCTATTGGTCATGCCAAGTTCTTACTGCTATACTGGAAACTTTGAGTGTTAAAGATGATTGCTGTTCTATTTTGACAAGAAGGCAAAGTTCTGTTTTCTGATTTTCAGGTTACATTTATTTAGAGGAGAAACAATGCAGTGTGTGTTATGACTGTCAATTGATATGGAAATCTGTAACTATTGTGTACATATAGTATGTACGAGTCCCGATTTTAAATGAGATCAGTTGAAGCCTACATTTTATGCTTTGTGAAAGTCTGAGCTCTTCCCCAAACACCCAGAGGCATATGGACATGTGGGCATCTTGGATTCCAATTTATTGTCTTTGTTGGAATTTTGTTTCTATGCTGTCTGATTTTGTTTTTATTTTATGTTATTATTATTTTTAAAGATTTTATTTATTTGACGGAGAGAGAGAGAAAGAGAGAGAGAGCACAAGCAGGGGGAGAGGGAGAGGAAGAAGCAGACTCCCTGCTGAGCAAGAAGCTTGATGCAGGGCTAAATCCTAGGACCCTGGGATCATGATCTGAGCTGAAGGCAGATGCTTAATCGACTGAGCCACTCAGGCAACCTGATTTTGTTTTTAAAAAGGCATTATTTAAATATGACACACTGCTCCTTATCAATATCTACAAAGAAGCTATCCTCACACAATCCTGAAAATTTACTGGTGGGAAATGGGGAGAAATGCTTACGATTTGGAAAAGTAAGCAAAGTTGAACATTATAAATTCTATTGAAAAAAGTCTGCCATTGGGCGTTTTTCACCATCCAAACTTATATCATTCTTTCTTCTTTCCCTTCTCTACCTCTCACTTCTCCTATTCCATTTAGAAGGAAATACATTGCTCACATTGTCCCATGAATAAAAGGCAGTATTCATTTTGGTTGCCTTGAGTTTTTCCTTCAGAATCTCTCCCTTTACCCCATGAGCTTTATCAAACAAGACCTTTTCCCAAACAGTTTTCTCCTGAGGTAGAATTCTGGAGTTGGGGCACCTGGGTCGTTCAGTTGGTTAAGCATCTGCTTTCAGCTCAGGTCCTGATCTCAGGGTCCTGGGATCGAGCTCTGCATCAGGCTCCCTGCTCAGGGGGATGTCTGCTTCTCCCTTGCCTTCTGTGCTCTCTCTCTTTCTGGTGCTAGATCTTGTGATCATAAAATGTATGGTCTCACAATTCCATGAATCCAAATGACATGGAAAAAAAAAAAACACCCATGGGTATATAAATTGGTACAACTACTTTGGGATAAAGTTTGGCAGGACCAGCTTCATGGGTAGTGACCTATGCAGCCAAAGAAGACCCTGTGTTTAAAGGGACCCCCCTCATTCTAATGTTCTACTGTTTGTCTTGCAGTTCTTTAATAATTTTTTAACAAAAGACTCCGAATTTTCATATTTCACTGGGCCTAGAAAGTTAGGTAGGTACTCCTGTAGGTTGGCATTACCCACCAAAGCTGAGCAAGTCCAGTGACCTGAGGATTTCACTCCTAGGTAAAAATCCACCTGAAACTCATACCCATTTTCACCAAAAGATATTACAGAAATATTTATCTAGGTAGGATTCATTATAGCCAAAAAGGGAAACAAAAGTCCCATTTCTATCAGCAATGAATGAACATGTAAATTGAGTTATATTCATACAAAGAAATATTTTATAGCAGAGAAAATTAATGACCTACTGCTACAAATTATAGTGGATTAATCTCATGAACATATTAGGGAAAAGAAGTAAGGCAGTTCAGGATTCCATGTATATAAAGTTTAGCAGCAAACAAAATTGTAATATTAGAAGAAAGTCTAGTGGCTGATTTGGGGGATCAGAGGGTTATAGTAATTGGGAGGGAACATTATGGAGGCTCCTGGGGTTCTGCTAATATTCTGTCTTTTTGACCTGTATGTAGGTTTACATGTGCATCACTTTGTAAAGCTATACATTTATGTTACACACTTTTTTTGATGTGTCTTATACACACACAAAAATAAAATAATAATACCTAAGATGATGTTGTTGCCCAGGGAAATTAGAGTCTATCTGTTATGAGCCAAGTAGAAGCTTTCTTAAATAATCTCTAATTTAAATAACTCATTTTATTAATAGATGCTGTTTCTTCCCATTGTAAAGCACTGTCAGATTCCCAAGACTCACGTATGTTTGTGTCTAGTAAGCCTCTGTCCTGTGTGCCCTTTTAATAAGCCAATAAGCTTTCATCTGAATAAGATAAGGACATCTCTGGTAATAGAAGTGTATTCATTCTACTTATGAACTGTTACTAAGGCTTTAATAGATTTTTCATGGAACTTCAGTACCAGCATGAAGGTGAACCTCAGGCGGGTCTGGGATAAGGAAGGAGAAAGCTGACACAAATTGCTTGCCATTTCTTATCTCTGCATCTTTATCGGCCTCCATTCATTTTTCTGTCTTGGTCTTATTTTTCTTATATTGCCAGTAACATATGGCTATTCCATAACTTTCAAGATTTTATGTCCCTTCAGTCCAAAAGGCAAGGCAAACTGATGTATCCTCAGACCTAATCACAAACTTTAGAAAGAGACAGTTTGGTTGCCTACATTGCATCAGGTTGCTATCTCTGGATCAGTTTGAATGGCTGGAAGAGGGTCACACAGTAGTAACAGCTTTACAATAATCCATTCTTTTTGATCCAAAAAGCTTGTTTCTAATGCTTACCATATGAGGACATACACAGATTAAGGGGCAGGACATCAGCACCTCTAAGTACACAGGATGGTGCCAATGCCCTATCTTTCTGATCAGTGAATTGGTCTTGACTCACGATGTGAAGGAAATATTGGCTCCGTCTCTTATGAAAAGGCAAAAAACACAGGAAGGATGTTCCTGTAAAACCTCCACTTATGAACAGCATGGCATTTCAAATGAATGGTTAAAAGGTTAATTTTTCAAGAAATCATGTTGGGACATTGGCTATCCATTTTGGGGGGAAAGTTGGTTTTCCTGCCATATGCCAGTCATTAAAAAAATGCAGGTAGATTAAGTATTTAATAATCTTACAAAGACTTTAAAAAAGCAAACAGACCCACAAAGACTGTCAATAGAATTTGTTTGTAAATATGGACAAAAGGGGTGGTTTTTAAATATTATACCAAAAAGACATAAAGGAGAAGATTGATAAATTTGATCACATTAGAGTTAAAAGCTTAACTTTAAGTAAAGATGTCATATACATTTTTATTTATTTGTATCTATTTATGTATTTATTTGTTTAAATTCCAGTATAGATAACTGCTCCTCATGATAAGTGTACTGCTAATCCCCTTCATCTATTTCACCCATGCTTCTACCCACCTCACCTCTGGTAACCATCAGTTTCCTCTCTATAGTTAAGAGTCTGTTTTTTGGTTTACCTCTTTTTTTTCTTTGTTTGTTTGCTTTGTTTCTTAAATTCTACATATGAGTGAAGTCATACGGTATTTGTCTTTTCTTTACTTACTTCTCTTAGAATTAGCCCCTCTAGATCAACATGTTGCAAATGCAAGATTTTGTTCTTTTTTATGGCTGAGTAATAACCTGTGTGTGTGTGTGTGTGTGTGTGACATCTTCCTTATCCATTCATCTATTGATGGACACTTGGATTGCATTCATAATTTAGCCATTGCAAATAATACTGTAATAATGGGGTGCATATATCTTTTTGAATTAATGTTTTTATATTTTTGGAGTAAATACCTAGTGGTGAGATTACTGGATTATAGGGTAGTTCTATTTTTTAACTTTTTGAAGAACATCCATACTGTTTTCCACAGTGGCTGCACCAGTTTGCATTCCTACCAGCAATGCACAAGGTTTTCTTTTAGGACACCATATAAATTTAAAGACAAAAGTAGTGATCAATTTTAAATGTCCCCTTAGGTAGTAGGTTGTGATCTCAATTTTTCAATCAATCATGAATCTAGGTGCTGCTGTGAAGGTGTTTTGAAGATGTTATTAAAGCCCATAACTAGCTGACTTTAAGTAAAGGTGATTATTTTAGATTATGTGAGTGGGCCTGATTTAATTCCTTGAAGGCCTTAAGACAGAAGTGAGATTTCCTTGAAGGAGAGGGAATTCTACCCCATGGATTGCAGCTTCAGTTCATTTGGAGAGACTTTTTAAAATTAATTAATTAATTAATTAATTTTAATAAACATATAATGTATTTTTATCCCCAGGGGTACAGGTCTGTGAATCATCAGGTTTATACATTTCACAGCACTCATCATAGCCCATACCCTCCCCAATGTCCATTTCCCCACCACCCTCTCCCGTCCCCCCTCCCCCCCGCAACCCTCAGTCTGTTTCTTGAGATTGAGTCTTTTATGGTTTGTCTCCCTCCCAATCCCATCTTTTCATTTTTTCTTTTCCTACCTCCCCCAACCCCCCCCGCCTTGCATCTCCACTTCCTCATATCAAAGAGATCATATGATAGTTGGCTTTCTCCGATTGACTTATTTCGCTAAGCATGATACCCTCTAGTTCCATCCACGTCGTCGCAAATGGCAAGATTTCATGTCTTTTGATGGCTGCATAGTATTCCATTGTGTATATATACCACCTCTTCTTTATCCATTCATCTGTTGATGGACATCTAGGCTCTTTCCACAGTTTGACTATTGTGGACATTGCTGCTATAAACATTCGGGTGCACGTGCCCCTTCGGAGCACCACGTTTGTATCTTTAGGATATATGCCCAGGAGTGCAATTGCTGGGTTGTAGGGTAGCTCTATTTTCAATTTTTTGAGGAACCTCCACACTGTTTTCCAGAGTGGTTGCACCAGCTTGCATTCCCACCAGCAGTGTAGGAGGGTTCCCCCTCTCCGCATCCTCGCCAGCATCTGTCATTTCTTGACTTGTTAATTTTAGCCATTCTGATTGGTGTGAGGTGGTATCTCATTGTGGTTTTGATTTGTATTTCCCTAATGCCGAGTGATGTGGAGCATTTTTTCATGTGTCTGTTGGCCATCTGGATGTCTTCTTTGCAGAAATGTCTGTTCATGTCCTCTGCCCATTTCTTGACTGGATTATTTGTTCTTTGGGTATTGAGTTTGATAAGCTCTTTATAGATTTTGGATACTAGCCCTTTATCTGATATGTCGTTTGCAAATATCTTCTCCCATTCTGTCAGTTGTCTTTTGGTTTGGTTAACTGTTCCCTTTGCTGTGCAAAAGCTTTTGATCTTGATGAAATCCCAATAGTTCATTTTTGCCCTTGCTTCTGTTGCCTTTGGCGATGTTCCTAGGAAGAAGTTGCTGCGGTTGAGGTCAAAGAAGGTTGCTGCCTGCATTGTCCTCAAGGAGTTTGATAGATTCCTGTCTCACATTGAGGTCCTTCATCCATTTTGAGTCTATTTTCGTGTGTGGTGTAAGTAAATGGTCCAATTTCATTTTTCTGCATGTGGCTGTCCAATTTTCCCAGCACCATTAGTTGAAGAGGCTGTCTTTTTTCCATTGGATATTCTTTCCTGCTTTGTTGAAGATTAGTTGACCATAGAGTTGAGGGTCTATTTCTGGGCTCTCTATTCTGTTCCATTGGTCTATATGTCTGTTTTTGTGCCAGTACCATATTGTCTTGATGATGACAGCTTTGTAATAGAGCTTGAAGTCTGGAATTGTGATGCCACCGACTTTGGCTTTCTTTTTCAATATTCCTTTGGCTATTCGAGGTCTTTTCTGGTTCCATATAAATTTTAGGATTATTTGTTCTATTTCTTTGAAAAAATGGATGGGATTTTGATAGGGATTGCATTAAATGTGTAGATTGCTTTTGGTAGAATAGACATTTTCACAATATTTGTTCTTCCAATCCATGAGCATGGGATATTTTTCCATTTCTTTGTGTCTTCCTCAATTTCTTTCATGAGTACTTTATAGTTTTCTGAGTATAGATTCTTTGCCTCTTTGGTTAGATTTATTCCTAGGTATCTTATGGTATTGGGTGCGATTATAAATGGGACTGACTCCTCAATTTCTCTTTCTTCTGTCTTGTTGTTAGTGTAAAGAAATGCGACTGATTTCTGTGCATTGACTTTATATCCTGACACTTTACTGAATTCCTGTATAAGTTCTAGCAGTTTTGGAGTGGAGCCTTTTGGGTTTTCCACATATAGTATCATATCATCTGCAAAGAGTGATAGTTTGACTTCTTCTTTGCCGATTTGGATGCCTTTAATTTCTTTTTGTTGTCTGATTGCTGAGGCTAGGACTTCTAGTACTATGTTGAACAGCAGTGGTGATAACGGACATCCCTGCCTTGTTCCTGACCTTAGCGGAAAAGCTTTCAGTTTTTCTCCATTGAGAATGATATTTGCGGTGGGTTTTTCATAGATGGCTTTGATAATATTGAGGTATGTGCCTTCTATCCCTACACTTTGAAGAGTTTTAATCAGGAAGGGATGCTGCACTTTGTCAAATGCTTTTTCAGCATCTATTGAGAGTATCATATGGTTCTTACTCTTTCTTTTATTAATGTATTGTATCACATTGATGGATTTGCGGATGTTGAACCAACCTTGCAGCCCTGGAATAAATCCGACTTGGTCGTGGTGAATAATCCTTTTAATGTACTGTTGGATCCTATTGGCCAGTATTTTAGTGAGAATTTTCGCATCTGTGTTCATCAAGGATATTGGTCTGTAATTCTCTTTTTTGGTGGGATCCTTGTCTGGTTTTGGGATCAAGGTGATGCTGGCCTCATAGAATGAGTTTGGAAGTTTTCCTTCTAATTCTATTTTTTGGAACAGTTTCGGGAGAATAGGAATTAATTCTTCTTTAAATGTTTGGTAGAATTCCCCTGGGAAGCCGTCTGGTCCTGGACTTTTGTTTGTTTGGAGATTTTTGATGACTGTTTCAATCTCCTTACTGGTTATGGGTCTGTTCAGGTTATCTATTTCTTCCTGGTTCAGTTGTGGTAGTTTATACATCTCTAGAAATGTATCCATTTCTTCCAGATTGTCAAATTTGTTGCCATAGAGTTGCTCGTAGTATGTTCTTATAATTGTTTGTATTTCTTTGGTGTTGGTTGTGATCTCTCCTCTTTCATTCATGATTTTATTTATTTGCGTCCTTTCTCTTTTCTTTTTGATAAGTCTGGCCAGGGGCTTATCAATCTTATTAATTCTTTCAAAGAACCAGCTCCTAGTTTTGTTGATTTGTTCTATTGTTTTTTTAGTTTCTATTTCATTGATTTCTGCTCTGATCTTTATGATTTCTCTTCTCCTGCTGGGTTTAGGCTTTCTTTGTTGTTCTCTCTCCAGCTCCTTTAGGTGTAGGGTTAGGTTGTGTATTTGAGACCTTTCTTGTTTCTTGAGAAAGGCTTGCACCGCTATATATTTTCCTCTCAGGACTGCCTTTGTTGTGTCCCACAGATTTTGAACCATTGTGTTTTCATTATCATTTGTTTCCATGAATTTTTTCAATTCTTCTTTACTTTCCTGGCCGACCCATTCATTTTTTAGAAGGATGCTGTTTAGTCTCCATGTATTTGCGTTCTTTCCAAATTTCCTCTTGTGATTGAGTTCGAGCTTCAGAGCATTGTGGTCTGTAAATATTCAGGGAATGATCTCAATCTTTTGGTACCGATTGAGACCTGATTTATGACCCAGGATGTGGTCTATTCTGGAGAATGTTCCATGTGCACTAGAGAAGAATGTATATTCTGTTGCTTTGGGATGGAATGTTCTGAATATATCTGTGATGTCCATCTGGTCCAGTGTGTCATTTAAGGCCTTCATTTCCTTGTTGATCTTTTGCTTAGAGGATCTGTCCATTTCAGTGAGGGGAGTGTTAAAATCCCCTGCTATTATTGTATTACTGTCGATGTATTTCTTTGATTTTGTTATTAATTGGTTTATATAGTTGGCTGCTCCCATGTTAGGGGCATAGATATTGAAGATTGTTAGGTCCTCTTGTTGGACAGACCCTTTGAGTATGATATAGTGTCCTTCCTCATCTCTTATTATAGTCTTTGGCTTAAAATCTAATTGATCTGATATAAGGATTGCCACCCCAGCTTTCTTCTGATGTCCATTAGCATGGTACATTTTTTTCCATCCCCTCACTTTAAATCTGGAGGTGTCTTCAGGTCTAAAATGAGTTTCTTGTAGGCAGCATATTGATGGGTTTGTTTTTTTATCCATTCTGATACCCTGTGTCTTTTGCTTGGGGCATTTGGCCCATTAACATTCAGGGTAACTATTGAGAGAGATGAATTTAGTGCCATTGTATTGTCTGTAGGGTGACTGTTACTGTATATTGTCTCTGTTTCTTTCTGATCTACTACTTTTAGGCTCTCTCTTTGCTTAGAGGACCCCTTTCAATATTTCCTGTAGAGCTGGTCTGGTGTTTGCAAATTCTTTCAGCTTTTGTTTGTCCTGGAAGCTCTTTATCTCTCCTTCTATTTTCAATGATAGCCTAGCCGGATATAGTATTCTTGGCTGCATGTTTTTCCCGTTTAGTGCTCTGAATATATCATGCCAGTTCTTTCTGGCCTGCCAGGTCTCTGTGGATAGGTCTGCTGCCAATCTAATGTTTTTACCCTTGTATGTTACCGACTTCTTTTCCCGGGCTGCTTTCAGGATTTTCTCTTTGTTGCTAAGACTTGTAAATTTTACTATCAGGTGACGAGGTGTGGACCTATTTTTATTGATTTTGAGGGGCGTTCTTAGCATCTCCTGGATTTTGATGTTTGTTCCCTTTGCCATATTAGGGAAATTCTCTCCAATAATTGTCTCCAATATACCTTCTGCTCCTCTCTCTCTTTCTTCTTCTTCTGGAATCCCAATTATTCTAATGTTGTGTCGTCTTATGGTGTCACTTATCTCTCGAATTCTCTCCTCGTGGTCCAGTATTTGTTTGTCTCTCTTTTGCTCAGCTTCTTTATTCTCTGTCGTTTGGTCTTCTATGTCACTAATTCTTTCTTCTGCCTCATTGATCCTAGCAGTGAGAGCTTCCATTTTTGATTGCACCTCATGAATAGCTTTTTTGATTTCAACTTGGTTAGATTTTAGTTCTTTTATTTCTCTGGAAAGGGCTTTTATCTCTCTAGAGAGGGTTTCTCTAATATCTTCTATGCCTTTTTAGAGCCCGTCTAGAACCTTGAGAATTGTCCTTCTGAACTCTATATCTGTCATGTTACCTATGTCTGTATTGATTAGGTCTCCAGCCTTCGGTATGGCCTCTTGTTCTTTTTTTTGTGGTGAGTTTTTCCGCCTTGTCATTTTGTCCAGATAAGATTTGCTTTCTCCTGCTGTGGAATTCCACTGTTCTTGGTGACTGAAGTTGGTTTTGGATGGGTTTCTTGTTGATCCTCTGGGGGAGGGGCCTGTTGTAGTGATTCTCAAGTGTCTTTGCCGCAGGCGGAATTGCACCGCCCTTGCCAGGGCTAAGTAATCCACTTGGGTTTGCTTTCGGGAGCTTTTGTTCCCTGAGTGCTTTCCGTAGAGTTCCGGAGGACGGGAATGAAGATGGCGGCCTCCCAATCTCTCGGCCGGAGGGGCCGAGAGCTTGGGGTTCCGCTCCTCAGTGCGCTCTCAGAGCAAAGCGCCCAACAGCCCCGCCTCCCTGGCCTGTGGTCGCGCCTTGAGGAAAGCAGTCAATTGCTGGAGCTGGAGAAAAGCGCAGGGTCGCTTCCATCTCTGCAGCCTCCAGCCGCGCTCCGAGCCCACCCAGCCTGCGACTGGCACAAGGTAACCCTGGGCTTAGAGCTCGCTCCTCGGCTTTTTCGCTGTAGCCGGCTTCCCCGCTCTAATACCTGTGAGCTCTGCGGCACTCAGACACCCCCAGTCCTTCTGTGACCCCGCGGGACCTGGGGTTATGCTGACCCCGCCTGGGTTTCCCCCGGTTTAGCCTCTGAAGCGATGTTTCCTAGTGGAGCCGCCTTTTAAAAGTCCTGATTTTGTGCTCCGTTGCTCCACCGCTTGCTGGGAGCCGGCCCCTCCCCCCGGGGTCTATCTTCCCGTCGCTTTGGATTCACTTCTCCGCAGGTCCTACCTTTCAGAAAGTGATCGATTTTCTGTTTCTGGAATTGCTGCTCTTCTTCTCTTCAATTTCCCGTTGGATTTGTAGGTGTTCACAATGGTTAGATAAGCTGTCTAGCTGATCTCCTGCTACCCGCTGTCGTCTCAGCCTGCTACTTGACTCCTCCCCCTGGAGAGACTTTGCTGTATGGATTTTAGGCTTATCAAGACAACCCCTACAATTGCATAAGCTAGTTCCTTTCAATAACTCTGTTAATATATATCTTCTACTGATTCTGTTTTTCTTACTCAGCTTTGATTGATACAACAACTGGTAGACTAGAAGAAAATATCTGTGAGACCCATCCTTCATTAAGAAGGAGTAGGTTTCGGAGTGCCTGGGTGGCTCAGTGGGTTAAAGCCTCTGCATTTAGCTCAGGTCATGATCCCAGGGTCCTGGGATCGAGCCCCACATTGGGCTCTCTGCTCAGCGGGGAGCCTGCTTCCTCCTCTCTCTCTGCCTGCCTGTCTGCCTACTTGTGATCTCTCTCTGTCAAATAAGTAAATAATATCTAAAAAAAAAAAAAAGGAGTAGGTTTCAGAATATAAGATTAAAACAAGTTGAAAAAGAGAAATAACTAACCTAGTAGAAAAATGGACAAAGGATCTGTTTCAGTTATGTGTTGCTCTATAATATGAAACATCACAGTTTTAAGCAGGGGTCTGTTATTTGTCATTTTCTGTAGGTTGGAAACCTGGAAGAGCCTTATCCTGGTTTCACATGGGATTGTTCATGCTATAATTATCTGAAGGTTTCTGTGTGGCTGGAAGATCCAAGTCGTTCTCACTCAGATGTGGGGCAGTTGATGCTGGATGTTGGCTCATTCTCTTCAGTTCTCCACCTGATCACTCATCCTCCGGTATGTTGGACTGGGTTTCGTCATAACATTGAGGTGGTAGGGTAACAAGAAGATGAGAATGGAAGCTGTAAGAATAGGTTATTTTAGGGGAGAGGTAAGAAGAGGCTAGGGCAAAGTGTCAGCTAAAGGGAATTTTGATCTTATCTGAAAAGTTTCAGTACTTTAATGTGCTGTCATAATTTACCTGTGTAATTTTAAAATATGTTTATAAAATATTACTAGAGACTGAATGTTTGTGTGCTACCCTCCTTCCCCACCAAATTCATATGTTGAAACCTAATTCCCAATTGATTGTATTTGAAGATGGGGCCTTTGGGAGCTGATTAGGGGATTAGTGTCTTTATAAAAGAAAGCCCCAGAGAACTCCCCTCTCCTCTTCTGCTGTGTAAGGACACAGGGAGAAGACAACTGTCTATGAAATAGGAGATGGGCTCTCACCAGAAACTGACTCTGTCAGCACCTTGATCTTGGACTTCCCAACTTCCAGAACTAAAACAAATTTTTGTTTAAAAGCCACCCAGTCTTTGGTATTAAGTTATAACAGTCTGAATAATCTAAGATAAATATATAAAAGAACACACACACAGTGAGAGTACAAGGGAGAGAGCTTTCTTTTTCAGTAATCTTAAACCTTTGCCTACGCTGACTCTTTGCCATCTCAACTAAAGTTGCAAAAAAGTTACTTTTTGTTATCTAACACTATGCCAGTAATGGACTTTTCCATTCTCTGTCCAAGCTTCCAGCTGGAAGAATAATTACATGAGAAGCTCTCAGTATGATAAATGAGGCAGTGTTCAGGGCAGTTTGGTGTTAGGATCCCAGTTGTGCTTAAACAAAGACAATGATGTGTTTTTTAGAGATCACTGAGAATAGAAGTCCATGTTACTTCCCCTTGAGAGCATTAACCTCTGAACCTCATGTTCTTGGTTATACTCTGAGATCTGGATGTCAGACTTACTTATGATTATGGTGGTTTGTAAGAAATAGTAGGCTGGTGGAGGCCTGCATAAGCTGGACATATTTCTATTGCTGTGCATTATGTTTCCAGTAAAGTAAGTGTTCTGAGACTCTGTCATTTCAACTAAAAGGGGCAACACTTTTCTCTGTATTTGGCAAATATATAATAAGCAAAGGGAAGTATGGCTAACTGGAAGAGTTAGTCCAATATTACAATGTGCACCCACCCAATTCCTTCATTCTAAGCTAGAAATGGACACGGATTGTATTAGGACAGGATTTTCTGAAAACAAAACCAGGTACTGAGATACTGACGGGAAATGTGCCATGATAGATCTGATGGACAATTACGAAGAAGAGCTTTTCTTTCCTTCATTGAGAGCAACCTTTTGATGAAGTTATTTCACTGTGAACCTGACTTGATATACGATATGAATTTCTGGGGTATGAAAGTTGTTCCTAGGAAGGTGGAGGGTGAAGGACACATGGTTCAAATGGCCCAGTAACAACTGCAGCCTGGACTGACCACTTCTTAGGGTTCATAGCCTAATTCAAATTGGAAATTTGAGTAGGGAAGAATTAGAAAGGAAAAAGTGGCGTTGCAGATATCTTTAAAATCTTGGCTCCTGAAGGTTGTGCTGCCAAGTGTTTTTAGCTTGACCCAAAACATACACAACATCAATGACATATTTTAACAGCCAGAAGCAGGATGCTTCTCTGGTGCAGAAGCTTATGAGTATCTGAGAACTTGGGCAGTTACCAGATAAGTGGAGGACAGGTTCTTATTCCTCCCTGGGTATAATGAGCAGGTGGCAGAATGAGATGAAAGTGAGCCTACTAAAAACTGTTACCTTTTTCTCTTAGAAGCTGTAGCCACATCTTGTGTGTAAGGACCTGATATTATTTGATATGAAGTGGAGAACTTGGGAAGTCAGTAGTTAAAACCAATTTTCAGGGCTTTTTCAAAGGAAACTTAATTTTCAGAGGAGCCTCCCTTAAGCCAGTAATTGAATGGCCCATGTGGGACCATAAATTCTTGATGTGAGAACTGTGGAATTTTCTCTTTAATATATATGTTTATTTGTCTGGGTGTGGAAATTAGTCTTGAATGGATGTAACTGGTTAATGCAGAATAGTATGCTCTTCAGTGTTATGTTGTTCCTCTAGTTTCCTTTTGAGTTACAAAGATGCTTGACCTTTCCAAGGTTAGAAAGAGCAGAAGTTTAGAGATCGGTGTTTATGCAACCATTGTATAGACTCTTGGTACCTATCCTCTCTGCCCCAACTGCATTTTTTTCTGAGAAGCATGTTTTGTTTTCTTTACTACCATCCATCTGGCGCTAACTGGTGGAATGAAAATGGCAGGCCCATCGACTTCTTAGAAATAGAGATTTAATGATTTCTTTATCACCTCCTTACTCTAAATGAGGTGAACTCACTGAGAGTTAGTTAGCCTCTACTGACCAAAGCTAAATTTGAAAAAGGATCCTTAGACTGTTTTAGAGATTTCTGTTTTTTCCAATAAGAAAGACCCTCTATACCTAAAAATATTTAGTTACAGCTGCTTCATTACTGACTGGAGATTCTTAGGGTTCTTCTTTGCCTGCTCAATCTAGGGGATAAAATAGTTATTTATCTAATGCTAGATTGGAAATAGGGACTTGGAGCTGTATTACTTTCACCCTGGTGCCCCCTTCCCTCACATGGAAGATGCTTAGTGTGTATTAGTAAATGCCGTGAAAATGATTTCTCAGTTTGGGAATGGAATGTATTACTGACTGTATATGTAGAAAAACCAGAGTAATTAGATTATTGTGATTTTAAAAAATGTTTCATGGGGTAGATATAACTCTATGGAATGCTAAATTTGGATATGGACTTAGAATGTCTGATTATAAAACAATTGATTGCTTTGAGCTGCACTCTTCTATTTGGAAACTGATTCTATGGGTTTAATGAAACCTGAATGCAGGGTCAGTGGAGGCATGGAGCTGCTAAAACAACCTAATCCTTGTTTCTTCTTGTGAATAATTTCTGGAAGGAAATGGATTCCCAGTTCTCCATTGTATTTAGCAACATCGAGACACAACTTCTAGAAAGCTGCAGAGTAATGCTAGATAATACATTAGCCTCAGAGAATTTTCCAGATTAAATTGTCTAGTTGAGAAGTTTAAAATCATATATATTCTGGAAGTACAACCTAATTTTGTCAGATCCTTGGCTTTGAGTTGCAAGTTAAATATTATAGGTCACTTTGGAGAACAAATTTCTAGTTAAAAATTGTAGATAAAAGAATTTTTGTCTCCATTTCATTTGCTCAGAAACTGTCATATAATACAAAACCTATATGTGGGAAGGGTTGGAGAAGGGGTGAGGTTCCTCTTCATTTTTGGTGGAAAAGGAAGTTGCTGAATTCCTAATCCCCAAACTTTGTCACAAGCCTGCCAAATAGTGTGGAATGTGGACTGAAATGAGAGAGATAGTGCTTAGTGTCGACCCACCTTCTCTGATTTTTAGCAGGAAATAGTAAAGTGAATATTATTGTCTAGAAGGGACAATGCAACTGTTATTTGATTAAAGTGCTGTGATGCAGAGAGATGGATGGGCAACCAGAGAATTGAACAAAGATCCAAAGAACAGAGGGAAATGTGATGAGAAATAGTTTCTAACATCTGAATCCTAACTCCTAGTTAAGGGATATGGTGGGAAGAAGAGTGGGATATTGGGTGGGATATTGTCAGATAATGGCCTAGAGGACCTGTAGATTAAGATACATTGACTTCTTTTTTTAAAAATTTAATTAAATTAATTTCTTTTTTGTGTGTGTTCCACAATTCATTGTTTATGCACTTCACATGGTGCTCCATGCAATATGTGCCCTCCTTAATACCCACCACCAGGCTCACCCAACCCCCCAATTCCTTCCCTCCAAAACCCTCAGTTTGTTTCTCAGAGTCCATAGTCTCTCATGTTTTGTCTCCCCCTCCGATTTCCCCCAACTCACTTCTCCTCTCCATCTCCCAGTGTCCTCAGTGTTATTCCTTATCCTCCACAAGTAAGTGAAACCATATGATAATTGACTCTCTTTGCTTGACTTATTTCAAGGTACATTGACTTCTTAACACATACTACAGAGACATGTCCCCAGACCAAGGGGAAGAAAGACCTGGTAAAGAATGATTAAGACAATACCCTAATCAAAATTCTGAAGTGCTCAGATACCTGATTAAACCCTTCTGGCTGTGTTTGTGAGAATGTTTCTGGAAGAAATTAGCATTACCCAGTGGACTGGGTAAAGCAGATTGCCTTCCTCAATATGGCAGGTATCATCCAATCCATCGAGTGCCTGAATAAAACGGTGGGGAAAGACAACCTCTTTCTCTCTGCCTAACTACTAGTATACTACTACTATACTACTACTACTACTACTACTACTACTACTACTACTACTTCTCTTCTTCTTCTTCTTCTTCTTCTTCTTCTTCTTCTTCTTCTTCTTCTTTAAAGATTTTAGTTGATAGCAAGAGAGGGAACACAAGCAGGGGAAGTGGGAGAGGGAGGAGCAGGCTTCCTGCTGAGCAGAGAGCCCGATGTGAGGCTGGATCCCAGGACCCAGGATCATGACCTGAGACAAAGGAAGATGATTAATGACTGAGCCACCCAGGTGCCCCTCTGCCTAACTTCTTGAGCTCAGACCTTGGTTTTCTTAACTTGAATTGGGACTAAGCCATCAGAACTCCCAGTTCTCAAGGCCTTCAGACTCAGATTGGAAAGGGACCACAGGCTTCTTTCCTGGGTCTCTATCTTGCAGGTGTGTATCATGGAACTTCTCAGCCTTCATAATCATACACACACACACACACACACACACACACACGGTTCTGTTTCTCTGGAGAATCCTAATACTCTGAATAATTGACAGAACTTGTAGACAAAGTATCAGTAAGTGAAGATTTAGATATCACTAAAAATTCTAACTACTTTGACCTAACTGATGTATATAGAATATTAGACCCAGTAAGTATAGAATATATATTCTTTTCATGTGTACCTTGAGTGTTCACCAATATTTGCAAGGTCATAAAATGAAGATCTGTAAATTTCAAAGAATTAGAATTATAGCACATATGTTCTTAATCACAGAGAAATTTAATTGGAAATCCATAAAATGAGATAAACAGAAAATCCCCACATACTTGTAAATTTAGCAATATTTATTCTAAAGATGGTGTAGTCAAAAAAGAGGCCAAAAAGGAAATTTCAAAATACTTTTGAACTGAATAATAACAAAGATACAACATGTGAACATTTGTGTGAAGTAGCAGATTGTTTGCAAAGGTTGGCTGCAATAATCCCTTCTGTCACTTTGTGAAACTCCTTTTTGCAATATGACATTGTTCTTCCTCCCATCAAAAATTGGAGTTATTTTCTACCTCTTGAATCTGGGTTAGTCTTATAACTTGCTTTCCTTAATTAATGGAGTGTGGCAAACTGATATCGTGAGACTTCTGATGACTGGTTTGTCCTCCAGGAGGTTGAGATGAAGGCAGAGATGCAGCAGGTGTCCAGCACCAACCACCAAACCCAAGAATCATATGAGTAAGATCACCTTGGAGACCCAGCTCTGGTCAGTCCAGGCACATAAATGATCTCAGGGAAGACCAGCAGAAAAACCTGAGTTCACCCCAAATTGCTGGTTCACAGTGTAACACACAAATCAAATAGTTTTGGTTTTTGGGTACTAAATAATAGAATTGTTGAATATGTAGTATAGATAGCTGATATAGAAATTGATAGTAGAAGTGGGGTACTGCTGTAACAAGGCCTAAAATAGGTATTGTTGGTTTTGCTACTGGCCAGCAATCAGTGGCTGAAAAAGTGGCAAAGATGTAAAAAGAGTGAACTTATTGTTGAGGTTAAAATATTGGCAAAATTCTTTATTGAAATGAATTGGAAAATGGGGGATATGCCTAATAAGTTTATGATTCTAGCTAAAAGGATTACCAGGCAAGATTTTGAATGTATCACTTGGCTTCTTTTAGCTAGACACAATTAAGTATGGGCAGACTGGAAATAAAGTGAGGATTATCCAGTTTGCAAGCAGACTTTAGAGGAAATAAGGCCCAGAACCTGCCTGAATGGAAAATAAACTCAACATCCAGCTTGTCCAGATTGGAAATGCTTCTCAGATGAAGAAGTGGCCTCAGGGTAAAAATTAGAGATGTGACTTTTGGATGTTTCATTAAAATCTCGGAAATATTTAACACCAGGTAAAACCTCCCAGCTAGATAAAAGAGATTCTAAGACTCATAGGGGATTCATCTCTCATCATCCCAACATGTGGCACAAAGGATTCATGGGGGCAGACAGAGTTGTTCTGCATCTTCAATTAGATGATAGTTATGTCTGAATGGCTGAGTATAATCCATGAACTTCAACTAATTGTGTGTGGAACATTGGTGTTTTTTTATTGTACGTATAATATATCCAAAGATGAAAATACATTGTAGGGATGAAAGCCACAAATAGAAGCAACTAAAAATGAAAGTATACATGGCTGAACATACAATCTCAGAGATGAGATAGAACAAGGACACAAAAATGATTATAGGAAATAGACTATTAGGGAATACAAAGGATATATGTTAATTAACAATAATTATTTATACTATAATTTACATTATATAATATTGATTTTAATTTATCATACATATAGTTGGTAGACCTCAAAAAGGAAAGAAAGTAAGTGGAATAGAAAAAAATAATATTCAAAGACATAAGAAACTCTCAGTCTTCCTTGTCTGCCAAGGGAAAATAGACCTTTTTTAAAATTTATTCTGCTGAGTGAAATAAGTCAAGCAGAGACAGTCAATTATCATATGATTTCACTTACTTGTGAAGCATAGGGAATAACACAGAGGACATTAGAAGAAGGAAAGAAAAAGTGAATTGGGGGAAATCAGAGGGGGAGTTGAACCATGAGAGACTGTGTACTCTGAGAAACAAACAGGGTTTTGGAAGGGAGGAGGGTGGTGGGTTGGGTGAGCCAGGTGGTGAGTATTAAGGAGGGCAAGTATTGAATGGAGCACTGGATGTGGTATAAACAATGACTCTTGGAACACTGAAAAAATAAAATAAAATAAAATAAGTTTATTCTGCTGAAGATTTACTTCTTTCATCATTTAAACTCTTAAATTCTCTATGCTCATTTGACATTGTCTTTTATAAATAAACACTACAGTGTTGTAAACAAAAGAATGGTTCTGGGGTTGGAGTCAAGATGGCAGAGAAGTAGCAGGCTGAGACGACATCAGGTAGCAGGAGATCAGCTAGATAGCTTATCTAACCATTGTGAACACCTACAAATCCAATGGGAAATCGAAGAGAAGAAGAGCAACAATTCTAGAAACAGAAATTCGACCACTTTCTGAAAGGTAGGACCTGCAGAGAAGTGAATCCAAAGGGATGGGAAGACAGACTGCGGGGGGAGGGACCGGCTCCCGGCAAGCAGCGGAGCAACGGAGCACAAAATCGGGACTTTTAAAAGTCTGCTCCACAGAGGGACATCACCCCAGAGGCTAAACCAGGGTTGAAGCCCAGGCGGAATCAGCATAACCCAGGTCCTGCGGGGTCACAGAAAGACCAGGGGTGTCTGAGTGCCTCAGAGCTCGCAGGTATTAGAGTGGGGAAGCTGGCTACAGCGACAAAGCCGAGGATTGAGCTCTCAACCTGGGGTTACCTTGTGCCGGTCGCAGGCTGGGTGGGCTCGGAGCACGGCCGGAGGCCACGGAGACGGAAGCGACGGGGCGCATTTCTCCAAGTGCCAGCAATTGACCGCTTTCCTACCGGTGTGACCACAGGCCAGGGAGGCGGGGCGGTTGGGCGCTTTTCTCTGAGGGCGCACTGAGGAGCGGAACCCCAAGCTCTCGGCTCCTCCAGACCGAGAGATTGGGAGGCCGCCATCTTCATTCCCGTCCTCTGGAACTCTACGGAAAGCGTTCAGGGATCAAAAGCTCCCGAAAGCGAACCCAAGCGGATTACTTACTCTGGCCCCTGGCAAGGGTGGTGCAATTCCGCCTGCGGCAAAGACACTTGAGAATCACTACAACAGGCCCCTCCCCCAGAAGATCAACAAGAAACCCAGCCAAGACCAACTTCACTCACCAAAAACAGCAGAATTCTAAGGAGGAGAAAGCAAATCTTATCTGGACAAAATGATAAGGCAGAAAAACTCACCACAAAAAAAAAGAACAAGAGGCAGTACTGAAGGCTGAGGACCTAATCAATACGGACATTGGTAACATGACAGATCTAGAGTCCAGAATGACGATTCTCAAGGTTCTAGCCGGCCTCGAAAAAGGCATAGAAGATATTAGAGAAACCCTCTCCGGAGAGATAAAAGTCCTTTCCAGAGAAATAAAAGAACTAAAATCTAACCAAGTTGAAATCAAAAAAGCTATTCATAAGGTGCAATAAAAAATGGAAGCTCTCACTGCTAGGATCAATGAGGCAGAAGAAAGAATTAGTGACATAGAAGACCAAATGACAGAGAATAAAGAAGCTGAGCAAAAGAGAGACAAACAAATACTGGACCACGAGGAGAGAATTCGAGAGATAAGCAACACCAAAAGATGACACAACATCAGAATAATTGGGATTCCAGAAGAAGAAGAAAGAGAGAGAGGAGCAGAAGGTATATTGGAGACAATTATTGGAGAGAATTTCCCTAATATGGCAAAGGGAACAAACATCAAAATCCAGGAGATGCTAAGAACGCCCCTCAAAATCAATAAAAATAGGTCCACACCTCGTCACCTGATAGTAAAATTTACAAGTCTTAGCGACAAAGAGAAAATCCTAAAAGCAGCCCGGGAAAAGAAGTCGGTAACATACAAGGGTAAAAACATTAGATTGGCAGCAGACCTATCCACAGAGACCTGGCAGGCCAGAAAGAACTGGCATGATATATTCAGAGCACTAAACGGGAAAAACATGCAGCCAAGAATACTATATCCGGCTAGGCTATCATTGAAAATAGAAGGAGAGATAAAGAGCTTCCAGGACAAACAAAAGCTGAAAGAATTTGCAAACACCAGACCAGCTCTACAGGAAATATTGAAAGGGGTCCTCTAAGCAAAGAGAGAGCCTAAAAGTAGTAGATCAGAAAGAAACAGAGACAATATACAGTAACAGTCACCCTACAGACAATACAATGGCACTAAATTCATCTCTCTCAATAGTTATCCTGAATGTTAATGGGCTAAATGCCCCAAGCAAAAGACACAGGGTATCAGAATGGATAAAAAAACAAAACCCATCCATATGCTGCCTACAAGAAACTCATTTTAGACCCAAAGACACCTCCAGATTTAAAGTGAGGGGATGGAAAAAAATGTACCATGCTAATGGATATCAGAAGAAAGCTGGGGTGGCAATCCTTATATCAGATCAATTAGATTTTGAGCCAAAGACTATAATAAGAGATGAGGAAGGACACTATATCATACTCAAAGGGTCTGTCCAACAAGAAGACCTAATAATCTTAAATATCTATGCCCCTAACATGGGAGCAGCCAACTATATAAACCAATTAATAACAAAATCAAAGAAATACATCGACAGTAATACAATAATAGCAGGGGACTTTAACACTCCCTTCACTGAAATGGACAGATCATCTAAGCAAAAGATCAACAAGGAAATAAAGGCCTTAAATGACACACTGGACCGGATGGATATCACAGATATATTCAGAACATTCCATCCCAAAGCAACAACAGAATATACATACTTCTCTAGTGCACATGGAACATTCTCCAGAATAGACCACATCCTGGGTCATAAATCAGGTCTCAATCGGTACCAAAAGATTGAGATCATTCCCTGAATATTTACAGACCACAATGGTCTGAAGCTCGAACTCAATCACAAGAGGAAATTTGGAAAGAACGCAAATCCATGGAGACTAAACAGCATCCTTCTAAAAAATGAATGGGTCAGCCAGGAAAGTAAAGAAGAATTGAAAAAATTCATGGAAACAAATGATAATGAAAACACAACGGTTCAAAATCTGTGGGACACAACAAAGGCAGTCCTGAGAGGAAAATATATAGCGGTGCAAGCCTTTCTCAAGAAACAAGAAAGGTCTCAAATACACAACCTAACCCTACACCTAAAGGAGCTGGAGAGAGAACAACAAAGAAAGCCTAAACCCAGCAGGAGAAGAGAAATCATAAAGATCAGAGCAGAAATCAGTGAAATAGAAACTAAAAAAACAATAGAACAAATCAACAAAACTAGGAGCTGGTTCTTTGAAAGAATTAATAAGATTGACAAACCCCTGGCCAGACTTATCAAAAAGAAAAGAGAAAGGACCCAAATTAATAAAATCATGAATGAAAGAGGAGATATCACAACCAATACGAAAGAAATACAAACAATTATAAGAACATACTATGAGCAACTCTACGCCAACAAATTTGACAACCTGGAAGAAATGGATACATTTCTAGAGATGTATAAACTACCACAACTGAACCAGGAAGAAATAGATAACCTGAACAGACCCATAACCAGTAAGGAGATTGAAACAGTCATCAAAAATCTCCAAACAAACAAAAGACCAGGACCAGATTGCTTCCCAGGGGAATTCTACCAAACATTTAAAGAAGAATTAATTCCTATTCTCCTGAAACTGTTCCAAAAAATAGAATTAGAAGGAAAACTTCCAAACTCATTCTATGAGGCCAGCATCACCTTGATCCCAAAACCAGACAAGGATCCCACCAAAAAAGAGAATTACAGACCCATATCCTTGATAAACACAGATGCGAAAATTCTCACCAAAATACTGGCCAATAGGATCCAACAGTACATTAAAAGGATTATTCACCACGACCAAGTCGGATTTATTCCAGGGCTGCAAGGCTGGTTCAACATCCACAAATCCATCAATGTGATACAATACATTAATAAAAGAAAGAGTAAGAACCATATGATACTCTCAATAGATGCTGAAAAAGCATTTGACAAAGTGCAGCATCCCTTCCTGATTAAAACTCTTCAAGGTGTAGGGATAGAAGGCACATACCTCAATATTATCAAAGCCATCTTTGAAAAACCCACCGCAAATATCATTCTCAATGGAGAAAAACTGAAAGCTTTTCCGCTAAGGTCAGGAACACGGCAGGGATGTCCATGATCACCACTGCTGTTCAACATAGTACTAGAAGTCCTAGCCTCAGCAATCAGACAACAAAAAGAAATTAAAGGCATCCAAATCGGCAAAGAAGAAGTCAAACTATCACTCTTTGCAGATGATATGATACTATATGTGGAAAACCCAAAAGGCTCCACTCCAAAACTGCTAGAACTTATACAGGAATTCAGTAAAGTGTCAGGATATAAAGTCAATGCACAGAAATCAGTCGCATTTCTTTACACTAACAACAAGACAGAAGAAAGAGAAATTAAGGAGTCAGTCCCATTTACAATCATACCCAAAACCATAAGATACCTAGGAATAAATCTAACCAAAGAGGCAAAGAATCTATACTCAGAAAACTATAAAGTACTCATGAAAGAAATTGAGGAAGACACAAAGAAATGGAAAAATATCCCATGCTCATGGATTGGAAGAACAAATATTGTGAAAATGTCTATTCTACCGAAAGCAATCTACACATTTAATGCAATCCCTATCAAAATCCCATCCATTTTTTCAAAGAAATAGAACAAATAATCCTAAAATTTATATGGAACCAGAAAAGACCTCGAATAGCCAAAGGAATATTGAAAAAGAAAGCCAAAGTCGGTGGCATCACAATTCCGGACTTCAAGCTCTATTACAAAGCTGTCATCATCAAGACAGTATGATACTGGCACCAAAACAGACATATAGATCAATGGAACAGAATAGAGAGCCCAGAAATAGACCCTCAACTCTATGGTCAACTAATCTTCGACAAAGCAGGAAAGAATGTCCAATGGAAAAATGACAGCCTCTTCAACAAATGGTGCTGGGAAAATTGAACAGCAACACGCAGAAAAATGAAATTGGACTATTTCCTTACACCACACACGAAAATAGACTCAAAATGGATGATGGACCTCAATGTGAGAAAGGAATCTATTAAAATCCTTGAGGACAATGCAGGCAGCAACCTCTTTGACCTCAACCGCAGCAACTTCTTCCTAGGAACATCGCCAAAGGCAAGGAAAGCAAGGGCAAAAATGAACTATTGGGATTTCATCAAGATCAAAAGCTTTTGCACAGCAAAGGAAACAGTTAACCAAACCAAAAGACAACTGACAGAATGGGAGAAGATATTTGCAAACGACATAGAAGATAAAGGGCTAGTATCCAAAATCTATAAAGAGCTTATCAAATCAACACCCAAAGAACAAATAATCCAGTCAAGAAATGGGCAGAGGACATGAACAGACATTTCTGCAAAGGAGACATCCAGATGGCCAACAGACACATGTAAAAATGCTCCACATCACTCAGCATCAAGGAAATACAAATCAAAACCACAATGAGATACCACCTCACACCAATCAGAATGGCTAAAATTAACAAGTCAGAAATGACAGATGCTGGCGAGGATGCGGAGAGAGGGGAACCCTCCTACACTGCTGGTGGGAATGCAAGCTGGTGCAACCACTCTGGAAAACAGTTTGGAGGTTCCTCAAAAAATTGAAAATAGAGCTACCCTATGACCCAGTGATTGCACTACTGGGTATATATCCTAAAGATACAAACATGGTGCTCCGAAGGGGCACGTGCACCCGAATGTTTATAGCAGCAATGTCCACAATAGCCAAACTATGGAAAGAACCTAGATGTCCAACAACAGATGAATGGATAAAGAAGAGGCGGTATATATACACAATGGAATACTATGCAGCCATCAAAAGAAATGAAATCTTGCCATTTGCAATGACGTGGATGGAACTAGAGGGTATCATGCTTAGCGAAATAAGTCAATCGGAGAAAGCCAACTATCATATGATCTCTTTGATATGAGGAAGTGGAGATGCAATGTGGGGGGGTTGGGGGCAGGTAGGAAAAGAAAAAATGAAAAGATGGGATTGGGAGGGAGACAAACCATAAAAGACTCAATCTCAAAAAACAGACTGAGGGTTGCTGGGGGGAGGGGGGATGGGAGAGGGTGGTGGGGATATGGACATTGGGGAGGGTATGTGCTATCATGAGTGCTGTGAAATGTGTAAACCTCGCGATTCACAGACCTGTACCCCTGGGGATAAAAATACATTATATGTTTATTAAAATAAAAAAAAAAAAGAAATGGTTCTCTTATAAGAGAGAACCTTATATCCTACCACCTTGGCCGATTGAATCAGAGTTCATCCAGTTTAAAAAAATATGTATATGATTTCTTTTCTTCCCCTTAAACAACCTCACTGTCCTTGAAGTCATGAGATTAAATAAAAATATTTCTGGAGATTCATTTCATGATTGTAGATGGCTTTCAGTGAATGAGTAAATGGCTCCTCTTGATCTCCTGTTGTCCATCTTTGAGAACATTTCTCTGAGAACAAACCTCGAATGAAGTATTTCTTTGCTAGGATTTGTACCATTGTTGCCATAAATGTAAGTGCTATAGGATTGTTTTACCTCTTTCTCTTCAAATCTTACAACCTGACTTTAAGCTCCTCTGTTCTATTACTTTCCTTTCCTCTTAGAAACATTACCTTAAATCTCCAGGAGAGTGTTAGGCAGATTCAATTAAAACTCTATACTATGACTCTTTAGATACTTGCCAGTGGAGTACTAATGCCAGTTGAGTACTAGTGCTTGTGTGTTCACATATTAACTCTATGGTTGGTGTCTCTGGTACTTCATATGTGAAATAATTTATGGGGCTGTTTTGAGGATTAAACAAGGATATCTCACAAGAGAGCTGCAGAAATGTGTTAAAGGCAATCCAATTATTTGTGCAACTAAATACCTATGTTCCAGAAGGAGAAAGAATTTGAGGAGTTCATATAACTTCCGGGAATCTTCTCATATGGACCCTTAGAACTTGTGGGCTGGAGTGACCCAGAAAAGAAGCACCGCTGACCGCCCAGGGCTTTCTTTTTTAATATCAGATAACAGAAGTGACCTCGATTTTGCTCTCATTCACCAATTCTTTTGTCCAGTCAATACTATGCCCCTTAAATACTTCTGG
Organism: Martes martes; assembly: GCF_963455335.1. Taxonomy (NCBI): domain Eukaryota; kingdom Metazoa; phylum Chordata; class Mammalia; order Carnivora; family Mustelidae; genus Martes; species Martes martes. Next base: position 25,189,890 of record NC_137888.1, on the reverse strand, counting down.
GATCCCTTGACATGCTCCATCTTGGATGCCATATTTAAGCTGTAATCGTAGCTCACATCTAGTCTCACCTTACTTTACCCCACTTTCCACCCTTTCAGAATGATTTCAATAAAATATTTTCTACTTAAAATCTTTAAATTTAAAATCTTCTACTTAAAATCTACTTAAAGTCTTTAATGTCTCCCCACCCCATCAAGATAAAGTTCAAGCTGCTGTTGCTTCTTTCATACTTCCTGATATTGTTCTTGCTTCCTTCTTATCTTCATCTCTTTTATTCTCCTCCATATTTTGCTCAGTCAGGCCTTAGAAAAACACAGAGGGTAGGCTGTTATTAATGAAATGAAGGAAATTCATTTGAGGGGGGACCATGAATTATAGAAATTGGAGATAGCTTTACTGGTTACCTTTTTTATAGAAGCCTTGATCAAAAAGTCAACTTGGATGTCTCATATTCTTTCTATAAACCAGACTGTCCTTGTCTTTTTAATAACCACAGGGCCCTAAAGGGTCCTAGAGACCCTGGTACAAGAAACAGAAACAAAGATACATTATAAAAATAATTTTAAAAATTTAGTGCAAATCTCAGACTGCTTAAATCTAATCAAATAAGCTTGGAGGTGTCAGAGAATTAAATATTGTTTATAAAAAAAAGCTTTGGGCTAGGGAATTTTTATCTGACTTTAATTTATAGGTAGCTAAATTCTTATAAATATGCCCTAGAACTGGGACTTCTTGAAGTTATCTGATTTTTTTTCTTGAAGCAGAGAAATGCCTTCATCAATTAGTGCAGATTGTTATTGATGTTTCCAAGAAATTTCACAACTCTTTTTTGGCAGTGTACTTTCAAAGTTTCAATGTCAAGGCCAAGAGTTTCTTCTTTATGCTTAAACAAGCTCCATTGCTCTCATTCTAATTTTAGCATTTTTCTCTCATTGTTTCCTTGGTCAAGATGAAGAATAATTTTGTTGATTTTTTATTCACTATGACACTTCTCATTAAGTCTCCCCAAAGGCTTTGCTTTTCTAGATTAAACAGTCTTGGTGACTTTATTTTTTTTCTCCAAATAACAGGCCTATATTTTTTTCTCATTATATTTTACATTTTTGCTCTCTTCTAGCCCTTCTAAAATTTCTTCACATTTATTTTAAACTGCAAAGCCTGGAGACAGCATTCTACTAGTGTCAGACCACTGCCAAGAAGAAGGGGGAGGTTGTTTCCTGACTCCTGGCAAGCTGTGCTACTGTTAATACTTCCTAATATTCTACTACTTTTTAAACTTTCCTCTTCCAATAATACTATCTTCAAAAGCATTTCTTTAGTATCTATTTACAGAGCCAGTTTGCAAAAGAAATTCAGAAGCTCACTTGTTCCTCTCAGACTCTTGGTAGGAATAAGCATTCTGTGCTGGGGAACAGAGGGATTAAAGGATTATAAAAACAAAATTTAGATTTTTCTCCATGAAAGTTAGACATTACTGCTATCAACTTTGGGGTTCAGGTGCCCCTTTGAATAACTCCATTTGTATCTTTGGGGTAAATCCCTAGTAGTGCAATTTCTGGGTCATAGGGTAGCTCGAGTTTCAGCTTTTTGAGTAACTTCCATACTGTTTTTCCAGAGTGGCTGCACCAGCTTGCATTCCCACCAACAGTGTAAGAGGATTCCTCTTTCTCTACGTCCTGGCCGACATCTGTCATTTCATGACTTGTTAATTTTAGCCATTCTGACTGGCATGAGGTAGGTATCTCACTGTGGTTTTGATTTGTATTTCTCTGATGTCAAGTGATGTTGAGGATTTTTTCATGTGTCTGTTGGCCATTTGTATGTCTTTGGAGAAATGTCTCTTTCTGTCTTCTTTCCGTTTCTTCATTGGATTATTTGTTCTTTAGGTGTTGAGTTTGATAAGTTCTTTAGAGATGTTGGATACCAGTCCTTTATCTGATGTCATTTGCAAATATCTTCTCCCATTCTGTCAGAAATGCTTTGGCTTTGTTGACTCTTTCCTTTGCTGTGCAAAAGCTTTTTATCTTGATGTGGTCCCAATAGTTCATTTTCAATTTGTTTCCTTTGCCTTTGGAGTCATGTTTAACAGGAAGTTGTTGCCTGTGTTCTCCCCTAGGATTTTGATGGATCCCTGTCTCACATTTAGCTCTTTCATCCATTTTGAGTCTATTCTTCTGTATGGTGCAAGAAAATGGTCTGGTTTCAGTGTTCTGCATGTGGCTGTCCAGTTTTCCCAACACCATTTGTTGAAAAGATTGTCTTTTCTCCATTGGACAGTCTTTCCTGCTTTGTCAAAGATTAGGTAACCATAGAGTTGAGAGTCAATTTCTGAGTTCTCTATTCTGTTCTGTTTACCCATGTGTCTGTTTTTGTGCCAGAACCATACTGTACTGATAATTACAGCTTTGTAATAGAGCTTGAAGTCCGGAATTATGATGCCACCAGCTTCAGTTTCCTTTGTCAACATTAGTTTGGCTATTTAGGGTCCTTCTGGTTCCATACAAATTTAAGGATTATTTGTTTCAGCTCTTTGGTAAAAATTGAAGGTATTTTGGTAGGGACTGCATTGACCATATAGATTTCTCTGGGTAGCACAAACATTTTATTTTTTCATTTTATTTTAATTTTTTAAAAAATTATTTGTTTACTTATTTGACACACACAGAGAGAGAGAGAGAGAGAGAGAGAGGGAACACAAGCAGGGGGAGTGGGAGAGGGAGAAGCAGACTCCCCACCAAGCAGGGAGCCTGATACAGGGCTTGACCTCAGGACCCTGGGATCATGTCCTGAACTAAAGGCAGATGCTTAACCAGCTGAGCCACACAGGTGCCCTAGCATACACATTTTAACAATATTTGTTCTTCCAATCTGTAAGCATGAAATGTTTTTCTATTTCATTGGGTCTTCCTCAGTTTCTTTCATGAGTGTTCTATAGTTTTCTGAGTACAGATCATTTTTTAAATTAACATATAATGTATTATTAATTTCAGGGGTACAGGTCTGTGATTCATCATTCTTACTGAATACAGATCTTTTGCCTCTTTGGTTAGGATTATTCCTAGGTATCTTATTGTTTTTAGTGCAATTGTAATTGGGAGCAATTCCTTAATTACTCTTTCTTCTGCCTCATTGTTAGTGTATAGAAATGTAATTGACTTCTGTGCATTGATTTTCTATCCTGACACTTTGCTGAATTCCTGTATGGGTTCTGGGGTGGAGTCTTTTGGGTAACTCATGGAGTATTATGTCATCTGTGAAGAGTGAGAGTTTGACTTTTTCTTTGCCAATTAAGATGCCTTTTATTTCTTTTTGTTTCCTGATTGCTGAGCTGAGGACTTCTAGTACTATGTTGAACAATAGTGGTGAGAGTGGACATCCCTGCCATGTTCCTTACCTTAGGGGAGAAGCTATCAGTTATTTCCCCTTGAGAATGATATTCTCTGTGGGCTTTTTGTATATGGCTTTTCTGATATTGAGGTATGGTCCCTTTATCCTTACACTGTGAAGAGTTTTAAATAAAAGGATGCTGTATTTTGCCAAATGCTTTTTCTGCATCTATTGACAGGATCATATGGGCCTTGTCCTTTCCTTTATTTACGGATTGTTTCACACTTATTGTTTTGTAGATGTTGAATCATACATGTAGTCCAGTACTAAATCCCACTTAGTCATGGTGAGTATCTTTCTCATGTACTGTTGGATCCTACTGGTAGTATTTTGGTAAGAATTTTTGCATCAATGTTCCTCATGGATATAAGTCTGTAATTCTCCTGTTTGGTGGGGTCTTTGTCTGGTCTTCAGATCAAGGTATGATATACTGTCCTTCCTCATCTCTTATTGCAGTCTTTGGTTGAAAATCTGATTGTCTGATGTGAGGATTGCTACCCCAGCTTTCTTTCAATATGCATTAGCATGATAAATGGTTTTCCACCCCCTCACGTTCACTCTGGAGGTGCTTTGGATCTAAAATGAGTCTCTTGCAGTCAGCATATCGATGGGTCTTGCTTTTTTCTCCAATCTGATACCCTGTATCTTTTGATTGGAACCTTTATCCCATTGACATTCGGAGTAACTACTGAAAGATATGAATGTAGTGTTTATGTATTTCCTCTAAAGTCACTGTTTTTCTACATTGTCTCTGTTCCTTTCTGACTTATTTTACTTTGGGGCTTTCTCTTGGCTTGAAGGAGGTCTTTTACTATTTTTTGCAGGGCTGGTTTAGTGATCACAAATTCTTTTAGTTTCTGTTTGTCCTGGAAGCTCTCTATCTCTCCTTCTATTCTGAATGACAGCCTTGGTGGATAAAGTTTTCTTGGCTGCATATTGTTCTCATTGAACACTCTGAGTGTATCATGCCCATCCTTTCTGGCCTGCCAGGTTTCTGTGGCTGGGTCTGATGCCAGCCTTCTGGTTCCACCTCTGTAGCTTAAGGACCTCTTGTCCTGAACTGCTCTCAGGATTTTCTCTTTTATCTGAGATTTGCAAGCTTCACTATTATATGTTGGAATATTAATGTACTTTTCTTAATTTTGAGAGGGTTCTCTGTGCCTCCTGCACTTGAATTCCTCTTTCTTTCCCCAGATTAGGGAATTTCTCAGCAACAGTTTGTTCAAATCTACCTTCTGCTCCCCTCTTTCCTCTTCCCCAGGGTCCCCAATTAATCTAATATCATTTCAGTTTATGGTATCACTGATCTCTCAGATCCCTTCCTCGTGACCTAGTAATTGTTTATCTCTCTTTTCCTCAGTTCTTTCTCCATCATTTTATCTTCTATGCCACATATTCTCTCTTCTGCCTGCCTTATCCTAGCAGGTAGAGCCCCCATTTTTGTTAATGATTTTATTTATTTATTTACTTGAGAGAGAGAATGAGAGAGAGAGCCTGAGAAGAGGGAGGGTCAGAGGGAGAAGCAGACTCCCCACCAAGCAGGGAGCCTGATGCAGGACCCGATCCAGGGACTCCAGGTTCATGATCTGGGACGAAAGCAGTCGCTCAACCAACTGAGCCACCCAGGTGCCCTAAAGCCTCAATTTTTTATTGCATCTCATGAATAGCCTTTTTGATTTAGATTTGATTAGATTTTAGTTCTTTGATTTCTCCAGAAATGGCTTCTCTAGTGTCTTCTCTGCTTTTTGCAAAGCCAGCTCTATCTTTAGAACTGATATTCTGAATTCTAGCTCTGACATTTTACAAATATCCATAATGATGAGGTGCCTCCAGTCAGTAGTGTTTCTTGTTCTCTTTATCAAGGTGAGTTTTTCTGGCTTACCTTTTTGTCCTGAGAAGAATAATGACTGACAGAACAAAACACAAAAAATCAACCAAGACCCCAATGAAATATACACTAGACAAATCAGAGGACTTCAGAAACCAGAAATGGATAAAACCAACAAACCAACCAACCAATAAAAATAAAAAAAAAAATAAAATAAGGAAAAAAAGAGAAAATGTAATCCAGCAGGTAAACAGAACAAAGTGACACACCAAATCCTGGGTGTATTTTCTTCTGTTTGATAGAAGACACTAGATCTCAAAATTCTAGAGAAAGAAAAACTTCTATAAAAAATAAAATTGTAGAAAATGAGAAGGTAAAAATTAAGAATATGTATATAAAATGTAAAAATGAAAATTTAAAAAGTTTTCAAATAGTGGAATAAAACAAGAAACTAGTTGAAAAGGAAAAAGGAAAAAAGAAAAAAGGAAATTTTAAACTGAGCCTAATGAATCATGGGTTCCTGGGGAAAAAACAAAGCAAAACAAAGAACAAAAACAAAAACAAAACAAAACAAGAACAAGAACAACAAAAACCTTGAATTCTATTTAGTGTTTTCTTCAGCACTGGAGTTTTTCAGTTCTGAACGATCAGTACCCTTGGTATTGGCTGGATATTCTTGCTGGTCCTCTGGCGGTTGGGGTCTGCTGGGCTGGTTCTAAAATGTGTTTGTCCTGGTGGAACCACAGAGGCTTTGCCAGGGGGGCTTGGCTCCTCATTGCTTTATGGGGCTTTTGTTTCCTGAAGGTTTTCCGTGCCACTCTAGAGGACAGAAATAAAAATTGTGGTGCCCTGATCTCTAGCGCCAGAGCTGAGAGATTGAGGCCCCCACTCTTTACTGCACCCTCAGGGAAATGTAGTCAATCACTTTTGTCTCCCTGGTTTCTGTCCATGCTCTGTGTTAACCAAGCTTGTAATAAAGCCTTTGAATCTGAGGCATATGACCCCATCCAGAATCTCCACACTTTGCAGACTCCTGGGACACACACCTGCACCATTCCTTCAGGGAGAAAGCGGAGGGTCTACTTGTGGTTCTGTCACTTGCAGGGCCCATCATCTTAGAGCAGCTGCCCAACTATGCCCGTCTTCCTAGTTTATGGCACCCCGAGGAGAAAGCCCACTCCTGGGCTCACTGATTATGACTGGCTTCCTGTTTCCAATGCTTGGGAACTCTGCCACACTCAGGCACCGCTATTTATCTGTGACCTTGGAGATTCTGAGATCTCACTGTCCCAGGTTGCCTCATAGGTGTTCCCAGAATGATTTGATAGCTAGCTGAGTTCCAGGGACCCAATGAAAGAGGGTCCCCTACTTGTCCACCATCTTCCATCCCTCCTGTTAGCTCCAGTCTTACAAATACTCTCAGCTACCAAGTTTTGTTCATCCTGACCTTAGGATTCATATTGGATATTTCATCAGCAGTGTGGAAAGGAGAGAATATTCAAGTATTAAGCCAGCCCCAAATAGACCACCAGTGAACCTAATGATAAAATTGGACTTGTCTTTGCCAAGGTCACAGATCAGAGTCTGATTTGGGGGTCTTGATGCAGAAAGGCCTCATGGAGGACATGAGTGTACATGGGTGTACTGAATGAGGCCCCGCTCCATCAAGCCTTTATAATATTTTCAGGAGTGTGATGATGGGGTCTCCAATTGGGACCAAGTGCCCACTTCCCTCCTGGCCCTACAGAGGTGCTGAGGGAGGAGGACAGCCTGGTGTGTGCAGCTCTGTGTGTGCAGGCTCTTCCATGTGGCCCTATCCAGTCTCAGCACCCTCACTGCTCAGGACGGGCATGGGTCGCATCTGGGAAGCCAAGTCAATGAGGTTCCGTTAGTCAGAAATGCAGAGAGTCATTGCTGGAGACAGACAAGCCTGAGGCTTTCCCCTGAGGCCACAGCAGTGCTAGCCCCCAGTGCTCCATATAGACCCTGTGAGCTCCTCCCAGAATCCTGCCCTTCCTCCTCCACCCCAGATTCCCCTGTCCCTACAGCCACAGAGATCTGTGTAGTACACAAATCCCACACATGCCCAGCCATCACCCTGTCTCCAGGCCCGAAACCTCCCCTAGTATCTCTACCCTACACCACAGAGAGGTTTCTGGGGCAACCTGGCTCCCTACCCCACTTCCTGTTCATCTCTGCTATGTTTCCCCGCCTCTGAAGCACAGCCCTCCACGTTTATACTCATGTACTCTCTTCCTGGAACATTCTACCTCCTGCTTTCCCAGGCTACCTCCTGTTACCTTCATCTCAGCTTGAATGTCACCTCTGAGTATGACCCCGTCAGCTATCACACTATTGGAATTCTCTGCAGAGCAGAGATTGCTATTCCTAATCCCCTTGTTCTTTATTCCTTGGCCCTGCCCATCACTAGGACATAAGATCTGGGGGTCCACAAGCCTCACTTTGTTGTCAGTGACCCATCATTGCATCCCACATACCAGAACAACACCACAGACATCGTAGATGCTGCAGAGATACTCACTACCTAATGGAAAGTGAACAGAGGCAGGAGTACACACTCCCATTTTGGATCAAATAGTGTCACGTGTGCGAGTCCTTCTCCAGATTGCTTCTGGACCCTTTTCTGCATGCTCTGTGTCTGAGGCTGACTCCTTTTCCTGCACACCCAGGACCTGTGGGTGGCTGCCCTGCTCCAGCTCTCCAGGGAAGACTGGAAGACATGGGGGAAGGGGGCCACTATTCCCTGTTCCCAGATAAGTCTTTCATTGGCCTCAGCTGATGCCACTTCCCTGTCCTCCAGGCCCAGGGGTGGATACTACCTCTTTTTGCTAGAGACTGGGGACTGTCCCCTGTCCTCTTCACCCTCTGAACCATGTGGGAGAAGTGCTCCTGGCTGGGATCTTTGCTAGTAAATCAGGGCACGCTTCTCTGTGAAGAAGATCATGGAGTCTTTTCTGTCTTCTCGAATTGCATGTACACATTTTTTTTTTCTTTTCAGGTGTTTATGTATGTGTAAGCAATTTTGTTTTTAATCATAAAATTTTTTGAGAATTTATTTTAATAATTTGAGAGAGAGTGCAGCAGGAGAGAGAGAAAGAGAGAGTGGGCACAAAAGAGGGGAGGGACAGAGGGAGAAGGAGAAGCAGACACCCCGATGAGCAGGGAGTCGAACATGGGTCTTGATCCCAGAACCCCAAGATCATGACCTGACCTGAAGGCAGATGCTTAATGGACCAAGCCACCCAGGCACCCCCATCCATGTAAGCAATATTTTACAAATTTCACCTCTATTTTTACATTTTCCAGTACTCACAAAAGTACAGTAGTCTAGATTCTGCATCATGGGGTCATTGCACATGCACGTACACACACACGAGAGGGTGCATTTGCTGTCAGGAGAAAAATTTTTATTTTGACTGCATAAAATTCATGAGTGGTAAACAACAAACATTGTCTTAAACATAGCAACAAAAATAATCCAAAAAAAAAAAGTAAAGAACAAGAAAGAAATGATTGCAAATTCTTATGTTTTCCTATGTATAGATTTAGGACTAAACTAATCCTATGAATTTAGGACTAAAATATGAATCTAGTTCTAAAATAAGAATTTAGGTCTAAAATATGAATTCAGGACTAAAATTTAATTTAGGACTCAAATAGCAGTTTAGAACTGCACTAACAAATATTTTATGTAGTTTGAATGGGATGTTGTTTTAAGATTTTTTCCTTTTTTTTTCTCTGTTTTTAAACCACATTTTTAAAAACATAAATATTGAGTTACTCCTGCAGACTTTGTAACACTAGTCTTAGAGCACAGATATGGTCTCGTGTCGATTGTCTCTCTCCATGTCAACCTTTAGAGGTTGCTTAAGTCATAGTGGCATTAATTTAAATCAAAATCCCATGCCAACAGCATATTTTTCTAACACGTCTGATGGGGGATTCTATCTATTCCTGAGAATATTAATGATGTTTATTTATATATGCAGTAAGAGGTATAATGGTGTACTACTAAAAGTAACTGTGGGAACAATTTAAAAATAGTAGCTTCACTAGAGACAGAGTAATCAGACATTATTCACAGAAGTCCATGCAGTTGGTGAGCAGGGGTGTGGCTGTTGAGAGGCCAGCTGTCCTGAGCCCAGTCACACCTGCAGGGGCCCCTGGGTCCCTGTGCCCTCACAGTGGGACTTCCCTCCTTCCTGGGGGCCTGATGCCCCCAAGTATCCCCTGACACTGCCCAGCCTCTGCTGTGCGCGGGCTGAGCAGCAGGAGCAAGAGGGTCCCTCAGGAAAAGTGACCAGCCTCCAGGCAGCCTCTGCCTCAGGCAATCATTTTCTCTCCTCAGCTCCTGGAACATTCTCTCGTTGGAAACAGCTGCCACCCAGCCTTTGGGGCTCTGTCGTGATGGAAGAGGACTGCCTTACGATAGTGGGAGCTGTTGATCTCCATCTCATGGGTCATCTCTTGGGACATCTACTTGGAGAGGTTGCAAAATTGGTAAGTGAAGTTCTTGTCTCTATACACGCTGGTCAATTTCTGCGTCATTTGCTAGTGCTGAGCTTGCCCTTGAAAGTGTTTTCTGTGAAGGTGCAGAATGTGTTGGTCCTGTTCTTCTTGGGTTTTCTGAAGTTTCAGCTTCAGCTGCTGAATCTCACTGTCAAGCCCTGAATTTTCCTGTTGCAGAGATGGTTTCTGGGTTTGGAGACTGTATTTGACTTGTTAGCACAGCGATCTCTCCCCTTTCTGCCCTCAGTTGTCTGATTCTGTCTTGATGTTCCCTTTGGGGACTTGGAGGTAATACACGGAAGCCAGCAACATCTGTGACACCCTTCAGATCTGGGGCTTCCTGGTGGACGGTGATCGCTATCTCCTCCTCCACATTTTTGCGGGACTCCCCAGGTTGTGGCACCAGTGTGGTCTGTGTGGAGGTCAGGTGAGGGGACAGCCTGAAGCTTGGGTCCTTCCCTCAGGGACAGTGATTGGCTGGCTTGATCTTTTGGGATGTGCCCCATGCATGCCTTTGAGGGTTCCAGCATTTCTTCCCCCTCCTTTTCCTGCAGTGCTCTGCCTACATCTTGAAATATCTTGCATGAACCATTCAAGTTATTCTGTAAAATTAGTGTTTTCGGTGAAATCACTCATTCTTTTCGACACAATTTGTTCTCCATCCTTCTCCGATTCTCTCCCAATGGGCTTTTCACCAGTGACTTGGGGAAGATCACGAGGCTGGCTCTTCTATGCCTTTTTCAGAAAGTTAGCCGCAACCCATTTTAACCTGATCAGGTTTGTATTCATTGCTGACAAGCACAAAGTTTGTAATGTGGGAGAACTGGTCACCACTGTGCATGGCCTGAGGGCATTCTTGGCTTGTGTGGTTGAGCCAGTATTTTCACTGCCTCCTCCACAGACTTTATGGTGGTCAAAACACCTTTTGCTCAGTGCCTTCACCCTTCTTAGAATGAGTTGTACTTCCCTAGGAAAAGCAGCAATACTGTACCTACCAGTATCACCCAGAGCACCACAGGGAGCCGTGGGCTGTGTCTCCAGCTACCAGAAATCACCAGCAGTGCACTCCACAGCTGCTCCAGGACCGGCTAGTAAGTGGATGTGGCAGCCAAGAGTGGGCCCTCTATGGTTACATAGGGCTTCACAGCTCTGCCCCCGAATGCCAGCGTCCTGTGGCCACAACTGACCAGTAGAACCGTTAGAACCCTGGAAACAGGGGTAGGTCAGCTGGGCTGGGGGAGGGGAAGCCAGACAGATCCTAGAACACAGTTGTCCGTAACTTTGCTGTGAAGTTGAAAGTGACGAGAATCTCACAAGAACTGGGGTTGGTAGGAAGGGCTGATCCCAGCCTGGAGCTCTGCCACTCCCAGCCCACCTGGCCCTACAGCAAATTGGGGGTCAATGGAAGGCTAGGTCATGTCCCTCTCTGTGCACAAAAGAAGTCAGGGCTGACTGTTAAGGCCTCCTTACCATGCAAGGCCCATTCTCCTATCTGAAGTTTCCCTCTGCTGCAGGGACTCTGGTCCTGTCTGTAAACATCCCAGGGATCTCCTTTCTCTGAGGCACCCTCGCTCCTTTGTGTAGCCACAGTGGGCAGGCATGTGACTGTGGGTCTGACATAGAGGGTGTCTCCAGAGGTACTAAGAGATCAGGATTCCAATCATCGCAACTCAGAAGAAATCAGCTGGGTCCGGCAGGGTATTACACTTTCATGGAGTCTGTAGAGACAGTGTGTCCTTGTTCAATCCAGGGGTTCCTGCAAGGGAGTGACTCTGCCACAGGGTGACATAGGGACCCAGCCTGTTTCTTTCATGTGGCCCTCCTTCTACAGTCTTTGTCTCCCATGAAGGGTCTGTGGTTGGCCAATAGCCTTACCTCCTTACCTGATAGTTTGGGGTCCATGATGGAGCGTGGGAGCAGCCTCATCGCTCTGGGAGGGGGTGGGAATGTCCTGCCCTTCCAGGAAGTTGGGCTGCCACTGAGCCCTGGCAAAGGGACACTTTTTGTCACCCTAGAAATGGATGGAGGAGCCTTCTAAGCCTCACTCAGGGCAAGGTCACTCACACAGCTTCCCAGGGGGTTAGACTTGGATGGTTAGGCAAGAGTTCTGGTGTGGATTTATGTTAGGGAATGGCAAAGCCTGGGGAGTTAGTGTCCTCTCTCTGTTGTGACCCCAAGGACTGGCTGGGGTTTGGCTTTGAAAACCATGCCTGGGTGCATCTCCCTGGATGTTCTCCTGCAGGATGTGTGGTTGAATATTCCGGTCTGTGCGTGAGAGTCAGGGCCTTCTTGCAGGTCTGTAATTCCTGAAGTTCTCTTTCTGCAGGCTTCATTTCCCTTAGAAAGTTAGCTGATAGTGCTTGACATGAACGTTGCTGAGGAGGAAGAACAGTGCTTTCTCTCTCCAGCCTACGTTTTACAAATCTAAAAGATGGAGGAAGAGATGCCTTATTGTCTGATCCCATTCAGAAGGGTCAGTGGTCCCTCAACAGGCAGAGACTTTATTTCAGGTGACGGACTCTGTGTCGGGCTTGAAATGAAATATATAGGAGAGGCGGGGAACAAAAGTACCCATTTCCTTCAGATTTTTTTGTTTGTTTGCTTGTTTTGTTTTGTTTTTTGTTTTTAGCACAGCTCTTTATTGATAAGTTTCTTCCTTTTTTAACATTTAATTCAATTCGCCAACATACAGTATATCATTCATTTCAGATGTAGAGTTCAGGTATTTATCAGTTGCATATAACACCCAGTTGTCCTCACATCAGGTGCCCTTCTTAATGCCCGTCACCCGTGTACCCCATCCCCTACCCAGCTTCCCCCCTGCAACCCTTAGTTTGTTTCCTAGGATTAAGAGTCTCTCATGGTTTGTCTCCTCTCTGATTTGTTTCCTTTCAGTTTCCCCTCCCTTATGAACCTCTATGCTGTTTCTTATAATCCATATTTGAGTAAAACCATAAGATACTTTTGTTTCTCTGGTTCACTTATTTCGCTCAGCATAATATAGCTTCTAGTTCCATCCACAGTGAGATAAATTGTAGGGTGTTATCCTTTTTGATGGCTGAGCAATATCCCATTGTGTGTATATACCACATCATCTTTATCCACTCATCTCTTGATGGAAATCTGGGCTCTTTCCAATTGACTATTGTGGACATTGCTGGTATATACATTGGGGCTAAGGCCATTTTGTGCCCCTATATTTGTATCTTTCAGGTAAATTGCACCCTAGTGGTGCCATTTCTGGGCCATAGGGTAGGTGTATTTTTAATTTCTTGAGGAACCGCCATACTGTTTTCCAGAGTGGTTGTATCAGCTTGTATTCCCACCGAATGTGTAAGATGGGTTCCCCTTTCTCTGCATTCTTGCCAACCTTTGTTTTTTGTGACTTGTTGATTTTAGCTCTTCTGACCCGTGCTTAATTGACTGAGTCACCAAGGTGTCCCATGCTTCCATGAATTTTTAAATGTCTTTAATTTCCTGGTTGACCAAATCATTCTTTATCGGATACTCTTCAACTTCCATTTATTCCCATTCCTTCCAAATTTCTTCTCATAATGGAACTCCAGTTTCAAAGCATTGTGGTCTAGAAATATGCAGGGAAGGATCCCATTCTTTTGGTACTGGCTGACACCTGATTTGTGATATGTTCTGGAGAATTTTCCATGAACATGGGAGAAAAATGTGTATTCTGTTGCTTTAGGATGGAATGGTCTGAATATATCTGTGAAGTCCATCTGGTGCAGTGTGTCATTCAATGCCCTTGTTTCCTTGTTGATCTTGTGCTTGGATGATCTGCCCATTGCAGTGAGTGAGTTGTTAATGTCCCCTACTATGACTGTGCTATTATCAATGTGTTTCTTTAATTTTGTTCTTAATTGGCATATATCATTGGATCCTCCCAAGTTAGGGACATAAATATTTACAATCTTTAATTGTATGGATAGACCCTTTAAGTGTCATATAGTGTCATTCCTCATCTCTTATTGCAGTCTTTGGTTGGAAATCTAATTGTCTTGAGGTGAGGATGGCTACCCCAGCTTTCCTTGGATGTGCATTTGCATGATACATGGTTTTCCACACACTCACATTCACTCTGCAGGTGCTTTGGGTCTCAAATGAATCTCTTGCAGTCAGCATATCGAAGGGTCTTGCTTTTGTCTTCCATCTGATACCCTGTGACTTTCGATTGGGGCCTGGATCCCACTGACATTCAGAGTAACTACTGAAAGATATGAATGTAGTGCTTTCGTATTTCCTCTCAGGTCACTGTTTCTGTCTCTTGTGTCTGTTCCTTTCTGACCTATATTCCTTTGGGGCTTTCTCTTGGCTTGCAGGAGGTCTTTGACTATTTCTTGCAGGGCTGGGTTAGTGATCACTGACTCCTTCAGTTTCTGTTTGTCCTGGAAACTCTGTATCTCTCCTTCTATTCTGAAAGACAGCCTTGCTGGATAACATCTGCTTGGCTGCATCTTGTTCTCATTGAACAGTCTGAGTGGATCATGCCCATCCTTTCCTGCCTGCCAGAGCTCTGTGGATAGCTCTGTTGCCAGTTTTACTCTAATATCGTTTCACTTTATGTTATCACTAAACTCTTGAATCCTCCCTTCATGATCCAGTAGTTCTTTATGTGTCTTTTGCTCAGCTTCTTTTTCTCTGTCATTTTTTTCCTCTATATCACTAATTCTCTTTTGCCTCACTTATCCTAGCAGTTAGAGCCTCCATTGTTGATATTATCTCAATAATAACCTTTTTGGTCTCAACTTAAATATATTTTAGTTGTTTTATTACTCCAGAAAGGGATTCTCTCTTGCCTTCCATACTTTTTTCACACCCAGCTTGCATATTTATAATCATCATTCTAAATTCTAATTCCAATATTTTACTCATGTTCTTACTGATCATGTGCTGGGCAGTCAGTACTGCCTCTTGTTCTCTTTTTTGAGGTGAGTTTTTCCATCTATCAGTTTTTCCTGAGTAGAATAGATGAATGACTCCAGAGTGCAATGACCCCAGAGAAATACACAAGAAGCAAATCTGAAGAGACTTGAAATTAAAAAAAAAAAAAAAAAAAAAAAAAGGAAAGAAAGAAAAGAAAAGAAAAAAAAGAGAAAAATAGAAAAAATAAAAAGAATATAATCAGGCAGTTGAAGAGAACAGGGCCATACTTTTGATTCTGGGTGTATTTTGGTCTGTTTGTTAGCTGAAACTGCATCTCATAATTATAATGAAAGAAAAACTTACACATATAATTAAATACTATGAAAGCAAATAAGATAAGTGTAAAAATGAAAATTAACAAAGATTTTAAAAAGGAGTTGATAAAATAAGAATTTGGTTAAAAAATGAAAGAGAAGAAAATTAAAAGACTAAGGAATAGTGGAGGAAATCCCCAATAATTTTGTATACTGTGTTCCCCTAGTACTGAAATTTGGAGTTCTCTATGAATGGTAAACTTGGACTTAGGTGGATGTTCTTGCCGATCTTCTAGGAGAGGGGCCTGTCGTGCTAATTCTCAAGTATATTTGCCTGGGGTGAAATGGCACCACCCTTGCCAGGTCCATAGGCTAAGTAATCTGCTCCAAATTGCTCTATGTGGACTTTTTTTTTTTTTTTTTTTCCTGAAGGCTTTCCTCATACCTTTAGAGGATGAGAATGAAAATGGCAGGCCTTGCAGTCTGTAGTGCTGGAGGTGAAAGCTCAAGGTCCCACTCCTCAGTGAGCCCTCAGGGAAAAGCAGTCAGTCACTCCTGTCTCCCTCGTCTCTCTCTGTAATTCTCTGTGCCCACCCAGTCTGTGACTGTTTCTGTCTCAGGCATGCGACCTTGTTTTTGGTTTTCAAACCCTGCAAACTCCTGCTGCACACACCTGCACCGCTCCTCTTGTGGGGAGAGCGGGGATTTTACCCATTCTGCTGCTTGCTGGGCCCCTCCTTGGAGAGCTCTTGCCCCACCATGCTGTGGTTCGTGGTTTATGGCAACCCCAAGCTGAAAGCCTGTTCCTGGGCTCACTGATAATAGCCAGCTTCCCTGCTCTGATGCCTGGGAGCTCTGCTGCACTCAGACCACCCCCACCCCTCAAGTCTTTCTGTGACCCTGAGTATCCCGAGACCACATTGTCCCACAGAGGATTCCACCCCACTTTGCTACTTGAGCACCTTTCATGCAGGGAAGTCCCTCACTGGAGAAGATTTCCAAAATTTCTGATTTTGTGTTTTTCTGCTTTGCCATTTTCTGGTAACTGATTTGTGGAGCCTCCCTCCCTCTGGTTTATCCTCCCATATATCATCTCAGATTCACTTCTCTGTACCTCCTACCTTGCAGAAAGTGCTCACCTTTCTATTTGTAGAGTTGTAGCTGTTCTTTCCTTAGATCTCTGGTTTAGCTTGCAGGTGTTCAGAATGGTTTGACAGCTATCTAGCTAGATGCCTTGGATCAGACAAAAGAAACTAAGGTCTCCTATTCCTCTGCCATCTTGGATTATCTCCCCCCAAAAGTGGGGGAAATTCACATGGCTCTTTCAGTGTTAAACCTGAAGGCCCCTTCCTGGCCCTGAGTAATTCGGTGTGTTTTTTCTGTTTTGTTAGAAGACTGAGCCATTTAGCTTGATTTCCTTGTCTTTTCTAGATGACACTATTCTGTTCCATGAATGTTTTTCCTCTTGTTGAGTGTCTTCACCTTGTCTTTTCTTTCTTGCCCATGAAGCAGAAACAGTCACTTCTACATTAAGGATGTAATTACCCTCACTAAATGGAAGTAAAAAGATAGGAAGATTTGGAAAAAAAAAAAAAAAAAGAAGGGAGAAGGTACATAGTTCACTAAAATTAACTCTTAACATAAGAACTATTGCTACAAAATATTTCTGTCCTCAGTTTTTAGTCCTGGGTATCAGGCATCCTCCTGTATATTACTGACTGTACACTTAGAAGTAACAAAGGCCGGATTATGCAATTAAAATAGAACAACAGTGAATCCTTGGCTCAAGGGGAAAAATGTGTGTGTGTGTTTAGGATGTCCTGGTCAAGTTCACTCAGTTTGCTGAGTTTTTGGTTTTATCATTTCCTCATCATCTCTTAGTGCCTATACAGATGTTTGGTAATGTGAGGACACAGTTTAAAGAGTTCTCTTTTCTACATTAGTGAGCATTTGGAATTCAGAAAAGGTTTTCAAAGAATTCTGTACTTTATTTTGGATTAAGATAATGGATTTTGATCATGAGTGTTAACTTGAGGAAATTCTCATTTGTCAAATAAACAGGTAAAATGAATAAGGAGAATGTACAAAAAGTGATCGATTACAACACTTATTAGAAGTAAGAAAAAATATATTATTGTAAAGAATACAAGTTTAATTCACTCATGAGAATTAGTTCATTTTCCCCTTTTACTTTCCAAAAGTTAACAGACTGTGCTCTGAGTCAATCAGCATTTATATTCGCAATTTAGACAGAGTAGGTCTTATCGGGAAAGAGAGACAGAAAACTATTTGGGACAGCTTAGATGTTATTTTAAGATGGTAGTTTAAATTAAAAGATAGTAATTAAGTATTATAACAAATATTTTCAGTAAAGTCATATTTAGAATTCAGGAAATTAAAATGGAATTACTGTCCTTTAAAAAATAGTAGTGGTTATAGTAGTGTCTATAAGTATTGTCAGAAACTGCTGTGGTATCAATACTTATGTCACAATGGGTGGACAGTGAGATGATGATGGGGAGCTTGGGATTCTGGGGAGAACTGTTGACAGAGAAGCCCAGTCTGTGTTGGTTGACATATTGGGGCATAGTGTGCACTCTGGGCTCTTCAAACTGCTACTGTCAGAACCCTGCAGGTAATTCTTCATCTTAATTTGCTCTTTTGAGGCTCAGGCACACAAATTGCTCTGTGCTAATGCTGGTTTGCTCGGCCACAGAAGCCTTAGAGTCTTAGAATTGGAAGATTAGACTTCTGGACATGGAGGAGACATTAGCAAGCAGGTAATCCAGAGTCCTTTCATATGAAAGGACTATGGAGATTACAAAAAAAAAAAAAAAAAAAAAGGAAAATTGTTTTTCTGGGGTCCTATCACTAAGTATATCACAGGGAAAGTCATGGGATTCTGGTTTGTTGAGTCAAGGGCTTGCTTTACTCAACCAACAGACTGTAGAGTTTCACTCATTTACTTAGTGAAAAAATGGGGGCACAGAGGACAAATAAAGAGTCTTAATGATATTGATAAAGGAAGTACTTCCATTAATACCCTATTTTCATTACTGGCCTCACCTCTAAAAGCCTTTTTAAAGTAACATTATGCCATCCTAATCATTCCTTTGAGCTTGGTTCTACCAGCGTTTATATAATATTTACTTCTTCTTTTCTCGTTGCCATACTATTTCTTAGATGTTAGCAGTTATTACCAGTTATTTTAAATATACATAATTTATTCCCACTTTTTAAAAAAGATTTTATTTATTTATTTGACAGAGAGAGACACAGCAAGAGAGGGAACACAGGCAGGGGTAATGGGAGGGAGAAGCAGACTTCCCACTGAGCAGGGAGCCCAACATGGGGCTTGATCCCAGGATCCTGGGATCATGGCCCAAGCTGAAGGCAGATGGTTAACCACTGGGCCATCCAGGTGCCCCAATTACCAGTTATCTTTACACACAATTTATTTCCCCGAATGGAGTTTCAGGTCACAATGGTGTGGCCTTCCACCTGTTTAAGTTCTCCCAAAGTGGAAACAATGTCAGATTCTGAAACAATGTAAAAGATACTCAGTATGTATATATTTACAAACAAATAAATTGATAAAAATATGCTACCATTTACCATTCTGAGATTAAAAATCTAATGACTTCAAGTTTAAATTACCTGTGTGATCAGTCTTGCTTATTAGTTGTCATAGGGCTCATAACCACTCTGTACATATTGATATGACCATGTTGGTAAAATATCAGTGTACTTCTACACTGTTGGTTAAAAGCTCCTACATCCCCTCCAACCCTGGGCCCCAACCCTTCCCCTCGGGGACAGCCTAGATCTCTCCATGATACAGCAGACAAAGGGTTAATACCTGCCAACAGTGTTTTCTCAAGACTGTGCACAGCAGCAACATTGGTAGAGCTAAGCTTACTGGATTCAGAATATTTTGGGCAGATTGACAAAACTCTGTCTCTTCTAGATGGTCTGAATCTTTCTGTGTAAAAGCTGAGACTAATCACTGAATAGATATTCCAGCTCTTCAGCCCTTATGATTTGTTAAGTTCTTCAGTTAAAGTTTGGTTGGACAATAGATGGTTCCTGAGACATCAAGATGGCCAGCATGCAACACTGCTTTCAAGGCTTGGGTGACTGCCTTGGCCAAGTTCAATTTTCAAATCCTAGGAATATTTTCCAGTCCGCATCTTTTTTTTTTTTTAAAGATTTTATTTATTTATTTGACAGACAGAGATCACAAGTAGGCAGAGAGGCAGGCAGAGTGTGTGTGGGGGGGAAGCAGGCTCCCCGATGAGCAGAGAGCCCCATGTGGGGCTCGATCCCAGGACCCCGGGATCATGACCTGAACTGAAGGCAGAGGCTCCAACCCACTGAGCCACCCAGGTGCCCGTCCAGTCCCCATCTTAACTTTTCTGATACATTTTATACAATTGACTATTCCCTGTTTTGAAACCTTTTTTTTTTTTTTTTTTGGCATCTCAAAAGCCACTGTGTTTTTGTCCCCTTCCTCCCCAACTGTTACTTCTGTCTCCTTCACCAGATTTTCTTATTCTGTTATCTCCTAAAACTTGGTGTTGTTCAGAGTCTGCTCTTCATCTTTCCCTTTTCTTATGGGATAATGGGCTATTATCACTTTCCATGCCTTTAATTCAAGGGGCACACTGATGGCTCCTTAATTTGTCTCTCCTCCGGGCTTCTCTTCTTCAGTATTCCTCCTGCATGCCCTACTCAGTCTCCCAAACCCTAATGTTTTTCTCTCTGCACCTCCCACATTCAATTAGTTTTAAAGGAATAATAATTATTTAAACCTTTTAAGTTTGTACTCTCTTTTCTGTTGGGTTTACTTCTCACTGGGATTAGTTCAGACTTTTGTCTTTCTTTTACATTCACTTTTCCTGTATTATTTCGGTAAACTTTAAGCTAAACTGTAACATATTTGCTATTATGGCCCTCTCCTCTATAAGACCATGAGCTTCTGGGGTACAAAAATTATGCCTTTGTCATCCTGTATTCTTGGTGCCCACTAATGGGTACTCCATATAGGTGCTCCATAAATGCTGAGGAAACAGTGTACTGCATCTGAATGCTCACCTTCTTTGGGGGTAATTCTTTTAGCTCTTTTCCTTTGCGTTAAGAATTCTGTGTTCTTGCAACCTGTTCTTCTACCACTTCTTTATGTCTGAGAATTGAAGTCGTTGTCTTTGAAGTGCCAGTTGCCTGTATCATATCAGTTCAGCTAGAGCTACCCAAAAGCAAGTTTGGCCCACAGTGAGCATCTTGTTGTAAATTACCAACTTTGAAAGGTTCCCCTGGGAATCTAATCAATCACTGTGAGTAAGGGCATCTTGTACTGTTGCTTTCCAGGAAGCCGCCAGATGGCTGCTAGAAAAGCATCCTTATTTAAAATCCTTTCATAGATGTTCAGGGAAAATGTTGTAGGCAAGTGTTCAAATGAGATCAGTAAATGAAACAGTGACTAGAGAAAGGCTATCATTTAACTTGCCTGTCTCCAGGTGATCCTTATGCTTTCTTCTGAGCAGAGAGAAGCCTGGTGTACTGACTCATCACAGTTCCTAAACTGTGATTTTTTTTTTTTTTTAATCCTTAGGAGCCATTTCCAGTGAGCAGGCTACAAACAACATCTCTTAACAAAACCTTTCTAACATGTCTTAGAGGTGGGATTATATTGCTAACATAGTTTTTGATAAAGAAAGATTAATGGATGATAATGCAGCAAATACGAACCAGCTTTGGATGGTAAGTACTCAGTATGTGAAATCTTATAAAAAGAATGGACAACAGTGAATGGACATGTTTGGAGAGGAAGAAAGGGACCGGTGTTTGCTTCCCCTAAGGTTTGCATTGTTTCTTATTCAGTCTTTAATGTGACCACATCAAAAAAGCTTGAGATGTTAGAAAGAATTGGAAGCAAGACAAATTCAATTCCATGAACAGACATTTCCAGGAATTTTCTTGGTCCCAGGTAGAAAAAAAACACCACCAGTAAATTTTCAAGTTCTTTCAGATGTGGGACCAGAATTCTCCCGAGGTCAATGGGTAAGTGTCCAGAGACCTATTTTCAGGGGCACGGGAAAACATAAATAACTTGAATTTTTCTCTATTTGATTCTAAAAAAAAAAAATGTGGAATCAAGAATATTTATCCTCTCTTAAAGGTTTAACCCAAACTTACTTTGTACTTTGGAGCACATAAATAGCTAAAATTTTCCCCACAAATTTTACGTGTATTCTCCAAGGTGAAGAATTGAGAATATAATCAGTTCTGTTTCATTGTGCTGGATGTGAGGTCAGATTTTAATTTATTCACATATTTGGTCTGAAAGCAGTTTTCTCATGAGCTGAAGGTGGATTTGGGTGGTGACTCTGAAACATGGATTCTCTAGAGTTTCTTCCGGAGGTCTGATGCAGATGGGCAAGCTGACCCCGAGGATGTGTTGGTGCTGCATGGGGCGGGGTGGCTCTCCAGCCATCTGTGAGTAATTATGCACAATGTCAATACCTGGGCATGGGAGCTGTTTTACTGCCAGATGTGACTGTTAGAAGGAAGTTTTCAGAGAAACTGTAGAGAAGCCCAGATGATAAAGTAGTAGTTTTTTCCCTGAAATATGAAAAGCTGTGAGAAAAATACATTACATTATCACAAATGTAGTGAGTAGCTAATAAATCTAGTGAGAATTGTTAAGGTAACATTTCCTTCATGGAAAGGTAGTCAACTAATTCTTCTCCCCAGAAGTGTTGACAAAAAGCGTTCCTTAATTCATTCTTTTAATCAAATTGGATGTGCCGGGGATTCCATTTTAGGCTTCCACGGTTTGTTGCTATAGAGATTGTATACCAAAATTGAGTTAGTAAAAAGCCCTTCTAATTTGCTAAACTATTTGTCAAATAGGGTTTATAGGTATTTATGTGGAAAATGTCATATTGGGAAAATTCTAGAAGATGGCACCATGATAGTCATCATCTTTCTAACCAGAGAAAGATCTCTTTCTCCTCCTTTTTTTTTTTTTTTCTCTCTGTCTTTGGCTTCAGTGTCTTTTCAAAACTTCTCCCTATTATACAGCTTAAGGCATGGCACCATGCTGCTTTGTTTCTCTTTGGTCCCTACTATCATGTCACCCATGGATGACCTTTTGTATTAATGCTCAGAAAAAAGCACGAGAAAAATAAAGAGGATTTGGTCAAAATGAAATCACTTTATATTTAATCTGTTAATGGCTTTTATTCTTCCATCAATAGAAACAACTTGTCAAAAAATCACAAACATACATAGTATGGGAAAATGTATTCAGAGCACATAATCACACCCTGTTATTCGTCTTTTACTGTGAAAGTATTTAATCAAGAGACTTGTTAAATCAGAGATTATGAAAATTAACATAACATTAATGTTTTGAAATTCCTTTGAGAAAAGCTACTTTTGAAGCCGAAATAAATAAAAAATAGTCTTCTGTGTAAATCAAATCCATCTCATTTAGAGAATGATAGACACATGTGCTTCTTATTTTACATGTGAATGACCTTCTAAAAGCCATAAAAGTTACCTAGGCCAAATAAAAGGAAATTAAAAGTGCAGAAAGACTGTCTGTAGAATGAATACATATAATACTCAGATACAAGCACGTACATACTTAAAATGTATACATGGAAATACCTGAACCAAAAAGAATTTATTGCAGTTTGAAAAATAAAGTATACAACAATTTAGTGTATCAGAGTTCAGTGGAAGTGACCTGGTAACTAAAGGAGAAGGATTTTTTTTTTTTCCCCCAGAGTGAGTGGGTAGTGCTGTCTTTTATGTAAGACTTGGTTCCAGTCTGTTTTCATTGTTTGTTTTAAGAAGGTTTGTTTTGAGTTCTTTGTTTCCAACAGGTTGAGGTTTATTTTCCAGACAAAGAATTCCAATAACTATTGGTCAATGTCTATAAACATTGCCAAAATCTCATTTCACTTTGTGGTCTAACATAGCCAATATTGACTGTCACTCTGGATAGCTTATGTAGGTTTTGGTTTGCTTGATCTGTTTCTGGTTTGCTTGATCTATTTTGATCAATTTGTCCAGATACTTGCTAATTGTCATTTTTTAAAAATATCCGTCATGTTGTCACAGGTGTATTAGGTCAGCAGCTTCTGGTTTCTCCTTGTCCTGTTTAGCATGCCCCTTCATTCCTGTGGACAAATGAAATAGAAGCCAAGAACATCTGGAAATAATCAGTAAACAACAGTTTGAAAAATTCTGCTTCATTTAGGCTCATATTTCAGAAAAGTATATTGATAGAATAATTAAACTTACATTTTAACTTCCTCTGGAAAGTTTATCCACTTGATATCTCAAAAACCATTAACTTCCCCACTTTACATTGTCATTTTCCTAATTGAGCAGTAATAATTCCTAGCACCCCTTCCTCCTCAAAACATATACAAGCCATCTCCAGTCATAAGAATTTTCTTCCTAAAACAGACTGTGGGATCCGGTCACTCTCCACTTCATAAACCTTCAGTTTTTCACTGGTGTCCTGAAACATTTCAGGCTCACTGGTTTCAGATTTGACATTGATCATGTGCTGGAATCCATCTGGTTTCCCCTCCATTTCACCTCTTGACCAATTATGTAGTCCAGCCACTTCTTTCTCTTTTAGCTGAATGTGCTTTTTGTTTGCTTCCTTTCTTCCTCCTCCTCCACCTTGTCCTCCTCTTTCCTCTTCTTCCTCTCCCAGTCCACCCCTCCTTCTTCTCAAAACATATACTTCTTGTATATGTTCTTCTTCTCTTTCTTCTCTTTCTTGTTATTATTATTACATATAATTTTATATTCTTCTTTTTCTCTTCTTCTTTCTTTCTTGTTATTATTCTCTTTCTTCTTTCTTGTTATTCTCTTTCTTGTTATTATTCTCTTTCTTGTTATTATTATTTCTTCTCTTCTCTTTCTTGTTATTATTATTCTTGTATAACTTGTATAACTCTTTCTTGTTATTATTATTACATATAATTTTAATTTCTATTGGTAGATTATTCCATTTTCAGATGCCACCTCTGTCATTGACTGTCTCCTCCATTACAAATTGCTATTTCCTTTGGACTTCTCTCACATTTTCATACACTTCTACCACAATTTTTAAAATTTTTAATGTATAGATGATTGCACATCATTTTCTTCTGTTAGATTTTGAGTTTCTTGAGCACAGGACCCACATCTTATTCACCATTGTGCCTCATAATGCATAGCATGGTGGGATCATGTTAAAATATAATTTATTAAATATTTTAATATTCTCTGTGTTTTATGGAATCCATATCTGGATTACAGATATGGATCCATATCTGTAATTATCTATCAGACTCTAGTTTGATAAAATAAATGGAGAGATGGCACTCAGGGTTTGAGGCAATATACTTTTTTTTAAAAAAGATTTATTTATTTTGAGACAGAGAGAGAGTATGTAAGCATGGATGGGAGAGTCAGAGGGAGAGGGAGAGAGAGAATCGCAAGCAGACTCCTTGCTGAGTGTGGAGCCCGATTGGGGATCCATCTCATGACCATGAGATCCTGACCTGAGCTGAACCCAAGAGTCTGATCCTTAACCTACTGTGACACCCAGGTGACCCCAGACAATATACTGAAGTCTTGGACTCATGCCTCTAGTCTTGAATTAAATTTAGAGGGGCACTATAGAAAGTGTTGTTTAGTCCTGGAAATGATTGCAGGAATACAGTTTCAAATTAGGGCCACCGGTAGATATTACCAAGAAGAGGTGGGAGTTGAGTACACAAGAACTGAGCTATCAGGAGCAGGAAAAATTGTTTACCTCTAATTTTTCTTAAAGTTTACCAAACATTTTTGATTGACTTATTCAGATGGAAAGTGGTTGAGTCATCACTTGTCCAGCTTTTATTTCTCAGGTCACCTCAAACAAAGGTAGAATACTTAAACTATGGATTATGATCTAGAGGTACAGGGCTGGATGTCAGCCTCTGAATTGGGTACTGGGCTTATTGGTTGTTTTCTCTGTTGGACACGACTAAAGTTTGTCTCTTAGGCTTCCCGCATCATCTTATATAGAGTCAGGGAAATTTCCTTGGTTGAGAGGAGAAAAGGGCCCCCAAGTGGGGTGATTCCTTGGTAGTTGGCTCCTTAGTAACTTCCCTGGGATGACCCCTGCCTGGGCTTCTATTGCTGCTGATTTCTATTTGCTCCACTTCCATTTTTGATGATATAAAAAATCCCAAAGAACACTTAACCCTCTATAGTGATGATTCATTTTTCTCTGACTTTCTTTATGTGGTCAGCAGATAACTGTAGTTTATTTTGGTTGTGAAAATTTTATTTCTCCAACTATTGAGGTATTTATGCCAAAGAATTGAACTAGGACACTATTCGTGTGGTGTATCTTTTTTTGAATCTTTTTTTCAATGATTGGTTGAATGATTGGTTCAAAGGAGAATCATGTCTTTTTTCTCTTCCATACTTAAAAAAAAAAAAATCTTTGTCTTCCTGGCACATCTTATAATGCCCACTCCTTTGTGAGGATTTTTAATTCTAGCTTATTATTATTATTATTATTATTTGTCCCAAGTTTCTCATCACAGCTTCTTCCAAGAAGCCTGGATTTTCTTATGCAATTAGAGACCATAGGACTTACCTCAAACCCTAAGATTTGCTGAAGAGAATGAGACTTGTAGGTTCCACTGTGTTCTTCAAAATGCCTGCTATCCATTAACAATGTTACTGTGACTCATGAAGGTACCTCTCCTTTCAACACGAGATATATGGTTGGAATTTGGAGGAGGGTGGAGGACAAAGAAGTGCCAAGGTAGTGTTCATTTTTTCTGAAACTAGGATCTTGCTCCAAGCAATCCAATCTCTGACATCATTCTAGTGGTCCAGGGCCAGTCAATCAATCAATCAATTAATCTTCAAATATTCAAAAAATATTTATGTACCTGCCATAGATCCAACAATTGCTCTTTCTTTGAAAGGCAGAATCTTAGTGGGACCAGTGTCTATGTTGTTACTTGACACATGTTGGATGGTTACTTCATCAAATAGTTCAATCTGGGTCCCTTCAGAACCTTCAGAACCTTTGGACTAACAGTCTATGTTAAACAACGTTTGTCATGCGTAGTTGCAGGAATTTTTCTGAAAGTCTCTATGTACTCCAGTGGCAGTTTCAAGCAGCTTAATTAATAATTTCTTCATCATGAGGCCATTCTACCTTTCTTTCAGTTCTTTTGGGAATATATGTTTTCTCTTAAGCATTGGCAATTGTGTGTGTTGGGTCAGCTAGAGCAGTGGAGCCCCAACCATACTCTTGCCAGCTATCAGGGACCTGTCCTTAGTTTTGTGCTGCCAGTGTCCTTTGTTACTTGTTAAAAACCAGGGGCTTTATATCCTCATCTTAGGAACCAGGAACTTCATTTAGTGTTAATAGTGTCTTTTCCCATGATCTATGGTTTCCTTTCTGTATAAAGGAATGGCTTGTATAAAAGTCAAAGATGTAACACATAGTATTTTCTTGTTACATAATTTCTTCATCCTTTGCATGAAAGGTGGCTGGAATTGATGTGCTTTTCTTTGCAGTTGGTTTTGGCTCCAAGCTATGACACACAGAATTGTTTTTTTTTTTTTTTCCTTCCATTTTTATTAGGTTCCCCCTATTTCCCCCCCCCCCTTTAGTCTCAGAACCTTTTTGTTCCAGAACCCCTCTGCCATTAGGAACAGTATATTTCAGCCTGCTGAGAACTCCCTTTAGCAGATCCAGTCCTGGCTTTAAGTGCCATATCTAGGACTCTGACAGGGCAGGAATTCAAGTTCTGGGACCTGTCTTCTGTTGCCTGTCTTTGAAGGAAGACCAGGAACTGCTGAACCCCACACATGGGAGGATCTTGGTAGCTGTAGATTACCCAAAGCTCCCCCTTCTGCCAGCTTGTTTCCTTGCATGATTTAGAGTCACCCCTCTTGTATTCCTTGTTATTGTCTAGATTTCCACAGACATTTGCTAGGATGCCCTTCTGCTTCTTATACCATTCATGTTGGCTCTTTGTCTCAGTGATTATATTTGGAGCTTACCTGTGTTCCTACCTGTTGAAATTTCTGTTGTCAGCTAGCTTATGCCAAATCCTAACTTCCAAATCTCTCTTATTCTAGAGGATTGCTCACTTTGGGAGTCAGTTCTTCCTCCTCATAGTCTAGTTTGCTTTCAAGTATCTTTTAAGCCTTGTTTAAAAATTAAAGACAAAATACAGGACACTTTATTGGTACTAATTGTTGAGTTCCATTTATATATTTCCCATATTTATCCCTAACAACATTGAAGTAAACTTAATGAAGGAAGATCTATGATTTGTTAGCCTTTGAATTCTCCTTCTCCTCTCCCTAGCTTCTAGCACAGTGACAAACATGATGGATACCTGATAAGCAACCAATGGGATCAAAGTAGATTTCATTTAGAATTTTTCACCATGCAGGGCATTTGTCTTAGATGGAAGAGGAAACCTTTATGTTATTCTCACTGTTGATTCCCATGCAGTTGCTTATGTCATTTCAGAACTCAGTGATTGTTACTGAGTGCCTTTCAACTCTAGAAATCAAAGGACTTTTAGGAACAAAGTTTCTTTATACTCCAGAGTGAGTGACTTGTCAGGAACCATCAATGGTGTTTCTGTAACTGTCCAGAAAATAATATATTTCAGAAATGTGAACATCTAGGGTTTCTACTTAAGTTGCTCCATTTAATCCTGTCAATTTATTCTTTTTTTTCTGTCAATTTATTCTTTTCCTCAACAAGATTAAAGCTGTTTCTTTCCCCAAGTCTTCTAGTTCATAGATTGAAAGCATAAATAAGTTGTTTTAAATGCCAAAGTCTTAGATAATATTTTTCTCATTTTTTAATTCTAAACATTCATTTGTGATTTAAATTAAATGATAAAAAATTTGTTCACTCTATTGTACAAATTATAATTATAGAGCACTTATGTTAATATATTAAATGGTATAGTCATTTGATATTTTGAATTTAGGAATTCATATTTTTCATCTTAAGGAGGGACTAGAGTGGATATATGGAAGGACAGAAAATAAGAGAAAATTTTGAGGTAAAGAGGAGAAGGGATGTGCTAAGACTGCATTATGAATATCATTCAAAATACCAGCTATCCACATAAAAATTTTACATGAAACAAATCTGTAAGCAGCTAACAGAACTAGTGACTCTTCAATTTAAATGCTGAGTTAAGTTTTTATTAGGAAATATTGACTAATATTACATTTTACTTTTAGAAGAAATTCTGTCTTTTTTTCTGTTAGTAATGTATAAAAAATTTATGATGAGAAGATTAAAGTTACCTGTTACATCATTATTTTCTGAGCAGTTTAGAATAAAGGCACAAGTGGCTTTTCTTCCTTTCTTTCTAAATTCAGGAGATAGAGTATGGTATTTTAAATAACGGTATACAATACCTAGGAGAATTCTTTGAGGCATTAATACGATATTGAATCTAGATTATGAATTTTGATGTCCTCAAGACAGATACAACCTTAGTCATTTAATATCTGGAAAATTATTGGGCTACACTGTTTGGGCCTCAGATGGGAGCAAATTCTTTTCTACTTACCTCATGTCTTTATGTGGAAGACTTCTTTGAGTAATAATCCTGGCCTCTTGCCCCACGCAGTATTCATTGCAAATGAAGAGACAAGGTGAATTTCCTAATTGATAAGTGACATCTGGGTCTGTTTTTTCTATTGGACCCTGGAGTGTAACACTTTTTTCCTGCTCACATTGCCTTGGGCCATAGTGAGTGACCACCAGTCTTGGATAAGTACATCTATCCAGCAGATGCAAAATTTTCTTTGGTGGACTTCCTGAAATATAAAGTGTATGTTTGTGTATGGGTGGTGGTGGTGTGGGGGCAGGGGAAGTGTTAAGTCTTTTAACCACAGAACTAAAGTCACATTTTTCAATCAGATTATAATAATAAAGCCAATATTTTTATTTCTATTTGTCTTCTCTGTCTTATTTCTCAGTTTTAAAATCATCAGGAGAAGAAAGTAACTCTGCTAAACCTCAGTGTTTATTGTAATAAATTAGCTCTGTGGAATGTTATTGAATACCATCTATTTAATAAATGATGCAGTAAATAATGTTTCTTTTAAATAGAAGTTTTTTTCTAGAATATTGGTCTACCCAGATTAAGACATGCTTATCCAGTGGTATTATTTATACTTATCTAGAAGCTTAAGATCTCACTACTTGGTATCTTTTAAGGATTCTGGTCCAAGAAATACATAGACTTCTTACTAAATTGTTTTGTTAAGGTTAATATCTATCAAGAAATATGTCCTGGACAAAGCAACACTTAGGAATTAGCAACACTCTTCTCTTTCTTTCTACCTTCTTCTTTCTCTTTTCTTCTTGTCAACCTCTGGCCATGGGAAGATAATGTTAAGGGATGGACTGGGGAAATATATCCAGGGTAGATTCAGATAAAATCCAGATTTAATGAATATAATGAGAAATTGCAGTGGCCTAACTTCCTTTGCCCCTTGAGATTCTCCCAGGAATGCTTTTTGTTTCTTTTTATTTCTCATTCTGATGGCCTTGTTCTTTCCTAACAATCTCATACCATATTGAATCCTCCTAAAATTTTTGAAAAATAAGTAAGGGTTTGTAAAACAGAAACAATAGCAACAAACAAATGTGAAGAACTGAAATTACATTAATAATAAATAATCTGATTATTAGGGAATCAAGTGGGTTGCATGCTTCTCTGGTCCATAGAATTTTTAGTATACATATAACTTATTGAAGTAAATATATTTAAAAAAACACACTTTTTTTTTTTTTAAGTTGGCCCTATGCCCAACATGGGGCTTCAACTCAACAACCCCAAAATCAAGAGTTGCATGTTTTACCTACTGAACCAGTTAGGAGCCCTTGAAGTAAAAATATCAATATCTTCTACTTGGGCCATCCACTAGAAAATGAAGTAAATAAAAATTTTTAAGTACTTTTTGATAAAATTATCTTTATGAAATTTGTTTTAAAATCTTGAAATTGGGATTATTTTCTACCATACAATAGACATTAAAGATTATTTTAGAAAAAGATACATCAAAGAAGACAATTCCTTGCAAAACAAAACATGTTTAATCACTAACAGAAAGCTCATTAATCAGTCAATAAATGCAGAAGAATTTTAATATCAGGAGAATATGATTGCCAAATATCAAATGATTTTACAGAGGAGATACGTTATTGCTGAGGCAGTCAAAATATACTTTAAAGATATATAGAGGATCTATTCTATTAATTGTTTAAAATCGTTATTTGAAGTTACATTTAGAAAGACCAGTGACATTTTCTTCATATTAGTTAATATGCAATATGTAGTAATAGATTATAGATATGTTATTATTCTTAAAATTTTACACCCAAATCTTTTTTTTTAAAAAGAGGAGCAATAATGTTACCAAAATAGAAGTATAAACTAAAAGAAAATTTAGAAGAAATACATATACTCCAAATCTATGTTCCCCTCTGCACTTAGGGAAAAAAAAAATCTGCTTTAAAATGACTTGCAAAATCTTGCAATGGCTAATTCCTTGCCTGATTTCCTGCATCATATCATGTTATAAAATCCATATGATGTTATAGAATCTTTTTCCTTCACATACCACATTTTTGGCACATTGCCCTCTTTTCAGTTCCCCAAACCATTCCCATTTTCCTGGCCTCAAGGTCTTAAATCCTTATGTTCCTTATGTGATATTCTTCCAAGAATGCTCCTCTTTCATTTTTTTATTGGGAAACTCCATATCCTTCAAGGGCTAGTGTCATCTTAAGTGTTTTTTTCTCAACAAGGCCTTCTTTGTCTGTGCTCACCTGGTCCCCTTGCTCCAACATCCAAGAATCTGTGATTCTTATGATAAACTGTGGTCAGTCATTAATAAATACAAAAGACACAAGGCCCTCAAAATCAGTAGTCTTATAGTCCAAATAATGAACTCAACAAATATTTTGACTATTAAGTTTCAGTACAGATTTTAAAATAATGTTGATTCATGAGTGATTCTCAAACTTTATGTAATAAGTTGTATTTTCATAGAGACCATGTTACATTTTATCATAATAAAGTTTCTGTGAGTGATTGACTTTTGTTAACTAGACAAAACTATAAAACTGATGGATTAAAAGATAAAATTTTGCTGATTGTTTTTCAAGTTTCTATGTTTTTGGTTAGATGTCTAGAAAAGGGGCAGGTAGATGATTGTTTCTTTTTATTTCAATCATAGTGATGTATTCTTCCAGGAATTTCAGAGCTAAATTTAAGGCCAACCATAATATCAGTACTCACCATTCATTCAACAAGTATTTATTGAGCCCTTTTATGTGCCAGTGAGAAGCTGGCCAAATCTCTGAAAATCAATTCTCCCATTAATCAATTCATCTACCCAATTTACTAGGTTCAATCAATTCACCAAGTTCAATAATTATTGATAATTGTTTCCTAGCAGCTTTTTAGCTATGGAATTGTCAGTGAACTCTCTATACTATAATTTTCTATGTTAGAACTGGGCAATCTATCTACATTTGTTCAACTTTGCTGCTATGCCCTTGTCTTTTATTACTTCTTTTTGTTGGGTCCGTAATCAAAGGAGTGAGACTGATACAAACCAAAGGTCAAGCAAAGCTTTATTTCGCGCCAAGCATCGAGAATTAAACCAACCGTTCGGGGCCGCCTCTTACAGAGAGAGCGACCCCTCCCTGTTTTACAAACTGACTTTTATAGAGCAAAGGCCATGTGGTTGAGCCTGGCGACACACAGGTGGCCAATGAGATTGAAACACACAGAGAAAGCTGCACAGTCATGCTAGGTCACACACGGGTGGCCAATTGAATTACAATTCACCCCATAGTAGCTATTTGAATTAGCCTATCACCTTGGTTAGAATTGGTGCCCAAAAGGCGGGGCCCACACTCCTTGGTAGCTAGGGAGACAGCATGCACACCCCACTGATTGGATGTCTCTACCTGGCCTGACTCATCCCTGAATCTGGGCTCTGTTATCTCTACCTGACCTGACCCACCCTTGTATTTGGGCTCTGTTATCTAGGACTAGTTGACCATATTTTACTGGTTTCCTGGACTTGCTTTTAAGTAGGTTCCCCTGGGGGGGAGCAGGGTCAGTTTAAGTTTTACTGCATAAACAACAAAATCACTGTTTAACCGGATGGAATCACTCTGGCTAAATAGGCCCTTACACTTTTCTCTTTATACACTATTTTAAAAATGTATTTTTTTCCCTAATTTATTAAGATTACCTCAGATTTTATTTTCATCATTCACACTTTAAGAAAGCCAGTATAGAATTTCTTTATAGATCCTGGATATTAACCTTTTGTCTGTACTATCATTTGTGAATATCTTCTCCCATTCTGTGGGTTGCCTCTTTGTTTTGTTGACTGTTTCCTTTGCTGTGCAGAAGCTTTTGATCTTGATGAAGTCCCAAAAGTTCATTTTCGCTTTTGTTTCCTTTGCCTTTGGAGACATATCTTGAAAGAAGTTGCTGTGGTTGATATCGAAGAGGTTACTGCCTATGTTCTTCTCTAGGATTCTGATGGATTCCTGTCCCATGTTGAGGTCTTTTATCCATTTTGAGTTTATCTTTGTGTATGGTGTAAGAGAATGGTCGAGTTTCATTCTTCTACATATAGCTGTCCAATTTTCCCAGCACCATTTATTGAAGAGATTTTTTTTCCACTGTATATTTTTTCCTGCTTTGTCAAAGATTATTTGACCATAGAGTTGAGGGTCCATATCTGGGCTCTCTACTCTGTTCCACCAGTCTATGTGTCTGTTTTTATGCCAGTACCATGCTGTCTTGGTGATCACAGCTTTGTAGTAAAGCTTGAAATCAGGTAATGTGATGCCCCAGTTTTGTTTTTCTTTTTCAACATTTCCTTAGCAATTCGGGGTCTCTTCTGATTCCATACAAATTTTAGGATTATTTGCTCCAGCTCTTTGAAAAATACCAGTGCCAGCAACACTGTGTTGAATCCTTCTCACACTTTGATTTCCTTCACCCTCTCCCAGTTAGAAAAAATTCTCTTCTTTGAAGTGTTTATGAGATTAGAATGGGCCTACACAGAAAATCCCTGATAATCTTCCTTAATTAAATCTGCAGTCCTATTTGCCATGTAACATAACCTATTCATAGGTTCCAAGGATTGAGCCATGGAAATTTGGGGGGGGGGCATTCTGTCTACCACAAACAAGAATACAAAAGGGAGAATCTTTTCTCAATTTAGAAGTATATTTGAGGGAATTCTTGGAACATTTTTGTTAGATAAAATCTGCTCTACACATAGAATTTCCGGTTTAATGATTGTTTTCCTGCTTAATTGGAATTTGTGGGTAAATAAATCTACAGGTCTATAGTTAAGAGTTTTTTTATCTCCCATTTTTGGTGTAAGTTGATTTTACTTTGATTTCTTCTAATTTATAACTTTGCAAGTATAATTAAGTATAAGTTTCACAAAAATATTTTTGCTTGTCCCTTTGAAATACATTTTCCCTGATTACTACATATTTTTGGTTTATTGTAGCTTCATTTGGATTATTGCAGTGATTAACATTACAGCAGAGCACAGAGGATTGAAATTCCTAAGTATCACTTCTAAAGATCTGAAAATTGAAGGAGCAGACTACTGGCAGTAATGAGTTACAAATGGCAACTTGTATTTTGTTTGGAAAATCACTTCTTTCCTTGAGGAATTATGTTTTGCATTGGTTTTCATAGTGTTTGGAAAATCACTTCTTTCCTTGAGGAATTATGTTTTGCATTGGTTTCATAGTGTGGTTTTCATAATGTTTCATTGGTGTTTCATAGTGTTTCATTGGTTTCATAGTGTTTCCTAGTCTTTGGAGAGGTAATTGTAATTTTAGGGAACACTGTAACTTTATCTTCAAATGAAATGTAATTTAGATCTTTGATAGCATGTTTTCTAAGCTCTTTAAATTATAAATAACTTTACCCCTATGCCAAAGAATCCAAGTAGTTCAAGGTTAAACAGTGTGTCATGGTGATGTCAGGGATGCCTCATCTTTACTCCTCCAAAAAATGTTTTATTCCATGGTTTCTTTTCCTACTTCAATAGAAAAATATTGACATAAGTTAAAAGTGGACACTTGACTTGCTCTTTTGGGAACTGCCCCTCCTTTTTTCCTGTACTGACATTAAAATTATTCATTTCATTTTGATTGGAGACAAAATCTGTTATATCAGTTTCCATCTACATTTTGCCTGAGAAAAAATGTGGAAGACAGCTGTTTTAATGTTGAAATGGATCCAATTTCTAGTAAGTATGTCCTCAGAGCTTTTGGGGGTTTATTTTTAACTCTGACAGAATTAATTTAGAATTAGACATAAATGACCATTACTGTCCCTGTCTAATTTTCTGAAGAATGTGTGGTCACCTATGCTTTTGATTATGCAGTAGAAATGTGCACTTTCAAGTAAACAGAAAATTTTATTACAGGGCACAATAATGTATCTGCTCAACTCCTGCTGAAGTCATTTAAGTTTGCTGGCATTTTCATTTGACTAAGAATTTAAACAAAGTACTCTAATAAATCATTATGTTTTATATATTAGGTTGTGGTTGGTGCTAAGAGGGTGAGGTGTGAAAAGGGGAAGGATGTTGTATTGAGTTCCATGGGGAGATTGCAGACCTGTGAGATTTGGGGGGCTCCAGTGGCACCTGGACATTATTTTTATGACCTGATCAGATAGAGCTAAAAGTCTTTAAACACGTCTGAGGAGCTCGATTTCCTTTTACCATATTCACTCTATGTAGATTACACCCCCAGTGCAGTGTACATGTGACCATGTGTGCACATGCCTGTATTGACAGTGAAGGTTGGGACAAACCATGGTCTCTGTATTCCATTCTCCATTTTGAAAAGGATGAGAGAAAAGCTCTGGCCCCAAAGTAAGCTAGACCTGAATTTGAATCATGGCTTCATCCTTTGTTAATAACCTTGTGACCTTCAGTGGTCTCATTTTCCATGTAAAATGAAGGTAATAATATTGAAGACTGAAAATCACTTATGTAAAACATCCTGCACATTTTTAGTCTTATTATAGGCAGTTGATAAATAGTAGTGACTATTATTGTTGTTATTACAAAAGCCCTCCTGTCACTATATTTAATTAATATATTCCATCTATGAGAAACACATATGAATAGAAACAAAGTCATTTTTTATTATCATTTAAAAATGTTTAGAGCCCCACACTGCAGGTGGTTTCATGAACACAATAGGCTCTGAACATGTAGGTGCTGCCAGAAGGAACTTTCAGAGCTCAGCCCTATCTTTGTAGTTTATTAATCTGCTACCATGGAAACAGATATTTAATCCTTCAAAACAAGAAAATGGCTTTCAACAACACACTGTTTCAAATAATTTGATGATGGTGAGAAGTATTTCTTTCTTTAAAAAAACATGATTTTTAAGTGACTAACCTCATTCTTGGCAATCTGATTTGAGTTTCCATGGAAACAGAAGTGACAGCTGAGACCCCCAAGCTCTTGTAACTAGTGGGGCTCAGGTTAAGTCTTGCAAATGTCAGTTGTCCCAAGGCACCTAGAAGAGCCAATAGAAATAAGAGTCAGCTGAACTCCAGGGAAGAGAAAGGAACAATAAATCAAACATTTACAAAATTATATATACACAGTACTACTCATTTGGGAAAAGCATGTGTGACAGGTATGTAGAGACTGACTCATGGATGTAATTCAGGGTGAGAGGTTATATAGTTCTGCTTCATTCTAAACACCCTTTTCTGACTGAACATTTATTTGTAATGTATTTTTGTTACACTAAGTATAGGAATATTGGGGAAGGAAAGTAAAAGTGGAGAATAAAAATCTCTCATAATGGTCCTGTTATTTACTAGCATGAGAACCAACTATGAAAGGAGAAGAATCAAATAAAAATTTATAAAAGTCAAGTTATGAAGACAGATGTGTTCATCTGACACTGGCCCAAGTACTTTTTTGGAGGCTTTTATTATTAGTCTTTGTAGAAATTTTTCTAATTCTTAATATTTAGTAATGACATTATATACCTCTCAGGCTGATTGATATAAAGACTATTTTCATTGTCTTATTTTAGAAAGATTTTTTAGTAGTTCCACATCATATCAGAGGGAGAAACAAATTAGGATTTCCCATCCTGTGTTCCTGATACATACTCTAAAATGCACTACTTTCCCTGCCCTCTCCACCAGCTCAAATTTCTATTGAAAGTAGTGTGAGTACCACTGACAAGAAGGCTTGTATCTCTGAATTGCTTTGTGAGTGGAGAGGATTATCTTAAGTTTAGGTCACTCTGGCCACCAGATCCTGTACTAAAAATCTCATTTGAGTCCTTTAAGAATCCAAAGGGGTTTATTTAATTATCTAAATAAATATTTAAATATATAAGTATCTGTATCTATCTAAAGGGATTCTGATCAAGGTAGGTTTTAGAAAGAAAGCAAAAGGTTTAGTGAGAAGGACTGAGTTTGCTTTATGGAATGCACAATATAGTTTCTCAATATTTGAGTGTATACAAATATACAAGTAGAATGTGATAAATAGATGAAAAGGTATCCCACTAAGGAATTATTTTATTTTAGGAAAATTTTGTTAATTATTTTTCTGATTATAAAAATACTATGATATGCTGGTTTTGAATCTTTTAAAACAAAACTAAAGAATTGAAAAGAAAATAAAAGTCATGAACAAGCTCAACATTCAGTTTGTGTGTAAAGGGTAAATATATAACATATCAGCTTATATACCCTTATGTAAATTTTGACTTAAATGTAACCATAGCATCCTTTCACATATTTACTCTCACATATATTCTTTTTTTTTTTTTTAAGATTTTTATTTATTTATTTGACAGAGATCACAAGCAGGCAGAGAGGCAGGCAGAGAGAGAAGGAGGGGAAGCAGGCTCCCTGCTAAGCAGAGAGCCTGATGTGGGGCTCGATCCCAGGACCCTGGGATCATGACCTGAGCTGAAGGCAGAGGCTTTAACCCACTGAGCCACCCAGGCGCCCCTCATATATATTCTTATACAAATTTGTAACATAATATACATATTATTTCTAACTTCCTTTATTTTTAGTGGGTATTTTCTTTCTATTTAAACATCTTAAAAATGTAATATTTTACTATTTTTAAAAATTGTGGTAAGAACAGTTAACATGAGATCTAGTCTCTGAACAAATTTTTAAGTATACAATATGCTATTGTACTATAGGCACAATGTTGTATAGCACATCCCTGGAACTTATTCATCTTGCGTAAGTGAAACCTTATGCCCATTGATTAGCAGCTCCCATTCCCTCCTTCTTCAGCCCCACAAAGCTGCCATTCCACTCCATGATTCTATGAGTTCAATTATGTAAACTACTTCATATGAAGTTTATTTCATTCAGCACAATGTCTACAAAGTTTATCCAAGCTGTTGAATATTGCAAGATTTCCTTTTTTAAGAAGAGTGAATAATATTCTGTTGCATGTATATACCACATTTTCTTTATCCATTCATCCATCAATGGACATTTAGGTTGCTTCCATATCTTGGCTATTGTAAATAGTGCTGCAATGAACATGGGCATGATAATATATCTCTTTGAGATCTTGATTTCAGTTCTTTTATATAAATACTGAGAAGTGGGATTACTGGATCCTATGGTAGTTCTATTTTCAATTTTTTTGAGGAAACTCCATGCTGTTTTCAATACTGGCTGCATTGTTTTATGTTTCCACTGAGAGCATTCCAATTTCTCCACATCCTCACAACACTTGCTCTCTGTTTGTTTGTTTTAATAATAATAATCCTAACAAAGTGAAGCAATATCTCATTCTGGTTTTGCTTTGCATTCCCCTGATGTTTAGTGATGTTGAGCATCCTTTCACAAACATGTTGGCCATAAATATATTTTAGGGGGGTGTGGTGGGGAAAGTCTATTTAGTTCCTTTGCTCATGTTTTAATTGGATTGCATGTTTCTTTGCCTTTGAATTATAATTCATGTATTTTGGATATTAACCTCTTAACAGATATAAATTTTACAAATATTTTCTTCCATTGCATAGATTGTCTTTTAATTTTGCTGATTATTTCCTCTGCTCTGCAGAACCTTTTAGTTTGGTATAATTCCACTTGTTTATTTTTGCTTTTGTTGTTTTTGTTGCCTATAGCTTTCAAGTTATAGAAGAAGTCATTGCCAAGACCAATGTCATTTCCCCCTATGTTTTACTCAGGACGTTTTCAGTTTCAGGTCTTACTTTTAAAATCCATTTGGAGGAGTGCCTGGGTGGCTCAGTTAAGTGTCTTCCTTCAGCTCAGGTCATGATCCCAGGTCCTGGGATCAAGCCCCACATTGGGCTCCCTGCTTTGTGGGGAGCCTGCTTCTCCCTCTTCCTCTGCTGCTCCCCCTGTTTGTGCTTACTATCTCTCTGTCAAATAAATAAAATCTTCAAAAAAAAAATCCATTTGGAGTTGACTTTTGTATATGGTGTGAAATAAGGATACAATTTCATTCTTTTGCATGTGGGTATCTATTTCTCCAATACCATTTTTTGGAGACTCTTCTTTTCCTATTGTGTATTCTTGGCACCCTTATTGAAAATCAGTTGACTGTATGCATAAGTTTATTTCTGGGCTCTTGATTCTCTTCCACTGAATATATATCTATGTGTATATATATATCCATTCTCTTCCATTGAATATATATCTATCTTTATGTCAGTACCATACTATTGTAATTATTGTAGCTTTGTAATGAATTTTGAAATCAGGTGATGCTTACAATTGTTTTTTCCCCACAAGACTGATTTGGCATCTTTCCTAGTGGTACCACATGAATTTTAGAATTATTTTTTCTATGTCTGTAAAAAGAATGCCATTTAATCTGCTTTGTTTTTAACTTCAAGTATGTCATAAATATCTTTCCATGGCTAAAACTACAAACTCAGTATTAACTTTTGTAGTAGTTTCATAATATTCCAATATGTGAATGTGAACATGACTCTTGTCATGTGAGGTTTTTCTAATTTAGAAAATTTTATTTTTTGTGTAGTCACATTAGTCTTTTTCTTTAAGGGTTTTGTCTTTTTAATTATGTATAGAAAGGCTATCCCCATTTTAAATTTATATCCAAAGACCTTTAGGTTTTCTTCTAGTTTATGTTTTTTTCCCACTATTTTAAATTTATTTATAATTTATTTTTATTTACAGTTGGAAGTATGAATATAAGTATTGTTTATTTTCACATCATTTTTCACTAATTTGTAATACTTTTATTATCACTTTATAGATGCTTAGATCCTTATATATATTGAGTCTGTCCATTCTATTATAAGTTATCTAGTGTGGAAGAAATACTGTACTATTATTATAATTTTATAATTCATCTTTATATCTTATAGGAAAAGTTTCTTTTTATTAGTCTTTGTTTTCACAAAATTTGAAATGAAA
This sequence comes from Martes martes, assembly GCF_963455335.1. Taxonomy (NCBI): domain Eukaryota; kingdom Metazoa; phylum Chordata; class Mammalia; order Carnivora; family Mustelidae; genus Martes; species Martes martes. The sequence goes on along the minus strand of NC_137888.1, from coordinate 25,150,396 downwards.
TTCAGTCTTATGATCTAGTTCCAAAGCAGAACTCTCATTTAGATTTTGATTGGAATTATATTAAGTTTATAGATTAATTTGGAGAAATCTGATCTATTCATAATATAAACACTTCCTCTTCAGAAACATGGCATCACTACATTTTTCAGTTTGCGTCTTACGTCCATCAATAAAATGTGTATTTTTGTACCCTTGAAACCAGCATTTTACTCTGTCATCGCTATAGCAGTCTTCCCTCATTATATCAAGAGTAGAACTTTATGGACAGTTGCTATCACAACATTAAGTTACCAGCTTCTCAACTCCACCACTTACATCACTCTGGGATTTGCTATTTACCTGTTCAGTTTCACCAGTTGGTAGCAAATTTGGCAACGTCTGCGTTAACTGGAAGTTTGCCTAGAGTCACACAGTCATGGGAGAAAGGCATTTTTACAGTGAGGGAGGAAAAATTCCACTTGTTTTTCCTTCTTCGTTTCTTGGTCTAGTTTTCGATTAGTTCCTGAGATAAATTGTTCTGGCTCACATATTGCAATTTTATGGTGACTACAGGGTGTGGATTGAGCAAAGAGGATGATTCTTATGATCACTTGTTTTCCAGGGGAGGCTGCGTTCTTACCATTATAGGTTCATTCTTTTGGTTTAAGCCTCTCGCTCTCCAATACAGTGAAAATAACTCCATATACTATTATAACCTAGTAACACTTTAATTAGCAGATTATTTCCATCCGGATTGCTATATGAGAGAAAGATCTTGGCCACAATGAGACACTGGTTATGTAAATTTTAGTTGTGGAGTGTTGTCAAGACTAGAAGTGTGGACCATTGTAGAAGGCTGTGGGTGGTAAGGGGACATTGCAAAACTACAAAAGAGGTATGGTCTTTTGAAGAGAGAGAAAGAGGATATTAATGAGAAGTTAAGAGAGCTCAGTAAATGAAACTTCTTTTTATGTCTATAGCTTGTCCTGCCTAATTGTATAGAAAAATTACATGAGGAATAGAGAAATAAAGGGGTGGAGGTTATAGCTGCTTTTACAGTAAAATCCATTAAGTTTCCTTCCCACTAGTGCAATCTCAGCCAACAAACGACAGAAAGCAGGGTTATTATTGCTAAAAAACGAGCCAGCAGCTGGGCTCCTTCTACGAATAGAATTCTACTGTCATCAATGCAATCATTTTTAGTGACACATTGAAATAAACATCCAGGCCAGAGTTCCTTCTTTAAAATATCTTTTTTTTCCCCAGCTGTAATCATTAGGATAATCCTTTAATACTGCGTTTTCTAATAAAATATTGCCACTTTATTCTACCTAGTTATCTGTGTGGCGTCATTACTGATGCGACTGGAAAAAAAAAAGTGACTTCCAAGCAGCTACATTTCTTGTGCAGCACACACAGCTGCCACTTGAAGCTCAACTCACAATCAATTTGATAAGTCAATCAATTTTCATTTTGTCTTCATCTCCTAGGTAACCAGAGCATCCATCTAGACCCTTGCCAAGGGAGAACATTTAAAAAGTAATATGTATTCATAATCGGTTTTCTTCTAACACTGACTTAATAGAAAAGCAAAGAGCTGCCCATGCAGTATTTTAAATCACAGTAACATAAATTTTTTTTTTGATTCTGGAGAGAGAGCTTGAAGAGGAACATACTGTGGAATATAATATCGTTATATTTCAGCCTCTTATGATATATCAGGAACAAAAACTATACCACCTGCTATGTCTATTATGTGTTTAATGTGAATAACAAGCCTCTCAATGCTGGTTATTTAAACAAATCATAAGCCATCTGACATTATACTTATAACCCATCCCATGCTTCATGACTCTGAGAAAGACACAACTTAGAGCAAGGGGGAGTTGCTTTGGGGTAAATCTTTTGATGTGAGTACAAAGCATCTGGCCCCAAAGGAAGTCATTTATCTCCCTCCAAATCCCTGAAAAAAAAAAGACATTATGTAAAATATAATTATAAAACAGTATTATTGGCACAATGTAGTGGACGAAAATTTTTAGCAGTTGCAAAAAGCATTAAATTTTGCTTTACTTGAATCTTCGTGCTGTGTGAAGTCATGAGAAAAATGGAACACTTGGTGTTTTTAGGAACAACATGTAGGAAGTCATGGATCTTGCCAACTTTGTTGATGCAGTGTGACATTCAGATTCCACTGACTACACAGGCTTCAAGTTCAGCTGAGTCTACCCCATCTACCTGGACACAGCAAGGTGGTTTATTGGCTGTTGTTTCCTATAGGAAGTGTTAACCCATGTCTTGCAAAGGTTCAACACTAAGTATACATTAAAGAATGTACATGTAAATGTACATTAGAGAGAAGTCATGTTTGCTAGAATTGAGGAAAGAATATGAAAATAAAATAGTATGAATGAAATTATTAGGCCATGGCTTTTTATGTTATAAGTATTGATTTTCTTGAATATTTTGGGTATTTGGAAAGTATTTAAGGTCCTGGTTCTATGTTCGAAAATGAGGTGGAGGCAAAGATTGGACACAGCATGCTTTTATGGGAAGATCACATACTTAAAAATCTGTCTTGACTCTTTTAAGGTCCTTCGGTAAGAACTTGAGAAAGTCACTCATGTCTCTGGGCCTCATCTCCAAAATGAAGGGTGCTGGTGAAGGGAATACTGAGTTTCCTCCAAGTCTAAAATTCCGTGTTTTTATCTAATAGACTCTAAGCACTTTAGGAGTTCCTATACACAGAGAGAGAGACTATTTTTTTTTATTATTTTTTTTTAAGAGAGAGAGCTCATGCACATGAACAGGGGAGGGCAGAGGGAGAGGAAGAAACTGAAGCAGACTCCAAGCCCAGCACAGAGCCTGCCGTGGGGCTCCACACAGGGCTTGATCTCAATCACAACCCATATATCATGTGACCTGAGCCAAAATAAAGTCAATGCTTAACTGACTGAGCCACCCAGGTGCCCCTAGACTATATTTATGTAAAATGCTGTAAAACTCTGAGGAATATATAACTAGATAATTAATCAGATTTTAAATAATTTAATCAGATATTTATTTATTTAATACATGTATTTAATAAATATAATAAGTACATAACATTTAATTTGTGTGTGTTTTTTTAAAAGAAATGATATTTTATTAGTATTGCAGTTATACTCATTAGGTATTATGTTGAGATATATATATATATATATACATATATATATATGTATATATATATATATATTTTATTATGGTATGTTAGTCACCATCATTAGTTTTTGATTTAGTGTTCCAGGATTCGTTGTTTTAATAAAATTTGTCTTTTTTATGTCAAAAAAACAAAATATAGAAACAAAACAAAGACAAGCAATGGCATGTGTTTGGATTTGAATCTGCTTGAATTATTTTTATTTCATATCAACATGAAATGAAAGAGTCAAATGTCAGAGAGTCTGGGAACTTTTCAGCTCAAAGATGAGCCCACTATGTGTCAATTAATGCAAGGCTCATGAGGTTATTAAAACCTGAGTAAATATGTCACATTTTTCAAAAACAAATAGGTACTGTGGACTAAATAAGAATTTGGTGGTTAACAGTTAAACATTTCTGGAAGCTTCTTTATTCTTCTTGTTAAACATAACAAGAAAGCCTCTCTCCTAACCATAGCAAGAGACACAGTCCAGATTCAAATTTAATAAGACCTTTGTCTTCAGCAGTGCTCTTTGAGGCTCCCCTGTGTTCCTTGCTGAGAAGAGCAACAATCATATAAGTATAAAATATCATGTTACTTACAATAAAAACATATAAAACAAAAAAATGTTTTCCTTTTCTTTCCTCTCTTGGTCTCTGTCTTTGTCTGTCTGATTTCCACACTTAACTGGAATGCTTGGGAAGAGACACAGTGAGAATCACTGTAATCTGCATATCTTGGAAGCTAAAGAAATTTTCCAATCAATAGCTATATAGATCTTTTGTATCTTTTCTTTTTCTGCATAGAAAATGAGAGGGTTGTGTTCAGCTAACATACTGATATATAAGAATATTTAGTTACTGGGGAGACAAGATGGCAGGGAAGTAGGAGGAGGCACTGTTTCAACCTGTACCCTAAAGTGAGCTGATTACCTACCAAAGAACTCCAAACACCCATGAAATCAGCCTGAGATCAGAATTATACACGTCTGGATCTCTACGAGGGCAGAAGATGCCAGTGGGCAGGTAAAGTGGATTAGGAACATTGGACTGATATTAGAAGATAAGAAAAGGGGGAGGGAGCCACCAGAGGTGACCCACTGGAAACTAATACCCCAATACGAGAGTGCCCTGCATCTGGGGACCAGCATTAACTTGGAGTCTGGTTGAAAGCACTCAAAAAGAGCAAAGGATCATGGGGGAGAAATTGTGGGAATCAGGGTGGTTAGGGACAGGGGCTTAGGTCCCTGGACCCAGGACAGCCACCCCTGGTGCTGAGCCAGAGAGAGTGGGGCGGAGAAACCAGGTCTTGGTCCCTAAGCTGCCAGTGTGCCTGAGAATGTGTGGGGTCCAGCTCCTGTGAGGGTCTGGGAGGCTCGCCAGCTGGCAGAAGCATAGCCTTTTCACACTCTCCACATGAGCACCGTGCTGCGCTATCAGAGTCTGAGATGCGTGCACCCCACACCCTCCCCTGAGAGAGATGCGCGAAGGCGCCAGCCAGACGCTCTCGGACCTGGAAAGACCAGGCACTCCCAGCCCGGGCCAGCGGGAAAATCTCAGTGTGCGATCGCTGCTTGGAACCCCTCTGGCGGTCCAGAGCTGCCATCCAAAACCACGCTGTCGTGGTTTTGGATACAAGCAGGACTTCCTGTGTCCCCAGGGACCGTGACTCAGAACGTGCTCTGCCAGCGATGGAGGGGGAACTTATGTGCTCTGCGGTACCTAGAGGGGAACAGAATGAGGCTTCTCTCTGAGAGAGAGGTTGGGGTGCAGTTTGCTTTCCTCTAAACCTCCAAAAACCATCAAAAGCTGTCAAGGCAAGAGAAAAAAAACAAACAAACAAAAAACGGACAAACAAACATAAAAACCTCCAGAGAACAAAAGCCTGAAAAACCGGTTTCCTCAGAGCCCACACCCTTGAGGGGGGCGGGAGGACTTAACTCAGGGAACATTGTCTGAAAACTGATGTGGCAGGCCCCTCCCCCAGAAAACCAACCAGGAAAAAAAAAAAGAAAAAAAAAGACTACAAGAGAACAACCACCACTACTTCATAGATACAACTTTTATTTTTAATTCGTTCCCACTATTCTGGTTCATTTTTTTTTATATAGATAATTTTTTAACCTATTTACCATCACAGTGAGATGTCCAGTACATCAAATTCCATAATAACCTTTTAACCTGAACTTTCTGATACATATACCCGTGTTTTTCTTTTGCTTTTCTATTTTTTAAAATTTTAGTTTAGTTTATTCTTTTTTTTATTTTTATTTTTTAATATTCATATAGAGTTAAACTTCAAGGTAATCCCCTTTCCCCAATCAATGCTACCCCTATTGGTAAACTAATTTTTAATCCCCCTTTATCTTAGGAAAGTTGAGTCTTTGACAAAGATATCAAGATACATCCAGGAAGACTCAAAATAACCTTCCTCACCCACACTGAGAATTTATAACCACTCTCCCATCTTTTTCTTCCGCCAGTGTTTCTGTGTATTTGTGTTTGTCCTAATAGTATATATATCTTATATTGGGGTTCTTTTTGATGAGGTTCTTTTTTTTTTTTTTTTGCTTTTATATACATATATATATATTTTTTTCTCTCTCTTGACATATACTTTTATCAGTCTTTTTGTTTGTCTGTTTTGTTTGTATATTTCATAAATCTTACCTTGGGGCCCATTTGGGCTGTGCCTTCTCTTTTATCTTCCCTTTTTTCCCTGTCTCTCTCTCTTTTTTTTCTTTTTCTTTTCTTTTTTCTCTCGTTTGGGTGGGGACTCCTGATTGCTCAGAAGCGTGCTCCTTGACTGCACCACAGTCGATACATCCAGCTATATCCATTCAGCCATCTCTCACCAAAATGACCAGGAGGAGGAATGCCCAACAGAAGAAAAATACAGAGGGTGGACCTCCTGCTACAGAGCTAATGGCTATCAACATAGACAATATGTCGGAAAGGGAATTCAGGCTAACAGTTATCCAGGCAATAGCTAGGTTGGAGAAAGCCATGGATGACCAAACAGAATTGACTAGTGCAGAAAGGAAAGCCACCAGGGATGATGTTCACAATGCTCTCAATGAATTCCAATCTAATCTAAATTCTCTAAAAGCTAGGGTAACTGAGACAGAAGATAGAATTAGTGATCTGGAGGACAAACAGATAGAGAGAAAGGATCAGGAGGAAGCCTGGAACAAACAGCTTAGAAGCCACAAAAACAGAATCAGGGAAATAAATGATGCTATGAAACATTCCAGTGTCAGAATTATTGGAATCCCTGAAGGGGAGGAGAAAGAAAGACATCTAGAAGATATAGTGGAACAAGTTCTCCATGAAAATTTTCCCAATCTCATGAATTGAACCAACGTTCATGTACTAGAGGCAGAACGGTTTCCCCCCAAGATTATAGATTCTCGAAAGTCTTCAAGACACCTAATAGTAAGAATGAAGAATTATAATTGTAGGCAGGCCCTCTTGAAGGCAGCGAGGACAAAGAAGCTCCTTATGTACAGAGGAAAGCCCATCAGAATAATGTCAGACCTGTTCACAGAAACCTGGCAAGCCAGAAAGGCCTGGCAAGATATATTCAGGGCACTAAATGAGAAGAACATGCAGCCAAGAATACTTTATCCAGCAAGACTGACATTCAAAATGGATGGAGAGATAAAGAGTTTCCAAGACCGGCAAGGCTTAAAAGAGTATGAGACCACCAAGCTGACACTGCAGGAAATATTAAGGGGGGTTTAATAAAAGAGGAAAAATCCTAAGAATATCATTGAACAGAAATATAGAGACAATCTACAGAAAGAAAGACTTCAAAGGTAACACGATGTCAATAAAAACATATCTCTCAATAATCACTCTCAATGTGAATGGCCTAAATGCGTCCATAAAATGACACAGGGTTGCAGATTGGATAAAACAACAGGACCCATCCATATGTTGTCTACAAGAGACCCATTTTGAACCTAAGGATACACCCAGACTGAAAGTGAAGGGATGGAGAATCATCTTTCATGCCAATGGGCCTCAAAAGAAGGCCAGGGTAGTGATTCTCATATCAGATAAATTAGATTTTAAACTAAAGACTGTAGTCAGAGATACAGAAGGACACTACATAATTCTTAAAGGGACTGTCCACCAAGATGATCTAACAATTGTAAATATCTATGCCCCCAATATGGGAGCAGCCAATTACATAAGAAAACTATTAATCAAGATAACAAGTCATATTGATATGAATACATTAATAGTTGGAGATCTTAACATGCCTCTTTCTGTAATAGACAGATCGTCCAAGCAGAAAATCAATAAAAAAACAAGAGCATTGAATGACACATTGGACCAGATGGACCTCATAGATATATACAGAACATTCCACCCTAAAACAACAGAATACTCATTCTTCTCAAGTGCACATGGAACCTTCTCCAGAATAGACCACATACTGGGTCACAAATCAGGACTCAACAGATACCAAAAGACTGAGATTATTCTCTGCATATTCTCAGATCACAGTGCTTTGAAACTGGAGCTCAATCACAAGGAAAAGTTTGGAAGGAACTCAAACACCTGGAAGCTAAAGACCACCTTGTTTAAGAATGCTTGGATCAACCAGGAGATCAAAGAAGAACTTAAACAAGTCATGGAAACCAATGAGAATGAAGACACTTCAGCCCAAAACCTATGGGATACAGCAAAGGCAGTCCTAAGGGGGAAATACATAGCCAGCTAAACCTCCCTAAAAAAAATTGAAAAATCCAGAATACACCAGTTGTCTCTACACCTTAAAGAACTGGAGAATCAACAACAAATTAAGCCAACTCCACACACAAGAAGGGAAATAATCAAGATTAGAGCAGAGATCAAGAGGTAGAAACTAGAGATACAGTAGAACGTATCAATGAAACTAGAAGCTGGTTTTTTGAAAGAATCAAGAAGATTGATAAACCATTGGCCACACTAATCCAAAAGAAAAGAGAGAAAGCTCAAATTAATAAAATTATGAATGAAAAGGGAGAGATCACAACTAACACCAAGGAAGTAGAATCAATCATCAGAAGTTATTATCAACAGTTATATGCCAATAAGTTAAGCAACCTAGATGAAATGGATGCATTCCTGGAAAACTATAAACTCCCAAAATTGAACCAGGAAGAAATTGACAACCTGAATAGACTGATATCTAGTAACGAAATTGAAGCAGCGATCAAAAACCTCCCAAAAAACAAGAGCTCGGGACCTGACGGATTCCCTGGGGAATTCTACCAAACTTTCAAAGAAGAAATAACACCAATTCTCCTGAAGCTGTTTCAAAAAAATTGAAGCAGAAGGAAAACTTCCAGACTCTTTTTATGAAGCCAGCATTGTTGTGATCCCCAAACCAGGCAAAGACTCCACCAAAAAGGAGAATTTCAGACCAATATCACTGATGAATATGGATGCTAAGATTCCCAACAAGATCCTAGCAAATAGGATCCAACAGCACATTAAAAAGATTATCCACCATGACCAGGTGGGATTCATCCCTGGGTTACAAGGATGGTTCAACATTTGCAAATCAATCAATGTGATAGAACAAATCAATAAGAGACGAGAGAAGAACCACATGGTCCTCTCAATTGATGCAGAAAAAGCATTTGACAAAATCCAGCATCCGTTCCTGATTAAAACATTTCAATGTATAGGGATAGAGGGAACATTCATAAAATCTATCTATGAAAGACCCACAGAAAATATCATCCTCAATGGGAAAAAGCTTGCAGCCATCCCGTTGAGATCAGAAACACGACAAGGATGCCCACTCTCACCACTCTTGTTCAACATAGTATTAGAAGTCCTAGCAACAGCAATCAGACAACAAAGAGAAATAAGAGGTATCCAAATTGGCAATGAATAAGTCAAACTCTCTCTCTTCGCAGATGACACGATTCTTTATATGGAAAACCCAAAAGACTCCACCCCCAAACTACTAGAACTCATACAGCAATTCAGTAACGTGGCAGGATACAAAGTCAATGTACAGAAATCAGTGGCTTTCTTATACACTAGCAATGAAAACACAGAAAGGGAAATGAGAGAATCAATTCTATTTACTATAGCACCAGGAACCATAAGATACCTGGGAATAAACCTAACCAAAGAGGTAAAGGATCTGTACTTGAGGAACTACAGAACACTCATGAAAGAAATCAAAGAAGACACAAAAAGATGGAAGACCATTCCATGCTCTTGGATCGGAAGAATAAACTTCGTTAAAATGTCTATACCGCCTAGAGCAATCTATACCTTCAATGCCATTCCAATCAAAATTCCACTGGTATTTTTCAAAGAACTGGAGCAAATAATCCTAAAATTTGTATGGAATCAGAAGAGATCCTGAATTGCTAAGGAAGTGTTGAAAAACAAAAATAAAACTGGTGGCATCACGTTACCTGATTTCAAGCTTTACTACAAAGCTGTGATCACCAAGACAGCATGGTACTGGCATAAAAACAGACACATGGGGCACCTGGGTGGCTCAGTGGGTTAAAGCCTCTGCCTTCGGCTCAGGTCATGATCTCAGGGTTCTGGGATTGAGCCCTGCATCTGGCTCTCTGCTCGGCAGGGAGCCTGCTTCCCTTTCTCTGCCTGCCTCTCTGCCTACCTGTGATTTCGGTCTGTCAAATGAATAAATAAAACCTTTAAAGAAAACACAAAAACAAAACAGACACATAGACTGGTGGAACAGAGTAGAGAGCCCAGATGTGGACCCTCAACTCTATGGTCAAATAATCTTCGACAAAGTGGAAAAAAGTCTCTTCAATAAATGGTGCTGGGAAAATTGAATAGCTATATGTAGAAGAATGAAACTCAACCATTCTCTTACACTGTACACAAGGATAAACTCAAATGGATAAAGGACCTCAATGTGAGACAGGAATCCATCAGAATCCTAGAGGAGAACATAGGCAGTAACCTCTTCAATATCAACCACAGCAACTTCTTTCAAGATATGTCTCCAAAGGCAAAGGAAACAAAAGCAAAAATGAACTTTTGGGACTTCTTCAAGATCAAGAGCTTCTGCACAGCAAAGGAAACAGTCAACAAAACAAAGAGGCAACCCACAGAATGGGAGAAGATATTCACAAATGACAAAAGGTTGATATCCAGGATCTATAAAGAACTTCTCAATCTCAACACACACAAAACAGATAATCATATCAAAAAATGGGCAGAAGATATGAACAGACACTTCTCCAATGAAGACATACAAATGGCTACCAGACACATGAAAAAATGTTCATCATCACTAGCCATCAGGGAGATTCAAATTAAAACCACATTGAGATAGCACCTTATACCAGTTAGAATGGCCAAAATTAGCAAGACAGGAAAAAACATGTGTTGGAGAGGATGTGGAGAAAGGGGAAGCCTCTTACACTGTTGGTGGGAATGCAAGTTGGTGCAGCCACTTTGGAGAACAGTGTGGAGATTCCTCAAGAAATTAAAAATAGAGCTTCCCTATGGTCCTGCAATTGCACTACTGGGTATTTACCCCAAAGATACAGATGTGGTGAAAAGAAGGGCCATCTGTACCCCAATATTTATAGCAGCAGTGGCCACAGTCGCCAAACTGTGGAAAGAACCAAGATGCCCTTCAACGGATGAATGGATAAGAAGATGTGTTCCATATACACTATGGAGTATTATACCTCCATCAGAAAGGATGAATACCCAACTTTTGTAGCAAGATGGACGGGACTGGAAGAGATTATGCTGAGTGAAGTAAGTCAAGCAGAGAGAGTCAATTATCAGATGGTTTCACTTATTTGTGGAGCATAACAAATAACATGGAGGACATGGGGAAATGGAGAGGAGAAGGGAGTTGAGGGAAATTGGAAAGGGAGATGAACTATGAGACACTATGGACTCTGAAAAACAACCTGAGGGTTTTGAAGGGGTGGGGGGTGGGAAGTTGGGGGAGCAAAGTAGTGGGTATTAAGGAGTGCACATATTGCATGGAGCATTGGGTGTATTGCAAAAACAATGAATACTGTTATGCTGAAAAGAAATAAAAAAATACAAAAAAAAGAATATTTAGTTACATCTTTATATACTATATGCTAACATTTCCACTGCAGTTTCAGATAGTTTAGATGATTTTCAGTGCTGAATTTAAGCATGTTAGATTCTAGAAATACAAATTGGATACAAAGTTGCTAATTAATCCTAAGAAACTTTTGTGTTTTTAAATGACATTAAGTAACAATCCCAGCTCTCATGCAGCTGGGTAGGTTCTCGGCTTGGCTGTCACCACCACCTTAATTATTTCTAACTATTCCTATATCTTTGGGTCACTCCCTCAATGTTCAGGGTCTTGCTGGAGAACACATGACCAGCCAATCCTGGGTTTCATGCCTGTGGCCTAATTGCAAAAGTGTTGGGAGAGTGAATGAATCTCTTACAGTTCTGAAGTGAAATGTGGGGCCCTGGATTTCACTTACTTTTGTAGACAGACCTCCATGTGGGGAGAAGGTATCTAGTATATTTGGTGTTCAAGATCTTTTGTATCTGGCTAAGCCCACCTCTTCAACATGGTTCCCTGATTATCTCACCCATGTATCTAGTGCTTCTCCTGAACTGAATGAATCGTTATTCCTTGCATATGTTTTGTGGCATCTAATTTGTATATGTGCTGCCGAAGCGAGCACTGTGGCATCTAATTTGGTTACTCTTCCTCATCATCATTTTATTCTCTCTGCAGAGGCCTTTTTTTGTTTGTTTGTTTTAAAACCTATGATCATGGGCTACCTGTCAGTGAATGTCTAATTCAAATGCCGTCAGCTGTATTAAGATTTTACTATTCTTCAGGGTAGGGAGAAAATATTTTTGAAAAGATAAAACACCTGTTGTTGGTAAATTGAAGTGTAGAATGTAAAATACAGTCTAAAGGATAGGAAAAAATAAGGTTATGGTAAGGATACTCAAGCAAGAGAGAAAAACCTCAACAATAATGTCTGTCCTTCAGGAATTTTATTTCATTTTAGCTTGTGCTCAGATTATCAGTGTCCATGCTTTATCCCTATTTGTGGACTTAATGCACCTTGAGGGCAGGAATCATGCCTGATTATCTTGGGATCCTCTGCAGCACCCAGAGGAGTGATTTAGCAAGAAGCAGCTGCTCAGTCTGAAAAAGGAGGCAGTGACATAAAGCAAGACAGGAAATGTACCATGCTAGATGGCATGGGCTAAGTCAGCAGAAGACACAGTAGGAACATAAGTGGGGACACAGTGGAGAATCATATAAACTTCTGGGGACAGGGAAATCATCTCTGGGGGCTTTGAACTGGGAATTAAAGGATGAGTGCAGTATTTTTGCCAAGTGGACAAGGCAGTGTTCAGATTTTATCTTTAATATGAGGAAGACCTTTTAATAGTAAACACTCCCCAACAAAGACTAAAATGCCTCATGACATCATGGACCTGGAGGTGTTTAATCAGAGGCCGGTTGACTACATTTGCAAAAATGTATTCACCCCTAGGATGAGATCTCTGAGCACCTGAAAAATCTGAATTTTTATGATTCCTCTCATAAATTCCTAGAGAAATTTGAAGATCAAAAAAATGATTGGAGGAGTGCCTGGGTGGCTCAGTGGGTTAAAGCCTCTGCCTTCAACTCAGGTCATGATCTCAGGGTCCTGAGATCAAGCTCCGCATCGGACTCTCTACTCAGCAGGGAGCCTGTTTCCCTTCCTCCCTCTCTGCCTGCCTCTCTGCCTACTTGTGATCTCTGTATGTCAAATAAATAAATAAAATCTTAAAAAAAATGATTGGAGTAGACAATTTTTACTAGCTAAATGAATATAACAAAAAAATAAATAAACAAAGCCATTTTCTTTTGACTTGTAAGAAAATGTATTTTTTATTCTGAGAGAAAAACATGAAGAATTATTTTTATTTAAAAAAATTTTTTTAAAGATTTTGTTTATTTATTTGACAGAGAGAGAGATCACAAGTAGGCAGAGAGGCAGGCAGAGAGAAAGGGGGAAGCAGGCTCCCTGCTGAGCAGAAAGCCCAATGTGGGGGTCAATCCTAGGACCCTGAGATCACAACCTGAGCTAAAGGCAGAGGCTTAACCCACTGAGCCTCTCAGGCACCCGAAGAATTATTTTTATAATCAGAACACTGAACAAATGAGTCTACCAGTATCAATAATAAAGCAACTTCATTTTTTTTTCCCACTTTTTCTTCAGGTCCATCCTGTAGGACTGGTTTTTCTGCTTCCTTGGAGAAAAGCTCAGGTTGATTAATCTTGCAAAAAATCTCATTTTAGTCATTGGTATGTCTAGGTATGTGCAATCATCAAGTAATTTTGTTTTAAAATCAAAGCTTCTCCCCTCCCACAGGAGGTCTGTTGAAATCCATAACCTGCATGAAGAGAATTGGTCATGGCCAGGTTCTTTTCATTCTCCCACCATCGTTTCTACCTGTCCTCCCTTTTCTTGCCATGTTTCTGGTTCTACCAGGATCATGCAGAGGATGGGAGCAAGACTAATGGATTAGTCTTACCATTAGCATTTTTGGGGCTTGGCAGATTGAAAATGGCAGGTTGTAGGTTCTTTGTAGAACTCCCCTCAGCCAGAGATCTTTTGCCTGCATTTTCTTGACGTGGATGATCAATCTCCAACTGGCCATGTTAGGAGACATAGACCAACCTCTGCAAATGGACCTTTGAATCTTTTTTTTTTTTTTTTTTTAATCATGCTCATGTTGAGGGCAGAAATACTCCCTGATCTCCTCTGTAGCAGGGGAAGCAAAAACAGCCACTATAACAGTATTTTTTGGAAAAAAAAAATTTCTTCTGAATATCCAGTTTCAACTTCCTAGACACTGAATGTAAATGCTAAAATAAAAGTCACAAAATTGGGTTTTGACAGTCTCCTTTTCAACTACTGGCAGGTTTCAGTGAGGTAGAAACCAAGTATCTAGCAGTTCAGCTTGGAACATGATAATAATGAATATTTTTTACTTATGGCCTCAGTCATAACTGATATAGAATCCTTTTTTAATATCCTTTTGTCTTGAGATCCTAAACAAACCACAAATGTGATATTCACTAGATGTTTGCTAAGTGTATAGAAGAATATCATAGGTTTCTTCCTTGGTCTTCAGGAAATATGTACCATGATAAAGCTCTAATAGGGTTATAGTGTTAAGATATTTTGGGGTAGGGAGTGCTCTTCTGCTTGTCTTTCCTGGTTTCCTGAAGTCTTATATGAACTTCGGTGATGTATGTTACTTAACTGGGCCAGAATCTAATTAGCTACTTACTGCTGCTCCCATTTATGTCTCTTGTTCCAGGAATTCACTTTTTTTTTTTAATCTGTATTTTTGCCACGGTATCATTCAAATAAAAGAAACACATTAGCTCTTCCTCTCTTGTGAACTTTAAAAGACTCCTTGGGGATTGACAAAAGGTTCACCTGATTTTCTATAAAGAATTTCTCATCGTTCTATGGAAAAAGGACTTCCTTAGCTTCCCCACACCAATAATAAATTATTAAAGCAGTCTCAAGGGCAAGAAGGGGAAATGTGGTTCCACTGACAGCACTGTGACAAAGACTCATATTAATTATAAAAAATAACAAGGGTGAAAGTTTAAAATCCAAACTTTGCTCTCAAAACAGCTTTTTTCCCCCTGAGATAGGTTTCGGCTTTCAACATTGAACTTCCTGAAAAATAGACTGCAACCTGATCCTAAAGATGAGTTTAGCATATTCTAGTTTTTGCTTTGGCTTTTAAGGAGAAAAAAAACCCAAACGAACTAATAATAATAATACTCCTAGTAATAAAAATTAAAGAGTAATAATACAGTGTGTGATAGAACCAGAGCCCAGAATTAGGCCAGGTAGGGGATGAGAATCTATTTACAAGCATCGGGCATGGGCCACCATCTAACATGGAAGGAAGGTGTAGAAGCACAGGGCTTATGACCAGAGATGATAGAACATATGCAGGGTAAATTAGAGCAGAGTGAAAAACAAAACAGGACAAAATCCAAGCTCAGACAACAGCTAGGTTGAAAACCAGAGGTCATTTTCAGTTAATAGAGGCAAGAGTATGTGAGAACAAGGGTCAACTAATTCAGGGAATTTTGATAACAATTTGATGACATGCCAGGTTTCAGTTTTATTGGCCTTGCTGGTTACATGGGGAACTTGCCTGGGGCTGTGTTTAAAGAGCCCATGAGGCTCTCGGCAAGTGGCCCATGAGGACGTCTTTCTTTTTGTTATAAATACAGTGTAATGACATGCCTCATTTACCAGTTAAAGCCATAATAGCTTATTCAGATCCATCAAGCTAAGGATTACTTAGGGACTGTGCAATAGACGCTTGTTTCTGCTGCCAGCAAATACATTCAGTCCTCCTGTTACAGGATATTACGTTGTGATATGTTGGTTCTGCATGGATTGTTAAAAAGGCCCAGGTAGTAAAGAGAGAAAATTCATGCCATGCAATTGGCCTCATCCTTCCATTAATTATTTCCCACAATCCTAACGTCATAATCCATTTCTTTGCAAAAGAAAAGCAAAAGCAAATTTGACAATTGTAAAATATGTCACTTCGATAGAAAATATCTGGGTATAGTTTCTTGTCCATGAGTATAATGTATCAGTTTATGGTTCTACCCACTTGTTTTCTAGACTTGTCAAATGACATGAATTAAATGGTTAAAACTTAATACTGACCCCAGATATTTACTCCTTTTTTAAAAGATTATTTTTCCATGGTACTACTAAAACTAGTACAGAAATGACTCCTAGCAGATAAATCCTAGTCTTAAATTGTCAAGAAGAGCTTGGTTCTAATTTCCTTCAGTTTTCTTTATTTTAACTTTGTTATAATATTTTTTCTCAAAGTTTTAATTTAAATTCCAGCTATTTAGCAAACAATGCAATATTGGTCTCAGAAGTAGAATTCAGTGGTTTTTCACTTCCATATATCACACAGTGCTCATCACAACAAGTGTGGTCCTTAATGTCTGTCACCTGTATCACCCATCCCCTCCCCCCACCTCCCCTCTAGTAACCATCAGTTTGTTCTCTGTAGTTGAGAGTTTGTGTCTTGGTTTGCCTCTTTTCTCTCCCCACGTTCATTTGTTTTGTTTCTTAAATAACTTTGTTATAAGTTTTATGTTTCACACTAACTTCTTTAATTTTTAATATTTACTCCTTTTCTTAAATCCTTTCCTCATATGCCGTCTTTGAATAGATTGCAGCAGGATAGCTGCTCTGAGGCATATGAAGGGTATGAAGTTCTGACCTCAAGCAGAAGATCTACAAGTGAACTAGAAGTAGGCTCTCTATGAACTTGTCATGGGTGCTTTAGTTTCTGAGGGAAGGGACTTCCATGTTGGCCTGAGCTCCAACACTCAGTCCCCAGAGAGCCCCATGGCCTCCTGGAATGAAAGGCATATGCTCTCTTCCAATCCAATCTAAGCTGTTTATAGGGAGCACAGAAATAGGTGTTAATGGACAGAGAGGCCTCCGGGGGATCGAAGACACCAATGTCTTTAGGATCAATGCACTCTGAGCTTGGGCTGCTATGACAAAGTGCTCTAGACTGGGTGGCTTATAAATGACACAAATCTTTTTCTCAAACTTCTGAAGACTGGAGGTCCAAGATCAGGGTGCTGACTTGATTAGGTTCTGCTAAGGTTCTCTTCCAAGTTGCAGAGCTGTCTCCACATTGTCTCCTCCAATGACAGAGAGAGGGTGAGAGAGCTTTCTGGGGTCCCTTTTAAGGGGGCACTAATCCCATTCATGAGGACTTGCTCTCATGTCCTCATCCTATCGCTTCCTAATACCATGCTCACCTCCTAACACCCTCATCACACTAGGGGTTAGGGGCTCAACCTGTGAATTTTGGGGGGATACATTCCATACATTGCACTCTCTTTGGAGACAGGCAAAATGCTGTTAAAAATCAGGAGCCCGGGGTGCCTGGGTGGCTCAGTGGGTTAAAGCCTCTGCTTTCGGCTCAGGTCATGGTCTCAGGGTCCTGGGATCGAGCCACATATTGGGCTCTCTGCTCAGCGGGGAGCCTGCTTCCCCCCACTCTCTCTGCCTGCCTCTCTGCCTGCTTGTGATCTCCTTCTGTAAATGGATAAATAAAATCTAAAAAAAAAAAAAAAATCAGGAGCCCTGGACATTCACCATCACTAGCTTCATCTAGCTGTTGAGGCATTTCTCTCTTTTACCATAATGTTGGCAGGAGAATTGCTGTTTAGTACCTTCCAGATTTCCCTCAGATGGCAGATAATTTGCAATAGTGAACCTCTTAGTGAAGGTCTTTTTCACGTAAATTAAGCACTTTGGACAAGGTCTATCTACACTGGCAGATCATGAAGACTTCAGAAAAGTAGTATATTAACAATCTAAAGCATAACATTAAAAATGAAAGCCAAGGTTGATTGATTGTTTTCTATGTGATAAGCAGACTGTTAGGCACCTTACATGTGTTATTTCACTTTGTAATACATGCCCACTTAATAATTTGCATTCATTGAGTAGTATATTGAAGAGATGGATGTCAGTTATTCTATATATAACTCAAAATGCAGAAGCAAAATTTCTTTAATCCTCCCTTAGGGAGAAGTAATACACAATTTCCAGCAAAGAGAAATGTTTTATTTGTTTGCATTTTTCTTAGAGAAAAGATGACTTAATAAAGTAAATAAAAATTTTAATAGCTGAACCTAAGCAAAACACGATTGGACTGAATAAAGGCAAGTTGGCAAAAATTCTTCTTTTTTTGTATAGTTTTGCTAGTTATTTTGAAGAGAAGTATTTGATCACATGTATGTTTAATTATTGTGTTTAATGGATAGTATAATAGACAACTCTCTTATAATAAAAAATAATACGTTAATTGTTTTTTTTAAAGAAACAAGCTTTTAGCTTCTATCCTGTGAGTGATGTCTAAGGTCTAAATCAATATGTATTGCTATATTGTACTTCTACTACATTAAATTCTTCTTCCAGGATTTTGAAAAAAACAACAGCACCCCCAAAACATCAGTTCTGCTAGAACAGAAATACTCTCGGGAAGATAAAAATAGAACGATGTCAGCATTATGCTTATTGAGGTACCTGTGATGTATACCCATGGCTTTGAGGAAATAAAGCATACACTCCTCGAATTAAAAGAAAAAGAGGTCAAATGGGGACAGTTAAATTTTGGCAGCTTATTTATTTGTTTGTTTCTGAATCTACTCACTCACTCACACACAGAGAAGCAGTCATTTCCCTGCCCTCTGCAGTATTTTCTTTTGTTTTTGCAAAAAAAAAAATGACACAAACTCTGACTATTTTATAGGTATGAGGTCTTGGGTTTATTACTCAATTTTGATGTCATACATTTTTAATATGTGAAATAGGAATCATATTTGCTTTGCCGCATTGTTACAAACACTAAATGAGATAGTGAATTGTCAAAGATCCATGAGAGGTCCTAATCATAGTCGTTATTATTATTTCTATCTGTGTGATGTTATATTGCCATCACCCTTTGCAATGATGTGCTAAAACTAGCAAGAGTCGCTTGTGGTATGGTACCAGGTGCCAGACACTATGTTGAATTCAGTTTTACATCAGCCCATTTAAGTAGGTCATATTATTCCCATTTTACAGATGGAGAAAGCAAATAATTTGTCCATTAGGTGACAAATGAAAGAATATGGATTCAAATCTACCTGTATTTGTTAACAAGTGACTTCTGTGTAAAAAAGGACTCACCTATGATAGACACGTGGTTGCCGGTGATGAGCCTGGACGCTGGGGCCAGGTAACCTGGGTTCTAACTCCACCATTTCTTTGTAACATGACTTGGGCAAGTGGCATAGTCACTCTCCCTGACTCAGTTTCTTTATTTGTAAAATAAGAATAATAATATTACCTAACTCCCAGGGTTATTATTATTAAAGAAGGTAATATTTGTGAGGCACTTTAGAATTGTGCCTAGGACATAGTGAGTGCCAGAAAATGTTTGCCTATAAAAATACAGAAGCTCCAGGGTGCCTGGGTGGCTCAGTCGTTAAGCATCACTTTTGGCTCAGGTCGTGACCCCTGGGTTCTAGGATCCATTCGGGCTCCCGGCTCAGCAAGGAGCCTGCTTCTCCCTCTCCTGCTCCCCCTGTGTGTATGCTCTCACTCCCTCTGTCAGATAAATAAATAAAATCTTAAAAAAATACAGAGTCTCCAAATTACCCTGTACTGGTAAGAATTTTTATTTATTTATTTGTAAAGATTTTATTTATTTATTTGACAGAGATCACAAGTAGGCAGAGAAGCAGACAGAGAGAGAGGGGGAAGCAGGCTCCCTGCTGAGCAGAGAGCCCAATGCGGGGCTCAATCCCAGGACCCTGAGATCATGACCTGAGCCGGAGGCAGAGGCTTAATCCACTGAGCCACCCAGGCGCCCCCTGGTAGAAATATTTAAAGGGTAATTGTAAATAGCCTCATTTAGCAATTTCTCGTAGATCTAAAAACGTTTGGGTTAAAGTTATGTGGAAGCAATCCTAGATTCAGGAGAGAGCAAAGGACCAGACATTCCTCTAGCTCACAAGCATCTTTGTGTAAATTATTCTCATCTTTCTGAGGCACCTTGAATAGCTTGGCTAACTGGTCCCAGTTTGAGGGGCTGGACTCTTTTAGGAGCTGAAAGGATCCATGTCCATTCTGGGAACAGGGAACTCTTCTTTCCACCCATGCCCCTGCTCCAGATAGGAGCTGGCAAGGGTCTTCTCTCTTAACATGTTACTGCTACATCTGTTGTTTTTAATACCCCTCCTCCCACTCAGAAGCACTGAGAGGCAAGTAGACTTAAAGGAGGGAATTCAGGGTTGCCTATGTGGTTCAATCATGTAAGCCTCTGCCTTTGGCTCAGGTCATGATCCCAGGAGAGAAGGTCATGATCCTGAGAGAACCCAGGAAACTCTTTAAATTGAACTATTTGCTCTCTTCAAATTAAGATGCAGTAAAAAAATCATGTAGGTCATACTGGCAGAGAAACTTTCTGGAAGGTTTTATAGAAAAGATATGGTGGCATCAAACACAAAACTCAACTAGAGTTTTTAAATCTGCTGAGTTTCTGTATTTTCCGCATATGAGTTGTGTCATTAAATGTACTTTGGATCGATATTGGTTTGGGCAAAATCCTAACATGGAATTTGGAACAGTTGAAACTGATCAGTTAAAGAATAGTGGGATACTTTTCTGAATTTTAAAGGTCAAAACCATGCACAGATCTCTTACTGCACCCTGTAGTTTTAAGTAAGTGCGCTTGTTATGAAGGAAATGAAGAAAACTGCCATACAGAGTTATTATTCCAGTGAAAGGTGCTGTTCTTGAGGCATTATAACATATTAAGTGGGGAAAAATTTACTATGTAATTCTTATAATTTCCTCTGTATAAATTGTTCCAATTTTTATAATGATAGGAATGACTGAATCATATTTTGTTACTCAGTTGGCATATTAGTTCCAGATAAATGGCTCAAAATTAGCCTGGTCTGGTTGCTCTTTGAAAAGGTTCATTAAAATAGATGAAATATCCCAGAAATGTACTCTTTTTTTGGAAATAAACAATCCCACTTTAAAACAATATTTGGTTTCAGACATACTCACTTTAAGACAATATTGAGTTTCAGACAGCATAGAATTCTGTGATGAGTAAAAGAGAAAAATAACAGCAGACTATTCGGTACATTGATTTTCTTATTTTTGCTATACTGAAGGATTGGCCTCTCATATTTTTTCCATCATGGACGATTGAGTCCAAACTCTGTTCATGACTCTCTTCATGAATAAAATTCTGTTCAGTAGAATAGTTCAGGTCCAATGGTTGTTCATTTGTTCATGTATTTTTAAGCTAGATAGATAAAAATTTAGGGGTCATACTATATATATGATGATTTTCCCTCTAGTCTCCTTTGTTTTGAAGTTGTATTCAATAGATACTTAATCTTTGAAAGAAGCTAAAATTAAAATAAAACAAAGAAATAAACTTTTTTTCTTTAAAAGTACAAACCTAGGAATTGAGGAATGGCTGCTATATGCCTAGTGAGTCCAATTAGTTGGACCATAAATTGTAAATTACACAAATCACATTTTATTTAAAAAATGCTATGGGGCGCCTGGGTGGCTCAGTGGGTTAAAGCCTCTGCCTTCAGCTCAGGTCATGATCCCAGGGTCCTGGGATCAAGTCTCACATCGGGCTCTTTGCTCAGCAGCGAGCCTGCTTCCCTTCCTCTCTCTTTGCCTGCCTCTCTGCCTACCTGTGATCTCTGTCTGTCAAATTAAATAAAATCTTTTAAAAAAAATGCTATGTATAGGCGTGCCTAGGTGGCTCAGGCTGTAGGTATCTGACTTCCACTCAGGTCATGATCGTGGAGTCCTGGGATCAAGCCCAGCATCAGGTGCTATGCTTAGCAGGGAGTTTGCTTCTCCCTCTATCTCAGTCCCTCCCCCAACTTGTGCTCTCTCTCACTCTCTTTCTCTCAAATAGATAAATAAAATCTTTAATAAAATGCTATGTATAATTCAATTATGTAATAAAACATAAAATGAGAATGTGAAAAATAGTCTATAGCTTAAAGACTCCAAATTTATTCCTAACGGCCTTATAACTTCACTGAAATTTGCAGTACATTGCAATTGTTGGCAGGATTACTTTCCAAAAGAACACTGTTTGAGTCACAATCAGCTAGATGGAGGGAATCAACACAGGGCAAGTCTAGCCAGACACATGGACATGATCTACATTGTTTTGGAATTACTGCCATGTTCAAATTCTCATATGGCCAACTTGGACTGTCTACAGGTAGAATCATTAAAAAGAAAAGTGGTTCAACTCAGGGAAGTCTTCTGGTGGGTCACATGTTCCCACCAGTAACTGGAGAAGTTTCATCTGGTGAAGATCTATAGCCGGAACTCTTGACAAATTATCACTGCAATTTATTTGCTTCTTCATCTGTGTCCTATGTATAAACTCTTCATGATAATCCCACTGATCCCTTCTCAAAATCCCAGCCTCTTTTTAAAATCTGTTTTTATTTAATCAGGAGTCCCTTTTTGCACAAATATAGTTTGCTTGTGCTGTCTCTTTCTCTTACGGGTACGATTTTTCAATAATGTGAATCATTCGTGAGTTGTAACTGAAGAAAAATAAAGCACTTGTCAAATCCCAGCTATTGAGGGAGATAGAAACAGAACACTTAGAAGTATACTTGTTTTTAAAGGGAAACCTGAAATTTGTGGGATTTTCAAATGATTCCATTAAACTTTTGAGTACCAGCATTATGAAGGATCCATCAATTTTGATAGCTCTGTTTATTTAAGCAAGGTGAAAGGAAAGATATTAATGATTTAGTCTAGCTTTCAGGAAAAAAGATTCTTTTGTTGATAGTATAAATATGAACAAGGACCACTTTCTAATGTTCTTGGAAGATATATTGACTTCTGAATATTCATCCATATGTATCAACCAAAGTGTTTTTTGAGGTCAGTAAAATTTTGAGTGTGGCAAAATATTTAGACTCTTCCAGATTTTATTATGTATATTGTATGTAATGCTACCAGTTTTCATTTTTATTCTGTATTGGAACAAGTGTATGGTAGTAAGGATAAGTAGATGGGGAGAAATATGATATTATATATCTTTGTCCAAATATTTAATGATTATATTAAATATTAACGAGGTGACAAATACCAGAATTTTTGGTAGACAACTTGGCTGAGGGGAAAAAAATAAAATAAAATAATACTTCTACTCTTCTCCATTATTTCTTTTAGGAATAAGTGTGGGTAAATTGTTGTAATCAGTGCTACAGTCTCAGTAGATAGTAGGCAAGGCAAGAAAAGAAAGGATAAATGGGTATTATATTTTATTTTTTAATATTTGTTTATTTATTTGAGGAAGAGAGAGAGTGAGCAACATGGTGGGAGGGTGGAGGGGCAGAGGGAGAGAGAAACTTCATGCTGAATGCAGAGCCCCTCACAAGGTTTGATCTCACAACGCTGAGTTCACAATCTGAGCAAAAAACAAGGGTCGAATGCTCAACTGACTGCACCACCCAAATGCCTCATAAATGGGTATTTTAAAGCAAAATCTGAAGCTTAGGTTTTGAAGAATCAGGTGATGGAAAGTAGTATTTTTTTTTCCTTTGGCATTTAGGGTGAAGAATATAAAAATATAACTTGGCATAGCTATTATTTTTTCTTACTGAAAATTTCCCTCTCCCACTAACAAACAGGAAAATTTGTCCCAAATAGTTAAAAGTTTGGTACATCTCTTGCTGAAAGGCAATGTATTTGTTTTTAAAGGATCCTGCTGTTTTCATTCTCTCAAGTGAAGTTTAGTCCTACATTTTATCTATGAATAAATCATCTACTGTCTTAGAATGTGTCAGAAAGTTTTAAAGTTCAGGTAATGGGAAGATGCTATTTTTCTTTCTCTTAAACTGCTGATGATAGCGAAAGACAATGACATTTTGGTAAAGCAGGCTTGCCAAAGGAGATTTTACAGAGATCATAGACGCGATGTATTGCAGAGTTTTCTATTCTGCGTGACTGGTCTACAGAGCTTCCCGGGTTATTCCTGTTTGTTTTTCAAAGGAGACCGCAGATTGCCTCCACCAATACTGAATACCTACTATGTGTTGGACATCATTCCATGTGTTTCTAATTAAGCTGAAGGGAAGTGATGTTCTTTAATCTCCCAAGTACCTTTAGCGCTCTCTCTGAAGTTTATCCATGTTGCATGTCCTCTGTTTTGACACGATGAAGACTTACTGGATACTGACAGGACCAAGAAGGATTGGAGGCTGGGCATTTGGACACAGACGGTGTGAGTGTTTGGGCATTCAGCCAGTAGCACTGTCATCTTCCCAGACACCAAAACTAAATGACATCGTGACTTCTTCTCCTTTGCTCTCATTTGTCATCACAAACATTTTCCTTTTAATAAATACACCATTCCCTCCTGTCTTTTAATTTCTACTGGCAATCTCCTTGTCAGGCCCTTCTTTCACATTTAGATTACTGCCAATAGCCCCTGACTTTCTCACTCTCTAAATGATACTCTAGATTAATCTTTCTAATGCATTCTTATGAGTCTGTCCCTTGTCTGCTGAAAAATTCTGAAGAATACCTCTTCAACAAATCTTAAAGCACTCCCTATCACCTTTACCAATGCACACAGGAATATGGAATAACTCTGTTGGCATCTTCTAATTGAGCAGGTAATTGTATGTTTGGGAAAATTGAGGCCTAAGAAGCTTAACTGGTGGGCCCAAGTATACTAGTTACTAGGAAGAAGTGCTGCAAAAAGACCCAAGATTTCTTAAATTTTAGGTCTTTGTACTGCCTCTTGTCACATAAGGTCATGTATTAAATTAATTTTTTCTCCTAAAGGTCAATCACTATGGAAAAATAGCCAGAAGAGATCAAAAAGATTAGTGAACTGGCTCACCATGCTGTAAGATTTACAAATGAAAATTGTCCACTTGAGTACAGTTCAACCTTAATTATGTCTAAAAATGTGGCCATACTGATATTATTGTTGAATGAATGAATGAATGAATGAAAGGTAGTATGTTGCATATGACATTCAGGATATAATTTCGTGTAAAAGCTTGTTAGGAGTTCTAGTAACTATCCCAGGAAGTCAGGGGTTATACACCAGGAACCACTACTGTGGAAATTTAATTAGTTTTGAAACTTTTAATGTTACTTGCTTGATTTTTCCAGAGACTTGCCTACAAAGGTAATCTGATTAATAGCTTACATTCCCTTCCTAGTCCTTCTATTGGGGTCACTTCTTGAATAAACTGCTTTGACTAAAATCCTTGTTTTAGTGTCTGCTCTGGAGGAACCCACACTAAGATAATTATCTAGGGTAAAACTTCAGCTCTAGTTGTCTGTCCTGGTCATTCAAATGCAGTTTTAGTGTGGTCATCCCCTAAGAATTTTTCTACTTAAGTGTTGTCAATTTAGTTGGCTTATCTACTCACTGTTTCAACAGCCCTTCCTACTGTTTCAGAACTTCTTTATACTTCTAGTTTAGAGTGTTGCCAATATTAGGGATGATTTCTGCCTACTCTGATGGAATTTTTAAGATACCAACTTATGGAGAGGTACTGAAGGAGTATTCTTCTGTTTTATCCATTCTTTACTACCTGAACTGCTGAGTGATACACAAGTGTTATGGATACTTATCTTCTGCTTCTTTATGGTAAAACTGGCGAGACAACTTACTAGAACTGAATCTCCATTTCATTGGCTTTTGGGGATGTATACAAAGGGATTTGCCCCAAAACATGGACACATGCTGGTTGATTACTACCTCAACGAAGGGAGATACTCTTATTATTATTATTATTTTTTTATATTACCTCTCCTATAGCAATAATGCTGAGCAATTGCTATGGTAATTGGTAACATTCAGTAATAATGATCTCAGATTACTGAGATCTGATCAAATGGGTGGCTTTTTCTATTTTCTGACAGCAACAATAAGCTGGCAAGGAAGTATAGTTTGTGAACTTTGAAAGCATATGTGAATGTGAGTTTTGTGTGTTGAAATATATATATAATTTCTGGGAAGCTTCCTTAATGAAAATGCATAATATTTGGTAATCTTATATGTTCCCCATGTGAGGAGAAAAGTAAAAATGCAAGTGGTAGAATTTTGGCTTTTTGTTGCACAAAAGGGAATTTGATGAACAACCTCCCCAGTCTTCAGTCTCTCATGTTTCTCTTCACCATTCTGCCTGTGTTTCCCTTAAACCATTTCACATTCCAACTCTTCAAGAGAGAAAATGAGAAGATCTCAGTGAATCAACATCCAACTCAGGATAAACCTATTGAACTGACCTCTCAACCCAGGTCACCTTGTAGGCAGGCATCCAATGTTTAGATGGCCAGCCTCAAATCAGGCACAGATCCTGGTTCAAAAATATATGGTCAAGGTGGCTAGTTTGGGGTCAAGAGCTCCTGTTTTATCCAGTTATCAATGGTCAGGGAGCAGTGTCACATGGAATATAGCAAGGAGACCCAGGTATAGGCAATGCTTATGGTTGGTTTAAATGGGATTGTAGCTATGACAAATACTCAGTGTGTTGATCAGATACCCTGTTTGGCCCGTCTGTTGCAGCCTTTCAGCTTCCTTCATGACTTGCTTATAACCTGCCTGTCCAGTCTTAATTCTACTACTTGTTCGTTGTGTGGCCTATGAAGCTACTTAACCATTTTAACTCTCAATTCCCTTATGTAAACAGTGAAGATAAAAATGATTCATTGCAGAGCTGTTGTAAGGAAGAAATGATATGGTCTTTGTATAAGTTTCTAGAACCATGTTTCTCACATAGTAGGCAGACAAAAATGCCTCTTATTAATATTGGAAGCTAATATTCTTAGCTTATGCTCAACTCAGACAGAAATGCAGATGTTGATGGAAGTTAATTGAAAGTAATATTTTATGCTATAAAAACAGCGATGCCAATTTAATACCACAAAAAATTAAAAATCTGGCTTCAATTTTTGTTTCTTTTAGTTGTGCTGATATATTAATCAGTTTTGCTAAAGTAAAAACAAACAAACAAGGAAAGAAACAAGCAAACAAACAAAAAACAATGCCTGAATCCTACCAGCTTATAAACAAGAGTTTACTTTTCATGCATGTTACATATATGGTGCAGCTGTGGCTCTGCTCCATATGGCTTCTCATATGGGGCCACAGATTGGGGAAGCAACCCCTGTGGGGGACTTATTTTGAAGCAGAGGAAAAGAGCAATAGAGCTAGGGGAACTCATGATGCTCTAAAACCTTCTTCTAGGGCATTGTATATGTATATGTCATATCTATCCACATTTCATTGGCCAGAATGATATATGCCAAGTGGGATCCTGGGAACTCTTCTCTCCTCACAGAGAACACCCGCTAGTCATATGGAAATGGGTGGGGATAGATAGTCTTCTTACTGGGAAGAATGTTAGTAAAAAATTTCAAACAACTGTGTAAGCTTCAGTAAATGGATTTCAAGGGTACTTTCTGTTTGGGCCCAATTTTTTCGTTTTTTTCCCCTCAAGGAGTAGTTTTAAAATTGTTTAGATGGCTCAAACGAGTGGTGACTTGAATTTTGATGGAGACTTTAAGAAGTATGGGTTGCTGGTCATCTAGGTATGTTCTGCATCAGTGAAAATTTCATGAAAAAGTAGTTAATAAAAATTAATAAAATTAATATGAAAAATTATAGTTAGATGTTGGCGGAGGTCATTGAGAGGATGTGACTGCCAATTGATCTAAGAGGTGGACCCAGGTAATTGGAAGCCCCTCATACCTTCCTCTGTCCCTGGATTGTACTTTCAGCCCAAATTCCCAGAGTGGAGGCTGTTTCAAGGCTGTAATCTTGAGAGAGTAAGGTGTAGTTGAGACCATCTGGATGATATACATGACTGAACTCAGTTAAAGCTCTCTATATAAACTTTAAAGATTCTGATGGGTGTGTGCAGAGATTAACTCATCTTGTGGCCACACAAGACAAACCTTGTATATAAGTTCTCTTGCTTATTAAACCTGACATCTACCAATGTGAGTGGCCTGCCTTTCTTTAGTCTCTTCTTGCCCTCCAAGTATGGGGGCCAATTGTAAATTTCACTGGGGAAACTCCCAAGTTTGCTAACCAACACCAAGTCAAGGTAGTAGGTAAAGGAATAGAAAAGAGGTAAAAAGACACCTATAATATGACAGACAGTTACAAGCGCTAGTCAATTATTTTTTGTTTGTAAGTGCTTTGAAGTTGTAGTTATATCCTAATGCATATATCAAGCATGGTTTGCTTAAATGATTACCTTAATCACCATCCATCATTTACATAGTGTATGATAAAGCATGAAGCCAATCCCCCTCTTTTTCCCTCTTTCTCATTTTGAGAGATACAAGTGAATCTACATTATATTTTTTTATTTTTTAAATTCTTCAGTTACTCTTAGTATAGAACATTGGCTTCTTCTTCAATGTTGTTTTTTACTACCTTTGTTATGGACAGAATGTTTGTATCCCCAAAATTCATATGTTGAAGCTCTAACCCCCCAGTGTGACTGTTTTTGGAGATGAGGCCTTTAAGGAAGTAATTAAGGAATTAGGGTTAAATGAGGTCATGAGTGATGTCCTGATAGTATTGGAGGGTTACAGGGTTGTTTTTTTAAAATTTTTTAAGATTTTTAAAATTTATTTGAGAGAGAAACAGAGAGAGCATAAACAAGGGGAGAGGCATAGGGAGAGGGAGAAGCAGACTCCCTGCCAAGCCAGGAG
Organism: Martes martes; assembly: GCF_963455335.1. Classification (NCBI taxonomy): domain Eukaryota; kingdom Metazoa; phylum Chordata; class Mammalia; order Carnivora; family Mustelidae; genus Martes; species Martes martes. The sequence continues at coordinate 25,121,885 of NC_137888.1, read as the reverse complement.
CCCAACTCGGGGCTCAATCTTAGGACTTGGAGTTCATGACCCCAGCTGAAGGCAGATGCTTAACCATCTGAGCCACCCAGGCACCCTGGGTGGCAGGGTTCTTGTCTCACGGAGTCGAATAATGAATCTCACAGACACAAAAGGGGAAGTGAAGTGAAAGTTTATTAAATGAAGGTGAAAACCAAAAGGAAAGAAAAGGAGCTTTCTAGAGTGAGAGGGGCCTGAATGGATTGCCACTGACGGCTTTTATGGTCGGTCTTTTATGGTCAGTCTTTTATAGAAAATTGACCAGGGAGCTTAAAACTTCTTGGTATTACCACTGATAGCACCATGACTTCTTCTCCTTTGAATATCTCTTCCTTAATGGTTAAGACAAACGAGGTGGTCTGGTTATGTTCACTTATCTCTAGTTTCATTATGCCTCAACATTTCTGGGATTTTTGGTGAGCCTGATCACACAGCCCCCAACCTATCTCTCCCTACTGAGCCCCACTCTTCCCTAGTCAATAGGATTAGTATCCTTATAAGAAGAGATACCAGGGGCGCCTGGGTGGCTCAGTGGGTTAAAGCCTCTGCCTTCGGCTCAGGTCATGATCCCAGGGTCCTGGGATCGAGCCTCAGCCCCACATCGGTCTCCCCTCAGCGGGGAGCCCGCTTCCTTCTCTCTCTCTGCCTGCCTCTCTGCCTTCTTGTGATCCCTGTCTGTCAAATAAATAAATAAAATCTTAAAAAAAAAAAAAAAGGAAAGAAAAGGTACCAGAAAATGCCCTCTCTCTCTCTCTGCCTGTGTGCATAGCAGAAGAAAGCAATGTGAGAACATAGTGAGAGGTGGTGGTCTATAAGGCAGGAAGAGAACTTTCACCAGAAAGCAAATCAGCTGGACTCTTGAACTTGGACTTCTAGCCTCCAGAACTGTGAAAAAATAAATTTGTTTAAGCCATTCAGTCTACATGTTGTGTCATGGCAGCTGAAGTAGACTAATATGTCATTCAATCAACAAATACTTGTTGAGTACCTCACACTATTTTAAGTCTTGGAAGCATAGCAGTGAATAAGATAGACAACACTTTTGCTCGTACAGTTTACATTCTAGTGGGGGAGACAGATCATAAACAACCAGTGAATAAATATATAATAACATGATTCAACACACAAAACAATGAAATAAGATAAAGTTATGAATGATGAAGGGAAGCTATCTTAAATAGTAATCAAGAGAGGCCTCTCTAATTAGGTGACATTTGGTCCTAGACTTGAATGAAGTGAGTAATACAAATACCTGAGACAAGAGTGTTTTAGGCAGAGGGGTTGGTCAGAGCTGGTGGAGATGTGGGAGAGTTGTGGTCAGGGGTACTAAAGCTTAGACTATACATTGTAGAGTAAGATACTATACGGATATTGAGTGTTATTGTAATCGTAAGGAGAAAATATTATAGGATTTTGGACATAATTTTGGTATGACATTTGTTTTAAAATCTCATCCTGCTTACTGTATGAAAAATAGACTGTAAGAGGCCAAGAGTGAAAACAAGGAACAGGTGAGTTGGCATATTATTGAAATAATCCACGTAAGAAATGATGACAACATGAACTAGGATGGCAGCACTGGACATAATAGAGTGTTGTCAGATTTAGAAAATATTTCAAAGAGAGAACCAATAAAGCTTATTGATGAATTGGCTGTGAGGCATGGAAGGGTGGATGGAATCAAGGATGACTCCTAGATTTTTTGGCTGAGCATTTGGTGAATGGCGATGCATTTTAATGAAACGAGGAAGGCTGAAGAGGTGGGATGTGGGGTGGGTGATGTAGAGGAGTGTTTTGAATTTCTTAGTTTTGAAATACAGACTTCTCTACCATAGACTTCTAGTGAATGTCAAGAAGTGGACTAGAGAATAATATTTGGAGTTTTCAGCATTCAGGGGCATTAAATTCCACAGCCTTGAATGACATTGGGTAGGTCTGAACATAGAGGAGACAAGAGGAGAATACAGCACTGATTCCAGGGATACCTTGATATTTAAAGGTCAGCCAGAGAAGGAAATTCCAGCAAATGAGGCTGAGAAACAGCAGCCAGAGAAGTAAGAGAAAAATTAGAAGAGTATGTTATTTTTGAAGCTAAGTAACAATCAAGAGATTCCTTATTTTGATTTTAGTCTCCCAGGCATATGCATCACAAATTGAGCCTTACTGTACTCACATTCCTGATTGTATTGTTTTCTGATTCCAACTCTGGTCCACCTTGTCCAGTGTCCAGGTAATGTGAGACTTATTCTCCTTGCCCCACTGGAGTGAAATCTACCAGGTCACTCTAGGTATCCTGCTAGGACCCCAGGTTCTGGATTGTATTTAACGAAACATCTATATATTAGTTCACTTTGACCTCTGAGATGTCAGCTAAAAGTTGCTTAATATATATCCTATATATAGCTTAGTCAAATGAATGAATGGATTTCAGAGTGACAGAATTAGTGGAGTAATAGAAATGTTTAGATGTTATATGCTAAGTCTCTGTGCTTTCCCTATGACCTTTTGGTAGAGAATACAGAACCATCCCTTTGTGAGTGGTGAGTGGTAGGATAGTGTATGATATTGAGGAAAGAGAACTAAGTCATCTCCCTGAGAGGAGTCTCTGTTCCTGAAGCATCAGTGAAAGAGTGTTGTGGACTGAATGTTTGTGTCCCCTGCTTCCACCTCCCAATTCATGTACTGAGCCTTAACTGGCAGTATGATAATATTTGGATATGGGGCTCTTGGAAGAATGTTAAGTTTAGATGAGGTGATAAGGGTGGGACCCTCATCATGGCATTCCTGCTCTTATAAGGAGAGATGCTAGACAGCTTGCCTCCTCTATCTTTCTCTCTCTGCCATGTGGAGATACAGTGAGAAGGCAGTTATCTGCAGGCCAAGAGAGGGATGCCACCAAGAACCAAATCTGCTGGTTCCTTGATCTTCAACTTGCTATGTCTGTTGTTGAGGCCACCGTCTGTGGTCTTTTGTTGTAGCAGCCTGAACTGACTAATACAAAAGAGTTTCTGTCAAGGTCAGTGTATTCTTTTCATGGAGCTGCTGTAATAAGCACACATTTGGTGGTATAAAACAGCAGACATTTATTCTCTCACAGTCACAGAGGCCGGAAGTCTGAAATTATGGTATTGTCAGGGCTGTTTTTGGGTTTAGGGCAGCCCTGGATAATCCAAGATGATTTCATCTTGATTCTTAATTACATCTGCAAAAGAGGACTTTTAAACAAATAAGGTAACATTTGTAGGCTCCAGGGATTTGATATGGATATCTTATTAGGGGTGGGGAGTATCATTTTTTGCCTTTCCACTGTTCCCCTTAAAGAAAACTTCTTTATTTGGACACCTTGAAGTTAATCAAATAGAAAGTTTTAGGGAGAAAAATGGGCATCAGAGAGTCTGATTTTTCCACTTGCAAGCCCCAAGTTTCTGGTTCATTTTGAATAGCCAGGGTAGTTGACTCTTTGAAGAACAACTCCCCCTCCCCCTGCTATCATTTTACTCTTATTGCTTTATTCTTTTTGCCTAGAAATGTTTTTCTAAATTTAATTGAAAGTTCAGTTAATTTGTACCAAGAAACTCTTGGGTTTTGTGTACTGTTCTAAGCTCTCTAATAAGCATGATCTAGTTCGGTGTTGCCAGCCACAGAGGCTCTTAGAGGTTAATTGCTCACCTTCCCATTGAACCTAATCTCTTTATTTCAAGTCCAGTGCCTTCTCCACTCGTGCATAGAGATAAGCTTGGGAAGGCAGGCTTGGGGAAGGAAGGAAGAAGCCACATGTTAAGGTGCTAATGGCTTTTGTCTTAATGCCGAAGTGAAAATTTAACAGCCATTATCTGACAGCTGTTCAGAGCAGAAATCGGCTGGGGCTAGCCTGGGAGTGGCTAGCAACACTTAAAGTAGAGATCACCTACCCATTCCACTAGTATTCTTGGGCTTGGCCTCCGTCAGGATGTAGATTAGCCTGATTGCTTAGCTGCAACAAGTGGCTGGGACCAGCTGAGGACAAGGGGGCGGGGGCTGGCTCACTGCAAAGAGATTCCCCAGCTGGAGCGGCTCTCAAGCGGTGGCGGTGTGGAGGCTAAGCTATGAACAACTGGGTGGCCAGTGGTGCTATGTGCCAGATTGAGAGGGATGTTATTTACAGAGCCAGTTCCAGCTGGTTGTCATACAAGATGGAAGCCACCCTGCAGAGATGGTAGGAGGCAGGGGTGGGAAAAACATGGGTCTAGGACAGCACTGAGCTTGGGTGACAAAAAGGATGCTAGTGTGTGGAGCCATGAACCTAATCAGGACTGAAGGGCAATGAAATGTCAAAATGTGTGGAGTTTTTGGCTGTGCGTCTGGTTCCACTCTTGTCCACAAAGAGGCCCCTGTCCCAGGCAGGTACAGTAAATGACACTCCTGACTTTGTCCTTTGGATCATCTTTGGCAGAAATGCTCTAGCATGTTGTCTCCCCTCAACTAATTATATTAGTAGAGGAGTCCGAGGATCTAGGGTTTGAAGCAGATATTACCTTTATCTTTTATATGACCTTAATATTTTTGATCCACAAAGTGTAAATATTTTTACATTCCATTTCTCTTTCTCACAGAGACTGTGAAGATCAATAAACCAGTATACAAATGTCTTTCCTGGAAAGAATTGCTGTGTAATATAAACATGCCTTATAAAGGAGTTGAAAAGGCACATAATATCTGCTTTTCAAGGCATGAAAAACTAGTGATTAGCTATGGTAAAAGAGAAGGCGGGAAATAGTTTTTATATTCCCCCTCTGAGAGACTAAACTGGCTGCCCTACAATGTTTACTATGCATTTGTTCATTATACTGAAAATGTTGTTCAGGGAGTCTGATATGAATATTTCTGTTGCATTTCCACCTAAAACTATGTCCTTATTTTTTCCTCCCAATTAACTATAGTAGCTAATGGAGAGATTCAAAACCTAAATGCTTAGAATGTATTTTGGAAAACCTCACCATGCCAGGAAAGACATGGCCTCATTTATTTGTCTAGGCACAACTGGTATCTTTTTCTTCCTTTGATTCTGAATTTTGTATTCTGATAGATAGAATGATAGGCATAATAATGAGAGAGAAAATGTAAGGCCAGGCACAACTCATGTCTCGATGAATTCTCTGACTTAGATGTTCAGAGAAATAGTTTCTTAACTGATTTATTCAGAACTATACCAATAAGAAAACATAAATTGAGTATAATGAAATTTCTGCTTGATTTGTGAACAAATTCAAAGATATCCTGGGGTGGGGTGGGGCTAATGCACCTTTGCTTCCATGTCTAAATGAAAAGAGGCAATTCTGACAATGGCAAGTCTATGGATGGTTCTTTTCTGGAATTGGCAGGATGCATCTCTGCCTGGTGGGGGAGAAGGGGAGTGAATGGTGGCCAAAACCACTGAGTCACTCCTTCCCTCATTCTCTGATGATATCAAGAAGCATCTTGCCAATCTTTGGAAGTCCTCTTTTATTGAAAATCATGCTCCTGGAAAAGTCCATGCAGACCTTTAAGGTCATGAGATTTTATTTGGCTAACCCATAGAGGATGATGGAGTTGTATACTTTCTTTAGAGTCATACCTTTTGCACTGCCCATCACTCACTGACCCTGAGAATTTTATATCATTAAACAGAATACTTCACAAGGCTGAAACATATGCATTTGTATCACTTAACTAATGTCTGGTCTAACCTCAAGACCAGTGAATATATTTTGTGGCTTACACTTGTTTGACTAAGTCTGCAAAGCAAAGTAATACTCAGAGCTAGAAAGACTGTACTCATAAGAATATTTCTCCTTCTAGTCTAAGAGTTATAGGAAAAAAACTTTGCTCAGTTTTTAAAGTAGCTGTTTTGTCCATAATTTCTGCTATATCAAGTTCAGAAGTACTAAGTTTTAGACTCAAAGCACAACAAAAAATAAAAAATTTAAAAGAGACATTTATGTGTCTTTTAAAAAAATGTTATCAAACAATATGTTAAAAATATCAGGCAACTGGTTCAGTACTGGTTGCTTGGCTAGCTTAACCTTGATGTATTAAACACATTAGAAAATTTTAATGTGGTAAAACATATCCATAAATGATCATATTTTTCTATATGGCTATTAATAATGGAAGAATGATAGAGGAACAATAATTGGTAGAATCTTGTAAAAACATTCCTTTCCCCTCATCAAGAACCCTTCTGGCTATGGCCTTATTTTTCATAAAATTGGTGAGTATTCACACTTTATAATGATTTTCTCAGAGGTAGAAGTGAATGAATGTTGCACTACTCCACAGTTCCCTTTTATTGATCTATTTTTTTTGTAACATGTAAATGTTCTAAAATATATAATTTACTTCTTCATGTTTCTTTGCTTGTTTGTTTATTGGCATATTAATTTGCTAGGGCTGCCATAACAAAATACCACAGACTGGGTGTCTCAAATAAAGAAACTTATTTTCTCACTATTCCAGAGGCTGGAAATCTGAGATCAAATGTTGACAGGGTTAATTCCATTCTGAGGCCTCTCTCTGTATTTGTAGATGGCGGTCTTCTCCATTGTCTTCACATAGTCCTTTCTCTGTGTGTGCTTGTCTGTGTCTAAATATCCTCTTACAAGGAGATCAGTTGCATCGGTTAACACTCCTACAGGCCTCATTTTAAGTTAATTGCCTTTTTAAAGACCTTATCTCTGAATAGGGTTACATTGTGAGGTATTGGAGATCAGAACTTCAACAAGTGAATTTTGGGGGACCTAGTTCAGCCCACAACAGTTGGTTTATTTCCAGGCACTATACTATAGGTTCTGTGAAGTTAGGGATTTGGAGAATTTGTTCACTTACGTATCCTAAGCACTTATTATCAGTGCCTGGGGCATAATAGGAGCCAAATTAATATTTAGTGAAAGAATAAAGAAGTGAATCCATCAATGAATGAAACAAACAAGTGGAGAGGCAAATACATAACCCTCAGATGTCTCTACATATAACAGATGCCACATTTGCTATTAAAGATCGTTTGTAGTTTAATTGGTAAGATTTGAGTAGTTTTAGTTATGCTTATTCTGACATATGGGCGTATCAGTAGCATTTGTGGATAAAGTCTGTAATTAGAAATAAGTACCAAATAAAGTGCATTAATAATTTCAAAGTGAAATAATAAAATGTACATCAACTGTGGAGGAGAAACAGGGAACAGTAGGAGTGCTTTCAAGCCAATAAAAGTTTAAGGACAAAGATTTGTAATTAAAACTGAAGTGAGTTTAATCTTTCCTGCTAATCACTGCCGCACTGTTAGCCTGTTTTCATCAAACTAATTGATGGCAGATGGAACAGATGCATGGTGAGATTACAGCTCCACTTTATGGCAGGGTTATAACAAATGTGACTTTCCCTCTATTGTATGCATTAACATTCAGAAAATGCACTCCTTGGCTTTTTTCACACACCAAAATTGTTTCTTCTTTTGTGTGAGACCGATTGAAAGGAATCAAAGGGTGTTTCATATAAATGGAATCCATTTGATCCCTTAAATAAGCGTTTACTGAGTGCTGACCACGAGCAAGGTGTTGTGGAAGACAATTTGCTAACTTCAAGGAGCCTACAAGAAATTTTATCGTCAAAAGGTTAAACACAATCATTACTTTTTGGGGCAGATTTCAAAATTACAGTTTTTGAAGTGCCTGAGGTTTAAAATCATGTCTCACAAAATTTGCCATTTTTTTCCTTGCTTCAATGAAGGAAACTCAAGAACAAAGCAAGTAATACCTTTAAAAATTCCTTTCCAGACATAACATAGCTTTCCATCAGTTTTCTTAAAGCAATTATTAAACTGGCTTTAATAAATTAAATTGGCACAAACCTAAATAATTCTAATTATAGATTTGGGAATCATTGAAAGAAGGCAGAATGTGAATTATTATTATTAGTGATTTTAATATGGCTTAATGAGTTACACAGAAGAATCATATGTGAACTTCCTAAAGTTTGGTAAACTTAGGTAATCAGAACTTCATCTCTAAATGAGCGGTAGGAAACAAAGACCTAGGTAAAGTGTGATGCCTTTTAACATTAATCATGGCCTTGTTCTTTCTTTGCTTGATTTTCATTTCTGTACCTTTCTGTGACCCCCCAAAGTCATTTCAGTTCCTCTATTCCATATCAATAAAAATTTTTTTTAAAAAGGGAGAAATCAGGTCTTAATTTGAATGTCATCTGTGTGTAGGGAGTTTTTTAGACATTTCAAGTAAATTAGCTACCTCTCCTATCTGCTATTCTTCATAATGGCACCTTATTTCCTTTTAGCATATCTATCTGTCATCTCTTTTTACAATAGAAGCTTCATAATATCAAGAATTAAGTTTGTCTTGTTAACTGGTTTAGCCTCAGTGTCAGTACCACTACATAAATATGGCTGCATATTTATTTGTTGGCTACATAAATATTTGTTGAATATTGTTGAATAAATTATTTCAAAGTCATTTATTTAGCCCAGTCCAGTTTATAGGCAGATATATGTTTCATCATCTAAGATAAAGAGCTGACATATCACTTTTTGATGATAAAAATGAAGACATTTTTAAAATTTATTGTCTCTTTTTATTCCTTGGGCCTGGTCTGACTTGGAACTGGACACAAAAAATGAAGTGTGAAAAACCTTTTATGTCCTCCATCATGCTTTCTTCCTTGTGTCACTTTCCTTAATTTTTTAGCATTCTTATGGCCTCTTAATTTATTTGTCATCAAAAGAAATGAGGTGAGAAATCACGCTCATCTGGGTGTAAATGTTCCAATAACAACTCTCTTAAACATAGAGATGTATGTATAAGGATCTCAGCTTTAAACAAAATAAGTGGTAAAATTCATAAGTTGCTGCAAATGTAGGCATGTGTGGAATAGAGTTATGGGAGGGGATATAGAAATTCCTTCTTTAAATTATGGTCTTACAATCACCATATGTTGGCAGCCGTGTACTTTGGCCATATCTGACCTCATGTGAGTCTGCTATCAAGACAGATAAAACCCTCTGTGTACATTTTAAATGTTTTAGAAGCTGAGGAATGAAATGAGCTCCACTGAAGGTAAAGAGATGTAAATGAACACATACATGTTTTGAAATTTTAATAATTTTAATAACCATTGCTTGCTCTCATATGCAAAAAGGCAACAATTGGGGGAAACTTTATATATATAAGATAAGTGCAAGGGACATTTTATCTGTAAATCCAGCTAAGTCTTTATCTGTCTGATTGTTTGTTTATAGTTATCTTGAATCTGAAACCCTTCCTGTATAGGGAGAATTTCTGATATGTTCCACCACTTACAGTGAAACAAAGAAAGCAGATATTCTTCTCTCAATTCTGTCTGGTAGGGCTCAGGTAAGTGACTTAGTTTCAGACAAATGGATGTTCAAGCCCAGATCACTGAGTCTCATGATTAGTCAAAAAATTTTGAAGTTAGTTGCAATAATAAAATTGTTTTAGTCAAGATTCTTCAGAGAAACACAACCAATAATATAGATAGATAGATATAGACAGATGTAGGAAAAGAAAAAAACTTATTGCAGGGATTGGCTCACATGACTATGGAAGCTTAGAAGTCCCACAGTTTGCTTTTTGCAAGCTGGTAAACCAAAAAAGCCAGTGGTATAATTTAGTCTGAGTCTGAAGGCCTGAGGACCAGGAGTGCCAATGTCTGAGGGCACGAAGAGAGAGATGCCCCCAGCTCAAACAGAGAGCAATTTTGCTCTTCTTTTTTGTTTCATTCATCCCGTCAGTGGTTTGGAGGGTGCTCACCTGCACTGGTGAGAGCAATCTCTTTATTCAGTATACCAATTCAAATGCTAGAGACACTCTCAGAAATACACCCAGAAATTATGTTTCACTGGCTAGTCTGGGCATCCCTAAACTCAGTCAAATTGGCACAAAGTTAATCATTAGAGGAGTCAAAGTCCAGGAGTACAGGAGTGCCAGAGAGAACAATAGCAAGGTCCCAGTGGTGACAGTACATTTAAACAGTTCTTTAGACATGACTTAGCTGTGTTGTATCCTGGGGCTTTCTGAGCAGGTTCTCTCACCTTCTTGTAAATTCTGTGAGATACTGGACATCTGTGGTAGGGAGGCCTCTACCTATCCCAGTGTGTCCCATTCCTTGAATAATCTTTTCCCCATGAATGTAGGCTGGACCCAGTGACTCACTTCTAATAAATAAAGTATGGCAAAAGCAATGGGATGTCACTTGTGAGATTATGTTACAAAGAGATGATGACTTTGGTGTTGAGTGTACCCTTTCTTGCTCTCTGCTTGCTCACTTGGAGGGAAGCCAGTGAATGACCCGATGGAGAAATCTACATGGCAAAGACCTAATGTCTCTAGATAAGAACAAGCAAGGGCCTGGAGTTTTTTTGTTTTTTTTTTTAAAGATTTTATTTATTTATTTGACAGACAGAAATCACAGGTAGGCAGAGAGGCAGCCAGAAGCCAGAGAGAGAGGAAGGGAAGCAGGCTCCCTGCTGAGAACAGAGCCCGACGTGGGGCTCAATCCCAAGACCCTGGGATCATGACCCCAGCCGAAGGCAGAGGCTTTAACCCACTGAGGCACCCAGGCGCCCCAAGGGCCTGGAGTTTGTCAACACACCCATGTGAATGAACTTGGAAGCAGATCCTCTTCCTAGTTGTTTTAAAATGACTGCAGCCCCAGTCTAGACCTTATGGTAATCTCTTGAGAGACTCTTACCCAGCACCACCCAGCTAAGCCATTCCTAATGTCCTGGTCCATAGAAACTGAATAACAACTGCTTATTGTTTTCAGTTGCTAAATTTTGGATAATCTGGTGTACAGCAGTATATAACTAATACAGTACCTTGCAGAAAACCCCTTTATGCTTAAATAAAGCAGAGTAGGTTTCTGTTTTTTGTAACCAAGAATATAGAAATTTTACCAGGATGGAAACAGGTAGAATCTGATATAGTAGGGGCTGAAGGCAGTAAACATCTTAAGACACTGGGAAAGGAATATGGAAATTTGGCGTATGCATTAGCCAAACAGTTGCTTTAATTTTTAACCTGTGGTCAATTATAATAAAATACCCTTTGAAGGCACAACTTTGGGGAATCTAATGTCTGCTGCCTTAGATGAATATGAGAGGTATGAAGAAGTCAAGGATTATAAGGTAAGGTGACTTCTTTCAACAGTATTGGATAGGTCAGAGAAGGAGAATACAGGTTTAAGTGCCCAGATTCTCAGCTTAAGGAGTGGATGTTATATGACCTTGCCAAGATCCACTAATTTTTTTGCAACCATAAAGCTGAGTTAGTCAAGAACTAAATAGTTACTAAATTAATATATCAGTCAAATTTCTGGTCCAAGGTATCTCTTATATGAAAACCTGGAAACTGAGTATTGGGATGGCCATATCTAGGAGGATTTGAAGCACTTGGAAAGCCTAAAGTACCAACTCTTCTATAGGTTTTATGCCAACTAGTTCAAGCCTCTTCTTCCCTTTCTGAAAAAGTCATTCTCTTTTGGCTTAAATATACCATAAGTCCTTAACCTATGGGGGATTCCTTACTAAGACAACTTCCCTCATTTCTACTCTGAGAATGGTATTAATTATTTGGTCAGCTGATTGAAGCCTATACTTAATGGTGGCCCATATTTAATGAAAGAAAGTACCAGAAATTCCTTGGTAATAATGGAGAAGTTCAAAGACGTCAGGGGACTGAAGTGATGGAGTGAATTTATTTAGTATAACCCAGTGATACTCAGGATATACTTAATTTTCCAAGACCTTGAAAAATAAATTTGTGAGAGTAATGTCATTACCTTGGAAAGGGGCTTTAGAGGTTGTTCTCTGTACATTGGGCACACTGTGAGATGCTGGAAGTGAAACTATTTCCTTGATTGCCGTAGGAATGGTTAGATCCTGGGAAGTAGAGGTGAGGGAGCAGCCCTTTACTGCCACAGACAAAATGGGCAACAGAGTTAGTGTAGTATCAGAATGGCTTACCTGCATCCTGTATAAGGTAGAGGGGTTAAAATATTTAGCAGTCCACTAAGATCTGGCTTGATTTGAGCTGAGTCTTGATGAATTACATTAATAGAAAATGTCCACTCCTTTCCCTGATTATCAGCTAAATCAATCCAACAACCAGTATCTATGAATGAAGGGAGTTTAAATTACCTTTAAGGAAAACCAAACACATGCTATGAATCTTCCCTCTAGGATTCTCTGAGTTATCCTGTTTTTACTTGTCATCACAACTGCCATTTTTATGATTAGTGACACTCTCTGTGAGTGGACATTAATTTCTAGAGATTCACAGTGCTACTGTAAACTACCAGTTAGAATAGGGGCTTATAGAGAGTCAGCTGATGCATTATATCTTTACCCAAGCAATACTGCCTCACTAAAGAAAGCAGAGATTAGTGCCACAATTTAATACTTGAAAGATGTGGGCAGTTGATTCCTACCCCATCCTCATTTGTCTTTCCAATATGGCTGGTTCTGAAGATAGATGAGCTCGGGAAGATGACAGGTGGTTACTTCAATTACAGCTGCTGCTTCAAATGTGATCTCCTTGCTGGAGCACATCAGCAAACCCTAACACCTGGTATGCAATTATTTATCTGAAAAATGATTTTGTTCTTCTTTTTTTATTCCACTGGGCAGAAAATACAAGGACTTTAAAAAGATATTATTGGAACTCCAAAATTTGACCCAAGATTCCAACAGCATGTAGTTTTACTATATTGATTACATCGTACTGATAAGACCTAGAATGCATGTATCTTAAATGTGATGATATGACGTGTTAAAGTAATTCACTCATTCATTTATTCAGAAATGGCTATTGAGTGTTTATTTTATGTCATTCACCTTTCTAGGTGATAAAAATATAGCAGTGAACAAAAAGAACACAATCTTCATGAATGAACATCATAGAGGTGAGAGACTGATATTAAACACATATGCATGTAAATACATCACATATCAAATTCTGATGAATGCTATGCTGAAAAATAAAATAGAGTCAAGGAAAATAAGGGAGGTCAGAGAACGGGACATTGTAACTTGATATGGGGGTTAGTTGAACTATACCAATAGAAACTTGATGGAAGAGAGGGAGCACACTGTGAAGATATTTGGGAGAATAAGTTTCCACACATAGGGAAGAGGAAATGCAAAGACTGTAAAAGCAGTGACCTGCATTCCAAGATGGTCAGTATAGCAGATACATTGTGAGTGAGGTAGGGGTAGGGAGAGAGGCAGCAGATCATAAATGTCATTGTAGACCATCCTTGAGTGAATGAGAAATGGGTGAAGGATTTTATGCAGAAGTGTGTGACATGATCTGAATTTTATTTTTAAGAGATCATTGAAGTAAATGTGTAATTAATACATTAAGTAGAAAAGAGGATATAGTTAGAAGACTAACATGGAGGGAATTAAAAAGAGATGTGATGGTGTCTTGAAATAGGTTGGTAGTAGTAGGAGAGAGTGAAAACTAATTATACTCCGGATATGTTTTTAAAGTAGAGTCAGATAATTTTGTCAATGGATTGAATTTTTGATATAAGAGAAAGAGAAGAATCAGAGTTTTTGATCTCAAGTTAGCCACAGCAGAAAATGGCTACCACTCTTGGGGCTAGAGGAACCATAAAATAAAGTAGCATGTCAAGAGTTAAAAATTGAAGCCATCATGAATATAGAGCCGAGATGGGATTTCCCAGTGGACAGAGGGAGGGAGATGTGGGGCAGGGTGGGAGGTATAGCTGGAGGAGAGACAGAGGAGAAGCACTTGCTGCTTAGGATCCCACAGGAGACAGAGTGAGAGAGTAGAGATAATCTGGCTTTTATTTTACTCCTGCTTCCAAGCTTCTTCCAGTGTTTTCCACTGGCTGAAATGGTCTGGAAATCATGTAAGGAAACTGGGGAAGGCAAGGAATGAATCTTAGAGCAAGGAGTTAGGGGAACAAGAAACCACAAGGCAGTTGGATGTGTGAATTTAAAATCCTAACCTCTAACATGATAGTACTAGAAGGTGGGGTCTCTGGGAGGTGCTTAGGTGATGAGAGTAGAACCCCTCATGGATAAGATTAGTGCTCTTATAAAAGACACCCCACAGGGCTCCTTGGACTCTTTAGCCATATGAGGACAGAGCAAAAAATCAGCAATCTGCTATCTGGTTGAGGGCTTTCACCAGAATCCCACCATGCTGACACCCTTATCTTGGACCTTCCAACCTTCATACTGTTAGAAATAAATGTCTGTTGTTTATCAACCACCCAGTCTATGGCAGTTTGTTATAGCAGTTCAAATGGACTAAGACAATATATAAACTGAATTTTTAAAATTAAATGTTGTTGTTATTTTTAAAGCCTTTGAATTCAATTAGATAACTTAGGGAATCAGTGAAGAACGTGAAGAGAGGTGCTCTGAGAATAAAAACCTGGATCCTACAATGTGAAGAGAATGCTTCTATGTGGAGGAACCAGCAAAGGATCCTGAGAAGGAGTACCCAGGGAGCTGGGAGGAGATTGCAAGAGTCCAGATTGTCCTGGTAGCTATGTGTAGGATGTGTTTAAGGAAGATGGTGGCCAGCGATGTCAAATGCTGCTCACAGGATAAGTGAAATGAGGCCCGAGAATTAAGTCATTGGTTTTAGCAATATACATGTCACTGGTGATCTTAATAACAGAGCCAGGACTAAGGTAAGGCAAGTGAGGTACTTGCATTGGGTGACAAAATTCTCAGTATTTTAATGCAATTAAATGATCTTAATGTGATATTAAAAAACAAAAATTAATGCAAAAAGATACACCATCAACACAATATCAACAGTTTAAATATGGAAAGAATTGGTAATAACAGTACTGTGCCAAGTCATATTAGAGTCTGAGGCAAAAACGAACTATTAATATTGAGCTTTTTTTTTGAGTCTGTGTAAACATTTGATAAGTTCATTGTAACTTTTGCATTAATTTAGATTTTTAAAATACTGTATGAAAATTATTTATCTTGATTGATGAATTTTTGGTGTCCCTTAAATTTTATATCCAATGTAAGGGCCTCACTCACCTGAGCCAAGCCCTGTCCCTGCTTAATCGGAACAAGTTCATTTGAGAGACAGGGTGACAAAGGTGAATGCCTAACTGGAGACTGGAGAGGGACATGTTGGTGGGCTGAAGAGAGAGAAGAGTGAATGCATCATTACTTCAGCTTGGGTCCAAGAATTGAAGAGCCATGGGGTAGATGTGCAGCCTGGAGCTAACCCACAGTGGACTTGCAACTTACATGTAACTTGGTGGAGAAATAATTGTTCCTTAAAGTTCTGACGCTGAGAGTAGTTACTGCAGCAGAGATGATCAATAAGGGTTCTTTACCTTTAGTAATTACAGTTTGAGATATCTCACTAAGTGAAGAATCTTGATTAACAGAGGTACTACTTTAAGGCAGAGGAATATAGAGTGCATAGTGGAAGAGGGAAATCATAAACCACATCTCTCACCAGTTTCAGAAATGAAGATTGGAGTCTGTGCCTATCATTTTTTCTTCACTGTGTTGTGAATATTTTTAGTCAGTTGAACTAGTTTTCCATTTTGGGGGGGGGGTTATGTTCTCCTTCCCTATTCTAGTTTTTAAAAAAGATTTATTTATTAGAGAAAGCTTGTGCACACACACATAAGCAGGGGAGGGGCAGAGGGAGACAATCTCAAGCAGATTCCCTGATAGTGGGGAACCCCACAAGGGACTCAAACCCAGGACCCTGATATCCTGACCTGAGCCAAAAATCAAGAATGGGTGCTTTATCGACTAAGCCACCCAGATGGTGCATTTCCTATTCTAATTTATAGGAAGTAGGTTGTAATGAAATTTACAGTTTAGCACACTGGTTGTAGAACATACAGTTAAAATAGTAAAAAAACCATAAGGAGGGTAATTATAATCTAGATGAAGTAACTTGAGGCTTTGGGAGGAGGGGAACCCTTTCATGACTTGTCAGGAAAAGTCGTATTGTGTAATTAAAATTTTTGTTTTGGAATGATAAATATGAAAAGGAGTTTATAAATGGATTCTGGGTAATGAAAGCTGTGAATTCTAAAACCTTTGAAAGGCATGAGAAATGGTTAGGAGGCACTAGCTGCTTATTTTATGGAGAACTCAGTGGGACACAGAGTCCCTTTGACTGATCCCTGGATGTTAGTGATGTGCCCTAGTCCTAGGCTTATCCAAGTGGCTTCTCTGTATTGGCTTTGAAATCTTTAGGCAGTGACATAGACTCAGAGATAAAGAGTTTTAAGGCTTCGGTGTTGAATATCAACTCTGGTGGTTACTGTGGCATCAGATGCCGCCTTATAAAACTGTACCCATGGTGAGAGTTGGATGCATTCTTTCCTTGTTCTGAGTCTCATATTCCAGCTTTCTCTCACTTGTGTTAGTGACTGATATACTTTCTAACCGTACATTTGTTCATTTGCTATCCAAATTGGTTTCTTTTGTTTGGAGCCAAGAATGCAGACTGGTACACCCAGATTCTAAAGAAAAGGTAATAAATAACTTCAGCAAAGATTCATAAACTTAAAGCCAAAAATAAAACAAGTCTAAAACAAGATATAAAGATGTTATAGAACGACTTTGGAGTCAGTTTGTAAACCCTGTAAAGAGCACTCCTACTTATGGGGATCTAGTCCATAGAAATAAAATCTCAGTAGTTAAGGGCATGTATATTTCTGGATTTTTTTTTTAACAGGACTGTTAACAACAAAACAGGGAAAAAAGCAAACTTCTCAAATAGGTAGAGTTAAATTATTGTATACTCATAGTAGGAAGTAATATACAGCTACTGAAAATAGTAAATTAGGTTGATATAAATTGTCTTTTAGGAAATTTTTTTAGAGATTAGAGAACTATATGTAAAATGTTTCAAATTTTGTAACTATACTAGTGTTTAAGGTAGAAGCATAAAAACCCCCAAACAAACAACCTGGAATCCTACTTTAGGGAATTGGCTTTTGACAATCATCCACCAAAAGAAATAAATATTAGATTGATCCAGTACACATACCTCATGCAAACACAATCATACTTCTACTATATGCAAAGCAGGTTGATTTCTTTATTCTTCCTATTCTATCCTGTTTTATTTTAAAAATTACTGATTATGGGGGTGCCTGGGTGGCTCAGTGGGTTAAAGCCTCTGCCTTCGGCTCAGGTCATGATCCCAGGGTCCTGGGATTGAGCTCCGCATCGGGCTCTCTGCTCAGCGGGGAGCTTGCTTCCCTTCCTCTCTCTCTGGCTGCCTCTCTGCCTACCTGTGATCTCTGTCTGTCAAATAAATAAATAAAATCTTAAAAAAAAATTACTGATTATGGCCAACTAATTGACTTCATTGTCTGTTGACTGGTTAATATTCATGATTTGAAAAACACCATTTTTCACACGTATACTTCATCTTGTCTACCTATTACTCTCTGCCATCACTTACTTTCTTGTTTTCTTCAGGTGATTTCAAGAATGATTCCTCCTGTGATAAGACAATTTCACAACTTGAACTGAAAAATCAATGAGAAGATTCATTTGTGGTAAGATGCCACTGGGTAGCAGCCCTATAACCTCTGTTACAGGGACCAAATCACTGCGACTTGGGACATGATTAAAACACAGTTGTTCACTCCCAGCAGGAAAATATGGGAGTGCTAATCCATTTTTATTTTGCAGTTATCGAAGATCTCTAACATAGTCTCAATTATTAAACAACTGGTGAAACAGAGCCATCAAGAATATATTTACATGAGGGACCATGAGAATACCTTAGGTAACAACTCAAGATAAAAGAAGAGAATTAAGACCCATACATATGGGGTGCCTGGGTGACTCAGTGGGTTGAGCCTCTGCCTTCGGCTTGGGTCATGGTCTCAGGGTCCTGGGATAGAGCCCCACATCAGGCTCTCTGCTCAGCAGGGAACATGCTTCCCCCCTTCTCCCTCTGCCTGCCTCTCTGCCTACTTGTGATCTCTCTCTCTGTGTCAAATAAATAAATAATTTTAAAAAAAGACCCATACATACAAAGTTAGTTCAGAGATCTCTCATTTAAAATAGTGTATAATGGGGTGTCTGGGTGGCTCAGGCGGTTAAGCCACCAATTCTTTTTTTTTTTTTTTAAGATTTTATTTATTTATTTGACAGACAGATCACAAGTAGGCAGAGAGGCAGGCAGAGAGAGAGGGAGGAAGCAGGCTCCCCGCTGAGCAGAGAGGCCGATGCGGGGCTCGATCCCAGGACGCTGGGATCATGACCTGAGCCGAAGGCAGCAGCTTTAACCCACTGAGCCACCCAGGCGCCCCTAAGCCACCAATTCTTAATCTCAGCTCAGGTCTTAATCTCAGGGTTATGAGTTCAAGCCCCGCATTGGACTCCATGCTAGGTGTGGAACCCCCTTTAAATAAATAAATAAACACACAAATAAATAAAAATAAAAACCATAAAATAGTGTATAGCTTAAGGTCTATTTATATATCGTCTCCTATATTCTCACAAGATTGTAAGCACAGAAACAAAGAAGAAATCTCCTAATGCCTGAGAGTCAATCTACTTTCAGAATCAGAAAGACATTTCCACTAGCTATAAGGTCTATGAAATTGAATTAAGAACCATTATTTTGGCTCATCCAATGACTCAGCAAGCCTGCCCATTGTTTTATTCCCGTGGTTGGCAATATGTCTATGCTTCCTTCTGGGAATGCACACATTTTAAACCTGTCAGTAGGAAAGCATGGTACAGTTAGACTGAGGATGTTTTATCCTTATGAGATGGTTCCTGTAATTTATAATGATGGTACTGTTAGGATAGCATAAAATGTTTTTTTAGACTATGTCATAAACACTTTACAAGCTTGACACTTTGAAAGATCTCTGTTAGAACACATAGGAAGCTCTCCTTTTTGTGCACCAACTGACCTAAAATAAGCAGTGAATGATGTCATCAGTATAAATCATCTTGGGTATAAAAGAGGTGGTGAGTATGGTACAAGTTAAGACCCATCATGGTCACCACTACTTTTCATGTATCAGGGTTTGCTTGGGAAGACTTCCACAATGTCAGAGTTTACTGTGATTTTACTGAAAGATGCTTTCTTATCAAGGACCAGTAGGAAGAGTAGAGGCACATGGTACCTGTGTTTTCTTTATCCCCTGGAGGTAATGCTAGCACCTAGGTGATCCAATAGGAAAAATAGATATAGATAGTTAAAACGGGAGGTCTCCATTTCCCTGTCACTCTGCCTTCTTATAAGGTGACTGTGGGGGCAAGACTCTTGCTGAGCGTGCAGAGAGACTGCCGGGTCACCAGGAAGTCTGGATTTAGGAGCCAGCTGTTTATATAAGTTGTCTGGGAAAACTTGCAGCTCAATAGCTAGGTACCTTGGGGACTCCAGAGGAAGTTGAAGTCCCATCTCCAGGGAGAAGAAAGTCACTGGTAACATGGGGATTGAAATTTAGGTATAGTCTCCTTGGCTAAAGAAGGGGAGGATGATATCAGCTGGCTCACTGTTCAGGCAATTTGGGAGACCTGTTCCGGTATCTCAGATGAGAGAAACGGTCCTCTCAAGACAAACCTCTTCTTGTCCATCCCCTATATTAAGATGGAGAGAAGAAAACCTTGGGTTTGGACCTTTGCAATATTATAAAAGTGAGACCTCACTAGCAGAGGGCTGAAAAAAATCACTTTTCTCTTAAATTACCCTATATATTTGTCCACATGTTTACTATACTGTGTGTTTATTTTCTTATGTAGACCCATTTTTTTTCATTTAGTATCATTTTCCTTCCTCCTGAAGGAATTTATTTTAGAAAGTACTTTTCCTTGTCATAGAATTCTAGACCGACAGCTTTCTTCTTTTTATTTACTTTATTTATTTTTTAATAAAGATTTTATCTATCTATTTGACAGAGAAAGACAGTGAGAGAGTCAATACAAGCAAGGGGAGTGGGAGAAGGATAAACAGGTCCCCAGCTGAGCAAGGAGCCTGATGTGGGGCTCGATCCCAGGACACTGGGATTATGACCTGAGCCAAAGGCAGAGGCTTAACTCACTGAGCCACCCAGGCGCCCTTTCTTTTTATTTTTTAAAGATGTTGTTCCACTTGCATTGTTTTTGGTGAGAAATCGACCAGCATTCTTATCTTTGTTTCTCTGTAAATAATGCATTTTTTTCCCTTCTGGATGCTTTTAAGATTTTGAATTAGTTAGTGTTCTCCAGAGGAAGAATTTGCTATTAATTTCATTCAGTTTAATTTCTTTTTTTAATCTTAGACATTGAATTTTTATCTCAGAAATTCAGTTTGGGTCTTTTAAAATAAATCTTTCATATTTACTTAAAATGCTGACTCCTATTTCTACCTCCTTGAGTATATGAAATATAGTTATGTTCATGTTCTAATGTCCTTATCTACTAATTCTATCATCTGACATTTCTGATCTGTTAGTATTGATTGACTTCTTTCTTCTCATTATGGATCAGGGATGAGTGTTTCTTATGTTACATTACTCAAACCCAGTTTAATAGAATCTCTTTCTATATTTGATGACCACTTCAAGTAACTAGCAAAATATCTGCTAACAGTCACTAACTTCCTTATGCTATTGGGACACTACTTGGAAAATTACTGAACACACAGTTCAGAGTAGAGCTGCATAGAACAATTTAATGGCCAATGAATATGTTCTTGCTAGTTTTCTGTATCTTTAAAGTGCATGTAAAATGACTTAATGATATAAGATTTGGGTGATTTTTGATAATGGAGATGTCTGACAAATAAACAAGTGGCAAACATCAATTACAAATGGTCTCTTCATGACATATAGAACTTTTGAGTATTCTGTCTGAAATGGTTAGAAATCAGTATCTAAAATATAATCTTAGCCATGTAAGCAAAATCTACTCCAATAAAGAAATCATAAAGAAATAACCTAGATAAGTCTATGGGAAGCCCAAAAAGTCTCTCTTATTTTGAACTCATGGTCCAAACTGAAATATTTTATTCCATTTGGGGATGGAAGCTATTTGCTATAGTGATAATTCTGATTTGGGGGACTTGAAACAGCTAAGATTTATGCTGCCCTAATGTCAGGAGTATACTAAATAATTCCTTTGTGTTAACACACTACAAATAAACCTGAGCTATTTACAACCACTATTTATTAATTCTTAGAGTGGGTTTGTTTATTAAGATTACTATCCTTCTTATGTCTAAAGAAGAAATTTTAATTTTGTATGAGAATAAAATAGGACAGAGTTTTAATAGTTTGGAGTGAGTTTGGAGGTGAAGAGTAAAGGTCTCCAGGTCACAGAGTCCTCTAAAAAATGACAGAGGTGCCATGCAGATTCTGAATCTAGATGCCATGTGTGAATTTTTTTCCTTGCCTCTTCCTACCCCTTAGGAGTCTTAGAATTTAAAGATTTTAAGATTTAACCTTAATTTTGAAATCTTTTTTTTAATTAAACCCCAAAATACTAATTAAAATGGATTTTTGCCTATGCTTATTAGCCCTTAGAATCTTGAAGATGACCTTATTTGGGATCTCTCATATGCTTGGCCTAAATCTGGAAATATTAGCTAACTTTTCATTATTCATTCATGGGATTCTAGAACCCTGAATTTGATTTGCCCATATGGCTTCTGGTTCTAATTTTTGGCTCCTCAGAGAACCTGACTATAAGTGACTCACTATCTTTTATTACTTATTAGAAAACCCCTACCCTCATCCTCATCTATCTCATCCTGACAGCACCTAAAACTCACCTTAAGAACCGTATCAACATTTCTTATTAATGAAAAAGTTAAAGAACAATTAAAGCTGTTGTGGATTACCCTTTGAAATTTATGGTTTGTTGTTTTTCTAGCTAGCTCTAATGAAAGGGATTTAACATTTATATAGTTATCACCTTCAACTTAACATTTGTTGATAATTAATCTTGATTGGTTCCAAATTATCCTCAAGATATGGGCCAAGTTCATGGGCTTGTGTTTTACAAATTGGTCATGTCACACAAAAAAGGATATGACTCTACCCAAAAAATTCGTTAAAAAGAAACACATTGTTTAATCATTCAAATGACTTGTAAGAATGAATTCTTATCATTTACTGGTAAAGGGTTTATTAGCTTTTGCTTATGAAATAATGTATTCAAAAACAGCTTATAAAGGAGAGTGGCCATACTAGTACTAACAAAAGCCCCAGAATTCTCTATGTGAGGCTATTCTTCCTGCATGTGAACTGCCCTTTCCTGCACCCACATCCCCTTCCCTTTCACACTTTATTATCTTTATAAAAAGGAAGGAGACAACATACAAAATTAATTTAAGTAAAGGTCTGCATTACAACTGAAAACCATTAACTGGCAGCCGTTTACCAAAGCACAGGGAAAAATCTATTTTAATTAGTATTTTTGGCTTTAATGAAAAGTGATTACAAAATTGGCATTTTAGCTAATACCGTTGAGATTTATGGTGAGGTGATACTAATTAATTTTCTGTTGAATTGCTATGGGCCTTGACTATCTGCAATAAAATGATGTATTTGCTGATACCAGGGCTGCGTCAGCATTTCAGAGTTTTGTTACAAAAGGCTTCTTAATGGTTTACAGATATATTTCACACTATTGCTCCTAAGCTACAGAGTATTATTATTTTTTTCCATAAAAAGGCTGTTATAGGCAATCAAATTTCATACCATTTTTTAAATTGGGGACATTTTATTTTAATGTATCTTGAACTTTAGCCAAAAAGCCCTTTATTTCAAATGTAGCTTTCTTTTGTCTAGTTATAAGTGGTAAAAAGAAGACATGATACACTTTAATTAGAGAACATTTAATGAGTTATTTCCTCACTTTTCCTTCTCTCTTGATTATATTGGTAGCAAATCAGCTACTGAACCTAATTTCATATTTCCAGATTAATTTGAAAGCAGGAAATAAAAAGAAACAACTAAGTTTGATAATCCACCTCATATGATTTGAATTTCAAATGCTTTTTTTCAGCTTGTTTTAATTGTGGTTATTTCTTCCTTTTCTTTAAAATAAAAAAAAACAATAATTACTGAAGACTTTAAAATTTACAGTTAACTCTTGAACAGTGTGGGTGTGAGGGATGCTGACCCCCATATAGTCAAAAAGCTGCATTTTACTTCGGGTCCCTCAAAACTTCACTATCAACAGCTTACTGTTGATAAGAAGACTTACTGATTAAAATAAACAATCAAGCCATATTTGCATGCTATATGTATTACATACTGTATTCTTACAATAAACTAAGCTAGAGGAAAAAGTTACTATGAAAATCATAAAACAAAATTCGTTTATAGTACTCTACTGTATTTATCAAAAAAATCTGCATATATGTGGGCCTATGCAGTTCAAACCTATGTTGTACAAGGGCCAACTGTATATAGCTTTCTCCCGCATGTTGAAAATCTGTATCCTTGTATTGATTTTGTTTGACCTTGATTAGAAAGTCATTTTATTCATTTGTTGTTGTTGGCTGTCATAGATAGTTACAGGAGGCATAATCCAGACTTGATTACAAGGATGGCCTATGGAGAGAGAGGGGTAGTCTTGGAATCCTGGCTCCCAAATGATTGGCTTTGTGCCCTTGGGTAAGTAACCTAGGTCTCGGTTTTCTCAATTGTACAATAAAAAATAACTGTATCCAAGTTACAGTATATTTTGGATATTAAAATATATAAATATCTTAATGTCAAGCACTCAATAAATACTATTGAATTGTTATCTTAGAAATGAAATTCTATTCATTTAAGCATCATCTTATTACTTTCTGGAATATGTATAAACTTGGATTATAATATTTTACTTAGAATCCATGTGCAAATCATGCAAATGTATTTTTATAATGACAAGAACTTAAGTATAAGATTAAATCATTAATCGAAAACCCCAAATGGTAGAAAATACAAACTTAGGAACAATAGCTTCTTAGAATGTTAGACTTCATTGAATAGAACCAATTAAATAACCTGGTCATCTAATCTTATTTCTCTTAAAAATGAGTACTAATGGTCACAGAAGTTAAGTCATAAATGATTCACAACTAACTGCTTGTAAGAGGAAGGGCTAGCCGAGTCTATCCTAGTGGCAAATTATGTTACTCTTACACATGTGTTTTTGTGTGTCAAAGGGAGGCAATACCAAATCTATCTACTATAGATTAGAAATAACTATATAAAAGAAAGTTATCTTTTATGATGCAGATTTGGGGTGATATAACATGGGAAATTGAATGTTAAAAAAAAAAACTCTTAGAATTTGAAGAGGTAGAACAACATAGCTGCTTCTCATTCTTGCCTGAAACATCAGACAGACTAGCATAGGAGCCAATGTACAGTGTCTTACAGACTTTTTAGAAAAGTATACATTCAAAATCCCACCTAAAATTTTAAAAAATCCACACATATTTATTTCCTCAGAAAACCACTAGGGAACATTTTCTACTTTAAAGATTTTAATTTTTTTATTTTTTTTTTTAGTAAGAATACTTTGCTTTCCAAAATGTTTTTAGAACATGGCACAGATTTCAATAAATATTTGCTAATCAGATCTCATATGAGTAGCCCTCTTCTACCCACCTTCCTCCAGAAATACTCTTCACCCCATATGATTAATGTGGCCTCATATTTGGGACCCACAGGATGTGCAGGAGGCATCCACTTGCCTACGTGCTCAGGTGATAAGAACATGTGCTTTTTTGTTTGTTTGTTTTTCAGGTACTAGAGAGTCAGAATTTTAAATCGGAAAGGGGTATTTGCAATTGTTTATGCTAAAATCCTCACTTTGCAGATGAGAGATTCAAAGCATTGGAGGAGTTATAAAACTTGCCATTGTTACCCAGCCAGTATGAAGCAGATCTGGGAATTAGAATTCTGGCAGTCTAAATCATAGCTGAATGATTTTTCTTTATTCCATATATGGAGTAGCTTACCAATAAGGTAAACATTTGGTTTAAAATATGCTTAATAGCACACTTATTATTCCATGTAATATATTTTAAGAGAAAGATTCTCCTGGGTACAAGGTGAAATAGTGGAGGTACAGATCTTGGGTGGTTGCTGGGATGTAAATATTTAGCACTGTTAAATTTTTAATATATTCTTTGGCTTTGGTCATTTTGTAGTTTTCATCTTTTCTGGTCCAGAAAACTTGATTTTGGCAATGTATTTAGAGTTGATTATGTTCTGGCCATTTTCTTTGTTAATAAATGCACCATAATCTTATGAATACACCAAAATGAGAATATTAAATTACAGTGAGAAATTTAACTTTTGAATGAATGAATTATTCTTTGCTACTTGAAGAAAAGTTTATATGGGATGACAAGTTATCATTGTAAGACTGCACATAGGTGTAGAGATAGATAAATTGGTTGTATCCTCTTGGTGATTTAGGTGACTGAGATGATTGTCAGAAGAATTTATTTCCATGCCTAGAATTTGAGAATACTCACTGCAGGACTAACTTCAAGGGCATGAGACCTATACTGTCACACAGGGCTCACATTCAGAAGGGACACTTTCTTGGTTTCATGTTCTGCTATTGCGGTAATGAATTCTAATTTTGTTGTCTTTGAACTTGCATTTTGTAAGTGAAGTCTGATGACAACAGAACATGTTTCTGAACAGAGGAGATACATGCAATGTGCATCCCTGCTGTGTTCTGTCATTTCATTCTCATGCTACATTCAAGGTGCTCCATGAGCAGAGCATCCAGTGGACCCCAAGTATGTGGGAGTCACAGGGACGCAGTGCTCGTTTCTTGTACTGAGTAAGCAGGGTGTTGACAGCCCGAGAGGAAATGCTTTCCATTTTATTTATTTATTTTTTAATGCTTTCCATTTTAACCAGAACTTTCTTAGAATGCATAAAGAAGGCATTGATATTTTGAGAAACACAAATGACCATGAAACTCTCTTCTTTCTTACTTGTATCACTTCCCTGTATTAGCCAACCACCTATGCTCAAAATGATGACAGAGGAGTAAAAAGAAAGAGCAACCTATAATGCTTTTTCTTTTCAGTGCTTTCCTACTTTTCAGTAAACCAAATATGGGAAGTATTGGTAAAATGTGCATGTATTAAAAAGTGAAATAAAAACAGTTGAGTCAGTTTTGTGCTATATTTCCACTTTCCTGGTAAGAATGAAATACATGCACCACCTGGGTAGCTCAGTTGGTTAGGCATCTGACTCTTGATTTTGGACTTGGGTCATGATCTCAGGGTTATGAGGTGGAGCCCCACATCTGGCTCTGCACTCATCATGGAGTCTGCTTGGAATTATCTCTCTTCCTCTGCTCCTCCTCCCCAATCTGTCTCTCTCTCTAAAAAAAAAAAAAAAAGGAAAGAAAGAAATACACATGCATGCATGAGCTACAAAATATGAATTTTATAACTTTGATGACTTAACATACAAGTTAAATGCTCTGATGTTTGCCTTTAAAGTTAACATGGCACAATATCAAGACAAACAACAAAATTCACACTAATAGTTTAAACCATTAAACGTTCTTTGCTTAGAAAGACAATAAATAGTAAAATAAAAATCATGGTAATCAAGAGAGAGACTATAGAAGGAAGGAAAAGCTTCATTTTTTTAGTACCTTTAGTGATACGTTTTCCTGCTCTTTTAACAGGTGACCCTGCATTTTTCATTTTGTGCTGGGCCCCACAAGTTAAGTACGCAGTCCTGACTCATTGTGATCCTTAAGTAAGCAATTTATATCATTCTGGAAATACACTATTTTCCTATTTTAGTGATTCTCATTTTCTGGATTTCAAGCAGATTATCTTCTTTCTATTGATAGTGGGGGAAGGAGACTTTTCCCCTTTAGATAGATTGCAATATGACTGATTAGATAAGCTTTTATATATTAATAATAAGTCATGTGTTTTTGAGATTGTGTCCTTGTCCTTTTAATTACATTTTGAATTGATTTTGAGTTACCCAAGTCTACTCCTCAGATGGCTAATTTTATGCTACTTCACAGAGTTGTTGTGAGGCGTGTATTTATGTATTCAATTAATATTCATTGAGCAGGAGGAGTGGGAGAGGAAGAAGCAGGCTTCCCACTGAGCAGGGAGCCCCATGCAGGGCTTGATCCCAGGACCCTGGGATCATGACCTGAGCCAAAGGCGGATGTTTAATGACTGAGCCACCCAAGCACCTCAGACTGATATATTTTGAGATAGAAAGGACAAGAATTGTTAATGGATTGGGTGAGAGGAATCAAAGGTGACTTCTGAGATTTTATTGCAAACAAATGGCTAATGAATGATAAGTTGTTTACCAAAATGGCAATCAGTGGTAGAAAAAAGGTACTGTTGAGGGTGGAAATCAAGACTTCCCTTAGAACACAGTAGACGTTTAAAAATGCAAATGCAAATGTTATTTAGGTAGCATTAGTTGAGATAATGTATGCTAAAAGCCTGACTAATTGCACTTATGTATTGCTCAAGCAAATGAATGTGTCCTCCAATATTAAATGATGACTTAATTTTCTTAGTTTTCACAAGGTAACCATTTTATCCCTTGGGGACATCACTCTGCAACTCTATCATAATATCATAATTATCATCATATCATAATTATTTCTTTTATTCTTAAAGGAGAGTAATGTCTTTAAGGACAAGATTCCAAAAGCTGAGCTAATTTTCATGTCTCCGTATTTAATATCTCTATACCAATTTACAGGTCAGAGAGCAATTATAAGTTTAGGACTAACTTGCATTACAATATAGCAAGGGATTCTCCCCATATAAGCAGTTCCCTGAACTTGGTGATTTGTTTTAGTGCTCAAGCTACCAACTTGAAGAAATGCAAGAATCAACTTTTTGCCCAAACTCTACTTTAATCTTGGCTCAAGAAGCCTGAAAATCTGGGCTTATAGATCCTAACCCTTCTCCATTTAATCAATAATGACTCTGGCAGAAAGAGGGAGTATATATATATATATATATATATACTCCCTGCCCCCAACATAGATAATTGAATATCACCTAATTAGATTACTGCACTACTTTGATGCCATAGTGATTGGTGATACGTAGGAGGCCTGGCAGTGATAACCGTGTAAGAGAGGTTATTTAATGTAAAATGAAGAATAAAACGTCTAGAGGCCACAGCTTTGAATACGGTGTCCCCTTCCCCTCTAAAAGATTGAGTATATATTTTAATACTTAAAATGAAATATTTTCAACTATTAAAAGATACTCAGCTCTTTTCTATGGCTCCTAACTTTATATACTCAGAAAACTACTTTAGATTGGTTGAATTATTCCCGGCTGGGCAGGAGGTAGCACCGTAGTTCCTTTCTGACAGGAGCAGGGGCCACTGGTCCTTCCCATATTCACCATTGCAATGAGTATGAAACCAACATTATTGGTAAAAGCCAGAATGCCACATACAGTGGTTCTTCTGGTCTCATTTTGGCTGTAATCAGGCTAACCATTTTGTGTACTAAGAATTTGAGTAATTGATCTCCTTGAAGGAGAAACAGACATGTTGTAGATAGAAACATGGAGAAAAGCTGCCAACTTAGGCATCATGCCACCCAGTCTGACCTAAAGCACTTTGGTGGAAGGTGAATATGTTAAAAACTTATGAGGCTGCACAATTTGAGTAGACAAGTGGGCATTTAAAAAATAAATTAATTAATTAAAAAAAAGGTCCATAACTCTAAGATCTGATCTTAGGAAGACAACTGCCAAATCCTTCATTGTATTGTTGTGCTATATCTCCTCAGTCTTCAGGGAAACATCATACCTTTCTTTCTCATTCATTTATGACTCGTTGAACACTTAGTATATTCTGTGGTCATGAGGCATGTGTGGGTTAGTTGTATTTGACCGTATAGAAGCTGTTTGTGGAGAAAGGACTTTGACATTGGTAACATTGGTACAGTCAGGTGCATAAAGCCAAACTTAAAATCTGTCTTCCTGAGAAAAGAGGAAGAATTGACTTGCTTATCTCAATAATAAAGGAGTTTTAACATTTTCCTAAAATCCCCAAAAAAGAGAAGTAGAGGTTCTGAAGGAACTTAGAAATGTTTCTTGGCATCAATTCAGCTCTGAAAGCTTTGTGAAAATGATATGGGGTTCTGTAATTTTTAACTATTTTTTCCTTTGTAAGAGGATATTAGTTCCTGATGAGGCAGTTTGGGTGGGGTAAGAGAGCAAGCAAGAGAGAGATGATCAGAGGAACCAGGCAGGAGGATCTATGACTTTTCATGGCCACACCTTGTTTTATGTATTGTTTTCATAGCTGTGAATTTAGAAAAACCCTGTACTTGAGAGTGGAAGACAGCTCAAGTTAAAAAAAAAAAAAAAAAGTAGCACCAAAGGGAAAAAGAGAGACAAAAATTTGAAAACCTGTTAAGCTCTATGGGGAAAAAAAGAAAAAAAAAAATTGGCAGGAGTTCTATATTAAACCTATGACAAAATCTGTTTCTAATCTTTGAACTTCAAAGTGAATGGCATGCCAAGTCATGAAATAATGCTTTCAATTGAGGAGTAATTATAAGCATCACAACTTCCCAAACATAACAGTAATGCCGTAAGACTGAAAAACTTTTTCTGGATTCATTTTGTATTTAGAGTAGTTATAGTAGCTAGTAGTTATAGTAGTTACCATATGTAACACCTCTATTTGACATCTGTCTTTAAAATAATGAGGCTGGGGGGCAGAAATCCAACCCACTCTCCACACCCAGTTTGAGACCTATGAGTGGACTGGCTTCAGATTTGTTGTAATGTTCATAACTTCAAAAGTTTGGTTTATAATGATTTTCAGATGAGACTGAAGAATACTTGATTATCATTGGGTCATCTTAAATTTGAAAATTGAGATAAGCACAATTATAGAACTATATACAATTACTATTTTCTGTTCAGAAGGCATTCTTATGACCTACATTGTTTTTGTGTCATCGATGGAATATAAACAGTATAGTCTATAGGGTTCAGCTTTGGTAAGGGCTGGTGGTGATACATTTGAATAGTCTTGTCAACAGTTGAATGGCTGAGGCAGACCTGAATGTGTTATAGAAGCATATTAGTCAAAATTGTCAATTATGCAGATATAAATAAGTTTGACAAATCTTTTTGGAAAATTTTGGAAGTTTGCCAAATCCAAGTAGAAAATTTTAGACTTTATCTGTTAACCAGATTGACTAGATAATAAACAAATCTGGAATTTACACAGCAGTGTGTAATAACAACTAGGAACTCAAGATCAAACATGACTCAAATACATAGCTATACCACCTAGGAATATAATTGTGGGAGGCCACGCAGTAGCTTGAGAGAGAACCAAACCAGGCCCTGACTCTCGCCTCCTTGAAACCTAAGGGTTAAAGCAATCCTGTGGTTAATAAGTTGAGGTGCTTGAGGATGGGCCTGTGCTATGGGTCTCTCGCTCTCCTACCCGACCACCCTCTGGGGCTTATCTGGAACAGGACATGCAGGCCTAAAGCCGTGAATTAGTAACTTGACTTGCTGTTCCCGCAGGGGCCATAAACAGCACGGGATGCCCTTTGGCCCTTCTCTGTCTACTTTTCTATAGGGAACTCATCTATAAGCAGCCCTCTTGGCATCAGGATGTTTGCACATGAACCTTAAGAAACCTTCTAAGGGGAACCTGTGGAAACTATTTTCAGAATGTAATGGATCGCTGCTTCCTTGTGATTATCTCTGTATGATATATATATCAGAGCACTCTTCTGAATAAACTGGCATTGCTTGGACATCATCCACTTTGCCCCTCCTGTCCTTATCACTTTGCAACTTCGTTCTTCACCATCCTCTTATCCTCTCGACCCTGGTCGTGTTGTCACGCTGGCCGCGACATACAATGTGATTTGTTTTTCTAGTTATATTTAGTTTTTTTAATTTAAAAAAAATTTATTGAGGTATAGTTAACATACAGTGTTATATAAGTTTCAGTTGTACAATAATAATGACTCAACAATTCTATACATTTCTCAGTGCTCATTAAGAATAGGTGTGCTCTTAATCCCTTTTACCTATTTCACTCATCTCCCCACCCACCTCCCTCTGACAACCATCAGTTTGATTTCTAAATCTTTAGTTTTTTTTTGTTTGTCTCTTTTTTCCTTTGTTCACTTGTTTTCTTTCTTAAATTCCACACACAAGTGAAATCTATTTACATTTTAATTCTAATTAGTATTAGTTTGCTGGGGATGCCATAACAAAATGTTACAGACTGGATGGCTTAAACAACACAAATTTATTTTCTTATAGGTTGGAAGTCCTCTATCAAGATGGTGGAAGGTTTGGTTTATCCTGAGGCCTCTGTCTGTGGCTTGCAGATGGCTGCCTTCTTATTCCCTCACATGGGCTTTTCTCTGTGTGCATCCCCAGTGTCCTTAGCATTCCAAATTTCCTCCTATTTTAAGAACACCAGTCAGGTTGGATTAAAACCCACCCCAATGGCTTCATTTTTGCTTAATCACCTCTGTAAAGATCTGATTTGCAAATATGGTTACATTATGAGGTACTAGGAATTGGGACTTCAACATATGAGATTTAGGGAGACACAGTTTAACCCATAACACCAATGGAACTCACATCTACCAATATTTGCCAAGCTAGGCACAGGTGATACAATGGAGATGTGGTCTCTGCCCTCAGGGAGCTAACAGTTTAATGGAGGAGACAGTCAATTAAGAGTTAAGCAAATGAGTAACTTCATGTATTTGGACAATGGTAAGTGCTCTGAAGGCAATGAAAAGAGCAGATGATGAAGATCAGCAGGGTGGGGAGGAGGAGAAAACGATGTGAAATCTGTTTGGATGGGGTCCTTAGAGAAAGCACGTCCATCAAGGGGCAGTTTTTTTTGTTGTTGTTGTTTTTTTTTAAATGTGTGAGAATCTGTATTTAAAAAACCAAAAGGGTCGAGATGTTTCAAGCACAGTTAATGAAGGATTGTAAAATGAGATTGTTTGCAGGGCCATTGGGTGTTTGGATTTGTGGGGCCTTGTAGGCTTTGGGAAGGAGTTTGTGTTTTATTTGAATGGCATTATGAAGCCCTTGAACATGTTTAAGACAAGTTTTTGTTTAAAAAATCTTACCCTGACTGCTGAGGTGTGGACTGGAAGGGATGCAGTGGGTGCAGGGAGCTCATTTAGAGGCAGTGGTTGAAGGCAATGGTGATCGTGGATTGGATGAAGGTAGTAACAGTGCAGATGAGATTCAGAATATATTTTAAGGATAGGAATGTCAAGACTTACAGATAACTTAGATGTGCAGAATAAGGAGAGAGTAGAACCAAGAATGAGTCAGGTTTGGACAGCTGAGTAGATGCCGTTTGCTGTGAAGGAATAGACTGGGGGAAGATTTACAATGGGGAAGTGGGCTGGGAGGGGCTGTTGAGAGCCAAGAGTTTACATTTGCTCATGCTGAGTTTGAAGTGCTTAGTAGAGAGTCATGGAGCTGTTCAAGTAGGAACATGCTGTGAAAGGAACAACAACAAAAGTATCTGAAGTTAGAATAAAAATATATTCATTTATTGATGATCACTAGTGGCCCATAATTAAAATAGTGTCTGTGAACTATTGGGACTTCATCAAGA
Source organism: Martes martes (assembly GCF_963455335.1). Classification (NCBI taxonomy): domain Eukaryota; kingdom Metazoa; phylum Chordata; class Mammalia; order Carnivora; family Mustelidae; genus Martes; species Martes martes. Next base: position 25,089,209 of record NC_137888.1, on the reverse strand, counting down.
TGAAAAGTTTTGCACAGTGAAGGAAACTGTCAACAAAACTAAAAGGGGCAACCTATGGAATGGGATAAGATATTTGCAAATGTCTTATGAGATAGAGGGCTAGTATCCAAAATCTATAAAGAACTTAACTTGCTTTTAACCTATGGTGTGACTAAAGGTTAAGTACAACTTTATCTTTTCCTCCTACACAGTGGAATGGATATTGGATAAGTGTATATGACATGGGTACTTGATTCAGTCAAAGGGGATAATCTTCATGTTCCTAATTAATTTGATGATGTTGTTATTAAAGATGTCTTGAAGGGGCAATGTCCAATTATTTGAAAACAAAAATGTCAGGTTATATTTTAGAAGTGTGATGGAAGAGTATTTTAGAACCTTAATGGAAGTACCAAGCAAAATGCTTATTGCATGACTTTGCAAATTATACATCTGGCAGAGATTCTAAGAAATGTTTGGCCCCTCTGGCTTAGTGACTTCAGTGATTTAGTAGACTCCCTCTTACATTTCTTAAATATATAGTGCTCTAGGCAGAAAGATAGGATGATAAAAGTTTGCTGTTGATGAAGAAAATAAATAGTTTGGCTTACCTCAAATTATTGTGGCCTTAAAAAGAACCTCGTGTTTCAATAAGTTAAGAAAGACCTTTTTCTTTTTCCAAATGTTTCTTAATTAATGAAATAGTGTAATGAAAAACAGTAGTCAAGAAAATAAACTAGAATGACTGTGAACTTAAGAGTCAAAACATGTATGGCAGGATATCTTCTGTAGAAAGACATAATAAAGAGTGGGATATGATCCGAATTGTAGGAAAAGAAATATTTTAGCTATTCTGTCACTATCAGCTTCCCTAGAAGTGTGTTTGGCAGGAAGGATTCTATTTTCAGTGTTTAAATTGCTCCCAGGAAGAAAATGAGGTTTACTAGGAGAAGTTCATCACCAAATAGATCAGAAGTAGTCTTGGTATTTGTGCTAAAAGGCTAATCTTCATTTACTTATATAATGATAGTGATAATCAGTAGAGCATGCATTTGAGTTGTTTTTCTAATAGTAGTGACCAATTTTATAGGGTGTATGTATGTATGTATGTATGTACGTGTGTGTGTGTGTGTGTGTGTGTGTGTGTGTATTTGTTTTTTAAAGGATTTTATTTATTTGGCAGAGAGAGGTCACAAGTAGGCGGAGACACAGGCAGAGAGAGAGGGGGAAGCAGGCTCCCTGCCGAGCAGAGAGCCCAATGCGGGGCTCGATCCCAGGACCCTGAGATCATGAACCAAGTTGAAGGCAGAGGCTTAACCCACTGAGCCACCCAGGTGCCCCTGTATTTGTTTTTTAAAATAACTTCTTCATTTTACAGATAAGGAAACTAAGCCTAGTGATATGTGCCTAGCCCACAACCGATTAGTGGAGGGAAAGAACCCAAGGATTCTGAATTTTTAAGGCTAGTGCCTTTCAATTCAACAATGTTGCATTTGGGAGCCTGGTCTCTTTCTTTGGTAAATAACAAAATACTTGGGAAGTTCCTTTGTGATTTTGTTCCTTTGTTTGTTTAGAGAGAGACAGAGACAGAGAGAGACAGAGTGCACCAGTGGAGGAGGGGCAGAAAATGAAAAAGAGAGAGATAATCCCAAGCAGGCTCCTCACCAAGCAGGACACGGGGCTCCACCTCAATCCTGAGATCATGACCTGAGCTGAAATCAAGAGTGGAGGCTTAATTGACTGAGCCACCCAGGCATTCCTAGACAGCTCCTTTGTTAAAAGAACTACGTTTGTACTTTGTTAGAAGCACTAACTGAATGAGAAGTCCCTTAGTTTTTGTTACGGATTTTTACCATAGATGTAAGAAGATGTGCAAAGGGAGGGTGGATAGGTTTACAACAGAGTGTGTCTCCATGTGCTTCATTCAAACATACTGGCATTCTTTGGACCAACATTGATGCCTTTTTCAGCATAGTTCTAATTGTTCCTAGTATCAGTCCCTCATATCATATGCCACCACTGTGGCATATGATATGAGAATGTCCAGAATGAGGGAAGCATCTTCTGGGCAATATTTTGAGAGATACTCCTTGTACCGTATGAATTAAATTTGTCACTTTAGATTTCATTAACCTGATTTTCAACCTGATTGCTTTAGTTGACAAGTTTAAGCTAAAGGAATAGAAGTTTTAGACACCCACAAATATATTTATTATCCTTTAATCCACATCTAAATAGATTTTCAAACATTGAAGAAATAGAAAAAAACTGCAGAATATATTAAATTTCTCTTTAGGTATACTGCATACAACTCAGTAAGTTTAATATTCATATCCATGGTTAATATAGCAGTTTTCAAGCCCAAGCTTTTTACAGATTCTATACCTGATACAGAAACTACACAGTATATCAGTGGTGAACCCATTCTGAAAGAGTTAAGTGCTAGCCACATCAGAACAATTCTGACAGAAAGTTTAGAAAAGCAGGGGGAGGACTATTACAAACAGCTAAATATAGTGAAAGAGAAAAGATGTGATAATATTAAATTTGGCAAATAAGAAAGGGGAAATTTTTTTTTCTCTTGCCAAAGAACGATAGGATCTTTATCATTTATATTGGCTTTTCCAAATAAAATATTATTTATTGAAATGCTGATGTTGCAATTCTGCATTGACCTCAGAAGAGATTTTGTTGCCTAGAGAATTGCCAATGCCAGAAGTAGCCAAGATAGTTTTGTTTGGTTTCCATAAAGGTACTGACCTGGTCTGACACTGATTGATTTGTGGTGACTGGAAGGACCAAAATTTTACAGTGACTTCACTGAGAATGAGATAATTGTTTTAGAACTGAATTTCCATTTGGTCATTGACTATATCAAGACTTTTAAGTAGTTTAACAAAGGCAAGTCAACTGCAGAATAGTTTTTTTTAAATTTTTGTTTATTTTTTAATTTATTTTCAGTGTTCCAGAATTCATTGTTTATGCACCACACTCAGTGCTCCATGTAATACGTGCCCTCAGTAATACCCACCACCAGGCTCACCCAATCTTCCACTCCTTCAAAACCCTCAGATTGTTTTTCAGAGTCCACAGTCTCTCATGGTTCATCTCCCCCACAATTTCCCCCAACTCCCTTCTCCTCTCCATCTCCTCATGTCCTTCATGTTATTCCTTATGCTCCACAAATAAGTGAAACCATCTGATAATTGACTCTCTCTGCTTGACTTACTTCACTCACATAATCTCTTCCAGTCCCATCCATGTTGATACAAAAGTTGGGTATTCATCCTTTCTGATGGAGGCATAATACCGCATAGTATATATGGATCACATCTTCCTTATCCATTTGTCCATTGAAGGGCATCTTGGTTCTTTCCACAGTTTGGCAACCATGGCCATTGCTGCTATGAACATGGGGTACAGATGGCCCTTCTTTTCACATCTTTATCTTTGGGGTAAATACCCAGTAGTGCAATTGCAGAGTCATAGGGAAGCTCTATTTTTAATTTCTTAAGGAATCTCCACACTGTTTCCCAAAGTGGCTGCACCAACTTGCATTCCCACCAACAGTGTAAGAGGCTTCCCCTTTCTCCACATCCTCTCCAACACATGTTGTTTACTGTCCTGTTAATTTTGGCCATTCTAACTGGTGTAAGGTGGTATCTCAATGTGGTTTTGATTTGAATCTCCCTGAGGGCTAGTGACAATGAACATTTTTTCATGTGTCTGATAGCCATTTGTATGTCTTCATTGGAGAAATGTCTGTTCATGTCTTCTGCCCATTTTTTGACATGATTGCAGAATAATTTTGGAGAAAGATAGGAAGTCTAGTTGTCTATTTCCTAATATTTATTCTGAACAAATTTTCTTCTGCTTCATTTGACAGAAGTGATGCATATGAAGAGTAGGTGAGAAGTTGTGCAGGAGGTAATAAATTACTTTGCAGAGTTATTGCAATTATGAGGACTGAAAATCACAAAGAAGAAAGCAGACCCTTACCAACCTATACCAGGATATTTAGCTACACATTTTCATCACAGATCTCTCTCTCTCATTTCTTTCTCTACCTCTCTATAGCTATATATTACACATCATATCACACATATACACAAACATAATATATCATACATATGATATATGACAAATATATATAATTTATGGCCATATGTTATTTATATATAGGAAATCATGCCTTCATATCTTACCATGCATAACCATGATATATATGATAGCACATATAATATTTTTCTGTGAGAAAAAGTGGAAAAAATAGAAAAATAGAAAAAATAGAAAAAATAGAGAGAGAGAAAGAGAGAGAGAGAGATGAGAGGGAAAACCAGCTGGTGGTGTGATAGAGAATTTGTTCGAATAGAAGATCAAATTCAAGACCAAATAAAAATTCTACAAAATTTTTTTTCTGATTTTTTTCTGGCTTATGATTATGTCATTATTAATTTGGCCTCAAGACATAATGCATGCTTAAAGCTGGATAATATAACAGGCTAGTTTAGAAAACCAACCACCAACCATTGAAACAATACTTGCTACTTCCCCAAAGTCTTAGGCTATTCCATGGTGGCAGAACATAGTGGGAGAGTAGGAATTTTGTAGAACACAATCATAACAAGCCATGTGACAAAGGGATTTCGGATTAGAATTACCTGATCATTCTATCCTCAGGTTGAAAAGAAAATATGGTGGTGATGCAAGGATAGCCCTCTTTCTGTCTCATAGTCTCCCAATTAGAATGTTTGTTCTTTCTGCCAGGTATGTGACAGACATCTTGGGATTTCCCCAATTTTCAGGGAATTCCTTTTGCTTTTTTCCCCTTTTTCTGAAGCCTTTGTTTTCATACTTTCCTCTTTCTTACTTTTTTTTTAAGATTTTATTTACTTGAGAGAGAGAGAGAGAGCATGAGAGTAATGGGAGAGGTGGAAAGAGAGGGAGAAGCAGAATCCCTGTTGAGTGTGGAGCCCAACACAGGGCTTGATCTCAGGACTCTGAGATCATGACCTCAGCCTAACACTTAACCTACTGGAAACATCCAGGTGACCCTAGTTTTGTTTGTTTGTTTGTTTGTTTGCTTGTTTTGAGTTTTCAGATGAAAGGTGCATTGGAAATACATTTTTTGAGACATCTCTTGTCTGAAATTGTTTTTATTCAGTCTTCCTGTTTTCCTGATAGTTTGAAGAGATAGGGTCTTGTTGGCAGATCATTAATCTCTGGAATTTTGAAGGCATTTCTTGTGTCTGTTTGCTTTAGTGTCATTGTGATGAAGCCATTTCAAGTTTTGTTCATGTAGGTCACTTTTGAAAACTTAATTAACTAACCAATCAATCTTTTTAAAGTTATAGAAATTTTTCTTTGTTCTTAGTGTTCTGAACAATATGTCTTGGCATAGGCTTATTTTCTTTCTGTTTTGAGGGTGGGCGGTTTCACTCTATGAGGGTTTATAATCCAAAAATTCATGTCCTTCAAATCTGAAAATTTTCTTGAATTCTGTCATTAATGAGTTCTGGTTATTTCTTTACGGACCTTTTTGTGTGTATGTGTGTGTTTCTGATTTTAGTCATTCTAACAAGTGTGAGCTAATATCTTATCATGATTTTAATTTGTGTTTCCTTGATGATTAGTGATGTTGCACATCTTTTCATTTGTAAAAGATGTAGATTTTTATTTTTTTATTTTTGTTTATTTTTTTAAGATTTTATTTATTTATTTGACAGAGAGAGATCACAAGTAGGCAGAAAGGAAAGCAGAGAGAGAGAGAGGAGGAAGCAGGCTCCCTGCCGAGCAGAGAGCCTGATGCGGGACTCGATCCCAGGACCTCAAGATCATGACCTGAGCAGAAGGCAGAGGCTTAACCCACTGAGCCACCCAGGGGCCCAAGATGTAGATTTTTAAATGTAACACTGAAGTATGCTATGTCGAAACTTGGCATAACCCAGGATGAAGGTGATTTTAGTTTAGTGGTTCTCAGCATTTATGAAAATCAGATATCTGAAAAAATGAAAATGGCAAAAATCCTATAATTAGCAGAAAATGATGATCAAAATAAGTCATTGAATATAGACTCATGGGACAATGTGGCAGTGTGTTGTTTGTGATTGAGATTGGCAGAATCCCTGGATTCAGTCTTGATAGAAGACAAGGTTTGGGGCACCTGGGTGGCTCAGTGGGTTAGGTCTCTGCCTTCAGCTCAGGTCACAATCTCAGGGTCTTGGGATTGAGCCCTGCATTGGGCTCTCTGCTCGGCGGGGAGCCTGATTCCCCCCACCCCACCTGCCTCTCTGCCTACTTGTGATCTCTCTGTCAAATAAATTTAAAAAATCTTTAAAAAATTTAAGAATACAAGGATTCTATCAACAAATAAAGCTGGCACTAAAGCAATAGAAGGAAAGAAAAGAGGAAGAAGAATATAAAAAATAAAGAATCACCAAATCATAAAAATGATAGTGTGAATTTGATGAAAATGACTTACCAAATAGCACAAGTTTATGCTTTTGAAAATAGTAAGCAGCAGCCCAGACCCTGCTCTGAGTTTGGGATTTGGCATATTAATTCTGATGCAGAAAATATATACTCTAAAAGAAAAATCCTATTCAGATCAATAAAGAGAGAGAGAGAGAGAAAGAAAGAAAAGAAAAAAGAAAAAAGAAAAAAAGGAGCCCCTACAGAAAACCATCATTTCTTCGGATTTTGAAAAAGATAATAGTATCTTATGATGTAGGGGATTATAATTACAGTTTCAGAAAAACTCAAAAAAGAGTGACAAAAACAGCAGGATATGGCTGGTTTGATGAAAGTTCCAAAAATGATGACTTGAACTGAAACATCACTTCAGATAACTGAACATGGAATTAACGTGGATCCAAAAAAGTTTACAAGAGAGAAGATAGAGATGGTTTCCAGATTAGACCTTTGCTGACAATCCAGCTGTGTTTGTCTTTTATGAATCCCTGAGGACCAAAGAAACAGACTGATGCAGAAGAACTGCTGGTTGGCTCAGAGTTCAGAGAGAAAAACACAGAGGAAATGGCTAAAGTGTTGGAAAGGAGTGTTGGTGGAAGAATGGACTTTCTGATTAAGATTCAGTGAGCATACTTCCACATATTACTGACTTCCTTTCATTTATTTACTGAAGATATATGGAAGACAAACAGTGTGACATTAATTAATTTAAAGTGGACTGTTCTTATTCGTAAACAGATTTTTCTCTGGGAAAAAGAATTGATTTAAGAGGGAATCAATCATGTGTCCTTGAGGTAAAAATAGGTGTGTTTGCAAGAAACCCATCCAGGCTCATAATATTTGGGGAAAAAGAAAAGCAACCATAACTGTTTTAAAATAAATTACATTTTATGAAGATTTTAGGTTTTGGATCATTGAGTAATAGTGAAATAAAATATATTTGGGAGATTTGCAATTTGTAAACATTCAAAGAATTCTTATTTATATGATCAAAGAATTATAAAGAATGTTATTTAAACACTTTGAAGAAGCAAGCATCTCTGGAGACTCTGCCATCTGTGACAATATGGATAAACCTGGAAGTTATTATTTTAAGTGAGATAAGCCAGCCAGAGAAGAACAAATATTACATCATCCCATATCTGTAATCAAACTCATGGAAGCAGAGAATAGAATAGTAGTTGCCAGGGCCTGGGAGGGCAATAAGAAGGTATTGGTCAAAGGGTGCAAAATTTCAGTTTTGCAAGACGAATGTCTTAGAGATCGATTGTATAGCATACTGCTTATATTTAACCATACATCCTATCCTTAACATTTTGCTAAGAGGTAGGTCTTATGTTAAGTGTTCTTAGCACAAAAAGAATAAATAAAATGAAGAAGTCAAGAGGAAATTTTTGGAGGTGATATGTTTATGGCATTGATTGTGATGGTTTCATGGGGGTATAGTTATCTCTAAACTCATCAGTTATATACATTAAATAAGAACAGACTTCTATATGTCAGTCATAACTCAATAAAATGCCTAGTTTAAAAAATACTTTAACATATTTACATTGCTCTTAAGATAAAAAACAAAATTAGAATATGGTCTCTAGGGATAGCCTGGCATTTATCCTCCTTCTCTGCATTTCATTTTTTTTGTTCATATTTTTCACTCATATGTATTCTCAATCCACTCCATCCCTCAGTATGATTGGCTGCTTATCTCTAAAGGTGACTCTTTCTAAATGACACCTCCCTCTTATACCCAAGTTCTCTTTCACCTCCTACTTCTACTCTTCCTTGCAATTGTAGATAAGTCTTCACTTCTAAGAATCCTTCATTGGTTTCCTGCCCTTGGTCAGAGGTTTCTGTAAGTGACTTTCTTTGTTGGTATTATCACAATTACAACTTATTTTAGATTGTATAATATTTAAATAGTCCCCATCTCTCCCCTGAGAGCTCTAAGATGGCTGGACTTTGTCTGGGACTTTTTTTACTTAGTAATTTATTCTCATTGCAAATATAATGACTGACACAAACTAAGTATTTGATAGTTTTTGATAAAATTAATAGAAATGAATATAAATTAAGCATGTGTAATGAATTTAGGTAGTTGGTTACAGTTAACTAAATTAAGTGAAAGCAGAATGAGTAAGAATATTGCTATTAACACAAATGGACTCATGGCTTCAAATTATTTGCATATGTGGTTATAGCAATTATCCTATCATTGTGTGTTGTCTGAATGAAGGTCATTTGTAAATCAAATGCAGTTTTTGCTTCTGAAATTGGTGGTTGCCACTGCCAATTAAAGGATAGCATTTTATAGGTAGACTCCATAGAAAGGATTGATGCCTGTACGAGCTCATAATATCATGGTTATTTAGCTATAGTTTGCTCTTTGAGTACAAGGGCACATAAACATGCATATGTGTTCATAAATGCTCACAAATTCTCTTTGTAGCCAACCTCACCCTTCTCCTCTCCTTCTCCTTCCTCCTCCTTCTTCTTCACCATCTCCTCCTCCTCTTCTTCTTCCTCTTCTTTTTTTTTTGTATTTCTATTTATTTATTTATTTATTTATTTTTAATTATTTTTATTGACATATAATGTATTATTTGTCCCAGGGGTACAGGTCTATGAATCATCAGGTTTACACAGTTCATAGCACTCACCATAGCCCATACCCTCCCCAATGTCCATATCCCTACCCCTCATCCCCCAGCGACCCTCAGTTTGTTTTGTGAGATTAAGAGTCTTACAGTTTGTCTCCTTCCCAATCCCATCTTGTTTCATTTTTTTCCTTCCCTACCCCACACAACACCCTGCCCTGCCTCTCAAATTCCTCATGTCAGACATCATATAATTGTCTTTCTCTGATTGACTTATTTTGCTCAGCACAGTACCCTCTAGTTCCATCCACATTGCTGCAAATGGCAAGATTTCAAATTATTTGATGGCTGCATAGTATCCCATTGTGTATATATACCACATCTTCTTTATCCATTCATCTGTTGATGGACATCTAGGTTCTTCCCATAGTTTGGTTATTATGGACGTAGCTGCTATAAACATTTGGGTGCATGTGTCCCTTTGAATCACTACATTTGTATCTTTAAATACGCAGTAGTGCGATTGCTGGGTCATAGGATAGCTCTATTTTCAACTTTTTGAGAGACCTCCATGCTGTTTTCCAGAGTGGCTGCACCAGCTTGCATTCCCACCAACAGTGTAGGAGGGTTCCCCTTTCTCCCTATCTTCACCAACATTATCATTTCCTGACCTGTTAATTTTAGCCATTCTGACTGGTGTGAGGTGGTATCTCATTGTGGTTTTTATTTGTATTTCCCTAATGTTGAGTGATGTGGAGCACTTTTTCATGTGTCTCTTGGCCGTCTGGATGTCTTCTCTGCAGAAATGTCTGTTCATTTCTGCCCATTTCTTTTTTCCTTTTTTTTAAGAGTTTATTTATTTATTTGACACAGAGAGAGTTCTTTATAGATTTTGGATATCTGATATGTCATTTGCGAATATCTTCTTCTCCCATTCTGTCAGTTGTCTTTTGGTTTTGTTGACTGTTTCCTTTGCTGTACAAAAGCTTCTGATCTTGATGAAATCCTAATAGTTCATTTTTGCCCTTGCTTCCCTTGCCTTTGGTGATGTTTCTAGGAAGAAGTTGCTGTGGCTGAGGTTGAAGAGATTGCTGCCTATGTTCTCCTCAAGGATTTTGATGAATTCCTGTTTCACATTGAGGTCTTTCACCCATTTTGAGTCTATTTTCATGTGTGGTGTAAGGAAATGGTCCAGTTTCATTTTTCTGCATGTGGCTGCCCAATTTTCCCAACACCATTTGTTGAAGAGACTGTCTTTATTCCATTGGACATTCTTTCCTGCTTTGTTGAAGATTAGTTGACCATAGAGTTGAGGGTCTATTTCTGGGCTCTCTATTCTGTTCCATTGATCTATGTGTCTGTTTTTGTGCCAGTAGCATAGTGCTTGATGATGACGGCTTTGTAATAAAGCTTGAAGTCCGGAATTGTGATGCCACCAACTTTGGTTTTCTTTTCAACATTCCTCTGGCTATTCAGGGTCTTTTCTGGTTCCATACAAATTTTAGGATTATTTGTTCCATTTCTTTGAAAAAACTGATGTTATTTTGATAGGGACTGCATTAAAAGTGTAGATTGCTTTAGGTAACATAGACGTTTTCACAATATTTGTTTTTCCAATCCATGAGCATGGAATGTTTTCCCATTTCTTTGCGTCTTCCTCCATTTCTTCCATGAGTATTTTATAGTTTTCTGAGTATAGGTTCTTTACCTCTTTGGTTAGGTTTATTCCTAGGTATCTTATGGTTTTGGGTGCAGTTGTAAATGGGATTGACTCCTTAATTTCTCTTTTTTCTGTCTTGCTGTTGGTGTATAGAAATGCAACTGATTTCTGTGCATTGATTTTATATCCTGATATTTTACTGAATTCCTGTATGAGTTCTAGCAATTTTGAAGTGGAGTCTTTTGGGTTTTCCACATGAAGTATGATATCATCTGCAAAGAGGGAGAGTTTGACTTCTGCTTTTCCAATTTGGATGCCTTTTATTTCTTTGTGTTATCTGATTGCTGAGGTTAGGACTTCTAGTACTCCATTGAATAGCAGTAGTGATAGTGGACATCCCTGCCATGTTCCTGACCTTAGGGGAAAAGTTCTCAGTTTTCCCCATTGAGAATGATATTTGCTGTGTGTTTTTCATGGGTAGATTTGATGGTATTGAGGTATGTACCCTCTATCCCTACATTGTGAAGAGGTTTGATCAAGAAAGGATGCTGTACTTTGTCAAATGCTTTGTCAGCATCTATTGAGAGTATCATATGGTTCTTGTTCTTTCTTTTATTAATGTATTATATCACATTGATTGATTTGCAGATGTTGAACCATCCTTGCAGCCCAGGAATAAATCCCACTTGTTTGTGGTGAATAATCCTCTTAATGTACTGTTGGATCCTATTGGCTTGTATTTTGGTGAGAATTTTTGCATCTGTGTTCATCAAGGATATTGGTCTCTAATTCTCCTTTTTGATGTGCTCTTTGTTTGATTTTGGGATCAAGGTAATGCTGGCCTCATAAAATGAGTTTGGAAGTTTTCCTTTCATTTAAATTTTTTGGAACAGTTTCAGAAGAATAGGTATTAATTCTTCTCTGAATGTTTGATAGAATTCCCCTCAAAGCCATCTGGCCCTGGGCTCTTGTTTTTTGGGAGATTTTTGATGACTTATTCTATCTCCTTACTGGTTATGGGCCTCTTCAGGTTTTTTTTATTTTTTCCTGGTTCAGTTTTGGTAGTTTATATGTCTCTAGGAATTCATCCATTTTTTTTTTCATATTGTCAAATTTGCTGGCATATAGTTGCTCATAATATGTTCTTATATTTGTTTGCATTTCTTTGGTGTTGGTTGTGATCTCTCCTCTTTCATTCATGATTTTATTAATTTGTATCCTTTCTCTTTTCTTTTGGATAAGTCTGGCCAGGGGTTTATCAATCTTATTAATTCTTTCAAAGAACCAGCTCCGAGTTTTGTTGATTTGTTCTACTGTTCTTTTGGTTTCTATTTCATTAATTTCTGATCTGATCTTTACAATTTCTCTTCTCCTGCTGCATTTAGGCTTTCTTTGCTGTTCTTTCTCCAACTCCTTCAGGTGTAGGGTTAGGTTGTATACTTGTGACCTTTCTTTTTTCTTGAGGAAGTCTTGTATCGCTATATACTTTCTTCTCAGGAGCACCTTTGCTGTGTCCCACAGATTTTGAACAGTTATGTTTTGATTTTCATTTGTTTCTATGAATTTTTTAATTCTTCTTTAATTTCCTGGTTGACCCATTCATTCTTTAGTAGGCTGCTCCTTAGCCTCCATGTATTTTGAGTTCCTTTCAACTTTCCTCTTGTGATTGAATTCTAGCTTCAGAGCATTGTGGTCTGAAAATATGTAGGGAATGATCCCAGTCTTTTGGTACCAGTTGAGACCTGATTTGTGACCCAGGATGTGATCTATTCTGGAGAATGTTCCATGTACACTAGAGAAGAATGTGTATTCTATTTCATTGGGATGGAATGTTGTGAATATATCTGTGATATCCATCTGGTCCAGTGAGTCATTTAAAGCCTTTATTTCCTTGTTGATTTTTGCTTAGATGATCAGTCCATTTCATTGAAGGGGGTGTTAAAGTCCCCTACTATTATTGTATTATTGTCAATGCATTTCTTTGAATTTGTTATTAATTGGTTTATATAGTTGGCTGCACCCATGTTAGGGGCATAGATATTTAAAATTGTTAGATCTTCTTGTTGGACAGACCCTTTAAGTGTGATATAGTGTCCTTCCTCATCTCTTATTATAGTCTTTGACTTAAAATCTAATTTATCTGATATAAGAATTGCCACCCCAGCTTTCTTTTGATGTCTATTAGCATGGTAAATCGTTTTCCATCTACTCACTTTAAATCTGGAGGTGACTTTGGGTCTAAAATCAGTTTCTTGCAGACAGCATATTGATGGGTCTTGTTTTTTTTTAATCCATTCTGATATGCTGTGTCTTTTGATTTGGGCATGTATTTATTTTTACTTTTATTTTTTTAAAGATTGTATTTATTTATTTGACAGAGAGAGAGATCACAAGTAGACAGAGCAGCAGCAGAGAGAGGGGGGTGGGATACAGGCTCCCCAGTGAGCAGAGAGCCCAATGCAGGGCTCGATCCCAGGAACCTGAGATCATGACCTAGGTTGAAGGCATAGGCCTAAGCCACTGAGCCACCCAGGTACCCCCAATTTGGCCATTTAGCTCATTTACATTCAAAGTAGCTATTGAAAGATCTGAATTTAGTGCCATTGTATTGCTTGTAAGGTGACTATTACTGTATATTGTCTCTATTCCTTTCTGGTCTATTACTTACAGGCTCTCTCTTTGCTTAGAGGACACCTTTCAATATTTTCTGTAGGGTTGATTTGGTGCTTGCTAATTCTTTTAATTTTTGTTTGTCCTAGAAGCTTTTTTATCTCTCCTTCTATTTTCAATGACAGCCTAGCAGGATGTAGTATTCTTGGTTGCATATTTTTCTTGTTTAGTGTTCTGAATATATCATGGCAGTCCTTTCTGGCCTGACAGGTCTCTGTGGATAAGTCTGCTGTCAGTCTAATATTTCTACCATTGTATGTTACAGACCTCTTGTCCCTAGCTGCTTTCAGGATTTGTTTTGTCACTGAGACTTGTAAGTTTTCCTATTAGATGATGGGGTGTGGACCTATTTTTATTGATTTTGAGGGGGCTTCTCTGTGAATTTTGATGCTTGTTCCCTTTGCCATATTAGAGAAATTTTCTATTATGACTTGCTACAATATACCTTCTGCCCCCCTCTCTCTCTTTCTTCTTCTTCTGGGATCCCAATTATTCTAATATTGTTTCATCTTATGGTATCACTTATCTCTCGAATTCTTCCCTCATGGTCCAGTAGTTTGTCTCTCTTTTGCTCAGCTTCTTTATTCTCCATCACTTGGTCTTATATATCATTAATTCTCTCTTCTGTGTCATTTATCCTAGCAGTAAGAGCCTCCATTTTTAATTGCATCTCATTAATATCTTTTTAAAATTTCAACCTGGTTAGATTTTAGTTCTTTTATTTATCCAGGAAGGGATTTTGTCTCCAGAAAGGGGTTCTCTAATATCTTCCATGACTTTTTTGAGCCCAACTAGCTCCTTGATAATCATTATGCTCAACTGTAGTTCTGACATATTACCAATGTTCATATTGATTAGGTCCCTAGTCATCAGTACTGCCATTTGTTCTTTTTTTCTGTGTGTTGTTTTTCTGCTTTGTCATTTATCCAGATAACAATATATGAATGAGGAGTAAAATAGTAAAAGAGTGGCAAAACCCCAGAAAAATATATACTAACCAAATCAGAAGAGACCCAAAACTGGGGGAGAACCAAGAGGGAAAAAAAAAATTATATATGTATATACACACACACACACACACATACATACATATATATATATATATACACACATATATACATGCATACATATATATATGCATATATATATGTGTATATATACATACAGACATACATATATACATACTTACATATATATACATATATGTATGTATGTATATATACCTACATATATTAGACTAGTGAATAGAGCAGAGCCACCCACTTGATTTTGGGTGTATTCTCATCTCTTAGATGAAACTATCTCCCAAAATTTTAAAGAAAGAAAAACTTATATATATATATATATATAACTTATATATATATATACATATATATACACACACACAAAAAAACTTATATATATAAGTTTTTTGTGTATATATATATGTACATATATATATATACACAAAAATAAGGGTAAACATGAAGAAGGGATTGAATATGACTATAAAGATGAAAATTCAAAAAGATTCTAAAAGAGGAATTGATAAGTTGGTTGTAAAAAAAAAAAAGAGGAGAGAATGTGATCAGGCTGGAGCTAGATTTAGGGTATATTTTGATCTATTAGAAGAAATTATATCCTCAAATTTTAAAGAAAAAAAACCCCTGTATGTGTACATAAAATAAGGTTAAATACAAAGAAGGGATAAAATATGACTGTAGCAATGAAAATTTAAAAAGATTTTGTTAAAGGTATCAACAAGATAAAATAGTTATAAAACATTAGAATAGGATGAAGGAAAAGTTAAAAAAATAGAATAAGAAAAAATAAAATTAAAAAAATTAGTTTTGCAAGACTAAAGGGTCATGGGAAAAGAAAGTGAATTCTATGTGTTGCTTTCCCCTAGGTCTGGAGTTCCACAGTTCTCACTGATCAGTGAACTTGGTCTTGGCTAGATGTTCTTGTTGATCTTCTGGGGCAGGGGCCTGTTACAGTGATTCTCAAATGTCTTTGCTGGGGCTGAATTGCACCACCTTGCCAGGAGCCATTCTAAGTAATCTGCTCTGCTTCGCCCTTGGTAGCTTTTGTCCCCTGAACACTTTCTGTAGAGGTCTGGGGAACAGGAGTGAAAATGGCGGCCTCCCAATCTCTGGCGCAGAGGTGCAGAGCGTTTGGGGCCCCACTCCTCAATGTGCCCTCAGAGAAAAGCAGTCAATCCCTCCTGTCTCCCTGGTCTCCAGCCATACTCCCTGCTCATCCAGACTGTGACTGAGAGTTTCTAACTCTGGTGCACAGTCTGTTTGGAGTCTGCAAACACAGCAGATTCCTGCCACACACTCCTGCTCTGCTTCTCCTAGAGCAGGAAGGAGGGGGTCTCTCTGGATCTGCCACTTGTGAGGTCCCTGCTTGAATAGCAGTGGCCTGACTGTGCCTTGGATCATGGTTTAAGGTAATCCTAAAATGAGAGCCCCCACCTCAGCTCCATCTCTGTAGTCACCTTCCCTGCTCCAATACCTGCCACACTCAGGCAACCCCGGTCTTTCTGTGACCTCACAGGTCCTGAGAGCACACTGTCCCTGCGAGGGTTCAACCCCTGCTTAGCCTCTGGAGTGAGGTCCCTCAGTGTAGCAGACTTTTAAAATTTCTGTTTTTGTGCTCTGCTGCTCCACTGCTTGCCAGGAGCTGGCCCCACCCCCGTGGTCTATCTTCCCATCTCTTCAGATTCACTTATCTGCATGTCTTATCTTTCAGAAGGTGGTCGATTTTCTGTTCCTAGAATTGTTGCTCTTCTCTTCTATCTCCTGTTGAGTTTGTAGGTGTTTGGAATGGTTTGATAACTATCTAGCTGAAGTCCTGGGACCTAATGCTATTTCAGTTTCCTACTCCTCCACCATCTTGCTTCCTCTGCTGCTTCTTCTTCTTCTTCTTCTTCTTCTTCTTCTTCTTCTTCTTTTTCTTCTTCTTCTCTTTCTCTTTAACAGTGATAGAAGTTTATTAAGTACACTGTGAGGGAGGGTAGGACTTTGTGTTGTCCTTTGCAGGACAGCAAGGAGAGATTGCCAATCATGCCTGCTTTCTCATTCAACCTATAATCAGTGTTTTGCATTGAAATAAACATTTATAAGACACTGTAGGCCTCCTTTGGACATAGACTTTCTCTCTCATCTTTGTATCTCCAGGCCCTAATAGAGTACATGGCTCATAATATGTACCAAAAAATATTGTATGATAAATATGTGAATTTAATGAATAAATGAGGGCATAAAACATGTGGACCTCTGTAATTAATATATAATGCACATAGTTCACTCAAGGATATTTGAGAATTGAGAAAGCCATATGCACTTGGATACTTGAAATTTTATGTCAGTAGTGTTAGGTCTTCCATGATAAAACGATGAGTAGAATGCTATTTAATAAGTGAATCATTTTAACCAAACCATTGCATGCCTGGAGACTGCAATCAAGTTGCTGATGAAGCTGAGTAACAAAGGCAGACAGACATTAGATTTAAATTTTTAAGAAGCTTAAGGGGAAAATCTCAATGTTTTAGCAAAGCAAGTGATCATTTATCATTGAAGTCACTCATTAAATGCAGTACTGGAGACAAATCTGATAGAATACCAGAGACTATGGCACTTTCATTTTCCTTGGCAGCAAATGCTCCAGTGAAGTTTTGGCTGATTGTTTGAGGGTATTAAAGAAATGCATTAAAAGAAAACCAATTGAAGAGAAATGCTGTGATGGCACATTTGAGAAGGAGGGAAGCCCACAGTTGATAATGATGCATTGCTGTTAAACATAAGCAATCTAATCCAATTTATCTGCTTCATCAGAAAATTTGAAAGGCAAGTATTTGTTACATTTCAGTGACCACCCTCCCAATATATAAATCTACAGCCAGTTTTGTTGGTGAGATTGTGAAGGGCTTTGTACTTGATTGCTGACTCTAAAGCTGGGTTAGAGTTAAATTTACTTGGAAAGTTGGAATTTTTTTTCCCATGCTCTCTACTCATGATTTATGCTAGATTACATTTTCTGTGAAATATAAGATAATGTATTTCATTTTGGGTTATTAAAAAGCTAGGAAACTGTGTACTTGATTTCTAATTTTATTTCATAAATATGCAACATTTCTTTTCCTGTAAACTAAGGATTTCAGGCCAGAAATTGCTTAATTTTTAAGAGAGTTTCTCATAATTTTCTTTCTCTTAATTATATAGTTTTGTATCTGATTTTTTAAACCACAATAAGGGAATCTGTCACTATTATTTAACTCATATTTGAATACTTTATTTCAGTAATGTTCCTTGTTATATGATGCTGCAGGTTTGAATGACCCTCTCTAGGGACTGGTAACTAGTGAGAGAATCCCCTCTACTTTCTCCATGAATAAAAGATCTCATAACATTTTTATGGAAGGGACCCTGGAATGGGGATAAAGAAGATCACGTAGGTAGAAGAAGAAATAAGTCTCTGCCATTACAGAAACAGAAATATGCTTAGTTTCTTGCTACCATATTTTCTGGGAAGTATAATTTTAGGGGGATGTTATGGACTGAATTATGTCCCCTCTAAATTCATATATTGAAGCCCTAACCTCCAGTACCTCGGAATGTGAACTTTAGAGATATGGTCTTTAAGAGGTAATTAAAATGGAGCCATTAAGGTGGACTCTAATTCACTCTGACTGGTGTCCTTAAAAGAGAGGAAATTTGGACACACAAATATTAGGGGCTTACAAGCACAAAGGGAGGCCTGTCAAGAGGGTGGCCATTTGCAAGCCAAAGAGAGGTTTCTGGAGAAGCCAAATCTGCTAACACCTTGATCTTGGACTTCTGGGCTCCAGAACTGTAAGAAATGCATTTCTGTTATTTGAGTCACTCAGCCCCTGGTATTTCATTATGGCAGACCTAGAAAACAAACACAAGGAAATTAAAGATATGTAGTGAACCATGTTTCATGCCAGACAGTATGAAGTGTTCCTGGTAGGCACTCACCTCATGTGTTGATATCACTAAGTTCTTTTACTTCTTTCACTGAACGATACAGTAAACCTGTTCATACGAATCTATTTTTAAAATAGTTTAACTGATTCACAGAACTACATGGCTGAGTATTCAGCTAGTAGTTTACCTTAAAGTTACTAGTTCTCAAAACATTAATAGTGAATTAGCAAAAAATAAACATAAGAAAGATGTAATGTGGATTGAAAAGCAATTTTTTTAATTATTATTTTTTATATTTTTATAAACATATAATGTATTTTTATCCCCAGGTGTACAGGTCTGTGAATCGCCAGGTTTACACACTTCACAGCACTCACCATAGCACATACCCTCCCCAATGTCCATAACCCCAGCCCCCTCTCCCGACCCCCCTCCCCCCAGCAACCCTCAGTTTGTTTTGTGAGATTAAGAGTCATTTATGGTTTGTCTCCCTCCCGATCCCATCTTCTTTCATTTATTCTTTTTCTACCCCTCTAACCCCCCATGTTGCATCTCCACTTCCTCATATCAGGGAGATCATATGATAGTTGTCTTTCTCTGACTGACTTATTTCACTAAGCATGATACCCTCTAGTTCCATCCACGTCATTGCAAATGGCAAGATTTCATTTTCTTTGATGGCTTCATAGTATTCCATTGTGTATATATACCACATCTTCTTTATACATTCATCTTTTGATGGACATCTAGGTTCTTTCCACAGTTTGGCTATTGTGGACATTGCTGCTATAAATATTTGGGTGCATGTACCCCTTCGGAGCACAATGTTTGTATCTTTAGGATATATACCCAGTAGTGCAATTGCTGGATCATACGGTAGCTCTATTTTCAGGTTTTTGAGGAACCTCCACACTGTTTTCCAGAGTGGTTGCACCAGCTTGCATTCCCACCAACAGTGTAGGAGGGTTCCCCTCTCTCTGCATCCTCGCCAGCATCTGTCATTTCTTGACTTGTTAATTTTAGCCATTCTGACTGGTGTGAGGTGGTATCTCATTGTGGTTTTGATTTGTATTTCTCTGATGCCGAGTGATGTGGAGCACTTTTTCATGTGTCTTTTGGCCATCTGGATGTCTTCTTTGCAGAAATGTCTGTTCATGTCCTCTGCCCATTTCTTGATTGGATTGTTTGTTCTTTGGGTGTTGAGTTTGCTAAGTTCTTTATAGATTTTGGATACTAGCCCTTTATCTGTTATGTCATTTGCAAATATCTTCTCCCATTCTATCAGTTGTCTTTTGGTTTTGTTAACTGTTTCTTTTACTGGGCAAAAGCTTTTGATCTTGATGAAATCCCAATAGTTCATTTTTGCCCTTGCTTCCCTTGCCTTTGGTGATGTTCCCAGGAAGACGTTGCTGTGGCTGAGGTCAAAGAGGTTGCTTCCTGTGTTCTCCTCAAGGATTTTGATGGATTCCTTCCTCACATTGAGGTCCTTCATCCATTTTGAGTCTATTTTCATGTGTGGTGTAAGGAAATGGTCCAGTTTCATTTTTCTGCATGTGGCTTTCCAATTTTCCCAACACCATTTGTTCAAGAGACTGTCTTTTTTCCATTGGACATTCTTTCCTGCTTTGTTGAAGATTAGTTGACCATAGAGTTGAGGGTCTATTTCTGGGCTCTCTATTCTGTTCCATTGATCTATGTGTCTGTTTTTGTGCCAGTACCATACTGTCTTGATGATGATGGCTTTGTAATAGAGCTTGAAGTCCGGTATTGTGATGCCACCAACTTTGGCTTTCTTTTTCAATATTCCTTTGGCTATTCGAGGTCTTTTCTGGTTCCATATAAATTTTAGGATTATTTGTTCCATTTCTTTGAAAAAAATGGATGGGATTTTGATAGGGATTGCATTAAATGTGTAGATTGCTTTAGGTAGCATAGACATTTTCACAATATTTATTCTTACAATCCAGGAGCATGAAACATTTTTCCATTTCCTTGTGTCTTCCTCAATTTCTTTCATGAGAACTTTATAGTTTTCTGAGTATAGATTCTTTGCCTCTTTGGTTAGGTTTATTCCTAGGTATCTTATGGTTTTTGGTGCAACTGTAAATGGGATTGACTCCTTAATTTCTCTTTCTTCTGTCCTGTTGGTGTAAAGAAATGCAACTGATTTCTGTGTAGTGATTTTATATCCTGACACGTTACTGAATTCCTGTACAAGTTCTAGCAGTTTTGGAGTGGAGCCTTTTGGGTTTTCCACATACAGTATCATATCATCCTCAAAAAGTGATAGTTTGACTTCTTCTTTGCCAATTTGGATGCCTGTAATTTCTTTTTGTTGTCTGATTGCCAAGGCTAGGACTTCTAGTACTATGTTGAATAGCAGTGATGATCATGGACATCCCTGCCGTGTTCCTGATCTTAGCAGAAAAGCTTTCAGTTTTTCTCCATTGAGAATGATATTTGCGGTGGGTTTTTCATAGATGGCTTTGATGATATTGAGGTATGTGCCTTCTATCCCTACACTTTGAAGAGTTTTGATCAGGAAAGGATGCTGTACTTTGTCAAATGCTTTTTCAGCATCTATTGAGAGTATCATATGGTTCTTGTTCTTTCTTTTATTAACGTATTGTATCACATTGATTGATTTGTGGATGTTGAACCAACCTTGTAGCCCTGGAATAAATCCCACTTGGTCGTGGTGAATAATCTTTTTAATGTACTGTTGGATTCTATTGGCTAGTATTTTGGTGAGAATTTTTGCATCTGTGTTCATCAAGGATATTGGTCTGTAATTCTCTCTTTTGATCGGATCCTTGTCTGGTTTTGGGATCAAGGTGATGTTGGCCTCATAAAATGAGTTTGGAAGTTTTCCTTCCATTTCTAGTTTTTGAAACAGTTTCAGGAGAATAGGTATTAATTCTTCTTTAAATGTTTGGTAGAATTCCCCTGGGAAGGCGTCTGGCCCCGGGCTTTTGTTTGGAGATTTTTGATGACTGTTCCAATCTCCTTACTGGTTATAGGTCTGTTCAGGTTTTCTATTTCTTCCTGGTTCAGTTGTGGTAGTTTATACGTCTCCAGGAATGCACCCATTTCTTCCAGATTGTCAAATTTGTTGCCATAGAGTTGTTCATAATATGTTCTTATAATTGTTTGTATTTCTTTGGTGTTGGTTGTGATCTCTCCTCTTTCATTCATGATTTTATTTATTTGGGTCCTTTCTCTTTTCTTTTTGATAAGTCTGGCCAGGGGTTTATCAATCTTATTAATTCTTTCAAACAACCAGCTCCTAGTTTCGTCAATTTGTTCTATTGTTTTTTTTTTTGGTTTCTATTTCATTGATTTCTGCTCTGATCTTTATGATTTCTCTTCCCTGCTGGGCTTAGGCTTTCTTTGTTGTTCTTTCTTTAGCTCCTTTAGGTGTAGGGTTAGGTTGTGTATTTGAGACATTTCTTGTTTCTTGAGAAAGACTTGTACCGCTATATATTTTCCTCTCAGGACTGCTTTTGCTGTGTCCCACACATTTTGAACAGTTGTGTTTTCATTATCATTTGTTTCCATGAATTTTTTCAATTCTTCCTTAATTTCTTGGTTGACCCGCTCTTTCTTTAGAAGAATGCTGTTTAGTCTCCATGTATTTGGGTTCTTTCCAAATTTCCTCCTGTGATTGAGTTCTAGCTTCAGAGCATAGTGGTCTGAAAATATGCAGGGAATGATCCCAATCTTTTGATACCAGTTGAGACCTGATTTGTGATCTAGGATGTGATCTATTTTGGAGAATGTTCCATGTGCACTAGAGAAGAATGTGTATTCCGTTGCTTTGGGATGGAATGTTCTGAATAGATCTATGATGTCCATCTGGTCCAGTGTGTCATTTAAAGCCTTTATTTCCTTGTCGATCTTTTGCTTGGATGATCTGTCCATTTCAGTGAGGGTAGTGTTAAAGTCCCCTACTACTATTGTATTATTGTCGATGTGTTTCTTTGATTTTGTTATTAATTGGTTTATATAGTTGGCTGCACCCATGTTAGGGGCATAGATATTTAAAATTATTAGATCTTCTTGTTGTACAGACCCTTTGAGTATTATACAGTGTCCTTCCTCATCTCTTGTTATAGTCTTTGGTTTAAAATCTAATTGATCTGATATAAGAATTGCCACCCCAGCCTTCTTCTGATGTCCATTAGCATGGTAAGTGGTTTTCCACCCCCACACTTTAAATCTGGAGGTGTCTTCGGGTCTAAAATGAGTTTCTTGTAGGCAGCATATTGATGGGTTTTGTTTTTTTTATCCATTCTGATACCCTGTGTCTTTTGCTTGGGGCATTTAGCCCATTAACATTCAGTGTAACTATTGAGAGATATGAATTTAGTGCCATTGTATTGCCTGTAAGGTGACTGTTACTGTATATTGTCTGTTTCTTTCTGATCTACTACTTTTAGGGTCTCTCTTTGTTTAGAGAACCCCTTTCAATATTTCCTGTAGAGCTGGTTTGGTATTTGCAAATTCTTTCAGTTTTTGTTTGTCCTTGAAGCTTTTTATCTCTCCTTCTATTTTCAATGATAGCCTAGCTGGATATAGTATTCTCGGCTGCATGTTTTTCCTGTTTAGTGCTCTGAATGTTTCATGCCAGTTCTTTCTGGCCTGCCAGATCTCTGTGGATAAGTCCGCTGCCAACCTAATATTTTTACCATTGTATGTTACAGACTTCTTCTCCCGGGCTGCTTTCAGGATTTTCTCTTTGTCGCTAAGACTTGTAAATTTTACTATTAGGTGACGGGGTGTGGACCTATTCTTATTGATTTAGAGGGGGGTTCTCTGCACCTCCTGGATTTTGATGCTTGTTCCTTTTACCATATTAGGGAAATTCTCTCCAATAATTGTCTCCAATATACCTTCTGCTCCCCTCTCTCTTTCTTCTTCTGGAATCCCAATTATTCTAATGTTGTTTCATCTTATGGTATCACTTATCTCTCGAATTCTCCCCTCATGGTCCAGTATTTGTTTATCTCTCGTTTGCTCAGGTTCTTTATTCTGTCATTTTGTCTTCTATATTACTAATTCTTTCTTCTGCCTCATTTATCCTAGCAGTAAGTTCCTCCATTTTTTATTGCACCTCATGAATAGCTTTTTTGATTTCAACTTGGTTAGATTTTAGTTCTTTTATTTCTCCAGAAAGGGCTTTTATCTCTCCAGAGAGGGTTTCTCTAATATCTTCCATGCCTTTTTCGAGCCCAGCTAGAACCTTGAGAATTGTCATTCTGAACTCTAGATCTGACATATTATCAATGTCCATATTGATTAGGTCCCTAGCCTTTGGTACTGCCTCTTGTTCTTTTTTTTTTTTTTGTGGTGAGTTTTTCCACCTTGTCATTTTGTCCAGATAAGAATACATGAAGGAGCAAATAAAATACTAAAAGGGTGGCAAAGACCCCAGGAAAATGCGCTTTAACCAAATCAGAAGAGACCCCAAATCATGAGGGGGGGTAGAAAGGGGATAAAAAGAAGTTCAGAAAAAAAATTAAAAAAAAAAAGAAAACAAATTAAAAAAAGAAAAAAGAAAAAAATATATATATTAGACTGGTGACTAGAACGGGGTCACCCACTTAATTTTGGGAGTATTTTGGTCTCTTAGAAGAAACTACCTCCCCAAATTTTAAAGAATGAAAACATATATAAGGGTAAACACAATGAAGGGATGGAATATGCCTATAAAGATGAAAAAAAAATTTTTCCTACAAAAGGAGTTGATAAAGTAAGTTGGTTGGGAGAATAAAGAAAAAGAAAGTGGAGAGATTTTGCTCAGGCTGGATACTAGAACAAGCCCGGAGCTAGATTTAGGGCATATTTTGATCTATTAGAAGAAGTTGTACCCCAACTTTTTTAGAAGAAAAATCCCTACGTGTATACAAAAAATAAAGTTACATACAATGAAGGATAAAATATGACTTTAATAATGAAGGTTTAAAAAAGATTATTATTTTTTTTTATGAAAGGTATTGTTAAGGTAAACTAGTTAAAAAACATTAAAAGAGGAAAGGGTAAAAGTTAAAAAAAAAGTAGAAGAAAAAAATAAAATTAAAAAAAAATTAACTGCAAGACTAAGGAATCATGGGGAGAAAGCCATGAATTCCATGTTTTGCTTTCTCCTCCTCTGGAATTCTGCTGTTCTCCTTGGTATGTGAACTTGGTCCTGGCTGGATTTCTTGTTGATCTTCCAGGGGAGGGGCCTGTTGTAGTGATTCTCAAGTGTCTTTGCCCGAAGTGGAATTGCACCACCCTTACCAGGGGCCGGGCGAAATAATCTGCTCGGGTTTGCTTTCAGAAGCTTTTGTTCCCTGAACGCTTTCTGTAGAGTTCCAGAGGACAGGAAAGAAAATGGTGGCCCCCCAGTGTCCGGCCTGGAGGAGCCCAGAGCTCAGGGCCCCACTCCTCAGTGCTCCCTCAGAGAAAGGCGCTCAATCACTCTGTCTCCCTGGTCTCTGGCCGTGCTCTGAGCTCACCCAGCCTGCCACCGGTTCAAGGTAACCCCGAGCTGAGAGCTCACTCCTCAGCTCTGTCTCTGTAGCCAGCTTCCCCGCTCTAATACCTGTGAGCTCTGCAACACTCAGACACCCCTGATCCTTCTGTGACCCCGTGGGACCTGGGGCCACGCTGACTTCGCCTGGGCTTCACCCCAGTTTAGCCTCTGGAGCAATGTCCCTCAGTGGAGCAGACTTTTAAAAGTCCTGATTTTGTGCTCCATTGCTCCGCCGCTTGCTGGGAGCCGGCCCTTCCCCCCCGGTCTGTCTTCCTGTCGCTTTGGATTCACTTCTCTGCCGGTCCTACCTTTCAGAAAGTGGTTGATTTTCTGTTTCTAGAATTGTTGCTGTTCTTCTCTTCGGTCTCCTATTGGATTTTTAGGTGTTCGCAATGGATTGATAAGCTATCTAGCTGATCTTCTGCTACCTGATGCAGTTTCAGCCTGCTACTTTTCTGCCATCTTGACTCCTCTACCTAAAAAGCAATTTTAAAGACCTCTGATTAGTTAGGAGCTCTACTTATGGCTGCAGTGTAATTTTTGTCAGAATGTGCTTAGTGATGAGCACTAAACAGTTTATCATTTGAAATTATGGTGAGAAATTTTTTTTAGGAGAGGACTGACAGTTGCATGGGTGAAACCTCTCCCACCCCACCCCTCTTATTTTAAAACAGTTGACATTATCAAATATGAGGGCTTCAGACTTCAGGTACAGATGGAGAAAAAAAGACTCTAACAAAAAAGAGTTGAAAGAGTGTTAGAATCTATGCTGAAGATAGGAATTTCAATGATGTGAAATTTTGGTAATATTAACTTATTTAAAGAGTAAGTAAATTTCAAACTATAAAGTATGGTCCCAATTTTGCCTATGCCTAGAAAAAAATCTGCAGGTATTTTATTAGGAGAAAAAGAAATGTTTATTTAATGTAAAAACTCAGAAAAAAAAATCCATGTATAGGGTAGAAAAATCTTTTACTATGTAGACAATTACAGGAGTATAATCTTGCAGATGAAATCCCATCTGCACTGTGTTGAGAGTCACAGCCTGCCAAGGGTGGAAAACTTCTTACATCAAAAACATCCATAAAAGTTTAGTTTTACATTCTTTTTTCTTTTAATTTCAAACTATGTTATACCGGGGTTCATTATAATGGCATTTGAAAGAATATTAATACCTCCATGTACTTCAATGTCTCATTTATTATTTAAGTTTATATGTTGATATTCAAAGGCTAAGCCTTTGAAAGACTTATCAGCATATAACCTCTCTGATAAAAATAATGTTAGATAAGGAATTACTTTGGGAACAGGGCCTGTTATAAACAATCTCAGTGCAGCCTTGTGACACTTCTCCCGCTTACTGTGCCTTTAGTCTCTGTAGATAATGAAGTAGCCATTATTAATACCACTACATTGGAAAACTTTTGAAATAGATAAAACATTACTGACTTTTGTCTGGAATACAAGGTTAGGACTAGTGTAAAGGATTTTAAAGTAAAATTAAAGCAAAAATCTGAGAGCAATGCCAAGCAACCAGTTTAAAAATGACGTCCATAAGATGAATAAAACATTCAGGAACAGGTGAAATTGGTTGCATTTTGAATTGGTTTCAGAATGTAGTTTTACCTTAATAAATGCACCAATTGCAGTCTTCTTGAATGATTATCTTTAATCACCATCTGTCTTTTGCATTGGTAATGTATGGCATGACATGAAGCCTTTTTGTACTTCCAATGATTATATTAAATTGGCTTAAACTTTCAGTTTAAGTAAGATTTTATCATTTTTTCCTCCTTCAAATTATTCTCCTTAAACCAGAAAAAAAACTTTTCCCATTTGCCTTATTTTTGAACTGCATGAGTTCTAATAATCATTCAACCAACATTATTTACCCAAATTAAAAGTGTAATATTCACATTGACATCTTAACACACTTTTTGTATTTATTTATTTGAGAGAAAGAGAGAAAGAGAATACCAGCAGGGGGTTGGGCACAGGGAGAGGGAGTAGCAGACTCCCAGCTGAGCAAGGAGCCTGACTTGGGGCTCTATTCCAGGACCCAGCGATCATGACCTGAGCCTAAGGCAGTCACTTAACCAACTGAGCCACCTAGGCGCCCCTCAACTCATTTTTTTTTTTTAATTTTTTTTTAAATTTATTTGTTAGAGAGAGAGCGAGCGAGCACAGGCAGACAGAGTGGTAGGCAGAGGCAGAGGGAGAAGCAGGCTCCCCGCGGAGCAAGGAGCCTGATGTGGGACTCGATCCCAGGACGCTGGGATCATGACCTGAGCCGAAGGCAGCTGCTTAACCAACTGAGCCACCCAGGCGTCCCGCCCCTCAACTCATTTTTAAACTTTATTTTTAGAGAGGAAGAAACAGCTAAGTATTAAAAAAAAAAGTTTTACTTGAAGATATAGTTCACTTGGTTTATCTCCCAAACTTGGATGCTTCTGATATATGTTTATTAGTGATTAATAATTTTTTTAATTAAAGATTTTATTTATGTATTAGAGAGAGAGAGAGAGAGAAACAATGAGCACAGGCAGAGGCAGAGGGTGAAGCAGGCTCCCTGCCAAGCAAGGAGCCTGATGTGGGACTCGATCCCAGGTCGCTGGGATCATGACCTGAGCCGAAGGCAGCTGCTCTACCAACTGAGCCACTCAGGCATCCCTTAATAATTTTTGATTATTCAATTCATTCATGTAACATACCATACACCATATTATTTGTAGGTTATATGTAGACTATATATTTATCTTGATGTAATTTATTAAAGTGGTAACCCTTGTTTTTAAAGAGTAAGGATTTAATAATAAATTTTATGATATTTATTTTGGAATAGAAGCTCATTTTCCTTTTCTTAAGATTTTTAAAAAAATTTATTTGACCCAGAGAGATAGAGAGAGACAGTGGGAGAGGGAATACAAGCAGGGAGTAGAAGCTCATTTTATTTTCTTGTGACATAATTTTGATTTTGCATCACTTGGACATAGTATTAAACTGATGTATAAGGTGGAAGGTTGAAAAAATACTTTATTTCAGTGCTTAAGACTAATGAATCTAACTAATTAATGCTCAATGAATTGCTGAGGTATTGACCATCAAAATGGCTGATGAAATTGATTATATAGAAAAGAGCCACTCTTTTCCAGATGATTGAGTGATTGGAAAGCTCCCATTTGCCAGTCAGCCTGTATGGAATCATCCCTGGAAAGAAATCTTAACTGGCTGTTTGCGCACCTATTAGAACAATGAGAAATAATTGCTAAATAGCTTCCAGCTTAGACACAAGTCACTTCCCACATGAGCAAAGCTTAATAACATAGAATTTAAGCAGTGATATTTCAGTATTGAAATGTTCTTTAAATTAAGAATTCCTAAATTAGACTGCTATGATTTGCTGGTGTTTGCTGT
Source organism: Martes martes (assembly GCF_963455335.1). NCBI lineage: Eukaryota > Metazoa > Chordata > Mammalia > Carnivora > Mustelidae > Martes > Martes martes. Next base: position 25,060,973 of record NC_137888.1, on the reverse strand, counting down.
TCTAAAGAACATTATGTAGGCTTTATATAAATTTCTTTTTAAGATAAAGTAGGAATGTGTTTGAGATAATAGTGTGCATATTAGACACTGCTATATCTACTCTTTAGTAGATGAAATGGAAATAGGTACATATATTGTGCTTTCCCCTGTTTATTATTTTATTTTATTTTAAATTTTCTGTTGACTAATTGATTTAAGCACATGAGGAGGAAAAGGAGAAGATACCTGACTTGCAGCCAGATGCACTTTTTTTTTAGAGATTTTATTTATTAATTTGACAGAGAGAGATCACAAGTAGGCAGAGTAGCAGGTGGGGGTGGGGCGGGAAGCAGGCTCCCCACCGAGCAGAGAGCGTAATGCAGGGCTCCATCCCAGGACCCTGAGATCATGACCTGAGCCAAAGGCAGAGGCTTAACCCACTGAGCCACCCAGGCACCCCATCACTTTCTGAAATACTATAAAAATTTCCCCTGAAATTTCTTTATTTCCCATTCTATTATTAGAGTTTTCTTATTGCCTAAAGAAAAAAAAATAATGCAGAGAAAAAATTAATCTACTCCCCAACCAAGGCAAGAATATGGAAATCTTCATGATGATTTAGAGAAAGAATTTCTATTCAAAGTCTAGATTAAGAATACTGTTGATGGGGACATCTGGGTGGCTCAGTCCGGTAAGCCTCTGACTCTTAATTTCAGCTCAGGTCATGATCTCAGGGTTCTGAGATCAAGCCCCACATGGGGCTCTGTGCTAAGCAAGGATTCTGCTTGTCACTCTCCCCCTACTTGTTTGTGTGTGCATGCACTCTCTCTCTCTTTCTCTCTCAAAATAAATAAATAAAATCTTTTAAAAAATGCTGTTGATGGTTAGGAGGGAGGAAAGGAGGAGAGATACTGGATGAGCCTTACAGAAAATATTGATGCATTTATAGAGACAAGGGACTGAGGACTAGATATGGTAGAAGATGTCTGTGTAGAGGCCACAGTGGTTGACCATGAGATGACTAGTAATGGAATGTTTCCAAACCAGCTCCTCGAACTTTGATGTAACCCCAAAGAAAATGGGCAGTAGATGGACTAAATATGGAAAATTAAGAAAATGTATTTGAAAAATTAAGAAATCTTTCTTGCATATTTAAGTTTGTGAACTGACATTCAGAGCTGCTTTCAATTCAAAATGCCACTACAGACGGAATGTTTGTGTCCTCCTAGGAGGTTGAAACTTAATCCTCAATGTGATGGGACTCAGAAGTGGAACTTTCAGCAGGTGATTAGGTCATGAAAATAGAGACCTCATGCAGGGTATCCTACCCTTCTAATAGAGACCCCCAAAGACCTCCCTTTTCTCTCTCACTATGTGAGGATGTCGGAAAAAGCCATTTGTGAACTAGGAAGCCAGCTCTTACCAGATACTGAATCTAATGGCACCCTGATTTTGGACTTCCCAGTCTTCAGAACTGTGAGTGAAAAGTTTCTATTGTTTGTAAGCCACCCAGTCTGTGCAATTTTGTTTTAGCAGCCCAGCCAGACCAAGATAGCTGCCATCTGCATGGAGAAGACAGGAAATTTAGTCTTTAGTTGTAACCACATAGATCCCAGACACAGGGCTGGAAAAATGTTCTCTGAACCAAACTCACTTTTTCTGGCTTGATAACACTTCCAAGAAAATGGGCTATGAGTTATAGTGCCAAACTCTGAAAACCTGCAATATCATGTAGTCATGTGTGTGGTTTTAGAAAAAAAAAAAAAATTCCAATACTACAATTCTAGGAAAAGAATATATTTAGAAGGATTATTCCCAAACATTAAAGAAATCCTTCTCCCCATGTTTATCATAAGATCCACGAGGATGGTAACTGAAACTATAAAATCAGACCCACTTGAGCTGGTCTGTCATAGACAACATTTATCACCTGTGGAAACTTAGGCAAAATACTTAACTTCTCTGGGCCTCAGTTTCATTATTTCTAAAATGAAGATTATTATTTGTAGGTAAAAACAACTAGGAAAATGGCACACAGTATTTAATCAAAGGCAGTTATTTTTATAATGATGATGATGATTGTTATTGATCAAACTGTCCCATATTAGTCACTTTCATCCTCTGCCTTGTGACAAGCCCTCTCCTATTTTGTGTCCATATATACAGAACCCTATGTCTGTGTTCATGACCATTATCTATGGTCATCTTTTCTTGTCTGCCCCACCCCCACTAGGGATACACTTTGCCAAAATTATGTAAAAGAGTCTGGAAAAAAGAGGAGAAATTTAAGAGTTATTGCAGTGTAGTGTGTAATTAGGAGCATAGACTCTGCAGTCAGACTATCGGGGTTTCTTATCTTGCTTCTGCCATTTGCCTTCCTCTCTCTCTGGATAAGTGGCTCAGTCTCTCTATGCTTGGGCTTCCTCATTTGTACAATGATGAGCTAATGAGTGATAATTTACCTTATAGAGTGGTTGTATTAAATCACTTCATGTATAGCTTCTAGAATATGAAATCTATTAAATATTAAGTACTCAATAGTTACTATTGTTATTTTTGCAAACACTTCAAAGTTGAATAATAACCTTTCTGTTCCTAGCTATAATTTATTTCTGCTTAGTTTTTAACAGTTAATATTCTCTATGAGCTTCTCAGTGATGAGAACATTTTATTCATATGACAAAAATCTCCATGCTTTTCCACTCTTCTTCACTACATAGTACTTTCTCAGGACTGTTTTGTTCTATTTATTATGTCCTCTTTATGTGTCAGTAACCTTGTGGATGTTGTGTTGTTTTATTTTCAAAGAGCCTTGTGATATAGGTAATATTTTCCACAACTCAAGAAATGGCAGCTTAGAAATGTTATATAACTTGCTTAAGGTCATAGCTAATATGGATCAGATCTGGATTTGCACTCAGCCTGAGTCAGAGCCTGTGTTCATAACCACTCTGCTTATGTGGCTTCTGCTTGCTACTGGGAATGATCAAAGGTGCAATTAATTGGTTAGAGTGACTGTTCTATTGCCAGTGAGCTAAAAGAGGAGCTTTATAACCCAAATCAGATTTCATTATCTGACCTTCCTAGGTCACTTTAATTTCTGGTCAATTGTTTTTCAGTAGACAGAAATTTATTCCCTTTTTGCTCATTTTCTTTGTTATATAACTATAATTACATATATTTCATATATATATATGACTATAAACTATATATGTGTGTGTATAAGTGTTTTTAACAAAAGTATTTGTATCTGCTCACTTCCGTATTCTATGTCATGGGGACTAAAAGTCTAGGGACTGCACTTTGTAATTTAAGGATTTATTTTTTTATTTTAGAAAGATAGAGAGCAAGTGGGGTTGGAGGTGCAGAGTGACAGAGAGAAAAATCTCAAACAGACTTCACACTGAGCGCAGGGCCCGACATGGGCTGGATGTGGGGTCAGGCCAGATGTGGGGCCTGTTGCAGGGCTGAAAGCGTGGGGCTGAATTCAGGGCTTGATCTCAGGACTCTGAGATCAAAACCTGAGCTGAAACCAAGAGTGGGAGGCTCAAAGTGATGAAGTTCTAGAACCTGGGTGAGGTTCGGTGGGCTGAGGTCCGGAGCCGATGACCAAGAAAGAATTCTTGAGACATCTTTGGTGCAAAATGGTGGTTTATTAAAGCACGGGGACAGGACCCGTGGGCAGGAAGAGCTGCTGCCCCGGGTTGTGAGGGATGGCAGGTTATGTACCCTGCGGTTGGGGGAAGGTGAAGGAAAGGAGGTTTCGATGGAGCTTTCATATGCTAAAGAGGTCTACAAGGTTGGGGAAGGCAGGGAAACAGGTTTGAACGGAGTTTTCATATGTTAAAGGAGGCCTCCAAGGTGCAGGGATACCCGAGGCTTGATCAATGTTGTCTTTTGGCAAGCCATTAACATCAAGATAGTTGGGAGATTCCTGGTGGAATGTCACAATCCTGCTATCAAGCGTCTTTGTTAGTGAGATTTAGGTATAGAAGAAACTTAACTTCACTTACATTTCCTTCTACCCCAGCCTCCTTCAGTTTTGTTTATGGAGGGGAGGGTGACATTAAGGCTTGAGGAACTGAGTCATTTGCCTCTGGAAATTGTGCTATTGATAATGTAACTTCTTTGTTAAACCAAGGGAGACTCCTGTCTTTTGGGATTGTGATCTCAGCAAGTTAACTATTTGTTTTGGCAGTCAGGGGTACCTGAGGAATGCCACATACATCACCGAGGGGAGCGGATGGAGAGGGGGTGCAGGGTGCCAGCTTTTGCTTTGTCCTCAGCCAGCCTCCCGCTCCCTCATCAAAAGGACTGAACCACACATGCACCCCTATCTAGGGAATATACTTCCCAACATCGTTTACTGGCAAGGTTCAGCTTTTGGTTTCACCATTAAGAGGCACTAGCATGAGACTTGGAAGGCAGAAATGAAGCAGAAGCCATGCCATTGGCAACCTTTGTCTGCAGAGGCTGATGTGTAGGCTTTGGCAAATGGTAAATTTTCAGTGGCCTCTGGTTGTCCCTCTGTGAATTATTCTCCTGGATGCTATAAGCAGCTCTAATTGTAGGTTTAGGTTATCTCCAGTTCTTCAAGTGTGCAACCCTCTGAAAGCCATAAGTCAATTGGAGAGCTTATGCCACCATTTTTTTTTTCAGCTTCATTTCTGCAGCACTTCTGGGAGTTTTATAAATAAATAATTCATTGTATTCAATTCCTCCTTGATTGAAATACCTAGAAAGTTTTCTGTTATTAAAAAACAGAATCAACTGAATAAATTTGAAGATTTAATTGGCTTCACTAAGACATGAATTGGGCAGCATCCCATTTAGCAAGTAGAGGAGAACTCACAGGAGTTGTACCAAATGGAAGGTTTTTATAGGAAGGAGGGTGAGGCAAGGAAGTTGCTAGCAAAAGAGAAGAAAGGGTCCTTTCCAGCCTGGTCACCTTCCCTTAGGGGGAAAAACAGGAGGTTTTAGCACACAGATTACCTCATCTTCCTTTGGGGTATGGAAGGGGCCCAGGTGACAGTTCCTCATTGGTGCTGACGAGAAAATTCCTGACTGTTTAAGACTGCATTTCTGGAGGAGGTTGAAACTGTTGTTAGGTTAGGTTTAAGTCCTGGTTTAGTGACTTGACCTAGTATAAGTGACTCCATCTTGGGCCTTTGTTTTTTTTTTTAATATTTTCCTGACTACACCTTGATGGACACTTTACATAAACAATGCAATTTTTCCTTAGTCTCCCTAATGTAAATTGATGCATCTGTCCAATGAATTTTCCTAAATCAAGTCTTTCATCAGGCCAATACTAAGATAAAGTCCAACAAAATCTGACCCAATTTTGACTTCTGACTTTATAAACTTCCAGGCCTCAGTGAGGTCCCTAGCCTCAGTGGTCCACTAAGTGGGTTTATCTACAGTCAGCAAATGGGTCGAACCTGTTCAACTCATCTCAATCAAATTTGTCTCCTCCTGATGGGAACTCTTTTTTCCCTCAACTATCCATGGTCACCTTTGGCTCAAGACTCAGCTAAAACTCTTTTTTTCTTATCAAGTTTTCCTTGATCTACCCTGTCTCAGACTGATCTTATTTATCTTTGAAGTTTTACCATTTCTATCACTCTTTTTTTTTTTTTCAGATTTTCTGTTGGTTGTTTATTGTTATTTTTTATGTGCATGATTTAAAGTTAAATTTGATTGCAAATGTATGGATGGGGAAAGATATAATTATGCATCCTTGTATCTTTCATGCCCTGGTGTTAAGTCTTATTCCTTAAGGTTCATGTCCTAAAGGTATGCAAGAATCCTTCTACAGCATCTCTAGTTGATCTTCCCATTTTCAGTGATGGAAAGCCAATCACATGGTTGAACTGATGGAGCTGTTAAGAAGTTTTGTCTTATGGTGTGCATAAATAGTACCTACAGCTTTAAGATCTGCTTTCTTTAGCTACCCTGAGTGGCCCTAAAAGTCTCCTTTGTGTTATATTTTCTAAAATTTAAAAATTTTTTTAAAATATTTTATTTATTTATTTGAAAGAGAGAGCCAAAGCAGGGAGGAGGGGCAAAGAGAGAAGGAGAAGCAGGTTCCCTGATGAACAGGGACCCCGATATGGGGCTTGATTCCTGGACCCTGGGATCATGACCTGAGCTGAAGGCAGATGTTTAACTGACTGGGCCACCTAGGCACCCCTAAAACTTTAATATTTTTAAGGATCTGCATGATCCCTGTTAAACTTTATGATTGTGTTCTCCAAAAGAAAACTTTTTGTGGTGACCAAATACATGCAAACACTAATACATATACATGAAATAAAAGCTGTAGAAAACAAAATTTACCTTTAACATGTGTGTTATTTTGTCTTTGTCCAATGTGTTTTTGATTTGTTTAAAAAAATGTCGGTGTTGCCTTGATAATTTGAATTCATGACCAATTAATGTTACAAAATACTGATCTAGGATGACATTTCCATTACAATCATATCCTACACAATAGTTAGTTCTCCATGCTTTTCTTGTTTCAGAAAAACTGGACTTTTCTCTGGGAATGGGCTGATTATACTTCTGTATCAGGGACTTTATACATACTATGTTAGATACTATCACATCCTGGCTATTTTTACTTAGATAACTCTGGATCTGGTCCTCTTTCTTCATTTTAGAGACAAGAAAATTGAGCACAGAGATTAATTGAATGATTCTATATTTATATACACTAAACAAATATGTATTAGAATTTGACTACATTTGAAATGCGAAGGTAGTCCTCCAGTAATATGAAAATAGGATTCCTCCCACCCCTGCTCCTCCTCTTGGCTTCTTTGAGATAAGACCTATCCTGACTTTTCCTTTAAACATGGACATTTCTTGGGGTGCCTGGGTGGTGCAGTTGGTTAAGTGTCTGACTCTTGGTTTTGGCTTGGGTTGTGATTTCAAGGTCACGAGATTGAGCCCTGGGCCATGCTCAGCACAAAATATGTTTTGAGATTCTCTCTCCTTTTCCTGCTGCATTTCCTGCTTGTGTTCTCTCTCTCTAAAATAAATAAATAAATCTTTTTAAAAAAACAAAAACATGGACACGTTTTCGCTGAACTCCAGTGTTCACTATTCCCTGTACTGTGCTCTACTTTTAATTTTGTCCACAGCACTTAATTGTTTTTTAATGTTCTAAACTTACATATGTGTTATCTTCACTTTTTATTTCTGTATCCTCCTGCAAGAATGTGATCTCCATGAGAGCAAGACTATGTGGTTTCACTGATGTAGCTTAGACTCAGAACAGAGCTTGGAACAGTGTAGGCACCCAGTTAGTGATTATTGAATGAATGAATGAATGCAAATATCCACCTTGTCAAAAATCATACCTAGTTAGTAGAAGTTTAGGATTAAAGCCAGATCTGCTGATTCTTTTTTCAAATTTCTTTCTTTTGAAGCCCCTGATACATCATTTCTCAAGCAAAACTACATTCCTATGCCTTTTCCATAAAAGTTTTATTCAAATGACATTTTGAATATTGAATAAATATAGATTTCTCCCTTAATCCATATGATACCCAAGATGAAACAAGATATAGGAAGATAATAAACTCTTAGAGGTAATTTAAATACCTTTATTACTGCAATGAAATGTTGTTGATCTCTCTTTATATGTAAATACCCTAATTTCCTTTGTTATTTTACTTCAAAGGTTTACTCAGTTTTTCTTAGAACTCTGATTCATTTACTTTACTATAGCCTGTTTCCTGCTATAGGCACAAGGAGAGGCTAATTGTTCCACTGCATCTGCTTTAAATTTTAATGTGACCATCTGCTGCTGAACTGTGCATTCATTACTATAGGTACTCAGCTACTTTTCCTAAAAAGTTTAAAGTTACTTGTTCTGAGATTAATGGGCAAATCACTGACAGAATCATCTTACACAAAATATCCACTCTTTTTTGTTAACATGAAGTTTCCTCCTAAAGATACTTCCATTTACTTCTCCAGAATATTATTAATCTTACAAACACGATAAATATATAGTATTAAATCCCTATGCAATATAAACCCCAAACCAAAACGTCAATTTACAAACCTCTTCCTGTCATCCCATCAATGGTACCAGAATATTTTATGAATTATCCAGACTTTTTCTTAGTCCCCAGATGTAGTCATATACCAAGTTTGGTGGAGTCATAATTTATAATGAATTTGTTTTTACATATTTGTTCTACTCATAATGTACTATTCTACATTAACTTTAATTATTTCTAGGTTCGGCTAGTTACAGCTTTCCAAAGTGTCCCAGAACCTCAAGCTTATTTCATTTTCACTCCATCTTTTATCCTGCCTCAAAATTAGACACAATAAAGCACTGTTCTGATAATAGGATTCTTTGAGTCTGTATTGTCTACTCATTAACATAAAAGTATAGCAATGATTCTTAAACCTTTCTACCATTACACCCCAAACTGCTAAAGACAGTGAAGAAAAATTCTCAGGAGAATGTAGTGGCTGACTCCGCACCTAAATTGTCTTTGGTATTTCATATTTTGCAGTCAAATTTATTTAAAATATGATTTTATTTCAGTAATGTTTTCAATTCTTATCATCAAAATCCTTACTCTGATGATCCAGGAATATATTCCAGGGGATAAGGAACCATCTGGCAAATTGCTGCATGCCCCTGTGGTTTCTCACAGAACTCAACCTTCTACAGCATGGCCTTATCTTACCAGTATTGCTTCTCCCCATCACCTTCTATATTCCATATTCCACCTGGTGGATGACTTGATGTTCTCTTTTCAGTCTTTTGTTTGTTCTGTTCTTACTGTTAGCAATTCTTCCTCCTGAGTTGTCCTCTTGTCTCCTTAGTTCTTTCTTCCATTTCCTTCTATCATTTAAAAATATGTAGATATCATTAGTTTCATCGGATTCCTAATATTCTTTGTTCCATTCACAATCTTTAAAACCTTGCTAGTTTAGTTCCTCTTCTTTTCATATTTTTGAAAGAGTATTTTTCCTCTCAGTGATATTGCCTTAAATTATACTAATCATGGAAGAGTTTGTATCGTAAACTTCTCTCCAGTTGTGTGTGTCACAGCATCTAAAATATCAGTGTTAGAATTCCATATGTATTTTATGTTATAACTGAACACATGAATATGTTTTATTTGATAATTTTCTTTATATGGTTGCTATAAAACTATAATTTATTCTAAAATATCAGATAATTTTTAATCTCTACTTCAAGGTTATAGATTAAGCCTGTGTGGAACATACCTTTCTTCGTGAGATTCCACTAAAATGATAATAAAGATATAAGAAGCTTTTAAACTTATAACAATGAAGAGGATAGGAGTAAGGCTATCAGGATATTTCAACACATTTATTGCAAATAGAAAACAGATGGATGAGTTTATCCTGATGAGCCAGAGTAATGGGATCTTCCAAATGTAAATATTTATGAAAACTTCCATAGTGGAAGAGGGTTGCAGACAACAAGATTGCAAGACAAATGAATGGCAAGAATGGAAAATGAATTCTAAGTCGGTGGCATTAGTTGACTCTCTTTGGAATCATAATGAAAATACTTAACTACTGATAGAAAGTATATATGACTAATCAGAATAGACACTCAAACATTAGATAATAATCTCATCAGAGTATTCTGATTAATTATAACTCCTGTCTACCTATAAATGTAACAATTTGCTTCACCTACACTTGAGCACAGAATGGCTAGAAACATGGTGTTTGAACTTGGTTAAAAAAACAAAACAAAACAAGAAAAAAAAAAAAAAACAAGGACAAAACAAAACCAAAAAACAATAGAAACTTTTCTATAGAAAAGGAAAAGCTGAGTGATAATAACTAGGGCAGATAATATGATTTCTGTCTCCCTGGGAGATATTGGTTGTGTGTCCATGGTCAAATTTAAGAGTCATCCACCAGGAGAAATAGAGATATTTCAGGCAATAAAAGATAACTTAAAAAAAAATAGAGTCTAGTTATGAACTTCAAAACAATTAAAATGATATTATACCCCTAAAATAAGAATAGTGCATAAATAGCCTAAGAAAAGGCTTTAAAATAAAGTGGAGGAGGTCTACCATGAGGAGAGTTAAAAAGGGGGATAGAAAACATGAGAGGGAAGACAAAAGATAGAGAGTACTAATTCAAGAGTTTCAAAAGGCAGAGGAAACCAAGACAGGTTATCATATATTAAAGATAATATGTGCAATAATAAAATATAATTCTTAAGATTATAAAGGATGGAAGTTTCTACTTCTTAAAGACCTAATACCAGAGATGGTGGAAAAATAAAAAGAACTAATTTTGGACCTATTGTAAAATTTCAAAAAAGAACAAAGAGATAATCCTAAATCTTTCTAATAGTCACCCAATAATCAAAATCAGAATCAGTTGGAATCAGAATTCTTATCAGTAATGCTGGTTGCTGGAAGACAAATAAGTAATCATTTCCAAGCTCAAGTGGGAAAATACTTTTCAACTCAAAACATCTGTACTTATCAAACAATTAAGCAAATATATAGATATTTTCTTCAATTCAGAAAACTTATTTCTCCACATCATTTCTTTGATAGTTCCTTTGGGGATGTGCTTAAAGTAAGGGAATAAACTAAGAAGGATGCATGTAATCCAGGACTTCAGTCTAGATCCAACTCTGGAGAAAAATGACATTAAATCCCTAGATGATTTCAGTGAAGCAGAACCAGAGAAAGTTTTACTTGATTGGGAAAGGAGAATGGAGGGTTTCAGAAGATATCTGCAGAAAAACATGCTTTGCAAAGCTTCAGTAGCATGCTAGACTATGGATAAACCTAAGGACAAGACAAAAGCAGAGAAAGAAAGAAGAAATAAAGGCAATTAGAGATTCCTGAAAAAGTAAAAAAAAAAAAAAAAAAGTTGTATGACAGGACAATAATAACACTCTACATTTAAGTAGAAAATATTTATGTAGTCTGAACAATGTCAATCCTTTTTTTTTCATACATAACACATTGAATCAACCTATAGAAAAAGTGGATGAAAACATTATCAATCTTAAAACTTTAAAAAGTAAAGGTTCAAATAACAGAAGTTGAAGGGGAAGGCAATCAGAAGTAAGGGAATGGATGGGAGTGATAATATCGCCATAAACATAGAGCTAGTATAGACTATGTGGGGTTAGTGGAGTAAATAAAAAAGAAACATACGTATAATAAAGGAACTCAAAGTAGAAATGTAATTGTACCTGGAGGTTGGTATAGGGAATAGACAGGGGAATAGTAAGTGTTAAGATTTGAATAAGGGCTAAAATGTTTACTGGGTAGTAGGGATTCCATATATATTGCCTAATGTTGATAAATAAAGATTAGCATAATATTTAGAGATATATGGTTATTTGAAGAACTGCAAATAGATACAGTTTGAACATATTGCCTTTGGAAAAATGGATTGGATGAATAGAAGTGGGGAATAAGTCATTTAATGTTTTAATCTTGTACATGTATTCCTTCGATAAGCACAAAAAAGTAAAATGGAAAAAACTGAAAAGAGTCAACCAGGACTTTATTAAGATTTTCCTAAGCTTGCTGAATATGTTTATATACAAATGATCTGTAACAGTATCTATATACTGTACTTTAGAGACTCCTTTTGTCTTGGGGATTCCATGTTATATAGAGATAGTGGTCCTAAGATTTTTACTCCAATTTTATATTCAGGCAAGTAATGAATGTTTTAAGAGTTCAGTTCACTTAGAAGTAAATTAAGAGTATTAGACTCGAGATAGTTATATATTTTTTATGTGTGTAGATTTTAAACCATGCAGTTTTTATTCTGACTTTAAAATGCTGTTTTTCTAATTAAAAAGCCTTCAGTGTTTTAATTCTGCATACACACCCCCATCTGTTGTGTTGTTTTGCTTTGTTTTTGTTTTCTATTTTCTTATTCCCATCCTTCAGTAAGTTTTAGGATTTTTTTCAGGACCAAATATCTAGGGATTTCCTTTTAATACCCAAAGACCTAGAAGATTGATATTTGAATATTTTTGACACAGTCAAAAAAGATGTCTGACTTACATTTGAAATATATCATTATAACAATAAAAAGTATGAGGATACTGAGAAACAGAAAGATAGGAAGTGAAGCCAGTAGCTACATTTTCAACATTATTATCTATTTCCACTTACCAAAATTTTTTGCTGATGTCTGTACTTATGACTATGTAAAAAAATTTTTCATCCAGGGTAGAAAGCATTAATGAAATTACTGTGTAGCACTCTTTGAAAAATGAGAGAAATCCACATTTGGTTTCCATAATGAAATTTATATTTGTTTGGTCATGGTCCAAATTGGTTTTGAAAAGTATATATTTAAATGAGGCAGAAGGAGTGGTCCAAAACTTAATAAAGATTAAAAAAAAGAAAAATTTAAAGAGAAAATTTCAAATTAAAGATGGGTAACTGTTGATTACTCAGGTCTAAGAATTAATACTGATGGATGTTACATAATTCAGCAGATCTTACCAGGATAAAGAGATATTTGAATGTAAGCTCGACATTAAAAGAGATAGTTGTTTTGTAACATGCATTTTATATTTCATCTCCTTAGTCTATATCCTTAAGGTAGAATTTCACTTCAATCAAATGGAACTTACAGTTCTAGGAAGATTATTCCTTTTTTTTTTTTTTTTTACTTTTAGAGATTTATTTGTTTATTTTAGAGAGAGTGCTTGTGAACAGGGAGAGGGGCAGAGGGAGAGGGACAGAGAGAATCCTCAAGCAGACTCCCCACTGAGTGCAGAGCCCAAATAAGGCTGGATCCCAGGACCCCATGAAGTGAAACCAAGAGTTGGCTGCTTAACTGACTGAACCACCCAGGCACCACTAGGGAGCTTATCTGTTACAACTGTGTTTTCATCTTTATCAATTGCTCAAGTAACATCCAACACTTCGTTTTATCATTTCAAGATTCTGCCTAACATCCCTTTACCTAAATATAGTCTAGATTTGCTCTTCATTGTAAGTTAGTGCAGAGAACCACACTCTGAATTCAAAAGTTTTGGCTGGATTTTAACTGTGCAAGATGACTGAGTGAGTATATTTGTTAGTTATATCAGTATCATGAGGCAGGATTTGACAGGGCTGTAGGCAATATCTCCTCATTTATTTAAAAAAAAAACAAGTAAATGAAAGCTTATTTTTATTTCGGTTTCTTTAGAATTTATTCCTTTGTTCAATTTTGAAGAGGTCTTAAGGCGATTAATGATATCTTAAGGGCTGTTTAAAAAAAAAAAACTCACTGAAAAGAGTACAAAGTATACTGTAAAGCTCTAAAGAAATACCTATTGCTTTTAAAACTGCCTAATTCATTTTTTGACTTTGTAGTTTTTAGGCAAGTGGAACCAGTCATAAAAATTGAACCTGAGAGATCAGTTAGGGTCTAAAAGAATGATCAGGAAGAGGATTATAATGTTTTAATTGGCAAGAATGCCCACTGCCATCAGCTACATCCCTGAAACATTTGAGAAGGCTAATGAACATTTTGTTGAACTACTCTCTGGATTTCTCTCCTGAGTGGCAAGATAGCACTTTGTAATGTAGGGAAGGATGACTTTTGCAAATGGGATACCATAAAACTTAAAGTAAGAGCTGGAACTGAAAGTAACAATATTAATTTATTTGGCATACATTTTTGCTTTTTCATGCTGAAGTTTTATTTTGGCATGAAGATAGCAATAACACTAAGCCCTCCACTGGAATCCAAACCAAAGACAGATTATTTTGTCTTTAAAATTTTCATTATAGAAGATTATATATGGAATAGATGAAAAAATATTTTAATTTAATGGTAAGATTGTCCCTTTTGGAATCAGAGAACCTAGACTGGAGGCAGTTTCATTTGCTTGTAGCCTTTTCTTTTAGAAAATAGAAATTATAAGATTTGTTTAAATGGATGGTTTTAAGAGAGAAATCATGAGAAAGTATGAAGTATTTTTAAACTATACATTTTTATACAAAAACCAGATTCTAAAATAATAAAAAGATTGCCATTTTTTAATATTTTAAAAAATAAATAGTTTCAAAGTATAAATATCCTACTTTCTCCCTGGAGACACTATGAAATAAAGACTATGAAATAAGGGGCAGATTATAGGCCTTAATGTTAAAACTACCTGAGTTTGACTCTTGATTTGAACACAAGTTAGGTAAAGGAACCAAATGAATGTATTTTCTGGTTATCTATTGCTGTGTAAAAAACAACCGAGAAACTGAGTGGCTTAAAACAATCAACATTTTATTATATGTCATGATTTCAAGCAGACACAGCTGGTGGTTCCTCACCTGCCTGTGGCATTAGCTGTCTTTCAGTGGTATTCTGTGGCAGTTGGGCTGCCTGAGAGTCAAGACAGGTTCTTGTCCCTGTCTGGCACCATACTGAAGATGGCTGGAAGGCTGGGGCTCTGGGACAGGGTGCTAATGATTGACGTAGCCAGCATGTCAGTCTTAGGGGACTTGAACTCCTTAAATAGAAGCTGGCTTTTCTCAGAGTAGCATCCCAAAGGACCGGTTTTGCAGAGCTGCAAAACTTCATCTAACCTAACCTTAAAAATTCCAGAAAGTCCCTTCTTTTACATTCTTTTCATCAAGGGAGACATGATGTCTAGCCAAAATTCAAGAAGGGGATTACACTCCACCTTTTTTTTTTAATTTAATTTTTTTCAGTGTTCCAAGATCATTGTTTATGCACAACCTTCCAATCTATCATAATACCTCTGAGCCTCAGCTTTCTCCTTTTGTAAAACCTACCCCAAAAGAATTGTGAAGATTCAGTGAGTCAAAGTCTTTAAAGTGCCTCTCATAGAAACTTACCAAAGAAAATCTCCTCTTTTCTTCTTAATGCATCTGGAGATCATATTTCCCAGTTTCACTAGGATAATGGGGAACACTAAAATAAGAACTGCCCCTGAGCATTCAAAATCATAGTCAAATGAGTTTATGTACTTTAAACATAGAATATACCCAAGGCTCAGACTAGGTAGGATCTTTAATTTATTGTGGGCCAATTCTTAGGGTTACTTGTTTTTCCAACCTATAGCAGATTAGGAAGAAAAAATCAGAAGAGACTGGAACTCCTAAAAATAGATATAATGGAAGAAACTGGAAGCTGAGAGGAAGAAAAATTATAAAGCACAGGTTTCTAGAATTAGAATAATGGAAAACTATCAGGATCTCAATAGCTATTATTTTACACCCTAAGTTACCAGTTGCTGTTCCTGATGATACAAGTAACACAGTTTTTAAAACAGCCTTTAAAAAGATTCTATTTATTTATTTGAGAAAGAGAGAGAGGGCAAGAGAGAGCGAGTGAGCCAGGGGGAGGAACAGAGGAAGAGGGGCAGGCAGACTCCTTGTTGAGCACAGAGCCTGACATGGGGCTCGATCTCAGAACCCTGAGATCATGACCTAAGCTGAAATGAAGAGTCAGATGCTTAACTAACTGAGCCACCCAGGGGCCCCTCCAGTAACACAGTTTAAATTTTGTTTTGTGTCATGTGCTACTATAAGAGAACTTACAATCTAATTTAGAAAGATTTCTAACCATGATGGTTAAATGTTAAATGTGTATCTCATGTAAAGAATAAGTTTCAAGATTTCCTACTATGGAGTTTGTTTTTTGTTTTTTGTTTTTTGTTTTTCCCGAATGGTGCTATATAATTGATATGTTTCAGTGTGATGCTATGACATAACATGGGAAATATCTATAATTTTTTGGCTACGTAGCAGTTGAACGCTGTTTTGATGCTTTTGGAGTTACCTTGAATCTCAGTGAGTTTCAGAGAATCCCTTCCAATAAGTTGGAAAGGACAGGTATGCCCTCTCCTTGGCAACAAGGGCTAGGCCCATGACAAAGCCTTGATTAGTCATGCCTTCTCTATGAAAGGAATCATATCTAGTAATTTAAAGAACGAGGGCTTTAGAATATACACTCTGGAGCCCAGTGGTCCTCGCTGCATGGTAGTGTGCAGGAGCCATGGAGAGACTGGGACAACAACAGTCTGCAGCTCCCACAGCCAGCCACATTTGGGCAAGCAGTGGTGGACATGCCAGATTTGTTTGGTTGCAGGATTTTATTCTAATCCTGGCTCATCCTTGCCTTATTAGGTGTGACTTTTTCCACCTAGTGGTTCTTTAGTGATATCTGGGATTCCGTAACTTGGTTGACTACCATTTCACTATTTGCTTAAATCGAAGTTGGGTTCTATTGCTTAAATTAAGAATCCCGGTCATTTTGGAACTTACTATCACGAACGTTTGCAGGCCACAGACATGTAAGGAATTGGTGACTATGCTTCTTGATTTCCAGACCTAAGTTCACAAAACCAGAGTACTTGAATAAAATATAGTACCTTTAAGGATAGAACCTCTAATACTATAACTAGTACTAACCAAGACTATAATTCCTAGCCTTACTCAAGCATCTTTGGTCAGTTACCAAGTAGCTCAAGGTTCTTGATTATCTCAGGGCAAAAGGCAATACAGAAACTTTTAAAAGGTTTTCGTTGTTGTTGCTGTTGTTGCTTTTATGTTAATTTTAATTACAGGGGACACAAAATACCCTGGGAGTCAGAACACAAATGGAGTCTTGGTTCATCCAGCATATGCCAGGCCGTGTGGGACCTTGATACCACCTTGTGGTTGTTTTCACTTTACTCAAGTGTACAGAAATCAGTAAAGGGTATGCTTAGTAATAGGAAGAATCCACTTTTATATCCTGCCCTAAAAAGCAAGAGCTATTATGATAAAAGGACTAAGTGGAAACCTTGGAGCTTCTTCTGTCTAATAAATAGTATATCTAAGGGAAGTACAAACATCAGTGCCATTTTCAGTCTTGAAGTAGACAGAAATAATATGTTCATGCTTCCTTTTAAGCTGCCAGTTTTCTATTGCTTAAAAATGTTGAATATGAACTTCGAGAATGAAAGTGAATTGCTCCTTAATGATGGCTGCTTCTGTAGCAGCTACAGTTTCCAGATGTGGTCTCTTAACGGGAGCAAAAAAATAGAACACCTAGGTCCTGGTATGAAGCTCACAGTCTGGATAAGCTTTTTTATCTACCCAAAAAGCAGAGAATATTACATGTGTCAGCTTTCACCTTGAAAAGACGCACACTAACCCTTTATCAAATATGTCATTTGAAAATATCTTCTCCCATTCCAAAGGCTGCCTTTTAATTTTGTTGATTGTTTCCTTCACCATGCAGAAGCTTTTAATTTTGATGAAGTTCCAATAGTTAATTTTTGTTTTTGTTTCCCTTGCCATAGGCATTATATCTAGTAGGAAGTTGATATGGTCGATGTCAAAGAGGTTACTGCCTGTGTTCTCCTGTAGGATTTTAATGGTTTCATGTATCCCATTGAGGTCTTTAATCCATTTTGAATTTATTTTTGTACTTTTAAAACTCAACACCCCAAAAACAAATAATCCAATTAAAAATGGCAGAAGACATGAACAGACATTTTTCCAAAAAAAATATCCAGATGGCCAACAGACACATGAAAAGATGCTCAACATCACTCACCATCAAGGAAATGCAAATCAAAACTACAATGAGATCACCTCACACCGATCAGAATGGCTAAAATCAGTAGCACAAGAAGCACAAGGTGTCGGAAGGAACTGGAATACATGGAAGCTAAAGAGGATCCGACTAAAGAATGATTTGGTCGACCAGGAAATTAAAGACATTTAAAAATTCATGGAAGCATGGGACACCTGGGTGGCTCAGTCAATTAAGCACGGGTCAGAAGAGCTCAAATTAACAAGTCACGAAAAACAAATGTTGGTGAGGATGCAGAGAAAGGGGAACACACCTTACACTGTTGGTGGGAAGGCAGGCCACCCTGGAAAACAGTATGGAGGTTCCTCAAGAAGTTAAAAATAGAGCTACCCTATGATCAAGCAATTGCACTACTAGATATTCACCCAAAGATTATAAAATTATAAAAATATAATAAAAGGGATACATGCACTCCAAAGTGTATAGCAGCATTTTCTACATTAACCAATATGTATATTATATATTATATATAGTAATATATATAATATAATGTATATTGTATAATAGAATATCACTCACCCGTAAAAGAGAATGAAATCTTACCATTTGCAACAATGTGGTTAGAGTTAGAGAGTATTATGCTAACAAAATAAGTCCATCACAGAAAGAAAAGTACCATATGATTTCACTCATATATGGAATTTAAGAAATAAAACAAGCAATGATGTTGGAGGTAAAAAGAGAGAGGCAAACCAGGAAACAGACTCTTAACTCTAGAGAGCAAATTAATGGTTACCAGAAGGGAGGTGGAAGAAGGGATGGGTTAAACAGAGGATAGAAATTAAGGAGAGCACTTGTGATAAGCCCTGGATGTTTATCGAAGTGCTAAATTACCATAGTGTACAAATGAAACTAGTATTATACTGTATTAACTAACTGGAATTTAAATAAAATCTTAAAAAATTAAAAAAAAATACATGCATAGTAGAGAGTAAAGGTGAATCTCACAAAAATAAAGGAACTGGTTGATAATAGTCTTATGTGGTGATAGCAGGCCCAGAAGGACCTACTGTAAGGGGCTTGAATGTGTCTGATGCCACAATGCCATCCTGCCCTCATTTTACATCGTTAGCCTCATAAATAGTTGGTAGGAAAAGTGGGCCTACCCTGATTGGAAGTGTACTGTTGCAGTGTAAGAACTGACTTCAGGGTTTGCTTTGCAGGAAAATGACAAAGAAAGTTTTCCTGCTGGGAAGAATCTGGAGCAAAACGCCCCATTGTCCATGTGGCCTGGACAGAGAAATGGCTGGAGCTGAGCAGCAACAATGCTCCCTGTGCCTGGCTAATGGTTTATGGGGAAGTCAAGAAAATTAAAGGAAGGATGAAAAAAGAAATAAAAAGTATAATGAATATGTGTTTGGATGTAAGGCTATTTGCTTCCACGTGAAAATTCATCAGAAGTTGCCCAGTAGAAAAACTATTAGATATGTGGAAAATATGACCCTCAAGTAGAAATATAATCACAAGCTGATTATATTAGAAACTTTTACTGTGTAGAAAAATTATCATGCACTGGGATTTCCTTGCCCTTCCTTTCATGGGGCCTACAATCCATGAACTCACTGGTTTCTTTTTACATCATCATGAAGTTGCATACAATCTTGCTTCTGACCATGGAACTCACTTTCTGGACAGTTGCCCATCAGACTCACTGATTTCATCATATACTCTTTGATCTGCTAACTGTTGGTCTTTCAGAATGGTAGCATGGTTAAATAATTATTACATCTGCTAAGAGGTCATCATACCATGTCCAGGGTATTGTCCTCTAGGATGCATTGGTACTCTTAACCAAAAATTAATATAAGGTGATGTATGTCTCATGAGTTGAGGAACTATTTGATGGAACTGGGAATCGCATGCTCTCAGTGACTTCTGGTTATGGCTGGAAATATTTCCTTTCCTTTCCTTTCATTTTTCCTTTCCTTTTCCCTTTCCTTTCCTTTTTCCTTTCCTTTCCTTTTTCCTTTCCCTTCGTTTCCTTTCCATTCCTTTCCTTTCCTTTCCTTTCTCCTTTCCTTTCCACTGTGCTCCACTAGTGTAGAGGTGTTCCTTTTTCCTTTCCTTTCCTTTTTCCTTTCCTTTCCTTTCTTTTCCTTTCCTTTCCTTTCCTTTCCTTTCCTTTCCTTTCCTTTCCTTTCCTTTCCTTTCCTTTCCTTTCCTTTCCTTTCCTTTCCTTTCCTTTCCTTTTTCCTTTCCTTTCCACTGTGCTCCACTAGTGTAGAGGTGTTTATACTCAAGGGAGAAATGTTGCTATCAAAGGACACAGAAAGTTCTTTGTTGAATTAAAAAAGTAAGACTTCTACCTAGCTATTTTGGACTCTTCAAAGAGCTGAGTTATCAATAAAATGGAAGGCTATAATGCTAATTCTAATGACAGGTCTTGACAGTCAAGGGTAATAACATAGATGGTATACATTAAAGGATGGAAACTATATGAATAGAATCCATGTGATACTTTGGCTTCCCCTAGTAATACCTTGTCAAATAGCATAAGCTAATGCATTCTAACAAGGCCCTTTATAAATAAGAATTTGCTCACTCCACTGGGGAAGCTCTAGTCAGCTAGCTGAAGAGAGAAATTATAAGAAAGGAGGAAGAGGGAGTCATTAAAACAGAGCACCTTGGGGCACCTGGGTGTCTCCATTTTAAGTGTCTGCCTTCAGCTCAGGTCATGATCCCAGAGTCCAGGGATCAAGCCCCCCATCGGACTCACTGGTTAGTGGGAAGCCTGCTTCTTCCTCTCCCACTTGCCTGCTTGTGCTCCCCCTCTTGCTGTCTCTCTCTCTGTGTTAAATAAATAAATAAAATCTTAACAAAAAATAAAAAAATAAATAAAAGAGAGTGCCTTTATGAATAGCTGTAGAAACATGATTGTAGTTTTCTCCTTTGCCATATCATTGTGTGCGTGTGTGTGTGTTTGTGTTTGTGTGTGTGTGTGTTTCCTCTTAGTTTTATATTCTCTCTCTTTTATATCAGCTTGGTGGTAGTTAAATTAAGGTTGGTACACATATAACAGAATATTGAAATAGGACTCTAGCAGACCTGTATTTGTTAGAGATCCAGGATTTTCAGCAGAATTTTGATTAAAATCTGGATCATCACTCCTAAATAAGGGCTACAGATGTTTTCAGCATACAGGTGATAGTTACGGCATTAATTATGTAGCAACATTTTTTAAACCTTAAAAATTTGAAGAAAATTATATGGGTATATTGTTCAATCAAAGTGATGAATTATTTTAATTATTTGAGTTTTTTTTTCCCCCCTAACAAATCATCTCAACTCCCCTTCTTCTATTTGGGAATTGCCCACCTCATGAGGTGGAACACCACCCCCTCTCTTTATGGAGTTTGAAAATCAGATACATAGTGGCCTGGCCTTTCTTTCAGCTAGAATGGAAGCAGGTAACACAGACTTGGCCTATTAGATGCAGGTTTGCATGGATGATTAATGACTCAGGCAAGCAAAAGGAATGGAGATGCCACTTTGGTAGTGAGGAGCTGCAGCAGCAGCAACAAGATCAAGCTTCAGGGAGCCATCGCTGACAGTGGTCCAGGAATGGCACCAAGTATCCAAGGCTGGCATTAGGTTTTTAGGGGACTTACTTCCTGGCATGACTTTAACTATGCTCCTGGATTCTGTTTCATGTCTTTCATTCCTTTCTTTTTCCATGTCCGTTTCTCCCCCTCGAGCCCCTGAGCTTTCTAGGAATTCAGGAAATCTTTGTAGATATTGTGTAGGGCTGCAGCATATGCTTTAAATAATTTTTTAACAAATGTTTGAGTCAGCAAGAGCTTTTTTTCTGTTGTATCCAACAAAAACTGAGAAGGAGTGAAAGGCAGACATACCCAAGAAAGGTCTGTATCTCACTTAGATTTAAGCTAGGACAACTGGCATGGTAGGTGGTTATTCAATTATAATGTGCTAGAATTAGAATTACAGACCAGTATTGAGCTTTCGCTCACCTACACTTCCCATATGTGAGGGCTATATCAAGCGAGTGAATTGGTACAACAGTGCATAACTGAGTTCCTCGAGAGTTTTTGTCTTAACTCATTAAATTAAATTCCCACTTATGCAAGGAGACTTTCACATGTTAGACTAGAGATCTTTTCATGCTAAAATCTGAACACCTAGAAAAAGAGGCAGGCAAGCTGATGCAAATTCAATTCATGTTTCTGCTTTAATTTAATTTAATTAGTTTCAACTAACTTTATGCATTCATTGAGAAGTTACACATACTTATTCAGGTATTGTCACTTGGGCCACCAATCCCAAAGATGTGGTTGTGGGAGAGTTGTCCTCTGCTAGTATTCAATGGTACCAACCTTCCTTATGGAAGAGCTAACTTCCCTGTATTTTCATGTCATCTGGGCCCAGTCTAGCTATGAGTTTCAATTTCTTCAACCATTACAAAACAGGTTGATTATCATTTCCTTAAGCCATGTAATCTGGTATAGACACTTAATCATAAAGGGGCATGGCATTTTTCTTCCATCTTTGCTTTCATGAAATATGTGGTTATTTGTAATATCCCTTCAATTCGCTGGAAGAGGATTCTTCACCAATTATTTATACTACAATTTAAATTATTTAATTAAATTAATTTCAAGCACCTCAATCTACCTTCATATCTATAAAGAAATTTTACCTTTGTTCCCAATATATTTTAGATTATTTTATTCTTTATTTTACAGATCCTTTGGCTACAACCAAAAGTAGTGATCTATTCAATAATGTAGGGGAACTCCATGTTTACTCTGGGAGTCAAACTCACTTATCAAAACTTTCTTTTTACTTTTAGTCCTTCTGAATCCTGGAGGAAGTGAAAGCCCATAATCAAATATTCCTTCACTCAAAACATTTATTGAGTGTTTCTATAATTCAAGCAAGCACTGTTTTAGGTAAGGAAAATGTGGAAATGAAATCTTTGCCCTTAATGGACTGGTGAGGACGTGGGCACATATGAGACTAATGATAATACATTGGAATGACTGCTATTAGAGCTGTGTGTAATGGATTATGGAAGCCCTGAGGGTTTGTAAATACCTAATATGCAGAGTCAGTTAAGGCTTCATAAAGAAGTCATGTCTGATCTTGGTCTTGAAGGTACAGTAGGAGTTCAATAAAGAGAACTGGAAAGGAGTCCCAATTGTTCCAACAATTCCAGACAAAACCAACATAGAGCAGCCAGTCCCAGGTGATAATCTGCCTGTCAGGCATAGGAATGAAAACATCAAATTCCAGCTGACAACAAATATTTGAAAGAAGTCCACAGAGACCAGCAAAAGACCTGCCACGTTTAACCCAGGCCAGTTTGCCTCTCATGGCTTCATTTGTTAAATAAATGTTTTAAGACACTAGGTTTTGGGGTGGCTTGCTATGTTATCCATTGTTATGGATAACTGATACAATCATATATGCATTCTAGAAATAGTAATGGAAGAGTCATAGAGGATGGATTATAGGCATGAGGCTGACTCAGGTGGAGGGCTCAGGAAAGGCCAGTTTCTGTTACTCAGGAGACTTTGTTCCAGAGCCCTGAAACTCAGAGCCTTCTCTTGGGATCTTGTGCAAATAAGCAGGGTCCTGTCCAATCTCTCCATGAGTACAGCCTATCCTCCAGTTTCAAATACAGCTGATTTTCTTAATATGAATGAGAGTCAAGTGCAAAATAATTCTATTGCTAGTGGACTCACCTGGACTAACATCCTCTTAGCAGAATTGCACCCAGGCCATGGCAGGCTCATTCTGCAACTCTGGGGAATCTCTCTCCTTTCCTCTTTCCACACCCGCATTTATTTGAATTCCCCGAGGTCTTACTCATTCTAGTTCAATACCAACTCATTCCTAGATTAATTCAAGATTGGGCTCTTCTCCCCCCCCCCTTTTTTTTCATGTTGGGATTGAAAGATATAGAAATGTACCTGATAGATTAAGAGATCCCTAATCAAGCCCAGCTCTTCAGGAAAGGGAAGTCAAAAGGAGAAGTCTGAGATGGAGATTGGGTCCTGGGTTATTTTGGGGGAGAGCTGCTCTAGGGCATCATCAAGATGCCACAACTCAGCTGAAGTGGGTGCTTCTTAGAAAGAAGGATGATATTGAATTAAAATATATCTTTTACTAGAAAGCTGCAGAAATTGGGGCTCAGTTAGTTTTACTGCGGGACACGCTTGATGCATATCAGTGAGAGAAGTCTCATCTTCCTTTCCATGATAGGGGATCATGGTGGTCTGGCTGGATGAGCCAGGATGCCAACAGAAGGTGGAACACCCAGGGAAGCCTGGGAGAGTGGCTCCTTTGGGCTAATGTTTTTGTAGATAGCCAGAGCTTCATCAGGTAGCAACACTGACACTGATTTCCAAAGGTGTCATCTAGCAAGGCACTAGGAGCCCAAAGGAGTAGAAACCTGGTGAGGCTCTAGCAATGCTCCACCATCAACAGCACAACAATTCTGTAGTAGGTGGTGCTATCTGGGTCACTTTAGAAGTTATCATGACAGAATCTTCGAGGCAGAGCCACCCAGACTCTGACAAGAGTTCACTGATGGGTTGTTGAGCCCATCAGCCCTTGGGGTAGGTGGGTGGATGGGCAGAGACTTGGACAGCTAGAGTCCCCAGGCACATACATTGGCTCATTTGTCCTAACATTTCTAACAGTATTATTTTCCTCAGTGCTATGATAAGATAAATATTGGAAAGTTCTGTGATTTAAGGAACCTCTGACCCTATGCTAGATTAAGTGATAGCTCCAGTCCCACTATATTGCATATTGACTAATATTTGGTGCAAACCAAACTCAGAAGCTCCTCCTGCCACCTTAGTTGTTAGCTTAATGCACACAACATGGTCAGTTGTCTTTGTTTCCAGTCCTGTTTATGCCAGTTTTATTTTACTCATTCTTAAAAAGTGAATGGATGAAGTCCCTTTTTCCCCCTCAAAACAGATTGTGGAACAAGATTTATGAATTTTGCATTTCCATGAAGTTTATATTTTCAGTGGGGTAGCAAAACAATAAACACATGAGTTACTGTGGGTTACCTGTGTGACTCAGTCAGTCGAACATCGGACTCTCAATTTTGGTTCAGGTCATGATCTCAGGGTCCTGGGATCAAGCCCATATCAGACTCCATACTCAGGGGGAAGTCTACTTGAGGATTGTTTCTGTCCCTCACCCTCGGCCCTTCCCCCTGCTTCTACACACTCTCTCTTTCTCCCAAATAAATAAATAATTTTTTAAAAAAATGAGTTACTGTAATTATAACTTTAATTCAATATCCAGTACAATAATGAAATATGAATTTTTAAAGGAAGGGATTTGCTATTATGAAGTTAAATTTGGAAAACCTGATGAAGGTAAATTGTTTAAAACCAGTGTTGAATTAGCTTTAAGCAAGAAATCTTACAAAATTAAGAAATTATTATTCTAATTCTACATTTGGCTTGCTTCACAGGAGTCTTTTTTTCACTTCACTTTAGAGAAACCAAAACCTGAAATCATACACTATGTGCGTGATTGGTGATTTGAACAAAGAAGAAACAGGGGTCTTGTTAACAAGGCATCGAGTTCACATTTAAGAAACTGTGGGGTGAGTGTGTATTTACATGCTTTCAATTAAAATGCAATGTTTGTAGCACAAATATATTATTTTAATGACTGCCAGCTTTAATTAAATTTTTAATTAATTAACAAACTATATGAATTGCTTTGGATAAGAGGGCTTCTGTCCTAATCCACTCAATAAATATTTATTGATCATCGATTCATTGCTCTATTGAAGAATTTTGAGAGGTGCAAAGATAAGATAAGAATCCCATCTTTAATGGACTGGTAATTCGAATGAAATAAATACAAACAACTCAAAGGTAGAGGGCAGTAAGACTGACAATGCCTTCCAATTACTGATACCTCCTCAAAAACACTAATTACATCCTCAAGTATTTCTTTAAAATACTATTTTCAAGAATTTATACTAAAAGTTATGAACTTCTGTATATTGTCTGAGTCAGGCTTATCAGCTATTATACTAAATCACTCTTCCAGTAAAGTACAAAGCAATAGCCAATACTGGAAAGTTTCTAAATGTTAATAAATGCAACGTTAAGTGGGTCTTATATTTCATGTAATTAACCTGATGTCTATATGGGACTGATGGTTCTTTTCTAAGTAATTAACTCAGGAAGGAATGCAGCAGGCTTCTAATACCACTCGATAGCAGAACCACACACTCTGAATTCCCCCAGCACTTGTCTCTGCCACTGCTCTGTCATTAATTGTGAGCTCCCTTTCATAGCTTTTCTAACTGTCTGGAAAGGACAGTTAACTGTACTTTAGATGAACCTTGAGAACATTTATTTTAAATGAAATAAGCCAGTCACAGGGCAAATACTGTATGATTCCCCTTACATGAGATATCTAAAACAGTCAAGTTGATAGAATAAAAGTGGAATGGTAGTTTGCCAGAAGCTGGTGGAAGGGGAAATGAGGAGTTACTGACCAATGAGTATAAAGTATCAGTTATGCAAAAGAACTGAGTAAGCTCTAGATATCTGTACATGGTCCTGTGGACAACAGTAATGTATTATATGCTTAAAAATTTAGGAGGTTAGATCTCATGTTAACTGTTCTTAACACAATACAATTAAATGAAAAACTTGGTTGTATGTTCAGCATTTAGCAAAATAAAGACTCATTATTACTGTTGATACTTTGTTTTTTTAAACAGTTTTGGAATACTTTCACATACATCTCACTTCAAATTTGTGCTTCCTACTCCCCCCCTAGCTCTTTCTCTGTGAGATGGGAGAGTCAGTTGTTTCCCTAACCACAATTACCAAATCAGGTCAATTTTAACTCCTAAGTCTCTCTATCTCCCCTATATTTTGCTTTTATTTTTATTTTTTCAATGCTTTGAATATTTTAAAAAACAGCCTTATTGGAGTGTAATTGATATATGATACACAGCATATGTTTAATGTATACAGTTTGGTACATTTTGATACAGGCATTCACCCACAATACCATCACCGCTCTGAAGATAATGAACTATCCATCATTCCCAGTTTCCTTGTGTTCTTTGTAATCCTGCCTTGTATCCAGTGAACAGCTGATCTGTTTTCTGTTTCAGATTCCAAGGCCAGAGTCAGAGGTGGTAGTTAAGGAACCATGGATGATTAGAGGTAACCCCTGCTTGCTTACCCAGTGAGATTAGGGAACTTGTTGGGAGTTATTTCAGAAGTCAGTTTCCTATTTCCTGCCCAAACTTTACAGACTGCTTGTGGTGTAGTGTTCAAAGTGCTAACAATGGATGTGACCAAGAAAGGGGTTGCTCATAAAATGACCCAGGCATGTACTCTGAGAAAGAGGGTAAGATTGGCCTAAGAGCTGTATGAAGGGGTAGTGGGGAGGATTTCTGAATGTGTAGGTCAAGTGAGAGGAGCATAATGTCTAAGTTTTGGGACATGATATAGAGTTGGTTTAAATCAAGAAATTGCTGTATGGAAGTACCACAAATCAGTGTAGGGGGTTTATGGAGGGTTACTAATAATAGTGGAGGAAAGTAAACATAAAGTAGTGATGGAAGTAGACATACGTGTAGCTTATAAAATTATATTTGAGAGTCAGAAGGAACCTCAAAAATCATCTAGCCAGTGTTCTTATTTTAGTCATGAGAGTGAGATACTTAGGATCACCCAGCTCACTTGTAGCAGACCTGGACCTAGATCCAAACCTCCTGATTCTGAATTTTTAGGATTTTTTTTTCCTCAAGTAATTAATATTGCAGAAGATAACGGCTAAACCTATCAGGCTGTGCTAAAATTAGCTGCTGTGATTGACAGTGAGATCCAGAAGTTTGAAAGTCCTGAGCTCATGGTTACAGGTCCTTTCTTCTTAGTGACTAAGTGAAAAATACTCTTTGCTGGCTCTTGAACAGTCCTAAAACCACTGGGACAAGGGAACAATCTGAATTCTAGACTGATACAGCCAAAGGGTTACTTGACATTTACACTTAATGTCAAATAGGCATCTCAAACTTAACATGACCCAAAGTCTTTCTTTCCTGTTCCCTCAAACCCATACCTCACTCATCTTCCTCATTTCAGAATGAGAATAAGACTTGTTTTATATTGTGCTAATGGTGTTATTAAGAGTATAGATGGGGTGCCTGGGTGGCTCAGTGGGTTAAGCCTCTGCCTTCAGCTCAGGTCATGATCTCAGGGTCCTAGGATCGAGCCCCACATCAGGCTCTCTGCTTAGCAGGGAGCCTACTCCCCCCCCCCCAACCCGCCTGCCTCTCTGCCCACTTGTGATCTCTCTCTGTCAAATAAATAAATAAAATCTTTAAACAATTAAAAAAAAAGTATAGATTATGGAGCTATGTTTAATATGAGGTTATTTTCTGACTCCTGTCAGAGACATTCTTCCTTGTATATAGGACAGAAGGTAGAGTAACAATATCAGTCTTGGTTGCATTAATTTGTTTCCATGGGCATGTGTCTGTTCTCAACATGACTTTCATTTCCAATCAGACTCATAGTTCTGTGAGGTGATACTATAGAGAGAACCAATTCGATTTTCTTACTTCTTCCACTTCAGTTGAGATTTGGTCTCTCTCCTTGGAGAGGATCAAACTGACTCATAGAAAACATTTACTAGAAACCAAAATAAACCTGCTATTGTTTAGACTTACTTAAAAAAAAAATGTTTGCGTGTCTGTATGTATATGATTCTTTCTATATCTATTTATGTAGCTATTTATTTACTTAAATATTTATTTTTCTACCCTGTCCATAGCAAAGTACACATCTTATTTACTTTGGCCTGATCAATATGGGAAAGGATCTCTGTAAATATCCGGATAATATAATGGCCCTGTCTCTTAACTATTTAGTCCTATGATATGTAAGAAAACTAAAATTCTGTGTTCATATTACATGTGTTTTTCCATTTGTAATCACACTCCCATGTGATTATCACCAAAGAAACACCAAGTGAAAATCTTACATTTCTTTCAGGTCCAAGGAAGATGACATGATAAACAGCCAAGTTGTCTTTCAGCTACCTCTAATTATAGGGCAAGGATTATGTTTATGAAACATTAGAATTTTTCCAGGTTTCCTAGATTTTCCTCATTCATTGGCTATCCTGTTTTTGTTTTTGGTGATTCTTCCTTCCCTCAAACTCACAATTTTGAACTTCCCCAGGTCCTTATTCAGGGTCCTTCTCTTCTGGATATACACTTTCTCTGGGAGATCTCATCCATTTTTGTGGTTTTAAATACCATCTTAAAAAGATGACACCAGTCCTTGGGGCACCTGGGTGGCTCAGTGGGTTAAGCTTCTGCCTTTGGCTCAGGTCATGATCTCAGGGTTCTGGGATTGAGCCCCACATCGGGCTCTCTGCTCAGCGGGGAACCTGCTTTCCCCTTTTCTGTCTCTCTGCCTACTTGTGATCTCTCTCTGTCAAATAAATAAATAAAATATAAAAAAAAAAAAAAAAAGATGACACCAGTCCCTACTGTGCTTGGAATTCTAGACTGATATAGCCAAGGGGTTACTTGACATTACACTTAATATCAAATAGGCGTCTCAAACTAACACAGCCCACACCTCACTCATCTTCCTCATTTCAGGAAATACCATAGTATAGCTCTCTCCCAAATTACTTTAAGCCAAAAATGAACTATTTTTGATTCCTATATTCCTTTTAATCACAGATCCAATCCTTTAGACACAGTGTCCTTATTGGTGGTCTTGCTTTGACACTGGAAGCGCTATAATCTTTCCCCCATGTTGAACCAGAGCAATCATGTCATAATTTTTTTAATTCCTTAATCCCTGCTGATCATAATTAGAATAATTAAAATAAAACCCACTCCTTACCCTACTTTACCAGGCGTACCTAGACCCTGCCTGAATTTCATGCTGCATTCCCTCTTGCATACCACACTTCCAACTTACTAAACTTATTTTTACCAATTTCTGTCTTAGAGGCATCATACTGGAATTCTCTTCTTCTTGATATTTATGCTCTTTTCTTGATATTCAGAACTAAGCTTAAATGCCAGTTTTTAGAGTGCTCTTCCTGACCATCCAATCTAAAGTAATACAATCTTTAACATTATCATCTAATTTAAAAAAAAATTCCAGTGTAGTTAACATACAGTGTTAAATTAGTTTCAGGTGTACAATATAATGATTCAACAATTCTATACATTACTCAGTGCTCATCTTGACAAGAACACTCTTAATCCCCTTCACCTATTTCACCCATCCCCCCATCCGGCTCTCCTCACATAGCCATCAGTTCTCTATAATTGAGTCTGGTTTTTGTTTTGGTTTATCTCTTTTTTTGTTTTGTTTTGTTTCTTAAATTCTGCATATGAGAGAAAACATGGTATTTATCTTTCTCTGACTTATTTCATTTAGCGTAATTCTCTCTAGCTCCATCCATGTCAATATAAATGGCAAGATTTCCTTTTTTTGATGGATAATATTTCCATATATATAATATATATGTACATATATATAATCACATCATCTTTATCCTTTCATGAATTGATGGACAGTTGGGCTACTTCCATAATTTCGTATTATAGATACTTATGGTTTGTCTCCCTCCCCAGTCCCATCTTGTTTCATTTTTTCCCTCCCTACCCTCCACGGCCTCCTGCCATGCCTCTCAAATTCCTGATATCAGAGAGCATATGATAATTGTCTTTCTCTGATTGACATATTACACTTAGCATAATACTCTCTAGTTCCATCCATGCCATTGCAAATGGCAAGATTTCAGGCGTTTTTTGATGGCTGCATAGTATTCCATTATATATATATACCACTCTTCTTTATCCATTCATCTGTTGATGGACATCTAGGTTCTCTCCATAGTTTGGCTATTATGGACATTGTTGCTATAAACATTGGGGTGCATTTGCCCCTTTGGATCACTACATTTGTATCTTTAGGGTAAATAACCAGTAGTGTGAATTCTGAGTTGTAGGGTAGCTCTATTTTCAGCTTTTTGAGGAAACTGCATGCTGTACTTTATAGTTTTCTGAGTAAAGACTCTTTGCTTCTTTGGTTAGGGTTATTCCTAGGTATCTTATGGTTTTGGGTGCCATTGTAAATGGGATCGACTTCTTGATTTCTCTTTTTTTCTGTCTTGCTGTTGTATAGAAATGCAACTGATTTCTGTGCATTGATTTTATATCCTGACACTTTTTTTTTAAAGATTTTATTTATTTATTTGACAGACAGAGATCACAAGTAGGCAAAGAGGCAGGCAGAGAGAAAGGAGGAAGCAGGCTCCCTGCTGAGCAGAGAACCCGATGCGGGGCTCGATCCCAGGACCCTGGAATCATGACCTGAGCCGAAAGCAGAGGCTTTAACCCACTGAGCCACCCAGGCGCCCCTATATCCTGACACTTTACTGAATTCCTGTATGAGTTCTAGTAGTTTTGGAGTGGAGTCTGGATTTTCAACATGAAGTATCATACCACCTGTAAAGAGGGAGAGTTTGAAATCTTCTTTGCTGATTTATATGCCTCTTATTTCTTGTTGTTGTCTGATTTCTGGGGCTAGGACTTCTAGTATTCTGTTGAATAGCAGTAGTGATAGTGGACATTCCTGCTGTGTTCCTGACCTTAGGGGAAAAGCTTTCAGTTTTTCCCTATTGAGAATGATATTTGCTGTGGGTTTTTCATAGATGGATTTGAAGATATTGAAGTATATACCCTCTATCCCTACACTGTGAAGAGGTTTGATCAAGAAAGGATGAGGTACTTTGTCAAATGCTTTTTCAGCAACTATTGAGAGTATCATATGGTTCTGGTTCTTTCTTTTATTAATGTATTGTGTCACATTGATTGATTTGTTGATGTTGAACCAACCTGCAGCCCAGGAATAAATCCCACTTGTTTGTGGTGAATAATCCTTTTAATGTACTGTTGGATCCTGCTGGCTAGTATTTTGGTGAGAATTTTTGCATCTGTGTTCATCAAGGATATTGGTCTCTAATTCTCCTTTTTGATGTGCTCTTTGGTTTTGGGATCAAGGAAACACTGGCCTTGAAATGAGTTTGGAAGTTTTCCTTTCATTTCTATTTTTGGGGACAGTTTCAGGAGAATAGTTATTAATTCTTCTTTGAATGTTTGGTAGAATTCCCCCTCAAAGCCATCTGGCCCTGGGCTCTTGTTTGTTGGGAAATTTTTGATGACTTCTTCTATCTCCTTACTGTTTATGAGTCTGTTCAGGTTTTCTGTTTCTTCCTGGTTCAGTTGTGGTAGTTTATATGTCTCTAGGAATGCATCCATTTTGTTTTTTCAGATTGTCAAATTTGCTGGCGTATAGTTGCTTATAATATGTTCTTATAATTGTTTGTATTTCTTTGGTGTTGGTTGTGCTCTCTCCTCTTTCATTCATGATTTTATTAATTTGAATTCTTTCTCTTTTCTTTTGGATAAGTCTGGCCAGGGGTTTATCAATCTTATTAATTCTTTCAAAGAACCAGCTCCGAGTTTTGTTGATTTGTTCTACTGTTCTTTTGGTATCTATTTAATTGATTTCTGATCTGATCTTTATGATTTCTTTCTCCTGCTGGATTTAGGCTTTCTTTGCTGTTCTTTCTTCAACTCCTTTAGGTGTAGGGTTAGGTTGTATACTTGAGACCTTTCTTGTTTCTTGAGAAAGGTTTGTATCACTGTATACTTTCCTCTCAGAACCGCCTTTGCTACCGCCCACAGATTTTGAACAGTTATGTTTTCATTATCATTTGTTTCCATGAATTTTTTAAAATTATTTTTTAATTTCCTGGTTGACCCATTAATTCTTTAGTAGGATGCTCCTTAGCCTCCATGTATTTTGAGTTCTTTCCAACCTTCCTCCTGTGATTGAGTTCTAGCTTCAGAGCATTGTGGTCTGAAAATATGCAGGGAATGATCCCAATCTTTTGATACCAGTTGAGACCTGATTTGTGACCCAGGATGTGATCTATTCTGGAGAATGTTCCAAATGCACTAGAGAAGAATGTTCATTCTGTTGCTTTGGGATGGAATGTTCTGAATATATCTGTGATGTCCACCTGGTCCAGTGTGTCATTTAAGGCCTTTATTTCCTTGTTGATCTTTTGCTTGGATGGTCTGTCCATTTCATTGAGGGCCGTGTTAAAGTCCCCTACTATTATTGTATTATTGACAATGTGTTTCTTTGATTTTGTTATTAATTGGTTTAAATTAGTTGGCTGCTCCCATGTTAGGGGCATAGATATTTAAAATTGTTAGATCTTCCTGTTGGACAGACCCTTTGAGTATGATATAGTGTCCTTCCTCATCTCTTATTATAGTCTTTGGCTTAAAATCTAATTTATCTGATATAAGTATTGCCACCCCAGCTTTCATTTGATGTGCATTAGCATGGTAAATTGTTTTCCACCCACTCACTTTAAATCTGGAGGTGTCTTTGAGTCTAAAATGAGTTTCTTGGGGTGCCTGAGTGACTCAGTGGGTTAAAGTCTCTGCCTTAAGCTCAAATCATGGTCCCAGGGTCTTGGGGTTGAGCCCTGCATCAGGCTTTCTGCTCAGCAGGGAGCCTGCTTCCCCCCACCTCTCTCTCTGCCTACATCTCAGCCTACTTGCAACCTCTGTCTATCAAATACATAAATAAAATCTTTTAAAAAATGAGTTTCTTACAGACAGCTTATTTTTTTTAACTAATTAATTTATTTTAATAAACATATAATGTATTTTTATCCCCAAGGGTACAGGTCTGTGAATCGCCAGGTTTACACCTTTCACAGCACTCATCATAGCCCATACCCTCCCCAATGTCCATATCCCCACCACCCTCTCCCATCCCCCCTGACCCCAGCAACCCTCAGTCTGTTTTTTGAGATTGAGTCTTTTATGGTTTGTCTCCCTCCTGATCCCATCTTCTTTCATTTTTTCTTTTCCTACCTCCCCCCAACCCCTCCACATTGCATCTCCACTTCCTCATATCAAACAGATCATATGATAGTTGACAGACAGCTTATTGATGGGTCTTGTTTTTATCCATTCTGATACCTGTGTCTTTTGATTAGGTCATTTAGCCATTCTATTTAGGGTAAAAATTGAAAGGCATGAATTTACTGCCATTGTATTGCTTGTAAGGTGACTATGATTGTATACCATCTCTGTTCCTTTTTGGTCTGATACTTTTAGGCTCTCTATTTGTTTAGAGGAGTACTTTCAATGTTTCCTGTAGGGCTGGTTTGATGTTTGCAAATTCTTTTAATTTTTGTTTGTCCTGGAAGCTTTTTATCTCTCCTATTTTCAATGATAGCCTAGCTGGATATAGTATTCTTGGCTGCATATTTTTCTTGTTTAGTGCTCTGAATATATCAGGGCAGTCCTTTCTGGCCTGACAGGTCTCTGTGGATAAGTCTGCTGTCAGTCTAATATTTCTACCATTGTATGTTACAGACCTCTTGTCCTGAGCTGCTTTCAGGATTTTCTCTTTGTCACTGAGACTTGTAAGTTTTACTATTAGATGATGGGGTGTGGACTTATTTTTATTGATTTTTTAAGGGGTTCTCTGTGCCTACTGGATTTTGATGCTTGTTCCTTTTGCCATGTGAGGGAAATTCTTTATTATAATTTGCTCCAATATACCTTCTGCCTCTCTTTCTTCTTCTGGGATCTCAATTATTCTAATATTGTTTCATCTTATGGTATCATTTATCTCTTGAGTTCTCCCCTCATGGTCTAGTAGTTGCTTATCTCTCTTTTCCTCAGCTTCTTTATTCTCCATCATTTGGTCTTCTATATCACTAATTCTCTCTTCTGCATCATTTATCCTAGCAGTAAGAGCCTCCATTTTTTAATGCACCTCATTAATAGCTTCTTTGATTTCAACTTGGTTAGATTTTAGTTCTTTTATTTATCCAGAAAGGGATTCTCTAGTATCTTCCATGCTTTTTTCAAGCCCATCTAGCACCTTGATAATTGTCATTTTTGACTCTAGTTCTGACATCTTACTAATGTCCATATTGATTAGGTTCCTAGCTGTTGGTACTGCCTCGTCTTCCGTTTTTTTGAGGTGAGTTTTTCTGCCTTGTCATTTTATCCAGATAAGAATAGATGATGAGAGAACAAAATACTAAAAGGGTAGCAATGACTCCAGAAAAATATACACTAGCCAAATTGGAAGAGGCCCAAAACTGGTGGGAGAAGAAAGGGGGAAAAAAAGAAATATATATATATATATATATATATATATATATACACACACACACACACACACATACATACACACACACCCACACACATATGTATATGTATATGTATATGTATATGTATATGTATATATATATGTATAGATAGATAGACATCTAATTAGACTGGTGAATAGAACAGAGCCACACACTCGATTTGATGTATATTTGTTCTGTTAGAAGAAACTGCCTCCCCCAATTTTTTTTTAAAGATTTTATTTATTTATTTGACAGACAGAGATCACAAATAGGCAGAGAGGCAGGCAGAGAGAGGAAAGGAAGCAGGCTCTCTGCGAGCAGAGAGCCGATGTGGGGCTCGATCCCAGGACCCTGGGATCATGACCTGAGCCAGAGGCAGAGGCTTTAACACACTGAGCCACCCAGGCACCCCTGCCTCCCAAAGTTTTAAAGAAAGAAAAACTTATATAGTTATACAAAAATAAGGGTCAACACTATGAAGGGATAGGATATGACTGTAAAGATGAAAATTTTAAAAAAGATTCTAAAAAAGGAATTGATTAGGAGATGTTTGATAAAAGAAAAAAAGAAATGAAAGAGTAATCTGACTGGAAACTAGAACAAAGCCTTGCACTAGATTTAGGGTATATTTTGATCTGTTAGAAGAAACTGTATCCCAAAATATTAAAGAAAAAAAAAACCTATACATATACAAAAAATAAGGTTAAATACAATGAAGGGATAGAATATGATTATAATGATAAAAATTAAAAGGATTTTAAAAAGGTATTGATACGATAAAATAGTTAAAAAAACATAAAATAGGAAAGAGGAAGAATTTTTATAAAATAGAATAAGAAAAAAATAAAATTAAAAAAATTTAACTTTGAAATACTAAAGAATCATGGTGAAAAAAGCCATGAATTCCATGTGCTGTATGCTTGTAGTTCTGAAGTTTTGCAGTTCTCATTGGTCTGTGAACTTGGTCTTGGATGGATGTTCTTCTTGATCTTCTGGGGGAGAGGCCCGTTGCAGTGATTCTCAAATGTTTTTGCCTGAGGCAGAATTGCACTGCTCTTGCCAGGGGCCAGGCTAAGTAATCTGCTTGGGTTTGCTCTCAGTAGCTTTTGTTCCCTGAATGCTTTCCCTATAGCTTTGGAGGACAGGAATGATGATGGTGGCCTCCCAATTTCTGGCCCCATAGGACCTAAGAGCTTGGGGCCCCACTCCTCAGTGCACCCTCAGAGAAAAGCAGTCAATCCCTCCCCTCTCCCTGGTCTCCATCTGCACTCTGTGCTTACCCAGCCTGTGACTGAGCATTTCTATCTCTGGTGCACAGCCCTATTTGGAGTCTCCAAACCCAGCAGATTCCTGCAGCACACTTCTGCGCCACTCCCCCTGGGGAAGGAAGGTGAGTCTCCCCAGATCTGTCACTTGTGGGGTCCCTGCTCAAAGAGCAGTGGCCCAGCTGTGCTTCAGATCATGGTTTAAGATAATCCCAAACTGAAAGCCTCATCCTTGGCTCTGTCACTGCAGCCAGCTTCCCTGTTCTGATACCTGAGAGACCTGCCACTCTCAGACATCCCTGTTCTTTTTGTGACCCTGTGTGTCCTGAGACCATGCTGTCTCTGTGAGTGCTCCACCCCCCACTGAGCTTGGAGCGAGATCCCTCAGTGGACCAGATTTCTAAAGTTCTCCCCTCTCTCTGCAGTCTATCTTCCCATATGTTGCCTTGGATTCACTTCTTCACACATTCTACCTTTCAGAAAGTGGTGGCTTCTCTGTTCTTAGAATTGCTGCTCTTCTTCTCTTTGATGTCCTATTGAGTTTGTAAGTGTTCAAAATGGCTTGATAATGATCTAGCTGAACTCCTGGAACCCCATGGTATTTAGGTCTTCCACTCTTCCACCAT
Organism: Martes martes; assembly: GCF_963455335.1. Classification (NCBI taxonomy): domain Eukaryota; kingdom Metazoa; phylum Chordata; class Mammalia; order Carnivora; family Mustelidae; genus Martes; species Martes martes. Next base: position 25,024,264 of record NC_137888.1, on the reverse strand, counting down.
CTAGCTCCTCCCCTCCCTCTATCTATTTTTCTATCTATATTAAATAAATAAATGTTTATGTTAACTCACATGAATTATAGCTCTTAAAGAAAAATTATCATCTTAAATTTTCTAAGAATAATTACTTTGTTTTAATCTACACTCCTGAAGAATTTCATTTTTATGATGCATACAGTAACTATGGAGTTCTAAATGCCTAAACTATTTCATTTGAAATGATCCCTGTTTTACATTTTTTATTGATTGTTTTATAAAAAACTCCAAACAGAATAATATATGTAAGATTAGATGCACTTGAAATTACCAATGGACAAACATTTAAAAAAAATCTTTTAATATATTTTATTATACACTTTCCTACAGACACTGGACAAGGTCCATACACTGCATTAAAATTCTTATAAAATATGGCTTTTCTTCTGAAGGAAGATAATTAACTTGAGCAGTTTATACAGAAAGTTAACATATTGTTGTGCCATTTCTGGAAGAAATCCTTTGAGCTTGAATGGCTAATTAAAAGTCTGTGCCAAAGTTTAGCAACTCAGTAACTATCAAAAAACCCAGCAACATAGTTCTGCTTTTTTTTTTTTTTTAATTTTAACAAGTGGATGTAGAAGTAACTGTTGAAAATAGCCTTACCTAAGAACGAAGGTAGTTTACCAAAGAGGTGATACATATAGATTAGAAATAAAACACTATTAAAGTGAATGTTTGGATGTTTATGAAATGCATTCATCAAGTAAATGCACATTTCCTGTCATCTCTAACAGTGATGTTTCCATTAGAGGCTTATTCGTGCACCACATTTAAGGTGTCTGTCAATTTAAAGTGGTTTCATTAATCTCTGCATATTTAATCATTTGATATAAAGCAAGGTTTTCTCTCCCGTACTTCATGTTTACTTAATCATCAATTTATGTATGTACAAGTTTACACAATTCGATTTGGATGGTTATTTTGGCTTCTGAGTGGGATAATTGAGATAAGCAATTGGCTTTTCATGTTGGATATTTAGGGCTTGAAACCTGTGACATCTTCCAGAGCAACACGGTAGGAACCCAAAGGCTTTCATGTGTAAGACTGCTTTGGGGGTTTGTCACAGGCAGGGTGGACTTGCACAAAAGGGTCAATTAGAGATCTCTATTAGGAGCTGTTTCAAGTGTTCCCTACATTCAGGCACCCACCCTCATTGGAGTTGGTGGTATAAAGCTGAAATTTAAGGCCCAATATTCTGTGCTGCCTTGGAATTTGGTGAAATCAGGAGGGCTCCTCCAACATAACTGCAAATACCCACCTACTCTACTCCCATTGGATAAGATCCCCAAGCCATACAACTTTCTTTATTAAGGGGACCGGGTGAAGTTCCTTCTTATCCCTGAGTACTGGGTTTCAGTTCCCTAATGACTGGTGGAATTATTCAAACAAACTAAGAACTAAACTTTTATCCCATTAAAAAGGGGCTGGGTGATTTGTTCTCTTGTTACTATGAAGTCCATGCCACGCCCCTACTTGTTCGCTCTGTTCCCAAGTGTAATGCTGTATGACCTTCGAAGGCATGAAATGTCCTCCTCCCTCTGTAAGTATATGTGACTAATAACCAGTTCTCATCTCATCTGTTCAGGGTCAGATGTCATGTGTTTGGCCATCCCCATTGCCCTAAGGCAGAAATTCTTTTCCCATAAAGAGTGTTAGCAGGAGGTGATCAGAACAGGTGATGCTCCCTTGCTCCCCACCCCATTTACTCTCTGGCCTTTCTCCAATATGCTACAACCCAACATCCTTGGATGCCTTGCTATGTCACTGCTAACCTTGAATTGGAAATAACCCCCCTCTTGTATGTATCCTGTAAGGGTCAAACAAGGCATCCAGCTGATTTTTTAAAAATATTAAATTTTTTTAATTGACTATAATAGACACACAACATTACATTCGTTTCAGATATACAACATATTCTACAGCCATACCACCTTGAATGTGCCCGATCTCATCAGATGTACAACATAGTGATTGGACAACTCTACATGCTATGCTTGCAGAAGTGTAGCTAATGTCTGTCAGCATACAGTGCTATTATAATACCATTGACAATATTCTTTATGATATACCTTTCATCTCCAAGAATAATAAGAATTTTAATGCTGAGAATCAAGAGGGCTGTCAATGGAAAGCTGATGTACCTGAGAGCATCATAGGAAGAAATGGCCTGCTTTGCATCTACCCACACCCTTTGAGGATGTTTTGGATATTTGCTGATCAAACTGGTAAGGAGAGGCAGAAAGGAGAAAGCAAATAATGTCCTGAATAAAGGACAATGGCTAAACTTTTCCAAGCACTTCCACGTACCATGATCTAAGACTTCTGCATGTATGTTTTCATTTAATTCTTACAGTAGTTCTACAAAGGAGGTCCAGTTGCCAAAGATTAAAAACAAAGAAACAAACATATAAAACTCTAAGGCATAGAGAGTTGAATAAGTTGGCCAGAAGCAGAAAGTGGTAGAGGTAAGATTAGAGCCTATCTGTCTGCATCCAGATCTTGGATCTTGAAAAGGACCTTGTCCTTCAGTGAATATTCATGTATATGCACACATGGTAAATCACAAAAATCGAGAATGGCACAGCGATTTTCAGCTCTACACTTACACATGATGCAGTCTTGAGCCAAGTGCCTGATCTCTTATTTCCTCTTTAACAATAAAAACCAGTGAACAAAAAACACCTTAGGGGGTTTTTAAGGACTTACTGACATAATTGAAATTAAAGCACGTGGAGTGTTTTAGTTGTTAAATTCATGTTTATTCCTAACCTCCTTTTTCTTCACTTAATCATACATCCAGCAAATAAATTCTGAGTTCCCAATATGTGTTAGCTACTTGTTCTGGGTACTTAGAATACAAGGGCAAAACAAAACAAACAAACAAACAAACAAAACAAAAACAAAGTACCCTGCCCTCATCGACTTCATACTCTATGCACTAGATAAATTCCAAAAGAATCAGAGTCAAATATAAAATATAAAACCATGCAATGACTAGAAGAAAACATAAGTTGAGTACCTTTGTCATCTAAACATGGGGAGAACTTTTCTTACGATGACTTAATATTTATTTATGCATCTGATGATTTTTTTAAAAATGTTTTTATGCATGGAAAAGATTATCAAATACAAAGTAAAGGAACAAATAACAGTATTGGAAAAGAAATTGCAACATATGTAAAGAACTTTTTTTTTTAAAGAAGAAAAAGACCAGTAGCTTCATTAAAAATCAAATTAGAAAAAAATATAAGTATAATGCTAAGTGAAATAAGTCAGTCTGAGAAAGACAAATACCCTATGATCTCACTCATATGTGGAATTTAAGATACAAAACAAATGATCAAAGGAAAAGAGAGAAAGAGACAGATAGACAGATCAAGAAACGGAATCTTAACCATAGAGAACAAACAAATGGTTACCAAGGGGAAGGTGGGGAGATGGGTGAAATAGATGATGGGGATTAAAGAGTACACATACCATGATGAAAAAAATGTTGACAAAAAATTAATTAGAGATTAGGACAGATAAGTCATAGAAGAAAAATGCAAATAGCTTTCAATCTAATAAAAATATATTCAACTTTTCTGAAAATAAGAGAATTGGAAATTAAAACTAAGACACCATTTGTCAATGATTAGTTTAGCAAATTCCAAATGTTTGACAATATACTCTGTTGGTGTGGCAGTGGGGGAAAAGATACTCTTGTATATTTACAAGATGCAAACCGGTACAATCCCTGTGTGGTGGGAGTGGCAATATTTAGTAGAACTACATATGTGTTGTTGGATAATATCATCAAAAAGACATGATGGCTGATTGGCCCATGGGTTGGACCTGGGTACTTGGAGACAACCTCTCTCTCCTCTGTCCTTGGAATGTGGCTTCTGCTCGCCTTTCCTACTCCTAGACATTGCTCCAAGGTCAAAGCCTTGAGATAGTGATGTGTTGAGAGCACCTCCATGATCCAGTTAGGGCTTCTTTATAAACTTTTAAGATTTGGGGTGGGATGAAGGGATCCATCTATCATGATGCTGCCCAAGACAGCCTTGTATGTAAGTTCCCTTTGCTTATTAAACCTACCACCCAAGAGCCTGGAGTTGCAGGCCTTTCTCTTTGGTCTCTTCCCGCTCTCCACATATGGGGGTCAGTTGCAGATTACATTTGGGAAGTTCCTAAGAGGGTTGCAAACCAACCTATGTTAACCCTTTGACCTTGCAATCCTATTTCTAGGAATCTATTCCAGTAATATGCTGATGTTTTGTTGGTTTCATTGAGATGTAGAGTTTTCATCATTGCAAAAAAATTTAAAGCCTCCCCTCTAAGATTAGGAACAAGACAGAAGTGTCTACTTTCACCATTTTTTTCAACATCATAGTGGCAGTCCTAGTTAGAGCAATCAAGTAAGACAAAGAAATAAGACATCTAAATTAGAAAAGAAGTAAAATCATCATTATTTGCAGATGATATAATCTCATATATTGAAATCCTAAAAACTCAACTATAAATTTATTGATGGGAGAAACTAAATACAGATCAAGGTCAATAAAGTCAAGTAAAAACCTTATGGTTTGGAGGTACCTGGCTGGCTCAGTTGGAAGGGGATATGACTCTTGATCTCTAGGGGTGGGAGCAATTAAGATCTAGTTTCTTAGCAAGTTTAATCTATAATAAGATTTTGTTGTCTGTAATCACTATATTACATATTATATCTCCAGGACTTATTTATGTACTAGCTTCAAGTATGTACCCTTAAACAACATCTCTCCCATTTCATGACCCTCTCATGCTAGCCTTTGGTAACCACCATTTTGCCCTCTGATTCTTGAGTTTTTAATTTTTGTTTTTGTTTTCTTTAATTCCACATATAAGGGATAGCATACAGTATTTGTCTTTCTCTACATGACCATGTCACTTAGCATAATGTCCTCAAGTTTTACCCATATTGTCCCAAGTTTTTATTTTTTCTCATGGCTGAATAGTATTCCATTGTACATATGTATGTATTATCTATCATCTCTCTTTCTTTCTCTCTATCTACATCACACTTTCTTTACCCATTCATTGGCTGAGAGCTGCTCATGTTGTTTTCATATCTTGGCTCTTGTAAATGATGCTGCAATGAACATGGGGGTGCATATGTCTTTTGAAGTTATTGTTTTCATGTGTTGTTTGGTTTTATTTTTGATAAATACTCAGAAGTAGAATCTTTGGATCATAGGGCAGCTTGAGATTTAATTTTTTGAGAAACCTGCTTACTGTTTTCCATGGTGAGTGAATCAATCTACGTTCCCACCAGTAGTGCACAAGGGTTCCCTTTTCTACACATCCCTGCCAACACTTGTTATTTCTTGTCTTTTTGCTGATAGCCATTCTAACAGGTGTGAGATTATATCTCATTGTAGTTTTTACTTGCATTTCCCTGATAATTAGAAATGTTCAGCACCATTTCATGTATCATTTGGATGTTTTCTTTGGAAAAGTATCTATTTAGTTTCTCTGCCCATTTTTTAATTGGATTTTTTTGTGGTTGTTGTTACTGAATTACATGAGTTCTTTATAAATTTTGGATATTAACCCCTTATCTTAGACATGTTTTGCAAATATTCTCTCCCCTTCCATAAGTTGCCTTTTTATTTTATTAATTGTTTCTTTTTGTAGTGTATAAGCTTTTAAGTCTGATGTAGTCACCACTGGTGATTTTTTCTTTTGTTGTTTGTGCTTTTGGAGTCATATAAAAAAAATCATTGCCAAATCCATTGTTAAGGAGCTTCTTCCTTATGATTTTTTAAAAAGTTTTTATTTAAATTCCAGTTGGTTAACATACAATGTTATATTAGTTTCAGGTGTACCTAGGATTACTTCTAGGAGTTTTACAGTATCAGGTCTTATGTTTAAGTCAACAAAAGTCTTATAGTTTTCACTGTACTAATTTTTCACTTCCTTGGTTAAAATTAGAGTATTTTATTATTTTTAATGATATGGTGAATGGGATAGTTTTTTAAAATTACTTTTTCAGATATTTTATTGTGTGTAGAAATTCAGCTGATTTTTGTGTATTGAATTTATATCCTGCAACTTCACTGTGTGCATTAATTATGTTCAATAAATTTTTAGTTGCGGCTTTAGGATTTCAATATATGAGATATCATCTGCAAATAATGACAATTTTACTTCTTCTTTTCTAATTCAGATGCCTTTTGTTTCTTTGTCTTATTTGATTGCTCCAGCTAGGGCTTCAGTATGGTGTTGAATAAAATGGTAAAAGTAAACCCTTTTGTCTTGTTCCTGAGCTTAGAGGGAAGGCTTTAAATTTTTCTCCATTGAGTATAATGTTAGTCATGGTTTGTCATATACAGCCTTTATTACACTGAGGTATGTTCCTTCTATACTTAATCTTTAGGTTTTTATCATGAAAGGATGTTGTATTTTGTCAAATGCTTTTTCTACATCTATTGAGGTAGTCATATGATTTTTGTCTTTCATTCAATAAATGTGGTGTATCTAGTACCTGGGGGCTCAGTTGGCTAAGTGACTGCTTTTGGCTCAGGTCATGATCCTGGAGTCCCATGATTGAGTCCTGCACCAGGTTCCCTGCTCAGCGGGAAGTCTGCTTCTCCCTTTGACCCTCCCCTATCTCATACTCTCTTTCTTTCTCAAATAAATAAATAAAATCTTTAAAAAAATAAAAATAAATAAATGTGGTGTATCACATTTATCCATTTGCATATGTGGAAACATATCTCTACATCCCAGAGATAAATCCCAGTTGGTCAAGGTGTATAATTATTTTAATGAGTTTTTGGATTAGGTTTGCTAATATTTCATTGAAATTGTATCTATGTTCATTAGAGATATTGTTTTCTAGGTTTCTTTTCATGTGGTGTCCCTATCTGGTTTTGGTATCAGGATGATACTGGCCTTATACAATGATTTTGCAGGTGTTCTCTCCTCTTTAATTTTTTGAAGGAGTATGAGAAGGATTGGTATTAAGCTTTTTTAAGTGTTTGGTAGAATTTGCCAATTAAGCATGTGGTTCTCTGGTTTCTGTATTGGAAGATTTTTTTATTTCATGCCCTTACTCTTTATTGGTGTATTCAGACTTTTGATATTTTCCTGGTCCAGTTTTGTTAGGTTGTATGATTCCTGGAACTTATCCATTTCTTGTAGGTTATCTAGTTTGTTGGCATATAATTAATTATAGCAGTTTCTTACAATCCTATATATTTCTGTAATGTATGTTATAATTTCCCCTCTTTCATTTCTGATTTTATTTATTTGAGTCTTTTCTCTTTGTTTCTTAGTCTGGCTAGAGATTTGGTTTATCATAATTCTGTTTGTTTGTTTATTTATTTATTTATTTATTTTGAAAAAGCAGGTTTTTTTTTTTTTCATTGATCATTCCTGTTGTTTTTCTGGTTTCTATTTCATTTATTTCTACTCTGATCTTTATTTTTTTCTTCCTTCTGCTAACTTTGTTCTTCTTTTTCTAGCTTCTTAAGTTGTAAAGTTATATCATTTATTTGTTATCTTTCTAAGTTTCTTGGTTTGTTTTTTGTTGTTGTTGTTTGTTTTGTTTTGTTTTGTTTTTTTTGTTAGGGTCCATGCCCATTGTGGAGCCCAATGCAGGGCTTGATCTGATGACCCTGAGATCAAGACATGAGCTGAGATTAAGAGTCAGACACTTAACTGACTGAGACACCTATGTGACCCTCTAATTTCTTAATATATGCATTTATTGCTATAAACTTACCTCTCAGAGCTGCTTTTGCAGCATCCCATAGTTTTGGTATGGTGTGTTTCCATTTTCCTTTGTTTCAAGATATTCTTTGATTTCTCTTTTGATATCTTCCCTGAACCATTTTTGTTCAGGAATATACTGTTTAATTTATACATGCTTATCGATTTTCCCAGATTTCCTCGTATTGATTTCTAGTTTCAAACATCATGGTCAGAAAATATATTTGGCATGATTTCAATCTTCTTAAACTTACTAAGACTTGTTTTGTGTCCTATCATATGATCTATCCTTGAAAATGTTCCATGTGCACTTCAGAAGAATGTATATTCTACTGCTATTAAGTAGAATGTTCTGTAGAAGTTTGTTAGGTCCATTTGATTTAATGTCTGATTCAGATCCATTGTTTCCTTGTTGATACTCTGTCTGGATGACCTATCCACTGTTGAAGATGAGATATTGAAGTCCATTACTACTGTTTTGTTGTCTGTTTCTCCCTTTGTATCTGGTAGTATTCAGGTATTCCAATGTTGAGTGCATATTTATTTAATTGGTTCTGTCTTCTCAATGAATTAATCCTTTTATCATTATATAATGACATTTCTTATCTCTTATTACTGTTTTTGCCTTAAAATCTATTTTGTCTGGTGGAAGTATAGCTGCCCCAGCAATATTTTGGTTTCTACTTGCATGGAAGTACTTTTTTCGATCCCTTCACTTTGAATTTATGTGCATTCTTAAGGCTCAGGGGGGGAGTCTTTTACAGGCAGCCTGTAATTGGGTCTTGTTTTTTGATCCATCAAACCACCCTGTGCCTTTTGATAGTTGAATTTAATCCACTTATGTTTAGAGTAATTACTGATATGTAAGGACTTAATAATGTCATCGTATTAATTTCTTTCTGGTTATTTTATATTTTCATTGTTTTGTTTTCCCTCTGTTTCTGCCTAGCTTTACACATTGGTTGTTATCCACAATTGCTGTGTTTTCTGTTTCTTTGCCTTTTGTGGATTTATTCTGGTTTTGGTTTGTGCTTACTATAGGGCTTATAGTAAATAACTTATAGATAAAACAGACCATTTTAAGCTGATGACATCTTATCTTCAATTGCCTATAAAAGCTGTACCCTTTTACTCCTTTTATGTTGTGTTTGCCTCCTTTTATGTTGTGTATTTGTTATCAATTTGTAGTACCTTTAGTTATTTTTACTGTTCTTTTACTTTAAACTTTATACTATAGTTGAGTGTTTAATGCACCATCCTAAGTATAGAGCTACAGTTTTTTAAAAGATTTTATTTATTTATTTATTTATTTATTTGAGAGAGAGAGTATGCTAGCAAGGAGGAGGGGCAGTGGGGGTGGGAGAAGGAGAAGGAGTCTTAAGGAGACTCTACACTGAGCACAAAGCCCTCCATGGGGCTTGATCTCATGACCCTAAGGTCTTGACCCATGCTGAAACCAAGAATTAGATGTTTAATCGACTGAGCCACCCAGGTGCCCCTAGAGTTACAGTTTTCTAATTATGACTGTGTATTTTTCACCTTTATGGATGTATTGTATACTTCTGTATATTTTCATGTTGCTGACTAGCATTTTTTTATTTTGGCTTGAAGAATGCCTTTCAACATTTGCTCCCTCAGCTTTTGTTTGTCTAAGAAAGCCTTGATTTTCCTTCAGGACTTACCTGGATAAAATATTCTTGGTTAGCAATTTTTATCTTTCAACACTTTGAATGTATAATTCTATTCTTTCCTGGCCTGCAAAGTTTTTGCTGAGAAATCCTACTGATAGCCCAATGAGGGCTCCTTTGTTGGTCATATTATTTTTAATCCTTGACTGCCTTTAAGGTCTTTTTTTATCATTGATTTCTGACAGTTTCATTTTAATGTGATTTGGAGATCTTTTTGTATTAAGAAAATAGGGTGACCTGTTGGCTTCATGGGCTTTTATGTACACATCTTCCCCAGGCTTGGCATATTTTCAGCCATTTTTTCTTTAAATAAACTCTCTGTTCTCTTCTCTCTCTCTCTTCTCCTTCTAGAACCTTGGTTATTCTCAGATTTGTGTTATTAATGGAATCTAATAATTCATACAGGCTTTCTTTGCTCTTTTTAAATTTCTGTTCTTTTGTCTCTTCTCTGTTCCTTCAAAATTCTTGCTCTCCAAGTCGTTTATTTTTTCTTCTATCTGGTCTGACCTGTTATCGATGCTCTCTATTGCATTCTTTATCTCCTTCTTCATCTCCTTCATTGAATCCTTCAACTCCAGAATTTCTGTTTCATTTCTTTTTATAATTTTAGTATATATATTTCCTGATTTCATTGTATTGCCTTCCTGAGATTTCTTGTAACTCACTAAGTTTTTGTCATTACTACCATTTTGAATTCTTTATCAGTTAGATCATATATTTCATCTCTTGAAACTTGGTTGCTAAAATAATTGTCATTTTTCATTTTGTGATGCCATATTTTCTCTGTTTTTCCTTGTAGTTGTGAATACATGCTTTCACATTTGAAGAAGCTGAATACCTCCTTAACTCTGTACTCATTGTCTTTAGTAGAAGGGGTGGTATTGCTATTATCTGAGTGTTTACTGTGTTTGTGAGGGTGAACCTATTCCACTCTCCTTGCTTTCATTTGTAGCCATGTTTTAAGCTTTTATGTCTTCTGTGTTTCTTACAATTCATCAGGCTAGTTATTGGAATCCTTTCCTTTTTTTTCCTGGAAGATGGTGTTCAAGTTTGTGGTTTCTTCCTTGCCTGCTGACTGCTCCCTATTTTTCTGAGTGCTACCTGCCTATTACAGCTCTCTTTGCAGATGTATTCAGGAGCACACCCAAGGAGAGTGGTGGGAGGTATGTGTTTAGCTCTTGGTGCATTGGGGGTGGCCAGGACCCACTAGAAGGATCCCTGGTGGTGGTAGTCCTAGAGGCTCCTAAGTGGGCTTTTTGGTGAGTACAATCTCTAATGCCATTTGAAATTCTTATTTGCCTCTTTTCTAATGTCCTCTGATCTCCCCTATTCATAGAGTTCTCATGCTACTACTTTTGGTGCTGGACAGAGAACTGGGTTTCTCTAGCAGCACCCCACCCAACTAGGATAGCTTCACACTCACTGCTTTCCTTTGCTTGTGGGAAGGGTTGCCTCTAGCAGATAATTGACCCTTTTCAGTATTTTGTTGGGGGAGGGATTGTACCAAAATTGTACCAAAAAAGTTTCTTTTATGGTATGCCCCCTCTGTGAGGCAATCATTTTCATTTTCTTTTTCTTTTTTTTTCTTTTCCTTCCTTCCTTCCTCCCTTCCATCTTTTCTTTCCTTCCTTCCTTCCTATTTATTTATTTATTTATTTATTTATTTTTATAGTGGTATGGAGTCAGTAAGATGAAATATTTAAAAAGCTGAAAAAAAACCCCAAAAAGCCTCTGTCAACTAAGAATTTTATATGAGACAAAATCATTCTTTAAAAGCAAAAGACATTCCTAGGTAAAACTGAGGGAATCATTGCTAGCACATCTGTCTTTATAGGAAGTGCTAAAAGGAGACCTTCAGACTGAAATGAAAGGTCACTATTACTGGAATCCATTAGAGAAATAAAGAACAGTCATAATGGTAATGGCATAGGTAAATATAAAAGCTACTATTATTGTATTTTTGGTTTGTTATGATTCCTCCTCCCCTATATATGATATAAAAGCAAGCAGAGAATCTCTTTCTCAGGGAGGTTCCAGTCCCTCTTTTTAAATATTGATCATCTGATTAACTCAGGACCAACTGTGATGATCTTACTTTTGATAATTAAATTAAATTAAATTAAATTAAATTCATCCTTGTGTAATGTAAAGTTATCAAAGGAAGGATATTTTATCATATTCAAAGGTCCTACACATACTCAAGGGCAAGGGCTATTGGGGGTCATCTTATAATTCTGTTTACCAAATGATGTTTGAAGATGCTAGGGAATGAGTCCATTTATAGATCTGATAAATAAAAAGGAAGAATTAAACATTATTCTACCTTTTAAATGAAATATTTCAAATATTTGATCAGGGAAAATTTCTCTTTATAGAAGTATTCCATCAAATAAAAGAAGGAAAGAATGATGGAAGAAATGATACTATTTGGTAACCTCTAATGAATTACTTGATCTAAGGACTGATCATGAAGCACTGTGAGCAAAAAGAGAGACAATGGACAGCATATGCTTCCTGAAGAAGAAAAAAATGCCACACATGAACTGGTCTTGCCAAAGAAACCGATTCTGATATTCATCAATCTTCTAGGTCTCACCACCAATATGTAGGAAATAAAGACAACAAAGGACCATGACATATGCCATCATAGGGAACATCAGCAAAAGCTGTTCTGTGAAGAACTCAGAGAAGTCAGCAAATACTTTGGAAGTTAAAAAGTAAATTGGAAGTTAAAAATAAATAAGAGTGGAAACTTATAAGAGATCTAAGAGATAAATCACGCAGTTACAATTAATTAACAAAGAAAATCTGAGCTCTGAGCATATGCATAAGGACTTCTGCATGATGCAGAGTAGAAGGTGGAAGAGTTTGTAAGTAACTATGATGGTAGGGCGAAGGCTTCTTGGAAAATTGGCCAGAATTAGCAGAACAACAGCTTAATAGTAAATTCTGTGACTGTCTACAGTCTGTGACTCCCCTGTGCTATCTGTACCCCCAGTAAAGAGCATGAAGGTCAGCAACTTGCCTCTTCTTAGCACCATCCTGATCCAACAAGCCAAGGACTTTGTTTTAAAAAGACTGATCACCTCAGTGTCTCAGTTGGTTAAGCATCTGACTCTTGATTTCTGCTCAGATCATGATCTCAGGGTCATGGGTTCCAGCCCCACATGGAGCCCAGCATTGGGCTCTGCTTAGAGTCTGCTTGAGACTCTTTCTCTCTCCTTCTGCCTCTTTGCCATACTTACTCTCTCTCTTTCTCTCTCTAAAATAATAATCTTCAAAAAATAAAAACGAAAAAATAAAAAGACCAATCGCTTTTCCTTATGATACTGTGAGGTTTTTGCTTTGCCACCACTCCATACTTGGCCTTTTTGTTCTGGGTGAAAATCTTCTAAGGGCCATTGTATTTTGCTGCATGAGTAAATCCTCAACACTACAATTAGTTGTCTCTGATTGTCTTTGCCATTCAATCTGAAGACCCCATCTCACAAAACCTAATGTCTTTGTGTTGGATCAAGTTTCCCCTGCTTTGCCTACTAGTAAGCATAGTTAATATTCACTGTGTTTCAGATTCTTATATTTCATTTTTAGTGATGATTCATATTTGGATCTTGATTCAAACAAATATATGTAAAAAAATCAGTGACACAATAAGTGAATTTGGCACATTATTTAAATAGTTGATTAGCATAAGGTATTACTACCAATTTTTTTTTAGGTGTGAGAATATTGTTGCAATTACATATTTTACAAAGAGTATCATATAGAAATACATGCTAAGATATTTACAGACAAAATGATATGTAGACTGAGATTTACTTCAAAATTAATCTAGGGTATATGTAGAATATGTGGGTATGAATATAAAAAGTTACCCATGACTTGATTTATTGAAGTCAGATAATAAGCACAAGGAGTACATTACACTATTCTGTTTATTTTGGCATGTGTTTAAAATTTCATATAATAAAAAAGTTTTTCATGGAGATTCCACCCTTTGTGGTCATATTCTTGTAGGCTTTAGCCAATAAACAATTAACATACTAACTATAATAGGATATTTACAATTTTAGGCAGGATAAATGCTACTGTAAAGGGGATAGGAGATAGGGAATGCAGTATTTAATAAGATCAATAATATGTGCACTTTGCATGTCAAAATTTACTGCCACATATCATTTATATATATGTGTTTAGGTGTATATATTATATACATACTCATAAAACTTTTTTAAAAAGATTTATTTATTTATTTGAGAGAGAGAGAGAGAGAGAATGCAATGGGGAGGGGCAGATGGAGAGGGAGAAAGAGAATCTTAAGCAGACTCTATGCTGAGAATGGAGCTGAACATGGGGCTTGATCTCACAACCCTGAGATCATGACCTGAACCAAAATCAAGAGTTGGACACTTAACTAACTGAGCCACCCAGGTGCCCCTGTAAAACTCTTTTGTAAAATTACTTTAATGTTGGCAATGCTATGGAATTAATTGTAGATTTATGAAACTATCTTTTTCTAGACTCTGAGACTTTCTAGACTACAAATCTCTGAGATTTGTAGTGGTATATATTCTTTATCTAAATAATTTAGGTTCCTTTTAGTAGTTTTATGTTGTTTACTTCTTCCATATGGTGCCAAGTTTGGCAACATGAGATATATGTTTTAAGATATTTGAAATATATCTAATAAAGGAATCTGTGTTATATCTTATTGGATTTTCTTCACTGTCAATTGCTATATATTCCATGGGAATAATTTTTTTAAAAGATTTTATTTATTTATTTGACACAGAGAGAGAGAGATCACAAATAAGCAGAGTGGCAGGCAGAGAGAGAGGGGGAAGCAGGGTCCCTTCTGAGCAGGGAGCCTGATGCAGGGCTCGATCCCAGGGCCCTGGGATCATGACTTGAGCCGAAGGTAGACACTTAACAACTGAGTCACCCAGGCACCCCTAGGAATAATTTTTATAAAAAGGAGTTTCCTTAATGGTAAAAATAAAAAAAAAAGAGATGGGTTTATTTTAATAAAATTCTACCATATGAAACATATTAAGAAAAATATTTTTTATCTTAACAAGATTAAATTTCTTATTAACACTCACCAAATACCTGACAAAGGACAGATTTTATTTTTTAGCCATGCATCATAACTTTGTGGAATTGCTTTTGGTTTATTGCTCTGTTGTTCCAATACCAAGTTGACATTTTCTATGACAAGCCTTATTAATTTGCAGGAATTATTCCTTTTGGCAGCATATATTCAGAATGCATTGTATTAGAAGGGGGTTGGGGGTTGTGATGGAGAAAAATGGAAGTGAATTGAATAATTTAATGTTTTAAAAAGGAAAATGCTATGTGACAGTAACCAGGAGAAATTCCATGAATTTGAATAATAGATGATGAAGGTTCTTGAGTTCTTCAGAATATTAGCATCTCTCTAATGGGGCTTGAGACTTAGAAGGCACCCTAACAGGTCATGTGACATTGCCTTACCTTCAACAAAGCCACAAATAAAGCAGCTTAAGCAGAAGTAGAAATCCATTAAAAATCCTCTGTGGAAGGACATTCATAAAATTCTCCCTATGGGTCACTTATGTTTGGGGAAATCAGATTTGGATAAGTTTCTGATAATAGAGAAATGTGTGTATGTGATGTTCCTGGAATGTGGTTGATGAATGCCTGGCAGTTGCAAAGCAAAAAATGTATACTTCATGTTGTATAATAAATCAACTCTAGTATTCTCTTGTGTATTCTCTCTCTCTCTCTTCCTCCTTCCCTTTGTCATTCCCTCTTTCTGCCTTTCTCTCTCTCCCTTCTCTCTCTCTCTCTGTCTCTCTCTCTCTCTCTCTCTGTGTCTCTCTCTGAATATGTGTGTGTAATCTGAATAGAACCAACATCTGTATGACAGAGTTCTTTTTAACCAAACATAGTTTGGAAAGCCAAGACTTTCTTTCTACACACAGATTTTCACTGTAGCAAGATGGAATAAACAGCAAATTGGTAGCTGTGTTTTTTTTTTTTTTTCTTTTCATGCTCAAGTGTATTGTCTGATTGTCTTACATATATATATATATTTTTAAATTTTTTTATTTTAATAAACATATAATGTATTTTTATCCCCAGGGGTACAGGTCTGTGAATCGCCAGGTTTACACATTTCACAGCACTCATAGCACATACCCTCCCGAATGTCCATTTCCCCACCACCCTCTCCTGTCCCCCCTCCCCGCAGCAACCCTGTCTGTTTTTTGAGATTGAGTCTTTTATGGTTTGTCTCCCTCCCAATCCCATCTTTTCATTTTTATTTTTCCTACCTCCCCCCAACCCCCCCCACCTTGCATCTCCACTTCCTCATATCAAAGAGATCATATGATAGTTGTCTTTCTCCGATTGACTTATTTCGCTAAGCATGATACCCTCTAGTTCCATCCACGTCATCGCAAATGGCAAGATTTCATGTCTTTTGATGGCTGCATAGTATTCCATTGTGTATATATACCACGTCTTCTTTATCCAGTCATCTGTTGATGGACATCTAGGCTCTTTCCACAGTTTGACTATTGTGGACATTGCTGCTATAAACATTTGGGTGCACGTGCCCCTTCGGAGCACCACGTTTGCATCTTTAGGATATATACCCAGGAGTGCAATTGCTGGGTCGTAGGGTAGCTCTATTTTCAGTTTTTTGAGGAACCTCCACACTGTTTTCCAGAGTGGTTGCACCAGCTTGCATTCCCACCAGCAGTGTAGGAGGGTTCCCCTCTCTCCGCATCCTCGCCAGCATCTGTCATTTCTTGACTTGTTAATTTTAGCCATTCTGACGGGTGTGAGGTGGTATCTCATTGTGGTTTTGATTTGTATTTTCCTGATGCCGAGTGATGTGGAGCATTTTTTCATGTGTCTGTTGGCCATCTGGATGTCTTCTTTGCAGAAATGTCTGTTCATGTCCTCTGCCCATTTCTTGACTGGATTATTTGTTCTTTGGGTATTAAGTTTGATAAGCTCTTTATAGATTTTGGATACTAGCCCTTTATCTGATATGTCGTTTGCAAATATCTTCTCCCATTCTGTCAGTTGTCTTTTGGTTTGGTTAACTGTTTCCTTTGCTGTGCAAAAGCTTTTGATCTTGATGAAATCCCAATAGTTCATTTTTGCCCTTGCTTCTGTTGCCTTTGGCGATGTTCCTAGGAAGAAGTTGCTGCGGTTGAGGTCAAAGAGGTTGCTGCCTGCATTGTCCTCAAGGATTTTGATAGATTCCTTTCTCACATTGAGGTCCTTCATCCATTTTGAGTCTATTTTCGTGTGTGGTGTAAGTAAATGGTCCAATTTCATTTTTCTGCATGTGGCTGTCCAATTTTCCCAGCACGATTTGTTGAAGAGGCTGTCTTTTTTCCATTGGATATTCTTTCCTGCTTTGTCGAAGATTAGTTGACCATAGAGTTGAGGGTCTATTTCTGGGCTCTCTATTCTGTTCCATTGGTCTATATGTCTGTTTTTGTGCCAGTACCATACTGTCTTGATCATGACAGCTTTGTAATAGAGCTTGAAGTCTGGAATTGTGATGCCACCAACCTTTGGCTTTCTTCTTCAATATTCTTTTGGCTATTCGAGGTCTTTTCTGGTTCCATATAAATTTTAGGATTATTTGTTCTATTTCTTAAAAAAAAATGGATGGGATTTTGATAGGGATTTTCACAATATTTGTTCTTCCAATCCATGAGCATGGAATGTTTTTCCATTTCTTTGTGTCTTCCTCAATTTCTTTCATGAGGACTTTATAGTTTTCTGAGTATAGATTCTTTGCTTCTTTGGTTAGATTTATTCCTAGGTATCTTATGGTTTTGGGTGCGATTGTGAATGGGACTGACTCCTCAATTCCTCTTTCTTCTGTCGTGTTGTTAGTGTAAAGAAATGCGACTGATTTCTGTGCATTGACTTTATATCCTGACACTTTACTGAATTCCTGTATAAGTTCTAGCAGTTTTGGAGTGGAGCCTTTTGGGTTTTCCACATATAGTGTCATATCATCTGCAAAGAGTGAGAGTTTGACTTCTTCTTTGCCAATTTGGATGCCTTTAATTTCTTTTTGTTGTCTGATTGCTGAGGCTAGGACTTCTAGTACTATGTTGAACAGTAGTGGTGATAACGGACATCCCTGACGTGTTCCTGACCTTAGCGGAAAAGCTTTCAGTTTTTCTCCATTGAGAATGATATTTGCAGTGGGTTTTTCAGAGATGGCTTTGATAATATTGAGGTATGTGCCTTCTATCCCTACACTTTGAAGAGTTTTAATCAGGAAGGGATGCTGCACTTTGTCAAACACTTTTTCAGCATCTATTGAGAGTATCATATGGCTCTTACTCTTTCTTTTATGAATGTATTGTATCACATTGATGGATTTGCGGATGTTGAACCAACCTTGCAGCCCTGGAATAAATCCCACTTGGTCGTGGTGAATAATCCTTTTAATGTACTGTTGGATCCTATTGGCCAGTATTTTGGTGAGA
Organism: Martes martes; assembly: GCF_963455335.1. NCBI lineage: Eukaryota > Metazoa > Chordata > Mammalia > Carnivora > Mustelidae > Martes > Martes martes. The sequence continues at coordinate 25,006,296 of NC_137888.1, read as the reverse complement.
ATTTTCACATCTGTGTTCATCAAAGATATAGGTCTGTAATTCTCTTTTTTGGTGGGATCCTTGTCTGGTTTTGGGATCAAGGTGATGCTGGCCTCATAGAATGAGTTTGGAAGTTTTCCTTCCATTTCTATTTTTTGGAACAGTTTCAGGAGAATAGGAATTAATTCTTCTTTAAATGTTTGGTAGAATTCCCCTGGGAAGCTGTCTGGTCCTGGACTTTGTTTGTTTGGAGATTTTTGATGACTGTTTCAATCTCCTTTCTGGTTATGGGTCTGTTCAGGTTATCTATTTCTTCCTGGTTCAGTTGTGGTAGTTTATATGTCTCTAGAAATGTATCCATTTCTTCCAGATTGTCAAATTTGTTGGTGTAGTGTTGCTCGTAGTATGTTCTTATAATTGTTTGTATTTCTTTGGTGTTGGTTGTGATCTCTCCTCTTTCATTCATGATTTTGTTTATTTGCGTCCTTTCTCTTTTCTTTTTGATAAGTCTGGCCAGGGGCTTATCAATCTTATTAATTCTTTCAAAGAACCAGCTCCTAGTTTTGTTGATTTGTTCTATTGTTTTTTTTACTTTCTATTTCATTGATTTCTGCTCTGATCTTTATGATTTCTCTTCTCCTGCTGGGTTTAGGCTTTCTTTGTTGTTCTCTCTTCAGCTCCTTTAGGTGTAGGGTTAGGTTGTGTATTTGAGACCTTTCTTGTTTCTTGAGAAAGGCTTGCACTGCTATATATTTTCCTCTCAGGACTGCCTTTGTTGTGTCCCACTTATTTTGAACCGTTGTGATTTCATTATCATTTGTTTCCATGAATTTTTTCAATTCTTCTTTAATTTCCTGGTTGACCCATTCATTTTTTAGAAGGATGCTGTTTAGTCTCCATGTATTTGCATTCTTTCCAAATTTCCTCTTGTGATTGAGTTGTAGCTTCAGAGCATTGTGGTCTGAAAATATGCAGGGAATGATCTCAATCTTTTGATACCGGTTGAGACCTGATTTATGACCCAGGATGTGGTCTATTCTGGAGAATGTTCCATGTGCACTAGAGAAGAATGTATATTCTGTTGCTTTGGGATGGAATGTTCTGAAAATATCTGTGATGTCCATCTGGTCCAGTGTGTCATTTAAGGCCTTTATTTCCTTGTTGATCTTTTGCTTGGATGATCTGTCCATTTCAGTGAGGGGAGTGTTAAAGTCCCCTGCTATTATTGTATTACTGTCAATGTATTTCTTTGATTTTGTTATTAATTGGTTTCTATAGTTGGCTGCTCCCTTGTTAGGTGCATAGATATTTAAGATTGTTAGGTCTTCTTGTTGGACAGACCTTTTGAGTATGATATAGTGTCCTTCCTCATCTCTTATTATAGTCTTTGACTTAAAATATAATTGATCTGATATAAGGATTGCCACCCCAGCTTTCTTCTTAAGTCCATTAGCATGGTACATTGTTTTCCACCCCCTCACTTTAAATCTGGAGGTGTCTTCAGGTCTAAAATGAGTTTCTTGTAGGTAGCAAATTGATGGGTTTTGTTTTTTTATCCATTCTGATACCCTGTGTCTTTTGATTGGGGCATTGAGCCCATTAACATTCAGGGTAACTATTGAGAGATATGAGTTTATTGCCATTGTATTGCCTGTAAGGTGACTGTTACTGTATATTGTCTCTGTTTCTTTCTGATCTACTACTTTTAGGGTCTCTGTTTGCTTAGAGGACCCCTTTCAATATTTCCTGTAGAGCTGGTTTGGTGTTTGCAAATTCTTTCAGCTTTTGTTTGTCCTGGAAGCTCTTTATCTCTCCTTCTATTTTCAATGATAGCTTAGCCGGATATAGTATTCTTGGCTGCATGTTTTTCTCGTTTAGTGCTCTGAATATATCATGCCAGTTCTTTCTGGCCTGCCAGGTATCTGTGGATAGCTCTGCTGCCAATCTAATGTTTTTACCCTTGTATGTTACAGACTTCTTTTCCCGGGCTGCTTTCAGGATTTTCTCTTTGTCGCTCAGACTTGTAAATTTTACTATCAGGTGACGAGGTGTGGACCTATTTTTATTGATTTTGAGGGGCATTCTTAGCATCTCCTGGATTTCGATGTTTGTTCCCTTTGCCATATTGGGGAAGTTCTCTCCAATAATTGTCTCCAATATACCTTCTGCTCCCCTCTCTCTCTCTTCTTCTTCTGGAATCCCAATTATTCTAATGTTGTGTCGTCTTATGGTGTTGCTTATCTCTCGAATTCTCTCCTCATGGTCCAGTATTTGTTTGTCTCTCTTTTGCTCAGCTTCTTTATTCTCTGTCATTTGGTCTTCTATGTCACTAATTCTTTCTTCTGCCTCATTCATCCTAGCAGTGAGAGCTTCCATTTTTGATTGCACCTCATTAATAGCTTTTTTGACTTCAACTTGGTTAGATTTTAGTTCTTTTATTTCTCCAGAAAGGGCTTTTATCTCTCCGGAGAGGGTTTCTCTAATATCTTCTATGCCTTTTTCGAGCCCGGCTAGAACTTTGAGAATTGTCATTCTGAACTCTAGATCTGTCATGTTACCAATGTCCATATTGATTAGGTCTCCAGCCTTCGGTACGGCCTCTTGTTCTTTTTTTTGAGGTGAGTTTTTCCGCCTTGTCATTCTGTCCAGGTAGGATTTGCTTTCTCCTGCTGTGGAATTCCGCTGTTCTTGGTGACTGAAGTTGGTTTTGGATGGGTTTCTTGTTGATCTTCTGAGGGAGGGGCCTGTTGTAGTGATTCTCAAGTGTCTTTGCTGCAGGTGGAATTGCACCACCCTTGCCAGGGGCCGGGCTAAGTAATCCGCTCGGGTTTGCTTTCAGGAGCTTTTGTTCCCTGAGCGCTTTCTGTAGAGTTCCAGAGGACGGGAATGAAGATGGCGGCCTCCCAATCTCTTGGCCCGGAGGGGCCGAGAGCTTGGGGTTCCGCTCCTCAGTGCGCTCTCAGAGCAAAGTGCCCAACCGCCCTGCCTCTCTGGCCTGCGGTCGCACCTTGAGGAAAGCAGTCAATTGCTGGAGCCAGAGAAAAGCACCGGGTCGCTTCCGTCTCCACAGCCTCCAGCCGCGCTCCGAGCCCACCCAGCCTGCGACCGGCACAAGGTAACCCCGGGCTTAGAGCTCGCTCCTCGGCTTTGTCACTGTAGCCGGCTTCTCCGCTCTAATACCTGCAAGCTCTGCGGCACTCAGACACCCCCAGTCCTTCTGTGACCCCGCGGGACCTGGGGTTATGCTGACCCCGCCTGGGTTTCCCCCCGGTTTAGCCTCTGGAGCGATGTTTCCCAGTGGAGCCGACTTTTAAAAGTCCCGATTTTGTGCTCCGTTGCTCCACCGCTTGCCGGGAGCCGGCCCCTCCCCCCGGGGTCTATCTTCCCGTCGCTTTGGAGTCACTTCTCCACAGGTCCTACCTTTCAGAAAGTGATTGATTTTCTGTTTCTAGAATTGTTGCTCTTCTTCTCTTCGATTTCCCGTTGGATTTGTAGGTGTTCACAATGGTTAGATAAGCTATCTAGCTGATCTCCTGCTACCCGATGTCTTCTCAGCCTGCTACTTCTCCGCCATCTTGACTCCTCTCGATAGCTGTGTTTTAATCTCTGTGTGAGTGGTGAGTGTGTGTTTGTATTTCCCCCCAGGCTTTTGTTTGTTTTTCGTGTGATCATGCCTATGATTGCTGGTGAATAATCCAGATACTCACATAAACTCTGTTCTCTTCAGTTGTCTTATTTGTAAAGGGGTAATAGTATCTTTGTCAGAGGGCTATTTAAAAGATTAAATTAGATTATTATAAATTTTTAATATCATGTCTGGCACATAAGAATGTTTAATAAATGTTAGTTATTATTTTTATTATTATTCCTAGTACTCACTGTTGTCCACAGAGGTGGCTGGTAAGACTGGTCCCATGTTCTCTTCACTTTTGTGCTTAATTAGAACAACTCTAACTAGTGAAATGGACTTTGTAACCACCTGAGGTATGTCTGCAGTGTAAATTGGATATAGGGTGGATTTGTGTGGATAAACAGCATTTTAGAAAATCAGTCTAGGACCTGAGGGGTGACGTAGGGTGACAAGAATCCCTTAATTCTTGGGGACTTACAGTCTACCCTCAAGTCAAAAATGAAATTATTAATTCATTCAACATTCAGTGGAGTGTAGCATGAAGAACCATAATGAGTTGGTCATAGTAACAGACACTAACAAATCTATTTGAAAAATTTATTCTTCAAATTATCTATAGGAGGCATAAGGTCATATTATAAAAAGATATATAATAGTATCCAAAACTTCAGGTTGGCAAGTGCTTTTTCCATTATTTGAGATAGATAGATATAGTTTGGTTCCCAAAGAATAGTATTCCTTATCCCAATTATTTACATACTTATTGAATACTTTCAAATATTGAAACACTTTGAAGAAAGGCTTTCTTGGTCTGCCATGTCTGTACTCCTGTTTATTTTGTTAACAAATCTGTCTTAGTCAACTTAAGCTGCCGTAATGAAATACCATAGACTGAATGGCTTACACAACATAAATAAACATATTCTCACAGTTCTGAAGGCTGAAATCTGAGATCAGTGTGCTAGCATGGTCAAGTTTTGGTGGATACTCTCGTTCTAGATTACATACACACCACCTTCAGAGCAGAACAATCCCTCTGGTGTCTCTTTTTATGAGAGCACCAATCTCATTACACTAGGGCCCTGTCTTCCTTGTCTAACTACCTCCCAAAGGCCTCATTTCTAAACACCAACACGTTGGAGGCTAGGGCTTCAATATATGAATTTTGAGGGGACACAGACATTCAGTCCATAAAAATATCTTAAATTAATGAAATATAAACATTTGTTTCATAGATAGGCAGTACCACAAATTATTAGAAACTGTCCAGTATAAACTGCTCTTATAACTTTGGTATACATTACCATTTATAACCCTTTTATTTAATGTAATAATAAATTAGAATATTGAAAGTGCTAATATATTGACTTTGGATAAATAGTTAAATTTTCACACAGGGAAAATTTAACTTTAGTAACAATTTCTCCAGTCACTTCCATCCTATAATTAAAATAGTCAGTGTTTGATATTATCATCTTTGTTTCAAAAATTATCTTAGATACTGTTTCTTTAATAATGACAAAAGTCCTAGTACTATAGTCCTAGTATTATAGTCCTAGTACTATAATAATGACAAAAAGTCCTAGTATTTTCATAATGACAAAAGTCCTAGTACTATAGGTCCTGCATCATTACTGGATTTCCTTCCTAGCAGTCTCTCGTTATCTTTTATATTGATGACAGAAAGAGCCTTGTGGGTGGTCTCTCTGTCTCCAGTCTGGTCCCATCTCTAACTTATCACCAACACAGCAGGTCAATCTCCTTCCTTCTTCCCTTTTTCTTTTCCTTTATTTCCTCCTCCTCTTTTTTCATTTATTCCTTTATTTTCTTTTTTTCCTTTATTTCCTCCTTCCTTCTTTCTATAATTCTTCTATCATTTTTAAAAAGAATAACCTTTGATTTTTCTTAAAAGTTACATGTGGTATAATTTTATTCTGTTCTTAGTTGTTTTCGTTATGACCCCTGAAAATAGATTATACAACCTTATCTCATTGACTTTTACTAGTGGTCATTTGTTTGGCCAATGAAATATAAAAGAAAGTCATATATGCCAAGCTTATGCAGAAAATGTGAAGTCCATTTTGTGGCTTGCGATTGGTCTTTTTTTCCTTGCCATGAGAAACCTATATTATAGCTAGCTGATAATTATTTCTAATTTTTTTTCTGTACCTGTATGTATGCACAGATATATAAATATATAAGTTGAATAGTCCAAATCTGTGTTTTATTTAGGATGTTTTTCTATATGTATCAGAAAACATCTTCTGAGAACTTACATAAAAATAAAGTCTATATGAATTAAAGAACCAAACATTAAAATTATGAAATAATTAGAAGAAAATGCATGTACACACAGATATATAATTCACCATATATCTTTTTCATTTCTGCATCTCTTCTATCAGGATTTATTTTGGACAATGAACAATAACTTGCAACCAAATGGCTATGATGGTCTCAGAATGTTAGTACCTGGATTGGGAACAGAAACAGACACACACTAGATTCAGTAGTTCTCTGAACTATGAAAGTGAAAGCATTTTCAGACAAGGCCAGTAGTTCCTTTTACATTTCGTTCCTCCTCTATCTATTTAAATCTATTGTGCTGGGCTTTTATCCTCTCCCTCAAAGTACTTCACCTCTCTCAGAAAAGGAGGAGTTCCAACTTAAGTCTTATAAATCCAGATGACATTTCAAGTTTTGGCCAAATGCTAATGGATCTCCCTCTGATCAAGTAATAGAGGGTCTAGAACTGTGTCTTACTCCTTTTGGACTGCTGTACCAAGATTATTTTAGACTGGGTGGCTTATAAATAACAAATTTATTTCTCAAAGTTCTGGAGACTGGGAAGTTCAAGATCAAAATATTAACAGCTTTGGTGTCTGCTGAGGTACTGCTTCCTGGTTCACAGATAGTTACCTTTTTGCTGTGCCCTTACATGGTAAAAGAGGACAGGGGTGCCCCGAAGGGTCTCTTTTATAGCAGCATTAATCCCCATCATGAGGCTCTACCCTCATGACCTCGTCATCTCCTGAAACCTTTACCTCCTGAAACCTTTACCTCCTGAAACTATCACTGGGGTGGGGGCTAAGATTTCCATCCATGAATAGGGGAGACACAAAAATTCAGTCAAATGGGAAATGGCATTAATTTCAGTTTTATCTGCCACTAGAGTTAGTATTCATATGTTTAGTTATAATGTAAACTTATCTCACCAAGATGAATGTTCAAATGGAAAAAAATTAGTTAAGAAAAATATATTTTTTATTATTAGCTTGACTTTGATCTTGGTTTTTTAAATTTTGAATAGTAGATTTTACCATTATTGTGAATAATAAGAATTTTGCTTTTTCTTGACCTACTCAAGCCATTCTTGCTTTATAAGAGAAATGATATTTATTATAAGTAAACAGCTCTCTCTTTACTTTTTCTGTTGAGGTGTGATGGTGCCAGTTCTTATTAAAGTCTTTTATCCTTAAACAAGAGGAACATTACATTTCATCCTGTGACACGTAGGTTCTCATTTAATCAAGTTTACAATTTGTCCTTTGCCAATCCTGTTAATTTAATTTTCTACCATTTTATACATGCACTCTTAGCTCCTGCTATTTTAAACCCCTCACAAACTCCTTAGTATAAGTTCTTGATTTATTTTATTTTCATGAAGCTTAAGTCAAACAAAACCTTGGATGAAATCCGGCAATACAGAATAGACAAAAACAGAGTTGTCTTTGTGGAAGCAAGAAATGATCCTTGGACTCTACCCAGGTATCTTCTTCCATCCCGTTGTGTTCTAACTGAATTCTGTCCATTGGTCTCTCCTTCATCTGGATAATTCCTTCTCTTGCATCAGGTTTCTCATTCTTAGAAGTCTAAACTAACCTTCTCTGGGTGTCATAGCAGTCTACTCTATTTCTATCACAGTGTAACATGCTGCTCTGTTAGAGTGGGTTGCCTCTCACTCATATAGGATCAGATACTGTTTGAGAACAGCTATGGCTAATGCATTTTTGTCTACCTTGTGCCTTGTATAGTACCCAAGACATAGTAGGCATTCAATAAGCATTTGCTGAAAGAATTAATAAATGAACAAGTATTACTAAAACATCATCTCTGCATTAAAGCATGTCTCTTTTGTATGTTAGCTTTACTCACACATACTATCAAATTTATTCTTCAACATCATGGAAGAAGAATGAAATACACAATATTAAAATACTTTGGTTTGGAATTAGGATTCACCCTTCTTCTTCTTCCTGTTCTTCTTCTTCTTCTTCTTCTTCTTCTTCTTCTTCTTCTTCTTTTTGAGAGAGAAAGAGAAAGAGAGAAGAGGGGGAGAGGTGGAGAGAGAAGGAAAGTGAGAATCATAAGCAGGCTCCATACTCAACACAGAGCCTAATGTAGGGCCCAATCTCATGACCCTGAGATCATGATCTGAATTGAACTCAAGAGTTGGACACTTAACTGACTGGGCCACCCAGGCACCCCTCACCTTTATTCTTAATGAAAATTATCTTTGATTTGTGGGGCAGTTGCAGTGTTTTTATTCAAATAGTTGAACTCCAGAGTTAACTCAGTAGGAATTTGTACAATGTTCAGGTTCACTGTGTAAATACTTTCTATGTATCGTATAGCCAGGGGAAGGGGAGCATCATTTCTTAGATGAATGCTAATCCCTACTCTAAGGAAAACCACCTCTGACTATTTGATCTGAATCTTGACATTTTCCCTACAAAAATAATTATTTTTGACAAATTATATTTTCACTTAGTAGCTTATCCTGTGTTTGTGTGCAAATGTGTGTGTTCATGTGTATATGTATGCCTGGGCAGAAAAGGTGTGAAGTGTAAGCTGTGTAGAGTAGACTGTTTACAGAGAAGAAGATACCCCCTTTTTTAAAAGAAATTCAATTTTTAATTTTTACTTTACAAAGCTATTGTGAGGGTTAAATAAACTGGATGATATGAAAGCAAATAATGCATATTCTTTAACAATTTTTAACAGGAGATTGATTAGAGAGAGGAGAAGTAAAAATTTAGATTTAGGCAGTGGACATCTTTAAGGGAAGCAGTAAGTTATTCCTCGATGTATCTTTCAGTGCATGTGAATATTGGTCTCTTTCGTGGCAAAACTTCACATGTGTGCCATCACTTCTAGAAGACCACTCTAGTTTGCAGAACCTTAGGTAGCTTCTTTACTTCATGACACAGCAGGGGGTTGAGGGGATGACAACCTAACAAGGTGAAATTTTTTTTTTTTAATTGTAGATTTCTTCTTAATCTGTACTGTGGTGTCTTTAATAGCCTCTTCCCGGTTCCTCCTCCACCTGTAACATATTGCTGTCCATACACACCTTACTAAAAAGTGACTAAAAAGTCATCAGAAAAATAAAGACACGTTTTGTCATTGGGGTATTCATACAGCAATCTTGATTTTGTAGACTCTTATCATCTTGGATTTTGCGGCATCGAAATGTTACCTCTTTTTAAAAATCTCTGGGTGATTTCAGGAACTCCAGACAACTTTGTGCAAAGATATCACTGATTTCCTCCACACTATCTCAATGGGAAATATTGCTGAGGTTAAGTCTTCTATTCTAACTGTATCCTAATTTCAAAAAGGAAACTCTGAGATCTAGAAAGAATACACTTCATAAGGAAATTGCATATATACACATATGTATATGCTTGTTTATGTATATATATGCATATATATATTGCATATATATGTATAATAAAAATGTACAGGTAGTTCTTGTTATGAGACACTGCTTTTAACTGAATTGTGTCCCTTCCAGTTTAGATGTGGAAGCCCTAGCTTCCAGTGTGATGGTGTTTAGGGGGGGTTCCTTGGAGGTGATTAAGTTTAGATGAAGTCACGATGGTAGATCCCTCATCATGCGATTAGTGTCTCTCTAAAAGGAGATACCAGAGTTAGCTTCCTTGTTCTCTCTCTGCCCTGTGAGAACACAGCAAGAAGAGGGTTGTTTACAAGCCAGGAAGAAAGCCTTCAGCAGAACTAGGGCATGCTGGGCACCCTGACCTCGAACTTCTCAGCCTCCAGAACTATGAGAAATAAATGTTCATTGTTTGAGTCTCCAATCTGTGGTATTTTGTCATAGCACCCAGAATGAAGACAATCACGTTGTGTATTCTGTCTCCATGTGATAATTCAATTAGATGTGCTTAATTTGAACTCCAAATGCCAGTTACTGTGAGATGCAGAAAAAGAATAGTATGTTCTGTTCATCTCATTTCACATTTGCATGACACTAAATTATCATGTTTTATGTTTTATTTTTTTAAGATTTTATTTATTTATGTGTCGGACAGAGAGTGAGAACAAGCAGGGGGAACAGCAAAGGGAGAGGGAGAAGAAGGCTCCAATGGCATTAGCTTGTGCTTGACATGTCTAGTGTTAGAGGAGAATGATGGATGTTTTGAGTACCCTGAGTAGTTCTAAATTTTCCTCCAGTATCCACCAAATATGGCTCAAGTCCTCTGCCCATGTATAGTGTAAAACCAGCACTCTCCTCATTATTTCTTAGAGTTTTCAAGGAATTTGTATTATCCAGGCACTTGTAACTCTGAATTTCTTCTCCCACAGTATTTTTGTTTATCTCTCCATCATTGTTATGGGATCTCTGTTTCCTCTCCACCCAGCTTTTTCTTCGTTATTTCCCTCCATCAAACAATCATTATGAGTATTTTTAAAATGAAAGTCAGGATGATAGAGCATGACATCACAGTCAACCACTTCAGGCTGAATATGTTAAATATCTTCTGTTTTCTCATGTCTCCCTATTGAGAGCATTTCAACAGGTGACTTTAATAATCCACACTGATTGTCAAGATTTTTGTGCCTAACTTCTCATAAGTTACCTCTCTCAGCCATTAAATTCTTTATTCTGCAGAATAGTTTTACTTTCAACCTTCATCTTATATTAGGTTCTGGGACTATGTAAATCTAAAATGGTCTGCGAATGATATTCCTAAATAAAGTTGTCATCCACCTCTTGAAAGGCATAATGTATTTCATTAAAAACAATGATAGTGATAGTGTATAGATGTGTGTGTGTATGTGTGCTTTCCTTTCTTTTATACCCAGAAGTGCTGGCTTTCTAGGAGAAATGGTTCCTTCAGGTAGCCATTTCTTTCCATTATGCTGACTTGTGTTTAATCACATGTAGCTCTATTATACACTTCTGTATAAAGATACACGGTGCATATTTTTGTGTTTATCCATAAAAAGAACATTTTCTTGCTGCGTAAAACTCTAAAAACTCAATTTGTCTCTGAGAATTTAGGCAGAAAAATTCCAAGAAAAAATAATTTTGTGTAAAATAATTACACACTAATTAAAAGATGTGTTGTCAGGTTCAATTTTGCCTTTTCTACAAAAAAAATTTTTTTTGTTACACAACTTCATCATTAAAATAGATTATTTTCCCATAAATACAACAATTTGTATTCTGAATCATCTTTTTCCTTTTATACAATCATTTCAAAATTATAACAGATTCAAAGAAGTGTCCCTTCCTCTATTTTCTGCTGGAAAGTACCTATTTATTCAATTTATTTCATCTCTCTATATATTTGGAATTTGATCACATATAAATCCAAGTTAGGGAAATATCTTGATGCCTCTTTAACCTAAAACATGGAATCTGAAAGAGCTTTAATTAAACTTCAATTAATGTAATGCCTAGCTTATTATTTTTATAGTAATTACATTATTTTCTTAAAATAAAATTGGGTCATCATGATAGAATTACTGCTGCCCCCCCCCTTTTTTGGTTTAAATAACCATCAGTTAAATATGACAAGTTTTTCTGTTATCATATTTATAGTCATATTGATGGAAATTCACTTTATTTACAGAATTATATTGATTTTGCAAGTTCCTAAAAGGCTCTTGGAAAGACCAGTAATGGAATGGATGGAATCGTTGCCTTGTAGATCAATCAGTGAGAATTTCATGGATTGTAAAGTCAGGACTAATGTACCGAGGTCAGCACTTTTTGTTCCTGCTGCTCTTTCTGGAACTGCAGCCAGCGACTTATTAGTACTAGTTGCATACTTTCTGGAATGGCAAGCAAAGGAGAACACAATGCAGCATAGTTTCTTGGCTAGGAGCTGCGTTTTCTTAACTGCTTTAATTCTGGTGATTGCACTCGGTGCAGTTCATCTCTGATGAAATGCTCCCGGTGAAGACCTAGTACTATATCAAATAGGAGCTGATGCCTCATTACTTTGAGCAGGGCTCCTATTCACAGATACAGGAATGGACGGACTTAAGTGCAGTTGTAACAGAAATGAAGAAGCTTAAAATAGCTTTGGTAGAATTTTACTTTATTTCCTTTAATGTTATTTCATGGAAGATAATAATGCAACAACCAGGCTGGTTGTGTGTGTGTGTATGTGTGTGTGTGCGCGCGCGTGCATACGCACACGCCTGTGTGAACAAGCCTGTGAATAAAATTTGTAAATCTGTGTCTTTGTGTTTATTTTTATTTTTTTAAAAGATTTTATTTATTTATTTGGCAGACAGAGATCACAAGTAGGCAGAGAGGCAGGCAGAGAGAGAGGAAGGGAAGCAGGCTCCCTGCTGAGTAGAGAGCCCGATGTGGGGACTTGATCCCAGGACCCTGAGGTCATGACCTGAACTGAAGGCAGAGGCTTTAACCCACTGAGGCACCCAGGTGCCCCTGTCTTTGTGTTTATATCCAAATAAAAACTATATCTATTTATAGTCATATGACCATTATCTGTAGATAAACGTGGTTGAAACTGATGTTCAATAGTATAGGCAGGAATTTCTATATTCTCTGGAAATTGAAAGCATTATAAGACTGTGACTTAGGGATAAGATATAAAGAGTGTCAGCAATGGAGGAGGACTGACTGTGTAGGGCCAAGGGCCATTGGAGAACCTATAGGAGGGGAAATTGATTTCATAGCCAAAAACAAAACAAAACAAAACAAAACAAAAAAACAGAAAAAGAAGAGAAAAGAAAAAGAAAAAAAAAATGAGAAAACAAATGGCAGCTATCAGTGAAAGTGACATAGTTCCCCTGCTTTGGAGTGATATTATAGGGCTTTGTGGTATGCAATTTATTATTGGAATTTGAGACATGAAAGTTCATAGCTCAAGGAATCTAAGAACAGAGCCTGGTCCAATGGAAAGGCAGTGAAATAGTTAATGACTTATCCCAGGCAGAGCTGATTATGACCTGCCTACATGTAAGATTCACTGCACTGGAATCCTGGAAAAATTGGGAAGCTAAATTCTAGTACCCTGAGGTTTTACAGGCCCATTTAAAAAAGTAAATAAAAGATCAATGATTGCAGATAATGGTAATGAGTCTTGTAGCTTAGGTGTAAAACACCTAAGACGTGTCAGTGTATATTCCAGGCTATATGGTTAATGTTTGTTGTATGTGCTGTGTGTTATTTTTTTATGTTGATTATAATTATTAACTAATTCTTTATTTTTAACCATTTTATTTTTTTTAAGATTTCATTTATGTATTTGTCAGAGGGAGAGAAAGAGAGGGCACAAGCAAGGGGAGAGGCAGGCAGAGGGAGAAGCAGGCTCCCTGCTGAGCAAGGAGCCTAATGCCAGGACCCCCAGATCATGACCTGAGCCAAAGGCAGATGCTTAACAAGCTGAGCCACCCAGGCACCCCTATTAAGTAATTTTTTAAAGAATACTATACCTGAATGTCCAGAATTGATAGGGAAAAAATGGTGGGAATGGTCTTGAATAAACTGTACCAGTATTTAATGACTCTATATACTTGGGAATATTGAGGAACTAGCACATGGATTATGGTACTAAAAAGGGCTCTGTTATCCAAATTGAACTATTTGTTGCAATCTCTTTCCTCTTCCTTATCTCATTTCATGGTTCCATCTTCTGCTTAAATTTACAGAAGCAAAACTGTAGTAAATGTCTCTCTTTTCTCTGACATCCCGGATTAATTTAATGAAAATGGTTAAATTTCTGGGAAAAGAACATCTTTTTGGAGTCTATTTTCCTAGAACACTTTCTTAGTATCTGAGGGCAAAGAGGGAGTTTGGGAAGGAACGGAAGACTTTGAACATGGATAATTAGCTTCTTCACTTTTGGACAAATTGCTTAACCTTTTTAAACCTCAATAACTTTTTTATTTTACAAAATGGGATGGGAGGGGGAGTAAACTTGATAATCCCTAAAGTTTAAAAGGCCTAAAATATGCACAGAGTGGACAATAGTAAACTTAGGACTACTATTCTGTTTATAAGCTTAGAATTTTATATATGTCAGATATATAACTCTTCTAATATACCACTGTTCACTATTTGACTTTGCCAATAGTTTGCCAATATTTCCTTTTCCCTATAGCTCATAAAATTATATGAAGAGCCCTTTGGACCCATTCTGTTGAGGTGGAGGGAAACGTATGAAGCATGAAAGCTGAATATTATCTTCAGGCTCTTTCCACTTGATTCATTGCTTTTTCAAGGATCCAAAAATTTCCAGGTATAGAAAAAGCTGGAAAAGTAGAGTCAGCCAATGGGAGCAGGAGGGACTTTACTTGGATAGTAAAATTAATCTACATTCTTGCTATCCTTAAATAATGTGGGAAGTTGGTAACGGTGGTGGTATTGGTGGGGATATATGTACCTGTATATAATTATATATGACATAGAGTTATGCATATGTATGTGCATATGTTTATATAGTTATTTACTATAATAGGAATTGTATAATTATACAGTTGCACAAATAAATTACCTTAATTATATAAAATTAAGCTTCTTTAAGGAATATTGGGTATATGGGATATACATACAAAATGACTAAAACAATCTAGGAAATGATAGCAATTGGTAGAATTATACTAATAAATAAATCTATAGTTTCTACATATATAGTTGAATTTTAGTTGATGAGAGAATAGACAGTTGAAGGAGAAAAGCGATGAGAAAATTCAAGAAGAGAGCATGAAACTAAGAGCATTTGAGATGCATCATAAAGGAAAAGTAAATTTGAATTATTTTCCTTTGCATATTTCAAGTTTAATGGTACTTTTAGAGCTCCTAAATTTTAATAAATATCCATCTATTTCATATTATTCCTATGTTGTGGCACTTTTCTCACATTTAAAAAATGTGAATTTGACATAAAGTCTTAGTATTTGTTGCTTGACACAAGCTATTTATACTATAATTTAATACTATATTTATACTATCAACAGATAGAATTATTTTCCATAGAGGTCATTGGATTAGCCCAACCTGGAGTTCAGAATATTTCAGACAATGACAAAAGCTTGAGGTAGAAAAATGCATCCAGCATAAAATGAAGAAGAACAGAGTAAAGAAAAATAATGGAGATGAACCCAGAAAGATGGGTTTGGAGCAATCATTGGGACCCTTGAGCTTCAATGGTAAGTAAAATTTAAAGTGACTGAAATTTTCTCTATGAGAAGATTGCTTTATCATCTTTGTGCTTTAGGAATAATTTAATAGATGTATATAAAATCAAATCAAGTATAGAGATACTGAAAACAGGGAGTATAACTCAGAAGACATCTCCATAGGTCCATCAAATATGTGAAAAAGATGATAAAACTGACACTACACACTGGAGTGAAATGGATAGCAGTGGAGAAAAGACATTCTGAGTGTACTTGTCTCAGTGTCTGAGTAGTGGGAGCAACCTTAGAAATAGGAAACATGGGAAATGATTGGATTTGATAGGTTTTAAAGGAAAATGATGAATTTATATTGGATATTGGCAGTTGGAGGTAGTAGCATGCTATAAGTGGAGAAATTCCCTCCAGAGATTTTTAAATGCTGAGAGAAGTTAGTGTATGAAATATAGACCACCCTTATGAATGTAGTAATTGGAGGAGATCCTCCTTTTTTTTTTTTTTTCCTTTTCTTTTAGATCTTATTTATTTATTTCATAGAGAGAGACACAGCAAGAGAGGGAACACAAGCAGGGGGAATGGGAGAGAGAGAAGCAGGCTTCCCGCCAAGCAGGGAGCCTGATGTGGGGCTTGATCCCAGGACCCCAGGATCATGACCTGAGTTGAAGGCAGATGCTTAACAACTGAGCCACCCAGGTGCCTTAGGAGATTCTTCTTGAGAAACAGTAGAAAGAGAAAGAAAAAATGGTAATAAGACATTAGAAGAATCTCAATTGTAGATCAGCAAGAGAAATATAAGCCAGAGAAACAATCTGGGGGTAAGAATTCAGAAGAACTTCAAGATAACTGCATTGACTCTGACTAGTTTGCATAGAGCCCTTGATGGCAGTTGCCCAGGTATAATTGATCTACTGTGAATTGACCTGGACTTGACTTCAGACTTGAATTCCTCAACCTTATAGGTCACTCACATCATGTAATGTAGTATGAATAATGAGGGTTATAAGAAGATACCCCCACAGAACTTGGAGATAATACAAACATGTTTGCCTTTGAGTCAAATAAAACAAAAGAAAAATCAAAACTTGTTGAAAATAGAAATCATATTCTTTAGACCTATTTAGAAAAGTGTAGTTAAAGGGTAAATAGATTGGCCTGTTTAGAGAGCGTCCTCTTAGAAAGGCAAATTTTGGACTTTCACCTCCAGCATTATCCAGGAAGGGAGATGCAGCATTCAGGGTCTCAGCTCCTTCATGAGCAAAGTGTGTTCTTTGTTATGGGCAGATCTCTTACTTTAGACTTCATCATGGTTAGAGTAAATTACTCCCCATGTCAATCCTTGGGCTTTGCCTTAATTCTGTGCCATCAATCAACCTATTGATCCAATTTTTGGTTATAAATATTGGAGGAAATAAGCACATTAGAAGTGGTATCTTCAACTATGAATTAATAATTTAGTACTTTTTTTAAGATTTATGTATTTTAGAGAGAGGGAGAGTGTGCATGCATTACACACTTATACACCAGTGGCGGAAAGGGGCAGAAGGAGAGGGAGGGAGAGAATCCTCAGACAGACTCCCTGTTGAGCACAGAGCCCAATTTGGGGCTTGATCCCAGGACCCTGAGATCATGACCTGAGCCAAAATCAAGAGTGTTTGCTTGACTAACTGAGCCACCCAGGGCTCCTGATAAGTTAGTACTCTGAACTATACAGCTGTTTTGTGAGAACTTAGAATAATTTTATCACTTATTTCTGGATACAGTATTAAGTCTCAGTTTTTGGCCTTGAGAGATTAAAACCAGACTCCAGATCATGGTAAATCTACCCAGGTATGATACCCTGTGAGGCCACTTTGTGTCCACTTCCACTTAGGTTCTCTTCTTTCACAACTTCTTACCATCCATTTTCTATTCCAAGAATTTCCAAATCTGGAGTTTCCCAGTGTTCATGTGGCCTCTTCTTATTAGATGTGTATGCAGATCTGCTAGGAGAATCATCAGGTGTTATACGATTTTCTGACAAATATATGCGGACGTTAGTTGGCTGAATGCCTAGGTCAAGTTATATGCTTAACGCAGCTGGCTGATTGACTGGGATCTACTTTGCATTTGATGTTTGCAGAATACTTAAGTGCTTTTCACCATTCTATGTTAGGACTGCTTAAATATAGAAATTCCTAGGGTTTTAGATACCCAATATAGTATACTTCAGAACAGGAAAAACAAAAGTGAGCTGTAGTTAAGATTCCACTAAAACCAGGGGATTTAGCAATTCTGACAGCCTGATTAATTTACCCATCTTCCCATTCCACATTTGTGTTCTCTTTCAGTGGATAGTACTGATTGACTTCTAGTAAACCCTAGGGAAAAATACTTTATAAATGAATTGATAGTTACATAAATAGAATATTTGTCAAGTCACTAAGTAGTAGGAGCATATTCTCCAATTTAAGCACCCTAAGTCACTCCATGAATATTGAAAAATCAAGGGGGAGGAATATTGTAGCCATGTATATATTCAGCAGAAATGTTTATGTTAATTGATCCTCTTTACTTTTCTCCAACATCCAGTATTTCTCCAATATCTATTTGTCTAACATCTCCAACATCATAATAGAAAATTCTCGTGATTTTAATTTTTATGGCTATAGGGCTTTTTATGTATTGAGATGCATTCCCTTATCTATTTCTGTCAATGGGTACCATTGCAAGTGAATTGTTGTTTTAAAATGTTTACGACTAAGTGCATGAATTCTGAAACCAGGTGATTGGAGTTTGAATTCTTGTTTTCCCAAATATTGGCTGTGTGACTCTGAGCAAGTTGCTTAAACTCAATGTGCCTCTGTGTCTTTATCTATAGATGGGAATAATAATGGCTTCAACTCCCTAGTGTTGTTTTGAGATAAATGATTTCAAATATATAAATCACTTAGTATGATATCTGGAACATAAAAAATGTATATAATGGCTGGCCAGTATTATAATTCAATGTGTATTTATTTGATTATTCAGCCAACTTACGGAGGTGTTTCTGAATAACATCCTAATTTATAAACAATTTCTTCCTGCTTATGGATATTAATTAGGTCAGTCTTTTACAAAATTAGATATTCAACATTTATTCACTACAGTTGAATATTTCCTTTCCTCTCTCTTTTTATATTGAACAAGATAATTCCATTAATTTTTCTAATAAAAACTAAATGATTATATTGAGGCAACAACATACCTAAGATCATGAGAACTTGCAAAGCTGGCCTAGTAATTTAATAGCTACCCAGACTTATCTGGAAGATATTTGCTTATAATTAGTTGGAATACCTGTGTATGGTCAATAACATCCACTGATGGAACAGTAGTGCCTAAGTCCAGGTGTATCAGTTTCTATACACAAACTATTTGATTTTAAGTTTTTACAGTCATCCATAGTAAAGGAAATCACACCAGAGTCACTTGATACCTGAGAAGATAGTTCTTTACATTTGAGAGTTATTGCGTTGTATTGCACCACTTACAGAAGTGTTCTCTATTAACGTCTTAGCTGAAGGAACTGCAATGCCTTGTAGAATATCGTATTAACGTAAAGCAAGAGAGGAATTTAATTTTACCATTAGGAGAATTAGTGCAGCTTTTCCCACTTATCTCTCTTCATTTTGCATCTGTGACTAACCTTAAGGCCACATTTACATGGAAGTTGGTTCGCTTTGAACCTGTGTCTGCGTCATTTGCCATGATTTCTGGTCTATATCACATACAGCAATTTCAGTAAGTGCCTGCCTTACAGTGATTTACATTCACCCAGAGACCACAGGGATCCTGCTTAAACATTCCATCACACAACAAGCTTTCATTAAGTATTTCTCTGGAAAGTACGTTTCAGATATCTGCATCAGGTCATATTTTGGAAAATGTTTAATTTTCTTCTCACCTCTTCCTTCTCTGGAGGTTAGCAAGACAGTGTCGCCTTTCTCCACTGTATGAAGATGTTTCTATTTTTCTTTTTATGGTATTATTGAATTCGGTGGGGGATGGGGCAGGGCAAGCAAGTTTAGGAAGAATACTGAGAAATTCTGTAATAGAAAAGATAAAAAACCTTAAAGAAATCATACTCTATTCTGAATCACATTAACTAAGTAAGAGTTGAAAACACTTTTGTTGGTTCTCACCCCCACCAAGATTTTATTTATTTATTTGAGATAAAGGGAGAAAAACAGAGAAAGCACTAGAGTGGGGGCAGGGTCTCAGAGGGAGAGGAAGAAGCAGGATTTCCACTGAGCAGGGAGCCCGATGTCCTGAGCTGAAGGCAGATGCTTAACCCAATGAGCCACCCAGGCACCCTGAAAATAGTTTTGTTTTTAAATGAAAAAGTATGGAGCACCTGGGTGGCTCAGTGGGTTAAGCCTCTGCCTTCAGCTCAGGTCATGATCCCAGAGTCCTGGGATCGAGCCCCACATCGGGCTCTCTGCTCCGCGGTGAGCTTGCTTCCTCCTCTCTCTCTCTGCCTGCCTCTCTGCCTACTTGTGATCTCTGTCTGTCAAATAAATAAATAAAATCTTTAAAAAAAATGAAAAAGTATAACTTTGAACCTTTGAAAATAATCATTTGCGTGTCAGTTGTAAATGATATAATGACATATTATTAATGACTTTAAATTAAGTTATTGTTTACAAAAACAAAATCTTTATCTTGTTGGAACTCTTTTTTTTTTTTTTTTTTAATTTACTGCAATACATTTTGTGCACTAAGGGAAACTTTTTAGTTTGGTAAAGGAGAACACTTGTATAATGCTTTATTTAAAAGCAGAGGACAGGGACACCAGGGTGGCTTAGCCAGTTAAGAGTCTGCCTTCAGCTCAGGTCATGATCCCAGGATTCTGGGATCGAGTTCTGCATTGGGTTCCTCGCTCAGCTGGGAGCCTGCTTCTTCCTCTGCCTGATCTGCCTGCTGCTCCCCCTGCTTGTGCTGTCTTTCTGACAAATAAATAAGGAAAAATCTTTAAAAAAAAATAAAAGCAGAAGATAGCATGATGTTGAATTCATCTTAAATCTGTACATGGAAAGATTGAGTGACAGACGTTCAAAAGGTGTTTTTTCTTGAAGTTTGTTTCTGCAGTGCAGAATAGAGGGGAACTCCTAGCAGGAGGCAATAAACTATTTCATTTGGAGTCGATGCATTCAAGAAAGAAAGCCTGGGATTTTGCCAAGTTTTATGAAATATATCGTTGTGTTTCTAAGACTTCATAAAGAATCTCAGAAGCTCCCAGTTTGGAGCCTGAGAGTCTGGTGCAAGTGTGTTTATTGATCAAAGAGACCAGATTATGGCTAATTTTCTTTTCACTTTGTGATGATTCCATGGCTTGAGAAAGATTTTTCCAGGCATGCACATGCAGACACACACACACACACGTGCACTAACTCTCGTGTGCCTCTAACCCAGTGCTCAGAGTTGTGTCTGAATGAGTCAAAGTGCCCGTGCGTGTGGAGAAAGAATCCCGTGCCCATCAGGACAAGTTTTAAAATGGGAGTGAAGTTACATTAGTGCACTGTACCTACGCATAGTTTGCTTATGTCTCTGATCTCTTTTGTACCAAGAAAGTCTTTTTCTTCTTATCCTCTTCTCTCAAATATTGTAAAGAAGAATGTTTTGGAATCCACTTGTTTTATTGTTTCCATCAAAATGATTTGCAGCTTGTTGGCTTTTTTAGCATTCTTACTAATATTATTTTGATCAGACCCAAAATGTCTACCTTCTTCCTCTCAAATCGCTAGTGTTTGGGGATCTTGGAAGAGGGAGAAAAGTGATCCATCATTTTTTCCAATCCTTTCAGCTTCACCCTCTTGGCTTTATGTACTCTCCTTGGCCAAGAGAAGGGGGCTTCATGTTCTGACCATTGGAAAACAGTTGTAATATGTTTTAAATATGTACTGTCCTCTGAGGCTGTCTTGCTTGACAGGTTTTAATGTTTGTTTGAGTTCTACTCCTGCAGTTGAGCTTAAAAAAATCACTTGGAACAGTAATTTATTAGAGTAACGTTTTGGTTTGATTACGGGGGCACAGAGAACAGGTGTGACCTACTCTGCAGGGTCAACAAGCTATTCTCTGGAAGGCTCATGGTCATTTTGGAAACAACTAAAGTCTTCCACACCCTTCTCCTTTCCAAATATTAGTTGTCTGTCTTCATTACTCTTCTCGCTCTTCCTTATTCCAAATGCATTCTAATTTTCTGTTAAATAATTAACAACTGGCTAAATCTGTTAGATAAAATGATAAGATTCTAAAGTAGTAAGTATTCGCATGGGTGGCTTGTAGACGTAACTCAATTACAATCTTCTCATAATTCTAATAGGGAGTTCTAGAACATTTTGGTCTTTGCCATGTAAATTATGGAAGATACTTGTTGATTGTTTCATGCCAGAGGTGACAGCCTTTTTCTGCAAAGGGCCAGGGAGTAGATATAATAACTTTTGTAGAACATACAGTCTCTGCCACATCCACTCAACTGTACTGTTGTAGCACGAAGGACACTTAGATCGGGCAAATGTAAAAGTGATGTGTAAATAATTAAATGTAGCTAACGCCTGTCCTAGCTGATGGCTTCTCCCTTTATTCTTTCTTTCCAAAACCCAGTTTTGTGTGTGCGTGTGTGTGTGTGTGTGTGTGTGTGTGTGTGTTTGTTTGTTTAACAGTATTAAGTTGGTGAGCACACGTTCAGGAAATTAGGCTCCTCTCTCAGCTTCAAATGATGTATCATAATCGATTTAATCCAATAGGGATATTCTTTGGCCAGAGATTGGTTTAGAGGTAGGCGTATATCCCACCAAAAGGGAATCTGTTGGGGTCTTCTGCTAACTATTTTGTAGGAGAGGGCCACATAAGAAAAGCAGGTTCTGTAGTGATCCAAAGGGACACCCACACCCCAATGTTCACAGCAGTAATGTCTGCAATAGCCAAGCTATGGAAAGAGCCCAGGTGTCCGCTGACAGATGAATGGATAAAGAAGATGTGGTATATATACACAATGAAATATTCTGCAACCATCAAAAACTGAAATCTTGCCCTTTGCAATGATGTGGATGGGACTAGAGGGTATTATGCTAAGCGAAATTAGTTAATCAGAGAAAGACAGTCATTGTATAATCTCACTGATATGGGAAATTTGAGAAACAAGGCAGAGGAGCATAGGGGAAGAGAGGGGAAAAAATGAAACAAGATGAAACCAGAGAGGGAGACAAACCACAAGAGACTCCTAATCTCAGGAAACAAGCAGGGTTGTTGGAGGGAAAGGAGGTAGGGATGGGATAACTGGGTGGTGGACATTGGGGAGGGTATGTGTTGTAACGTGCACTGGAATTTAATTTAAAATTAAGTAAATTTAAAAAAAAAGAAAAGGAAAGCAAGTTCCTTAACTACATTATGAAGATGTGATTATATAACATTTACTATCAATGGTGAGGATAGTGATGATTTGTGCTAACTTCAAGTTACTCACCATTTTGTCTCTAAATCTGTGATACATATTGGTACTGCTTTTTTTTGGTAGATTTTTAAAAAATATTTAAGAATGGGTACTTTTAATTTGCTTCATAAGCAACCAAACTCATGGCAAAGATAAACTTTTTGTTTCCAGAAAACTAATTAAAAATTGCATGAAAAGCATAAGTACCTTAAAAAGCTATCTTTTTAAAAAATGACATTGCAAAATAATGAAATACTTCTTTCAAGATCCCTTAGAGAATGTAGCAGTGTCTCTTATTTTACACATGTAGAAGAATAATTTTCTAAGATTTAAGAGAAATGATAGAACAAAATTTAATTAAAAAGTTGGGGAATTTTGCAGAGAATTTATAGGTTTTACAGAAATTTCTTGTATGTATGCACATGCATATGATATTCTTTAATTGGAAAATGGATACAGTACATCTCATATTGAGTCATTTATGAGGTGTGAGGCCATATAAGCTAGCTTCCAAATATTCATATTTATGTAAATTTCCTTCTCTGATGATTCTCTCTTTGTCCAAGAGGTATTACTTACATTTACAATGCACACATGCCATTTTATCTTAAAACTCCATACAGTTAAGCAGTTTAGTTGCTGACAGAAGAAAACTTTCTACAAACCCCCCAAAATCTTTGTTTTTATACTTATTATCAATGTTGAAATAGGAATTTATTTCACGTGTACCCCAGGTTTAAGTCTTACTTCAAAATCTTGGCTGTCAAAGGGGAAAAGGTCAGATGGAGCCCCCTTGCCCACTTGTTAACCATGGGATAAAGTGACCAATTAATTTTAAAAGCAGGCTCCTTTGCTGGGCATGAGTAGTTTTGCTCTTAATAACTGGCTTTCCTGCTTTCTAATTAGAGGACTTATTTGCTCCTTGCTGAACATTCTGTTTGAATTTGTTTCCCTGTCCTGTTTAATTTCTTACTGGTTTTTAAAAGTGAAACATAACCATGAGAGTCAGATTTTGGATTCAGCTTTAATGAGATTTGAAGAGAAAAACAAGAAAAGGAAAGCTGCTTTTCAGATGAATTGTTCTCTTGCCTTCTTTTATTGTTATTCCATCTGGCAATAAAATTGGCAGTCATGGTCAGTCTCAGGAAAAAGGGTCTTACGCTGAATGGACCATCTTATACATATACTCCTGACACCAAAGTGCTGATGGAAGAAGACTAGGCTTGGGATGTATGCACAGTTACTCTTGTATATACCATACCATACCATACCATACCATACCATACCATACCATACCATATGCATTAAACATTTATAGGAAATTGAAAGATTTTTCGGCTTTTTTTTTTTTAAGAGAAAGAATCTCATGGGCCTCTCTACCTAAAGGTTCTCCTTTCGCTTACAAACCACACATAAGGTCTAGTCTTTCAACTATTCAGAGCTGTTTTAATGCTATGAAGTTCAAATAGGCAAGGGGAGTCTAAGCTTCTATGTGGCAATATACATCTCTATGAAAATATCAACTCAGTTACACATATTCAAAAATTCAAAGTTCCTTGAGTAGAACTGCACTATTTGTAAAACTTAACACTTCCAAGGATCCTACGTGATTCTCCAATAAGTTAGGCTATCCTGTGGTAGTGAGCTGGGATGACTGGCTACCGGGGATGAGATGATATGTATGTAATAGTGTCTTGAAGATGGAGTCTCTCTGTGTGTATGTAAATGTGTGTGTATAACTCATTAGTATCATATTAAATAGTTTTATGGAGTTTGATAAAATAGATTCGAAGGTGGTTTGGAATAGATGAATAATCCATTCAGCAGATAACAGCTGTGTAAAACATGGAAGCACAGAACCCAAACCTGGCTTTTAGTTACAATGCTACAACTTCACAGTGGTTTTGCCTCTGAAGGGTGTTTACTCTCTGTATAATCATCTACAAAATGATAGCATTGGACTACATGAACAAATCCATATGAGTTTTTTGCTGTTGGATAACAGAGTACCACCACAAACTTCATTACTTAAAACACACCTACCTATTATCACACAAGACTGAGTTCTAGAGTGTGAGCACTGCTCGACTGAGTCCTCTCCTCAGGGTCTCACTAGACTGAAATCAATGTGTAGGCCAGGGCAAGTTTCTCATCTGGAAGTCAGGGTCTCTTCCCAAGCTCATCAAGATGGTTGGCAAGATTCTGTTCCTTGCAGTTGTAGAACAGAAGTCCCTATTTAATTGTTGGCCACAGAACAGGGAAGGGTTGCTGTCAGTTCCTAGAGGTCTCTTTCAGATGCTAGCCACACTGCCTTCTCAAAACACAACAGCTTATTTCTTCAAAGCCAGCAGGAAAACCCCACTCCAGCCTGCTATGAAGAATCTTTCATAATGTAATATAATCAAGACCATCTGTGCCATCATATTCATGGTTTTCACCAACATTCCACAGGAAGGGCATGTACACCAGAGAGCAGGGCTCTTAGAGACCATCTTAGAATTCAGCCTCACACATAACCAGACTGATATTCAAGTTGCTACAAGAATCATGAGACTCCTAATAAGTCTTCAGACAGAAAGTTAAGATGGGGAATTGCCACCGCCCTCAGCAAGAATGATAAGCCCTGATTTGGGACTATATCATGGTCTTGGAATCATTGGTGATTTCTGTATTTATTTTATTAAGTGTCCCCTTGAATATAGCAGCCTACCCATGTTATGATTGTTAGTCTGGCTAATATCCTCTGTACAAGTATTCTGTCACTGCCATAACAAATTACCACAGATTTAGGAGTTAAAAAAAAAAAGCCCACCCATTTATTATCTAACAGTTCAGTAGGCTGAAAGTCCAGGTACAGCTTGGCTTAACTGATTCTCCAATCTGAGATTCATAAGGCTAAAATCAAGGTGCTGGCGGGTCTGATTTCTTTTCTGGAGGCTGTGGGGATAAATTCACTTCTGGACTCATTTAGAATATTGGCAAAACTCTGTTCCGCATAACTTCAGGACTGAGGTCCCAGTTTCCTCCTTGGCTCTTTGCTGGGGGTCATTTTCAGTTTCTAATAGCTGTCAAGTTCCTTGGCGCCTGGCCACCTTCCTCCATCTTCAATTCACAATGGCATATTGAATCATTTTCATGCTTTAATTCTCTTTGATGTCCCTTCCTGCCTCCAGTCTCCTCTGTCCCTGAATCTCTGTATTGTATCTCTGATTGCCTCTTCTGCCCTTTTTTTTTTTTTTTTTTTGTCTGCTTTTAGGGACTCATGTGGCTATACTGGGTCCATCTAGGTAAATCCAAGATAATTTCCCTATTTTAAAATTAGCTGATTAGTAACCTTAATTCCATCTACAAAGTCTCTTCATAACAGTAGTTAGAACAGTGTTTGACTCAATAACCAGGGGACAGGGAACTTGGGGGGATATCTTGAGAATTTATCCTTCATACCTAAAATTAATTAACAAATGTTTATTGTGTGCCTTTTACATTTACTATTCTGCATTAAATATAGGAGACAAAAAATGAGAATGATGTATTTACTGTCCTCTATGAGGTTGAAGTTGATGGTAGAAAAGTCAAATCTGTATAAGAGATGGTGTGATGAAGATATGCAGACACTGGATTTGGGAAGGATGTGAGAAGCAGACTGGGATGATCATGGTGGGCAGGCACATGGACATCAGTATATCAGTAGGGTATGGCTATAATCTAAAGGCCAACCTCAAATTAATGCTGGGGAATGAGAACATCGAGGGGAGCATCTAGCAAATCTGTACTGTGAATTATCCTGTAATAGAGAATTAGTCTGACACATTTATTCATCCTGTTGACCCTAGAGAGACTATTTGTAATGTGCCTGTTCCCCATCAGAATTTAGAACCAAATGAGAGACAGGATAAAAGTCAGGTTGAAAAGATCAAAATGTCCTTAACAGAATGATAAATCAGATACACGAGAACAAATTAATGTATTGGACTTACCCAGTCACAGTCCCCAAGTCTGCAAAGTCTTCAGTCTTCCCTTGGGAGAATTTGTGCTTATAAAACCAATGATAAGGAGGAACCTAGAATTTATGTACCTTGTGGATACACTGAGCTGCTACCTCCTTGCCCTGCCCTATAATGTTTCCTACATATTCCCCTCCAGAGAGAAGGGTGTATGACAGGATGGGGCAAGAAGCCAGGAGTCTTATTCCTCTATTGTGAAACATGAACCAGGGGAGAGGAGGTTCTTTTCCTCAACGGGAGGTTATCCTAACTGCTCTCAACATATCCTCCAGGAATCATTTAAATTTAAATATGATAAAACACAAGGGATGCACTTTGGAGTGTTTAGAGAAACGTGGTGGTATACATATAAGGCCACTGAGTTTTGCTAAAGCGGGTTCCTCATGGAACCCCAGAGTCAGGAAGTTAGCTATTAAGCCATGTTCTGGAGTTGGATCTCCTCAGGTTATGGGCAATAGGAAGGCAGCCATGGAAACAGTGATCTGGACTAGAGTTGCTCTTCCAAACTAAGCCTTTAGGCATCAGTATTTCAGTGTTGGCAGGAGGCTACTGGTTCAGTTCTAGTCCTTCTGAGCCTAGCTCAAATTGCTAAAGAATGTCAGACTCAGGACACATACTAAATAGCTTTGGAGTCTCAGGGTCATCAGTCCACTAAAAGGAAATCCTGGAACTAAGTAATTTAAAGGCATTATGAACACGGGGTATTTTTACAGAGGCCAAGTGCTACTATTGATGAACTGTCTGTAGTGTTAGATACTCAGAGAGTGACTGGGAGATTCTCTGCTGAAATATGGCCTAATTTATTTCTTTTGACTTTGGACTCTGGGAGGGAAACCAAAGTGATGCACTTTACCTAAAGATCTGATGAAAACTTTGTATGGGTAAAAAGACAATCTGAAAGGCAACTTATTTTCAATTAATTTATCTTTGAGAGGAAAAAAATAGCTACAATGAAAAATTGGCATGATTTCTAAATTCAGGCTTTAAAATGTTTTTCCTTTATTAAAAATAATTTAAATAAAAAAAATCACCACTCATAATTGATTAAGCAAAATTTGTAGAGATCTGATTTTAATGTTTACTTCCTGCGTCAATGTAGAATCAAAGAAGTTTAGTACCAACCGTGGATTTGTTGTTGTTCTTGTGAAATTTTTATGTGAGCATCATATTAAAATGTTTTATTATGGTTGGCCCATTTGTTCTAGTTGCTATTGCTGAAACAAACCAGCTCAAACTTGGTAATTTGGTATAAAACAAGCTTTTATTGTGCTCATGGCTTCTATGGATCAGGAAACTCTTAAGGACGTAGTGGGGAGGACCTGTCTTAATCCACAAGGTCTGCGGCCTCAGCTGGAAGACTGAAGAGCTGGGAGGGAGGGTTTAAGTTGATGGTGAGGCCAGCTCTTTGATGGCTTTTTCAAGTCACCTGCTGCTCCTGGACAGGAGGACCATAAGTCTAGGTGTGCCTGTCTTTGGCCTCTCTGAGTGGTTTGACTTCCTCAAGCCACGGCAGCTTACATGTAAGTTCAAGGTTTCAAGTGCAACTATTCCAAAGAACAAGATAGAAGCTGCCTTGGTAACCACATGGTGTCAGTCCCTTCACTGCCACCACTGCTGTTGGTTACAAGAGAGTCACACACCTGCTCCCATTCAAGGGGAGTGGAGATAGGCACCATCACTCAGTTGGAAGTATACCAAGGTCATATTGTAGAAGCGAGGGTATGTGGGTTGGAAGATCTGTTTTTGCTATTTTTGAAAGTGCAATCTGTCACAATGTTTATGTTATGCATATTTATTATTCAGTCGAGGGTATCTTTGTAGCTACAGTCTGTCTTGCTTACCTGCCATTATGCATTTGGGAACTATACAGAAAAATCTTTATTTGTGGTCATAAAATAAATGAAATTACATATTCTAATAGTTGTGATGAGAAAAACAAATGTTAAATTGAAAAGTGCAATGATATTTTTATTATTCAGTTTACTAGTAACATTAGAGATATATTTCATTAAAAATTCCATTTGTACATATCTCCATGAAAACTTTATTTCTCTTTATTCAAGCAGGTTGTGTCAGCCAAAGAGCAGATGGCTTACCCATAATGCCTTTGGGCAGATGTTCTCATTTGGGCCATAATATGTGAATAAAAAATGTCATATTGTGAGCTATCTCATCATCTGCAGTAATTACTGGATAATGTCCAATGTTTACACAGGTCTTTTATAACCGTGTGCTATATTGGCCAGGGGTAGTACTGGAAGCTTGGTGTATAAGTTTTAGAATGGATTATTTTGTACTATTCAATTTGATATTTACTAAATGGTCATAACCCTATATACTTTTATGTACATAGAATTTAGGCATCAGATTAATAACATTATTTCATTAATTCCAACATTCTGGTTTTACTGTCTTGAAAACTTATATTGCCAAAATAAAGGCATCTAATTATTGTATGATGATGATTATGATAGATTAGAAAACTGAAAATAAGTCTATTCAAGAAAAGGAGTGGAAAAAGAAAAAGAAAAGCCATGATTATTGGGCAATCACTAGAAACAAACAGTAAGATGGTTTTCCATGTGTTTTATTTGAGGATTCACTTCTTCAATCACATAAGACTCCACAAGGTTTTTGTTTTTTGTTTTTTTTGGTAGTTTTTTCTTTTTGTTTTTGTTTTGTTTTGTTTAATTCAGGTGTTTGTCATTAGTGGAACTTCTGGAGATACTAGAAAGAAGTAAGCCATTTTGAATGGTGGGACTGAAAATGGAAGACAATTACTCCATTTCCTGAAAGAGGAAAACATGCTGAGACTGACGTACAATAGGTTTTGTATAGATCATTTTCTTTCTTTCAATCTTGAATACTATTCAATCACTTGTACTTTCTTTATCCAACATCAGCATCTGTCTGAAACTTTAAAAGGGGCAACAGAAGGTGCTGCACGTAAAAAGTCCTTATTGATGTTGCTTTGCTAGATATAAGACTGAAGTACAACTTCTTCAAAAGACTGAATTAGAAGACAGACTAACATTACTTTGCACCTGCGTCTCCATTTACATTTTTCTATTCACTTCACCTACATGCTCAGGCAATATTGTTGTGAAAAATGACATTTTACGAAAAGGAAGCATCAGAATATGTATTTACTCTTGAATTTTATTAGTGTATTTTGCATCTAGACACATGGAATGTAGCCTATATCACAAGTAGGTTCATTTTTAACTAACATTTTGGCAGTGTGCTCTGGCTTTTGTTTTCTGTGCTGTTTCTTAAATGGGACTCCATTAACCAGAGAGTTTATATATTTCAGTCAGAGGAGGGGTTCTCAATGGCAAGCAGTTTTGAGCCCCCAGTGGACATTTGGCAATATATGGAGACATTTTTGTTGTCACAGCTCGGGGGTGGGCATCTACTCTGTTGGAATTATGAAGGCTTCTGTCCTTCATATATACCAGTTAATTCTTGGCCAAACACTTCTTTGAATATTCTCCATAAGTATTCCTCCCTGTACCAGGATTTCTCAACCTTGGCGATACTAACATTTTGTGTTGGATAATTTTTTATTGGGGATGGGGGCAGCTTTCCTGTCTTTTGTAGGATTAGCATATAAGGCTGGCAATGTGGTGATTTACTATGAGAATTGTTTTGTTTCCCTCCATCACTATTTAAGGTTGTCTGCTGCTTTGAGATTTTTTTTTCTCAAAAAAAGGCCTTATCAGATATCGAAAACCTTAGATTTTTAGGCTAACTTCAAATATCACTGGAGTGAATTTTCCATGCCAGTGACTTGTTTATTAACCTCAACTTGATTGTTTAAAAAAAAGCTTACACAGTGTTGTATGTCAGCTATATCTCCATAAAGCTGGAGAAAAAATTTAGAAAATAATTTAAAAATAAAATGAACAGGGGGGCGCCTGGGTGGCTCAGTGGTTTAAGCTGCTGCCTTCGGCTCAGGTCATGATCTCAGGGTCCTGGGATCGAGTCCCGCATCGGGCTCTCTGCTCGGCAGGGAGCCTGCTTCCCTCTCACTCTCTCTGCCTGCCTCTCTGCCTACTTGTGATCTCTCTCTCTCAAATAAACAAATAAAATCTTTAAAAAAAAATAAAATGAACATTTTTCAGAGTTTCCTATATATGGGCATTGTTTTTAGTATTGTGGTAGGTGGAATAATACCACCACCACCCTTGCCCCAACATTCACAGATCCTGTGAATCTGTTGCTTTAAATTGTAAAGTGTTTTGCCCATGTGATGGAGATTAAGGACCTTGAGCTAGGGGTTATTCAGGTGGGTCCACTCTAACCACATGAATACCTATAGGTGGAAAATGTGTTCCCAGTTGTAGTCAGAGGGTCAGATGAATGGTGATGTGAGAGGAATTCAATTGTTGAGGCTGGCTTTGAAGATGGAGGACAGAGGCCTTGAGCAAAGCAATACAGACAGCTTCTAGAAGCTGGAAGAGGTCAGAGTAGATTCTTCCCTAGAGTCTCCAGATAGGTACACAGTCCTGATAATACCCTGCCTTCAGCCCCCTGAGTCCTTCATCAGACCTTTTTATTGAGAGAAGTGCAAGATAAAAAAATTTGAGTTTGTTTAAGCCGTTAAAAAAAGGTTTGAAAATATTAGATTTAACAAAGTCAGATTTTTTGTCTGTTCTTTTTAGTTTTACTTAAAGACTTTTTTTCAGAGCTTTAAAATGCTAATGTGAATTCTGTTTCTCCTAGAGAGTGACTATGAAAAGCAGTATTTCTCAAATTTGTTTGACAGGGAAGCTTTTTTTTTTTTTTCTTTTTTCTTTTCTTTTCTTTTCTCTTGTGTGTTTTGGGCAATTATAGCTAGGAAACAAAATTCTGTCAGGCTCTATAGATACTGAACAGATACTGGATTTTTTTTTTTTTTCAAATGTGATATGAGCTCATTTGGTAAGTTACTTAAACCTAAGACTCTCAAGAGGATGAAAATATGGTTTGCACCATAGTCTATCTGCTAACTTAAATCCTGATGCTGAAGTTTTGTTTTTGTTTTTGTTTTCATGTTTGAAGGCTAACAGATTTCTTGAAGTATCGTTTGTATTACAAAGATAAACCATTATTTCTGTAAGGGCTTCTCTGCATACACAGTGTTTCTGTGACCAAAGAGCTGTCTCTTAAAACAGAAGCCTCAAAATTCAGCAAGAATAGTGATCAATCAGCCAGGGCTAAGCACATGCTATCGTTTTACTGATCTGGGTGTGATTAATGCTTAAAAAGGAGGAACAACCCCATTTCAATTCCCTTTACAACTTTATTCTTAGCAGCACAATGGATTAAATGCTTGCAAAAGGAGTTGTTTCTATTGTACATCTTAAAAGAATTAAATTTTAATTACCAAATGCATTAAACCCGTATATTAATTAAGTGGTTTCGGGATGCAGTGCGCCCGGGGCATCAGCATTTTTCCTGTTGTCTCATTTTGCTGACTGCAGTCTGAAGGGAAGCTTGTCCCAGACAGAGGCAGCGGGACCAGCACTGCCAAACAGCACTATGTCCAAACAAAAGGGCTTGCACCCCAATTAAGTTAAAAGTCTCTGAGATGCTCTTGCATTCCAGATGGCAAGTAAATTCGAATTTACAGAGGGATTTAATTAAGATACTTTGATTGCAAGCACGAAGCCAGGAATACAATCTTAAGTGCGCGCACACGCGCGTGCGCGAACACACACACACACACACACACACACACACACAGGCTGTGGGACTTAAAAATCGCTGCCATATAAGTAGCACCTAGACCACAGTCATCAAAAGTCTGGGATCGGGTACGCAGTAACACTTCTCATTCTGTATTTTTTGCTGTTTAAACAACTTAGAAACCTCTTTGTTGTGGTCGGTGTAGTGAACAAAATTTCAGGTTTTTTGTTGGTTAAAAACAAAGGCTTTGTTATTAGACACATCTGGTTTCAGATGCTAGACTTGGCAATTTTAACTTCATGATTTAATTTCTCCCTGAGCTGCCGTTTCTTCAACTGTTGGAGGAAAGTAACATCCACCTAAAAGATTATGGGGATTGAATAAAGAAAAACATTGTAATGATTCTGAGGGTCAGTCATTAGTCCTGGTCTTTCTATAGCTCCCCACTTGTCCCTCCAACTGCTTAATTGTCATCTCTACTCAAATTTATAATAGGTATTTTGAGCTTACATTGGCTAAAACAAAATGGTTGGTTATCGTAAGCACAGGAATCTGTCTGTCCCCCAGTTCTCCCCTTCTCAGCTGTGGTTCCACCATCCATTTGACTACTCAAGCCAAAGGAGTGAATCATTGTTCCCCTAATCCCATCATCTCCTACAGGCAATTCTGTTAACTCTCCCTCTGATCTGTATCTTGGGCATGCCCACTTCTTTCCATTGCCATGACTAGTCTGGTGTTTCTCAAGCTCGAGGCTATTGATTTTGGGGGCTGGGTAGTTCCTTACTGTAGTATGTTGTCCTGTAACATTGTAAGATATCCTTAACATTGTAAGATGTTTAGCCATATTCCTGGCTTTTACCTACTAGATGCCAGTAGTATACCCCTAGTTGTGAACACAAAATGTCTTTCGACATCGACAAATGTCCTCTGGAGTGAGAAAGTCAATCTCTGTTGAGAACGGCTGCACTTGTACAACTCATTATTACCTCTTGACACCTAAAATTAACTACTACAATCACCACTTGAAGTATTCTGTGTTTAATTTTTTAAATCTATTTAGAGTTTTGTTATATAATACTGTAATTCATCATTTCAAATAAAGATAATTTTGCCGCCTTTCAGTCTTTATCTTCATTTTATCCTTGTAGTTATTGCGCTGTGTGTGTGTGTTTTTTTTTAAGAAACCATAAAACTTAATGGCTTAAAAGGGCAATAACATTTATTTTGCTTACAAATCTGCAATTGGGCAGTAGTTGGCAAAGACAGCTCTTCTCTACTCTACTCACGGCAACAGAAATGTCTGGAAGTTCGGACAACACGCTTTTTTGCAACATGGTGGCTGGCTTCCAAGAATGAGTATTGCAAGAGGAGAAAACTAGGTGAAAGCCAAATTGCCTCTTAAGACCTAACTGTAGAATTCTTATACTGTCACTTCTGTAGTGTTTTATTCATCAAGAGAGTCCCAGAAATCTACCAAGTTTCAAGGACAGAAACAATAATCTCTACCACTTGATGAAGGAAAGGCAAAGTCCTAGTAGAGTGTGTGGGGATTAAAATTACTACGGTGGCACTTTTTTTTTTTTTTTTTTTTTGGTGTGTGTGGAGGAAGATTACTACCTGCCACATTACTTCCAGATGAATATTAAGTTGGGAGCTAAGTTGAAAGTTTTTGTTCTTTAATGAGAGTGTATGTTGGTTTTCTATTCTGTACTACAAGTTATCACAGATTTAGGGCTTAAAAACAGCAAAAACTCATTTTATGTTTCTGTAGATGAGTGATCTTGGCTCAGTTTAGCTGGATTCTCTGCTCAGTTTCACAAAGCTTAAATATCAGACTGCATTTTTTCTAGAGCCTGAATTGCTCTTTTAAGCTTGCATGATTGTTGCTAGAAATCAGTTCTTGGTGGGAACAGAAATCTTAAGGTCTGTCATAGAATTCTACTCACCACAGAATGTTTATAATATTTTTCCATGAAACATGATACAGATTCTGGCTTTGAGATATATATGTCTGTTTAATGGAAATCTAGATCTATTTCTGTTGCCTAATAGACATTTTACTTGAATTATTATGCTAAATTATAGTAATAGATTTTCAAGCACTATTGTCCTGCTATTCCTGAAATTGATGTGGTTTTGAATGTAGGTGAGGTCCAGAGCCAACAGCCAAGAAAGAATTCTTGAAGCATCTTTGGTGCAAACAGGTGATTCTATTAAAGCACAAGGACAGGACCTGTCAGCAAAAAGATCTGCACTGGCATTGTGAGGAGCAATTCATTACATATGTGGAGTTTGGGGAGGTAAGGGAAAAGGGAGGTTTTCAAAAGAACTTTCATATGCTAAAGAGGACCTACAAGATACCCAAGGCCTTGCTATTGTCAAGTTAAGGTTGTTTTTCCCTCTAGTAAAGCATTAATATTAAGACAGTTGGGAGCTTCCTGGAAGAATATTATACTCTGCCTGCCTCAGGTATTGGTCAATAACTGCAGGTTACAAGGACATTTCATTTTATCTACATTTCCTTCTGGAAGTTAGGTTATTGAAAAGAATGTTCTTTTTTTGTAAGTCACCAAGACATTTGTGAACTGAGGGAGACTCCTGTGTTACAGGACTGTGATCTCTATAAATTAAACGTTTGTTTTTCCTTCCCTTAGCTTTGGGGCAGCCAGGAGTGTCTGAGGAATGTCACCTAGATCCCACCTGGGGGAAGGAGAGGCTTAGGGGTTTGAAGGGTGTCAGCTTGTGCTTTGTCCTCAATTGCCTTCTGCTCCTTCATCAAAGTGAACTTCCTTGGTGTTACTGAATCTTGTTTACATTTTTATTTAGGAGGTTTTTTTTGCATCATTATTAGCTTGATCTTATGAAATCTTTTTATTGTGCTGTTAGAGTTAGGGTCAATTTTATGCTGGTACTGTAAGGAATTTCCCATCTTACATCTGAGTGGTTTAAATAGCAATGGAGTTTTCTCACCCATGAAGATTTGCTAATATGTTCCTATGCAAATATTTCAGCCTAGTAATTTTTAAAATTCTTGTGTTTTGTGTGTGTGATGGTGGTGGGGAGTTGGGATAGATTTTTTTTCCTTCAGTTTCTTCTTTAGTAAAACAACTTGCTTAGTTTTTCTGTTCTGGGGCCACTTTGGTCATATTTTTAAAAGTATTTTAGCAGGTTTTCAAGTGTAGCTGTATACAGGTGGGAAAAGATCAATATTAGAATTAACTTTCTTTTTTTTTAATAGAGTTACTTTACCATTCTCATTTCTCTCCCTCTTTTTTAGTTTTTTTTTTTTTTTTTTAATTTGTGTGAGAGAGAGCATGAGAAGGGAGAAAGTCAGAGGGAGAAGGAGACTCCCCATGAAGTTGGGAGCCCAATACTGGACTCCAACCCAGGACTCCAGGGATCATGATCTGAGCCAAAGGCAGTCGCTCAACCAACTGTGCCACCCAGGCGCCCACCATTCTCATTTCTGATTCCGTGCTTTTATGGGTTTTTTGGCAGGGGTTGTTGAAGATTTTTTTTGTGTATGAGCTCAGTATGCTAAGATTTTTAAAGAATCGGCCCTTTAAGTTCTGACACTTTAAAACTCACTACTTTTTTTGTTATCTCTGTTTATTCTTTTTGTACTTGTTGTTTAAATTGTTCTTAAACTAGCCTCTGAGGTAAGTACATTATTGGAACCATTTTGCCAATGAAAAACACTGAGGTCCAGGTAAACTGACTAGTCTGTGGTCCTAGTAGGATAGCAATGCTAGCATTGAATTCAAGCATTCTGGCTCAAGAGTTTGAGTTGCCTTGTTATGCCCCAACAATGGGTCCATGATTAAAGGAGCGAGACTGATACAAAGCGAAGGTCAAGCAAAGCTTTATTTCGCGCCAAGCATCAAGAATCTAACTGAACGTTCAGGGCCGCACCTCTTATAAGAGAGGGCGACCCTTCTCTGTTTCACAGACTAGCTTTTAAGGGCAAAGGCCATGCGGTCAGGCCTGGCCACGCACAGGTGACCAATGAGGTTGTAACACACACAGGAAACCCCACAGTGATGCTAGGTGACCAATTGAATTACAATTTACCTTAGTAGACATTTGAACCAGCCTATTACACCGTGATTAGGACTGGCGCCAAAAAGGCTCCCAAAGGATGGGGGCCCATACTCCTTGGTAGCTAGGGAGATAGTATGCAACCCCCCACTGATCGATGTCTCCACCTGGCCTGACCCACCCTTGTATCTGGGCTTTGTTACCTGGAGCTGGTTTCCAGGACTTGTTTTTAAGTGAATCCCCTGGGGGAAGGGGAGCAGGGACAGTTTAAGGGTTAAACAACAAGGTTTTGTTTAACCTCAATGAAAGCCTCTTGCTAAAATATAAAAATATAAAATAGCTCCTTACAGCCTACACTAGTAATTATCTGTCTTTTAGCCGGTCCAGTGTGTGTGTGAATTTGTATTTGTGATTTGTGTTTTCCTAATGGTGATGACATTAAACATCTTTTCATGTGCTTATTGGCTGTTTGTATACCTTCTTTGGAGAAATGTCTATTCAAATTATTTGCCTATTTTAAACTTTGGCTGTCTTTTGATTGTTGTATTAGGTCCCCCAATAATGGGTCTGTGATTAAAGGAGCAAGACTGATATAAAACGAAGGTCAAGCAAAGCTTTATTTCACGCCAAGCATCAAGAATCAAACTGACTGGCCAGGGCCACACCTCTTACAGAGAGGGAAACCTCTCTCTGCTTCACAGACTAGCTTTTAAGGGCAAAGGCCGTGCGGTTGGGCCTGGCCACGCACAGATGACCAATGAAATTGTAACACACAGAGAAAGCTGCACAGGCATGCTAGGTGACCAATTGAATTACAATTTACCCTAGTAGATATTTGAATTAGCCTGTCACCTTGGTCAGAATCTTGGTCAGAATTGGCGCCCAAAAGGCGCTCAGAGGGTGGAGCCCATACTCCTTGGTAACTAGGGAGACAGTATGCGGGGCCCCCCCCCCCCCCCCATTGATCGGATGTCTCCACCTGGCCTGACACACCCTTGTATTTGGGCTTTGTTACCTGGGACTAGTTTCTGGGACTTGTTTTTGATTAAGTCCCCTGGGGGAAGGGGGGCAGGGACAGTTTAAGGGTTAAACAACAAGGTTATTGTTTAACCTGGATGGAAGTGTTCTGGCTAAAATAGGTCCTTACAGTTGAATTTCAAGAGTTCTTTTTTTTTTTTTTAAAGATTTTATTTATTTGTTTGACAGACAGATAGAACACATGTAGGCAGAGAGGCAGGAAGAGGGAGAGGGAGAACAGGCTCTCCACTGACCAGGGTGCTGGATGTGGGGCTCGATCCCAGGATCCTGGGATCATGACTGTTGGGTCCGTTATCAAAGAGATGAGACTGAGACAACGTGAAAGTTATGCAAAGCCTTATTCTATGCCAAGCATTAGAAGTTAGACTGACCAGCCAGGGGAATGAGACTAAGACAAAGTGAAAGTTATGTAAAGCTTTATTCTATGCCAAGCATTAGAAGTCAGCCTCACCGGCCAGGGCCGCCTCCAAAGAGAGTGACCCTCCTTGGTCTTACAGGCTAGTTTTTATAGGGCACAACCGCAGACCTCTACATATGTGGCTTTGGCTGATTGGATGTCTTTTACCTGTCTGGCCTTATTTTAGGTGTGTGTTTTAGCAACGGTTACCTGGAACCAATATCACTAACTGCTGAGGTGCTTATTAAACAACAAAATGGCTACCTAGGCAACATGGCAACAACAAAATGGCTACCTAGGCAACATGGAGTCACTCTGGCTAAGCAGGCCCAGGCAGGCCCTAGGGGTTTAACAGGTAGTAACATAGAATCGGCCCCAACAATGACTTGAGCTGAAGGCAGCCACTTAACCGACTGAGCCACCCAGGCACCCTGAATTGTAAGAGTTCTTGATGTATATTCTGGATGCCAGTTCTTTTTTTTTTTTTTAAGATTTTATTTATTTATTTGGCAGAGAGAGAGATCACAATTAGGCAAAGAGGCAGGCAGAGAGAAAGGGGGCAGCAGGCTCCCTGCTGAACAGAGAGTCCAATGCGGGGCTCAATCCCAGGACTCTGAGATCATGACCTGAGACAAAGTCAGAGGCTTAACCCGCTGAGCCACCCAGGCGCCCCATCTGGATACTAATTCTTAGAAATTTTATTTAAATTCAGCTAATTAGCATATAGTGTATTATTAGTTTCACAGGTAGAGTTCAGTGATTCATCACTTGCATATAACACCCAGTGCTCATTACATCAAGTGCCCTCCTTACTGCCCATCAACCAGTTACTCCATCCTCCACCCAACTCCCCTCTGGCAACCCTCAGTTTGCTTCCTATAGTTAAGAGTCTCTTATAGTTTGTCTCCTTCTCTGATTTTCTTATTTTATTTTTCCTCCCTTCCCCTATGATCCTCTGTTTTGTTTAATTTCCACATATCAGTGAGATCACGTAATTGTCTTTCTCCGATTGACTTATTTCGCTTAGCATAATACCCTCTAGTTCCATCCATGTCATTGTAAATGGTAAGATTTTTTTTTTAATGGCCGAGTAATATTCTGTTGAATATATGAGTGAGGGACACGCAGGTCTAGGTAAGGAGAGATAGGTAGGGGGCTACAGGATCAGTCTCATAAGAATTCCAAAAATGCATGGCGAAAGGAAACCAGAGATATGGAAATAAATCAGACCATCCTGTCCTAGGTGTCAGAGGTGGGCTCTTGTTATAAGAGCTACTTGTGACCAACAAAAAATTATCAGACCCTAAAAAGGAAGTAAGCCATTAAAGGTGATATCATTAATCCTTGCTCAATGTTGCTATCAATAGAGATATTAAAAGGATTTAAGTTCCCTGGTTAGCTTTCAATAAAAAGATCAACCCTCGAAGCCCCCAGTGGCAACCCTGTTGGGACCCCTCTCTCCTGAGAGCTTTTTCAGTATCTTTGTCAGTGTCTTGATTACTAATTTAATCTCTTTGTTATAAGTAGATACAGATGTTTTCTTTACTTGGTTTTGGTTCTTTATGTTTTCCTAGAAATCTTTCCAGTTATGTACTTTGTTGGTATGACTGTGAATAATATTCCCTTAATCTTTATTTCTGTAAGGTAGGTGGAAATATCCTCTCCTTTCACTCCCATTTTAGTAATTTGAGTCTTCTCACTTTCCTCATTAGTTTAGCTAAATTTTTCCCCTTTCTTAATCTTTCTCTTACAGTGATCATATATCCTTATGCTGGGACCACACTGTCTTGATTACTCTAGTTTTATAGTAACTTTTCAAGTCAGTCAGCATGAGTCCTTGGAACCAAGGACAACTTCAGGTTTGTTGATTTTTTTCTCTATTTTTCTTTTCTTTATTTCTGTCATTTTCATACTGTTGCTTACTTTTGGTTTTATCTCTTTTTTAAAAGCTGTAGAACTTCTATTTGGTTCACTTTTTAGAATTTCTACTTATTGATATTCTCTACTTCGTGGGACATCATTCTCTACTTGTTCTGTAGACATGGTTTCTGCCTACCTCTGTCCCTCACTTGTGCTCTCTCCCTCTGTCTCTATCTCAAAATAATAATAATAATAAAAGCTGTTATAAAACTTTTTTTTAAAGATTTTATTTATTTATTTGACAGACAGAGGTCACAAGTAGGCAGAGAGGCAGGCAGAGAGAGAGGAGGAAGCAGGCTCCCTGCTGAGCAGAGAGCCCAATGCGGGGCTCGATCCCAGGACCCTGGGATCATGACCTGAGCTGAAGGCAGAGGCCTTAACCCACTGAGCCACCCAGGTGCCCCTGTTATAAAACTTTTTAGTAACTCAAATGTCTGGGTTTCTTCAGGATGATTTCTACTGATTTTTCTACCCCAGCTCCCCACCAATGGATAGCCATACACCTATTTCTTTGCATATTTTGAATTTTTTTTTTTTTTAAGAAATTGGGCATTTTGAATGTGATCTCTCTGAAAACCAGGCATATCTCCTTATGATCTCCCCATTGTTTTCTTGGGTTTGCTGGTGATTGTTGTTGCTGGTCTGTATTCTTTGGCATGTACAGCCATTGGTTTCACTGCACAGTTATCTTAGTGGTCAGCCAATATTAGAAAGTTTTTCTTAAATTCCTTGAAAAGGATGGCCACCCCACCCCCCGTCTTTTTCTAAAGTGGTACTCTGTGTAAGTATTAAGCCACACTTTCAACCACCCCAACAGTTCACAATTCTACTTTAGCCTTCACTTCCTACTTGGGCAGATTCTTGAGATTAGCTATAGATGAGAGATTAGGGGCTTCTTAGGCCCTTACTAGGTATGACCACATTTTCATGACCTTCTAATTCCCAGGAATGTCAGTTTTTGAAATTCCCCTATAGTCTTCCCACCCCATAACTTTTCCTTTAAAGTTTACCCCCATTTCATTTTAAGATCCCTACCCCTTGTGTGCTTTTGTATTGTTATTTCTGCCTTATGCAGGTGTGTTAGACAACTGAAACTGTTTTTGTTGTTGTTTTTGACAAAAAAACCAAGACAAAAGCTTTTTGCACTGAATGAGCTCTGAATCAGGTCAAATTAAGACAAGTCCTATGAGTATAGTTTTCTAGGAAGTAACAGATAATCAAATAACACTAGCTCTCTGGAAGAGTGGGGCTTTTGGTTCAAAACTGGTGCTAAACCTGTTTTGTCCCATCCAGTGGTTGCTACACTGTTTATAGCTATCTTGGTTGTAAGTCTGTTGATTTTTCAAAGCTACTGCAAAGCTGGGGGGAAGGTGATGGGATAGGATGGGATAATGCAAGTTAACATACAACAAGGCCAGTTTTTCTTACCAAGATTCAGCTGTTTTACTGAAATAAACACTTCTCAGCCTGGCAATCAGTGTCTTTGTTTTCTTCCAGAGTTCTGAAAGTTAATTTTGAGAATTTTTAGCATTCTTACTACTTTTATGGAAGAGTGGATTTTTTTTTTATTAAAGATTTTTATTTATTTATTTGACAGGCAGAGATCACAAGCAGGCAGAGAGGCAGGCAGAGAGAGAGGAGGAAGCAGGCTCCCTGCTGAGCAGAGAGCCCGATGCGGGGCTCGATCCCAGGACCCTAGGATCATGACCTGAGCTGAAAGCAGAGGCTTTAACCCACTGAGCCACCCAGAAGCCCCTGGAAGAGTGGATTTTTTGATGTCCTAACTCTCCCATTACAGAAGATGGGGCTGAAATACATTACCTTGTTATGTGATTAACAACTACAAATTTCATGACTTAAAAGATACCTATTTATCTTGTCACTGTTTTGTAGGTCTGAGCACTACTCAACAGGGTCCTCTGCTTGGTCTCACAAGACTGAAATCCAGATATCTTTGGCCAGCTTCTCTTTAGAACTTGTGGTCCTCTCCCAAGCTCATTCAGACTATCTACAAAATTCGGCTCCTTGTACTAATGAGATGGAGGTTCTGAGCTTCTAGGTAGTACACAACATGGCAGTTTGCTGCTTTGACACCAGCAAGAGAGTAGATCTCTGATTATTTATGACTCTGACATATAGACCCAATGTTAAAGAACTTAAATGCTTGTGCAGTCCCATCCAGGATAATTTCCCCTTTGATAGCTTAAATTTATTAGAGGCCTTAATTAATCTACCAGATCCCTTCATCTTTGCCATATAAGAAACCAAAATTGCAGGAATGATATCCCATCACATTTGCCATATTCTACCCTTTAGAGGCAAGTTACAGGTCTTGTCCACACTCACAAGGGGATATTATTCAAGGATCATGGAGAGGAGAAGGGAGTTAGGGAAATTGGAAGGGGAGATGAATCATGGGAGACTATAGACTCTGAAAAACAGTCTGAGGGTTTTGAAGAGGCAGGGGTGTGGGAGGTTGGGTGAGCCTGGTGGTGGGTATTACGGAGGGCATGTATTGTATGGAGCACTGGGTGTGGTGCATAAACAATGAATTCTGTTAACGCTGAAATGAAATAAAAAAAAATCTGTTACCACATATGGTGAATCCTAAAAAAGTTCTCATTCTACTAATTGATTTGGTTATTTTTAGTTCATAATTTTATCTTTATAATGTAACAATGATGTCAAGCATTATTATAAAGTAGTAGTGGACTGAGGGGATTCCAACTGCCAACACAGTGAAAGTCTAAGACCCAGTGTGACAAGAGCAAGTTCTTGTAACTCTCCTTACAAAGCTTGCTTATGCTGGGGACTAGCTCTAATTTATAGATATGTGCTGCCACTCTTATTCTACCATCAACATCCTAGTCTATACTCCTCATTCTATGCTGTCTATACTGACATTCTCCCAGTGGATATGCTTTGCTTTGTAAGAGAAGATGGGAAAATGCAAGC
Source organism: Martes martes (assembly GCF_963455335.1). Lineage (NCBI taxonomy): Eukaryota > Metazoa > Chordata > Mammalia > Carnivora > Mustelidae > Martes > Martes martes. The sequence goes on along the minus strand of NC_137888.1, from coordinate 24,963,790 downwards.
ATACCTAACATCAGGCTTTTCATGAGTGGACAACTTTCTCTGGACGTATTTTGTAGGGAATAACACTGAGTTCCACAGCAGGATGGTATCCTTTTTAGACCTAGTAAAGGCTTTGATTTAAATTTATAGAGCTAAATGAAAGTTGAAATGTCCATGTTTGGCCCCACTTTGACTTGATTATAAGGTACTTATAACATTGCTATATATCCCAGACTAAAAATTTAAAAGAAAACAAACAGTAAATTATAAAATTGAATGCCCAAATAACTTTACCCAGAAAAACTGAAATAACCATCAGTAGTGCTCCTAGGCATTTTAAAAAAACCCGACTGTATGTACCAAGCCTTTCAAAATAGTGATGCTTAGTTTTTCATTCACATTTATCAGGGAATCCTTTTTTTTTTTTAATATAATGCAACACTAGATATGGAGATTATATTTGAAAATCATAAAGTTAACCTACAAAGGAATTATTTCTTGCAATTAAGTTTTTTTTTTCTTTTAATACTAGGTAAAGTGCTCTTCCAAGAATTGGATTCAATATCTACTAGTTTTTCTTGAATCTTAATGCTAAAGTTCTAATTAAGTTAAATTTTTATGGCATCAATAATTCTAAAATTCCTTAAGGACCACATTGGATTATGAAACACAGTTGCTCTTAGCCATTAACTTTCATATTTAAGACCAAGTTTATAAGCTTTTCTTACTTTGTCTTTTTTTTTTTTTTTTTGAAGATACAATTTTTGCTGACAGAGCTTTTGGAGATAACTAATGGATGCATATATGATTCCACACACACAAAAAATGTTGAATATGATGAAATGGCTTTTTCTAATTAGAAAGGATTGACCAAACAGGTTCCACTTAAGTCAATGAGGGAAAAAGTATGCCTATATCCAGCCTGGCAGAGCTTGTTAGTCAGGCCTGGACAAAGATAGGGTCCTATTTCGTTTTATACCACAGATGTTATCCTGAGGGCTTACCTGCACATTACACTATCCACCCCCTCACCCACAGCTCCAAGTCAAACTACACTTAAAATACCAAAAGAGATGCCTGGTTATAGAGACATTTTGGCATGATTATTGCTTTAGCATGCAGACCCTGAAGCCAGGTGGTGCTCAAATCCTGGATTTTCCCACTTTTAATGGCATTACTTTGGGTAAGACCTGAATTTGCCTGTCAGGGTATTTGTAAAATGACCATCATACTGCTACCCATAAGTTTGTAGAGTGGACTAAGTGGTGATATCTGTAAAACACTTAAACCAAAGGAATACTGTATGAAATAATTGTCATCTTTCATTAAAACAATTATTTTAGAATGTAACTGTTTTTATATATTGAGGTTTTCTAAATTTATAATACAGATATAGTTGAAAAGCAGCTAGTAAGGGAATTCTCATTTACAGTGTGTGATAACTTACATAGTCATTCAGTGCTTTATTTTCTTTTGCATCTAGATATTCATTTAGCAGATGTTTTCAGGATATACTCTATACCAGGTACTGTGCAAGGTATTAGGTCTGTATTGTCCTCATGGAATTTATAATCAGATAAAAGAGACAGAAGGAAAATTTAAATGAAATATTTACAACTTGTCACAAATTCTATGAGCTAGAATACCAAGAGAGAGTATCAGAAGAAGCTTTTTGGCTTTAGGGAGAAATCATAAATGGCCTCTTTGAGGAGATCACATTCAAACCAAACTTGAATTTTAAAGAACTGGAGTGACTGGCAGAGCATTTCTAAACATGTGAAATATTTATTAAGGCATAGAAGACCTTGTCTGATTAAAGACAAAAAAAAAAAAAGACTAAAGATATTATAATGGTACTGAGGAGAACATACTTTTTGGTGGTGGAGAAGGAAATCAAAAGTACAGTTTTGGACAATTCAATTTTTGTGAAATTAAAGACGTCCATAGAGGGATGTCTAGTAGGTAGTTGAACACATACATCTGGAACTTAGAAGAGTCTGAGCATAGAGAGAATTGGGAAATAACAGTATGTAGGTTATATTTAAGCCTGTACGAATGAATGAGATCACCTAGGAAGAGCCTAGGTAAGAAAAGGTTGAAGGACTGAAAAAGGAGGGACAGAAACCTTTAGAGATCAGTCAGAAGAGGAAGAGCTGGCAAAGGAATATAAAAAGAAGTTGGTGAAGTGAAGAAAACCTGGAGGGTGTGAGGTCAGCTACTCTAAGCCCATTCTTAGGGGTAATGCTCAGACCATTATACAGTCTATCAGTTCTGTCCTCACAAAATCCAATTCTAGAGCTCTTAAGGGAGTATAGTGGAATTTCATTGTCATTGTTTGCTTGTAGATGATGGCTCAAAACTTCAATAGTTACTAGCAACAGGAGAGAAAAAATATGAACATATAAACTTTCATTTTCAATTATTCTTATGAATGTAAGCATACCCTTTGCCCTTCATACGTACCCAAGGCATGCATAATAGAATGGACCATTGCCTCCTTTGCATTGGCAAATATAATTCTATCAGCGTAACTTTAGTAACTTTGTGTTTAAGGTTTCTTTATCTGATGCTATCTGTGGTCCTTAAGATCAAGCAAAATTATTTGTTCTAAAGATTAAAAAAGTGTGCTTGAAACAAATGTGTTTTTAAAGTAAGACTAAATAGATTAAACTTCATTGGCAATTAGGAGCCTGAAAGGATTTACTGAAACAGAAGAATATTATAAGGGTTGTGATGTGAGAAAATTACACTTGGGACAGGACAAAGGAGGGAAAGGAGAAGGGAGATTAGAGGTATGCAAAAGGAGGGAAATAGATGCGGCATTTGTTACAGAAAGAAAATAAAAATATCTTTAGTTATAGGTTGTGAGAGGGTAAGGGATTAGAAGGAATCCATTATTTCCAGTCTTGAGCTAGGAGATGGGTAATAACCCACAAACACAGTGTGGGAAATAGGTTCCAAGAGTGGAGTTAGAAGTTCTAAGTCAGGTAAGATTTGTGTTCATTGTAGGTGCTGGCGACTATTAACAGAAGGGGCATTGAGTTCCCAGCAGAAAGCCAGACTCTGTCTTTACCACCCTAACATCTGTGAATAAACCATGGTGTGGCATCCATCAAGTGCATGTTGAATCACAACCTCTTCATTGTTTTTGGTTTATTCTTTTGAGCTTATTCTTTCACAATGAACCGACTGTAGAATTTTGACATTCTTTATGGAATCTCTTATGATTTCAGCTTTATCTGCCTAATTAGTTACCAGAACAATCCTTCTTCTGTTCCCAGTAACTTCATTTTCATTTGTCACATGCTTTGTATTAGCTTTTATATAGTTTCTTGGCATCCTGAGTTTCTCCACAGCACATCAATTGAACATTGGTATCCCACACTGGGCTACAAACCCCAAGGTATAGATGTTTCCTTTGTCTGCACTGAGCCTAATGCAATGTTTGGGCCACACTACCAAGCTTATATTCTAGTTAATGAGGGAAAATTACATTTTACTCATTAATAAATGTGAAAGTATTTGATACTAAAAAGTGCTTATGATACTATTACTAGATAACTATGACAAAAGGATATATTGTATGTAGTGTAAAAAAGGGCTTCTTTAATGCAAGCTCAGAAGAAAGAGTTGGAAGAAGATTCACTACCTGCTTACCAGAGAGAATAAAAGATTTAGATGTTAATAACATACAATATTATTAAATTTTAGATTAAGAGAATTTAAATGACAAGTGCAACAGAATTTCTGATATATCAAGAGTCCAAAGTGAGGTAATAATGGTGCAAATATTAGCAAGAGGAGAAATTTCTATAGATTTCATTGTGTGCTTAAGTGACTTGCTAAGGGATTTACATAAATTATTGTCAATCCTTCTAACAACTCTGCAAAGAAGGCATTATTAAACCTATTTTTCAGTTGAATAAACTGAGATTGTAAAAAAATTATGTAAATTGTTAAAATTCTGAAGCAGCAAAAATGTTGAAGGGCTGAGATTTATAATCTGTATCTTCTTACCTCTCAGTCTAGTTCTTTCTACCATGAAGATACTTATTATTTGGTACTTTTATTTTTACTTTACAAAGGGAATTTCAATTTTTTTTACTCAAAACTGAAATGCTCAGATACCTCAAAATGCCAGAAACTGTGGAACATTCATAACAAAATGATGCCAGTATAGTCAATAAGTTGACTTTCTAGTTAACTAATTACCAAAATTTTGCTGATTTTAAACATATAAAATTATATAAATTATCTATCTTACAACATTAGTCAGTTTCAAAATTGTGTTTATTCAACTGGTTTAGAGTGCTCCATCAACAGTAAATTATTTATAATACACTTTCAGGGATAAACTTTGAATTTATTCAGTAGGTTTAGAATGTTACTTTATAAACAAATTTGTTAATCTTTGAAAAAGCTACTGACTTTGGTCCAGATGAAAATATTTATTTTTCAACAAGAGCACTGCAATTTTTTTTTTTTTAATACTTAGGTCCTCTATTCAATTTCCAGAATACATATGAACTTTGAGAATTTGGCTAGGAGTAAATCTCAGCCATCAAGCTTATGGCTGGTAGTACTTTTCTTAGAGATCTTCTAGCTAATAGTTTACTCAAAGCTACATTTTGTATAATATACTTAAAATTATACTTTGTGATATGTTTCATAATTATGTATACTGGATACAGTTATTTTCACAGGGCTACTGGATAATTTATATTTTACAGGATACCTTTAAGATTATCTGTGTGTGTGTGTGTGTGTTTAAAGATTTTATTTGTTTATTTGACAGGCAGAGATCACAAGTAGGCAGAGAGGCAGGCAGAGAGAGAGAGGTGGAAGCAGGCTCCCCGCTGAGCAGAGAGCCTGATGCGGGGCTCGATCCTAGGACCCTGGGATCATGACCTGAGCCGAAAGCAGAGGCTTTAACCCACTGAGCCACCCAGGTGCCCCAGATTATCTGTGTGTTTTAACATGAGAAGGTGGTGGTGGTAAATACAGATACTATGTTATGCTTTGCAGTTTTTTTTTTTTTTTTACCTTTTTAATCTTTTTCCCCTTTCATGTCCAAAAATAACTTGCATGAGCTTTAATTTCAGATTATCACCAATTCATATCACACTTATAAAACTCTAGTTTCATAAAGACATGCTGAAGAAGTATTGTGATTATCTTAATCATGTTACTGTTGAGTTTCATCTTTCAGATATAGAGTATATTAGGGCCACCAGGGTGGCTCAGTCAGTTGATCATCTGACTCTTGGTTTCAGCTCAGGTCATGAACCCAGAGCCCTGAGATCCACCCTGGGTTGGGCTCTGCATGCAGTGGGGAGTCTGAGATTCTCTTCCTTTGCTCCTCCCTGCACTCAGACTCTCTCTCTCTTTCTCTCTCAAATAAACAAATAAATCTTTTTTCAAAAAAGTATATTAGTTTCCGAGGAATTATACCATTTGGGGGACAATAAAGTAATATCTTCTGAAAGTTTCTCATTTCTTGCCATTCTTCCCAAATCCTGCCTTCTGTGGATAAGAATTTGATATTGTTAAAAAGAAAGCTTATCACCACCAAACACACAGATCCATCCTTAGAAACCTTTTATGAGTAATTGAAACCTCAATAAACTCAAGGTCTCAAGTTGAAAATCTTCATTGGTGGAGTTTGAGGTGATGCAAAAATCTCAGCCAGGTTCCTGCTTTGCCTTTTATTTGTTCTACTTGCCCTTTCACCCATTTCTGGCCCATTTCTACCTTTAATCCTAACTCTTGGATTTTGCCTCATTCATTGATTCCTGTCTTTGTTTGGTTTTCAAATTATGACCTTGAAATTATTGCTGCCATTATACTCACCATTATGAATTGATTAGTTTTGCCAGTTAATTAATTGTTTCAGGTTTTTTTGACTCTTCAAAATTTCTCAGCAGCATACCCCAGACTTCTAGAAACTTGTCTTTGCTCTCTTAAACTTACCAGTTTAAAGTTGGGGCAATTTTATCCTTAAGTTTAACCTAAGAATAGATTTTTGGGATTAATAAATTGATGGGCTTTCATTTTACCTTGATTCTTCTGTTCTTGTTACTGTGGGAGGAATCGATTAGGTGTGATAATAGCATTTCTTTTCCCTCTAATTTCCTTTTTTAGTTCACAAAGGACTTATGAGATTCCTAAAAGCAAGCTCTTTCAGAAAATATTTAGGTATAGGGTGCCTGGGTGGCTCAAGTCAGTTAAGCATCTGCCTTCAGCTCAGGTCATGATCCTGGAGTCCCAGGATTGAGCCCCACATCAGGACTCCCTGCTCTGTGGGAAGTCTGCTTGTCTTTATGTCCATTATCTTCCCCAATCCATCCCCTCTACTCATCTGCTATTTCTCTCTCTCTTGAAAAAAATAAAACCTTTTAAAAAATTTAGATATACGTTTTGCAAATGAATCAAGATATCTAAAAATTCCATTTATTTTTAGGAATCTCTGTCTCAACACTGAAATTTTTGTTTTCTTATTTATTATAGATCTTCTTATACATGGATTTTTATAATCTTTAATGATTTTTATTAATGTTTAATGATTTTTATTAATTAATTAACTAAAGCATTTGGAGTCATTGTAGAATAGTGTTTGAGTATGGTCTGTCAGCTAAATTGCCTGATATGTTGGCTCTGCTACTTCCCTCTGCTCCATAGTTCATATCTATAAAAAGAAGTAATAATAGTACATAGTTTATAGTATCATTTGTATAGCATTAAGTGAGATAATACATGTAAAGCAAAAATTCCTAGGTTGTAGTCAGCATTTTGATGAATGTTAACCTCTATTGTTATTGGCCACATTTTAAGAGTTTTCATTGAAATTCCAGTGAACATACAATGCAATGTTTCTGGTGTACAGTATAAGTGATTCAGTACAATACAATACCCAGTGCTCATCACAGCAAGTGCCCTTCTTAATCCCCATCACCTATTTCAACCACCCCCTCACCCACCTCCCCTCTGGTAACCATCAGTGTGTTCTCTCTAGTTAAGTATCTTTCTTGGTTTGCCTCTCTCTCTCTCTTTTTATTCCCTTTGCTCATTTGTTTTGTTTCCTAAATTCCACACAAGAGTGAAATCATATGGTATTTGTTTTTCCCTGACTTACTTTGTTTAGCATTATATTCTCTAGCACCATCCATGTTATTGCAATTGGTAAGATATCACTCTTTTTTATGGCTGAGTTAAATTCCCTTGTGTGTAAGTACCACATCTTTATCCATTCATCCGTCGATGGACACTTGGGCTGCTTCCATAGTTATATAAACATGGGTGTACATGTAATACTTTGAATTAGTGTTTTTGTATTCTTTGGGTAAATACCCAGTAGTGTGATGTAGGATAGTTCTATTTTTAACTTTTTGAGGAACTTCTGTACCATTGTCCACTGTGGCTGCACCAATTCGCATTTCCACCAACAGTGTAAAAGTGTTCCTTTTTCTCCACTTCCTCACCAACACCTCCTTCATGTGTTGATTTTTAGCCATTCTGACAGGTGTGAGGTGATAGTCATTGTAGTTTTGATTTATATAACTCAATATTTGTATATAACTCAAAAGACATTTCAATGTGGTCTCAATTTATCTCCAGGGAACTGAAAAATCAAAAGAAATGGTATTGTTACATGATGAATTCACCTAAAATATCAGAGAAAGTTGTTAAAATGAGATCAAGTAAAGTGTCTTAAAACCAGGTGCACACACCCGTCAAGCTAAGGCAAGGGAGACTGTATATCATTTGCGTTTGGCCTATGGAACCAGCTAGAATTGGGTTTATCTGTTCTGTAATTTATCAGATCTTATTAATTAGGGCAGTTAATCAAAGCTAGTTGAGCTCCTACTTCTTCATATGTAAAACAGATTGATAGCACTTACCTCTTAGGAGTATTAGGAATATTAATGAAAACAGAATGTTTAGCAGGGTACCTGGTGCAAAGTAAGTGTTAAAGAAGTCATAATTAATAGCAATACATTTACATTAGTATCATTACTAGTCACTATTAATATTTAGAATATGTAAATAGCCCTTACACTATTCATTTTATTCCTATTCCTGTTTATTCTATGTAAGGTGAAGTGATACAAGTAAAACATAAAAGGAAGGTTTATATATAAAACTAAGCCTGGTGCAAATGAGTTATGAATTATTATATGTATGTTCATACATTCACTTTTAAAAGAATTTTACTGGGATGCCTGGGTCGTTTAGCCTGTAAAGCATCTGCCTTCAGCTCAGATCATGATCCCAGGGTCCTGGGATCAAGCCTCACATCAGGCTCCTTTCTCAATGGGGAGCCTGTTTCTCCTTCTGCCTGCCGCTTCCCTGCTTGTGTGCACACACTTACTTGCTCTTGTGTGCTTCTCTCTCACACACACATAAATTAAAAAAAAAAAAAAATTTAAATAAAAAAATAAAAATTTTACTGAGGGACACCTGGGTGCCTCAGTTGGTTAAATGTCATGTTCTTGGTTTCAGCTCCAGTCATTATGTCAGGGTCATGAGATCTAGCCCCATATCAAGTTCTACACAGGGCATGGAGCCTATTTAAGATTCTCTCTATCCCTCTGTGTCTGCCCCATCACCTTCCCACACTCGCTCATAGTCTCTCTTGAAAAAAAAAATTTTTGCTGAAATTTACATACTATAAAACCTCATTTAAAGTATACAATTTAATGTTTTTTTTTTTTTTTTTAGCATAGAGTTATACGATTATCACCACAGTGTAATTTTAGGATATTTCATCCACATCAGGAAGAAACCCTGTACCTATTAACTGTCACTTCCCATTCTCCCCAAGCCCTGTGCAACCACTAATCTACATTCTGTCTCTGTAGATTTTCCCATTCTAGACATTTCATCTCAATACAGTCATACAGCAGATGGTCTTTTGCAACTGTTTTCTTTCACTGAGGATAGTCTCTTCAAGGCTCAGCCAAGGCTCAGTATTTCATGCCTTTTTATTGATGAATACTATTCCACTGTTTGACTATCACATCTTGTTTATCCATTCATCAGCTGATAGATAATGAGTTTTCACTTTTTGGCTATCATTAATAGTATTGTGATGAATATTCATGCATATGTTTTTGTGTGGAAGTGTGGAAGTATGCTTTCTGTTCTCTTGGGTATATCCCTAGTAGTGGAATTGCGGAAGTGCAATGTCAACTCTGTTTAACTCTTTTGTGGAAGTACCAGCCTGTTTTTCCAAAGCAGTTATACCATTTTATGTTCCTGCTAGCAATATACAGTATCAATTTTGATTCACACGAACACTTCTTTGAACACTACTTTTGAAATTTCTTTTTTATTTTTTTTTTAAGATTTCATTTATTTATTTGACAGATCACAAGTAGACAGAGAGGCAGGCAGAGAGAGAGAGAGGGAAGGAAGCAGACTCTCTGCTAAGCACAGAGCCCGACACTGGGTTCGATCCCAGGACCCTGAGATCGTGACCTGAGCCAAAGGCTTTAACCCACTGAGCCACCCAGGTGCCCCTACTTCTGAAATTTCTAATGAATAAAGAACGTGACACTTAGCCACGGGTGATGTCCTTAAAACTGCCTATCTCAAAGGATAAAGTGAATGCAGAGGTCAGGATTTGAGCCCAGGTCTAGCTGGGTCCAAGGTCTGTGTTTTTCATGGCCATAGCACTTGCTCCAGGGACATTTGGAGGGGTTGAGTTTCATTACAAATTTGTTGGTCCTGAGTATTCTATTTCAAATACACCATGGTTTCCATGATTTATATTCCACATCCTAATGGAGCCTAATGAAAACTATACTTATAGAAAGACCTAAAAACTTATTTCAATTTTGCATCTAAGTGGAAAAAGAAAATTCACACCCTTTTAATCATTTTACATAAACTGCTTTCAAAGTAAAAGCAAGTATATTAGTCTTTCCTAGTGCTGCATCATTTCTTTCTTTCTTTCTCTCTCTCTCTCTCTTTTTTTTTTTTTCCCTCTCCCTTCCCTTTGAAATGCAAGGCAGAATTTCCTGGTCACACTTTTGTCATTTTCTTCTAAGGACTTATATATGAGGAAGTATTCTGGGCACTGCTCTGCTTCCTACCCACTCTCTCTGCATTTGTATTAAAAGACATTGTTTTAGCCAAGGTATATGGAGGTAGGCCAAGAGGGTAGCTTCCTGATACTGTAATTCTGAGGCCACAAAACCTCTATCATACATAGTCTCTAGTACAGAAAAGATAAAATTATGTCATATTGATTAAACACAGAAATCAGTCTCCAAAAGCTTTTGAAAAGAGCCATTAAACTGTTTCATCTTTTTAAGTACATTTAAGGTATTGGAGTAGATACATTTTGGGGCCCCTTTGATTTAAGATTTATTTATTTGAGAGTGAGAGAGCATGAGTGGTGAATAGGAGCAGTGGAGAGAGTATCTAAGCAGACTCTGCTGAGAGCAGAGACTGACATGGGGCTTAGGTTTACGAGCCATGAGATCAGGACTGAGCTGAATCCAAGACTTGGATGCTTAACTGACTGAGCCACCCAGACACTCCTGGTGTCCCTTTCTGAAAGAATGCACCCTGCCTTTCCCCACACCCGTCCATAAGACTTTTTTTGGTGGGGGGAGTGCCTTATCCTAAGATAAGTATTCATATTATATCTACGTTGTCCCAGTACCTTGTGGTAATAGGAGATTAGACATTGGATCAGGGGTTGGCCCAGTCTGTGCCAAATCATGCCCCTTCTCAGGAATTTAAAATTAGACCCAAGGGATTCCAGCTATAATTTGTGATATGTTGTAACAATTAGGAATTGTGGCATAAACACCTTTGCCACATCGTCTAAGTGCAGAAAGAAAATAATAAAAAGATACATAAAAGACTGGGAAGGTAGAAGGGAGGGAGATTCAGATTCTAGTCCTTCTTGAGAAGCCAACTCTGATACCTGCCTTTGTTCATGAGACATTTCTGATTTTTCTTCATTTCCTCCCTGTTTCCCCCCCATAAGCTAGTTTGAGTTTTTATTACTTGCGGTCAAAAAGCAATGATGATTCAAGGTCCTTAGAACTACAAAAAGAAGGAAGCAGTACTTCTTCCCTTCTTCCCTGCATTTGCTGATAGTGATATTTATATACTTGAGATGTCTTAATTCTGTGCACACTAATGGAACCAAGAGAAAACCTTCAGTCGGATACATCTTTGACAGCTTATTTATTCCAATGAGGGGAAGTGGTTACAGAATAAGCAAGGGACCCTGTATTCAACATTAGAAATTTAAAAAAAAATAATTTGGATGTTGTGATGATTTGTCATCTGAATGTGAATTTTATTTTGCAATGGAGTCCTAGCTTTTGAAAATCTGTTACTTTTTTTCCCCCCACAGAAACATATTTCCTGCATCTTAAGAAAGTCTTATTAAAAGCATAATAGTAAAGGTTTACTTTCCCAAAGCCATTTTTTTCCTCTTTGGATTCATGAGTTTTAAGTATGTGAATTATTCACATTTGGAATTTATACTTTCTACTATGGTACTCTGTATTCTACATGATTTTCTAAATTTTTTGTCAAAAATACCACAAAATGAAATCTCAGCTTTAATTTGATTTTAAGAAAAAGGGTTTAGAGTTAAAAAGCAACTGGAAGAGAGATTGCTCCAGACATAACTAATTTTAGTGATTGAAAGTTCTTTAAATAAACATATATCTGGTATTTGAAATCTGAATGATTTGCCTTTTATTTACAAAACACAGAATATATGTAAAGACTGTTAGTATACTAAGTGAAATTCAGAATAAGATATTTAGGAAAAAATCAAGCTGGAATACTTATTATTAGAAGTACATTTTTGAAGAACAAAATGAAGATATTAGGAATAAACACATTCACCACTTTTATTACAAATTCTCAAGCAAACATGGGCTTAAAAATGTGTATTTGTTATGAAATTTTTTCCTTAATACCAAGTGTATAAACTAATAAAAATGTTTAAGTTGAACTGACTCTGACTTCAAGTTTGTGCACTGCCCCATATCAAATACTATGAGAAAGGAGAAACATTTGCAAAGTGATTATTGTTTTAATTTTTATTTAAATTCCAGTTAACACACAGTGTGATATTAGTTTCGGGTGTACAACTTAGTGATTCAACACTTCCATACAACATCCAGTGCTAATCACAAGTGCACTCCCCACTCCATATTAACCCATCCCCCACTCATCTCCCCTCTGGTAATCATTAGTTTATTCTCTGTATTTAAGAGTCCATTTTTTGGTTTGTCTTTTTCTTCTTGTTTTCTTTCTTAAATTCCACAGATAAGTGAAATCATATGGTATTTGTCTTTCTCTGACTTATTTCACTTAGCATAATATTCTCTAGATCTATCCCTGTTGTTGCAAATGGCAAGATTTCATTCTCCTTATGGTTGAGTAATATTCCATTGTAGATATATGTCACATCTTTATCAATTCATCAGCCAATGGACATCTGGGCTCTTTTGATAATTTAGCTATTGCAGATAATGCTGCTCTAAACATCAGGGTGCATGTATCCCTTTAAATTAGTATTTTTGTATTCTTTGGGTAAATACCTAGTAGTGTAATTGCTGGATCATAGGGTAGCTCTACTTTTAACTTTTTGAGGAACCTCCCTACTGTTTTCCAGATTGGCTGTGCCAGTTTGCATTCCCACCAACAGTGCAAGAAAGTTCCTTTTTCTATGTATTCTCACCAATACCTTTTGTTTATTGTGTTAAGTTTAGACATTCTGGCAGATATGAGGTGATGTCTCATTGTGGTTTTTATTTGTATTTCCCTGACAATGAGTGATGTTGAGTATCTTCTCATGTGTCTATTGGTCATCTGTACATTGTCTTTGGAAAAATGTCTATCCATATTTTCTGCCCCTTTTTAACTTGGATTATTTTTGGGTAAGTTTGTTAAGTTCTTCCTATATTTTGCATACTAACCCTTTATCTGATATGTCATTTGCAAATATCTTCTCCCATTCAGTGGGTTGCCTTTTAGTTCTGTTGATTTCTTTGCTGAGCAGAGGTTTTTATTTTTGATGAAGTCTCTTGAGTTTGAAGGACTCTGATTTTCCATTAAAATGGGGATAGGGTGAGCCACCTTCTTTCTGAGCCAACTGGCGACAAGGGCTTTTACCAAGAATTTTAGAGCCCAGTGTCTAGTATCCAGACTTCCTAGGTATACCTTTCAAGCCCTTCCTATCTAGAGAGCTGTGGACAAATCTTTGTTACTTATGAAAACTGTCAAACCTCCATGTGCTCCTGCCCTCCACACACACCCTGACTTGCTAATAAATACAGGAGCCCTCCTTGTGTCAGTTACTTTTTCCTTTTTCCAGACACTGCCAGCAATTGCTTCTCTGTTTTCCCAGTGAATCTCCAACCTCCAAATATTCTTGGATGGTAGCTTGTATCAGTCAGGCTCATTCAGTTGCAAGATATAGAAATCAATTCATTAAGCAACTAAAAGGAGTTTAATGGCTTAAAGAAATGGGAACTCCCTAGGTACCACTGACTTCAAATGTGGCTGACCTGGAGATTATAACTCTATCCTTTCTTCTCTGTTCCTTGTTCTGATCTTCTTGTTGATTTTTAAAGCTTTTATCTGTACTGGTAGATCACCTCTAGAAAGACTTGGGTTCTAATAACTGATAATTATTTGATTTTGCAAAAGTCTCAGAATGCTGAGTATAGGCTCAGAAATGACCTGAAATGACCATTGTGGCCAGGGAAAATAATATTTGAATTGTTCAGGCCAGGAGACAGGGAGTATGATAAATTTCATCTCAATTGTAGGAATGAGAAGGAATGTGAATCCTTAGAGAGTAACAGTAGGAGTGTGGGGGTGGGGAGGAAGCATGTTCACTATAGGACTCTCCTTAGTAGGATCCTGATATAAGGAATCTATTTCTCTTTGCCTTGTCAAGGGCCTTAAGCTCAGAACACAAATGTTTGCCAACGTACTTAGGATACGGAAGGGCAAAATGCCTCCATTCTTGTCTCAGTAGTAAAATCAAAATACATATTTATATCTTAGTTGGTTAGCCTATTATATTTTTAAGTCAACTGCGTATTTTAAGAGTCTCAATACAAAACATTAAAAGCATTCTATTTGTTAGCATTTTGCTTAGTCATATTAAATACACACAATATATTTGGTTAGATTATACCTCAAATCTCCCTGGGATTCAGGAAAGCCCCTTCTAACCAATGGCTTTTCCCCTAGTCACTCTTTCAAATACTTTTTACAGATTGCTGCTAGATAAGCCCTCAGTGTCCAGTTTTTGATTGTTTATAAAGTGAAATTCATACATTTATTTTCCAGAAGGCACACAAGGCTCTAAGGCTACAGGGATACTACACGGTGCTTTTGCTGAGCTTTCAATCTGTTGAAAAATAATAGATTTATGATCAGACAACTGACAGTGAAAGTGGCAAGTACTGTAACCAAGGCATAAATGCAAAGTTCAGGGGAAATGGAGTGAGGATTACTGGTTTCTAATTTTCAGTACAATAAAGTCAAAATTATTTAAGTGACATTTGGAGACCTAATGTTGTAGACTTCCTTCGAGCCAGATCCTCCTCCCTAGGTGCCCTGTACTCCATCCAGAGGGGGTAAATCGCTGCTGGCCTGCCATCCCTGTTGCCTGCTCCTGCCTTCATTTCTTTTCATTTTGTCCTTTTCAGCCTGGACCACCCTTCCCAGGTTATGCCTGCCTCTGATGGTCCTACTTCCTCTAATACTCAGCTCAAAGGCTCTCTCCTCTTTCAAAGTCTTCCACTTTACTTTTCTGGGATTTGCTCTTTCTCTTGGATAACACTGTAGCATTTGATGTTAGAGAAGCATTTGTCAGGTTATTTTGTGTGAGCATGGTTGTATGATTATAGTTTACCACTTCCTCTCTTCCTCTCCTACCCATTCAGATCTCCTGCAGGAATCCTTCTCTTAGCTTACAATCTTGTCCTAATTTTCATTGAGGAAATAGAAGTCGATGGCAGTTCCCATTTATTCTCAGCACAAAAATACTATCTCTACTCTCTACCTTTTCTTCTATTACTTGATGTGAAGTTATTTCTGCTCTGTTTTAAATCTCATTCCTCCATGATTTATTAACTACTCTGATCATGAACTCCTCTCTGCTGTCTTTACACCATTGGTGTCTTATCTGTTTTGCCTAATTTCCACCAGCCTATAAACATTCCTTACTGTCCTATATCTTCGACACTTCTTTGACTTAAAATATCATTTTCTTTATTTAATATAAAACTCAAATCAGGAAGTGACCCCAACACTAACAGATTTGCTCTAGTTAAGATTTCCTATCTTCCTAAATCCCACATACCCCTCTCCTTCTCTTTCTCGATGGTTAGCAGCTTTAGTTAAAATTGACCACTATCTCCTTTTTGGAACATAATTTTCTCTTGGATTTTATGAAAATACCCTAATTGTCTTTCTCACTGGCCACCCCATCTAAGCCTACTTTGATTGTTTTTTGCTCTCATTTCATCCTTAAAATACCATAGTATCATGGGCTTAATTCTTGGACTTGGCCTTTCCCCTATATTTCATTTATCCTCTTGTTCATAAATATATACAGTTCTGACTTATATTGTAGCTCCAGGCTTTAGTTCATTTTTAAATTGGGTTACTAGATTTTTTTTTTTTTTTTTTGCTATTGAATTCTAAGAGTTCCTAAGTGAAATAAATCAGTAACAAAAGAACAAATACTGCATGATTCTATTTATGAGATTTCTAAAATAGTTACATTTACAGAATTAGGGAGTAGAATTACGGTTGGGAAGGGCTGGAGGGAGAGGGAAATGAGGGAGGTGTTAATCAGCTGTCATAATATCTCAATTGTGCAAGATGAGTAAATTCTAGTGATGTGCTGTATAACACTGTCCTTATAGTTAAGAACATTGTATTGCACACTTAGAAATTTGTTAAGAGAGTTAAAAAAAAAAAAGAAACTGAAACTGAAAATCACATTGCAAATGAAAATAGTGTTTCCATTGCAACTTAGGTGCGAGAGGAAGGCAAAAATTGAAAAAAGTAAGTGTCAAGTGTCAGGACTTATTGAAACCATCTGGGAGAACTGATGATATTGAACTTATCCCTGCCTTTCAGCAGAAGTGTATGAGAGGGGAGGATCATTTCTCTGACTCATCTGCTTAGCTTGGAAACTTGACTTTGAGAGCAGAGGAAGAACTGCAATTTGATCATACATTCAGTATGAGATTTGCTGATCTGCCTCCAGACAAGTTATGTTTTTCTCTGAGAAGTATCCAGCCATTCACAGAACAGCAAGGAACATCTTGCTAAAGTTTCTAACTTGTTGCGTATGTGAGCAAGAGTTTTCATATTTTATAAGTTTCATGAACAAAGAAGAAAATAATCTCACTTCAGTTAGAAAAAAATGTGTGTACTTACCTGATGTTTGCTATATACTAATTTTGGGTCAAAAAACCTCCCATAAATTTCATATTAAAAATGTAAATTTTTATCTTTGTTTTTGGTTTAAAACCTACCTCTCACGTTTTTATAGCCTAATTTTGAAAACATCAGGAAACCAGTAAATTTTGCATAATTTTGCTAGTCCTATATTTGAACCTGAAAGTACCCTTTATCAAATTGTTTTCAGTCTTATATGAAAAGAGAAATTAGGTCTATTTTTGTTTGTATTACTTGAGCTTATGGTTTCAGTAGTTTTTTGCTAGTTTCAAAAGTTTTCCTTTTTTTTTTTCTTATGTGGTAAGATTTTATATACATAAATAAAATTATTTAAAATCCATCTGCTACCTTTATTATAGCTACCAATCCTACATTTAGAAAAGTTAATCCTGTTTCCATTTAGACATTTATTATATTGTCCTTATGAGTTTTAAAAATGTATGAAAAGATTAATTTCAAAAATCATAAAATATATTCAACTATTTACTTGTTTTTTTTTATGATTGAAAATTTTATTTAGAGAGAGAAAGAGAATGGGGGGAGAGGCAGAGGGAGAGAGAATCTCCAGTAGGCTCCCCACTCAATGGGGAGTGATTTTGGGCTTGATCTCAAGACCCTGAGATCATGACCTGAACCAAAATCAAGAGTCGGACACTTAACCAACTGAGCCACCCAGGCACCCCTCAACTCTAGTTTTAATAGAAGTTAGTGTTAAAGTAATTTTAATCTGAAATTGGAGAGAATATTACTCCTGCAGCAGCTCAGTAACATTTTGTATAGTAGAAATTTGTAGTAAGACTTTTAGGCCTACTTGGATAAAGAGTTAAAAAAAATTAAGTATGAGCTAAAGAAAAGCTGAAGAAAAATCCAAGTACTGGTTTGTATTATAACTGATATCCTTGTGGAGGGGAAATCACATAAAAAGTTGACCAGACCCAACACATTCAATTATTATTGGATTATTAGATCTTTTACTTAACTGATTATGTTAATACATGAGATACTAACATGATAGTATTTATGCAAGCATTCCCAGAGATATGAAAATTTTTTTTTTCGGGTTGCTCCAGGATAAGAATCTTGAGAAAGGCTGATCTAGACAGAGCAGATTTATCCTTCTCAACACATGTTGTAGTAATCAGTACCTGGCAAATTTGATAAGACTCTTATTTATCTTCCATCGAGTAAATTTGTGGTCAAAATTTACAACGGTCCTAAATTTCTTCAGTTTTATGAGAGAGGAATTTGATGTTCAGACCTACTGATGCAGCTTTCTAGAGTAACAAAGAAAAGCTTTTTCTTATATTTCCCCCTTTTGGTAAATCTCCATCCATCCAAATTTCATCTAGGCTACCCAATTTCCAAGTGGAAATCTTTTTTCTTCAAACTCCCGCTGCTGTTCAGCAAAGCAGATCCAATCCATCTGACTCAAAAGGATATCCTGAATTCACATATCCTTCTCTCCATCTCCACCACTCCCACCCTGTGCAAACCACAACTCTCTTCCTGCGATTATTCAAATAGCTGCTGAAATAGTCTCTGCTTTCACGGTTGCCCTCTGCCTGTCCATTCTTCTCACTAAAGAAACCAGAAAGTGTCAAAATCTCAAATCAGATTACACTTTGGTTTCTCTAATCTCTTCCCTAAATTAAGATTATTCAGTGGTTTCCCATCATATTTAAAATAAAATAGATTTCTTATCTGCAAGTCCTGTATGATCCGTCTCCTGCCCCCATCTATGATTTCATTCCCTATAGTTCCCCAGACCCTTGTCTCCAGGCTTCAGCAAACCTCCATTTTTTAAAAGGATTTTATTTATTTATTTATTTATTTATTATTATTTATAGCATGTGCACACATGCACATGTGAACAGAAAGAGGGGCAGAGAGAGAGGCAGAGAGAGAATCTCAAGCTGACTCTGAGCTGGATGGGCCTTGAACCCATGATCCACAATCATGACCTAAGCCAAAACCAAGAGTCAGATGCTCAACCTACTGAGCCACTTAGGCACCCCAACCTTGGCCTTCTTTATCTTCTCTGAAAAAGCTAAGTTCATCCCTAGCTTAGCATCTTTGCACCACCTTTTTCATTTTCTTGGAAATATCTCTTTCCTGATCTTCTCATGGCTGGCTGCTTCTTGTCTATCAAGAGAGGCTTTCCCTGAATCCCAATTTAAAGTAGTCACTGAGCTACTTTTTGTTATATCTATTTCAATTCTCTGCCTGGCACTGATATTCATAGTTTATTATTGTATTATATATTATTTAATTATATCCACAACGTATATAACATATGTTATAAGATTCTGATTTACATATGGATTATTTAGTTTTGGTTTCTCCCTAAAAGAAGATAAGCTTAATGAAGATAGGGATATTATCAGTTATCTGTGTTCACTACTGTACCTACAGCCAATAGTAGTGCCTTGAACAGAAAAGTACTTAAAGAATAAATGAACCTTTTTATTAATGACCACACAAAAATAGCTGATGGGCACTGATTGGCATATTCTCTCTTCTCCAAGTGAATTCTGAGGTTAGAAGCACATGTGATCCTTTAGAGCATGGTCAATGTTATTTGACCTGTACCACGTATATGTATATCCTTATCACCTATTTTCTTGTGTGTGATATGAATATGAGGGATTGGATTGGAATGATATTCAAGGCCTTTATCAGCTCAGCAAATATGCATTTTTTTGCCCCCCCCCTTTTTTTAAAGGTTTTATTTGAGAGACACAGAGAGAGAGAACATTAGTGGGGTGAGGGGTGGAGGGAGAAGCAAACTTCCTGCTGAGCTGGGTGCCTGATGTGGGGTTTGATCCTGGGACTCTGGGATCATGACCTGAGCTGAAAGCAGATGCTTAACTGATACTTTTCCTTATATGGTTATATGGTTTCTTACAAACTATATCTCAATCAACTATTGCTATTGTGAAATTTTCAACATGAAACTTCTATTAAGATGAAGTAAAAAAGAATAATGACATTTTTAAATCTTACGAAATTTTTTCTTCTGTATTTATGGGAGTCTTTTCAAAAAGGTATTTTATCTCAACTGGAAATGTTTATTTCTATTTCCTACCGCATCCCTATGTTACAATGAACTGAGTGGTGACTGTTGGGTATAATTGACAGGAACACATTTTTGGGAGGGGAGAAGCATTCATAAAATCAATACGAATCCATTTGGGAAAGTGGAATTGTTTAGAGAAATATAAATATCTTCTCTCAGTTTTTGTCCATTTAGTGAAAGCAGTTTGAAACTGAAATTGAAAAAGCAATGTTCTTCTACATATCTTCACATTAAATATTTCACCACATTAAAACATGGTTTAATGTCTATTATCACAACTATTTTCTTCCTATTTGGTAATTTCCTCATTCCTTGGTGGCTAATTACATCAGGGTTAGCAAGGATTCCTTAAAGGGAATTGTCTAGAATCTTTAGATATTATTTTAATTTGTTAAATATACAATATACAATATACCTGTTCCTTTGTATCAAAATAGATATTAAATTTTTTATCAATATTAAATTTTTTATCAATCAGAATATCTTTGGGTTTTTTTTCTTTTGTACTTTAATATCAGCCATTTTCCTTGGAATATAAATAATATTACCCTTGGAATAATAAACAATAATTCTTTGTAACAACTGATTTATGAAGCTAGTCAATAAAGCAAACTCTCAGGTTGCCTGGGTGGCTCAGTCATTAAGCATCTGCCTTCGGCTCAGGTCATGATCCCAGGGGCTTGGGATCCAGCCCCACATTGGTCTCCCTGCAGGGAGCCTGTTTCTCCCTCTCCCTCTGCTCGCTCCCCCTGCTTGTGTTCCCTCTCTTTCTGTGTCTCTCTGTCAGATAAATAAGTAAAATCTTAAAAAGAGAAAAATGAAGCTCTCACCATATTAACAGAAAGCCAAATCAAATGTCAATTTTTTTCAAGACTGTAATACTGATCATTGTATGCTAAGAAACACTTTCATTATTTCTTTCAAAGATTTGTGTCCTTATTTTTTTTTCCTTATATTAAGGACCCAGTTTGCTTTTGCCACTTTATCACCAACATCCATGTAGCTAAAACTTATGCCTGTAATCAAAAGTTCAATCCCATATTTTCAGAGCTCTACCAAAATATTCCCTTGGAAATTCCAGTACTGTTTCAATCTCATTACATTTCTGAACTGAAATAATCTTCTCAATCCCTAGGTCAGTTTCCACTGTCAATATTATTGATTGAGATATCCTAGTCTTCATGAATATTTTTAGGAAATACAAGATGAACACTCACAGTGTCTTAAGACCTGTACCAAACACTGGGAGTAACAGACAAGATCCCTGTAGTGATGATGATCATAGTTTAGGAGGCTTTGCACCAACGTTAGTGCATTACAATTTAGAGTAGTAGTAGGCAAAGAGGCCTAAGAGTCAGACGTTATGGACCACATGAGAAGAAACAGTGAGCCTGGTGTTTAGATGTTAGGGAAGGCTTCGTGAAGAAAATGTATCTAAGTGGAGTTGTAAAGGATTAGTAGGAGTAAGCAGGTGAAGGAAGAGGTCAAGGTGCAGAAGTGATATTCCAGCTGCATATTCTTGTGCAAAGTTTAGACGCAAACACTCGCATATGTAGGAAACTAACATTTAGTATGGCTGAACAGAATGAGAGGACATGTGGTTGAAGGTGTACCTGGAAAAGCTTTTTAGGAATTGGGATTTTACTTACTATTGAATAATTCTAAGGGGATTGGCCTGAGTAGATTTATATTTTAGAAATACTCTCAATGAATTTTGAATAGCACATTTAAGATCAGCAAGAAATGAGGCAGGTAGACCATTTATATGGTGGTGGTGTAGAGGAAGATGACGACAACCTTCCCAAGACTGGGAATAGCAGAGAGAGGATTGAGTGGATTTAATTGTTGTTATGGATCTGATGTCAACACAATATGGTGATCTAATAGATGTGAGTTTTGATGAGATATGAGTAAAATTCTTGTTGAGTATTGTGAGGGACAACAGCACATTCTGTGAGCTAGAGAATGCTTGGAGGCTTCTTAGAAAACACTGACTTGTTGGACATACTGAACATTTAAGTGGAAACGTTCATCAGAAGTAGAATATGTAGGTTGATATCCAGAAATGATAATGGCTACAGATTTTAGATTTGGAGTAATCAGAATATTTAAGGTAGTTAAGGACCTCACATGGGGGAGGTAACCAGGAAGGATGCATAAAATGAGAAGAAAAGTAGCTTAATGAGAATACTGAGCTTAGGGAATGAGCAGAAGGAGATTTAAGAGTGACTGATTAAAGGGTCCAGAAAAGTAGGAGGAAAACCATAAAACATAGTAGCATCATGAAGATCAGGGAAAGCAAGTGCTTCAGAAATTCTCAAGATAGCTCATTTTCTTCACTAAAATTCTTTTGTATATGGTATAACATATGGCCCACTTTCCCAATACTTAATTTTAATTTTTATTTTAACCATTCTTGGCATATGTGTTTCTTTGTATTTTTAATATTTAAATCCTATCATAAACTTGTTAATTTCCTTTAAAATTTAGAAACAAGATAATTTTTTAAAAGATTTTATTTTAAGGAAAGTGTGAGTGGGGGGGAGGAACAGAGTGTGAGGAAGAGGGAGGGGAAAAGAATCCCAAGCAGACTCTATGCTGAGTGCAGAGCCCAATGCAGAGCTGGATCTCACCACCCTAAGATCATGACCTGAGCCATAACCAAGAGTTGGAGGCTTAACTGACTGAGCCACCCAGGTGTCCCAAAATAGAGCAAAATCTTGATATTATAGTGTATATGTTTGGTAAATGTCATTTTTCTAATGCTGAGATGAAGGAAATGATAACACTTTTTTTTTCCTAAATGGAATTTTATAATTAAATCCCTGATAGGTTTTCCTATCATCATTAAAGTCTGCAACTTGCTTGCATCTCCTACTAATAATTCAATTTTACCAATAATTTGACTTTACCAATAATCATAAAGATTTTTTGTTTAAATCCTATAATCTGTTCTAAAGCAATTTTATTAGAAACTGAAAGGAAGTGAGAATTTATGAATGCAAGTCAATTAGACATACATATAGGTGTTTGTGTGTGTAAATACATATACATATACACACATATACATACACACACAGATACAATGCTACCTTTCTTAAAATGAGAAATGAGTTTCTTACGTGAATATGTATATATATATATATATAATGTATATATAGCATATGCATATATTTTAATATTGTACAATTTGGGAAGTAGTTCCTAAAAGGTACAGCATCTTAATTACCAATCAGCAATCTGTTTCTGAAAATCTGATGCTTTGGATGAGGATCCTAAGCACTTATTCCTGGTTCCCATTCTTTTAAGTGGGCAAACCTATATCAACCCAAACATCCAAACAAATTTCCTAGAACATAACTTTATAAAGATGGTATGGTCGCTTATGTATGCAGATGTGAAATGCTTAGAGCACCATTTCCTGTTTATCAGATACCTAATATTTTAAAAATTGCTTTGTGTGTATTAACTTGTGCACAGTTTGTATATGAAGTCAAAAACACATTTATAACTAAGTAAATTCAGTATAAAGCAAACTTATTTTTCAAAGCAGACAAAAATATATCATAAAACATCTGCGAGGTTTCCTGTAGTGAATGTCTACCAAGTGAAGTTGAAACTTGAAGCTTGAATGAAGTTAAGAAGCAAGTAAGGAGGGGGCTGAGGATGTCATTGTCATTTTTATGGTAGAAGAACGTGATGATGCGGATGATTGGGGATAAAAAAAGACATGACTAAGCAAACTATCAAAAGCAGGAGAACTGATAGAAATTAACTGCTTTGTAAAGCACTTTAGAGCAGGTGGTCAGTGATTGAAAATGAAAACCTTGCCGGATGGGTTCTCTCCTTTCCTGGCAATTCTGTTTCATAAAACAAGAGGCTCTTCTTTTAGGAGTAGATCTTCATCATGTCCCTGTCACTTCCAAGGATGTCTACCTCACATCCATTGGCATCAATGCCTCCTTCAGCTCCAGCCATATCTCAGACATACTTCCCCTGGGATGATAGTTGGAATTCTTTCAAAAAATGTCTATATATAATTCTGAGGTCATCTTAACTATACCCAGATTGTAATTAAATAATTTTCCCACCCACCACTTTGTTGAGTTTGGGGAGCATAGTTATAAACTTCTATATGAACACTAGCTGATCAACACTGCATTAGGGGAAAAAAAATGTACCTCCTGTGAATTTGGATGTTAAAGTCTAAAAGACAATCATCAGGAAAACTTTACTAAGGGGGATGATCTGTGAAGTGTGCCTCATTGCTGCGCTGCTTGATGGTGTTGGTCAGTATTAGTCCTACATTTTGTGTACGTAAATTTATAACTACAATTAAAACTATTACTAGGTATGTTTCAAGATGTTAGACTGGGCACAATGTTCCTTAGGGTCTTTGAGGGCACCAAACAATTTGTGTCTTTTTCTACCTCACTAGGTTCTTAAAAATTAATAAACACAATAGAAGAATAAGGAAATGTAAAACAGAAAAATCAGGTTTATTGTTACTAAAGTCTAAGATATATTATCTAGTTTAATGTGAGAGTCAAATGGACATGGAAAATAAAATTTAGAATTATACAGACGTACCTGTTAAATTATGGTAAAACAGGACCAGAAGAAGGTTCCCACCATGAAAGCCAAATCTTGTTATCTAAGAGCAGAGGAGAAAGCTTCCAGCCTACAGGTAAGGCAGCTTCTAAGAGAAAAAAGGGAGATTATAACTCTCATTTCTAATTTACCAGTTAGAAAAGTCATGCATCTCCTTGTGGTCAGAGTAAGTAAAGGGTGTGGAGAGAGACTAGGAATATTAAACTCTCTGATCAACTTCTATGTGGGAGGAAAGAGTAATTTTCTTTTAATAGTTTCCAAAGTTTTATTCTGTTAAACTTTCCAAAAAGACAGCATCATGTTTCTCTAAATGGCCTTCTCTTGGAGGAGATTGTATTCACAGGTGGGTTATTATCCAGAGATGGTAGAGCTGCTAGGCGAGAATTATCTTGTCCATCCTTTGTGGCTTTACCCCTCAGTAGAGGAGATTGCTGAATCTTCATCTCCAGCGACTGCCTTCCTGAGGCCATTCCCCTGATTCCAGCCACGGCTCCTTTGGGTATCTTTCTGGGAATAAAGGACTCTGAAATGGGTCAGAATAGGACAGTAATGAGATTCACTCCATTGTCTCCTGCCACTGACAGTGAACACTCATCTTTTGTTTGTCATCTAAAACTTCAGTTACATCAAATGTTCTTTATTGAAATGAAATTATTGCATAAAGAGGTTTCAAGAAAAATGCTTCTCATTCGGTGATGCTAGCAACACAGAAATATAACAAATTTGAATATAAATCTGTTCGTTAATTTAATGGACAAAATTAACAACCAATTAATTCCCTTTGCAAATTAAAATCCAGTGGCCAAAAGGTTGAAATCCAAAATTGAATTTTCTTTTATGAGTGAAAAGTCCAGAGTCTTCTCCAGTCTTTCTCTGTTGAGTCTCAACTGGAGATGTTGCTGATACAAAGAGAGCTGGGTTTCTTCAACAGTCATCGTGGTAGCTGTGTCTGCCTGGAATGGGTTTGGTTCCTCACCTTCTCCCACATTCCCAAAAAACAACTTTGGCATACTTCTTAAAGAGACCAGAGTTAATAAGACCTACAATTATCACAGCACTTGCTTCAATCACACTAGGTTTAGAAAGCAAATTATCATCTTTAAAAACAAAACAAAACAAAACAAAACAAAACAAAACAAAACAAAACAAAACTTTTATTTAAATTCCAGTTAACATCCAGTATAGTATTAGTTTCAGGCATACAATTTAGCAATTCCACACTTCCACACAACACCTGATGCTCCTCACAGCAAGGGCACTCCTTATTCCCCATCCCTGTTTAATCCTTGCCTACCCAAACTCCCCCCCCCCCGCCCCTGTAACCATACAAATTACTATCTTCTTGAGCAGTTACCTCAGGCCAGTTTATGCTTTCAGAACACGGTATCTTTTGCCAAGGATCATAAGAGGGTCTCCTTGGTATCTGAGGGTGCCTTCTTAGTGTTATTTCAGCCAGGATGCAAATTGCTATCAACTGTCCATAATACAGAGCTTGAAAATAAACCGGAACTTTACTGTAAGAGGTCGATTTTGGCACAGCGGACCTACCACATCTGGATGATGGCCTGCCTGTGCATACCATCTCCTCTGAGAAGAACATTTGGAAATGATGGTGTCCTCTTGCAAAGTTTAAAATATGCAGTGTTGGAAACCCCTATCACAGATATTATTTGCAGTTTCTCTGTTTTCCATTAAGCATATTTAAAAAAATCTTTTAACTTAAAATTCTGCTTAAACCCTTGTTTCTGGCATGCCAGGACTGAACTGAATATGAGTTGTATCTAATTAATAAAACTTTGATCATTTCTCATGAGCAGACATTTTTAGTCCTGGGACACACTGGCTGTTTCTGCTACCTGTTTCCAAGGAGTCACACAAGGTTGGCAAAGCTACATCCTTGGGAAGCTTACTTTCTCATATCTCCTGAAAGTACTTAGAGACAAAGTGACACCTTGTGATGGGGTGGTCTTTGAGCCTGTGGACAAGCAAAAGGAATCCAAATTTAGCTTCCCCTAAGTTCATTCCTTGGCCTTAAGACAGATGGTTCAAGACAACGTAAGGGAGTAACAGAGCCAGTAGGCAGAGGATCATCACATGGCGGGGAGATGGGGGTGGAGGGGGGGAAAGCAAAATGCAAGCGCTGAAAGGGAAGCTTTGTCTCACGGTTATTCACGTGAGCATATAATTTGCAAATGCAACCAAATAAATATTTCATGATAGTTTAAACTTACCTAAGCACTTTGGGTCACCATTAAGGAGAGAAACCTACAATTGAGTTGACAATCACAGGGCATTTAGGTAATGAAAAGCCATTGTTAATAGTGGACTTTATTATTTATTTCAAAATAGTAAGCTGAAAGTTATCTACAGGTCAGCAAATAACACAGACGATTGAAAGCACATAGGTTTCTTTAGTATCTCCAGTTCTATTTAATTAGATTTTCAGTTAGATGCAATGCAGTACATTATACAAAGAACTCCCATATTCCCTAGGTAGATATAATAGGTTATAGAGGTTTTACATTCTATTTATCTTAGGGTAATGGGAACTCAGTGAGATATGCTTCATTTCACAGAAGATCATGTAAATGTTGCAACAATGTTAAAATAGTACAAATACTTGATTAAATAGCCTATTCCTTTCTTTACATCTCAAATGCTAATATAATTTATAAACCTTTGGTGCTATAAAATGCTTAAAAGCAGCATTATAGTTATTTAAAAGAAATAATAAAGTTTCAGGTGAAACCATAATAGATTTAGGCCATATGATTTGACATTGTTTGGCAGAATATATCCTCATATAAAAGTAAATCTCCAAATTCCCAAAGAGAAGGATTTCTCAATATTTCATATTTTGAAAATTTTGTTGTTTGTGGTAGCATTGTCAAAGGGTAAAAAACAATCTCGAGGAGAGAAAACTAATTGTATTGGGGCACCTGGGTGGCTCAGTCGGTTGAGCCTCTGCCTTCAGCTCAGGTCATGATCCCAGAATCCTGGGATTGAGTCCCACATTGGGGTCCCTGTTCAGTGGGGAGTCTACTTCTCCTTCTGCCTGTAGTTCTCCCTGCCTGTACGTGCTCTCTCTCTCTTTCTGACAAAATCCTTTTAAAGAAAAAAAAGAAAACTAATTGTATTTACTTTTTGCGTGAATCCAAGATGTGCTCTCAATATTAATACCATGTGTTACTACACAAATATAGAAAACTTCAATAAAAAACTGCGGTAATAATGTCACCAAAAGCTGTCCAATTCTATGGAGTTGGACAGCTCTGTCCCCAAAAGAGAGGAAATAAAAAATTGAGCACATGTTAGAGTACTGATGCTGTCACTTAACATGTACAATTGTTCTTGAAGATAAAATATTATAAAACTAGTGGAATGGCATTTTTAAAAAATTTCAGCCTCTTGTCTATTATCATTTTCAAGATATTGAGAGAGATCTCACAGGCCAAGGAATTAAATTAAGTAATTTCCTGTAGGATAGAGAACTTAAAATGTTAATAAGTTTATATTCAGAGATTTAGTTCTCAAATAAAAGATTTGATTTATTTGCTGGCTTTCAGAAATTATTGTAACAGGGCTCCAGAAAATATGGAAAAGAGGAAAATGGAATGAAAGCTCATAAATCAGGCATCATGGGTCAGGAGGGTAATCTCAGATGACTCTCGAGGGCTGCATTGTTTCAGTCAAACTCGATTTAGGATAAGAAGAAGTACAACTTTATCAATAGACTTTAATTTTAAGAACAATTTTGGATATGCATGTACAGATTTTTGTGTGAAAGTAGAGGCAAATCCTCAACTCCTTTGGATAAATACATAGGAGTGGAATTGCTGAATCTTATGGTACAACTCTGTTTACTTTTGTAAGAAACTGCCAAACTGTCTTGCAAAGCTTCTGTATCATTTTGCATTTCCATAAGAATGAATGAACAATTCCTGTTGTTGTGCACCCTTGCTAGTATATAGCATTGCCAGCATTTTGAATTTTGACCATTAGAGATTGTGGTTTTGTGTTGATTCTCAGACTATTTAAAAAAATATTTTCCATTTGCACAGTCATAATACCATTAAAACAATAAAAAATCTATTGACTCAAGTAATACAAATGGTAGATATAATTACATTTAAAGAGTTACACTGACAAAATGTATAAAATTAAGAATAAAAAAAGAATGTATTTGAATTCAGTAATCTCACAAATTGAACTTCCATGTAAGCTGTTTGCCTCAAGATCATAACCTTAGCACAGAATATTTCCACTTGTTCTTTTTTTGTCTTTCACAAAGAGTGCACTTAGATACTTTTCCTTCTCCTTATCCTATTAAAAATATAGTTTCAGAAAGAATAAAATGAACATAAAAGTAATTATAAACAAAGATAACTAGTTTTCCTCTTTATATTCCCATCCATCTCATTTCTCACATATTTTGGACATTTGATACATTTAGCAAAATCTTTACATTTCTTAGAATAGGGATTGGAATCCGTGCATTTTTTTATTCTAATCACTTAAAGCCCATAGTCCATTGAATTGTGTATCTCCTTCCAATCCCATATGTTCAAATCCTAACTCTCAGTACCTGTGAACATGATCTCATTTGAAGATAGCATAGATTTGTACATTTGTATAAATTTGTAGATTTAATTAGGCAAGGACTTAGTTAGTTTTTATAAGAAGAGGAAAAGAGACACACAGGGAAGGGGAGAAGGCTGTGTGAAGCCAAAGACAAAGCTTGGGGTAATGAAACCAGGAGCTACCAGAAGCTTAAGAAGAAGCAAGAAAGAATTCTCTAGAGCCTTCAGAAGGAATGTGGCCTTGTCAACCCTTTGATTTCAGACTTTGTTTCCAGAATAGTAAGAGAATAAATTTCTGTTGTTTTAGTTATTAAGTATGTAGTAATTTGTTATCGGAACAGTAAAAGCAGATACAGAGCATTTTTAATATCTGAATAATATCTGGTTAAAATTTCACTCCTAATAACACAATGATGTAAAGAACCAGGCTATGAGTTCAATGAAGCTGTTTATATCTTAAAATAAGGTTACTCATCTTTCTGTTATTGATAATTATTCCTTATTTCACTACTGTAAGTATGTTATTGCTTAAACATTACAATACTTGGATTTTAATAAACAGGAAAATGTTAAAATGTTCATACAAATTTTAATAAACTCTTAGGGTACAAAGTCTTTGATTTGGGAAAGGTAATAAAAATGTAGCCATATTACATTTGAACTCAGCTTCCAGAAGGGTAATTTGTTTATTAATTTGGTGCTAATTTGATAACAGAAAAGTCTTCTAGTTTGAAGGCCAGAAGGTATACTGATTTAGTCAACTTCCTTGGCCAAGGAAATGAACAACCAAGCATTTCGCTGATACTTTTTGAAAAGTATTTTCTTTCCTTGGCATATTAAATGGGGACAGGAACCATTTCTAATCTGACAGTTAACAATGGACATAAATTGACTTAATTCATATGTATTTTAAAATTCCATCCTTTAAATGTAGAGAATCATTTGAATTTTAGAGATTGTGCCCATTCCCAAATTTTTCATTTAAGGGTGTTCTTTTTTTTTTTTTTTTTAAACTTTCCTTAATTATATGTTGTGACTCTTTGCTTATATACCAGAAGAAGGCAGAAGCACGTTTTGATGAAGTTAACATTTTTAAAACAATTTTTATTAAAGTTCATAAAGCTGTTATGACAACATTTGTTAAAGAGTTCTATTTTTTATCCTAATAATTTCTGAGAAAATGGAAGGTTAGCGAGAGTCTGAAATTATTTAATACATTTTAAGTTGATTCACTGATAATGTAGCTGAAAAATAGAAAATATGAAACCACAAATTGGTCCTTAATAGAATGTTCTATGTTTCTTAGTAGTTTTATTGAAATCTAACTTTTAACTGAATGATGCTGGTAGAAAAGATACTTGGTTTTCAACAAAGCATGAACAGATTTTCATCTTCATCCCTCTTGGTTCTTAAAAGTATCACATCCTGTACAATTTAACATGAGTGGTAAATATTCTGCATGTGTCTACATCTTCCAAAGCTAGGTTATCATTCAATGTCAGTGATTAACTTGAATAATTTAAAAGGAAAGTTCATCTTGAAAAATCATTGTTAGAGATTGGCATCTGATATAAATCAAAAATAATACTTTAAATGGTAAGCGTTAATCCAGTCATTAAATGAAAGTCTTAGTTTTAAGTTCAGTGGGTTTTAGCTTTGTAATTGAAATTAATTTTGAAACTACCAAAATTATTCATTTATATTATTTAGTGATCCTTTGATTTGGAAGAAGTTTGTTTTGATTAAGTCTGAGAGAATCCTGGGTCAGATGTAATTTCTGTGATCAAGAGGGGAAGCTGAGATGGAAGCAAATTATTTGAGAGCCATTTGAATATCTAGCAGCTTTTGACACATGAGGGAAAAGTCAGCTGAGAGAGCTGAATTAACTTTCTTTTCAATAAAATTTTGGATGAAGTTCTGCAATAGTATTAAGTGATTGCCAAAAAGTGTACAAGTAAAAGTGTACACATGCATAAAAAGTAAGCATACTGTTTGCTTAAAAGTTCAAATACTCTTCTTAAGCTGCACTTAAATTGCCATGAAAAACACCATGGATTTAGAATTCATCAGTTATACTAATTAAAGGTCTTTAATTTGGCTTCTTAAAATGTTGTCATTCCCAAGTTTTTCATTTAAGGGCCTTTTAAATCACTTTCTCACACCGACCACATATTTTGGAAGGTTTTGATCACCAACTCAATAGTATTTTAGAAAATAACATATAATAAATTTTATATTAATTGAAAGCATGTATTACTTTGCTTAGCCACGTTGATGTAATTTTAGTTAAAAGGAAGGCCATCTAGTATCTTAGACAATCTGGGTAGCTTGATCCATAGGAGAGGTAAGTAAAGGTATGACTTTGACTGATACTGTGAAATAGTTATTGTGTACTCCATTCTTCATAGAGGCTTTCATGGAAAAATAGTATTTTGAAGACGCGTGATACAAATCTTAGGTTCTGTTTGCATGTCAAAAAACCTGACATCATGATGTTTTTTAACATCTCATTTTTACTCAAAAGCTGTGATGGTATTGGAGAAATGGACCCAGAAAACACATTGCAATTAAAAGTAACTAATTAAAGTCTACAATTACATGTTTTTAATATTCTTAAAAGCAATAGCTCAGGGAGCAGTCAGTGACTAAAAAAAAAAAAATCTTAACAATATATCAGCTCACTGAAAAAAAAGTGAAACTCTGCATCTTTTTTGTGTGTTTTATAAGAAACTAATTTTTAAAACTTTAAAAATAAAAATCTCAAGGCATCTCTGTAGTTTACCAGATTCTGTATACTTCAAAAATATGTCATAACTATTGAAATGGAAAAGAAATTCATAAAATCTGGCATCTTACCAGAAACTATTGAGACATCACTATGAATGCTTGACTGGAAATCTTACCATGGTCCTATAAGACTGTTTTAAAATGAATATTACAATTATCTGGAGAATAGGTAAATAAATGATCATAATACTCATATGTTCACAAACATATTGCAACTACATTAAATGCCATAGTCAACATTGAGATATTTAGCTTATCTTTAATAGAAAACAAGGTATTTTTCCCATTACAGTTTCTTATTTCCACTAAGACACTGTACCTGGAAAAATACTCAGCACCCCTGATTGAATTTCAAAACATGAACACTGGAGTTTGAACTGCTTTATATAATAGCACAGATAGCATTCCCTTTTAATAAAATATATAGAACTATTATTTTCCTTCCCCCTCCTTTCTTAAGGGTACCAACAAAGCAACTCCTGGAAACTATTTTTCTTCAGATTCAAGGAGATTAACTTCTAGAAAGAAAACAACCCGGTCACCCCTGTTTATGTTTTCACAAAAGACCGCTGGGTAAGATCTCTGTTGAGAAAATCACATTGCTTTGTTCAAGTGAGACTTATATTTTCTAGAAAAGATTTAGTTTACTTAGTAGGTGTCATTTGGTTTTTTTCTTTTTAAAATAAACTTCCAAAAAAATAATTTCTTTAGGCTACAGATGATAGGATCAAATAGTAGATGTAGGGTCTATCACTTTTGTATAATTCTGAACTTTTCAGAAGCTTAGTAAGCATATGGGGAATGGAACATAATAAAGGACAAGGAACAAGTTTTTGTCCTCTCTAAGAGTTGTCCAGACCCAAACTCCAGTTTTATTGAGATATAACATTTTGTTAATTTGAGGTATACACACATGATTTATTATATGCATATATAGCAAAATGCTTACCATAATTATTTAGTTAATACTACCACAATAAGTTTAGTTAAAATGAGGTGTCACATAGTTACAAATTTTTTCTTGTGATCAGAACTTTTAAGATCTAGTCTTTTAGCAATTTACAAATCTATAATGTGGTATCATTCAATTATCCTATGTATTTCAGGTAAATATAGTAGTTATATCTGTTTTGGGAATGACAAGGAATATGTCCCAGAATAGATCTTTTAAGTTACTGGAAGTTAAATTTTTCATTAATAAAATGTTTACATGAACACTTTTATAGTAAACACCTTCTAAAATGTAATTCAGAATTTTCTGTTTGATGAGCCTATATTTTGAGCATTACACGGTGTTTTTCTTCTTTGAGGAATTCAGTGTTATACTTGGGATATTGTAGGGTCATACTCTCAGGTGTCATTAAACAACAATAATTTCTTTTCTCTGACCCTAGAAACAAAGCTTTTCTAGACAATACTTTTCACCTCACCTTCATCATGGGTACCTCTGCACCTGTTATGTGCATTTGTGCCCCTCTGTTTCTGGTAGTCTTCTCTAATATCTGGGTTTCATGTAGAGTTTAGATGTTGATGACTCCCAAATTCATATCTGTAGTTCCAACTTCTTTTTGAACTCTACAATTTTTATAATCAATGACAGCACACTGTTATTTGAAAAACATCTCAAATCAAACAAATTCAAAATTTCACTAATTTTCCCTCCCAAAAGCACTATTTTCCAGTTGCCTCCATTTTAGTAAATATACTCTGTTCATTCAGTTGTTCAGGTTAAAAACTTGTTTTCTTTTCCTTGTATCTATTATAGAGCTATCCAGTCCATCCAGTGCCTTAATTGTTCCTTTAAATACCATGTCTGGAAATTGATCAGTTCTCTCCACCTCCACAGATGCCACTTGGTTCAAGCTACCATCGTTTCTTACCTGGGCTACTATAAAGTCTCATAATCCTCCTAAACTGGATCTCTTTGTTCTTGCTCTCAACGTCTTGTAATCTCAGGTCAACATGGTAGTCTGAGTGGTAGAGCGACTATCAAAGGTCGTGTTACTTCACGTTTTCCCATATTATTCAGAATAAAAGTTAGACTTTGAAATAGCCTTCAAAGTCTACACTATTTGGCCCCTATTGTGTCTCTGATGTGCTAGGAGACTCTGCTCCTGTTGCATTTTTGTTCCAACTACACAGTTTTTTTTTCTTTGCCTAAAAACAACAAGGCATGCTTCTGTCTCAGAGAATTGCATTTCCCACACCCAGCCCGATGTGGGGCTTAACCTCACCACTGTGAGTAAGACCTGAGCCAAGATCAAATCAGATGCTGAACTGACCGAGCCACCCAGGAATGCCTCCCACCTTTTTCTAAACCCCTGCTTGATATGTTCCCCCACATCTTCCTATGGATGCCCTTATGATGTTCCTTTGCATCCTAAGCGTGCGCATACAGATATCTGTAAGGCTTTTACCACACACACACACACCCTCCTGGCCCTATTCTTTATTTTGTTCCTTAGCACTTGACATTCATTAGCGTATGATGTATTTCAATTATGTAGGTTGTTCATTTTCTGCATTTCCCTCTCTTTAAGCTTTGGGAACAGAGATTTTGGTCTGTCTTGCTGAGATCTATATCTCAGTACATAGAACACTGAACAGCATGTACATGATACTTAGTAACTATAGAATGGATTACTTAAACTAGAGGAGAGGAAGTCAAATTAAAGCAGTCAGTGGCCAAACAATGAGTCTAAAGGGAAAAAGTTACTATCAGAGTTTAACCAGGTCGGGGGAAGGTTTGATGGCATGGTAGATGGTCTTGGAGCATTGTGAGTTACATTCTGGAAATTCATGCTCAAAACCTGCAGGGTTCAAGATGATTGGATGCTGATAATAGTTATTGCTTTCTAATGGTTAGTTCTGTTGGCCATCTCTCTTTGGCATTTAATTTTCTTTTTTTGAAGGGGATCCCATCTGTCTGCTTAATTTGAGTTTTGTTCTAGGGTTCAGTAATTAATTTTTGCTTCTACTTCAGGTGATTTTTGCTGTCTAGCTCAGTAATTGTGAGAGGTAAAAGCCTCAACTACAGGGTCTTTAGATACGGTTATTAAATATCTTCTCTTTATTTAGAAGTTTGGTGTTTTTTGGTCTTCATCAATAAAAACTTGATTATGACATGTGTTTCATAGCTGTAGAGTGACTTTGGTTGAAGTCCCACTTTATACTTCTGACTTACAACATTTGCACTTTTGAAAGATTGCCAAAATGTACTTCTTAATCTCTAGAAATATCCTGTTCAATACAGTAGCCACTAACTAGATGTATCTTTATATTTCAATTTAACTTTTTAAAAACTAAATAAAAGTTAAAATTCAGTGGCAGTAACCTCCCATCAAATGTGTAATAATCACATAAGATTAGTTGTTCCTACATTGGACAGCAATGATCTAGAACAATTCAATGCCCACAAAGTTTTATTGTACATGGCTCTCTAGACTTGTTTTTGCTGGTTAAATTTTTCCATCCTAAGTTTATTCATTTGAAATTATTTGTTCCATGATGAATATTTGAGAACTTTTCTGTTAAGTATGCCACTGGCATTTAAAGAACATAGAATATTCATGTACAAAAATAAATCATAATATTAGGTAGTAATTGTTACATTAGAGGCATATAGAGAGTACTCTTTGGACATAAATAAAGCAGTAATTAATTTTGCTTCAGATATGGGTAGGTTGCACG
The DNA here is from genome assembly GCF_963455335.1 of Martes martes. NCBI lineage: Eukaryota > Metazoa > Chordata > Mammalia > Carnivora > Mustelidae > Martes > Martes martes. The sequence goes on along the minus strand of NC_137888.1, from coordinate 24,928,600 downwards.
ACACATGGTTTGAGGCTCTCTTTTTGCTACTACTATAACTGTCAGAAAAGAAACAGTTGAACACTGGGTCTAGTAAGCTTCTATTTATTGTTGAAAAAACCAATCAATATCAGCTTGAACATTAACTAATAGCATGGCTTTGCAACTGCCCAAACAATATCGTAGTTAATAGCAATTTTAACGTCTGAAACCACTGTAATTGCCCTCAGAAATCAATGGATCAATAAGAGACTCTTTTTGGCTTTAGAAACGTATTGAACCATACATCACATTTTGAAAAGGTTACTTTTGATCATGGCAGCCCAGACAAATTCAAAATTAGTTTCAAAACTAAATAGAAACAAGAGAATTCTTATTTTTAAAGTCTGTAACTTTAGATTTAAAACAATACAAATATCCATTTACACTTTTGTTATACTATTTAAATTTAATGAGACTTCACATGTTTTCACTGGAAATATTAAAAAAAATAATAAAGCCACAGCTAAAGAAGTTATCTAAATAAATTTAAAACTTAAATAAATTATAGTTAAAATAGTAAATTGTCAAAGTCTACCAAGATATTTTGAACTTTAGTAAGAAATTTGATCATGAAACCAATTCATAGCTTTCTTTAAATATTCTCTTGAAATGGGGATAGTTTTTATTTAACTCTTTATTCTTTATATATAAGTTATGTATTGAAGATTCTTCTATGATGAAACCACATTTTAGAATATTTGTCTCTGAAGGGACATTGCTAGTGATCCTGCAGTGAAAAATGTGTAAACACCATGTTTATTTTAGCTAGATATACGAACTAAGATGGAAGCAGAAAGCCGAAGACCATCGTGTTATTTGGAAGAAGTGTTGGCATTATCATTTAAAAAGCAATTACTTACATTGATTGCATTCAGCATTCAGGAAACACTAACAGGGATGCAAAGGTTTGTTTGTTTTCTAAGTTGTTAGGTGATGTCAAGCAAATTATTTGGATCCAATCTCTAATACATGAAATTTTTTCCTTTTGGCTTGTGTTACTGGAATTGTAATGTCCTCATTGAAGGTACATCTTTTGAGACACTCTCACAATTTAGCTAGCCTCGCTGCTTTAGATTGCTATTTGGACATTTTCAGGCTTTGATATCTGTAAGGCTTTTACCAGTACAAACTATTTATTGTTTACTAAATGGTTATTAGCATGATCAAAATGCCTATAGTATCAAAGGAAGCAGAAAACAATCTTTTCCGAACTAGTGTCCAAACAAAATGTCCCAAAGGGACTGATCATTTTGTCTTATTTAGTATATAACAAAAAAACAACAGAATGCTATTATTGCCCAGTTCTCCTTTTAGTCTGTGTTGGGACACAAAGAACATTTCTCTGCTATGCAGCCTGCAGGGTTTGGCTATCTTAGTGTGGTACCAGTCATTTGGTGGGCTGAACTTAGAGGAAATTAGTAAGAAGATAAAAGAAATAAAACTGAAGGGGTAGTTTGGATGGGAAGGGAGCCCAACAGAGATTAAGTATAAATTTGAAGAGGAGTGGGATAAGTAAGATCAGAGGCTATGGACCCTAGGGCATCTGATCTAATATGGATATCCATCTTAAAAGCCATCTGGCATAAGTCATGGAGATATCACTGGGATTTTTTTTAAATTATTTAATTTCTTTTCAGTGTAACAACTCATTGTTTATGCACCACACCCAGTGCTCCATGCAATACATGCCCTCCATAAAACCCACCACCTGGATCCCCAAACGTTCCACCCCCCGCCCCTTCAAAACCCCCAGATCGTTTTTCAGAGTCCATAGTCTCTCATGGTTCATCTCCCCTTCCAATTTCCCTCAACTCCCTTCTCCTCTCCATCTCACCATGTCCTCTGTGTTATTTGTTATGCTCCACAAATCAGTGAAACCATATGATAATTGACTCTCTCTGCTTGACTTATTTCATTCAGCATAATCTCCTACAGTCCCATCCATGTTGATACAAAAGTTGGGTATTCATCCTTTCTGATGGAGGCATAATACTCCATAGTGTATATGGGCCACATCTTCTTTATCCATTCATCCGTTGAAGGGCATCTTGGTTCTTGTTTTTTTTTGACAACTGTAGCCATTGCTGCTATGAACATTGGGGTACAAATAGCCCTTTTTTTTCACTACATCTGTGTCTTTTGGGTATATACCCAGTAGTGCAATTGCAGGGTCAGAGGGAAGCTCTATTTTGAAATTCTTAAGGAATCTCCACACTGTTCTCCAAATTGTCTGCACCAACTTGCATCCCCACCAACAGTGTTAGAGGGTTCCCCTTTCTCCACATCCTCTCCAACACACATTGTTTCCTGTCTTGTTAATTTTGGCCATTCTAACTGGTATAAGGTGGTATCTCAATGTGTTTTTGATTTGAATCTCCCTGATGGCTGGTGGTGATGAACATTTTTTCATGTGTCTGATAGCCATTTGTATGTCTTCATTGGAGAAGTGTCTGTTCATGTCTTCTGCCCACTTTTTGACATGAGTATCTGTTTTGTGTGTGTTGAGTTTGAGAAGTTCTTTATAGATCCTGGATATCAGCCTTTGGACTGTACTGTCATTTGCAAATATCTTATCCCTCTTCCGTGGGTTGCCTCCTTGTTTTGTTGACTGTTTCCTTTGCTGTGCAGAAGCTTTTGATCTTGATGAAGTCCCCAAAGTTCATTTTCGCTTTTGTTTCCTTTGCCTTTGGAGACATATCTTGGAAGAAGTTGCTGTGGCTGATATCAAAGAGGTTACTGCCCAACTTCTCCTCTAGGATTCTGATGGATTCCTGTCTCACGTTGAGGTCTTTTATCCATTTCAAGTTTATCTTTGTGTACGGTGTAGGAGAATGGTCGAGTTTCATTCTTCTACATATAGCTGTCCAATTTTCCCAGCATCATTTATTGAAGAAACTGTCTTTTTTCCACTGTATATTTTTTCCTGCTTTGTCGAAGATTATTTGACCATAGAGTTGAGGGTCCATATCTGGGCTCTCTACTCTGTTCCACTGGTCTATGTGTCTGTTTTTATGCCAGTACCACGCTGTCTTGGTGATCACAGCTTTGTAGTAAAGCTTGAAATCAGGTAACGTGATGCCGCCAGTTTTGTTTTTCTTTTTCAGCATTTCCTTAGCAATTTGGGGTTTCTTCTGATTCCATACAAATTTTAGGATTATTTGCTCCAGCTTTTTGAAAAATACCAGTGGAATTTTGATCGGAATGGCATTAAAAGTATAGATTGCTCTAGGCAGTATAGACACTTTAACAATGTTTATTCTTCCGATCCAAGAGCATGGAATGGTCTTCCATCTTTTTGTGTCTTCTTTGAATTCTTTCATGAGTGTTCTGTAGTTCCTCAAGTACAGATCCTTTACCTCTTTGGTTAGGTTTATTCCCAGGTATATTATGGTTCTTGGTGCTAGAGTAAATGGAATCAATTCTCTAATTTCCCTCTCTGTGTTTTCATTGTTAGTGTATAAGAAAACAACTGATTTCTGTACATTGACTTTGTATTCTGCCACATTACTGAATTGCTGTATGAGTTCTATTAGTTTGGGGGTGGAGTCTTTTGGGTTTTCCATATAAAGTACCACATCATCTGCGAAGAGAGAGAGTTTGACTTCTTCATTGCCAATTTGGATACCTCTTATTTCTCTTTGTTGTCTGATTGCTGTTGCTAGGACTTCTAATACTATGTTGAACAAGAGTGGTGAGAGTGGGCAACCTTGTCGTGTTCCTGATCTCAATGAGAAGGCTATGAGCTTTTTCCCATTGAGGTTGATATTTGCTGTGGGTTTTTCATAGATAGATTTTATGAAGTTCAGGAATGTTCCTTCTATCCCCATACTTTGAAGCGTTTTAATCAGGAACGGGTGCTGGATTTTGTCAAATACTTTTTCTGCGTCAATTGAGAGGACCATGTGGTTCTTCTCTCTTCTCTTATTGATTTGTTCTATCACATTAATTGATTTGCGAATGTTGAGCCATCCTTGCAACCCAGGGATGAATCCCACCTCATCATGGTGGATAATCTTTTTAATGTGCTGCTGGATCCTGTTTGCTAGGATCTTGTTGAGAATCTTAGCATCCATATTCATCAGTGATATTGGTCTGAAATTCTCCTTTATGGTGGGGTCTTTACCTGGTTTGGGATCAGGGTAATGCTGGCTTCATAAAAAGAGTCTGGAAGTTTTCCTTCTGCTTCAATTTTTTGAAACAGCTTCAGGAGAATAGGTGTTATTTCTTCTTTGAAAGTTTGGTAGAATTCCCCAGGGAATCCATCAGGTCCTGGGCTCTTGTTTTTTGGGAAGTTTTTGATCACTGCTTCAATGTCGTTACTAGATATTGGTCTATTCAGGTTGTCAATTTCTTCCTGGTTCAATTTTGGGAGTTTATAGTTTTCCAGGAATGCATCCATTTCATCTAGGTTGCTTAACTTGTTGGCATATAGTTGTTAATAATAACTTTTGATGACTGTTTCTATTTCCTTGGTGTTAATTATGGTCTCTCCCTTTTCATTCATAATTTTATTAATTTGGGCCTTCTCTCTTTTCTTTTGAATTAGTGTGGCCAATGGCTTATCGATCTTATTGATTCTTTCAAAAAACCAGCTTCTAGTTTCATTGATGCGCTTTGCTATATCTGTAGTTTCTATCTCATTGATCTCTGCTCTAATCTTGATTATTTCCCTTCTTGTGTGTGGAGTTGGCTTAATTTGTTGTTGATTCTCCAGTTCTTTAAGGTGTAGAGACAGCTGGTGTATTCTGGATTTTTCCATTTTTTTGAGGGAGGCTTGGATGGCTATGTATTTCCCCCTTAGGACTGCCTTTGCTGTATCCCATAGGTTTTGGGCTGAAGTGTCTTCATTCTCATTGGTTTCCATGACTTGTTTAAGTTCTTCTTTCATCTCCTGGTTGATCCAAGCATTCTTAAGCAAGGTGGTCTTTAGCTTCCAGGTGTTTGAGTTCCTTCCAAACTTTTCCTTGTGGTTGAGCTCCAGTTTCAAAGCATTGTGATCGGAGAATATGCAGGGAATAATCTCTGTCTTTTGGTATCGGTTGAGCCCTGATTTGTGACCCAGTATGTGGTCTATTCTGGAGAAGGTCCCATGTGCACTTGAGAAGAATGAGTATTCTGTTGTTTTAGGGTGCGATGTTCTGTATATATATATGAGGTCCATTTGGTCCAATGTGTCATTCAATGCTCTTGTTTCTTTATTGATTTTCTCCTTGGATGATCTGTCTATTACTGAGAGTGGTGTGTTAAGATCTCCTACTATTAAGGTATTCATATCAATATGACTCTTTATCTTGATTAACAGTTTCCTTATGTAATTGGCTGCTCCCATATTGAGGGCATAAATATTTACAATTGTTAGATCTTCTTGGTGGATAGTCCCTTTAAGAATTATGTGGTGTCTTTCTGTATCTCTAACTACAGTCTTTCATTTAAAATCTAATTTATCTGATATGAGAATCACTACCCCGGCCTTCTTTTGAGGCCCATTGGCATGAAAGATGCTTTTCCATCCCTTCACTTTCAGTCTGGGTGTATCCTTACATTCAAAATGGTTCTCTTGTAGACAACGTATGGATGGGTCCTATCGTTTTATCCAATCTGCAACCCTGTGTCATTTTATGGGCACATTTAGGCCATTCATATTGAGAGTGATTATTGAGAGATACGTTTTTATTGACATCATGTTACCTGTGAAGCCTTTCTTTCTGTAGATTGTCTCCATATATTTCTGTTCAATGATATTCTTGGGATTTTTCCTCTTTTATAGAACCCCCCTTAATATTTCCTGCAGTGTCGGCTTGGTGGTCACATACTCTTTTAAACCTTGCCGGTCTTGGAAACTATCTCTCCATCCATTTTGAATGTCAGTCTTGCTGGATAAAGTATTCTTGGCTGCATGTTCTTCTCATTTAGTGCCCTGAATACATCTTGCCAGCCCTTTCTGGCTTGTCATGTTTCTGTGGACATGTCTGACATTATTCTGATGGGCTTTCCTCTGTACATAAGGAACTTCTTTTTTTTTTTTTTTTTTTTCCCATAAGGAACTTCTTTGTCCTAGCTGCTTTCAAGAGGTCCTGTCTACAATTATGATTCATCATTCTCACTATCAGGTTTCTTGAGGTCTTTCTAGGTTCTGTAATCTTGGGGGAAGACCGTTCTGCCTCTAGTACATGAATGCTGGTTCCATTCGTGAAATTGGGAAAATTTTCATGGAGAATTTGTTCAACTATATCTTCTAGTCTTCTTTCTTTCTCCTCCCCCTCAGATATTCCAATAATTCTCACATTGTAATGTTTCATGGCGTCATTTATTTCCCTAATTTTGTTTTCGTGGCTTCTAAGCTGTTTGTTCCAGGCTTCCTCCTGATTCTTTCTCTCTATCTGTTTGTCCTCCAGATCACTAATTTTATCTTCTGTCTCAGTTACCCTAGCTTTTAGAGAATTTAGATTATATTGGAACTCATTGAGAACATTTTGAACATCATCCCTGATGACATTCACTTCTGCCCTAATCAATTCCATTTTGTCATCCATGGCTTTCTCCAACCTAGCTATTGCCTGGATAATTGTTAGCCTGAATTCCCTTTCCGACATATTGTCTATGTCCATGGCCATTAGCTCTGTTGCAGAAAGCCCAGCCTCTGAATTTTTCTTCTATTGGGCATTCCTCCTCCTAGTCATTTTGGTGAGAGGCAGAATGGATACAGCTGAATATATCGACCGTGGTGCAGGCAAGGTGCACCCTGGAATGCTTCTGGGCAACCAAGAGTCCCCTCCCAAATGAAAGAAAAAAGAAATTTAAAATAAATAAATAAATAAATAAAATAAAATAAAATAAAGAGAGAGAGAGAGAGAGAGAGAGACAGGAAAAAAAAAGAAAGATAAAATAAAAGAGAAGGCCCAGCCCAAATGGTCCCCAAGGTAAGATTTATGAAGTATATAAAGAAAAACAAACAAAAAAACTGATAAAAGTAGATGACAGGATGGGACGCCTGGGTGGCTCAGTTGGTTAAGCCGCTGCCTTCGGCTCAGGGCATGATCCTGGGGTTCCGGGATCGAGTCCCGCGTTGGGCTCCTTGCTCGGCAGGGAGCCTGCTTCCTCCTCTCTCTCTGCCTGCCTCTCTGCCTGCTTGTGTGTACTCTCTCTCTCTGACAAATAAATAGAATCTTTAAAAAAAAAAAAGTAGATGACAAGAGAAAAAAAATAGATAAAAACAAAACGAAACAAAACAAAAAAAGAACCTCGTCAAAAAGAACCCCAAGTATAAGATTTACATACTACCAGGACAAAAACAAATACACAGAAACACTGGCGGGAGAAAAAGATGGGAGAGTGGTTATAAATTCTCAGTGTGGGCAAGGGAGGTTATTTTGTTTCTTCCTGGATGTATCTTGATATCTTTGTTAAAGGACTCAACTTTCCTAAGATAAAGGGGGATTAAAAACTGGTTTACCTATAGGGGTAGCATAGACCGGGGAAGGGGATTACCTTGAAGTTAACTCTATATGAATATTAAAAAATAAAAATAAAAAAAGAATAAACTCAACTAAAATTAAATTAAAGTAAAAATATAAAAAATAGAAAAGCAAAAGAAAAACACAGGTATATGTATCAAAAAGTTCAGGTTAAAATGTTATTATGGAATTTGATGTACTGGACATCTCACTGTGATGGTAAATAGGTTAAAAAATGATCTATAAAAAAAATGAACCAGAATAGTGGGAACGAATTAAAAATAAACGTATCTATGAAGTAGTGGTGGTTGTTCTCTTGTTTTTGTTGTTGTTGTTGTTTGTGGTGGTGGTTTTCTGGGGGAGGGGCCTGCCGTGTGGTTTTTCAGGCACTGTTTCCTGAGTTAAGTCCTCCTGCCCCCATCAAGGGGGTGGAATCTGAGGAAACCAGTTTTTCAGGCTTTTGTTCTCTGGAGGGTTTTTTGTTTGTTTGTTCATTTGTTTTCTCTTGCCTTGGCAGCTTTTGATGGTTTTTGGAGGTTTAGAGGAAAGCAAACTGCCCCCAGACCTCCCTCTCAGAGAGAAGCCTCAGTCTGTTCCCCTCTGGGTGTTCCAGAGCACATAAATTCCCCCTTGGCTGCTGACAGAGCATGTTCCCAGTCAGGGTCTCTGGGGACATAGGAACTCCTGCTTGTACCCAAACCATGATAGCCGTGGCTGTCTGGGCAGCTCCAGACTGCCAAAGAGGTTCCAAGCAGTGATAGCGCACTGAGATTTTCCTGTTGGCCCTGGCTGGGAGTGCTCAGACTCTCCGGGTCCAAGGGAGCACTAGCTGGCGCCTGCACGCATCTCTCTCAGGGAGGGGTGAGGGGCGGGACTCAGACTCTGGTAGCGCAACATGCGGAGAGTGCAAAAGGCTGTGGTTCTGCCAGATGACACCTGCACGCACCTCTCTCAAGGGGGGGCTTGTGGGGCACGACTCAGACTCTGGTTTGAGAGAGAGCAAGTGAACAGGAGTAAGAGGGAGAGAATCTGAAGCAGACTCTATGTTGAAGCAGAGCCCTATGCAGGGCTCCATCCCACAACTGTGAGATCATGACTTGAGCCAAAACCAAGAGTTGGATCCTTACCGCACTGAGCCACCCAAGTGCTTCTCATCTGGGATCTTTGTAAAATGAAGGCACTGGAACAAGAACTGAGCCCAGGCAGTGTGAAATGGGTCAGGTCAAAATGAACGTGTTCATCTTGGCAGGGATCAGGCAGGGCAGTATTCCCACCCTGTAAATGGTGCACTGGACTGAGAAAGTTGGGAGGATAGAGAAGCCCACCATAACTGAGTCAGCTAGTTATTCCTTCTTCACTGGGAAGGTTTCAAGCTAGAAATTCTCAATTTTATGGAGAGCTATGGCAAGTATCTCCTCAAAAAGGTCAAAGAGACTACTATTACTGAAATATTTTTTCTGTCTGTGGAATCTAATAAATTTGTGATGCCAACTTTTTCATCACTTATTTTCTCTGCATATTCAATTTCTTAAAACTTTCACTGGTTTGAATTATGACTTGTATTATTACATTAGCCCAGCATTCTCCCTTCTTTGTCTCTGAAAGTCATATTTATTCATTAAGGGAATATTAAAAATCATCTCATTTTTAAAGGACTTTATGAGGTGTGTTCATCAAAATGAATCACATCTTCTTCTTAACTTCATGTTACTTTACCTCTGAGTAGTACTTTACTTCATACTCTGTTTCAGTTTGTTTCCACACTTTTCCAATTAGGTTGAATGCCTAGGGTGAATAGGAATAGTGTAATATCTATCTCCATGGGTCCTAAAAGAATGGTTTGCAAATAGTAAGCATCTATAAATGTATATTTAATCAAGTTACATGATATTAATTCAAACTCTAAGCCTGACCTAATGAATCAACTATTATTCTCCAGTAGGTTACTTAGCCTGTCATGCTCTTAGTTCTTTCATTTGTAAATGGAGGGGGACAATCTGCTCACTGAATTTGTAGATTAGTTTTATAGTGAAGGAATTCCTATAAGAAAGAATCAGGAAAGACCGTCATTGACTCAATACATATTTGCTGAACATCTAAGTTTGCCATGCACTCTTCTAGGCATCATTAATCTCTAGAGGAATCTCTGTAGGGCCAGTGCAGTGCAGACAGCATCTGAACTTTGTCCTGTATCACATCTGAGACATGTACTACCTCTGATTTACAGAATAGACCAACCTCAATGTTTTGTTTGACAAATACTTTTTTTAATTTTTTATTTTACTTTGCTGTAAAGTTGTTTTTATTTTTTTATTATGTTATGTTAGTCACCATACAGTACATCATTAATTTTTAATGTAGTGTTCCATGATTCATTGTTTGCATATAAAAATATGGAAATAGCAAAAATGTAAAATTATCAACCTATGTAACATAAGAGGTAAAAATAGAATCCAAAAGGATAAAGAAGGTAAATTGAAATTATATTAAATAGGAGTGCCAGTTTGTTTAAGCATCTGACTCTTGATTTCGGTTCAGCTCGTGATCTTAGGGTTGTGAGATCAAGCCCTGCATTGGGCTCTGTGCGGGCATGAGCACGCTTAAGTTTCTCTCTCTGCCTCTCTCTCTGCAACCTCCCCCCACAGCCCCCAACACTTTCTCTTTCTCTCTCTCTCTCTAAAAAAAAAAAAAAAAAAAAAAATCATATTTGGGCACCCGCGTGGCTCAGTTGGTTAAGCAACTGCCTTTGGCTCAGGTCATGATCCCAGAGTCCTAGGATTGAGTCCCACATCCCAGCTCCATGGGGAGTCTGCTTCTCCCTCTGACCTCCCCTCTCATGCTTTCTCACTCTATCTCTCTCAAATAAATAAATAAAATCTTTTTTTAAAAAAATCACATTAAATAGGAACATATAAGCAAAGATAGTCATGATTAAACAGCCACAATAAGCCCAAGAAAAATTAAACATAATTTTGACAAAGAAGGTGCTGTGTTCAGTCATTCTACAATAATTTTGCTCAGTATAGGTAGGGCTAACCCTCCTACCTACCAAGCTCCACCTTGGGGCAATTGGTCCTCACCAGCTTGTTTGCAGTAATAATCAGGATCTCAAGCACTTGTTGCACATGAAGAAAAATGTCTGAGAACGAGGATGAGAAGAGAGGTATATAGAGTGGCATGGTTTTGATACACTTTGAATCCCTTCATCCAGTTGTGCTCTGAGTTAGTTCAATTCCTTGACTTGCCAGTTATATTGTCTCTTGCCTTAAGCTAGTCTGAGTTGATATATATGTGTATATAATGTATAAATATATGTGTGTATTTTATTTACAGCTGAAATAATCCAGTTTAATATGTTCTTTTTAGTGTAATATTTAGGATATTCAGTTTAGCCCCAAGTCACCTGCAATTCAGAGGCCAATTTAATTCTTCAGTTTGCCACCGGGTTTGGGTTTCTTCCTATAGGATTTGATTGGTTCTGGAATCTTGGAGTCCTTGCTTTTTTTTTTTTTTTAAGATTCTATTTATTTGAGAAAGAAAGAGAGTGTGTGCATGTGCATACAAGTGGGGGAGGGGCAGGGGTAGAGGGAGAGGGAGAAGCAGCCTCCCCACTGTGCAAGGATATCAATCACTGAGGCTCAATCCCAGGACCCTGGGATCATGACCTGAGCCAAAGACAGAAGCTTAGTGACTGAGCCACCCAGATGCCCCATGGACCCCCTACTATTGTCAAACACTTGTTTATCAGGAATCCTCTGGATCAACACTGAAACAAAGCACAATAAGGTACCCTGTGGAATGTCTGAAAGAGAAAAATCCTGAAGAAGCATACATCTAAAAAACTCACTATTTCTAGTCTACATGTATATACCCTCAAACATCTCTTAGAGTCTCAACTAAAGTACTCCCTGCACAAGGAGGTAAGAGTAGTAGTTTCATCTGGGGAAATTATTATTAAATTCCACTTAAGTAACTAACAATAAGATATTTTTAATATTATTCAGCTTTGGAAATACAGTTAAATAATGAGTTTTGAATGCAACCATGTAAGATGAAACTTCTGGGGACATAGTAAATACAGGGACACAAGGAGACTCAGTGCCATTAAAATTCTGTATTAGTGGTTTGGAACTATTATAATATTTTATTTGAAGAGGAATTAAATAGAAAAAAATATTAAAAAGTAAAAAAGAAAACAGTGACTAGAAGGTATGTAAACCACATAAGAGGGAGAAAATGATCAGAAAATACAGAATATTAATCAGTAATAACATGGAAATTTAGAATCAAAGTTGTTGGTTAGAAGAGCTCAATCAGTATATTTTCTGGACTGTTCTATCTCTAGCACCTATAAAGTTCTATCACTGCCACAAGAAGAAAATCATAGGAAATATTTTTTCTTGCATTATGAAATTAATTCAAATTGAAATATGTTAATTTTTTTAGAATGTTTTTTGAAAAAATTAAAACATGGTGTTTGTTTCATTTTGTTTTGTTTTAGAACAGAGGGTTATGTCCACGCCGGGATATCAGCAACATTCCCCACCAGAAATACAACTTGTAAAAGGGCTTAGATGCTTCCCAGGAGAAATAGCCAATGAAATTTGAGACTCAGAGTTGAACAACCAGAACGTGAAGAACAATACTCCAGAACAAGGAAAGGTAACAGGAATTTCGATAATATCTGAAAAGTAAGCTGCATGTGGTGAGCAAATATGATTCACCAAATACCCATGTGTAGCATTATAGTTCTCAGCTTCCTTTGCAATTAGGATTTCAGCAGTTGAAGTTCAGCCTAAGTCAGCCTAGCTCCTAGGCTGAAGCAGTTCTCAGTAGGTGTGCTTCTTCCATTTCTCTGTCAGTGTCCCATGGTAACCACCAATGTCAGATGACATAACTAGACATTAAAGTCTACCTACATTAGAGTTTATGATCATAAACGTTGTCTAAAGCCATTGAAATATACATATTAATATATTTGTATATTATTATTAATATAGTGATGCAAGAAGGCAAGGAACTCTTTTCTCAGATGGGAGACAATATTATCTCTGAGACTTGTGGAATAATACCTCACTGGCAAGGCCAGTGGAACTAAAAGAAGCCTATCATTACCTAGAGGCCAGTGTTAGAGATTGACTGAGGGAATACTCATTGCTGGAAGAAAATGGCCTCAAATTTGGAGATTCTCTAAACTGTCCATGTTACTATGTTAGAGGGGATCACAGTGAAGGAGCTGAGGAAGGACCCAACACTAGCATGCTAAATCTCCTTGGACTTTGAATGATGACTGGACCCTGAGTGATTGTGTCTGGAGTCCTACTATAACCTGCTGCCTAATTGGCTGCAGTCCCTCATATGCTCCATTACTTCTTGACAAGCTGATTCCTAGACTCTTTCAGAGACTCATTCTGAGTCATTGTGATGCTAGACATAGACTGACTGGCTTTGACCCTGTCTCTGATACTTACAAGCTGGATGACCCACTCTAAATTATTGTGATCACACTAGCTCCTCTCTAGTTTGCCCAACTTTAAAATGGGGACAGTTATATTTACCTCTTGAGTTGTTATGAAGATTCAGTGAGGTATTCATGTAAGGTGTTTAGAATAGTTTATATCACACTGAAACACTCAGTAATGGTTATCTTTCCACATTGTTGTTATCACTGCTTGGATGACTAAAAGATGCTGAAAGCTGGTATGTACTAGAAACCCTCCATTTTGGATTTAATCTTTGAGATTTCAATTTTAGACACAAATTCATATAGAGTTTATTATATTCTCTTGGGATTGGGAACTTGGACTTTTGTACCTTTTCAGTATGAAACACTCTTTAAACCTGCATGTTTCTGTGATTTCAAACATGAATTATTTTTATAGCATTTGGTATAAAACCTGGGGGGGTAAGAGGGTATGGACAATGGTATAGTGGAGTTATTATTTTCAGAAGCTTAATAATTTTTCTTCAACTTCTTCTTCTTCTTCTTTTCTTTCTTTCTTTCTTTCTTTCTTCTTTCTTTCTTTCTTTCTTTCTTTCTTTCTTTCTTTTTCTTTCTTTCTTTTTCTTTCTTTCTTTCTTTGTTTCTTTTTTTAAAGAGGAGGAAGGGGCAGAGGAAGAGAGAGAACCTTAAGCAGGCTTCACATGTAGGGTGGAGCCTGACTTGGGGTTCCATCTCACCACCCTGAGTTCATGCTGAAACCAAGAGTCAGACACAACCAAATGGGCCACCCAGGTGCCCTTTTCTTCAGCTTCCCATAAGAGGTATCTGTTCTTCTGTTTTCAGTCTGGATAATAGGTCTCTATGCTCTTTTCATGGAGGGTGGCTTCAAGGATTCTGGTAAATATTCCATTTCTTTATTAGGATACTGGTTATTTAGGGGTGTTCACTTTGTGAAAATACATAGACTGGACATTTATGATCTGTGCATGTCTTAAATTTTACGTTTAAAAATTCTTGATTAGAAGTGCAGTCTAGTGTTCTTTACGTTCTGTTAGATGGAAAATTCTTACACACATGCTCATTTTATGATTTGTGGCATTGCATGAAATAGTTAATTCCATAATAATCCTAAACACACAGTTATTAAGAAATGATATATTTAATTTGAATCAAACACATATGTTCACTAAAAACATATTATTCTTTAGAAAATAGCTCTTTTGTTTACTTCTAAATGTATATCTAATGTGTTTGATCTTGTATTGAAGGATAATTGCTTATTACCCTTTAGATGTTACCTTATAGACTCATAGTTGCCCACCAGTGGAAAAAAATCTGGCGACTGATTATGTAACTTGATTATGTATTATGATTCTCTTTAATTAAGTTACACTTAGAACCATACATTCTTATATTAGTATAAATCATATTTTAACAATTTAAAAGATGAATTTCCTATGTAGTTGAATGGATGCAAAATTGTCAAAATACATTGTGAATTTTAAAAATAGGCAACATAAAAAGCACGTGTTTGTTATTTTACTATCTGAGTAGAAAACAATGAGGAAGAAGAGAGACTGTGTAATTATTTTTCTTATATATGCTTAAAATATACCTGAAAGAACACAAGAGACTAATAAAAGTGACATTTTTGGTAAGATATGGGGCAACCAGGAAAACTTGCAAAAAAAAAAAAAAAAAGGAAATGAGAAGACACTTCATAGTAAATACCTTTTGATTTTAAGTTAATGAAAAATATAAATTGCCTATTCAGAATTAAATAAATGATATAAAAGCATACAACTTTCCTAAGATGGTAATTATTTAGGTTTTAGGGCATTTATCCTCAAGACCCATATAAAACAGACGGACATACACAGGCAATACACTCCATCTGGAGGGATGATACTCTTAACAAGAGATTCTAGCACATTCTGTAAAAGAGGCAGGAAGAGAGGAGAGGTAGGAAGAGTCTTGAGATGTGGGACAGGAGCCAAAGGTAAACTTTGATGCCTTGTAAGGTAGGTCTTTTTAATGATGAGGAGGGCTGCCAACTTTCAGGGAAAATTGAAGTACATCATTTTCACAAAGATTCTTCCCCTTCATGCTTGGAAAGATAAATTGCTCGTTACTCCCAGACTTTCATGAGGTGAATTCATTATTTTAAGTTGAAATGAGTAGAGATTGAAAGAAAATGTTCTTCATTTTATATACTAAATAGATAACACTGTTCCTGTCTCTTAGCAATACTCATTGAAATGTTGCTATAATATCTTTTTTTAATATATGTTGATTTTTTATTACAGTTTTCTTGAATGTCTTATGTTTCCTGCCATTTATAATGAAATACATACATGGATTCACATATTTAAAGTCATTGTTCAAAGTTTATTTTAAAGCAGTAAAACTTTTCTTGCTGGAGAGAGAGGGAGAGAAAGTAGGTGAGAGAAAAAGAAATTATGGTTACTGACGCCATGAAAAAAGTTCAAACCTTTTATACCTAAATCCTTTTAAAAATGCTTGGGTTAGTCAGTTTTGCTTATCTGCATCTTCCTGGCAAACAGATTTCATGAGAAATAATTGATCTAAATAGTGTGGTTTTTTTTAAGTATTTAAATTCAATTAGTTAACATAATGGTGTATCATTACTTTCAGATGTAGAGTTCAGTTATTCATTCGTTGCATATAACACCCAGTTCTCATTATATCATGTGCCTTCCTTAATGCCCATCACCCAGTTACCTCATCTGCCACCCACCTCCCCTCCAACAACCCTTAGTTTGTTTCTTATAGTTAAGAGTTCCTTGTGGTTTGTCTCTCTCTCTAATTTTGTTTTATTTTATTTTTCCCTCCCTTCCCCTATGATCCTCTGTTTTGTTTCTAAATTCCTCATATGAGTGGAACCATATGATAACTGTCTCTCTGATTGACTTATTTCCCTTAGCATAATACCCTCCAGTTCCAACCATGTCATTACAAATAGTAAGATTTCATCTGTTTTGATGGTTGAGTAATATTCCATTTTAAACACACACACACACACACACACACACACACACACATCACATCTTCCTTATCCATTCATCTGTCGATGGACAACTGAGTTCTTTCCATAGTTTGGCTATTGTGGACATTGCTGCTATAAAAACTGGGGTCCAGTGCCCCTTTGGATCACAACATTTGTATCCTTTGGGTAAATACCTAGTAGTGTAATTGTTAGGCTGTCAGGTAACTCTATTTTTAACTTCTTGAGGAACCTCCATACTGTTTTCCAGAGTGGTGGCACCAGCTTGGATTCCCACCAACAGTGTAAGACGGTTCCCCTTTCTCTGCATCCTCGCCAACATTTGTTGTTTCCTGACTTTTAATTTTAGCCATTCTGACCCATGTGAGGCCATATCTCCTGGTGATTTTGATTTGTATTTCCCTGATGCCAAGTGATGTTGAGGATTTTTTCATGTGTCTGTTAGCCATTTGTATGTTTTCTTTGGAGAAATGTCTGTTCACGTCTTCTTCCCATTTCTTAACTGGATTATTTGTTCTTTGGGTGTTGAGTTTGATAAGTTCTTAATAGATCTTGAATATTAGACCTTTATTTGTTAAGACATTTGCAGATATCTTCTCCCATTCTGTTATTTGTATTTTGGTTTTGTTGACTGTTTCCTTTGCTTTGTGAAAGCTTTTTATCTTGATGAAAGCCCAATAGTTCATTTTTGCTTTTGTTTCCCTTGAACTTGGAGATGTGTTTAGCAAGAAGTTACTACAGCTGAGGTCACAGAGGTTTCTCCTAGTGTTCTCCTCTAGGATATTGATGGATTCTTGTCTCACATTTAGGTATTTCATCATTTGTGAGTTATCTTTGTGTATGGCATAAGAAAATGTTCCAGTTTCATTGATGTATATGTGGCTGTCCAATTTTCCCAACACCATTTGTTGGAAGACATTATTTTTTTTTAAGATTTTATTTATTTTATTTGACAGACAGAGATCACAAGTAGTCAGAGAGGCAGGCAGAGAGAGAGGGGAAGCAGGCTCCCTACTGAGCAGAGAGCCCAATGCAGGGTTCAATGTGGTGCTTGATCCCAGGACCCTGCCATCATGACCTGAGCTGAAGAGGCTTTAACCCACTGAGCCAACCAGGCACCCAAAATTGTCTTTTTTCTATTGGATATTGTTTCCTGCTTTGTCAAAGATTAGTTGACCATAGAGTTGAGGGTCAGTTTCTGGGTTCACTGTTCTGTTCCACTGATCATCACTGATCTATGTGTCTGTTTTTGTGCCAGTACCATACCGTCTTGATGATTACAGCTTTGTAATAGAACTTGAAGTATGGCATTGTGATGTCACCAGTTTTTGTGTGTGTGTGTGTGTTTTTGTTTTGTTTTGTTTTGTCTTGTTTTACCAGTTTGTTTTTCTTTTTCAACATTCCTCTTGCTATTCAGGGTCTTTTCTGGTTCCATACAAATTTTAAGATTAATTTTTATAACTCTGTGAAAAATGCCAATGGTATTTTCTTTTAATTTAATTTAATTTTATTTTTCAGTGTTCCAAGTTCATTGTTTATGCACCATACCCAGTGCTCCATGCAATACATGCCCTCCTTAATACCCACCACCAGGCTCACCCAACTCCTACCCACTCTTTTCCAAAACCCTCAGTTTGTTTCTCAGAGACCATAGTCTCTCATGGTTCATCTCCCCCTGTTTTCCCCCAACTCACTTCTCCTCTCCAACTCCCAATGTCCTCCGTGTTATTCCTTATGCTCTACAAGTAAGTGAAACCATATGATAAATGACTCTCTCTGCTTGACTTATTTCACTCAGCATAATCTCCTACAGTCCCACCCATGTTGATACAAGAGTTGGGTATTCATCCTTTCTGATGGAGGCATAATATTTCATTGTATATATGGACCATATCTTCTTTATCCATTCATCTGCTGAAGGGCATTTTGGCTCTTTCCACAGTTTGGCAACTGTGGTCATTGCTGCTATGAATATTGGGGTACACATGACCCTTTTTTTCACTAAATCTGTACATGGTTGGTGGGAATGCAAGTTGGTGCAGCCACTTTGGAAAATAGTGTGGAGATTCCTTAAGAAATTAAAAATAGAGCTACCCTATGACCCTGCAATTGCACTACTAGTCATTTGCCTCAATGGTATTTTAATAGGGATTGCTCTGGGCAGTATAGACCTAAATATAAAATTTTCAAGTTGTAATAAATGTCAAAATAATTTTGCTATGAAATCAAGATTCTTCAAATGAAAATTGTCAGGATTTTCTGTGTCTGATATTTACTTTTAAAAATATTGTTAAAAATTATACAAGGGCACCTAGGTGGCAGAGTTGGTTAAGTGTCCAACTCTTGATTTTGACTTGGGTCATGATCTCAGGCGTTGTGAGATCAAGCCCTGCATTGGGCTCCACACTCAGCTTTGGAGTCTTCATGAGATTCTCTCTTCCTCTCCTTCTGGCCCTCCCACTTGTGCTGACTCATTCTCTCTTTCTCTCTAAAATAAATAAATAAATCTTTAAAAAAATAAAATTGTATAGCATATTTGTAACTTTTGTCCTGTCAATGTGTAATAATTACACGAAGAGGGAAAACAGTAATTTAACTAGTATATAAAAATCACTTCTTATGGCAAAGTCAATTTGATTTGGATTGAGAAAATCTAGTTTCAAGTCTAGACTCTTCTGATTACCAGCTATGAAGGCAGGAAATACTTCGTTCCATGTCTTAAGTGTCTCATGGTTAAATGCAGATGGTAGTATAGGATACATTGGGTGGAAAATAGAATCAAATATGAAATTGTATAAAAATATTTTCTAAATTTTGGTGACCTATAAAACATTGTTCAGTCACTTATTTGAGAGAGAGCAAAAGAGAGAGAATGAGGTTGGGGAGGGTCAGAGGAAGAAGCAGACTCCCCGTTGAGCAGGGAGCCTGATGTCAGGCTCTATCCTGGGACTCCTGGAGCTGAGTGCAGACTATTAACCATCTGAACCACCCAGGTGCCCCTACACTTACAGAGTAACTGGAAAATTTATAAATGTCCACAATGCATCGCTGTGCAGAGATAGGTCTAAAAAGCAAATGATAGTAACAACACCATATGAAAATATTGCTTTGTTATAAAAGCAGATATTTTCTCCAAGTTCTAACTTTCTAGAACTTTTCTGTTGAAGTCATTATTATAAGTATTGCTATTATAGAAACACTCAGAATGATAAGTTGGCTGTGGCTGGTTTGCACTATTTTTTAGTTGTGTATCTTTTCATTTCCTAGAAACAAATTTAGCCATTCTGTATGGTAGTGCCATTTGTTCATGATTTTTAAAAACTACTGCTATTAATCCTTCTTCAAGCCTTCTTACACCTCAGATCAACATTTCACACTAGTAAGTTAATTTGATGGCTTCCTGCTCCCAATAGTTTAATTTCTCAAACTGTTGGGGTCACATACAGAATGTGTGGATGTTGTAACATAAGAGAGCATTATGATAGTTTCAAATTTATGGAAGTGTACTCATTAGGGTGTGTCTGCTCATCAAAAACACCCTCATGTAAATTTCTTTCCATGCCATTTTTTTTTTTTTAATGCACATCTATAGTACAAAATGGTGGATGAATAAGCCAACAGATGGTTTATCTCAATGGATGCGTCATGGGATGCATCATTAGTTTCATGTCTGTGCTACACTAGGAATGCTGGCTTTACTGTGGGCATCTGGCTGGCAGTTCCTACGGGGGTTGTCACACACACATAACCCAAGCATCCCAGCTGTGTTTTCAGCTCCCTGGTGTTTAGTCTGGCATGAAAAGGTGTTCATGAGCCAAACTAATCCCCTTGTTAATTCTGTGAGCAGCTAGAGGAGAGCTCTTGAATCCTAAACCCCTAACAGCTATCCTGACTTCCTTCATTAAAATTGGTTGATTTGTCAAAGTTGTTTTTTTTTTTTCCTTTAGCTTTGATCAACAAGATCAGGATTATTGCAAAACAGGTATTTCGTTTCAACAAAAAACATTGATATAATGAAATAAACATATAGGGTAATTAAACAATGAGGCCACCACTAGATAAATTACAAAGGTTTTGTTATTTTGTGTTTAGCTTGCCAAATAAAAGTAATGGTTAATGCAGTTTTTAGCAGTGCCTTTCTAATTTACCATACAAAAACCAACCCTCTCAAATTTAATTTCTATAAAATATATTTAGGAAAATAACAAGGTTGAATTCATGAGCTCAACAGTTTATTTATGAATCTCCTGAAGCTTCTTGAATGTCCTAGAAAGTATGGCTAAAAACAGACATCAATGAAAAAGTGTCCTTGTAATATGTTGGAGCAGAACTGTAATTAAATAATATAAATTACACATATAAAATATATAAAACTGGGAGAAAGGGAGAAGGCAAGCAGGTGAAATATCACTTTTGCTTTCTCAGGAATATAGATTGCTGGTTTCACCCACATTGTTATGAAATTTTATATTGGGTTTTTGGTGATAATACTTCAATGACTTACATTAGAAAACATTTTCTCTCTTCCTACAGGTCTATAAGATAGCTGAGGGATCTCTTCTCCAGGCTCTGGGTACATTTAAATATTTTCATTATAAGGGCACCTGTGTGGCACAGTCAGTTGGGCATCCAACTCTTGGTTTCAACTCAGATCATGATCTCAGGGTTATGATCTCAGGGTCATGAGATAGAGCCTACGTCGTGCTCCATGCTGAGCATGGAGTCTGCTTGGGATTCTTTCTCCCTCTCCCTCTGCCCCTCCTGCTCATGTTTTCTCTCTCTCTCTCTTTCTCTCTCTAAAAATAAATGAATATTTTAAAAAAAGAAATAAATGTGTTCATTTTAGCTGTCATTCGGAGATGTAGGCTGAGGAACATTAGCTAACAAGGGCATGTTCTTCTTATGGCAGAAAGGTATAGGTAAGAGGCCAAACCAAAACACAAAAGTGTGTTTAAAGCCTCTGTCTCAATAGCTTGTATGTCATATCCCACCATATTTTGTTGGTCAAGGGAAAACAATTTATGAATCCCAACATCAATAGAGTGAAAACATATTCTCCAGTGGTGGAGTGGGAGGGATAAATATTTGTGGTGTAATTATACAATCTACACATAATTTATAATTTGGATCACAAATATTAAATTTCACTCACAGAATATATCCACCATGATGCCAATGAGGATTCCTTCCTCCCCTCAAAATGTTATACTTTTATGGCATCAGATTTGAAGTTCAAAATCTTGCAATGATCTTTACATCATACCTGCCCATCCCCTCAACCACCCCTCAGTGGTGGATTGGAGTAGAATAATCTCCAAAAATGTGTCTTGGCCACCCACATCTGGCTCCAAAGACAATGGCATGAATTTAATGTTTTTCTTCAGGCTTATTCCTGGTATCAGTTTCTGTATCACATTGCTTTTGCTGTATTGATGATGTATAACAAGGGATCCAGCACGACAGTAATTTGCAACAACACACAATTTTCACAAATGGTCCTATAGGTTAGCTGTGGAGGCTCTGCTCCAGACTGTTGATGAAGATTGCATTGGTGCCATATGTCTGTTATCTTATGACCAAGGCCAAAGAAGTTTGCCAAATGGAAGAGATCTTTCCTTGTGGAGAGAGCCAAAGTGAGAGAGACCAAAACAAGGAACTCATGAGCATTTTAAGTTTTTCCTTGGTATGTGGCTTATGTCCCATTCTTGCCCATTCTGTTGGTCAAAGTAAGTCACATGGACAAAATCATTATCCATGAAGTGGGGAATTTTACTCTTCCCCAAGAAGATGTAAAGGGAGAGTAAATATTTGTGAAAGTAGTACAATCTACCTCAAATAGTTAAGAAGGTTGTAGCCAAATAAAATGTAGTTGTGGATTTCAGGGGGAAAAAGTTTCAGAACTTATCTAAGAGGAAAATCTTAATAACCTTTAAAATAATCCTTCTTTGTTTCCTTGAATAATTTTCTCCATGCCATTCAGGGTCCTCACAGTTCTGGTTGCACACAACATTTGCTTTGCTAGAACATTCCTTGTAGAGAAAAGAGCTGGGAAGAAGTAGAACAATGTAAATCACTGAAATTGTAGGCCACAGGTAGTTATTCTTTTATGACTTTGAAAAGATTATTTTCAATGAGGCAATCATGCATTTTGGGATTATAAAATAAGCATTATTAGTTCCTTGGGAGATTGTGACCTTTTAAATAGCTTTATATTTCTGTGATTACTAGAAAAGGGAAAGGAAACAAAAAATAAAATCTCAAGTATTTAGGCTTATGATTTCATTGAATCCACATAATATGGCTTTATGATTTATTATGAAATATTAAAAGACAAAGCAGGGGCAATACTCAAGTCCAAAGAAATTGACAAAGTTTGTCTAATATCATTTCATATATAAAAAGCTTGGTTAAAGAGAATTGTCTGGAGTTTAAATGTGGGTTAATATGCCTCTCAATAGCAGCATTATACATTAAAATACTGCTCAAGAAGGTAAAGTATATGAATCATTGAATAAGCAGGGTTATAATTTTGGTGCAATTGTTGTCATTATTGACCAAACTTATTTTTATGAAAATAACTTTTTCAAAAGAAGATACATACAAATTGCTAGAAATACAAATGCTCTTTTATTTTATGATTTTTCTTTCAGGTATCCTAAGAAGAGTCGCATTTACTCCTACCCAGGTGTTTCAACCTTTATAATGAGTTTAATTCAATTCAACAAACATCTATATAGTCTTACCCATGGGCAAGACACCATGGAAATATAAAGACAAAAATGCCCTTTTAATTGGTGATATTAATATTCATCGGGGAGAATATGCCTGTTGCAGTTTGTTTCTGAAGAAACAACTTCACCCAGCTTCTAACACTTAAAGTGCTAATCAGTGTTACCATAAAGTAGCAGTGCTTCTAATAGAAATTCTGACAAAGTAACAGTCAGCTGCTTTCCCTGCCTGCTTCTGAAAGTGCTCAATATTTTTGGTTCCAACATCATGAGATGACGGTGCTTGGAGAGTTCCCTGCTTATTTTATAACCTATTCAGCAGAAATTATTTCCATGGCTGCCAGCCACTGGGCGTGTACTAACTCTGCGACTTGGCACAGAGGTGCTTCCTTCCATTTGACTTAATTTAAGCATCTTTTCCAGCTATACCTTCCAGTGAATGCCTGCACCTTTCCAAAAAGGGTGCTAGAGAGAGCATCAAACTGACCATTTGAATAGCCCTGTTGTAGCCCCAGGTGCGTGACCATGTGACTCTACTTTACTGTTTAATCTATTACAATCTATAGATTTGATCTATATCTTTACAAGGTCTCTTTCAACATTATTTCTCCTCTGCATGTTGCTTCCCTCTTCAGTCTCTTCTGCACAGTACACAAGTCCTCCAGCTTCAGAATGAAGGAAGTCTGGCCACACACTCTGCATACTTTGGGGATTTGGTTTTCTTCTCTATTAAAAAGAAACAATGATACTCATCTTAGTTATTAGGAAAAGTGAACAAGCTAAAACCATTGCAGTGCTTAAGATGCTGCTTCGCACAGAGTAGGGACTTTCCCTGTCTAATTCCCAAGGAGTACAGTTTCCTGTTCCTTTCCATCTGTATGCACGTTTACCTGTTTGCTCCTGGGGTCTTTATGAAAGAACCTGGCTAGGGGGTGATGAGGATTGAAGAGACGTGAGACCCACTGGGCTCCACATGGGCTTTTGGTTGGAAAGGCCACAGCGGAACAATGGGTATGACTGCCTTGGTGCTTCTGCATTGTTGTGATGGAAGAAAAGCTGAGATTTTATATAAGAAAATGGTGGGGAAGTCTAGCTACGCTGGCATGGCTCAAATAACTCTGCCTTAGTTTTGCTGAGACATTCCAGGGCTGATCTACTGGGATATTTACCTCTCTGAGATGAGTACTACTTAGGTTAATTTCAGCAAATTTCCATTGGTCACCTGCTGTCTTCAGTTTTTGCCCCATTTGTTTACCATCAGTCTTACAATTTTTTCACTTTAAAATGACCTAAATTTTCACTCTTTTATTCAGTCTTATTCAAGCAGTACTATCTGTTTTGTTTTTGATGTGGTAATTATGTTTAACCTTTTGATTCCCCCTTCACTCATTCCCCCACCCATGTCTGGCAACCATCAATCTGGTCTCTACATGTATGAGCATTTTCTTCCAATTTTTTTTTTTTTGGATTCTACTTATAATTGAGATCATATGGTATTTGTCCTTCTCTCACTCCTTTCACTTGGCATTATTATGCTCTTGATATCTATTATCTATGTTGTAGCAATGGCAAGATTTCATTCTTTTTAGAAAAAAAATAAAGAAAAGTTACATTCTTTTTATGGCGAATATTCATATATATATGCACACACACACATATATATATACACATACATATATACATACACATGTATGTACACAATTTCTTCATTCATCCATCAATGGACACTCAGGTTGTTTGCTATCTTGGCTATTGTAAATAATGCTGCAGTGAAGGTGGAGATGCAGATATCTTTTCAAGCTAGTGTTTTCATTTTATTCTAATATATACCCAGAAATAGAATTCCTAGATTATATGGTAGTTCTGTTTTTAATATTTTAACAAACTTCCATACTATTTTCCATAGCGGCTGCACTAATTTCTGTTCCCACCAACAGTGTATAAGTGTCCCTATGTTAATTTCTTAATACACATACAAGTAAATATATAACTATTAAAATCTATATTTCACTTAACATCCTCCCAAAGGGCCTTGGAAAACATTGGCTTAGTTTTGCATGGAGTTGACCAATGGGTGGGAGCGATGGATGAAGAAGTAGGTATGTGAAGCAGGAGGAAAAAAATCTACTTTTTTAGGAAATACTAGTTAGTGGAGGTCTGTGTTTTCTACTTGAATAGCACACGAGAGCATATTGAAGTGGCTTGATACTGTGTTTAAGAGTACAGAGGCTAGAGCTTGACTTCAAATTCCAGCTGTTCTCTTCTAGCCACGTGTGACCATGGCAAGTCACTTAGCATCCCTGTGCCATAGTTTCCTTATCTTTAAGAAGGGGGATAACAAGAGTGTCATATATACCCAGAAATAGAATGAATGTGAGTTATGTATATAAACATTCATTGTGAGAATGAAAGGAGTTATGTATATAAACCTTTCAGAAGGTAGTGGTATGTAGTAACTATAAACTAATACTACTATTGTACTAGGAAAGAGTAGAGCAAATCAATCTCAGAATTTCCAATAACATCTAGTGGGAAGACCTGAGTTTACCTTCTAACAACCCAACTAATATTTCACCCAAGCACCAGACCAAATATCTTAGATCTTTTCTTTTTTTCAGTAATATAATTTGGTATTAATTCATAATGGTTAGGCTGCTTCTGGTAAGACTTTATGCATTCCCTTTTCTCCTCCTTAATGTGCCAGTGTAAAGATTTCATATTCAAAATTGTGTTATTTATTACATATATTATGACTTAAAACAATTAATCTATCAAGGTTTAAAAGTTCAAGTCAATAAAATGCTGTCTGTATTCCAACCACAACTTTTAAATAACTTATTATGCCAAAAGCATGAAATTTTAATTCTTTGGCGATATATTGAAGAATGATATTCCAAATTATATTATTCATACAATGAACCAAAGAGCTTAATTTTTTAAAATGCTGGAATGAAGAAAGAAATTTACTATGCTCAAAGCTCTTGGTTAATTGTGCACTTTAATACAAGGGCAGGAGAGCAAATCACAACTTAGTTTTTTAAACTTTAAAGACAATGAATAAGACACTTTGTGTGAAAACTGATGTATATTCTTACTCAAATGCTCTACTTTACTTCGTGATTGTTTCAGAATTGTAAGGGGAGAGTAGATGTTGGCCAAATAAATGCAGAATTTTCTCCACAGTGGGTTACCTGCTTAGGTACTCCTGTTCCTGGAAGAATATCAGGTGATTCCCTTAGGTGTGTAGGGGGAAAAAATGGAGTGTAGAGTATTTTCTTTTCTTTGCCTGGTCATGAAACTTCAAGACAGTGTAACTGTTGGTTAAACAGGGAAGAGACACCTGTTTCTGGTGTTGCTTCCTGACCTTTTACCCCCTTTGCACAGCTATCCTTATGTGCACATTGTGAGTGTATGCTAAAGTCTCCTTTGATGGGCAATCCATGAAGTAACTGGTTTTTGTAGTATTTATGCAATAACATTTATACAACATTATGCAACATTGATGTGTTATGTAAAATTATGCAATATGTGATTACAGATGATAATACAATTAAAAGAAAAGGTAGGGAACAATACACTTCTTCATCCTTGATTCTCAAAAGTATTTGCATCTATGTTATATGGATGTAAAATGAATTGTCAACGTGTCACTGGAAGGTGGGAAGGGTCCAGAACATGACTTCTGCTCTGAAGGCTTTTTTTAATTAAATGAAATCCATAACTGATGTTGGGTAAAAAAAGATGTACCAGACATAGTTCTGTTTATGAATGAACTTACCTTCCACCTGAGAAGGTAAAATACATGCATGTAAACAGCTAAGTAATTTGGGGAAATTGATAGTATGAGACATTTTATAAGTTAGATTTTATTCAAGGGCCAAATGAGTAAGTTTTATCCATTTGGGAAAGGAAAAAGGGTGGTTCAAGATTTTTTTTTCTGGTTTTTTGTTTGTTTGTTTGTTTTGAGGAAAGGCGAGCCAGTGTTTATGACAGATATAATGAAAGAGGCATTGAAAGGTGGGGAAAATTGTGGAAGTGTATAGGAAGGTGAGAAAGCGTAGAGACTGTCGGTCACCTGGTTGGTTGGTTATGCTGGCTGATTGATGAAAACAGAAGTGGAAATGAAGCTAGAAAGATAAAGAGGAGCAAAGAAGTTCAAACTTTATTCTATGGTCAAAATGTGATCGATAGCTTTTGAGTAGAAGAATATGTTAAAAAAAAAGTTTTGTTTTATCTGAATAGAAGCTTTTGAGGGTGGCATTATGCACAAATTTTTCTTCTAATTTTTGTATTATATTTTCTACAAGTATATTTATGTCAACAGTGGAATCAAATTAAGAAAATAATAAACATATGAGAAAGCTATATTTTAGGCAAAACAGAGTGGTGATAGTATATGGGATAATTGGATATACTGACGCTGGGGAAGGTAAAGCCTAAATCCCAGTCAACTCTTTTGATTAACTACAGGCGTGTCTGCATATTCTTCTTATTGTCTGTGAACCTTAAGAGTTATTTCATGTTATGAAAGGGTTAAGAAGCAGTAGTCATCAGAAAAAATATGATCACATAATTTTTTAAAAAATTGAACAATCTGTCATACATGCAACCAACTGACTGTATTCCACTTATAATAAATTAGGTGTTCTAAACAGGTTTTCTACCAAAACTTATTGAAAATAGCATTTTGTTGCTATGACAACTGAGAACAGCAATTGGAAACTAGAACATTAAAGGAGAGACAGAAAAGACAGACAAATAGTGCATATTCAGCTAGGTGGTATTCCTTTTGAGTTTTTATAAATCCAGGGAAGAATTTGAAATTCTCAAATGTTCAAAAATGAATAATTTTTCTCCTTAAAATCGTGTAGATTTAGAATGTCCAGTTATAGTTGCATCATATGTTGGTTATTAAATGAAATGAGTCAACTCTCCTTCATTTCTTCTGAATCTCAAAAGCTTCATCTATTTGAGCTATGATTGATTACTTTTGGTAGATTCTGTATGTTTCCACCCTTTGCTAGGACATAAAACTACTTATTGATTGAAATTCTGATTTTCAAAGTGTACTTTATGAATACTAAGGGTTTCATAAAATATCTCTAGAGTTTCTTTTGGAAAGAAATATGATCGTTATGGCCACTTGATTTGGGTATTTTCTATTTCTTTGAGGTTTCACCTAAACACCACACTAAAAACAGCAATTGTAGAGCTCAGGAAAGGAGCAGGTAGCTTCATATTTCAGAAGGTTTGCAGCAATTTGACATAAAAACTACAAGATTTTTTTTTTAAAGTTTCATTTATTTGAGAGAGAGAGAGAGAAAGTGCACAAGAGCAGGGGAGGGGCAGAGGAAGAGAGAGAATCCTCAAGCAGGCTCCACACTGTGCAGGGGGGCCTGCTGAGGACTCGATCCCAGGCCCCTGAGATCACGACCTGAGCTGAAATCAAGAGTTGGCTTCTTAACCGATTGAGCCACCCAGGCACTTATTCTGTAATTACTATTTGTAGGCTTTTGAAAGATCTTAATTGATATCAGCGTTTATTGAATTCCTAATATTAGGTCCTGGGATACTATATCATGGTAACATGGTATCTGCCCTAAAGGAGATTAATGTTTGTATGTAAAGAGACATAAAATACCTAACTAGTGGAGGAAAAGTATAATGTAATATTTTGAAAAATCAAAAATTTTCAAAATTTAAAAAAAAATTTAGCTTCATAAAAAAATAAAGCATGAAAAAAAGAAAAAAAATCTGGTTACTAAAAAATAAATTTCACTAAGGAGGTGATAGTCGACCATGTAGAAAATATCAAGGTGTAGATGGGCACTGTTTTGAGCAAATTGAAACTTTTTCGGGCACATCAGGAAGTGTTTGCTGTATTCACAGAAGATGCTACTGACAGACGTATATAGCTGTGTGGAAGTAAAAAAAAAAAAAAAAAAATGTAGGGCGCCTGGGTGGCTCAGTGGGTTAAGCCGCTGCCTTCAGCTCAGGTCATGATCTCAGGGTCCTGGGATCGAGTCCCGCATCGGGCTCTCTGCTCAGCGGGGAGCCTGCTTCCCTCTCTCTCTCTCTGCCTGCCTCTCTGCCTACTTGTGATCTCTGTCAAATAAATAAAATCTTAAAAAAAAAAAACAAAAAAAAAAACACCAAAATGTAGAATCTCTAACATTATCATCTAGGAATGTACATCTGAATTTTGGGCTCGTGCACGTCTTCTCATAAAAAATGAAGCTATTGTGAAGATGGTTCCATATTTCTGCAGAGTAGGAAGATACATTTAAACTAAGATTCTTAAATACAATTGACATGGATTACACTTGAAAATCTCCTGCCTTCCAAGTCTTAAGTATTAATAAAGGAAAGGGAGGTTTGGAGGGTAGGAAGCCTTCTTTTATCTCTGCTACAGGAGTAAGGAACTATGGAGGAGAGGAGGCTCTCCTTCTGTCCTTCTGTGCTGGATGAAGTTATCCAAGGTCCCTCCCCACCTGCCACCCTCATTCATGTAAGCGGGAAAAGAAAAGGGAGACGTTCCAAAACCTGGCTTCAGGTGAAGATTAAAAACTTAATTCAGAGATACATTCATTCTTTCATTTATTTATTTGGTACTGGTAGGGAATAAAACCAGCCCCAAACTCATGATATAGTGGGAAAAGACAAACATTAAACAAGTAAACAAGTGTACAACCAGTTGCAGCATTAAGTGTGATATGTGCTCACTGAATGCTTGTTGAGTGAGTAACAGATGCTATCATAAATATAAACGGGGAGTGGGATAAGCAGGGGAGGATTTGAATTATGTGGTCAGGGAAGGTCATTCTGCAGATCTAGGCAGAGGCCGAAGGATGGTGCCCTCTCTTCCATTCTGATCATCCACCTGAATTATTAACTTGAGTTAGGGAAAACAATGCAGAGTCTGGGAGAAGATTTTAGGGTCCTAGTGGCCCTCAGTAGTTTAGAATAAGCCGTGTGGAGTAACATGTTTAGGGAGAGGTTAATATCTATGTGTGTGGGGGGGGGTGGTTAATAAAGGGATTAAGATATTGAGGGTTCCATTTTATTCCTAGGATTTTTTCAAAAGTCATTAGAATTACATGCTAATGAGTCTCAGTGGAGATGAACCTGAATTCACAATGATTCTCCCAACCTCGTTGGAAGAACTTTCTGTCATTTGTAACTGTTATATTATTTGACTTCATAAATATTTGAAAATCTAATCCATTCTTCATTTTTTTTCATTTCGGATTAAATGACTCCTACCTGTTAGAGAAGATAGGAAGTACTTAGCTAATACATTCATGATGACTCTTTTCTCTGCTCTTGAAAGCTTTTGAAAATTCAAGCTGCCTTATGAATCTTTGTGGCCATTCTCTAGAGAGCAATCATACAGCATCATTTTTTTATGGAGCGTGGTTAATTTATTTATTGTCGGTATAAGGGATTTGACAATAGAAATGTACTTACTTTTATTTTTTCCCCCCTTTCTGTTCAGGTTTATTTGAAAAGAGTTTCTTTGGAATGCAGAATAGGTAGCCTTTATTACAAACAAATGATAACTTTCCTATAAAAAAAAAGTAAGCCCAGAGGATAAAGAGACTTTTATGGAGGCTGATATCTAGCAGTTATCCGACAGTGTGTTCCTTGCCATTCTCCAAATTTCCATTTTCCTGTGCTGCAGTATACACATACGTTTGGCATGTAAGTCATTTACCCTGAGAAAGGGTGTATGAGTAAATAGCGTAGTAACAGATGTACCTCCAGGAGGATATTTAAATTGATTTTTGTCCTAATACCTTTGTTTTCTTCCCCCCAATTCCCTCGAACTTGGTATGTCATTCCACACACCCCCGTTTATTGCTATTATGGTTGCTTTGACACCACTATTTTTCAGTCATTTGATATTTGTGGAGAAACACTGAATATTTGTGAATATGCCTAAGGACATAGTTTATGTTTTCTAGGTCTTTAGTGATTCCTCTTTCTGACATCCTTTCCTTTTTAATAAAATAGAGCACTTTTATGGAAAAAAAAAATCTTGGTTCATCAAATATTCATTCCTGGTTTTATGGACTCTTAGTTGGATTTTCTTTCACTCGACACTCAGGTTTATTTTGCTTTGTTTGAATTTTCCATTTATGTGACATTTGTGATATGTGGATCTGTTACTCAGAGGACTAAAGCAAATTTTCCAGGACTCCTAATTTCTGATCTATTTGGAAATCAAATAAGAGAGTGTCCCCATTCGTTACAAATTGGTATAGTCTTTTATTTTATTTTATTTATTTATTTTTATTTTAGAGAGAGAGAATGCAAGTGAGGGAAGGAGCAGAGAGAGAGGGAGAGAGAATCTCAAGCAGACTCCCCATGGAGCGTGGAGCCCAACACTGGGCTCCATCCCAGGACCCTATCATGATCTGAGCTGAAATCAAGAGTCTGATGCTCAACCAACTGAGCCACCCAGACACCCTTATAGTCTTTTTTATAAAAAGGAAGGAAGGGTGGGAAGGAGGGAGGGAGGAAGGGGAAAGAAGAAAGAAAAAGAGGGAAAGAAGGAAGGAGGGAAGAGTAAGATGGAAAAAGAGGTAGAAAATTGTTAGTCTTTCTTAATTTTAAAGAAATAGGACTTTATATAAAACTGAAAAGGACTTTAGAAAAAATATAGCTTAGTGATTCCCAACTTCTTTGAGTATAAAGCCCTATTTTCAGCATACATATTTTTCCAGGACCCCACATAAAAACAATTATTCTTTCAACACAATATTAATAAATATGTGAATAAAAGTTTTATGAATTTAATGACATTTAAAAATTCAGTTTTTGTCTATATATATTTGAAAAATTAGTGCATATATGCAGATAAGACTTATTCTGGCTGGAGATAATTTAGTACACATGAAGATTAAGATTTGAAAATTTTGTGAAATAAGAGCATTTCTGGAGCAGAATGCCATCCGATCAGGAAGCACAAACTTCTCCAGCTCATTCTTTTTGTATTTTGAAAGTGAAAACTAAAATAGTGAAGAAACTTGCTCAAAATTAGATTAACTGAAAATTTAGGTTTATGATTCTGCCAGCTAAACCATTTTTCTGTATCACAATACTCAATGAGGGCTTTGACTACTAAGTACGTAGATAATTCAGGCCAGACCCTTGAAGTAAAGATGACTTTAGTGTATTCTTTTTTTTTTTTCTTTTGGTTTAATTATCTCACTTTTGTTTATATATAAACAAAATAAGTTTTGTTTTTATATATATAGGCATATATATATATATATGTTGTGTTATTTTTATAAGTTGTGTTAATATATATTAAGACAAGATTCAGTAATTGAGCCGAAATTAAGAAGTATCGGTTCATGCTCGAATGATAGCCGTGGTACCCAATTGCGTTGCTTTAAATTAATACAGAAGCATGAAAAGGAAATTTTAACTTATGGAGTTGATATTTAGCTACACATTCACATAAATTCATATGATTTTTCAGATCTGTTAAGATATACTTCTAGTAACTTTATTTTACAAATATTTTTAACTCCTCACCTGAATGGTCAGAGCATGTAACAGACTCAGTGGTTCTTAAATTTAAACTTCAAATGACAGGAAAGCATGTTTTTGTAGCATTTGTAATTCTTTATTATATTTCTAATAGCACTGTGAACATTGACACTTTCTTAGATAGCCCTGTCAAGGCTAAGACTTCTACTGGAATTATAAAGGAGAGTCGAATGGGCTCCTGAATGAGGTAGGTCACGCACTCTATAGAACAGACGTGTTTTGAAAAGAACAAATAAATCACGGGGGAGTTTGTCCAACTGCTCATTCTTGCCTTTGAGCCAATTACATGTGTGCACAGATGTCAAGGTGTCATTTCTGAAGAATAGGGAGGATAAGCCTTGGATTCAATGCTCTTTTCCTGGAAATGACAACTAACTGTTAATTTAGAAAAAATAAACTGTTTTTGCCTAATGCTAAAATGGTTATGTTGTAAAGGTTTTATTAGTTCACTTTCAAATATTTGTTTTATGACATCGTGGCAATATTATTGATAGTGTGCAGGAGACTTATCAACCCTCATTAAATAAAGTGTAGTAGAATGAATAAATGGGTTAATATTGGACTTCAATGATATTTCAAATATATTAATTATAATAATTTTAAACATTGTAACAAATCCCCTTTGTAGACCATTGCAATGCACTGAATGTTTGTGTCTCTCCTCCCCCAAATTCATATGTTGAAATCCTAACCCCCAGTATGTGATGGTATTGGGGGATGGTGTCATTGGGAGGCATTACGTCCTGAGAGTGGAGCCCTAATAAATGGGACTGTGCCCCCAGAGAGCTCTGTATTTCCCTTTTCATCATATAAGAATCTAACCAGAAGTTGGCAGTTCACAACCCAGAAGAGGGCCCTCCCTGGAGCCCTGCTGTGCTGACACCCTGATCTCTGATTTCCAGCCTCAAGAACTTTAAGAAATAAAGTACTGTTGTCAGTAAGTCACCTGGTGTATGATATTTTATTATAGGAGCCTGCACTAAGACAACCCTATTTGTCATTTTTTGCTCTGGAACTCATCTGAATGAACCCGGCTAGAGGCTAGAGCCACTGTAGAGAGCTGCCCCAGTGAGGAGTCACTGGAATTCAGACTGTCTGTCCTGAAGGCTTATTAATGGACACAAGAAACAGGTGCTTACGGGGGACCGCAGACATTTTCAAGGGAGTAGAGACAGTGAAGGAGTAAGTTGTATATTTGGGACAGACAGATTCCATAGCCCCCTATTAAGGAGCTGATGTCACTTTTCAAAACTTTGGATTCCAAATATTGTGATGTTTCAGAGCCTTGGGAGACTCGGTGGTTGAATCATGCTTGAGATTTCTTTGGGACCACTCTGAGATTACCTTTCTATTTTGGGTAGAGAAGAGCTACATTTTGGGGTTGTTGAGTCTGTGTTGAATTTTTTAGCTTAATCAGTCTGAAGTTCTTGTTTTATTTTATTTTTTTTTTAACTGGGAAAAGAATCTTAACTTGCAACAGCCCTCTCCTGATGGCCAGTCATGTGGTTTTATCACAACTTGGTTTCAGGGAATCTGGAGGCCAGACTCTATACATGTGCAAACATTCCTCACAAAACCTTCAGTTCTCTAGGTTGCCCTTCAGGGAACTCTTATCTCCTGATTGATTTGAAAGCGGTTCTTAAATTTCTGGGACAGAAATATGTTTGCTATAAGAAGGTCCCTTGTCTTTTGTGATACCTTATGCATACTGACAAGGAAAAACGAAATCATTTCTTTAAAAAATGAATGAGTATTTGTTGCTTTCCTCTAAATTCCAATAACTTCATAATATTTTTTAAAATGGAATTTTGTTAAAAACTTTTAATTTATAACTCCCATTTTGCCATATGAAAAAAAAATTATTGAAGGGAGATCTACCTCCCTCCCCCATGCTCTCCAAAGAGAATATCAAGTACCACTAAAATTCTGTATTTATGACTACCCAAAATGTGCTCTCTGAATTTAACGATGATCCATCCAGATGTTTTGGGGTGATGGAGAAACAAAAAAAGAAAAAAAAGCGGGTCTTGTTAGCCAATCCCTTTTAAAAACATCACATAAAAAAGAACCTTTAGGGGCACCTGGGTGGCTCAGTGGGTTAAAAGCCTCTGCCTTTGCCTCAGGTCATGATCCCAGGGTCCTGGGATCAAGCCCCGCATCGGGCTCTCTGCTCAGCATGGAGCCTGCTTCCTCCTCTCTCTGCCTGCCTCTCTGCCTACTTGTGATCTCTGTCTGTCAAATAAATAAATAAAATCTTTAAAAAGAAAAAAAAAAGAACCTTTAATAATTTGTTGTGTTGATAAGTCAGACAACTACTAGAATAACTGTTAAATTGCCTTAATTAATGGGAGCAGCCACCCTGAACTGATGTAATCCTAGCCTGAAGAGAAGAAACCATATTTTAGAAGTCTGTGCAGCATATTGATTACTGTTATTTGGATTTTCTGGAGTACTAAAACCGTGCAGCTCCCCCTGCCAATAGTGGCTTCGAGGACTGGCTGGCTTTTTAGGTATCTGAGCCATTTGGGATATTGGGATGTACTAATATGTAGGAAATTATATCCAGTGCTTAGATTATAATCCACTGGTATTCCTTCCCCAATAGAGAACTTGTCATGACAGCTATGGACTCGTGTGTATCTGGAAATAAGATGGCCACAAAAGAAAGAGGAGCTCCCATTAAGAATCCCAGTTCTGCAGGCATCTGAGCACTTAGGTAATCAACCGTTGAGGATTATCATCCTCAACCTGGATTAAGGCTAGAGACTTCCTGCAAAAATACATAATTGCTCATTCCTCTATGCTAACCATGACACTGCATGCAGACTTCCCCTGTAACATTCAGTATTGACACACAGTAAGTATTATATTTTTTTCTTTTACATTTTTTTTTTTTTTTAGTGGACTGTGAGCCCCTGGAACAACTCTCTGGCCACAGCCACACCCAGCGACACTGGGACATGATTTTCAGGGCTAGCTATAGATGCCTTCATTGCTTTGAGGATTTATATTTGCCTTCCATTCAAAAGCCCAGCAGTGCCTGTTTCTTTAGGATGTCGAGCTAGTGGTGAAACTCACAGGATCCATACCCTCTATAAAATGTATTAATTGCTCATTGCCCTGAAATAAATTAGTAATTTAATGGTACTACAAGGAAAAATAAAGTGATAGACATCATCATAATTATTGTGGAATTCTACTTCCCTGAGTAGGCTGGACTTTGTAATCCTTCAAGTGTAAGTGCTAGAATTCTTATTCTGCAAGACTTGTTCTTACTGTAGCAGGATTTACCTTCTTTTTCCCCAAGAAAACAGCCCAATAAATGTTCAGTGTGAACTTGTGGCTTGTGAAAACCAAAGACAGGGAGGTGTTCTAGGAAAATGTATCACCTATTAAAACCGAAGGATTTTATTGAACAAATCCTGGTGCATTTGAAGCATCACAATGGGAAAATACCAATCCTGTGGAAACTCATTATAAGTATATCCTCAGAGTTCCCATCGGGGACCAGATGTAGATGAAACTCTTATGAGCGTCTTTCCAATACTCCAGGTTAAATTCTAGCCTTCTGGGAGGGACTGAGATAATAAAAACCAAGTCAAGTTATGGAAAAGCATCTTTGTAGGTTTTAGAATGCTTTATTTCTAATAGAAACTATAGACCACACATAGATGATTGCAAAGAAATACATATATTTACATCCAGGAAATTCCCAAGTATTCAGAATATTTGTGTTGATGGTTTTCTCTGGAGCTGCATTCTGAGATTGAAAAATCAGTCGGGAAAACCGTGCCTCAAATATTCTCTTCAATTTGCCTCTGTGGCAATTTAGTCAAACAACCTGCTTGGAAGTAATCTATTTGCAGAACCTAGGTGGGGAAAAACCTGCCACATCCTATAATTCACTGAGCAGGTTTTGGCTCCCACTTCGCCAATCCATCTTGAATAGTGGCTAGTGCCCTGCATCTAGCAATACATATGATCAATTTAGCGCAAAAAGAGAAAGGCCCCACAACTTGGCATCCCCGTGGACATTAATCTTTGAGAAAACCAAATGGATCCAACTTTTGCCAGAGTTTAATAGCAAAGCTGTCACATTTTACACAAATGAGCATCAGGTCTGTTAGCGAATGGAAAGAGAGGACCAGGAGAAGCGGAGGGGAGGAGGTGGGGCTGCTGACTGCAGTCTTTTCAAAGCGGCTCCAGTTTTTAGGGGAGGGGCCGGAATGCGTCCCATAGCAGGAGAGAAGAAGTAGTTAAAAATTATTGCTAGCAAGGGGCCGGAACCTCGGGATGTGGGTATATAAGACCGCGCCTCCGGACAGAGCTGCCGTTGCTGCTGCCGCCGCCGTGAGAGCCAGGACTAGCCACACGGGCTTAGCCCCTCACTAGCCAGAGGCCCGGGAGAGGAGCAAAGGAGAGGAGCGGGGTCCAACCCGGGGTTCCTGCTTCACCTCTGGGGCAGACACGGACCCTCTAACTTCTGTTTCCTCTCCTTAAACGCGCACCGGCGGGGTGGTGCGCTCTAGATCAACACCCAAGCGCGCGGCAAGGGCGCGCCCGGCTCCAGGCCCTGCCAAAGGCGATGAGTGCCGGGCCCTGGCCAGCTGGGCTCCAGCGGCGGGAGTAGGGTCCGGCGGGGAGGCGGGGAGGCTCAGAGGTTAGAGCTCCCGCTGCGCGGCGGGCAGTGGTCGTCTTCGCTTCACGCACACCTGCTGCTGTGCCGCGCCGCGATGAGCCGCGTGGTCTCACTGCTGCTGGGCGCCGCGCTGCTCTGCGGCCACGGAGTTCTCTGCCGCCGGGTGGTCAGCGGTGAGTCAGGGGGCTGCACGCCCAGCGGACAAGCAGGGAGAGGGGGTCGCGGGGTGCGCGGACAAGGGCGGTGCGTGGTCGTCTGTTCTGGGGTCAAGGCTCTCCAGGAGCTTGGAAACCTGTGCGGAGTAGGGGGTCGGGAGGAGCGGGGGGCGTGGCAGGGAAGGGACTAGATTGTGGTCAGTTTTCTTCCCGGCCCTGCAAAACCCCGCGCAGAGAAAAGTTTAAATTTGGGGGGAGTGCCTGGTTCAGGAACTGCAAAGCGAGCTCTGCTACACCGTTTTCCAAGACTATTTTCACTCTCTTTGTAAGAGAGTAGGCCACCGGGCAGGGCTTGGCACCTGCAAAAGGGGTGGGGTACCATGGAGCAGGCAGAGGAAAGAAACCCAGAGCTTCAAGAACCGCTGCAGAAATGCCAACCCCTGTTGGCCTGTCTTGACTTAAGTCTGCGCACTGTGTTCAGTCGGATGGTTTCTGAGACCAGACCTGCTCTTTGTGGGTGGCTCTCAGACTCCTGGGCATGCATGCGGCCTTTGTTCTCAGGGAGGGCTGACAAAGAACAGGGGACTTACTGGTCATTGTGTGTAGACGCCTTTCCTTTGCACACCTTATTCCAAGTTGGGGACTTTTCAGAAAAGGAAGTCCGGTCGAGTTGGGCTGAGGTGTACATGGTAATGGCCACAGGTTCGTGCACACAGTAGGTGCCCAATTAGGTGGGCCGAGTCCGTGCCAGGGAAGTGGACCAGAATTGGCAAGCTTCCAAGCATTTGCTCTGATTTTTCTTTTTCTTTGACTTTCACTGTTCTATTGTTGAGCAATTTATGTCTCATTCACCATCCCTTACTTTTGGGGAAGGTCTCTTAAAAAAAAAAAAGAAAGAAAAAAAAAAAAGAAAGATTCTCAAAAGCTTAGGATGAATGAATTGTGCCTTACATGAAAATTGAGTATAACAATCCCTACTGAAATTTCTTGCAATGTTAATTAAAGTGTTTCAATGAATATTTGTTGAATGTATGTGGGAAAGTGTTTTAAGTGTGGACTTTTTATTTTTTTTAATGTAAAAAGCACAAATTCCTTTTCACATTTCGTTCATCAGTATAACAGGTGTCACTAGAGGTAAGGATAGATGAGAGATGACATCAACTTAATCCATAGTGAAGCCAGACCTTTAGAAACTGGCATATTAAGCTTAATTGTTGCTGATCTTCCCCTCAGCAATATGTGATGTTCTACATCTTGAGACTATAATTCTTCAGTGTCTAGTTATCCATCACTCACTGCTGACTTTTCGGCCCTCTGGAGACATTGGAATTAAATACATGGTGAACTGTCATTTGGACATGCATGCTGCTTACATTTGGGGGGCAGGGAAAGAAAATCAGGCTCATTATATTGATAAATTGAAAACTTTACAGTACCAAGTTAGGATGTTACAAGAACCATATATTAGATCCCTTTCCCCTTAATATAGCTTTGAAGAAAAAGTTCACTGTATAGACCTGAGTGTTTGAATTACATATTTGACTGCTTTTGTGTTTATGAGAATTACTCTTACAAATGATTGAGCAGCAGAGACTAAGCTTTTAGCACATGATGTGTTTTTAGAAACACTTCATTGCCTTAAGTAGTATCCTTTTGGTATATTCTTGTTTGTATGCCATAAACTTTGCAAGAGAGAAGAAAAATATGTAAAATAAAAACAGAACTTAAAAAATTGTCAATGAAAAAGGTTTTCTTTTTTTTTTTTGTATTCTATTATTGCATAAATTGTTGCAAACCTTTTGTTGTGTTTTCCTGTGAAGTATTTATAGGCATCTTGTAGATGACATCTGGAAAATTTCTAATTAACTGAACATGATCTATTTGATTTAGCATAAATGATGATGTTTACTTGATATCAAAACAATTACTTTGTTATGTTTTTCTTATGAATAATTTAATTAACCTTGGCCATAAAAATTCACATTAAAATTTAACCATTATAAGTTTGTGATTTTATCCCTTGAAGACAATTCAAAAAATATTTTAGCCACAATAGCATGAGTACAGAGAGTCTAAAACATGACATGTTGGAAGTAGTAGGTCTAATGTCTGATGGATCAATGTTAAGTTCTATGTGGTGCATCAACTTTTTCCTGCCACTGGGGACCAAAATTCTACCCAAGTATCTGTCAAATGAAATAAGCTCTTTGGGGCTGTTATTAGGAACATACTTGTAACATACGGAACATATCAGTATAGCTATTTGTAATTTATATTTAGTGTACCAAAATAATTACTTTCTCCAGAAAAAAGACAGGAACCCACAAAATAATTCTTTATAGAAATTTTCTTCATTTTAGTACTTTAAAACATGCGATATTTCCCATACTTTCAAACACATCACTATTTTAAAAGTTGAGAAACAAAATAAAAGTATTTTCACAAGAAATAGGAAAGTATTTTTATAGGTTAGTAGTCATGTTTATTTTGATGCATAAATACATAGTAAAATATATAACCATGAGAGTAATTTAATGTACTAGAGTATTTAATGAAAGAGTATTTAATGAATTTATGAGTTAATTTTGGAATTACTTTTAGGATCTCAGATTTGTACTGACCACAGATATGTAGAGAATATTTGTGAGGAATAAAATCATTTAATTCCGTGACTTGACTGGTAGATTATGACAGATTTAGGACAAAGATAAGAGGATTTTACTTATGGGGACATGGATACCTATGAGAAAGAAGTGTTCAGGAGTGCCTGGGAGGCTCAGTTGGGTAGGTTTCCAACTTGGTTTAGGCTCAGGTTTCTCAGAGTCACAGCATCCACACTAGGCATGAAGCTGACTTGAGACTCTCTCCCTCTGTTCCCCCACCCCCTGCCCTGCCACCTCTCTCCCTCTCTTTCTTAATAATTAAATAAATCTTAAAAAAAAAAAAAAAACAAAAACAAAGAAACAAAACAGAACTGTTCAAAATTCAGGTTTTTATTTTAAAAGATTTTATTTATTTATCTAACAGAGAGAGATCACAGGTAGGCAGAGAGGTAGGCAGAGAGAGAGAGAGGGAAGCAGGCTCCCTGCTGAGCAGAAAGCCCGATGCGGGACTCGATCCCAGGACCCCGAGACCATGACCTGAGCCCAAGACAGCGGCTTAACCCACCGAGCCACCCAGGTGCCCCCAAATTCAGGTTTTTAAGGTAAAAAGATATGTCTGAAGAACATGTGGGTATTTTTAAACATTTGAGGTGTTTTTGAAGTAATGTGTGTGTGTTATGGTTTTTACTCTTGCTTTCTTTTTTTAGTGGACGCAGCAGTGATCCCCAACCTGTTACACAGTAAAAGGGCACTAAGTGTTTTGCATGGTACCTCCAAATTTCTGCAGAAAATGTTAATATGTATTAATTTGAACTCATTGGAATTGGCCTGCATTTTATTTAGGAGCCTGGGCGATTTAGACACACCTCTTCTGTTGTTTAGCTGCCACAGAATTATGCAAATCTATGGGTTGTGACAAGTAGCTTTAGGTTATTGTAATAGCAAGGGAGATAGAAAAAAATCTGCTGAGCATATCCCATCCTGTGGTACTATTCCATGACATCATCAAAAGCATAAAGTGATGACAGTGCAATTTTCAAAGATGCAATTACTTTAAGTATCTCTTGGGCAGGAAAGGAACAAATTAATCTTATTACTAGTCATTTAATAAATTACACATCTATCATAGCCATTACTCCTTAACTGCTATTTTTCATCATTTTATAGTTTTGTTTTGAGAACTTTTCTTCCCGAAGATGGCGACAACTATTACAAAAATGTTAAAAATAAGGTGGTATTGTACAAAGGGGTCCAGAGTGGAAATCCAGCTGATGTTCACACTAACAATTTTTACTTTTTATAACAGCTTTCTGTTCTGGGCACTTGGCGTACAGGTGGATGAATGTACACAAGTGGCAGGCGCTCTTGTAACATATTACTGGTTATAGAAAAGGCCTGACGACTTGAATCCTGTTGCACTCCTTGTAATTGGGAAAAATTCATTTGGGGTTTGCTTTATTTAGACGATGAAAAGCCTGGATGAAAAAAAAATGCTTAAGGCTAGATATGGTTTGAAAATCTGAGATAAATGTAGCGATATTAATCCTGTGTCTAAATGTTCAGTAATAGAAAACCCAAAATCTGCTTAGAAAAACAAACTCTTAATGCACAAACCCTTGCACATATCAGCAATGGTAATCAATAACAGATCAATGCTAATAATTTAAGATAGAAAACATGCATAAGGTATATGTTCATCAATCTCTTTATTTCATGAAATATTTCGCTTTAGAAAAAATATTACATTTGTCTAGGGAGGCAGCATAGACATCTGGGTGAAGGTGTGGACTTCAGAGAGACTGCTTGCTTCTAAACCCTGACTACTGTGTTGTGTGAATCTGGCAAAATATCTAACTTTTTAAAATAGGATGGGAGCTATATGATGCGACCTACAGCACAGGACTGTTGGAGGGTGAAGGGGTTTGAACAGGTTTGTGCAGACTGGGTTGTGCACAGGGAGTTTGTGCCAAGAAGCTGAGAGAGAGCTCAGCGTGCAGGTCCTGTGCCTGGAGCTAAGGGCACCTAGAAGAAAACAACTTTTTCTAGCTGAGCAGCCTATATCGCCAGGAGAACACATCTTTTCCTAATTTACCCAAAGGTGTGTCTGGTGCTAGCAGTGAGACCCTCCATGCTTAACCATTTATAAATGTCTGGCCATTATTATTACAATACTTCTTTAAAACTCCTTTTTAGGTGAGAAAACTCCATTTTAGGTGAGAAAACCAGGAAAGTTTTAAGTAATGCCCCCAAGCATATCCACAATTCAAGTATAGCTCTGGAATTCGCAACAGCTCTTTTTGATTGAATGTTTTAACTTTTGAGTCACACAGTCACTTGGTTTACCACTTGCTATTTAGATCCCAATTTTTAAATATGCAAATTTAAAAAAATGAGTTCCATTCCCTTCTCAAAGCTTGTGGTATTTCCCAGTGGGAGAGGTAGGACTTGCAGCTGCCACCACTGTCCACAGAATGATCCAGGACTACAGTTTTGAGTTTATCAATGCAAGAAAATATATTCTAACACCTTTGTACTAGCACATTATACATTTAGTTGCACTATAAAACCTCTGTTACAAAAATGAAAACTTATAACAAAACTTTTTTTTAAATAAAAAATCATCCTTAAGTTGGTGGACTATTGAACACTTTAAGGAGCACACTGTTTGAAAGCATTTCATTTTAGTTTAGAAGTGCTGGCATTGTATCAGAGATCATGGCACAGTGTATAATGTTGGATCAACTTATTTAGTAATGTGATTTGGGAGAGAGTAAGAAAGAATGATGAAAAACCAATTATTTAGTGGGATTTTGGTAAAATGTCCAAAGTTCAGTCAGTCAGGTTTGGGGAAGACTTATCATGTAGATTCTCTTTTGTACAATTTTTTTTTCTTTTTGTAACTAAAAGTAGATCATGATTGAACCATAGAAATTCATAAAATATCTTCCATGCTTTTATTGAAAATTATGACATAAATTTAACACTCAATATTAATAATACATGCTTAGAGCATAAGGTATAAGAAAAATGTTATTACTTTGCTCACAGAGGACTCAGCTGTCAGAAAGGTAATAAATATAAGCAAAATAAAACTAAATCATAGATCCTTTCTGTTCGGGAAGAAAAAAGTAAACTGCCATAATACTACGAGTTCGGCCCCACTTTTATATCAATGCCAAAAGCATTTACTGCCAATATTTAGTTCTAACGGACAAAACCATCTATTCATGGGAATAGTAGAATAGCAGAATCTTAGCAGTGACAGTGATAGGAATGTTTATGCTGTATGCATGTGTGTATAATATTAATAGGTATAGAATCCTAGGTGGAAATCCTAGGTGACATTTAGTAAATTGTTAGTATGAAGCTTGCCTTAGTGTAATAAACACTGTTGCATGGTTATCTGAATATTTATCTAGATATGTTATGGTTAGCAGAGGGTGGATGGAAGTAGATGTAGTAGGTGAAGTTTCGAATTCCTATCATTCAAAATAGTCAATGGAAGATTTTATCTGAATGAAACATTTAAAGATCAGAGAAAAGGGCGTTCCCCATGTGATCTCACAAAATGAGAAGAGAGATAGTCGTAATGGTTCTCTAGGAAGATTAGCCTTTACAAAAGTGGGAAAAGTGGCTTCCAGAAGATCTGTATTAATGGAACTTTTCTGGGAATTAGGGCAACATTTGTTTCCCAGCTGTTGGAGTTCCCCTGCCATGACGGCCAAATTTCCATCAGCTGAAATGGTGGGGAGTGTTCAGCAGCTCCTTTTGCTTGATTTTGCTACTGCTTGGACTACATTTGCACAATAAGGCAGTAGTTGGGAGTGAAATAGAAATGGATGTCAAGAAATCCACAGTGTCAGCTTTCACTGATTGTATGTGAATGGTAATAAAACTGGGCCAGGTATCTGTGATTTTCGAACAGCCTTGCCAGATCTGAACTGCTAGTGACCTTTCAGTTCAAAATCTGAGGACACAACTGATACTCAGCAGATACTTTGGAGTTAATATCTACCTGTTCTAGTGGTAATTGGCCCCTATTTGGATCCCCTGACTGTACCTCTGCTTTGCAGCCACTGCGGTCTCTACCCCCTCCCCCATGACCCTGGACCACTCCATCACCCGCAGCCAAGGTGAGAATGCCTGTCACAGACAGGGCCACGGTCAGCTAGCATCTAGGACTCATTGATGAACGCTTTTTAACTACTCTAAATAGAATCCCTGCCTTAGGTTTTCCTCTTATTAGTATTATTTCTCTGTAGACTCACATAACAGTGTTAGGAATTTCCACATTACATTAAAATTCTCTTAAACATTTCACTCAAAATGCTACCTTAATTTTACAAATGAGTTCATTCCTGTTACTATTTCAGTGTCCTCACTATAAAGAAATCTGTGTAGTGTTTATTTTTTAACTTATCAAAGAGAATGAGCAGAGACTTTTAGCATCTAAATTATATGTAGGCACCCTCTGAATGAGTGCTGGCCTTGGTATATAAATAATTTTTACTCATTCAAGTTTCTGGTTAATTTATTTTTTAAATGGGCTCCTTTTTGACATCTTGCAAAACAATCTTGTTGGACAAGTTTAATATTTCAGAAGTGCTGGGGACAAATCCAAGTCTGAGAGTTCTTGGAGTGAAAAACTGAGCCTGTTGAAGACTCAAGGGAATGCAGTTGAGATATATTTCGAGACAGAAATATGTAAAGACTGTAGAAGAAAGTGGAAATAGCTTGCTTTAAAATGCAGGCACGGAACTCATTGGGCTTAATGGCATTTTTAGAATATTATCAGGAGCCACCGTTTTAAACAATGAAGTCATCACAAAATCTAATAATAAATTAGGAGAAATTAAAATAAATAATTGTATTAGAATCAGCCCCTGGGACTTTCATGATTATTTCTCAAGGATGATTTATTT
Organism: Martes martes; assembly: GCF_963455335.1. Lineage (NCBI taxonomy): Eukaryota > Metazoa > Chordata > Mammalia > Carnivora > Mustelidae > Martes > Martes martes. The sequence goes on along the minus strand of NC_137888.1, from coordinate 24,884,052 downwards.
CAGACTGATTTGTCCTCTTGAAATCTCTTTAATCCCATTTTCCTGCAGTCATTCATACTAATGTTTTATTTTTCATTAACAATTAGTTGGGGCTGTCCGTTCATTTGTTCATATTATTCAGTGTGGTGCTTCTGGGTCCAGATCACAGTTAATGAGACAGAGAGGACAACTGGCTGGCTGGCTTGCATTGCTACAACTACTTTATTAGATGGCAATTCTCAGCTTGGACCATGATATTGAATGCCTATCACTCAAACACTGTGGTGAGGTTAATGGCTTCCTGATTTTGGCACCCTCCCGGCTCTGAGTGTCATCATAGGTCATTAATTGCTGATTCTGGGGGAGAATGGATGTGATACCGATGTTGACTCAGTGTGATGTACTGTAATTAAGAGTACAAATCTTGAATGCAGTATTTTTTAGCCAGTGTTTAAGTACAGTAACACTCCCCTCTCTCCGCTACTAACAAATTTTCTTGATCTGCTCCAAAATTAAATACCTGCTGAGAAAAGCCTTCAGTCTCAACAAGAATAATGTTCATGCAGACAAATCTTAAGAAAGCTGTAGAGCTCTACCTTAATTTCTTCACGTAAAGTAATTTGACCTAATTTTACATAAAATGCTTGGTAGTCTGTTTTCCGAGGCCAAACCTAAGCTGAAATCGGAAAAAGGCGAAGAAACTAATAGGGATTCTGGGCAGCAGATCGGGAATAAGAAGGAGTGACAGAGAGGGATGCATGATTTTTAAGGTTGACAGAAGAGAACGGAAGTGAAACAAAGAAGCTAATCTGGAGGTTATCTCTATAATTTGGCATACTTGCCTGGTGGTATAAGGGAGCAGAAGTAAATCAAGAGTCTATGCGTTGAACCACCCACGTGGCCCTAAATTAGGGAAAGTTGAAAAGAAATGCCGTGTTACCACTTTCAAACTCATAAAGTAAGTAATTGCAACTATTCTAATAGGGCATCTTTTAGGTTAAATTTGAAGAAGTCATTTTATTTTAATATGTCTCCATTTAATACATAAACGGAGATTCTAATGCTGAAAAACAATTTGTTCTCACATACATCACTTAAGTTGTTTTTAATTTAACAATCTTTGAAAGACACGTTTGGCCAAATTTCAGTTTACCCTGATCTCTATCCAAGTTATCAGAGATAGACAATAATCAGCAATAGATGAGATTTTAAAAGCACCTTTATTACCTGATGTATTTGTTTGTTTCACATTTAAAATGCATTTTTTTGTTTATTTGTTTGTTTTTAGTATTTGATTCTCTGAGTTCAGGGGAGCTTGAATGCCTCAGTCTGTTGAACGTCCAACTCTTGGTTTCAGCTGGAATTGTGATCTCGGTGTTGTGAGATCCAGTGTGACCCCTGCACATGGCTTCTGGAGTCTGCTTGAGATATTTTCCCCTCCTCCCTTCCCCTTGCCCTCTACAACCCCCCCTCACACCCCTACTCATGTGCACTCGCTTTCTTCCATTCTCTCTCTCTCTCTCTGAAATAGATAAAATCTTGATTCTCTAAGTTCAAACTGGGGAAATTCTATTTGGAGTTTATAACTCATTTGAGATGTCTGTGTAAAAACAGAGAAGTCATTGGCTGAGCGACTGGAGATCACACACAGCATGTCCTATAAAACCAGAAAATACTCAGAGAATTGAGAATGAGAATTTTCTCAAAGATTACTCTATAGTACTCTAGAAATCTATCCTATCATTTCTAATGCTGTATTTTATTAAGAAATTATTACTAGAGTTACTTTAATTTTGACCTCTATTAACTTTCAATGTAATATATTTAATGTACATACAATAAAAGCAAATATTTATGCCTCAAATTTCCCACCTTAAAGGTTTTTCATGATACCTTCTAAACATTGCTTTTTAACATTTTATTCGTTTTTTTAAATTAAATTATTTTATGAATTATTTTTCTTTCATAATTTTGACCTTTTAGCTCTCCATATACCTGAAATTTCTTTAGCTACTTTCATATGCTGTGATAATTAGTTTATATCTAAGCCAGAAGAATCATGAGTTCCCTTTACAGAAATTTTCTTTAAGTAAAGTGTTTTGAAGTTTGTGTTACAAGTTTACCTAGGGAATCAATTTGCTTTTATAAATTGAAAGTAATAATTTAAAAAATAAACCTTATAAAACGATTCAATGGAATGATCATTCTTGGGAGAGTGCATCCTGTGTTGATTGGTTCTTTAACCTTAATTCATAATAGCTTATGAATATAGCTCGGGTAATCAATACATAGCATCTTTTTTTCAGGCCAGAAGGTGTGTTTTGCTGACCTCAAGCATCCCTGCTACAAAATGGCCTACTTCCATGAACTGTCGAGTCGAGTGAGCTTCCAGGAGGCACGCCTGGCTTGTGAGAGTGAGGGGGGAGCCCTTCTCAGCCTGGAGAATGAGGCAGAACAGAAGTTAATAGAAAGTATGTTGCAAAACCTGACAAAACCAGGAACGGGAATTTCTGATGGTGATTTCTGGATAGGGCTTTGGCGAAACGGAGAGGGGCAGACATCTGGTGCCTGCCCAGATCTCTACCAGTGGTCTGATGGAAGTGCTTCCCAGTACCGGTGAGTAGGGGTCCTGCAAAGTTGGATGTTCTCTGTGGGACTCAAAAGGGAGAAGGGAGATTTCTGTTCACCTGCAGAGGATGTCAGAATGGAAGAGGCCAAGTGGGTGGTGGGTATTAAGGCGGCCACTTGTGATGAGTACTGGGTGTTGTGTGTAAGTGATGAATCACTAAATTCTACTTCTGAAACTAATACTTCACTCAATGTTCACTAACTGGAATTTAAATAAACACTCGAAACAAAAAGCAAAACAAAAAGAATAGAATGGGTGAAGTCACTTCGAGGTGTTCCCGTTGCTCTGTTTACAGAAACTGGTATACCGATGAACCTTCCTGTGGAAGTGAGAAGTGTGTTGTGATGTATCATCAACCAACGGCCAATCCAGGCCTTGGGGGCCCCTACCTTTACCAGTGGAACGATGACAGGTGCAACATGAAGCACAATTACATCTGCAAGTATGAACCAGGTAGGAAGTACCATAAATAGGAATAACGGATTTTGTGCGTATTTGGTTATATTTTGATCTTCACTATTTATATTTAGGCTTCACTGCCTTTGACTCTTTGTGTTTCTCTGCTGTGAAACCCAGATTTTCTCTGCAGCTTGTCATAGAGCTCAGTGTCCTGAAATATACTTTATGCTATAGAACAAGATGCCCAGTCAGTTAAGCAGAAGGGGTAACTGGACACATTTGGAGACCTGTATTTAAGGGAAAATAACATTTCTTTTTCTTTTTCCTTTTTTTTTTTCTTTATTAACATATAATGTATTAGCCCCAGGGGTACAGGTCTGTGAATTGCTAGGTTTACACACTTCACAGCACTCACCGTAGCACATACCCTCCCCAATGTCCATAACCCCACCACCCGCTCCCTACCCTCCTCCCCCCAGCAACCCTCAGTTTGTTTTGTGAGATTAAGAGCCTCTTATGGTTTGTCTCCCCCCCGATCCCATCTTGTTTCATTTATTCTTTTCCTACCCCCCAAACTCCCACGTTGCATCTCTACTTCCTCATATCAGGGAGATCATATGATAGTTGTCTTTCTCCAATTGACTTATTTCACTAAGTATAATACCCTCTAGTTCCATCCACGTCATCGCAAATGGCAAGATTTCATTTCTTTTGATGGCTGCATAGTATTCCATTATATATATATACATATATATATGTATACCACATCTTCTTTATCCATTCATCTGTTGATGGACATCTAGGTTCTTTCCATAGTTTGGCTATTGCGGACATTGCTGCTATAAACATTTGGGTGCACATGCCCTTTCAGATCACTACATTTGTATCTTTAGGGTAAATACCCAGTAGTGCAATTGCTGGGTCATAGGGTAGTTCTGTTTTCAACTTTTTGAGGAACATCCATGCTTCTTTATCCACATCTTCTTTATCCATTCATCTGTTGATGGACATCTAGGTTCTTTCCATAGTTTGGCTATTGCGGACATTGCTGCTATAAACATTTGGGTGCACATGCCCTTTCAGATCACTACATTTGTATCTTTAGGGTAAATACCCAGTAGTGCAATTGCTGGGTCATAGGGTAGTTCTGTTTTCAACTTTTTGAGGAACATCCATGCTGTTTTCCAGAGTGGTTGTGCCAGCTTGCATTCCCACCAACAGTGTAGGAGGCTTCCCCTTTCTCTGCATCCTCGCCAGCATCTGTCCTTTCCTGACTTGTTAATTTTAGCCATTCTGACTGGTGTGAGGTGGTATCTCATTGTGGTTTTGACTTGTATTTCCCTGATGCCGAGTGATGTGGCACACTTTTTCATGTGTCTGTTGGCCATCTGAATGTCTTCTTTGCAGAAAGGTCTATTCATGTCCTCTGCCCATTTCTCGATTGGATTGTTTGTTCTTTGGGTGTTGAGTTTGCTGAGCCCTTTGTAGATTTTGGATACTAGCCCTTTATCTGATATGTCATTTGCAAATATCTTCTCCCATTCTGTCAGTTGTCTTTTGGTTTTGTTAACTCTTTCCTTTGCTGTGCAAAAGCTTTTGATCTTGATGAAGTCCCAATAGTTCATTTTTGCCCTTGCTTCCCTTGCCTTTGGCATGTTCCTAGGAAGAAGTTGCTGCGGCTGAGGTCGAAGAGGTTGCTGCCTGTGATCTCCTCAAGGATTTTGATGGATTCCTTTCTCACATGGAGGTCCTTCATCCATTTTGAGTCTATTTTTGTGTGTGTGGTGTAAGGAAATGGTCCAGTTTCATTTTTCTGCATGTGGCTGTCCAATATTCCTAACACCATTTGTTGAAAAGACTGTCTTTATTCCATTGGATATTCTTTCCTGCTTTGTCGAAGATTAGTTGACCATAGAGTTGAGGGTCTATTTCTGGGCTCTCTAACCTGTTCCACTGATCTATGTGTCTGTTTTTTTGTGCCAGTACCATACTGTCTTGATGATGACAGCATTGTAATAGAGCTTGAAGTCTGGAATTGTGATGCCACCAACTTTGGCTTTCTTTTTCAATATTCCTCTGACTATTCGAGGTCTTTTCTGGTTCCATATACATTTTAGGGTTATTTGTCCCATTTCTTTGAAAAAAATTGATGGGATTTTGGTAAAGATAGCATTAAATGTGTAGGTTGCTTTAGGTAGCATAGACATTTTCACAATATTTGTTCTTCCAATCCATGAGCATGGAACATTTTTCCATTTCTTTGTGTCTTCCTCAATTTCTTTCATGAGTACTTTATAGTTTTCTGAGTATAGATTCTTTGCCCCTTTGGTTAGGTTTATTCCTAGGTATCTTATGGTTTTGGGTGCAATTGTAAATGGGATTGACTCCTTAATTTTTCTTTCTTCTGTCTTGTTGTTGGTGTAAAGAAATGCAACTGATTTCTGTGCATTGATTTTATATCCTGACATTTTACTGAATTCCTGTACAAGTTCTAGCAGATTTGGAGTGGAGTCTTTTGGGTTTTCCACATATAGTATCATATCATCTGCAAAGACTGAGAGTCTGACTTCTTCTTTGTCGATTTGGATGCCTTTGTTTCTTTTTGTTGTCTGATTACTGAGGCTTGGACTTCTAGTACTATGTTGAATAGCAGTGGTGATCATGGACAACCCTGTCTTGTTCCTGACCTTAGCGGAAAAGCTCTCAGTTTTTCTCCATTGAGAATGATATTTGCGGTGGGTTTTTCATAGATGGCTTTGATGATATTGAAGTATGTACCCTCTATCCCTACACTTTGCAGAGTTTTGATCAGGAAGGGATGCTTTACTTTGTCAAATGCTTTTTCAGCATCTACTGAGAGTATCATATTATTATTGTTCTTTCTTTTATTAATGTATTGTATCACATTGATTGATGTGCGGATGTTGAACCAATCTTGCAGCCCTGGAATAAATCCCACTTGGTCGTGGTGAATAATCCTTTTAATGTACTGTTGGATTCTATTGGCTAGTATTTTGGTGAGAATTTTTGCATCTGTGTTCAACAAGGGTATTTGTCTGTAATTCTTTTTTTTGATGGGATCCTTGTCTGGTTTTGGGATCAAGGTAATGCTGACCTTATAAAATTAGTTTGGAAGTTTTCCTTCCATTTCGATTTTTTGGAACAATTTCAGAAGAATAGGAATTAATTCTTCTTTAAATGTTTGATAGAATTCCCCTGGGAAACCGTCTGGCCCTAGGCTCTTGTTTCTTGGGAGATTTTTGATGACTGCTTCAATCTCCTTACTGGTTATGGGTCTGTTCAGGTTTTCTATTTCTTCCTGTTTAAGTTGTGGTAGTTTATATGTTTCTAGGAATGCATCCATTTCTTCCAGATTGTCAAATTTGCTGACATATAGTTGCTCATAATATGTTCTTATAATTGTTTGTATTTCTTTGGTGTTGGTTGTGATCTCTCCTCTTTCATTCGTGATTTTATTAATTTGGGTCCTTTCTGGCCAGGGGTTTATCAATCTTATTAATTCTTTCAAAGAACCAACTCCTAGTTTCATTGATTTGTTCTATTGTTTTTTTTTTTTTTTCTATTTCATTGATTTCTGCTCTGATCTTTATTATTTCTCTTCTGCTGGGTTTAGGCTTTCTTTGTTGTTCTTTCTCCAGCTTCTTTAAGTGTAGGGTTAGGTTGTGTATTTGAGACTTTCTTGTTTCTTGAGAAAGGCTTATACCACTATATATTTTCCTCTCAGGACTGCCTTTGCTGTGTCCCACAGATTTTGAACTGTTTTCTTTATCATTTGTTTCCATTTTTTTTCAATTCTTCTTTAATTTCTTGGTTGACACATTCATTCTTTAGAAGGATGCTCTTCAGTCTCCATGTATTTGGATTCTTTCCAAATTTCCTCTTGTGATTGAGTTCTAGCTTCAGAGCATTGTGGTCTGAAAATATGCAGGGAATGATCCCAGTCTTTTGATACCAGTTGAGACCTGATTTATGACCCAGGATGTGATCTATTCTGGAGAATGTTCCATGTGCACTAGAGAAGAATGTGTATTCTGTTGCTTTTCTGAATATATTTGTGATGCCCATTTGGTCCAGTGTGTCATTTAAGGCCTTTATTTCCTTGTTGATTTTTGCTTAGATAATCTGTCCATTTCAGTGAGGGGAGTGTTAAAGTCCCCTACTATTATTGTATTATTGTCAATGTGTTTCTTTGATTTTGTTATTAATTGGTTTATATAGTTGGCTGCACCCATGTTAGGGACATAGATATTTAAAATTGTTAGATCTTCTTGTTGGACAGACCCTTTGAGTATGATATAGTGTCCTTCCTCATCTCTTATTATAGTCTTTGGCTTAAAATCTAATTGATCTGATGTAAGGATTGCCACCATAGCTTTCTTTTGATGTCCATTAGCATGGTAAATTATTTCCCACCCCCTCACTTTAAATCTGGAGGTGTCTTTGGGTCTAAAATGAGTTTCTTGTAGACAGCATATTGATGGGTTTTACTTTTTATCCATTCTGATACCCTGTGTCTTTTGATTGGGGCATTTAGCCCATTTACATTCAGGGTAACTATTGAGAGATATGAATTTAGTGCCATTGTATTGCCTGTAAGGTGACTGTTCCTGTATATTGTCTCTGTTCCTTTCTGATCTACTACTTTTAGGGTCTCACTTTGCTTAGAGGACCCCTTTCAATATTTCCTGTAGAGCTGGTTTGGTGTTTGCAAATTCTTTCAGCTTTTGTTTGTCCTGGAAGCTTTTTAACTCTCCTTCTATTTTCAATGATAGTCTAGCTGGATATAGTATTCTTGGTTGAATGTTTTTCTCGTTTAGTGCTCTGAATATATCACGCCAGTTCTTTATGGCTTGCCAGATATCTGTGGATGAGTCTGTTGCAATCTAATACTTTTACCATTGTATGTTACAAACTTCTTGTCCTGGGCTGCTTTCAGGATTTTCTCTTTGTCTCTAAGACTTGTAAATTTTACTATTAGGTGATGGGGTGTGGACCTATTCTTATTGATTTAGAGGGGAGTTCTCTGTGCCTCCTGGACTTTGATGCTTGTTCCCTTTGCCATATTAGGGAAATTCTCTCCAATAATTGTCTCCAATATACCTTCTGCTCCCCTCTCTCTTTCTTCTTCTTCTGGAATTCCAATTATTCTGATGTTGTTTTGTCTTATGGTATCACTTATCTCTCGAAATCTCCCCTCTTGGTCCAGTAGTTGTTTCTTTCTTTTTTGCTCTGCTTCTTTATTCTCTGTCATTTAGTCTTCTATATCACTAATTCTCTCTTCTGCCTCATTTGTCCTAGCAGTAAGAGCCTCCATTTTTGATTGCACCTCATTGATAGCTTTTTTTTATTTCAACTTTGTTAGATTTTAGTTCTTTTATTTCGCGAGAAAGGGCTTTTATTTCTCCAGACAGGGTTTCTCTGATATCTCCCATGCCTTTTTTGAGCCCAGCTAGCACCTTGAGAATTGTCATTCTGAACTCTAGATCTGACATATTACCAATGTCTGTATTGATTAGGTCCCTGGTCTTTGGTACTGCCTCTTGTTATTTTTTTTGGTGTGTGTGGTGAGTTTTTCTGCCTTGTCATTTTATTCAGATAAGAATATATGAAGGAGTGAATAAAATACTAAAAGGGTGGCAAAGACCCCAGGAAAATGGGCTCTAACCAAATCAGAAGACACCCCAAATTGTGGGGGGGAAGAGAGGGGGTAAAAACAAGTTCAGAAAAAAAAAATAAAGAAAGAAAAAAAAGAAAAAAGAAAAAATATATATATTAGACTGGTGAATAGAACAGGGTCACCCACTTAATTTTGGAGTATTTTCGTCTTTTAGGAGAAACTACCTCCCAATATTTTAAAGAATGAAAAACATATATAAGGGTAAATGTGGTGAAGGGATGGAATATGAGTATAAAGATGATTTTTTTTTTCAATTTCTAAAAAAGGAATTGATAAGATAAGTTGGTTGGGAGAATAAAGAAAAAGAAAGTGGAGAGAATTCCTCAGGATGGAGACTAGAACAAAGCCCTGTGCTAGATTTAGGGTATATTTTGATCTATTAGAAGAAGTTGTGTCCCAAATTTTTTTAAAAGAAAAACCCCATGTGTATACAAAAAATAAAGTTAGATACAATGAAGGATAAAATATGACTATAATAATGAAGTTTTAAAAAAGATTTTTTTTAAAAGGTATTGTTTAGATAAACAAGTTAAAAAACGTTAAAAGAGGAAAGGGTAAAAGTTAAAAAAAATTAGCAGAAGAAAAAAATAAAATTAAAAAAAATTAATTAACTTTGCAAGACTGAAGAATCATGTGGAGAAAGCCATGAATTCCATGCTTTGCTTTCTCCTCCTCTGGAATTCCGCTGTTCTCCTTGGTAAGTGAACTTGGTTGTGGCTGGATTTCTTGCTGATCTCTTTGGGGAGGGGCCTGTTGTAGTGATTCTCAAGTGTCTTTGCCTGAGGCAGAATTGCACAGCCCTTATCAGGGGCCAGGCTAAGTAATCTGCTCGGGTTCACTTTCGGGAGCCTTTGTTCCCTGAACACTTTCCATAGAGTTTTGGAGGACAGGAATGAAAATGGCGGCCTCCCAATCTCTGGCCTGGAGGAGCCGAGTGCTTGGGGCCCCACTCCTCAGTGCGCCCTTGGAGAAAAGCACTCAGTCACTCCCATCTCCCTGGCCTCCGGTCGTGCTCCGAGTTCACCCAGCCTGCGACCAAGCTTTTCTGTCTCTGGCACACAGCCCCACCTGGAGTCTCTGAACCCCACACATTCCTGAGCTCTTCCGGTGGGGGGGTCTCCCCAGATCTTGTGGGGTCCCTGCTCACAGAGCAGTGGTCTGTGCCATGGATCACAATTTAAGGTAACCCTGAGTTAAGAGCTCACTCCTTGGCTCCGTCTCTGTAGCCGGCTTCCCTGCTTTAATACCTGTGAGCTCTGCGACACTCAGACACCCCCAATCCTTCTGTGACCCCATGGGACCTGAGACCACACTGTCCATCCGTGGGCTTCACCCCGGTTTAGCCTCTGGAGTGATGTCCCTCAGTGGAGCAGACTTTTAAAAGTTCTGATTTTGTGCTCCGTTGCTCCGCCACTTGCCGGGGGCCGCCCCCTCCTCCCGCTTGCCGGGAGCCAGCCCCTCCCCTCGCAGTCTATCTTCCCGTTGTTTTGGATTCGCTTATCGCCGGTCCTACCTTTCAGAAAGTGGTCGATTTTCTGTTTCTAGAATTGCTGCTCTTCTCTTCGATCTCCTGTTGGATTTGTAGGTGTTTGGAATGGTCTGATAAGCTATCTAGCTGATCTCCTGCTACCTTATGTCATCTCAGGCTGCTACTTCTCTGCCATCTTGACTCAAGGCTGGGAAGATGACATTTCCAACGTTCAGGTCAAATTGTGTTTTTGTAAACAGATCTTTATGAAGAATAAATGTCCATTTTTAAATATTTTAAATATGTAGTGTAAAGTTTGTGAAGTAGGTATAAGTCATCAGAGCAATCAAAGCACCTAGGGATTTACACATGTGAGTGACAGATCATTGGGTGATTATCCAGTGCATTTAAGGGAACAAAATGACTTTCCTCTTGGAACATTAGGATCTCTTTTGTTGACATTGCCACTTCACATGTGCTCCTCATTGGAAGTTAGACTGATTCTAGCTCACTGAGGCACAGTGGAAAAAGAGTAGGGGCTTGTGCCATGGTCTTCCTTTTTGTCATTCTTTGGAATCTGCCCCCTTGATAGCTTTGGTTTGAAGTCTCTGACTTCTTGTCATGGGCAGCATGGGAAGATTGCCTTGACCTGAGCTACACTGGTGGGGTTTCCTGTGGACATAGTAAATTTAAATTACTTTGAAGAGGGAAGCTCCACTAAATTAATATTTGGCCAAGTAGAGACTAACCAAAATTACATAAACTAATTTTTTTTAATCACCTGAGAAAATCAAACTAGACACTTAGGCTTTGAGAGTTTTTTGATGTTTTTCTCCTTCTCAGTGCTGGGAAGTGCCATTTGAAGTCTTCTGAGGGGTTGTCTACTTGACCTCAAAATGTGTTCATGGAAGGCAATTAGAATCAAGTACTGCTATTTCTATTATTCTCTTGAAATTACATGATTCCTTTCTCATAAGACCTTAAAGCACCAGAGATTATTTGGATTAGATTCACCCTTCTCTTATATCTATCCTGCTCTTCAGTGTATTAGCCAGCTTTCTGTATCCCCGGTGAGTTTATTCTTTAAAGCCCTAAATCCATCATTACCCTCTTAGAAGCTTTTGCAAAGTCAAATCTGTTATGCACTTATGTTCTTTGTCTTTATTTATTTATTTTTTTTTTAGAAAAATATAAAGTTAAAGTTATCTGATATTTTCCATTGGTGATACTGTGTACTTTAAACTATTGAATGAAACAAAGTATGTTATACAGTATCCTTACTATTTCTTTCTCCTTTCTTTGGACTTTTAGGTAAACTATTTGACCCTTCATACATTTATTTTATTTTTATTTTGCATTCCTACTTACCAAATTATTGAGGATACTTCCAAGCCCAGAATCTTCTTTACTTGTTTTGTGTAGGTAATCTAGGTTCATATTACTCATGGAAGAGCATTTAAGATAAAAAAAAAAAAAAAAACATATACTTTTTCTCTATCTTCTATATTCTACCTAAATCTTCAAATAATCTATACTTTGTGAATAAAATTCCTTTATGTATTTTTTGTTTTTGGTGCACATGTACAGTTTTATTGCTATAAATGTATAGCTATATTTATAATATTATTAATGTAGTTAGAGTTTTAATTCTTTATTTAAATTAAATATTTTCTTTATTTTTTCTTTATTCTAATAGTCTAAACACTTATTTCTTTATTTTATTTTAAATATATATCTTCTATTTGTTAACCTTCCTTGGGCTGAGTGTTTTATTTATGGAGGATGCTGATTTGATTAAATTTCTTTCTTCTATAGTCAATGCTCTTTTAGTGGAGTACGATTAGTTTTTGGTGGTGAGGCAGTTGGAGGAGTAAACAGTGGGATTTATTAAAATTTATGAATTAGGACACCAATTATTTTGAACTTTATTCTCCAGCTACCAGAAGCGCTGTGTGGTTTGAACTTAATCTCCTCTTCCTGCCTCCTACACACCATCTAAAATATGACTAATGATATCTGAAGTAGTAAATAATTAACCTAGTTATGAAGACATGGAATAACTCACTAATTGATTTTCTTACTGTCTTCTCCATTTTTTGTTACTGCTCTGTGAGTTACATATCTATTCTTTGTGTCTATCAGTGTTATCTTAAGACATTTTCATGGGATCCTTCTGAATCTAATGTTTATATTTATTAAAATTGCATTATGCCCTCTTTTTCTTAGACATTAAAAGTAGTGTTTATGGGTTAAGTTTCTAAAATGTTGTTAATCAGAAATTATATTGATTTAAAGATTATTAAGATTATTTTTTTAAAAAATAACCAGTTCTATGTTGATAAATTGCATTACATCTGTATATTTGTGCAGCAAACCCCAGTTGAGCAGCAACTGGCATAGAGGGCCCAAGTTCTGTAGAAAAATGAGTGTAGGGTAGGGCTGTATCTAAAACCTATAGGAGGCTATTGAAGTGTTAGGGTGAAATATGTGTGGAAGAATAATAAATGTTATTACAGGACAGTATATGATAAATGTCCAATTAAGAAAGACTATGTGGCCAAATTAGAGTAGCCAATCTAATATTAAAAATGATTTAACATGCTGAACTAATATAGAATGCTGCCTGTGTTTTATTTTTTTTCTTTTCCATCAGTTATCAAACATAAACAGGTAATTATATTTTTGAAACAAATGAAGACAAGTTACGGGGGTTTTTTTCCCTCATTAATTCAACTTACTTTCACTGAACTATTAATTTACCAAATAGTGCCTTACATGAAAAAAAATAACAGAACAATACCACATCGTGTAAGAAATTTTGACATTTTTAAATTGCATAACCATTAAAGAGATCTTATCTTGTAAAACCAGGGAAAGAAATAACTTGCAAGCCTTAATTTATTATTATTAATATTTTTTAAAGAAATAGATGTCACTGAATGCATATCTAAGTATGGCATTTTTTTCTAGGACAGAAAGGTGCTTTAGAACATTGTTATTTGAATGACCTATTCCAAATGCATCCATGTACAGTCATCTGCTGATTTTATTGCAAGGAGAAAACTAGATATTGCACTGATATTAATGAAGAAGCCATCTAGGCTTGTCTTGGAATGGCACTTAGTGTCTCACATTCTTAGACTCCCAATTCCTGCTTCTCTTTGCCTTTCCTTCTACCTGCTGGGTCATGATTGGCTGTAGCAGGCTGTTTTCAGTATAGACACGGTATTGATTGCTAAAGGCAGTTTGGGGGTTGCAAGGACCAAGTCGATCTGAGTCACAAAGATTTATCAACTGGATACTTTATTCAAAGGTAATGAAATGATGACTTCACAGTTCAATAATTTCATATAAATTTAAATTCAAGATATAATATTTATCTGTAAAGTATTCAGAAACCGAAACTCTGATGTTTACATTGTTTTATTATAAAGTTTTATTTTCATCTGTGTTTGTATTTCTCTTCTTTATCATTATGTATGATGCCTGTACCAATTATTTACAGAGATTAATCCAACTTCTCCTGTAGAAAAGACTTATTTTACAAATCAACCAGGAGACACCCATCAAAATGTGGTCGTTACTGAAGCAGGTAATGAATTCACCTGTTTTTAACCCCCCCTAACAAGAGCAGAAACTATAATTTTAAACTCTGCTTCATGCTGGCCCTTAATTTTCTTTTTGCTTGGTGATATGGTTCACTGAATTTGGCCTATCGGAGTTTACTTTTGAACTACTAATGCTGAGCTAGTTTTTGAACAGAAGAATCTGTTTCCTTCCCATATTTTCACTTCAAGTCGACATATCTAGTAATATACTAAGTAATCCACATGGAAACCTGGACTCACAACCTTTCACATAGCACATAGGCATTATGATGTAAATGGGGACATTCAGCGGGTTGCAAACCATGGTGTGCTGGTAAATGTTTAGTGAGTGGCTGATGTGGGAGTGGGTATAAAAGCAAAAGCCTGATTTGTATCCTTCGCAGATTCCCGTGGTAAGTGTACTCCCACCTTGGCTGGTTTCAGGCTATGGAGGGGATATCACTGTTGAGCAGGGTGGACAGAATGCGTACAGAGAGCTCTCAACCCAGCTGCCCCTGGCACAACCTTCTCTGCCAAAGAAACAATGAAATCCCAGTGCAAATTGCACATTCCCCGATTGGAATTATAAACCCCAATCAGAAACTGCTCCTAGGATTAGTTAGTTAGGCATTCTTTTAGCATGGGTCTGTGACGACCGGACAGAAATCTTGATTTACCCTAGTTGCTTTGTGAAGATTGAGCCAAAGACCCAAAGTCTCAGTCTTACCCCAGGTGATCCAAAATCCATGAAAGAGTAGGAAATACTTTCTCTTCTTCTTGACTGTTACAGATAAGGGTTCATGATGGTATTTAGAAAAAGAACAAAAATGTTTCCTGAATCCTTAAAGTCCTTGAAGTCATGTGTTGGGAGCTCAAGATTAGGGGAAACCATAGCAAGTTACCCCCAAAATACCCTATCACTAGACCTCAGTTAATACATCTTTTGTTAACAAAGGACACGATGTACAGTTACGTGGATAGTTTGATCTAAGTCTGGTCTACTTTGACTAGAATTACTTAGATTGCTAATGCTGACAGCTTTTGATTTACTAGTGAAATGCATAGTTTTTCAATTTTCTTTTCTTACATAGACATGATATTAAACCTTAGTGCTTTTTATTTTTCAGGTGCTTGATTTTATTTTATTTTTTTATTTTTTTTTTAAAGATTTTATTTATTTGACAGAGAGAGATCACAGTAGACAGAGAGGCAGAGAGAGAGGGAGAGAGGGAAGCAGGCTCCCTGCTGAGCAGAGAGCCCGATGCGGGACTCGATCCCAGGACCCTGAGATCATGACCTGAGCTGAAGGCAGCGGCTTAACCCACTGAGCCACCCAGGCGCCCCGACAGGTGCTTGATTTTAAAGCCAGTCAGAACATCTAAGCCTAATTAAAAATGCTAATAAATAATTACATGAGGAATATTTTCCCTCTTATGACCCTAAAGAAATGTTTAATGAAGTGATTTAAATTTATATGGGGCTTAAGTATGGCAGTGTTTCATTTTACCAAGGATACCTAACATTATCAAGTGTGATGGAACAGGATTAAAAAAAATGATTCATTTTAGAATTTAATTAAGATCAAGTCCTTATGCATCTGGAATCTTGCATCTCTGGGTTATGCCTGTGTCATTAGTTAATATTTACTAATATTTAGTATTTTGATTTAATCCCAGAGAGTCTTCCATATTATCGTGGCATTGGCTTTACTGGTTAAGATGATTATATAACCAATAAATCAACAATTATCTTAATAATCAGTGCTTGTTTCTCAAAGTAATAATGGAGAAGGATTAATGAAGTGAGATAGCTAAGATTATTAGTACACCATGAAAACTAGTCCCTATCTAAATGGCAGATTTAATAATAGTTTTAGAAGTATGGACATTGAATTGGAGAATGGCAACCAAACAAATATATTTCACTAGATTATTCAATATTGGAGAAGAAACTTTCTCAGAATTCATTTATTTATAATAAATCTATTTTACCTTAAAGTTTTGGAAAATGTTTATATAGTTTTAGTGTTAGAATTCTGCCTCAGCCATCTTTTTATACTAAGACTGTTTTGCTTTTGTAGGCATAATTCCCAATCTAATTTATGTTGTTATACCAACAATCCCACTGCTTTTATTGATACTGGTCGCTTTTGGAACCTGCTGTTTCCAGATGCTGCATAAAAGGTAAATAATTCATATATGTAGAAACAACTTGAAAAGTTTTCTATAGGTTTTCCAGAACTCATTTAAAAAGTATAGAATTATATTTTTAATTTGCCTTAAGAAAGTTCTGATTTTGCTGTCAGTACAAATCCAGTATATACAATCTAATAAGATAGGCCTTGATTATAGGATCCATGAATTATTTCACTGAATATTCACAAGTTATAGGCAGTAGGTACTCTTTTTTTCCTGTTTTTCGGTTGAGGATATGGTGGCTTACATGAACCATACAGTTTGCCTTGGGTCTCTTAGCTAGTGTGTGTGGCAGATTTGAAATTTGAATCCTTGCAACCTGACGACATACACAACTATACTATACTGTCTCTTGTTTATTACATATAAGCATTAATGCTAAACCTTTCCATCTTGACCCCAAGTTGTATGCAAGTCTTGGTTTTTGGGTACACTCTGTAGTACCTTTTTAAAATTTTAAGTCATAGGTTGTTGTTTATTTCCAAGGGATCTTTTGAATACAGGAAATAAAGTACAATGGTAAAAATAGGTCACTTTTAGGAGGCAGTTTCCATCAAAATGATATGTCTTAAAAGCAACATTCTTGGGGATATTCTTTTATATCTATTTAATCAGACCCTTTAGTTAA
Organism: Martes martes; assembly: GCF_963455335.1. NCBI lineage: Eukaryota > Metazoa > Chordata > Mammalia > Carnivora > Mustelidae > Martes > Martes martes. Next base: position 24,867,469 of record NC_137888.1, on the reverse strand, counting down.
AGGTGAAATTTTTTCATGTGTGTCAATTTATCAGTTAAAAAATTAATATATGAAATGTAGATACATGTTAAAAGAAAAAGGAAAAGGTGTTGTGTTTAAATGAGAGCATATTTGCTAGAATAAACTTGCCATCTTTGTCAGTATTTTATTTTATTTAGTTTAATTTTTTTTCTTATATTACTTTTTGTTTCCTTAAAAGGAAACCTTTATCAGTATTTTAAACAAAAACTGAGTGCCTTCATCAGGGAAGGACCTGTTATTTCATATTTTTCATATTTTTCTTTTGATTTGAGTTCACCTTCATCTGTTTCTGAAATAAGCCACAAAGATCCACTAAGTTAAAAAAAAACAACAAAAAACAAAGCCCCCAAAAAACAAAACAAAACAAAACAAAAATGTTAAATAGATGTAAACTCTAAATGGTTCACATAAATTGTTTTAAAGGACACAAAGTGTGATATACAGGCTCCTTAAATAAGATATTTTGAATAATGATAAGTAAAGCCTGGCAAATTAATACTATATTGTGCCTTTGGGTTTTCCAACATATCTGGGAAACACAGTTAAAATTTTTGGGTAATATTTTGTACAGAAAAAAGACAGTAGTAAATCTCTCATTTATTCCCTTAATACCTAAGGCTATAGATGGAAAGATGATTAGTCATTTTGAAAACCAGAGAAGTAGAAAGAGGATGCAACATAAATTTCCCCTTAATCTAGCAAACTGTTAAGGAAGAGCTGTAAATAACAAATAAGATTGAAAAACAATTTTTAAAAATATTATACAGACATTGTCATTTCTAAAATAAAAATTACTCAAGTGCCAGTAACTGAGATTTCTCTAAAGTTTGTTTTTCTTCTCCCGAATAGTATATTATTGTGGAGATTCTGTTCATATAAAAGTCTTCCACGTTTTTATACCTTTGAAGATCTGAGGAGTTTTCACTTGTTTCAAATTCTCGGAGTGAGAAAATAAACCAAAATTGAGTACCTCCAGATGCCGGAATTAGCTGTAGTGCTTATTTCATTCGTTCTTAGATCCTCCCCTTTTCCTTTCTTCCAGGAAAGCAAGGAGAAACTTCACCAAAGACTCAACTCCATTATCATCTGAGTGCCTTGCAGAAAGTTTAAATTCCAATCTGGTACACATAATGGTTTATATCATTCCATGTCATATTCAAAGCAATAACTCGTTTCCTTAACTGGTAGTAACTCTTAAATGAAATACTAATGCTACACAAAAATTTAAGTTACGTTAATAACTTAACCATCTTTTATTTATTATTTGAAAAAATTTCTTGTTTTTCATAAACTTTGCTTGGTTTATTTTTCATTCATGTTAGATGACTTCATAGATAAAAGATGTGTTGGTCTTACTTTTTTGGAAGCAAATCTCCAAAATGTATAATTTGGTCACAATATTTTATTAGTAACAAATTCAGTTACATTGAAGTCAATCAAGTAGTATTATAGAATTGTATTGCTCAAGCTTATTAGGAAGAATTCTTTTCTGTATTGGATGGAGTTCTGCCATGTCTGGTAGACTGAGAGTAGATGGAATGGGTTACCGATGGGCTGTGGGGCAGATGTCCATGAAGGGACTGTCTGTGGCAGGCAGGAAGTGCAGGACCCAAGTTACAGGAACCAGAAGTCGTTAAGTGATCCAGGTGAGGGTTCTTTCTCAGGAAATGAGAGCCAGGAACCTAGATTTTGGTAAGTAGCCTGGTAGAGGACGATTTTCAGAGCTAAACTCAGGAACAGGCAATTACGCAGGAAACTGAGAAGTGGCCATTTTATGAAAAAGAGAGTGAGAAGATAACCAGCCCTATGTGGGGGGATGGAAGTGTGGGCTTGGATTCTATATCTGACAGGAGGGAAGTTCAGTCTCAGATCTCAAGGAAGTAAGTTATTAAGGCCTGAACTACTTTGAACTGCATTGGTTGCAGAGACTGAAGCAAAGCCCAACTTTTGGGGATTAAGTGACTTAACTATAAAACAGGAAAACAGAGGGGAGGAGGGGTTTAGGAAGGTACTTACACTTAGGACAAAAACACTATTTTGATGATTTGGCATCAAATACAGCCTATGTGAATGGAAGAATATCCAAAAAGCAAAATTTCAAAAATCAGTGATCAAATAAATTGAAGATTTATGAGTGATTATAATGAAACTTTTTGGTATTATGCCAGACACAGTTGTGTGTGTGTGTGTGTGTGTGTGTGTTTGAATGTGTCTGAATTCTAAACTAAGAAGGGTCAAACAAAGATCATTTTTTTTTTCATCATTTCACATGACCTGTTTACTATCTTCACATACTGGAATAATCTAGAATCTTTTGTAGATATGCTGGTGAGAGAAGAAAGACCATTTTATAAGGGTCTGAAATATCTCCATTTGGACCAAAACATGCCTATTTCAATAAAAAGTCCCAGACGTTGAACTTACGTCTTCTTATGTTTTTCAGTAAAGGAAGAACAAAAACTAGTCCAACCCAGTCCACACTGTGGATTTCGAAAAGCACCAGAAAAGAAAGTGGCATGGAAGTATAATAATTCACTGACTTGGCTCCAAAAGAGAAAATAAAATTGTCTAATTCTGGATCTGCATCAGGAATGGCATCAGAACATTAGCTTGGAATGGCTTGAAATCTCAAAGGACCTGCAAGATGAACTGTAAGCTCCCTCTTGAGGCAAATATTAAAATAATTTTTATATGTCTATTATTTCATTTACAAAATATGCTGTGCTAATAATGGAGTGAGACATGCTTATTTCGCTAAAGGATGCACCCAAACGTCAAGTAAATGGAATGGACCGTGCAGATAAAATTGCTGTCAACACATCAGAGAAGTGTATGTGTTGGAAGCAGTTATTTTTGTTTCTGTCACTTTTCATAAGTTATAACCCAGTTAATGTAATGTAAATTGTACTAAAATTTACAGTGTGCAAAAATATTTTACCTTTACATAAGTGTTTGATAAAAATGAACTGTTCTAGTATTTATTTTTATGGTGTTTCATTTTTCAATACATGCAGTTTTGATTAAAGAAATGTATCACTGTTTTCAACTGACTCCACACACACATAGATCTATTACCATAGGAAAAGTTTCTTTTATAGAAGTGGTTCATCTTCTTTCAGTTTCTCTGTTCTGGGGTCCAACAATGTTTAGGAAATCTCTTCAGAAATAAGAAGCTATTTCAGTAACTGTGGTGTACATTTACTCGAATATTTTACTTAGAGGCAAGAATTGTCTAATTTCAATTGTGCAAGACATGTGCCTTACAGTTGTTTTTAGTTTAAAATGTCAACAGATTTTGTAATAACTTTGTTAATAGCCGTATCAACAATATTACACTCAGTCTAGAGCAAAACAAAAGTGGCGTACACAATATAAATCATGTCTTCACATGTTGCCTATATAACCACAAGTAGCTCTCAGAGGGTTCAGGAATCAGTTTGGTCCCTCCCTTGCCGACAAAACAAAGATGGTTGTTTGAGGGTGGGGATTAACACCAGAAGCAGATGGCGGCGGAGCACGCTTAAGGTTTTCCCATAGCTCTGCTCAGCCTCTATCAGTCGTAAAGTGGTCTCACCTGGTTGGGACCAGGTGCCTCGTCACCATCAGTGTGGAGGTAAGCACAGCACACAGATATTTCACCAAGGAGAGAAACTATGAATTACTGTGAATATGGGTTGGAGGGCATTGGTGATCCTGGGTTCGTGTTGAGGATTTGCCTGAGAGAGTGAACTGTGACTCCTCTTGTCTTATCTTCTCTAGTTTCTTCAACGCTTGTGGCTTCTTCTCAAGAGACTTGTAACTCTCGGGTCTACAAATGTTCCTGTGTTCCCTTTAACTAAATAAAAAGTTCTTGTTTCTGAAGAATGAACATGGGTATTGTCTAAATCTTTTAAGTGAGCAAAATACAGGTTTTGCATCCGTACATGAAGAGGAAGACAAATGACTATTGAAGAAGGGTATGAATGGAAGTTGGGGTTACAGAGCATTTTAAACCTCAACTTTTCCCTGGTAAACCATTTAAACTGGAAAATAAAGAGCTTTTATTAAGGCAATTCACAACGAAAGTTGGTTGGCAAAACTTAGAGACAAATAGAAATGAGTGGGTGCTGGCACCCTTTCACCTACTTAGAGACTGAGGGAGGCAGCAGCTGCATTCTAAGCTCCAATCTGACACATTTCGCACTTCCTTTCCCTACTTGGTTTCCCATCTTTGCTGGGATCTACGTCTTCCCTCCAAGGTCCTACCATGTGTTTCTTCCTTCAGTTGGGTCTTGAGGGACAGGAGACAGTGCTTGCCCCATCGTCTGGCCACCCATGACTATACCACAACAGCTGCATGGCAGGAGAGGCAAGGTGATGGGGGAGGGCCGTGGTTTTGCCTGTTGTCTTGATCCACGCCTGCAAAACACCTCTGGTATCAGTTTCTAAACCCATACAGTCAACTTCCCTTTTATGAGATGGTGACAGTGAGACTGTCCTTAGGGTTTCTTAAACTTTTAGCTGACCTCTGAAAAATGAAAAGAAGTACTTGGTACCTTGTATATCTGGTGTGTTTGTATTTTCACATATGTGTGTCTTGAAATGCAGATGAACTGTGGACAATATCCAGGTAGTAAAATCAAACAACACACCCTACCCCTGTTTGTTCATCCTTTCTAACTGCTCCTAAGATCAAATAATTGGAAAGGTCTTAAAAAGAGTAGTGTGTTCGAGGATTCCTGATTTTTGTCCTAGGACTAAATACCACAAATGTTTACCAGGATTTTGTAGTGCCCAACTATCTGGCCGCAGTTTCTTATATGATATTGTTTTCCCTTTCTCTGTTCCCCAGAAAGAGAGACTTTTGGTACAGTAACATGTGATTATCTACTATCCTCAATCCCTGAACTTCCCTGAACCCCTACCCCTGGTCCTAATGCCTCTTCAATACATCAATCATAGTCATTCCTTTCAGATGTAGCCCAAATTATGTGGCTTTTTCCATAGGCCCAGTCTATACTCCTTCAAACCTTTCTCTTTCTTCTATTACTTTGGACCATATAGACCCATACAAGTGTGTGTGTGTGTGTGTGTGTGTGTATTAAGTAGGTGTGAATTTTGTCTTCCCAAGTAAATCAATAGATTTTGTGTGGTAAGCTAAACTGAAGTTTGCACTTACTCTGGAAATGATCCAAGAGATTAAAGCAGTGAGGCAAATTCATTTATTCCACATTTTTGGCCTTCTAATGGGTGATTCAGCTGTGTCTAAGTAACTTTTGCACATGTTAAAAACATTCACTGTAAAACATAGATTAAAAAAAAAACATTTGAAATAGTTGCATTTTTTTGATACGTCTGGTTACTTTTTGGAAAGTTAAAAAATATTAACTTGAAATAAATGGATGGTATTATTAATACAGATAAAAAATGATCAAATAACAGAATGACAATAACAGTTAATTTACTCCTCATTTTGATACAAGGGTGATACAGAGACTTGCGCTTTTTGCTATTTAATTAGCTTGAGAGCACTGTGCAATCAATTTAGTTCACATCTGTGACATGAACTTAAAATGAGTATTTTTAATGAGTGGGGAAAATATTAAGGATATGCGCAAGATGAATTGAAAATGCATTTAGATAGAAAAGTGGAAAGAATACTGAGATTCTGAAACTAGATAATTTATAGCAGTTTACTTCAAATAACAACACACTGTACAAAACAGTTTACTTCACCTCTCTTCCTAATCTTGCCGAAGTTTAAGTATATGGTATATGTTTTACAATAGCATTCCTTTGAATGAGAGAATTTGATAAAAATAATTAAAAACAAAGAAAATGACCTCTGTGAAAGATTAGCTGATCACAATGAAATCAAAGTATATTAAGTTTAAAGTTATTTTGTATGGTATTATTTTTTTGTGTTCACCCTCACCCTTCAGAATGCAGTGACTTAGGTAAGAATAAAGTCTTTTAGAAGTCATTTTGATAAAAGCCTCAATTTCCATGCTCCTTAGAGTGAAATGGGAAAATAGCATGACTTTCATGTTGGTTTAGGAAACACTTCACTGTAGAAAACTTTGTATCCATTCTGTGAACCTCAGGACCCGGGCATATACCCCTGGACGATTAGGCAGTCCGCACTGGTATCCAAATGATGTCACACCAGCCAGGAACCACCTGTTGTTTTCTTGGCACATTAATGGTCCTCCTGAATCCCCCTAAAGAGAAATTGCAAAAGAAAATTGTAGATGTGTTGTCAATTGGCATAAACATCTAAGGTTATTTTTTAGCAAATCAATTCAAAACTAAAGAGCAAAATATGATTTAATTGCAAGTCATCTGTATATCTCTTCACCAACACTCTCCATTAAGAATGAGAACTTTTGGCTGCTCAGAAATGACACAGAGAAACTCTTGACAACTAAAACATAATTTGCATGTAACTCTTCACAATGCACTTTTATAGCAAAACTTTCCTTACTTTCATTATGGCATTTTGATAGGCACTAAGAAATTCTCTAAGGCACAACTAGGAGAAGAATCCCAACCAAAATATATACTAAAAGCTGATCATTTTATTAAAAGAGGTATGATATGGTTTCACTCGTATGTGGAATTTAATAAACAAAAGAGATGAACATAGGGGAGAAAAAGAGAGAGGCAAACCATAAAACAGACTCTTAACTACAGAGAACTGACAGTTGCTGGAGGGGAGCTGAGTGGGGGCATGGGGATTAAGGGTGATGGGGATTAAGGAGGGCATTTGTTGTGATGAGCACTGGGTATTGTATGGAAGTGATGAATCACTAGATTCTAATCCTGAACTAATATTACACTATATGTTAACCAAATGGAGTTTAAATAAAAACTTGAAACAAAAAACAGAACAAAAAGAAGTATGTTCTAAGAACTGGGAGAGGCTTTGCAGAAAAGACAATTATTCCACGTTGTGTGTTAGAGAAATTAAAAACTCCCACAGAAAGTTGATTTTAGTTCTTTCAGGTAGCGTTAACTTTTTGTCATTAGACAATTAGATTTGAAAAAATCTTAACATTTCAATGGGAATAGGTATGTCAATGATATAATTTATGGTAAGCACACATATTTTCATAGATTTTAATTGATGAATAATATTTAATTTTTGAAAATTATAACGGCTTCTGCTAGAGTTAATTTCATTTGCACATGAGTATTTGTATGTAATGCAAAAGAACATAATGCAAACTTATCATACCATTACTTAATAATGGCATTGACAGATATTTCTCTTACATTTATTGTGCAAAATGTTTAATCTTTTTTTTTTTTATATTTATGAAGGAATTTAAAGCCTTGTGTACTTTGGTTGCAAGCCCTGGTACAATAGAATATTTCAACCCAAGTTTGTGTTAAAAAATATCCTGAGATACTTTTTGTCTTGATTCTTTATTATCTTTGGGACCATGTTTAAGGGGAAAAAATGTGGTGTATAAAAGTACCTTTTCTTATTTGGGTACAGAGGAACATAAATTGCACTGGCAACATAGGTTACCTCTTTTCTAAATGTAACAAATATGTTTGAAGGCAGGGACTATGATTTTTATTTCCATATCCTAAACCCTTAATTTATAATTTGGGTCCAGAACTATTTATGGGATAGTTAAGGATAACATCCTTAATATCCTTAATACAGACTCAGAGATTATGAAAAATAAACCTCAACTGTTTGGGTATTTTGAAAAGAAGTCCTTTGGTTTAAAAAAGAAATAGAATCTAGACACTGACTCCATGAACATGTTGTTTTTTATTATTTATTTATTTGTCAGAGAGAGAGAGAAGCGAGAGTGAGCACAAGTAGACAGAGTGGCAGGCAGAGGCAGAGGGAGAAGCAGGCTCCCCGCCGAGCAAGGAGCCCGATGTGGGACTCGATCCCAGGACGCTGGGATCATGACCTGAGCCGAAGGCAGCTGCTTAACCAACTGAGCCACCCAGGCATCCCTCCATGAACATGTTGTTAAGTTGCCCAACATGTGCTGGATCATTTGCAGATATTCAAACAATCCACAGGGAGGCTTGATGCCCAACAGTTGGGTTGTCTATGTGGCTGGAGACCTACTACGCATGGGACTGTCACTTCACTCATCCAACTCTACCATTTCGGTTCTGTTACATAACTTCATGCCTTAATTTGCTCATTTGTTCAAGGAAGCCATTCTCTTCTTCCACCATCTCAGAGATGGTGGAAGTGTGGACTTCAAAAATATAAATGAATGTCCAGACCGTGAAGTATCAACCTAAAATTTCTGTTGTCATACCAGTGGTTTTAGTATGCTAAAACACACATTACTGGGTCCCAGGGTTAGAGTTGCTGACTCATCAGGTCTGTGCTGGGGCCTGAGAATTTGTTCCTTGAACAGGTTCTCAGGTGCTGCTGAGCTGCTGGGCTGGAGGCCATCTTGGAACACCACTGGGATAGAACAAAGGTCTACATAGCTAGCAAAACGAGTTTGCTTTTTGTGTAGTTCACTTTGTCCTATATAGAGGGGACTTCTACAACCACTTGTGAGGCCTCAAAATCTAGACAACCACCCCAAACACACAAGCTTTTGGCAAGCCAGAAGATATTTAAGAACGTATGAATGACTAATAAGGCCAATCCTTTGCCACTGTAGAGGAGAAAATAATGCTTCAAAAGAGCTCATTCAACTGATGTATCAGTTGTAGCATATCCATAATTTTAAAGGTATTCTTATTTAATCAGTTAATCCTTTTGTATAAAATAGTATTAAAGTTGAACAAAGATCATGTGACCCTCTATACTATGGATTACTCAATCACGATAACATATTACATAAGATCCTGCCCTGTTTGGAGATGTTCCTACTTGCGAATGAATAACATACTTAGTCTCTCTAGAAATTAAACCCAAACACAAGATTTGAGAGATCCGGCACAAGTGACTGGCTTAATGTAACTCTAATATCAGTAGCATTCATGGTCATATTTTCTACCTCGTGTATGAGGCACCTGCCACACAACCCCCATTAACTGTAATTGAAGTTGTACAGCTGATTTCCCTCCTGAACAATAATTCTATAAATCTCCCTCTAAGTGGCAATATATCTTACCTTTAGCATGCTTTTCATTTTAAAAGGAACGTTTAAGATCCAGAGATAAATTTTAAGCAAGAAGAAAGCTGTCTTATTTGTCTTGAATTTGAGAGTGTTCAACAACGCAGAATAAATGTAAAACTAGGCTGAAAGTTTAACATGATTTGAGACACTGATTTAACTAGAGCATACATATAAAGATTCATCTGCTTAAGTGTCTGTTAAAAATATTCTTGTATCAAGTCGAATTATGTTGACATAGATGTTAGTATATATAACAAGTTATTTGCATTTTAACAGTGAAGGATTTTCCCATGGTACAAATGGCTGTGTCCACATTTGTAAATTATTACTTTGTTCATTACTGCCATCAGGTTTAATCTAATCCAGCAGATGTTAAGGCATCAACATTTTATTAATTTGAAAATACAGAAAACATGCCAGAAGATTTATTTCTAAAGTCTCATAGGGGAAACTGTTAATATTTTCAGTGCTTATTTAAATGCCTTCTACGTATTACCTGATTTTTAAACCTCTAAATAAAACTTAAGTGACTTGCCCAAAGTCTCACCCATAAGTATTTAGACAAGGGTAACGTAAGAGTAGTCTGAGAGGGGCGCCTGGGTGGCTCAGTCGTTAAGTGTCTGCCTTAGGCTCAGGTCACCATCCCAGGGTCCTGGGATGGAGCTCTGTATCGGGATCCCTGCTTGGCGGGAAGTCTGCTTCTCCCTTCCCCACTCCCCCTGCTTGTGTTCCTGCTCTCGCTGGCTCTCTCTGTCAAAATATTAAAATCTAAAAAATAAAATAAAATAAAATAAAATAAGACTAGTCTGAACACAGAGTCTATGCTTTCGTGACTACTCCACACTGCACCTAAAAATGAACAATAATTATAAAATTTGGCAGAATTTAGTTTTTATTTGTAGAGTACATGTGAATTTCATGGCACTAATAGATGGTTACATTATTTCAAATGATAACATGTTCTTGTCTTCGGTGAGGGTGATTTGTGGGTAGGAGTTTTCTCTGGTGATCATGTAAGTCAAAAGCTCCTGATACATCAGATATATTGCCATGTGAGATCATGTGATTACATCTCTAAAATGAAATATAAATGATAAGATGAAAATTCTAGTGTAGGAGTTCCAGGTCCAGATTTATGTCAGGCTGTTGAGTAAGTTCTAGTTTTTAACCTTCCTACAAGTGGTTAGTTGCAAACTGGTTCTAACCAAGGTATTCAGGTTGGTTTTATGCAGAAAATTATTTCTTGTCCCTGGACCCGTGCCCCAGACTCAAAACCAGGGTTGAAAATTGGAAGCCAATAGGTGAAATTGGCCTTCCGACTCCCTTTTTGTGTTTTGTTTGAAGTCTGTATAGGGTTTTAAAGAATTAGAATTAGATTTAGCTAAGGTCGACTGTGGGTCAGCACTACATAATTTATCTGACTCTCTCATACAGTCATATTTTATGCCTCAGCTCTAAAGCTATCCAATCTTAGTATTTCTCCTTAAAAATGAGTTTTCTTTCTAATGCTCACATCTACCCTAGGAATACTATGCAAGTAGGCCACAAATTTTTTAAAAAGTCACAGTTTGGTAAAAGAAGAAATGAAGTTAAAAACCTAATGTTTTTTTATTCCCTAATCATTGTGAAGCCATAAAATCATTATAGAGCAATGCTCTCTGGAGACGTAGAGTGAACAGTTTTACACACTTACCTGACAAGAATCTATTCCTCCTTCTTCATAGCCTGCACAGACCATGTTTTCTGTAATGTTATACTCTGGCATCTGTTGTTGGCATTTTTCATTTGATAGAAGAGGGACATTGGCTTCTTGCAATATGTTTGCAGTAGGGCCTGTTCAAAATGGAAATGCGGTCCGCCAGTCAGAAGGGATCAATGTGCGTCCCTGAATGAGCCGCCATTGGTCTTATTTATTTCAACAGTTCACTCTCATTATCCAGTACTGTGTGTATAGATAGTGAAACTAAATGCTAAACCTTAGTATTTTTCAAGCACATAATAAAGCCCATCTGTGGATTTTGCCAAACGGATAACAGTAAAGCACTCCTTTTGTTTCCAAGGGCTAACAGGAATGGGGGATTGGACTAGACAGGCTTTAGGAATTTGCAGTAATTTTAAATGGTTACGGTATTGCTCATGGGGGAAAAATAGCCCACCAATACGAAGTTTCATTTATGGAAATTAGCAATGACTCTGAAATCCAGGAGGCTTTTCATTTGACACCTGAAGAGGTGCTCCCTGATAATGGCATTCAGCAACTTTGTGAGGCTCTGTGAATGAGCAGGTGCACACGGAACAGAAGACAAAGCTCAGCTGAACTATGCCCTGGTCTAAGGGCAATCAGCTTGTCATCTACACCCAGGTGAAGAGAAAGGAGGCATTCTGTAACAGAGTGTACTCCCACACTTTTCACAAAATGACTCATCTACTGCAAGCATGACTCTCTGTTTACTGAAATATTAATTCCAGAGGGGATGTGAAGCCCGCAGGTGTCTAGTGCCTCAGAAAAGGCCCCTGAGAAGCACTTTCTAATAATTAGCAATTCTATGTGGTTCCACAAGAGAGGCAGAAAGTTGATGATAACTTAGTGCATATGACAGCCAGTGTTATTGCCAAAATGTAGTGACTTCATTTCCACCCAAGTTTAATCCACACACTAAACAGGAAAAAGTGTGTGTGTGTGTGTGTGTGTGTGTACATGGACATGTGTGTATGTATATAAGGTGCAAAGCAATATATGTAAGATTCAGTGCTGTGTTGGTCAATGTTTAACATAGGTTTTCAAGGAAAAAATCCCCAATATTTATCATTTGCGTGATGTAAACACTCCAACCACGGCCATTTTCAAGGTACCAGCATGACGGTGAACAGGAGTTGGGAGATGTGCACAAGTGGCAACTTCCGGCTGGTGCCAGTGACTCCAGCTGCTAATCACTGGATGACTTTGAAAGTTTGACATTGGACTTTAAGATGTGAAGATGGAGGAGGGAATTCAGCATCTCACTGTTACTCGTTCTATGAAGACCAATGATGGGCTGGTAGACTCCAGTTTTTATTATAAGCTATTATAAAATCAAAGCCCATTTTACTGCTCATCAAGGAATAAAAAAGATTGGATGGGTATATGATACAACTCTTCAGTAAAGAAAAATTTGAGCAGTGTTCTTATATTTAATATTTATTTGTCCACAATTGCCATCAGGATATTTGAGGATACACACATTTAAAAATACATAAAAATATCAATAAAGTTCTTTTAAGTTTCCTAATTGCCTTAATTTAATGGACTAATATCACTTCACTTCTTCCTAGTAAACGATGTGTTCATGGTTTTCCTAGTTAATTATGATAATATACTCATAACAGTGGGGGCGGGGGGATTTGGGTTTTACACAGTTAAGTAGCTGGAAATCATAAGACAAAGTTCATAAAATTCATTAAAATTTCTATCACCCAGGAAGTATGTAAACATGATCTGACCATTTATTCCTAAATGAAATTGATCTCAGATACTGATTTTCCTTGGCTCCATACCACTCTTAGAGACCCTTCTTAAGTCAATTAAATGCATATCTTTAGTAACAATAAGTAAATGTGAGCCAAGTTTACTGAGCTCCTAAAAGAAATATCCATTTCCTACGAAATAAAGAGTCTTAAATTTTGTTAGGGGATAATTTGTTTTTGAAGAGTCTACATTGTGGCCATAAATGTCTTTTAGTTGAAATCAGATAGAGAAAATATCTATCTAGGAATCATTTTTACTCTTTAGATTTCAAATTTAATAAATCATGGCATCTTTCAAGAGGAGGAAACAAAAGAAGATACTGCCTTTGACTTCAATACATTTTACGGACAGCAGACATGAGGTATTTCAGTGACATAACGCAATTGCCATGGAGAAACCCTGTTGAAATCATCAGGCAGAGACTTGACTTAGAACGTCACCCTTTCTTTTACAAGGAAAAAGGGTGTTATTCTTGTTGGTTTAAAAAAAATACTGATTGATTTTTAAGAATATTTTAAATATTTATGTATTTTAACTTAATATTTTAAAATATTTTAGTATTTTAAACTTATTTTTAACATTTATTTAATTTTTATTTTATTATGTTCAGTTAGTAAGAAGGGTATTTTAATTGTGAATGCTTTGCTTCTGGTAGCTGAACCTTTCCACAAAATTCTGTGGCTTTTCATCTTATGCAATTAGGATTTTTTAAATATCTTGGCCATGATCTATTGCGACTCTAGAGGCTGGGTTCTCCCACCAGACTATATAGTGCCTTTCCTTTTTGCTTAATTTTTAATGGGTAGTCAAAATTCTGCCCTAGATGGAATAACTTCTATCAGGAATTCTGAGGCCAATGTTCCTTGTAGTTACATTAAGAGAGAACAGAGTACTAGAATTTTGTAAAAAAATTATGTTCGGTTAGTTTTAATATGCATCTTTTATGTGTTTGGAAAACATCCTGTTAAATAATGCTAACCAGTGAGTTTACAGTCTTTACTGTAAGATTTGTGCCACATCAGAGTAGGCTGACTCAGCATGGTGAAGTTAAAGGGGATTCCCTTCTCATTTTTTAGGGAAATCGAGTGTGAGGACTTTATGTGATAAATATAGTTTTATTGATTTGAAAAATGTAACGTAATAATTTGGCTTCTGATCAGACTTTATCCAGGTGCTTTACAAAAATAAATTTTGTAATGTTTGTAATATTCACTTAAACAGACATATCTTTTCTCTTTATCATAGTAATTTTCATAATACCAAAATTAGGTGCTAAGTTTGGGGGAATGCTTGAACTCTCCTCCAATAAGGAGTATAGCATATGAATTTAAGTCAGACAGTGCTTTTAAGAGCTATTGCAAAAGATGTTGAAAATATTCACAGGATAGTGCAATAGCGTCCTTCTTACTAGTAGGCATTTTCCTTTTATTGAGTCTGATGATTTACCTTGATGTATAATCCTCCCCCAGCCAGCAATGGAACAAATTCTTCCTGGAGGAAAAACTTGATTTTCTTCTGGTAAACAAATAGGTTGTATATAATCTGGAAAAACAAACACAAACAGACAAACATGCATTTCTAACAAGTTTTAAAAATCAATTATTTTCAACATTTTATCTAAAACACTTGTATTTTTGTTTTATGCTGCTTGAACATTTTTTAGACATCAGTCTTAGAGGAAAGAAGCATCTCAGGGTGGTACTTTTTGACAATGGACTAGGTATCCCCAGTGGTCTTTTGGGATCCTTTTCTACATTGTCTCCTAATGACACTTTAAGAATGTAAACAATGTCTTAGTTCTAGAGTTGATCATTTTTATTTGATTTTAAGTAATCATGCTATTTACAGTGTCAGCTGTGTGAAAATCTTGGGAAGGCTGTTCTTCAGGGCCAATTAAAAGACACTTGGACAAATGTTCTGAAGCTTTTTTGATTTTCCTCAATTATCTCCACATTAAAAAAGCTTTTAGGTGATTGTTTTACAGCGCACTTATGGAGGCATCAGCATTGGTCACTGACTTTTAAAGCCTTTCTCCAACAATTTACAAGCTGTCTACCATTTATTAAGCGCCCACTACACTTAAGACCCAGGGCAGACACAAAAATGGGTAAGATATGGTGCTTACCCTCAAGGACAGGGCTACCTAATTAATCCAGTAATAGCCTGCCTTTGATAAGTGCTCTAAGACATGTGTACACCAAATTCCATGAGAGCCCAGAAATGGCAGCATTTTATCCTCACCAGGGGTTGGAAAAGTCTTCGGAGTAAAAGATGGAGTTGGGCAGAGCCCTTCAGGATAATGTTCACTCCATCAAGTGATTTCTTGCCCATCATCTAGGTATTTGGAGAAAGTCTTCCACCTGCCATTCTATTAATATTATTGAATCGCCTTTAAAAAGTTCATTCTAGAGTATATGCTCTTCTCTCAGTTTGTCCTATTCTGCCCTTTGTGGTAGATGGACCTGCCTTTCTTCCACATGAGAAAAACAGAAGACATGCATTGGAACATGACCTATTTTCTCTATGCTGCTCCTTTGAGTTCACTATTTACAGGGGGCTCAGAATATTTTATTCTGCTGGCCAACTTTCTAGAACGTTGTAGTTAAACACTTGATGAAGATAATTGGATATGTTTTGCTCCATTCCCCAATTCCACTTAAATTATAATGATTTCTATAACAAATTATCCAACATTTATGGATTATTAATTCATTGGTACTGGTAGTATTTCAAATCTAATTTTGAATTGATTTTGCCAGGTAAGATGACTAAAATTGATGTCTTTTACCTGTGTAATTCACTTTAAAGTCAAGGTGCATCATGGCGAGGTCACTGTCCTTTGTCCGTTTATTGTAATGAGGGTTTATGACAATTTGATCTATAAACCGAGTTACTATTTGAGGAGAAGTCAGATTCGATGTCATATGCAGGCCTAGGACTGCTTCCCACTTGGATGGCTCTAAATTTCTCCTGAAGATAATGAAAAAGACGTGTAAGAAACCCTCCATCCACCATTGTTACTTTCTAAAGATGCTGCTCATAGTAGATATTTCAGAACTAAGTGTGCCCATCCTAAAATATTCTTGAATTTCTCTGAATGATTCTTCTTTAAAAACATTTCCTTTAATTTTTTTATTCTTCTGTTTAGATCACAGAGAGAACCTTAATTAGTGCTCATTTCTATCACTTCCCTTAGATCATCTCTTGTTCTCTAGTTCTAGATTGAGGTTCAAATCTTCAGTTTCACATTAGAACCACCTGGAGTTCTTGTAAATAACACTGTAACCTGCTTCCCCTTCTCTATCTCTGATTTAATGAGTCTGGAATGGAGAGAGGGGACTTCAAGAACATAGGTTTTTAAAATTTTTAAATTAAATCTCCAAGTTTATCCTACTGTACGGCCTAGTTAGAGAACCACTGCCTGAGATCCCATTCCACTGTGGAGATTGTATCTTGGTCCAGGGTTTCTGCAGAAAGCCCCAGCCAGCAGGAAGGAGGTTCGGGAGCATTCTCCTCTTCAGGGGGTTATTGAATTCACACAAAGTTAAGACAAGCAATAAAACCTATTATGATATTTACAATCTAACATACCGACTCGAGTAATTTTCATATCCGATGAACATGAATAATTTTCCACACATAATGTTGGTCCTTGATAACGAATTGGTAAAGGACAACATTTGTGTTCTAAGCAGATTAAATGACAGTTTGAAAGTGTGCAGGGACTTCCAGCTATGCTTTTGGCTGAAACATCATCACGCCAAGAAACTACTAGTGGACAGCTGGAATTAAGCCAATTAAGCCATATTCACAATGAAGTCAAAATTCAATAACTGCTATTTTAGAAGAGCTAGTGATCTAATTCTTCATCGTTACAAATGCCTCATTTAATGGGGTCTTTCAACTTGTTAGAATCCAGGTCACCTACAAATACACAAAGGGCATGAAGTTATTTCAAGTCCATTTGTTTATCTTTTTACCTATCCATTACTTTGTTGAAATTAAACAAAGGATTGTGTTTGATCAAGTCTCCAGCATCAATAAAGCCAGGGAATGCCTAAGCATTCAGGAGACATCCACCGATAACCACACTGCATTAAAATCAGAGGAAACTTATTGACATGCTTTATAGAAGAGAGTAAGACCCATTTACCGAGAACCTATTTTGTGGCAAGGGCAGTACTTTGCATCAACTCTTCATTTTTGCCACCGTGCTATGGATTTTACATTGAGAACAACCTGGATGCTGGTAGTTTAAGTGGTGGGGCAGAGACTTGAACTAGGACCATCTGACTTCAGAGACTATACTCACACCAGCATGGGGTGCCTCCAGTGGCTCTGGGCAGGGTTCTGTGGGCAGGGTTGAGAGCATGAAGTGAGGGTTGGGAGGAGAGACATGCTAGGCTGCTGGATTATCTGGGCTCTGAAAGGGGAGAAGGTCCCTGCTCCTAGTGGTTGGTGAGCCAGGAGGGCATTATGTTGCTGTGAAGGTTCTGTTTGCTTGTCAAGAGACCTTTTCACTTCCCCCTTTCCAGGTCAGAGGAATCAGTACTTCAGCCAAACTGGACTCACTGATAATTTCAGACATTCTGACTGTACCCTCTCTCACTGTACCCTGGGACTCCCCTGCCCGCATTGGCTTCCTCAAAGTGAGGGGACATAATGAAATCTTGTTTCTGGTGTCCTATATCTGAATTTCTTTCCACATCACATATTTACGTATGTTTCCTAAAGCTCAGCTGGTCATGGTTTTCGCTTGAATAGTTAGAATACCTGTTATGGCTGACAGGTAATAGGGAGTTACTCTTTTTTTTAAGAATTGTATTTTTTCTTAAACATTTAATATATAGTAACTCAATATTTGCAAAAAATGCATTCTACAAGCGCTACACCATGTTTCTTACTTTGCATTTAATTATGTCTATACACATTACATTTTGTATTATAATTATATTTTATGTAACCAAGGAATTATATTAATATTCATATTATAAATAATAGTAATTATATTAATGGTGTAAAATTTGCTCAAAAGGAATATAAGCCCATTATAGAGGTTCTATTTTGAAGTTAATAGAGTGCATTTCTTTAAAAAAATGATAGGATTGTTTTCTTAAATACTTTCTACATATTTTATCTTTAGGAAAACATACATTAAAAATTCAGAGAGATATATGCCGCTATTTGTTGGAGATTTAACTCAATGACAAAATAATGAAGTTCCGGGCACCTTGGTGGCTCAGTCAGTTGAGTGTCTGACTCTTGGTTTTGGCTCAGGTCTTGACCTCAGGGTCCTGGGAGGGAGCCCCATCAGAACTCTGTGCTCAGCAGGGAGTCTGCTTGAGATTCTTTCTCTCTCCTCCATTCTCTCTGCCCCTCCCTCTACTCACGCACTATGTAAATCAATAAATAAAATCTTCCAAAAAATTGCAGTTAGGAAAAAATAATGCAGTTTAGTAGCTAATCTCCCAAATTCTTTTGTAAGTACTGTACACCTTCTGAGAATAATAAATATTAGGTACCGATATGAGAGAGCTTGCAGGCAGCACAAAGTTTAGTAATCACCATTTTGTCTTGTTATTTCAAGGTTTGGAGTAGAAAACCAATCCATGAACCACGGACTGTGAAAATCAAGCATACATGCTTCAAGCTACTGGTCTAATTAAATACAAGTTATAGCAATATTAATCTGACACATTCTTAATGAGCTCCAAAGTTGTTATAGTGCTACACGGAGAAATAGCCTCTTCTCATTTTTTTTTCTCCTGCATCTATCTATAAGTCGTACATTAAGAAGGAGATACTCCTCCAACATGTATCAGTTGCATTTCTCTCTCAGGTTCTGCTCCACATAACTTTTCCTGTCTATGTGCTTAGCTTCCCCACCACAGGCTCACATTAGCACAAGCACCACTAGAACAACTACATCCTACTGCAATCTTAGTGCCTTCTCTCAGAAGAAAGACTTGAGAACCCCTGGCCAGTTGTACTCAATTTCATGAATCACCTGAAGAATTTGCTAAAAATCTGGATTCCTAATTTCCATCTCCAGAGATTCTAATTTGGAATGTTGGAGTGGGACACAGGAATCTGCACTTTGTAATTACTATTGGGATATTGAGTAGTACAGAATCCTCCCTGGCTTTTCCATTCACCCAAAGCCAAGAGAAAGAAGAAAGCCTTCAGAAAAATCAGTGCAGCTGAGGAGGGGATAATTTTTAAAAATATATTTGTCTCAAAGCAACTACACTCTTGTGAAACAATGACAAACTATAGACATAAGACAGATGGAGATGGGAACAGGAGGTAGCCCCACTGGGTAGGTGAGCCCCAGTGTGACACAGGCTAAAGATGCAGAAGTAGGGTACCTTGAGGTAGGGGAGGTTGGTTGAAAAAGTTTTCTGTTCTACCATTAACAAAGATGGTACCTTAGCCAAGTCTGCCCACTGCCAACCCCAATGTTTCCCCCAAGCGCATTTCAGGTCTCTATTATTATTATTCTCCACTCATTAGAATAAGGATTCCTATGAGGATAACCAATTCCATTTTTTAAGGCATATGAAAATTAGAATGCCTCTGAAATATGGTGTTGTTAGAGAATAAGAAGTTTTTCAAGACTAGAGCGCAAATGTCCATTGACTGATGGATGGATAAAGATGTGATACACACACACACACACACACACACACACACACACACACACACTGGAATATTACTCAGCCATAAAAAAGAGAATGAAATCTTACCATTTTCAATGACATGGATGAATCTAGAAGGGATAATGCTAAGTGAAGTAAGTAAGTCAGAGAAAGACAAATACCATATAACTTCACTCATTTGTGGAATTTTAGAAACAAAACAGATGAATATGGGTGGGGGAAAGAGAGAGGCAAACTAAGAAACAGACTCAACTTTAGAGAACAAACTGAGGATTCCTGGAGAGAAGGTTGGCAGGAGGGATGAATTAATGGGTAATGAGGATTAAGGAGAGCACTTGTGATGAGCACTGGGTGTTTGTTGTATGTAAGTGATGAATCACTAAATTCTACACCTGAAACTAAGTTACACTCAATGTTAACTAACTAGAATTTAGATAAAAACTTGAAAGAAAAAGGAAAGTTTTCCAGAATATTAGAGGCAATTTTAAAAGAACGAATAAGATAGATTAAATGGGATTATAGTGGCCAGTTTTAACAATATAAGTATCATATGGTAATCATAATAATTATCCTAGTTAATAAAATAAATTGTTAATGAAGGGCCATGAACCCATAATGAAACTCAAAGGAGAAAAATTAAGGTGTATAAAAAGGCAGATGTATTGTAAAAGAAAAAGGATGAATAGTGAGGATATGTTTAATTATTGTTCTTTTTTATGAATAAGGACAAGAGTGTCACACATAAGGGTACTTTTAGTTCAACTACTAAGTAGAAACCTATCTTTAAACTAGAGGTATGCCTTTATTTGTTTAGGTGTTAGAAAAGGAAATACAGGGAACACAGAGTAAGTGAAATAATCCTCAACATCATTTGATCTGGTGGGTTATGTCTACAAACTTTAGGAATAGTTTTTGAATGCCTGTCTTCACTTGACTTCCAGGACTCTCCTCATACTTGTCTTCCTTTCATCTCATTCTCTGCTTTTCCTGGCTTTTCCCCCCAGCCCTTTTGTTCCTCTCAAATTTCAAATACTAGAGTACTCCTGAGTTCTGTTTTTCGCTTTCTTCTCTTTTCCATTAGCTGCCTAGATAATCATAACCAATGTCATGACTTCAAATATCAGCAATGTGTGCAAATTTTCCAAATCTGTATTTCAATAATTGACTTCTTCTCTGAACTCTAGACTCACACGCCACATGCCAATTAGGCAGTACCATTTGGATTTTATCAGAAAATCCTAAATTTGATATAAAAAACTCAGAACTCTTGTTCTCTTTGCAGTCCCGTTTCTTCTCATTATCCTCACTTCAGTAAATGATATCATATCAACACACAACATACACCCTGTTTACTTGAGGCCTAAACCTTGACTCTGCCCTTGCCCTTTCTCTTTATCTGTCTGTAACTCTATCCACCTGAACTTACTCATGAATGAGATCCTGCCTTTTGTCCAGCTTCCTCAGCCACAATCCTAGGATCACTATTGTTTCCTTCTAATTGGTCTCCCTGGGTTCACTATTGCTCCTCCCAGCAGATTCTTCTCCAGCTGATGTCACTCTTTGTCTTCTAGATGGTCTCTCATCCCATTTGTCATGGCCTCCTTAGTCCTCACCAGGACCTAGAATCTGGTCCTGCCTACATCTCCAATCTTGTTCCTTCCTGTCTGCCAATCACTTCCTGGCCAGCAGCAATGGCAGGCTTCTTGACGTTTCTAGAACAGGCTAATCTCATTCCTACCCCAGGGCATTTGAGTTGGTGTTACCTCTCTGGAAACTTGTGTTAGATTCCTTCCTCATCTCTTTAGATCTCCCTTCAATTTTCATTTGTTGTGCAGGTTTCTCCAAATACTGTATCCAAATAAAGTCCCCTGCTTCCATCATTTGCTTTCTGCTTATACCACTTTTATCTTCCTTTTTTGCACTTAATCATTCCCTAAAATAAAATATTTATTTGAATATTTTTCTAGGGCAAGGACTTTGTCTGTAGAGCATCATCTTCTCCAAAACTTAGAACACTTGTTGTAACCCCTTGATTCAAGATAATGACCTAGTTCTCAAAGTAGAGATAACTTCAGGGATCTGTCACTGAGCTTCTAGGAAATACAGGAACTTCTTCTAGGTGGAATTACAACTATAATGAGATACCTTTTAATAAGAAATATGTTATTAATGTGCTTTGCTGGAGGCAGGGATGGGATGTGTGTGGAATTGTTGAAGGGAGTAAAAACTAAAATAAAACTTAAAAAACAAATGAAAAAAAAGGAAAAGTACATTATTAAAAATAGTGCTTTAAGAGTAGCATCAAGTAAACAGGTTACGCAATATGGGCCAAGGGGGTTTTTACAAATACATAATTTTAAGGAAAAGACTTCACATTGGAAATTGATAAAGCCTATGAGAAAGGCATCAGTCTAAAAAGTCCTAATGATGGAAGAAGAGAATTTTAACTATCAAAAAGATGACTAGCAGCTCAAACTTGAAATGTCTTTAAAAAAGTACCCAAGGCCTACCCTATAACAAAAAAGCAATAAGTCACTAACTTACTCTTGAAATCTTTACTGGCCTAAGAAAATGCACTTCTTTTAGATTTGCAAAAGTTACTATTATCTTGAAAAGGTATTAAAGTATTTCTGCAACCTGAAGGAGATAATATATGGAACCTCCTAAAGTCATCATTGAATAGGTAGATAAATAGAGAAATTAATTAAGCCTATGATGTTTATATGTTAGGATAAGTTTAAGTAGAAATGAAATAATTTTCTAGGTACTGTATTTGTATATGTTCTATATTCTAGTGCTATATAAGATGCTTGAGGTATTCAAAAGAATCCAGATTTTAAGTTGTAATAGAGGTACCAATTAAGTTATGTTGTTTTATAGTCAATACTAAACTATTTAAAAAGTTTGCTTCAAAGCTTTATTAGCTACATCAGTTTAATTAATTTAACGCTGAAGTGTAAATAGTAGTATGGATTTTTTGCCATACCCCCAAGCACCTCATATATGAAATAGTCTATTTTAGGAATATTAACACCTGTTTCAAGGAATTATTTCAATAAGGAATGAGACACATGTATTTGGTCTTCTCTAAAGGGCTAAATCAAAGAATGGAAGATAGGCAAGAGGCCTCTCTGTGGAAAATTTCATCACCAATATATGTCTGTAGGGTAGATGTGACCCAGGGGCACCTGGGTGGCTCAGTCAGTTAAGTGTCTGCCTTTGGTTCAGGTCATCATCCCGGGGTCCTGGTATGGAGCCTGGGATTGAGTCCCACATCGGGCTCCCTGCTTAGCAGGGAATCTGCTTCTCCCTCTCCTCTCTGCTTCTGCTCTCACTATTTCTCTCTCGCTCTCAAATAAATAAATAAGTCTAAAATTCAATTAAGAAAAAGAGTTGTGATCCAGACTTAAATCTATATATACCTGCCCACGGAAGAGGCTGAATAGTGGTTGCTTCAAGAAGTGGGGCTGGTGACTGACGGGAAAAGAGGGATAAGAGAGTTTTATATGTGATGTGAATGTTTCATGTCCTGATAGGAGTGTGGGTTACACAGGTGCAGGCATTTTCAAAACCTATCAAAATCATGCACTTAAGCTTATTCATTTGTTCTATGTCAGTGGGAAAAAGAGAAAAACAAATATTAAACTCTATGTGGTGAGTTTGCTTTACTGTGGTAGGCTTAGCAGTTCTCAGACTACTTGTTTTGTGAATCCATACATGTTTTGTGGATTGTAGGAACAGGTTTCTGATTATTGGAGATAAGTGTTGCCAATATGGAAGGAGAAAAGACTAGAATGTGCCTATGGTGATCTATTTTAATTAGAGCTGTTATTTTGAGTTCATATTTGTAGGGATGTAGCTATATCTATTGAGAGGGTCTAGAAGTAGGACATGACAGCACTAGCAAGGAGCATGTAAGATTTTGTTTTTTAAAATGTAGGAGAAACTAAAATGAGCTAAATGGAGTTGGTGTTTCTTATAGAAAACTTGATTTGGGAACTAGAGTGGACAAAGCACAAGATGAACATGAACGTCTTATTTTGCAGAAAGTAAAGGAGTTCTCAAAGAATGGAGATATATCAAGACCAACAAGGGGGCAAGCTTGAAGAGTTTCACCAAATAGGAGGGCTTTCTATAAAATAACTTGCTGTCCTTAGTAAAAAATATAGGGTAAAGGACACAATGTCTAATCCACTATCAAATGATTCAGAAAATAAGTATTTCTCCAGACCGGAGAGAATGAAAGAATGAGAAGGTTTTCATAGCGTAAAATGCAAACAATTGGTGAAACTCAGTGAAGGTATACAAGAGTTCTCTATACTACTATCTGAAATTTGTGTGCATGTTTGAAATTGTAGCAATATAAAAAGTTTAGAAAATAAATACACTGAACGTCTCCTGGGCAAGAATTAGACTCTTCTTTCCTGCACAGGAACAGCAGCACAATGAACATTTTATTGTACATCTATGTAATTCACAGTATCCAAAAGCACTGCATCCTCTTGTTTTTGTCCTGATAATCACTCTAGGAGGCAGATCTCCTTACGAACACCCTGTGGGGGAGGATATTGAAACGGAGACACCAAGTCACATGGGGTCAATAGCACAAGCAGGATCAAAATTCTATCCTCGGGTTTACAGTCAGCCTTGCCTTAAAGCCACAGTAAAGGTGGTCCATACTCTCCCAATCTCTCTTTTAAGGTTCAAAAAGAAGACAGATCAGTGACCCAGAAAAAGAACAGGCAGAGGGAAATTTAGTGACATCCGTAATGGCTGAGGGATGGGAATGAGAGTGTGGACAGTAAGAATATAGACAGGAAAGAGCTGTCCAATTAAACCATTTAGTCACCTGCAGGTTAAAACACGTCGACCAGATACACGTTTCTTGGGAAAGAAGAAATAATATCACTGAGTGGCTAACGAGGGCAAAATGCAAGGTTGGTGAGGATGAGTTTGAATTCATCACAATTCCATTCTATTACAGCTTACACTTGTTTGCTTGTGTACAAATTGAAACTGTGAAAATACATTTTATGTCTTATATGACTGAAGACGTGTGTGTATATTAGGCAAAACAGCTTTTCTTTTCTTTTCTTTTTTTTAATTAATTATTTATTTATTTGACAGACAGAGATCACAAGCAGGCAGAGAGACAGGCAGAGAGAGAGGAAGGGAAGCAGGCTCCCTACCGAGCAGAGAGCCCAATGTGGGGCTCGATCCCAGGACCCTGGGATCATGACCTGAGCTGAAGGCAGAGGCTTTAACCCACTGAGCCACCCAGGCGCCCCTGAAATAGCTTTTCTATTTCCTTTGGATATTTGTGGTTTAAAAAGATAGTATATTGGTAACATTGACCTACAATAAGTACATCTGTAAGGTAGATAAATGAAAGATATCATTAATATTACTGTAAGCCTGACTGACACTTAGAAAGTGTATGTTCTGCAAGAACATCAAATGGACTAATTTACCAAATCCAAGGTTAATATAGGAGGTCACTAACTTACTAAGATCTACCTTTGTGCAATAGAAACACAATGAATCTGTAGCTAAAGCTACCTTTTACCTGTCAAGTGGGGCTTACGTTAACCACCTGTGGCATACCAAGACATAGAGCATGAATAGGCGAAATTAAGTCATGTTTAGCAGGGGCTGGGAAAATTGACTGCGATAGATACTGGTTGTGGTGTGGTTGAAAACAGATTAAAATGTAATTATCAAGAGATGGAAAAGTCACCAAGAAGCAGTTTAAGTACGGGAGAGGCTGTAGTTTACTCACCCAGATAGAGGGTATGATGCATAGAATCAGAGAGCTTTGGGTTTGGACAGCAGTATCGTGGGTAGCCCTTGTGGAGTCCAGGTGATAGCTGGGATCCGGCTATGGGTCCTCATTTCAGATTCTTCAGGTTCTGACTTTGGGTCTGCCCTCCCTCTGGTGCGATGGGATCAACGCTTCAATGCTCATTCCCTCTGCCCCTCATCCCCACCTCCCAGACAACTCTCATAACCTTCTGCATCTGACAATTGGTCTCCATCCAACCAAAAACCTTCAATGTCTGTGTTGGTAGGGAGTTAACTTTTTGATCGGATAAACTGCAGATATGTCTTCCATTCCTGAGCATGCATGGGTCTTTCCTCAGAAATTCTGGGTGCAGGCCACGGAGAGGTTCATTCTAATCCTTACAGCTCAGATCATTCTCTGGACGCTTCTTAGGGTAGGAAACTGCTCTAGGTCAGGGCTTATGAATCTTCTATGAGGAAGCTCCTTTTTTTTCTGGCCCAATTTAGAAGTGTTAGGATGGGATTACCTAGAAAGGTGCCTTCTTTTAGGCAAAAGCAGAAAATCAACATATTCTTGGGCCTAAGAATATTCCCCACCCTCCCCCCCCAGCCTTTTCTCCCTGTCCCTTGCTCGCTCTATTTTCTCCTGTGCCACTGCTTTGGGTATGTCTGCTTCTAGAAGGAGAAGATAGATCCTAGAATTCAGCATGTGTTTTGTCATATTATGTAATGAAAAAATAGTCAGATATGGTCTGATATTACTTCTAAGTTTTACTTATGGGTAGCATCAAAGTAGATCTGACTTGAGAAGGAAGCATTTTTATCCTAATTAGTAATAAAGTCCTCACACATGAACTTCTGGAGCACAGTTTATTTATAACTTGAGGGCTACTTAAACACGCTTTTTTGATACAGACAATTTCTGACACTAAATATTGGCCTGATTGATATAACCATTGCAACTTACATGTTAAATATGAATTTTACAACTATAAAAATGCTTACTTTGTGTAGGTAAGAATTTCAATTTTTATGTATGTAGGAAACACTATACTTGATGCAAGTATCTCATGAGGAATGATTTTTCATTTAACTTTCTCAGTTTTTATGTATGATTTTAATGGGAAAATGATTGATACTCTATGGTGTCAAAAAGAGCAGGAACATTTCCCCAAGAGGATGATTTTGTGAGGCGGCATGAAACAGGACGCACGGTGTCTGCTGCCGTCCTCTCACTTGGGAGGGGACACTGTGACGTCACACTCACCCATACACACAGTGGGCCGCAGACACTAGCCAGTCGTTGCTGAGGAGAGAAGCGCCACAGAGCAGTTGGCCATTATAGTAAAGGGCAACTACCCAGGGCCAGGCTCCTTCTTTGGCGTTATTTCCTCCAACAATCTTCGGGTTGACTTCTTGGGCCACCAATTTGTTTCCACATACTGTTAAAATAATTGAAGAAAGAGCATCTATTCTATTTAGGTGGAGGTGGATGTCCCCAGATCATGAAAACTGAGTGCATCGCTACAAAACAACTTCAGGTTATTCAGAATTTTAAAGGGAAGGCTTAAGGGAAAGAAAACATGACAAAATGGTGACTTACATTTACCGTTACACTGTAACAGGATCAATGAATCCTGGAAACACTGTTTACTGTAATAGAAGAGCAATTATATTTCAGAAATTGTGCACCTGGCATCTTAAAACAGAACATAGTGTACAATATCTTTTTTTTTTTAGTAGAATTAACCTTCAAATGTAAGTATCGTATATGAAATGTGGGGAGGTTGATAGGCATAGTGGGAAAATCGTCCTGGAGTTTAATTAAGATCCAGTAGAACTGAATTTGAACCCTTATCTCTAACATTTACATTTCAAGTGATTTTTGGATAAGTTGTTCAGTGTCCCTGAGATTCAGTTTTGTCATCCATAAAATGGGGGCAATAGTACTTACTTTACGGGAATTTGTGAGAAGTAAAAGAAATGTTTGCACTGGAGTAAATATTGTGCCATACGCACAAGGAACATTCAATAGGTGATAGTTATTACTAGGTTGCTTGGACCAACCTTAGATTGCATCATTGTATAATACAGAATATGTCTCAGTATGGCTAATCAGACAAGAATTCAGCGCCCTGCACCATGTGTGACGCTGTGTACTCCACTCAGAAAATTCAACGATCGATCCTAGGCCCTGCCTTCAAGGGAAATAAACATATAAACAGGAAAATATAAAGTGTAGGCATACATAATTTAAAAACTCACTACCTGTTCAAATATTGGGATACCAACTCTTTTTCAGAGCTAAGAATTCTATTTTAAACAAAGGAAAAGTTTAAAAATGTGTTCTACTTTCTGACCACTAGAGATCAGTAGAATACAAGGAATCAAAGTATTTGCCCACACTCTTCCTGACGTGGCTAGAGCAGATACTGGTCACGTCGAAACAAACTCGTAATTGTAATGATTTCTATTTTTAAATTTAACTGCATCTGTTGTGCATATTATTTAGGTGTTTGAAATTTTAGGGAAAAACAAAACAAAAAACACGAAACAAGACCCCAAATCCAGATGAGATCACGTACTATCAAAACAATTCAGTGTTTCAGGAACATACGTGACAAGTTTATGTGAAAACACTTGCATTCATATTGTCCAACTGACACACCCTTTAAAATAGAAGTAATTTCAATTGAAATATAAGAAAATATATTTATGTTTTATTAATAAGCAATGTGAATGCATGTATATCTACCTAGAAAGGGGTGTATCATTATATATTCATAATTCCCTAAAGAAGAAGCCTCAATAGACTCCCCTTCTGTTTAAACTCACAGTTGGGAGAAAAGTAGTTTCTAGGATGCTTTCCAACATACTTTCAAGTTCATCCAAACTCCTTCTATATCTATACTACTCATCAGTGAAAATCCATATTCAAATGGCTCAGTGTTCTTAGATAGTAAATGATGCCTAATACTCTGTGGTGTGTGCAAAACTGCTGAAATTGTTTTTAGCAAGCATAGTTTAAAAGTTTAATAAATAATAAATAAAAAGTTTAATAAACTTTTAAAATTAAAGTAACTATTAAGTTAACTGGAAAATGGAACTGAACTTCCCATTCATTCTCCACGCATTTCAGTTAGGCGGACTTTTCAGGCACAAACACAAATGCATTGTCTCAGTGTAGAGAAGTAAATTGCTTAGTCTCTGGTTAGAAAGAGCAGTGAATCCACACTTCGTCCAGGTGTATCTAGAGAGTTTGGATGGAAATAGAATTCTGGTCCTGGCCTTTGGCCCTGGAATCCTAGCTAATTTAGCCCTCTGGACTTGAAGAAAGACAATGCCACGATCCTGTGTCTTTCTCTCAGCCCTGTGGGGCACTATTGTGATATAAATGGATGGGTTTATAGCCACAGTATTGACAAAACAAACTATTTTTTCTCCAAATACCTGCCCAACAACATGGCCTTTTTTTTGTTGTTGAAAAGAATATGCTCTTTCTTTCTTTCTCCTTTCCAGAAGTGCTATTTAACCTGAGCTGTTGCCTTGGGGAATTTAGAAGATTGCGAGGTAGAGTGGAAAAGCAGAGGGATGTGGGGTTGCCCAGGCTTTGAAAACTTGTCCAAGTCACTTACAGATAACACGCTTCTGTTCCCTCTGCCTTAGAGTAGAGCAATACTCAGTCATAGAACTCTTTTGAGTAACATAAGCCTACAGACAGTAGGGACATCAGTGATACTGGCATTTTGTTGATGAGCATGGCATAACGAACTTCTGCTCTGAAACATGCGCATGACTGAGATAATATTAAAAAATATTTTTCTTTTGTTCTTTTTCTTATTCTTAAATGCCTACAAGGTACAAATAAATTTTCAGTGTGCAAACTGCTCAAGATCTATAATGTTAATGGAAGTTTAGACATGCTTATAGAAGGAAATCTAGAAATCTGCTTTCTCACTTGAAAATGCTCTGCTTTACCCCCTATGAGACTCATAATATCAGTCAAGGCCCAGCAAACATTCATATGAAACATTCAATTGCAAAGTCCTTGGCACTAAAAATACTCCTTTATCAATTCGTTTTACTGGTTGAGTTCACAGATATGATAACTTTTCATGAATAGTTGAATAATTACATAATTTCATTTTCACCATTAAGTGCGTTATTCAAAGAACTGCAAGCTAATGCACCAGCAATGACGTCTTAAATCTTTGTCAGTAGTCACGGCGGCTTCTTGAAGTTACTGTCTCCCCCGCCCCCCCGCCCCCCTGCCACCACAGCTGGCCTTTAATAGAACTGCAAAATTCAAAAGCCCATTTCAGCAAAAAGTATCATTAATGGCCAAACAGGAGAAATGACATAATGTAAGTTAAAACCTATCTTTGAATACAGGAAGAATGTTCTTTTTAAACATTAGTAAACGCTATAAAAAATGAACCTAATTTTAAAGAGTAAAAGAGAATATGCAGGTACAACTGAAGTCTGGTCTCCTTCACTTTATGTTCATGTATTATTTGCTAAATACTATGACTTTCCCCTCCTTTCTCTTCTCTTGATAGTTGATAGTTAATTTGTGTCACCCTCTTTAGTCAGACCAACAGTGGACTTACTTATCCCAACTCTCACAATTATTTTCTTTGGGGGTTTACTTGTTTATGAATCTGAAGGTAAGGATAGAAAAGACATAGAAGTAAAATTTATTGACTCTCTGTCGGTGAGCTGCCTGATTATATATATGCAATATTTCATTTGACTGTATTACAATATACATGAGAGTTAGTCAATGTTATTGGATATGATCAATTAGGTACTATTTGAGATTACCTGAATAATAAAATAAATATATAAATAACTTTCAAGCTAATATGGCTAGTATGTGGTGACATTAAATCTGACCAGTTTCAAAATCCATCTTCTTTCCAGCCCTTGTACGATTAGTCCAAGACCAGATTTTGGGACTTACCTTGGTGTTAGTAGTAAGCTGCCATTAGGTGCTGTGCTTAATTTTACAAATGGTCCACTTCCAGTAGAGAAGACTGCTATTGATGAGTTTCCACTCCTAAGGAAAGACACGTAAAGACAAACCAAAAGCACAAACAAAGACCTAAAACATAAATTTCTAGTTCTTTAATGTTGTAGACATTGGAAAAAATCATGGGATTCCATACAAAAAGACTAACATTTTAATATAAAACTTCAAGTGTTTTGCTATCTAAGAGATGGTACAAATCAGTAGAATTGTCCATAATGACATGAAATGTAATTTTAATTTTTGTGTAAATCTCTGATTGTTTGCACACTCATATATTACGTAACAAAGTTAAAATAGTGAATATATATTACTTGGGTATCTGATTTTTTTCATTTGACTCTTCTATGTTATTCAATAATTTCCATAATGATCACTTTTAATGACAACCTCACAGAATTCCTGCACCATAATTTATTAAACCTTTTTCCTGTCGAGTGTAATCGTCTTTTAAAAAATGCATGTAGCCTAAAAACAAGCTAGAAAAAGAATATCTTCAGTGTTTGCTTTTCCAAATGTTTCTTTGTTCTTGATATTTCCTTCAATTCAAGGTCTACCTAGCCCTAATGTAAAGCCAGAAGCTTTGTGATTACTCTAAAAAGAGATTATGTAGCCTGCACCTCCAAGTGTCAACACAAGGGCCAGGGTGGGATGGAGAAACAGACAATCTCCATGTGACAAGAGACATTATTAAGTTACTGATCTTTCTTATCCCTGAAAACATGTTACACCCATGCTCTCGACTGTGAACCATAATTAAAGATTTTTCTCTGTTATCCTGACTCTCTTCCCTAGGCTTAACTGGAAACTTTTAGTGTCTCAGTTCCTAAGCTTGTTTCCTGCCTTTCATTTATTTCAGATTTTAATCCTCACATAGAAAACTATGCTTTTAGGTTGGAAACATCCTGATTGCTGCAAACTTCTACTGGGAGTTGATACAGGGAGATGATAGTTTATCCTTTACAATAACCGAAAGGGTCTACCCATTGCCTCTTCAAAAGAAGCTCCAGTGTCTTCCCCACACTATAGCCAACACTGACCCTTTTCTATCTGTGTACAGGGAATTTCCAAGGAACATTTATAGCTATTATGATCAAGAAGAAGAAAAGAACTAAGTTGAGCGTATTTCCAGTCTCTTTCAGATGAGACAATATCCTAAAAACACTGAAAGGGTTTGTCTGATACCTTTTATCCACTGAGCACAGAACTGGAACAAGGGAGCCCCAGAATTAATGCCCCAGAATTCAGCATCTTGCACTTTCACTTTATAAACAGATAAAAGTAAATCTAACACACAAATCATTGACTATTCATTTAATAACACCTGAAATGAATTTGCCAAAGGGAGAATGAGTGCTGTTCCTGTTAGTTTTAAAGATGAAGGCATTCCCTCCAGGTAAGCAGAAGCATCATCTTATTTAAGTATTTATCTAAAATATATTTGTTATAGTTCAGAAAACAAAATAGACATAAAACCCAAAAAGCGGTGGAGAGTATAGAAACCAGGAATTCTCTGGGTCAGGGCAACTCTTTGCCCCCACAACGAGCTTTATATTATTGCTCAACAGACTGCTTTGCAGCCTGCCACCACTCTTGGTCTGGTCTACCTCTCAATTCTTCCAAGTGGTGTGACCAAGAACGATGGGCACTAAAGGCAGAAAATTCCTGCAACAATATTCTCAGTATACCAAAAAAAAAAAAAAAAAAAAAATCTTAGTATCATTATTCTGCCGAATTCCTACCCGTGTTGGATATTCTTCTAGGTAGTTTTCTATGTTCCCGACTCAAGGATTTCCACAGTATGTTCTTCAGGCAAGCAGCATGAGCCTCCAGAGAATATATTAGAAATGCAAATTGCCCAGCTGCACTCCAGACCCACTCCCCACACCCCTCACCCCCACATCAAAAATCCTGGGGTTGGGGCCCAGCCATCTGTCTGTTAACACATTCAGGGTGATTTTGATGGTTGCCAAGTCTGGGAACCCCTGTCAATGCCAAATATAATGTCTATTTTTCACTCATTCGGGGGTCTGCTTTTTGGCTTCCAACATGACTTCTAGTTATTTGATAGGCAATCTGTTTAAGGCACTGATAAAGTGAATTCATTATTTCAGGGCCCACAAAATGGAGGCCACAGCAATGGCCCAGCCCACTTCACAGATCTAAACCTGTCAGCCCACACAGGAAAGGCCTCACTGTCAAGGAATCTTAATAGACAATCTTCCAACTCAGCTTTGGCTAGCTTACTTTACCCTGGAAAACAGGACCTGCTAAACTTGTAA
This sequence comes from Martes martes, assembly GCF_963455335.1. NCBI lineage: Eukaryota > Metazoa > Chordata > Mammalia > Carnivora > Mustelidae > Martes > Martes martes. The sequence continues at coordinate 24,835,097 of NC_137888.1, read as the reverse complement.
GGAAATCCCCGACCTCCTAGCCAATCACGCCCTGTCGCCTTTTCTAACAGTCTGTAAACTCCCCCTTGAAACAAGTAAGGAACAATAATAAAATTCAATTTTCTCCTTAAAAACAAAGCAAAACAAAGCAAAAACCCTCCCCGTTGGCAGAAATCACTCAGAAAGGCTACTCTGAGACTTGTGAGGCGCTCCTCTGATGGGTAGATTGTTTTCCCTTGAATAAAGGTCATCAAACTCCATACTAAACTGTTTTAGTTTGGTAATTTGACAATATTCATAGTGACATAGGGGGACATCAAGGGTAATTCATTAAAAATATATCTCAGAGGGGCACCTGGGTGGCTCAGTTGGTTAAGCTTCAGTCTCTGGGTTTTGGCTCTGGTCATGATCTCCCTGTTGGGCTCCACACTCAGCAGGGAAAATGCTTGAGATTCTCTCTCTCCCTCTGCCTCTGCCTCTCCTCCTTTTTTCTCCCCCTGCTCCTTCCACTCTGCTATCCCACTGCTGGGTCACACCTGCACTCTCTCTTTCTCAAATAAATAAGTAAAATCTTTTTTTTTTTTAAAGGTTTTATTTATTTATTTGACAGACAGAGATCACAAGTAGGCAGAGAGGCAGGCAGAGAGAGGGGGAAGCAGGCTCCCTGGCAAGCAGAGAGCCCGACGTGGGGCTTGATCCCAGGACCCTGAGATCATGACCTGAGGCAAAGGCAGAGGCTTTTAACCCACTGAGCCACGCAGACGCCCCAATAAGGAAAATCTTAAAAAAAAATTTATATATATCTCAGACAGAGATGGGGATTTAACACTTTTCCATTATCTCTACCTGTTTTATATTCTATCCCTTGACTATCTCTCTCCTTTTTTTTTTTTAAGATTGTATTTGAGAGAGAGAGTTGGGGGGAGGGAGAGGGAGAAGCAGAGTCCCTGCAGAAGGTAGCAGCTTACCCCCTTACCCAACTGAGCCACCCAGATTCCCCGCCCCCCCCCTTTCTTTTTTTAAATGAGTAAGCTCTACACTTAACTCATGAGCCAGAGATCAAGAGTTGTATGCTCTATTGACTGAGCCAGCCAGGCACTCCCACTAGCTCTTTTAATACAAGCCATGAGAAGTTGCATTAATATCTCTGGAAATTCAAAATAAAATTTGGACAAAATTAAATTGAAAAAATATTGAAATATTATTTATAAATACATTTTTAAAAATCTAGTATCTATTTATTACACACTTACCACTGGCATACTATGATGGGATTGGCAGGTAAATTTTTAACATAAGCCTATTCTAGGAGAAAAAAAAAAGACTAGAGGCAAAGCTTTAAAGATAAAGAATATTTAGTAAATGTTAATACTTCTACCCTTGAATTGTTCAATGCTGTTCCATTGTGATGTTCTCACTATCTGGCAGAGGGAAAAAATAAAGATTATACATGCACATGGAAAAAAAAAGGACATGAAGTTTGTATTCTGAGATTGTCTTCTTTACATTTCCATGTTAAGTCTCAAACTCACATGAGGAAACAGACTGCAATTAATACTACAGATTTATTCTTTGGAATATAGAATACAGAATAGAATAATTGAAACATTCTTTTGGAAAGAAAATTATTAAGTATTCATGAAATTAAATTTGTGTTGTACATACTGATGTCAGCAGCCCAAGAACGATGTCTAGAGCCATCAGGTCATACAACATTTCCAAGTGTCAGTACTGGATGCTAGAATTTGGAATTTAATTTGGGACCGATTACTTGCATTTAAAGTCCTGCCAAATTGAACACATCCTTTTCCGGACTGAACACAATTTATTCCAGTTTGTAGTCACAGTAAATAGAACATAAGCCGCAGAGAAAGTGTAAACTATTCAACTATTTCTTATTTTGAAGAAATGATGGAGACAATAAAATATATTTAAGATGTTCCTGGCAACATGAAAGGTTAGCAACCTTTTATTATCACCATTTATTTTTGGAAAACAAAATCTCAGATTGACTGAAAAATTGAATTGAGAAAGAATAAGCTACATTAAGTTCTGCAGTTGAAGTGTGTCACTGAATCGCTCCCTGCCTCAGTTTCCTTTTCTTGCAACAAAATTCATTTTTGATGTTTAGAGAGGCACTCTGTCAAGATTCTGGCTGAGAGTTTGCATTTTTTAAAGCCTAAAAATTTTAGCTCTGCAGATTTAGATAGCTCTACCACACATTTGCACAGCTGTTTGGAATCTGTAGAAATATGGTATCACATAGAAACATGCCCGTATGGCATTACCTTGTGACACACTAATGCCTCCTGACTACCTCTTTCTAAACCTTTATTACCATTTGTATAGGTTATGTCTCCTCAGAGGGCTCCCCTGGCTTCAGGAAAACCTTATTCTATGTGAGAAAAGAAGCCTACAAATGCAACCCACCATCAATCATTATTTTTAAGGTCCTATATGGAATATAAAAACACACGCAGAGATGGATTCTAGGGAGCATAAGAAGGCTATGCTGGAGGGTCTTGTACAGTATTAAATCTGTGTCTTTTCTCAGGCCTGTTTGGGTTTCCTATTTTGTCTTGCTCCCCAGACTGTATTTGCCCTGATAAGAATCCCTCCCGGAAGCAAGAGCTTAGGTAGGGACCTGTTAAGCTGTTGGACACACTAAAGCTAAACAGAATAATAACAAATACTGCAAATGCTGCAGTCAGGCACTGCGGCTCATTTCACACCCCACAAGGCTTAAGTCATGAATGGAGCCAGGTGGGATTAGTCTGAAAAGGGTTTTAGAGAAGGATGGACCTTCTTTTACAGATTGTTGGGAAAGCAAGGGATTGATTTGGCAGGGCAGAAGGTGGGGAGAGCATTTGAATAGGCAGGGGAAAGGAGGATGAAAGGGATTTGAGGCAAAGGATGGCAAAACATCCTACTCAGAGTCAGGGCATGTGGGCAGTTGGGTAAACGGCATGACTGTATTGGACACATTTCAGCTAACATTGCTTATTCCTTGACCACATTTATCACAACACACCTAGCAGTCCCCAACACTACCATAGCTTAGCAAATAGGTAAGCTGAATTATTTTTAGATTTTCTGACCTCAACTCCTAAGATCTTGTGATACACAGAAGGGGAAAAATGCCAATAGAAAAAATTATTTTCACCTAATCAATTCTCCTCCTTTGCCCAAGCTATTGTATTAAGAAGAAGAGAGAAATTAATGGGTCAGTCCGGTAGCTGTTCTGTATTATCCCACAGATGGAATGGTATTAGGAAGGAAACAAATTCCTGGCATTTCCTACCTCAAATGTGGCTGAGAGAAGTAATACTTAGGGAAGATTGTCAGACACAGGATCCTTAATGGTGAACATCGTGGAGAATGTGGTCTTAATCCCCTATACTATATCCTGGACTCATTTGCAACTATAGTTTCTTAGCTGCCATTGGAGTTTATTTATTTTTGGGTAAGAGGCATATGACATATACCTCTACATTTACTATGAGGTTTTTTTCAGTGCACATATTTCTTTTTTTCCAAGTTTTTATTTAAATTCCAGTTAGTTGGGGCACCTGGGTGGCTCAGTGCTTAGGCGTGTGCCTTTGGTTTAAGTTATGGTCTCAGGGTCCTGGGATCGAGCCCTGCATCAGGATCCCTGCTCCGTAGAGAAACTCCTTCTCCCTCTCCCTCTGCCTGCCACTCTGCCTATTTGTGATCTCTCTCTCTGTCAAATAAATAAATAAAATCATAAATAAATAAATTCCAGTTAGTTAACATACAGTGTAATATTAGTGTCAGGTGCAGAATTTAGTGATTCATCACTTACATATAACACCCAGTGCTCATCACAGTAAGTGCCCTCCTTAATCCCCATCCCCCATTTAACCCATCTCTCCCACCTATGTCCCTCCCAGCAGCCCTCAGTTTGTTCTCTATAGTTAAGAGTCTGTTTCTTTGTTTGCCTATCTTTTCCCTGGCCCACATTCATTTGTTTTGTTCCTCAAATTCCACACATAAGTGAAATCATATGGTATTTGTCTTTCTCTAATTGACTTAATTTATTTAGCATAGTACTCTCTAGCTCCATCCATGTCATTGCAAATAGCAGGATTTCACTTTTTTATGGCTGGGTAATGTTCCATTGTATATAAATGCTACCTCTTCTTCATCCATTCATCAGTTGATGGACATTTGGGCTCTTTCCATAATTTGGCTATTGTCGATAAAGCTGCTGTAAACATTGGGATGCATCAGTGCACGTATTTGTTCAATGCATTATTACTTTATAAGGACATGCATGGAGAACTTCCTTTAGAATTTAGTGTCTCTGGGGCACCCGGGAGGCTCAGTCAATTAAGCATCTGCCTTCAGCTCAGGTCATGATCCCAGGGTCCTGGGATTGAAGCCCCACTTCAGGCTCCCTGCTCAGTGGGGAGTTTGCTTCTCCTTCTCACTCTGTTCTCCTCCTGCTCATGAACTCAATCTCTCTGAAATAAATAAATAAAATCTTAAAAAAAAAAAAAAAGAATTTAGTGTCTGTCTCCCCTATGGAACTGGGAGCATTTATCCTATCTCATAATTAAAGTGACACAATTTTTAACGTTTTCCTTTTTGCACAGGTTTCCAGGAAGCTCAGGCACAAATACTAGTAATTGTTTTGTTCCTGTATGTCTTATAGATTTGCCTCTTTATTTCTTCAGACCTTATTTTCAGCTACTATTCTATTAATATTATTGCACATACCCTTTGTTATTCACCTCAATTTCTTTTTGAAAAGGTAAGAGTATAAAGAAAGGAAGAAAATCAAAGGAAATGAGAAAAGAAGAAAGGGACTAGGAAAGAAAGGAAGGAAGCAAAAAATCAGGAAGAATGAAAATAAGGGAAAGAGGAAGAAGGAAAAATTAAAGAAAGGGACAAAGAGTATATTCTATTCGCTCTTATCAATTTTATTCAAAACGGCCCCTGATCTCATAGAATATATAGCATTATTTACAGGTTTTGGATTGGAAATTATTTTTAGACAGGAAATAAAATGAACAAGAAAACTTTTGTTATTCATTTCACAGGGCAAAAGTTTTCTCCTGTTCTCTACTAGTTCTGTTTTAGAATATAGAAAATTCCTCACAACATGATCTAAGGATTCTAGTCCTTTATCTGATATGTCATTCGCAAATATCTTCTCCCATTCCATAGTTTCCCTTTCAGTTTCATTGATTGTTTCCTTTGCTGTGCAAAATATTTTATCTTGATGAAGTCCCAGTAGTTCATTTTTGCCTTTGTTTCCCTTGCCTTTGGAGGCACATCTAGCCAAGAATTTGCTGCGGCTGAGGTCGAAGAAGTTGCTGCCTGTGTACTCCTCTAGGATTTTGTTGGGTTCCTGTCTCACATTTAGGTCGTTCATCTATTTTGACTTTATTTTTGGGCATGGTGTGAGAAAGTAGTCCAGTTTCATTCTTCTGCATTTGGCTGTCTGCACTTTTTGTTAATTAACTTGAATTTAAATAAAACAAACAAACAAACAAAAAACTTCCTCAAAAACAAGGATCTAAGGAAATGATAAAGGATTTTGGCTTGTATATAATGGATTGAGTAAAAAACAGTTTTTGAGTTTAAAAAAAAAAAGTCTGTACCAGACTTTTATAGACCAAATAGCTATATGTTGTAGAAAATTTATCGGTAGATGATTCATAGTTGTGCCAAACATAAAAGATATTTTCTTACTCCTTTATATGTATGATTATAGTCTCAACAGTTTCCTTGCCACATAAATCTCTCTGGGATTACAAAATATCCATTAGAGTAGAAGTCAAAATAAGAATTAGAGACAGTGAGAATTCTCCCTGAATTGTATCAATATGAATATGACATTTCATATAAAAGAGTCTCTTAATTCCCAATAATTTGTTTTCAAATTCTTAGTGAGAGAAATCAGGAATGCATTTTTCAGAGAAAGCAATAATATCAGGGTGTGGTTGGTGAAAACCAAGCAACAGATTTTTTTTTTTTTTTTCCTTTTTAATGACGTCCTTCTTACAGAGATTTCTTTAAGCTCTCCACATTTGTTTTGATCTACTGGACAAGAAAGTTTTTTTTTTTAGAGAAGCCAAAATAGACTGGTGTCAGAAAGACAAATTAAGGAGTCCCCTGGATTAGTCAGAGATGGTCCTCAAGCTGGTTTCAATTAAAAAAAAAAAAAAAAAGAGGGGTGCCTGGGTGGCTCAGTGGGTAAAGCCTCTGCCTTCGGCTCAGGTCATGATCTCAGGACGCTGGGATCCAGCCCTGCATGGAGCCCCTGCACCAGACTCTCTGCTCAGCGGGGAGCCTGCTTCCTCCTCTCTCTACCTGCCTCTCCGCCTACTTGTGATCAGTCTGTCAAATAAATAAAATCTTTTAAAAAAATTAAAAAAAAAAGAGAGAAAGAAAAATTTGATTTTCTGTTTCATTTCACTTTATTTTGTTTTTGATACCAGATGAAATCAAACTGCCAGACTTTAGAGATGTTTTATACAAGTTCTCTGTTTTCTACTGAAACAAGTACACAAAAGTTCATGGGTTCCTTTGAGATGACAAGATTACCCCGCCAAAATCACCTGGGACTCTGCAAAGACCCAAGATCTCTAGGCCTCACACTAGCCTAGGTCTGAGGTCTGTGAAGCTACTTGTCTGTGATAATAAGTAAGGGGTTTGTAATTAGATAAGAAATAGTTACATATTAACTTTTGCTAACTTTTTTTTTTTTTTTAAGATTTTATTTATTTGTCAGAGAGAGAGAAAGAGAGAGTGGAGCACAGGCAGACAGAGTGGCAGGCAGAGGCTGAGGGAGAAGCAGGCTCCCCGCTGAGCAAGGAGACCCATGTGGGACTCCATCCCAGGACGCTGGGATCATGACCCAAGCCGAAGGCAGCTGTCCAACCAACTGAGCCACCCAGGCGTCCCAACTTTTGCTAACTTTTAATTGAAATGTATCTTCCTTTCTTACACAAATGTAGGTGACTGATAGTCACTATCATCAGTCACACTGATAGCAACACCTATAATTTTGTCACCAAAGCAAACATTACAGTTGGTGCACACATCTAAAAATATAATTTATGCTCATTTTTGTCTTATAGTAATCATTAGAGCCAACCACCAACATATCTTATCCAAAACCTAAATAAATACATATCACTATGTGATATTATAATATTTTGCTAGTTATTTTTTTTTATCAATTTTTTTTTTTCTTGGAAAGAGAGAGTGTCCGTGAGTTGCGGGGGCTGGGGGCAGAGGGAGAGAGAGAGAATCTCAAGCAGGCTCTATGCTCGGCATGGGGCGTCCCTTGCAGGTCTTGATCTCACGAACTTCAGCTGAAATAGAGTTCGATGCTTAACCAATTGGGCCATTAGGTGCCCGTTGACAGTTATTTTTTAAGGAAGTTAATTTCCTTTGCAATTATGTGTGTTTTATTTTTTACTCTTAAATATACAAATCTAAGAAGAGGTTGGTAAGTTTCAGTAGACTGCCAAAAGTGTCCATGGCATGCAAAAGTGGTTAAGAAAGCCTACCCCAGATTGCAGTTCTCACACTTTAGCATTAGAATCACCTGAAGGGCTCTTTCACAAATACAGTTTGCCAATTCTACCCTAGACTTGCCCATGAATAGGTCCCCAGTGGAACTCCAGAATTTGCATTTCTGTAAATGCATTCCAGGCTTGCAGATGCTGCTAGTTTGGTCCTAAGAACCCAACGTCAAAAACCGTGGACCACACTGAATCCAAATGTCTGGGTAAAAGACCAGGTGATTTTAACTATAACCAGTTTTAGGGGCTGCTGACCAAACTCTTTAATTACTAGTCAGTGGTACACTTGCTTTCACTCCCTTGCCCATAGCAGATAGAATGTTCTAGCTACTGCACTTTTCATAATATGGTGAATAATAAGCTTACTAAATACGAATCTTAGAAAGTTATAAAAATACTATGCGTTGCTGTAATTGTTTTCTCCTTACTTATTTTTAGTTAATTCTTTTCTAATTTTAAAATAGGAAAAATATCAGAGTTATAGTTTGTATATCGGGTAAATGAAGAACGCTTTCGCTTGGTCAATTAAACCAAGCAGAATACAATTTTTCCACCACCTTGCCCACAACCTGCCCCACCCCATCTCACTCTAGGAAAATAGCTAATAATATGATAAAAATTTTCCTTTGGTGCTACACTTTCAAATTAGAAATTGAAAATAATAGAAAATAGTATTTAATTTTTTCTTTGTGAAGTTAGCAAATACCAAAACAAATAAAGTAGAAGTTAGTAGTTAAATTTTTTCTACTAATTCCTGTACCTTATCTTTGTTGTTGTTTTGTGTTAAAGCTTTTCCTACATAGTTGAAAATTTGGGGACAATGACAGGAAGTATGGACAAGAGCAGGAAAACTTCTTGTCTACCAATTTTTAAAACTACTATGAAACACAGGTTCTAGTTTCAGTTTTCCAGGACCCAGTGTTTAATTGTGGATACAAATCTGTGGTGGTGCCTATAGAGGATATTACATCATTAATGCTATGATTATTTGGAAGGCTAATAAAAACAACATTTTACCCCCAACTCCCCTGCAGTTTCAAAACACCTCTGAAATGGAAGAAGTAATTCCATTTCTTATTTTGGATTGGGAATGAGAGACTCAACCTGAGGCTTTTCACATTTGAACTGAAGGTATCTTGCATAGAACTATTATAGGATTTAAAAATTAACAGCAGCTCCTCATAAGCAGCCTAATAGGGGCATGTATACTCGACTCTATCTTTAAGACGTTAGTATTTCCTAAATTCTGTGAAGCTGTACAGACTTGATGACTTGTAGTTTTTAAATGGCTTAGCAAGACAAGTCAACCACGTAGTTCATTTATTGGGTTAGTAATGAGGTACGGTACTTTCCTAGGAAATGTTTTAAAAATCACTACCTTAAATTTCTTTAACATTTATCCTTGCACTGCTGTAAAATGTTTTCTTTCATACTTTGATCAGGGACATGAAAGTGTTATTTAAAGTACTTTTTTACTTATGCATGCTATAAATGGCAGAGAATGAAAATGTTTCATTTAAAAGAGGGAAGGCTGATGAAATCTGCCTCATATGATTTACTAGAGTCTTCGGGGAATTGCATTTTGTACCCTATCTGCATAAATAATCTTGAGAGACTACAGTGCCTTTTTAATAAATTGACTCCTAAATTACTTTCCACTGTACCAAACACATCATTTTAAACTCACTAAGTTTTCTTTCGGTTACCATACACCAGTCTAGACACATTCTCATTAAGGCTATAACTTTCCTTCAATTACTAGAGCACTACAGAGACTATTTAATAAGTGTAGGCCCAAAGATTAAAGTCTTTGCAGAGATTACCTGACTCATTTCTGAAGAAAGCAAGTGCCTGACCTTCATCAAAAATGTTGTATTTAAGGCAGTGGGATTTGCTTGATACACACTAAAAAATCTAGTTCTTTGTCCCTGTCTCCTGCTGGAAGGACTGTGATTCATAGGAAATGAGGTCAGTGAACTAGAGAGTATAAAATCTGGCTGGGAGAAACATGTAAATAGATAGTACACAGTTGTGTACTGTCATTCACTCAGCTCAACCTGTTTTCTAGAATGCCTTCCCTGACATGCCCGAAGTGAGTGGGTCTCTTCTAGGACATTGTATTTATCATGTTACATTGTCATTATCTTTTTATGTGTCTGTTCCCACCGTATTTAAAGCAAAAACCATGTTTTACCCATCCATGGGACAGACACAATGTCTTTGCAAATGCTTAAATTTCTGATCCAGAAGTAATCAAAATAATACATTTTTATTAGCAACTGTTAAAAAGTAATAAAGATATTTTCCTTTGTAATACACTCTTTCATGCAATTGTAGGAATCGCCAATGTATTTCATTCAAATTTTAAGAACTTCTATCAGTGAAGATATTGATATTTTGGTTTCTATAAATGATTCATCTTGACCCCATATGTCCTCCGGGAAACTCTTCAGTTAAGATTCACAACCAGAATGAAAAAAAGAACCTCCTGTGTCTATAACCATACAATGATGCCTAGATAAAAAGACGGTGAATTGGAACACAAGCTCCATCATCCAGAGTATGTGGATTCATCACTTGTGGAAACAAGCTCAGTTACCAATCGCTTTAGCTTAATCTTTACTAAATTCCTGAGTCTATAAAACAATTCCTAAGAATTACTGACAAATTCAGTAGTGAAAGCAAATGACTTCCTAGGGGCTCACTTGTGTGAACTTACTATTGAACTAAAGTCAACATTAAAGTAGGAATCTGGAATCAATGCCACTTATCCTGTGCTTTTCTTGAAGTGAGGATAAGTAAACAACTTTCAGTTTCAAAGTTTTGTTGACCCTTCATCAAAAAAACATTATTCCCTCCACAGCTTACCTTCCTCCAAGCCTCTTTATGTCTCAAAGTTTCCCATGTTGAAAGAATTTTTGTTAGAATGCAAGCTATAATGTATTATAGAAACTAATATATATAAAGTGCAGGAAGTCTCCGTTTAATGCATATAAATCAAATTGAGGATTATTTACATAAAGGGTGATAAAGCTCACATCCTCCCTTTGCTCTTTAAGGAATCTGATTTCCTGATGAGGTTGACATCACTTGAATGAGGCTTAAAGCTAGAGAGTTCACATTCTGAATGAACAGCATTTTAGGAAGTAAAGGAAGTTGAGAACTCTCAATTCAAATTGCAAGAAATTATGGGGCATTTCTGACACTCTGAATGGGAACTCAGCACATTTTCCTATGGTAAAATACCTATATGTGGTGGTTAGGCACTAGATTGGTATTAATGTACAATGTAACTCTCCTAGTCTACTAGAAATTAAATAGCCGTTATAGATTACATCAAGACCTATGGTTATTTGTCTTGGGTTAAAAAAATAAACATTTTGAAATAAATTTTGAAAATCTGTTTATAGCAGGAAGACTATATGATTATTACTAGAAAGAAGGGCCCCTTATAAAGAAAGCAATCAATTACCTTTGATTTTGATGAACTAGGAACAGTTGAGATAATTGTCAAATGCTGAGGGTATGTGTGGATGTTGAATTTTTCACTTTATACAAAATTTTTAGGATGAATTAGAAAATCAATCCCCATCAGGACAGAAGGAAAATGATAATGATTTATAGTAGAACAACTTTGACCATTTAAATAGCTAGATATTTCTATTTTATATGCACATATATTTGTATGTAATGAATAATTTATTGCTTTAAATATGTTTTTAATATCTATATTTTGAGACAATCGTAAGTCTGAATATTAGCATTCAGTAATGGATAAAACAGTCATAGTTTCTGTATTTATAGATTTTATCATTTAATATGACAGGACAGACTAGCAAATAATATAGTACTATAAGTGATAAAATAACCATCCATGATCTAATTTGGTTAAATCTCCCAAATCACGAATACCAAAGGACCAGAATGCTATATTAGAGTTGATTATACAACTTAAAAGAAGATTATCACTATGATTTCCTTCTATTTTAAAGCTCATTACTTTTGAGATTGATGGGAAAGTAAAAAAAATGAATATGGTGAACTTGTATTTTTGATGTAATATATTATGACAGACTGGAACTATAATAAATTTTAGGTGCATCGTTAATATGGAATTATCACTTTCATTAAGCAACTTCAAAAAATCTTGAAATTTTGTATACCTTTTCTCACAGTAATTATACTGCTACAGATTTTCCAAAGAAATTATTGTGGAAATGTTGCAAAGATATAGCAATCGCATGTTCTCTACGGACCTGTGTGGTTAGTGATATATTTTTTATATATATATATATATATATATTTGTATATGGTATATATCTGGTGATATAGTATAACATAGAATATTTCATTTTCTTTGATAATCTATAGAAAATGTGTAATGGCATGAGAAATGCTGTGTAAGTCAGCTATAAAACAGCAGAATATAACATTTTGTATGATTTTACAAGACATTATTTTTATATACTTATATTTATATCATATTTATAAAAAGGTTATTAACAGTGGTTGTTTTTGAAATGTTTTTTGAAAATGGTGTTACTCAAGATTTTTATTTTCTTCCTTTTGCTCACATGTGTTTTCTAAATTCATAACTGCCGTAAATTTAAAAATGTCTTAATAAACCCAATTCAATACCAATAAAAAAGTTTGAGAATCTCTTAAAACAGAGCTGAGTAGAATTACTTACCCTAGTCCCAGCAGCTGACAGACATCATTTGAAATCTGGGTGGTCCAGTTGTCAGCACAAGCTACATGCCACGTACTCAGGATTCTGAACTGCACCAAACCATTGTTGTTCAGTGTGCCGTTGAAAAGACGCACTAAAGAGATGTGATCACACAGAAGGTCATTTTGACCCAAGTCGTTAAAAGTAAATCATGGGCTCTAAACAACATGTGTTGGGATGCCTGGGTGGCACAGCCGTTTAAGCATCCGAGTCTTGATTTCAGCTCAGGTCATGATCTCAGGGTCCTGAGATGGAACCTGCTAGGCTCTGCACTGGGGGTGGAGCCTGCTGAAGATTCTCTCTCTCTCCCTCCCTTTGCCCCTCCCCCTTCCTTGCTGCTCTCTCCCTCAAAAGAAAAAAAAAATAGTAAAGTACATGTGTAATGTTCTTAACATTTAGAGTTTAGAGATTGATCGTAATTTTTAAGAGTACATTAGAAGGCCTAAATTGAAAAATACATATCTGATAGACTTAACGTTGCTCTTTCATATAATTATAAAAATGGAAAAGGCAGAAATATGGAAGTTTATTGCATATCAATACAGCAAATAAACAGAAAATAAAATTATTGGTGAGGAGCATGTCTTACAAGCTTAATTTCTAAAAGAAGGAAAATTCAAGTTCAGAAACAACGTCAAGCATTTTTTTTCCTCTACTTCCTTCTCTAGAAACTATTTTCTTTGGCTTTGTTCTTTTGTTGATTGGTTTCCATCTTCTTCCCCGCCATCTTACAAGCATGTTGGATACAGTATAAAGGCTATGAGTGGCCAGGTAGGGACTGGGCCAAGTTGAGTGAGTTTATCAAACAGGTGAAATATGAGCAATGATAGTTTCACCACAAATACCATACTGTAATTCTGTAATTAATGTTATTGTTTACAGTTTTTTTTTCCCCTATTCTGAGCAAAATAAGAGCATAGACTTTAGAATCGGACAGACTTAAGTTGAAAAGGCAACTCTAGCCTTTACTAGGTATGTGATCTTTGGCAGCCAGTTAACTTCTCCAAGCCCCAGGTTTCTCATGGCTAAAAAGAGCTAATTCTTATTCTGTTAAGATTGCTTTACAGTGCTCAGTTATAGTGTGGGACACAAAATAAGTAGCATTAAACATTTGCTTAGAAATAAAAGCAAAACATAGTAAAAGTAACCATTGCTCATCACGTTATAGAGATCTAGAAGTGGGCTAGATTACAGACTCAACAAAGCAGGAAGAATAAGTACGAAAGAACCAAGAATGCAAAAGAGCAAGTCTAACATAGTTCCAAGTAAACATGAGGGTGTCTCCGTATGCAGGCAGTGGGCAGGGCATCATAGTCACTAAGGGCAGTGCTAGAGGGCCTGGTGCAGGCCACTGACTCTCTGTGGTGTTTTATGCTTTCGATGTGAATGTGGGTTGTCCTAGACTTAAAATTACCAAATGTAGTCAAATGTAAGTAGACAAATAAACAAAAACAGGGGTCTGCGTGTTAACTTTTCTCCAAACCAGAACAGCATTGGAGGAGCTGAAATCACGGGGGATGATCATACCCAAAAGCACCAAAACACATCCTGATAAACACATTCCTAATCTTTCTTTTTACATGTGTAGACTCCAAATGTAAAGGCTAAAGGGACAAAAGTGTTCTCCTCAAAATAGAACATACCGCAATGGGCTTCATCTGAACCATCCTTACAGTGTAGAAGACCGTCACAGAGATTCACCAGTGGAACACACTCTCCATTCTTACACTGAAAATAGTCTTCTTTGCAGGGCTCTATGGAGAGAAAATATTTATTTACAGGGTGAAGAGAGACAAATAGATCCCAAATATCCATCCCTTTTCTACCTCTTTACACATCAGCCTTCTATAGCAGTGCATGGTTGAGCTAGATTTAATATCAGGTAAGACTATATACACTTAGTTGCTCAGAATACCTCTGCAAAACCAGTGTCAAAGCCAGAGACGTGGCTTGAGATAAGTGTGGAGAAAACCTTAGGCATCTTTGTAGCAGAGCACAGAGCAGTTCCAAGAGATGGCTGAGAGGTTTAGGATACACCTCTCCCTCAAAATCTCTGATAGTCTCTTCAATAAACTTGTCTACCCCAAATGAACATAAAAACGTTACATTGGAATGTTACAGAAGCATAAAAACATCTATTGATTTCACCATCCAAATGATACATCCAAACCTATTCTATGGAGAAATGTAGAAGTTGCCTCTGGGTGGGACCAAAGCTGGACCAGGCTGGAAACAGTGAGTTCGTGGGGCCAGTGGGGAAAAGTAGTCCAAAGAAAAGGAAACCCTGCATCAGCAGTAATTTGTGAGGAGCTTAAAGATGGAGCTCCAAACAAGTAAACCAGGGTTGCAGTCGAGCATGTGATTGGCAAGTGAAGAATCCGAAGGCAAATGAAGAGGCTGGACAAGGAAGGAACTGAATGGATCTAGAGGCAGCTGGTGGTTTCCAGAATTTGAGTGACACAAAAATAGGCCTACAGGAAATATTCATTGTTGGAGGAAAGTGGATGCTGCTCTTTCCTTGAACCGTTTGATCTTACAGGGTTTTGCTCAGGGCAAGTGGGTTTTGTTCCCTCAACATGATTTCTAACTATGACTTGGGAGGGATAGCTACATGGCAGTACTAGGATCTCCATTGAAGGCCACATGGGATTTAGCTTCCCTGAGAAGGGAGATAGTGGCTGGGTATGGAGAAGCTTGGTGTTTCTTCCCCTACATTGTACAAGGATGATTATAATGGGGAAGCAAAAGCACTTGATAAACCTAAGGAAACCTATATTTTGAAAGCTATTGTGGGTATTAATCATAAACTATTATATTGTTTTCAAGGAGATACAATTCTTGTTGAAGTTGTTTCAGAACTGAACTGTATTAATCTCCATATGGACTTTCTCAATTTATGATGATCAAATGTAATGTCACTCGAAAGGAATTACTCTTATAGTTTTAGAAATAGGTTGTAGCCCTGAATCTGAGAGTATTGATACGTACTGTTACACTCTAAAAAGAAATACCAAATGTAGACATACAACACTTACTAAAAAAGGTATCAAAATTGGTGTGGTAATTACCAATACCCATCACCTATTTCCAGCAGTATATATGTATATATATATACTCTGCTAATCCTCTTTTAGTTTTTTTTCTTAAAAAAATGCATAATGTCTTTGAGGAAGAGGATTTTCAAGTGGAAGAGGGGAAGACGGTGCCATCCAGCACACCAAGTGAGGGAAGCTCCAATACAATAATTCATATGAGTTGCCTTAAAGGAGGAAGGCCATCAATCACTCCTCACCTGAAATTTTTTTACACTAAAGAATCACAAGGGGTGGTGCTTCCATGGGATTAATGTAAGAGCTTTCAGATTTTCTTTCAACTCATGTGTGTGTGTGTAACTAAATTAAATACCCTTATTCTGTTCTGTTCTTTTCTATTCTATTCAACTCTGAATTTTTATCTGTTCTATTTTATTCCATTTTATAATAAGAAATGCTGGTCAAAGCCAGATAATTTGATTTCATGATCAGCTTTTTAAAAAATATCAGATAAAACTGAAATATAGTGAATAACTTCAAAGGAGGTGGTGACTTTGGTTTCTTAAAGTTTGTGGGCATATAGCTGTACAAATAAAGATTTATGTTCACACCCGGTGTAATGAATTTAAAGTCAGAAGTTAGTCTAGAACTTCCCTTGATGGTAGTTAGGGGCCAGGAGAGAGGATGGCAGTAGAAATAACCTGCATTTTCTCCATGTGGGAAAAGTGCATGGCCTTCCTTTTGACCAATGGACACTGGAAAATTGAGTGACAGCTGCCGTATAGGACAAGCAGCCTCCAACACAAAGTGGAGATAGAAGCTGGGGTGGGGCTGGATTAGCCACTGAGTAAGGCTAGAGGAGATAGTCTAGGAAGAGTACTACTCGTGCCAACAGTGCAGTGGTCCTGGGGAAGGGGATAGGAGAGGAATGTTCCAAAGAAACCACAGTTCTGTTCTACAAAAGGGCTAGCATTTGGCCAGGAGCCACTGCTAGCCAAAAGAAAAATACAGTGGTGATAGAATTTTCCTGTTTGCTTCTCCTTGGACACTATGGCTACAGCAAGATGGAAGGGAAAGGGGGTGAAAAATGAGTCAAAGGCAACATTTCTACTCTCCTCTACCTTAAGCTGTTAGGCTAAGTTTTGTACCAGAACTGGGAGATAAAAGAAACTTTGAACTAGACTATATTAAAGTTTTGATGCTGTATTTGACATTACATCTTAATATCTAGAAGTGAGTCTTAATTACCCAGTTAAGAAAATTTAATACCTAATGTAACTGGGAGAGTGAAGAGATCTGCCCGAAATATCCAGGGGCTAAAGGGAGATTTGAAATAAAGTAGGTGGAGAAAAAGAAAGCTTTTTCTGTTTACACTCTTATTGAGTCCATTCTTTAAAATGAATATACAGGGGTGCCTGGGTGGCTCTAGTGGGTTAAGCCTCTGCCTTCGGCTCAGGTCATGATCTCAGGGTCCTGGGATCAAGCCCCAATCTGGCTCTCTGCTTAGCAGGGAGCCTGCTTCCCCCTCTAAGTCTCTCTCTGCCTGTGTCTCTGCCTACTTGTGATCTCTCTCTCTATCAAATAGATAAATAAAATCTTTTAAAAAAAATGAATATACAGTTTACCAACTGAAATATCCATACACCTTCTTTACATGCCTGGCATAAAGTGGGAAATCAGTAGTATCTGTTAAACATTAAGTGAATTAACTTATGTTAAATGAGCAATATGCCTCAAAGATCAGAATGAACCCTAGTAACAGAGTTGACATAATATAAAGCAATCTTTAAAAGTATGATTTCAAAGAAATACTTTTTTTTAAATTGGGCAATTGATTCGCTAATGGTGACTCTATTGATTTGCAAAACAGAAACTGATTCTACAAATTATGAAGATAAAATATGCTTGTTTATGTTTGAATGGTGGCTTAAACATAAGCTCTGGAATCTTATGACTTTGGTTTGATCTGCTATTTAGCCATTTTCTTTACGCTTATTTTCAACCTCGAGCAACTAAATTACTTTTTCTGAGCCTTAGGTTCTTTAATTGTCGAATGGGAATAAAGACTATTATGTCTTAGTGTATACTGAGAGTCAGTTAAAAATAAAAAAAGAAATGTATTTGG
The DNA here is from genome assembly GCF_963455335.1 of Martes martes. Classification (NCBI taxonomy): domain Eukaryota; kingdom Metazoa; phylum Chordata; class Mammalia; order Carnivora; family Mustelidae; genus Martes; species Martes martes. Next base: position 24,817,673 of record NC_137888.1, on the reverse strand, counting down.
GAGGCACCTGGGTGACTAGGTTGGTTAAACATCTGCCTTTGGCTCAGGTCATGATCCCAGGGTCCTGGGATCAAGCCCCATTTCAGGCTCCCTGCTCAGGGGGATCCTGCTTCTCCCTCTGCTCCTGGTCCTGCTCCCTCTCTCAAATAAATAAATAAAATCTTGAAAAAAAAAGAAAGGTATTTGGTATACCAGTATGGATATATTGAATGTTCAATGAATAATATTCTGAACAGGAAAAGGTGTAACACTTTGAAGGCATCCCTTTCATTGATTTTTTTAAAAAATATTTTATTTATTGATTTGACAGACAGAGATCACAAGTAGACAGAGAGACAGGCAGAGGGAGAGGAGGAAGCAGGCTCCCTGCTAAGCAGAGAGCCCGACTGGGGCTTGATCCCAGGAGATCATGACCCGGAGATCATGACCTGAGCCGAAGGCAGAGGCTTTAACCCACTGAGCCACCCAGATACCCCTCATTGATATTTTAAATTAACATTCTCATTTCCATGTCCGGTTGTGCTACTTTCCTCCAGACAACAATATAAACAACAAGAAAGCATCCTTAATCTTTTCCTCTGGGTCTCTTAAAACAATAATTGGAGTTGTTTATACTTTATTTTAAACTTTGAAGCTTTGCAACCCAAATTTAAGTCACATTAATAAAAAAAAAATATTTTAAGGGAGACAGGGCTGGCCTGGTTGTTTCTACAAATCTCTACCTCAATGAGAGAAGTAGGTTACATATATCAACTATAATACTATTAGGGATGTTCTTGTAAATGTAATTATCAATTTGTTTCACAAACCACATACTTTTTAACCCGATTAGTGAGATGATAAATGGGTGAAGTCAATTGTACATTCTACATGCAAACATTAATATTTTACTGATTTTATATTTTATTTCTCCACTACTAATTTTCCTTTAAAAAGCAAGAAGGCTCAAAATTAGGTATACATGTGTTTGTATTTGTATATTCTATTTTAAATCTATACTTTGATATATATTATGTTTATTTAAAAAGTTGATAGCCTAATTACATATCCATGATTAAATATCTTACTAGAGAATATTAGTCACCATGAGTTATTTTTAAATTATCTCATTACTTTGTTTTCATAGCTTGTTAAAATCATTATGTACAAATGAGTTCTCAATGCCAACAATTTAATCATAGATAAGTTTATTGATAATTTTACTCTTTTTCTAGTGTCATCAGGCTATATTTATTTAGTAAAGCACATATTTGCTGAATGGAAATTTAAATTTCTGAATGAAAATATGAATGAATACATGTATAAAGATCTGAAAATTGTGATTTATTTTTGCACTGTGGCCTGAAGCTGTTGAGGTTATACTCTACGAGTCTAGAAAAAAATAATAATAACTTGCTTCCACACAATGGATGCATACAATGAAAAAATGCTGAATGGGACAAAATGATCTATTCTTCCTACACTGAGTAGAAATTATAAAATGTGGAGAAAGTGTGAATAAACTCTTTCAAAATTGTCCTTCCATGCATGAACTGGATTCTGATTCTTTGCAACATATAGCAGTTCAGCTTCATTAAGAAGTCTTTAATCCAAAGTGTAACTCTCTGTGGCCTCTGAAATCTTACTTCCAAACATTTTATGCCCATAGTGAGAGAGGGAAGAAGAAATATTGCTAAGAATTGAATTTTCCCATCTTCTTTTTATGAAGTCTCCAGTAGCCCTGCCTCATTTAGTCAACATATGCTTGGCTTTAAATGGAACTGAATTGATCTCTAAGGCACATGCCACACAATCTGGGGAGGGCTCTAAACCCCTAAATGTAATCAGCTGCCACTTCCACAGTTGCCTGATAAGCACTATTGAATTCCAAATTAAGACCCTGAGTATCAGAAAAGAGCAATGAGGGGACGTTTATGGGAGACAGATCTTAATAAATCTATATTTCATATCCTCTAGTTTAATTTACAAGGAAATGCTAAAAATAGGACAAGGAAAGGAGATACAAAAATATGCTATACGATTATTTTATATTTCAGTTGAATGCATTTGAAGGTGCCCTTAAAATGTCTCAGAAGATAAACAAAGTGCATACATGCTGAAAATTTGTGATATCCCTTTTATACTTCTTTCTAAAATGATCATCAAAGCAGGGCACCATATAAACAGATAAGTGTGCTCAACCTCTCTTTCCATTACCAGCTTGATTATCTTCCACTGCCAATTCCCTGTTTCTATAATTGCTTTTCAGTCTTTTGGTGTAAAAATCCCGCTGGGAGAAGATTGTGCTGATGACGACTCATTCATTCCATTTTCTACTCTGCAGCAGCATCTGTCCTGTGTCCGGGAGTGTTGGGAAACCACATTCCCATAATATTCACCACACAATGTTGGTCATGGAATCCTCCATTCAAGCTTCAATCGGAAATTCTCTCTAAATGTTTTATTTCTTGAATAACATAATCACAGTAATTGCAATCTAGCAAATGGGTAAACAAATATGAACAACCCCCTACACCAAAAACTTGGGATTTATTTCATATTAGAAGTAGTAGATTGTGCTCTTTAGGCTTTTTACTGTGAAGAGAATTGCTTGTGATATTTTTCAAAATCCTTGGTGTTGTATTTATCTCATAAAAATCTACTAAAAACCAGAAACTGTAATATCTTTGTTGGAAGAAATTTATTGTTGTATTCCTTTTTGTGATCTATTCTTTCCACCTTTTTCCTCTGTCTTCATTTAAGTTTTTTTTTTTTTTTAAAGACCTACATTTCTCTAAAGTTTTGTATCAAAGTGATTTCTTTTTTGCAGATGGTGGGATCCCCAATAATTATTCCAATTGTTCAGATTTGTGAAAAAAATCACTTTTGGTTAGAGTTAGTTTTTTTTTTTATCTCATTAGTTCAGTTGGTTTTATAGTTCATCTTCGTTTCTTTAAAAATAAACTTCTTTCCTAATTTATTTATTTATTTATTTTCTTTCCATTGCTAAGAATTTGACTTTTAGATTCCATCTATGTGATATTATGTAGTATTTGTCTTCCTCTGACTTATTTCACTTGGCAAAATGCCCTCAAGTTTTATCCACATTGTCACAAATGACAGGATTTCCTTCTTTCTCATGGATGAATAGTGTTCCACTGAATATAATATACCACGTCACTTTTATCCATTTATCTATAGATTGACTGAGGTTGTTTCTATATCTTGGCAATTGTAAATAACACTTCAATGAACATGGAAGTACAGTTATCTCTTCGAGATTCTGATTTCATGTCTTTTGGATTCATATCCAGAAGTGGGATTGCCGGATTATATGGTAGGCCAAATATTAAATTTTGTGGAACCATCATAATGTTTTCCATAGTGGCTGTACCAGTTTGCATTCCCATTCTCACATCCTCACCAACACTTACCGATTGCTTGTCTTTTCAACAACAGTCATTTTAACAGGTGTGAGTTGATATCTCATTTGCATTGCCGTAATGATGAGTGATGTTGAACATCTTTTCATGCACTTTTTGGTCATTTCTATATCTTTTTTGGAAAAAAATATTCAGTTCTTCTCCTCTTTGTTTAAAAATTCAGATTGTTTTTTAATTAAGCTTTTAATTTTAATTCCTGTATAGTTAACATACTTTGTTGTACTAGTTTCAGGTGTACAATATAATGTTTAAAAAATATAATACTTTTTTAAAAAGTTATTTCCATGACATCACTCTTTGAAAAAGTTTGGGAAGCCTTCTTCTCCAGCAAAGTAGGTATTAGGTATTTTCTTACACTACTTTAAGATACTTGGAAGAATTAATTCTTTTGCATTCAAATAATAGATGATAGATGCCAAATAGATGATACATTAAATTCTCCACAAAATCTCAGAAATATCACTATATTGTCTGTAAGTATTCATCATTAAATGGGTAATATATAAAGCTGATTTGATTTTTTAAAGATTCATTTATTTATTTGAGAGAGAGAGGTGAGAGAGGCAGAGGGTGAGGGAGAGAATCTCCAACAGACTCCTGAGCCTGGATCCCAACACGGGGCTGGATCCCATGACCCTGAGACCATGATCTGATCAGAAATCAACAGTCAAGTGTTTAACCTCCTGAACCACCCAGATGCCCCAAAGCTGATCTGATTTTTAACATATTTATTCTGTTTAGGAATTTGTCAAAGGATTTTTCTGTTAAAATTTAAAAATTTCAATAAGAAATTTTATAATGCTGATAATTGCTTATTAATTTTTTTACAGACAGCAGTAAGACTTTGTGATTTTTAGGCATTTATTCAAATCCAGAAAATATATAATTTTTCTCCCTTTATACTTTTCATTTTCAGTTTTGACTGGTTCTTTTCTTTTGGAAATGCTTATTATTTTCAAATTGCGGCTTGGTGTTTTTTTTTCCTGCATGCCCATTGCAGATTCTCACATTTTTCCACCTCTTTATCTATTGTTTTTACATTCTTGATCATGCTTATGTAAAGCAATTTTTTTTTAAGATTTTATTTATTTATTTGACAGAGAGAGACACAGTGAGAGGGGGAACATAAGCAGGGGGAGCGGGAGAGTGAGAAGTAAGCTTCCTGCTAAGCAGGGAGCCCTGTGCAGGGTTACATCCCAGGACCCTGGGATCATGACCTAAGCCAAAGGCAGATGCTCAATGACCGAGCCACCCAGGTACCCCTGTGCAGCAATTTTTGTGGAAATGTGGATATTTTGGTGCCAGAGTGTTTGAATAGGTATACTATCAACCAAAAAACTGCACCGTTAATGAATTAACAAAGACCTCTAATCAAATCAGAAAGAATAATTCGGTTGTGATAGAGTTTTAGCTGGAAATTCCTCTGCCCGAAAATGGCCATGGTATTCTCAATATCTTAAGGGGCAACTGATCTGTAATATCATTTTTGGGGGACAGGTATTCAGCAAGATACTAGAAGCTAAATTTAAATATTAATTTTTTACAAAAAATTAGAAGCCATAATTTTAGGTATAAAAATAATGCTGAAACCATCTTGTGTCTTCTATTATTGACTAAAATTCTTTATTATGTCATTTACTTTCTATGTAACAATAAGAACCAATTAGATTTACCGATAATACACATCCAAAGTCTTTTTTATCTTAGAAGAACTAAATATTACATATCAAATTTTTCTCATCCATGTCCAATACTGATTTACATTTTAAAAGTATCATCAGAAAACCAAATGATTAACCTAAGTTAAATCAAATGTTTAATGAAATTGAAATTAAAATAATAGGTACACCACAAAGAGAAAAAACTGGAATAAAATATAGGCAGACAAACATGGTTGTCATAGTGCAATCAGTAGCAACAAAATTTCCAAGGAACAGAATCAGTAGCTTGATTCGAAAATGATAGTCTCTTTCCATAATTTGGCTATTGTTGAAATGCTGCTATAGATATCAGGCACAAATGTTCATTGACTGGTAAATGGATAAAAAAGTTGTGGCGTGCACACACACACATACACACACAAAATATTACTCAGCCATAAAGAAGAGTGAAATCTTGCCATTTGCAGTGATGTGTATGGAGCTAGAGATTATTAGGTGAAGTGAAATAAGTCAGACAAAGACAAATACCATATGATTTCACTCATACGTGGAATTTAAGAAACAAAACCGTATGGGAAGGGGAAAAAAAAAGGAGAGAGGGAAGCAAACCATAGAGAACAAACTGAGGGGTGATGGAGGGCGGTGGGTGGGGGACGGGCTAAAAGAGGCACTTGTGATGAGCACTGGGTATAATATGTAAGTGATGAATCAATGAATTGTACACTTGAAACTAATATTACATTGTATGTTAACCGGAGTTTAAATGAAAACTTGAAATTAAAAACAACAAAAGCAAAACAAAACGATAGTCTCAAAATTATCTTGATTAATAAATTTCAAAACAATGATATGGTTCTTTCCTAAGTTAGTTCCTGACTATATATATAGTCTCTCTATATATACATATTATATATAGTCATACATTTATATATTTATAAACATATGGTTATATAAATATATAACGTCTAGTGCTACTTTCATGTCACTATATTTTTTATTTCTTTGAAAAATAATTATAAATATGATTTTAAAAGAAATAGTTTTAATTTGTAAAGTAAAAATAATTTTAAATTAAGTCATTTTCTACCTTTTCTCCTTTTTATGTATGGTATTTTAAGATAAAAATCTAGTTGCTGTAAATCTCAAAGTCTTTATTCCTATTTTTTATACTATTTATTTGTCATAGTTCTTAATATTTTGTTTGCTTATTTCACTAGTTGAATATTTTGATTGATATATGTCACTATTGCTTATAAGTCACAAGTAGCTGTTTCTAAAACTGATCATGAAACCCAGAAGGGCAGATTAGTTGATTGGGCTTTATTACTCACTTCTACCTAAGTAGATTGGATAATACTTGTGGCTTATTTCCATGGCCAGAAGGTGGACAAGATACAGACCAACTTTGCAGTTAAGCAGAAAGCATACAACTTTCACAGATGAAGTAAAAATTCTGAGCTAGTTGTGAGGGGAGGAACAGATACTTGTACCGCTGGATCTACGATTAGATAACAGGCCAGATGAAGATCAATGCTTAGACACTACCACTTTTCTAGATAGTCTAGTCAAAGACAAACTGATCATAGTCTCCTATGGAAAGGGAAGATAGATAAAGGAAGTGACATGTATTCTGTCTTCCTGACATATTCGCACCAGGAGAGAACCAAAGTGGAGGGACAGTAGTATAAGAAAAATCATAGTCCAAGGGGAGCAGCAAGTAATCACAAATTCTCTCTAGATTGTCGGAAGCAAGGAGTTATATCCTCAACCTACAGGTATAGAGATACAGATATATGCATGATGAGCAGGCAGGCAATTTTGTTTTTTCCTGCTGATTATGTTATGGTATGATAAAAAATATAGAATAAGAAGGTTGTGCATCCCAGTAGTATCAGCACCAAATTCCTGTATCCTTCATGGCAGCAGCTTTATACTGGTTGTCTTTAAGAAGTTAATGATGTTAATTTTTTAACTGGATGTTGTTGGAATCCAAACAGCTCACTTGCCTGACTCCCTGCTGTTCTCTGAAAATGGTTTTGGCAAAGGGAACTTGACAGATCGTCCTCCTTCTTCATAGTGCCAAGTAATCCACTTTTTAACATTTTAAATGGCCCTCTTAAGTGAACAAAATTCACAACTTGACACCCCATCGAAGAGCAAGTAAACCTGCTGAAAATGATGTGCATTCCTGCTTTGAACTGACCTAGGAGGTGGTTATGCAGATGTAAAGGAGGAAAGAAAATCTCTGATCTGATGACAGAGAATGAGTATATCCAAATGCAGACACTGAAGTCGCATTTCGGCTTTGAAATACTACATGCTTTTATCATTTTGCTCCAAACGTTACAATGCAACATGTAATCCCAAGTGCACATACCTGGAATCCCCAAGTAGTAGCCAGTAGTGAAGTTTGCTTTAAATCCCCCTTTTGCCAACAGCTTGTCAGTGATGAAAAGCACAGTCATTCTGTTGGTGGTTGAGAACACGTCCATTACTGGGCCAGGCCCCGTGTACACAGCTGTTCCAATTGAAAACAAGAAAATCACTGAAATAGTCCTTTGCATCTAGAAGAAATCATACCCTCTTTCAGTTCCATCTTCTAGAGGTATGCAACATGCAACATGACTGGTCAGGATGTGACGACATGTGCACAACTGTGAACTTCCTTTTAGATTTTGGACACTGCTTCTAGGAAAGCCAACTTCTCTATTGATCTTCTCCAGGATTGTCTGAAATTTCTGTGGCTCTATGCTTTAATCATAAATTTCTCCTAATATTTACTGGCTTAGCACCACTACTCTTCAAACTCATGTTATTCCCAGAAAAAAAAAAAAGAAAAAAAGATTATATGACTGTTGTTAAAGACCTTTATAAAACAATGGGGATTATAACTTCCCTTAGTAAATTTTTGTCCAAATGTATTTGATATTTCTTGTGAGTTGAATCATTAACCTAAGCTGAAGGATTAGGTTAATTAGAGACAGATAATATAAACCTAAGTGGTGGTTTTCAAAATGTTTTCGACTAAGTCCTGGGCTTTGGGGGTTTCATAAATAATGAAATATTCTCTACTACACAATAAAGCTTAGGCTAATTAAAAAATATGTTCACATACACACACACACACACACACACACACACACACACATATTTAGGGAGGGACCAGGGGAGGGGCCGAGGGAGAGATTTGTAAGCGTGCTCCCCGTCCAGTGCAAAGCCCAATGCAGGGCTCCATCTCACAACCTTGGGATCATGACCTGAGCTCAAATCAAGAGTTTGATGCTTAACTGACTGAGCCACCTAGGCATCCCTCATATTATTAGATATTTTATATATTAGAATCCTGGAAAGTGATTATGTTTCAAAAGGACTTCTTGCCTACAATTTTGAAAACTATGATTTGAGATCCTCTGGAATTCTTGTTTACTTTTCAATAATTGATGTAATATTAAGAGGTGAAATGATGTAAATGAATTCTTCTTAGATCATGAGAAACTGAATTTTCATTAGAAGGACAATATAAAGTAAAAATGGGAAAACAACTCAAAATATGTTCACAACTATGTATCTCAAAATAAAATTTAAATTTCATCAGTTCTTATTACCATTAGATTTCCAGCCCCACTGAGACTTTCATTGTTGATGTCTTCTGTGTGTGGCTCTCAAAATCCTCTTCTAGGAAGCCTGAATTTTAGAACTTCGTGGGATTTTGCGGAAGAACATCGCATAAGCAGTCATCAGTTGGTATCACTGGGAACCCTCTCTACCACCCTGCCCCTGTACAGCTATGGAAAGTTCCTTCTGGTCTTCCTCCATTGGTTGCCATGTTCATGAGATTGCATCCTCATTGCACAGCTAGCTGGCCAGGTTTTGTAGGAAATGATTAATATGAGTCCCAAATACAGTTTGATAACACTTTGATAAAACACTTTTACTTGTGAAGTATGTTGTTTCATGCACTCCAGTTGACCCTATAAGCATCTTCATAATTAATGCATTATTTATCAGGAGACACTTCCTTAAAAACTGGTAGTAGTTAAATAGAATATTAGCTATTACATTTGATTGATAGTTTTTATTATGTTACCGTGTTATTTTAGGACCTACATACAAGAATTTCCTCTAGAATAGTACACTTTCCCCCCATGTGTATTTTGAAAAAATTAGTAATCAGTAGAAGATAGGGAAAACTCAACTTTGGTCAATATTTGAATCATTCTCAGGTACTTATATAGGAGCCACTGGTCCTAGAGACACAGGCAATCAGAGCAATAATGAAATGTAAATAAAAAATCATAAAAATATTTGCATAAAACACAATTTGTTCTTTTAGTTTGAAGTGAAACAAAACTGGATTTAATAGCTATTTTTGGAAATATGATGTACACATATGCATATTAAATTGAGTAATATATGTCTTTTAGCTTTTACTCTCCAATGGGTAATGCTTACTGTAGTATATTAATATAGCTAGTTGAAACTGCTCATGCAAAAATATTAATTCTGGTTTGCCAAGGGTGCTCAAGAAGAATATTACTCTGTCATAATTGTAAATACTCTCATTCTGGAAGCTCCACATAAAATTTGACATGTTATTCTGCTGTTGTAATTTCATTTTGCTAGTTGTAAAAGTGATTACAGTTATTGGGAAATGCTCTCTCCATCAATCCAATGTCTTGAGCCATACAACTTTCACAGTATTTAAATCACAGACTTACCTAAGAGCAAAGAATCATCTTCTCTACCATCTCTGATTTCCACTACATCTGCAATATTTTCTAAGTCGAATTCTTGAAAATGAAGTTGTATATTTTTTCCCTTCTGTGCATTTAAATTCCAAACACCTTAAAAATAATACATGACAACACAGGTTAGAACATGCTTCTTTTGACTTCCCTCAAAAGCTTCTCTCTTGTGAGAATTTCAAATTTCTCTGAATTTTTCATGATCCTCTCTAGTCCCTCCTGCCTTTTCCCTTATTGTTACAATAGCTTGGGCATTTTGTAAAGCCTGACAACTTATCTACATCTTCATCTAGACTGTGTTATGTTTGTTTCTTCTTTTCTCATTTCAGTGCCTAACAAATAAAGTGCCCAATGAATACTTATTTCATAAATCAATAAATTCAATAAATTTCTTTAAATTGTTCTTTTAATATCCCACTGACTTTCCGAATGCTTAGATCGTTAGGTTGTGCAAATGATATGTTTAAAAGATGTCTTCAATGTGAAGTAAAGATGATAATCTCTGTTTCCCCATACAAGTCAAATGAGATTCATGGCTGTTTATTTTTTTGGATCAGATAAGTCCCTGAAATTGTGGCTCTATTCCCCTATGAAATTGATGCTTCCTTATCTCTGGGTCATTTGAAGGAAGGAAAGTTGACATTTTCTAAACAACACATTTTTCACTGTCATTAGGGGATTTCTTTCACTGGTAGATTTACCCATTTAGATTGGTGTTGCTATCTTAGGTATGGCCATGAGAGGAACAAGTCTGTTTCCCAGACCTACTAAAGTGGCATATTTGTAGACTGGGCTGGGGAATTGGCACTTTTAACACAATTTGTAGGCTGTACTGCTCCTCCAGTTAGGAGTATGACCAAGAGATAGACTCTGTGCAGTTTTATCAAACTATTCTCCCAGGCTTAAGATTTTTTTAGTAAATCCTCATTATTTTATCTTTAAAAAAATATTTACTTATTTATTTTAGAGAGAGATAGAGAGTGTGCAAGTGGAAGGAGAGGTAGAGAGAATCCTCAAGCAGACTTCCCACTGAGCATGCTACCTGACATGGGTGGGCTTCAGTCTCAAGACCCTGTGATCAGGACCCGAGCTGAAATCAGGAATTGGATGCTCAACCGACTGAGCCATCCAGGCACCCCTATCTCATCTTTTATACATTACTCTAGCTGCATGCTTCATTGACACTAATTATATTTACAAAAGGTGTGGATGTTACAACTGGCCCTTTACTATACTTTCCACTGACTTTATGGAATTACGGACTTGTTATATGTTATATAGACATTATATGCATAATCAAGAAGAGTGATTAAGACAGTAGTACCTGGAGTAAGGTACTTTCACACTTTGGTTTTATTCAATTTTTAAATTTGAGATTATAATAATAGCACCTGCTTCAAAGAATTATTGTAAAAATTGAACTGAAATAATATATTAATCACTAACAGAGTGCCTAGTATAAAATAAATGCTAAATAAGTTAGTAATTATTACTGTTATTGTTGCTATTATATTATGCAGTCTTCTAGATGTGATAGGTGTACTGAGGTTTGGCAAATTTATACTCAACTTTGCTGTGTCAAAGAGGGGATCTAGCCTTGACAAATACATCTATTTTTCATGGCCTGGGGAGAAAATGACTCACAGAAAGCCTGGTTAGGGTAGTTGTTTGGAAAGTTCATGGAAGTGAATGTTGTATTTGGCTCCCACAGTTCAAAAGGTCCTCCACAGTCCGCTGAAAAGAAGAAAAGGGAAACAATGAAAAATCACTAGTAACACAATGCTTATTTCAGAGAGATAAATGCCAACAAATTCCCAATTATTTGGATATTCCCAAAATCCAATCTGGTTTTGACAGATAGAATTTATAGATTGTTAAAGGAAAACCTTGCAACCTAAGTAAGGGAAAACTATAGGTTAACAGGTCTCTTGAGCAGAACTTTGCAAAAGCTTAAATACCATTAAGTTCTTTGAATCTCTAAGGCGGCGTAATCGTGTGGAGCATTTCCCAAAATTATTTCGGCAAGGAATAATTTTGCTGAGCATCTGTTATAAATAGGCTTTATGAAATAAGGTATCGACTCCCTGCTAAAGAAAATAGAAATATAGAAATATAGAAAATGAATATTGATAATGGAAAAAATCTTATATTTTACATTCCTTTATGAGAAAGATGAGTAAATCACTCATTCTGCCATTTCTTGTGTTTTTCTCTTTCTTTTCGCTTTTCTACTTTTTTCTCCACACCCCTCCCCCTGACTTTTTTTTTTTTCTTTTTCTTCAGTAGAGAGGGAGCTTCACTGTCCTGTATACTGATATGTCTTACTGTTAAGAAAGGGAGACAAACAGAAACTCCTCTTGCTAAATAATTGCTCAAGACTGGTCTGTTACTTAACATTGCCCAGGAGTCAGGTTAGGGAAAAATTTATTAGACAAAATTCTAGTTAAAACTAAGATTTTAAGTTGGCAGATTAACTTTATGAAATTCTTAACCTACTTTATATTTTTCTTCCTGCTTACTCAAAGAAAATTCTAAAGTAGTATAAAAAATCAACTACTTAAAGGATCCTAATTCTATCTTATTTGTATTGATGTGTTACATTTAAAATCAAAAGAATAAAAGTAACCTAATTGTAAGAACACAGGGAACTGAGATAAGTGTATATTTTTTCTATTTAAAGGCAGATGATGCTGAAGTTATTTACTCCCAGTAAGATAGAAATCAGATTATAGGAGAGAGAATTGAATGTCTTTACACCTATAGCAATGCCTTCAGTCATACCCTCTTCTTCAGTCCCTCTTTACATGTCTTCTGCCTCACTTATGTAGCTCTTTCCAGTTTATGTCCTCTTCCAAGTTTGTACATAATAAGCATCTTTAATTTGGGTTTCATGATGTATATAATTGGATAGAGAGAAGTGTTTGTTGTGGTTCAACAGTAGGCTGCCATCCCATCCTGTCCTGTACAGTGGTAGAGCCTGGTCTATCTCTAATGCGCCCCCCCCCCCCCCCCCCCCCCCCCCCCCCCCGCGCAGGCTGGTCCACACCCAGATGCATTTAGCAAGAATAACAAAAACTCTTGCAAAACCTTATCATTTGCAAATTGTTTCCATGAATTTTGTCTCATCTGAGGAGAGAACATGGTCTATAAAAGGAAGATGTGTTTGAGCTGGTGGATTAAAATTGTCATTCTGAGTTAGCTCTTTGTCTTTTTGAGAGTTGGTTTTCTCATATGTGAAAGATATATATATATATATATATACATATATATATATATATATTAGAGATTTTCAGGGTTGTTATAAAAGTCAGACATAATTATGAAAAATGCCTATGCATTACCTGGCATATTCTGTACTGATTTTCAATACACACTTGTGGATTAAGTAATTATTTTTATTATTTCCATTTTAGATGGACAATATGAGCATTGGAAGTACTCAGTTACTTGCTAATGTTGTGTACATTTATTTAGTGTCAAAATCAAGACTTCAGTTATCTTAGCTTATCCCTCAATACGTCTTCTTATTAGGTTAATAAAACTCTACATCATTTCCACCATCTGGTCTAAGCCATAGACAGGGTTTAGATTGTGTCTCAGTAAGTGCCACTGGTTGGTATGTGACATATACTTGTTAGGTACAGACAAAGAGAAGGAGGGCAGAAGGGAACATGAATGAAAGTACTAACAAGTAAGGTCAATGATGGATAGATTTAGAAGGAAGAAGGCACTATACATAGGGTGCTAAAGAAGGTATCTGAACCAAAGATAGAGTGATAAGGGGGAAGAAGGGCAGGTTCTCTGCTGGAAAGGGTGAAGGAAAGGCCAGATAATTGTAAGATCCGATCTCTGAAGTCAATACTCTGCTTGATTTTGTAACTAATCACCTCACAAAGAGTTCTGAAGAAATATCTACTACAACCCCTCTCCTCCCACTTATACACAACTCATTTAATTTTAATAGTTCTTAGTACCATGAAATGCTCTCTTCAATTCTCTGTGAAATCAATGGGGAAGGGGGAAGTATAAAAATTCTGCAGGGGCAAAACTGACATTGCGGATTGCAGATTAGAGAAAGCCAGTTCTTGGATTTCACTAGTTTAGACACGGCCAGTGTGGCCAGTGGACTTGTTTTTTGTTTTGTTGTCGCTGATTTTAAGACATCATTCTTATTTTCTCTTCAACGAATGGGAAAATCTCAAAACTGTAGTCTCCTAATGGAGTAAATAGCTGACATTTTGGAGAATGTATTGAATTTTCACATAATTGAATGCAACAGTACGTTATATTACATGTAGATGAGTAGGTAGGACTTTAATTAATACATATGTAGTATGAAAATGTTGTCAAGTATAATTGTTATGCCTGTCAAGATAGTTCACTTAGAATTTCTCCACTAAATACAAGTCTTAGAAAATTAATTCTCTTGAAATACTTAAGAATTACTTTTTTACGGGATTGGGAAGGAGACAAATCACAAGAGACTCTTAATCTCACAAAACAAACTGAGAGTTGCTGGGAGTTGAGGGGTAGGGATAGGATGGTTGGTTGATGGACACTGGGGTGAGTATGTGATATGTGAGGGCTGTGAAACGTGTAAGCCTGACGATTCACAGACCTGTGCCCTTGGGGCAAATAATGCATTATATGTTAATAAAAATAATAAAAAAAGAATTACTTTTTTGAAATGAATCTCAGATATAATGTCACATCAAACAACTGACCAGTAAGATATCTCTGGTCCTTAACTGTTAAGATATATCAGTTACTCTCTGTATATAATTACGGTAATAAGGAATTAGAAAAAGCACTTTCAGCCATTCTAAATACAAACACACTGTTTAATTTAATGGTGGTGTTGCTATAGTAGAAATATAACATATGCTTCTTAATAGAGGGGCCAAAGACTCATAAAATGTACTTCTGGGTACCACAGTCATACTGTAACATTAGATAAACTCTCTCCACCCAGAGAATGACAGTTAAACAGTCTCTCTGGTACAGGGAACTCTACTTACTTAGAGTTGTGAAACTTTTTCATTTTCCTTTTTTTTTTTTTTTTTTAGTTGTTCTCTCAAAGATTTGTATTCTGATTAATTCCTACTATGCCAGCAGGGATTTTCACTGCATAGAGAATGTAAATAACATGCAGTTATTTTGCAAAGTGGTTGTCAAGGATAGGTATTTTCTTTGAGGCATATCATTTTTAATCCATGCTTAAGCCTCTGATGTTCATGAGATATGTGTCAATGAGAGGTGAAAAAGAGAAGAGCCAGCTCCCACTTACAATAGGAGGGTTCAAACGAAAGGTATTTGTGGCAAAACAATAACTGTACCTTGAGAAATAATCTTTCACTGATATTTGAATATTATTAAAATCAGTATTATTTTTCATTATCGCAGTAATAGATAATAAGTCCTACACTATTACAGATAACATTTTAAAAATTTAGGTTGCAGTATAACATGGACTATCCCATGAACATTTTGTGTTCAGTTTATCAAAATTTATGTTCTATTCACAGGTTCTAGTGACCAGCCATGATACTAATCTTTACCTTAAATTTATGACAATGATGTTTAAATTTTCATTTCTTATAGTCTACATTTTATTTGTAATGAATAACAATCTAGCCAACAAACAGGCTATTAGTTTTAAAGGTAAAAATATAAAAACAAAGCAGAATAGACAAAACATACTGATATAGGAGCATATGAGTGAAGTTAATATGGAATTTGCTAGGGATTTAAATATCAAGTCACACTAATGATATGTAAGACAAGCAGCTCTGGGGTGCCTAGGTGGCTCAGTGGGTTAAAGCCTCTGCCTTTGGCTCAGGTCATGATCTCAGGGTCCTGGGATCGAGGCCCTCATTGGGCTCTCTGCTCAGCGGGGAGCCTGCTTTCTCCTCTCTCTCTCTCTGCCTGCCTCTCTGCCTACTTATAATCTCTGTCTGTCAAATAAATAATAAAACAAAATCTTAAAAAAAAAAAAAAAGACAAGCAGCTCTGCTAGAAAATGGCCATCACAAAATTATAAGACAAGTAGATAAGTACCGATTCTTTTCCATATGAAGAGCTGAAGTTAGATTATTTAGCTCAAAATATAATGTCCTATCTGTGAAACTTTCCAAATTAATGTTAATTTTTGTCTTTGGAAATGGAAAATGACCTAAATAAGGGCCAAATAGAGCAAAATTGTGGAAATAAAGAGTGGCTTAAAATATCTAGAACTATATCTTGTAATTTTTTTTTCTTAAGTAGTTTTAACAGTCACAGAAATAAGTTAGAGCCTGAAGTGTGGATTCCTTTTTTATATACCTGTTTTATCGAGTAGGTATCTTGTCATCAGTCACCCAAGTTGTGTTGCAAATTGACATGATATTTGTGTAATGGAATGTTTACTTTTTAAAAGTGTTCTCAATACAATCCCCACATTTAAATTATTTGTGTTGATGCCATAGGACAACAACTGTAGAGCTAATGCAGCAGCAAGAGATCAAAATCACAGAATGGAAAAATCCCTGTAGTTATGAAAACTGAAATTAACATTTCCCCAAACTAGGCACAACACGGATCCCTAGGAACAAGGGAGGAATTTTGCTAGTCAGCTACTGGTCTGGGATTATTTTCTTATTCAAATGCTCTGTAAGAGCCAAAGAAAGGCTATTAGCCAGTCAACCATGGTTTCCTTTTATTTCTGCTTAAACAAATCAGTGATCTGGAACCAGAAAAGCTCTGCTCAAATAAGAATTTCACTGAACCAATTGCAAATGGCATTAGAATGAAATTGTTCAGAATGCATTTGATGGTAATTAACATTTTCTGCTGTGCTAAATATTGCCCTGAAGTGAGCCATTTGGAAATTGGAACAAATATACTTTGGGCAAATTCTAAAGCTTATATTTTAAAATCAGATAGGTTATTCTAGTGTTATAATTTCCCTATTGTTAAAATACGCAGAGATATCATGCTTCCTTGACCTTGAAGTGTTATTTTTTTCCCCCTTTATGACCAGAATAGATATGAGGACTGTATGGGTTATATAGTTAAAATTTTAATATGGGAAATTATATTAAACTTTTATTTGTATGTATATTATGTACAGAAATTATCTCACATCTTCTATTTCAGATAATGATGAAATTGTTATTTTAAAAATATCAAGCCTATGTAGCTATTACTTCTACTAGAAAATCTTGCTTCTTGGCCACTTATTAATGAATAGGAGAACACACTGGCAGAAAGGATTATGAAAATTGTTTTAAATGATTGAAATGTCAAAACAGCAAGATGTTTCTAGTATTTGGTGTCCATAGGAATTATTTATCAAACCATTTAATGACTTCAGTAATTAGAATATTTCCTAATGGTTTTTTGCATGAGAATGTTTTATATAATAGACAGGTAGGGCATGGGGCACTCACACAAAATGAAATGAAGCAATTAATTTTAAACAATGCCAGATGGCTCAAATTATTGCATTCATGTTGGGTTTTGCTCCATCCCATCCCTTCCTTCATTTTCAAAACTTAGTTCTGATAATAAAATTTCATTTGACAAAAATATTTGTGTCACCAAAAGAAAATTACAGCCAACACAAAAAGAGAGAGAGAAACTTAGTTCATCTCTACTAATATTTTTTGATCATCTATTTCTGTGATGTTAAAAAGCAGTCAGACCCTGGTGAAGCAAAGGTGAATGAGACCCAGAGTTTGGTGTCATGAAACTCACTTTTTTTTTCTTTAAAGATTTTATTTATTTATTTGACAGACAGAGAACATAAGTAGGCAGAGAGGCAAGCAGAGAGAGGGGGAAGCAGGCTCCCTGCTGAGCAGAGAGCCTGATGTGGGGCTGATCCCAGGACCCTGAGATCATGACCTGAGCTGAAGGCAGAGGCTTAACCCACTGACCCACCCAAGCACTCCATGAAACTCACTTCTTGCCACAATTTTGTGGTCTATATATATATGAAAAGGTAAGCTACTTTTCTGCCTTTGTTTCAGTTTTATGAGTGTCCTACTGTCTCAATAATTCCTTAAAACTTTCTCCAGTTCACACTTTCTTTAAAATCTATCACTTACTTTTCTCATTTACTACTTTTAGGGGCACATGATTATATATTGCCTTAATTATTTCTTTATGTGGATTATATTTTTCCATGCATTGGTTATTACTACATATTATATTTCTTGTGCAGTGCTTTGTGCATAGTAGCTATTTATAAAATTTGAATAAATGTTTGAAATATTGAAGAATTTATGTATAGCCCATACAAGCATCTAAACATGTTAATACAAAAGATGGTAAGTGTAAATTATCCTTTTGGTAAAATCTAAGTGCACATTCAATATGGTGGCATGGAATTAGTAGGGCAATGTAATTACTATCCTCATCTTAATGATAGCTTACTCGTTATCCATTCTCAAATATCGGTCATTTATCTTTAGAGCTTTTGAATTGTTAAAAATCCTCATCTGAAAGACTGCTTTCTTTCTTTTTAACTTAAAGATTGAGAGCAGAAAAATATATAGTTTTAGAAGTAAAGTCAAATTTGGATATGTTCTCCATGTTGATTTGCTGATGTTATTATGGGAAGAGTTTCAAGTGCACTTGGAAGGAAATGAAAATGGAAAAAATGCTGTGTTTGTGGGCTGAGATCCATGGTAAAACAAAAACATCCATGGGGTTTGACATAAGCAAAGCTGTAGGACTAGATCAGTTTCCAACTGCCATAATCCAAAGATAAAAAGGATTTTTTTTTTTTTACATCAAAACTACAATGCAATGAAGACATACTAGTAGAGGCAAAATACATGTTTGATACAATTTATCATTATATGCTTTTTTTTTTCTCTATCAAATCCCATAGTTGGAAAGTGGTATGAAGGTATTGTCTCCTTTGATATTATAAGATGGGTAATATGCCTATTTTTCCTCTGAAATGTCAGTTCCCAATTTTAATTAAGAGTATAGAAAGAGACTCCATTTTGTTCTTTTGTGTTAAAAAACCCCATAGGAGGGGCGCCTGGGTGGCTCAGTGGGTTAAAGCCTCTGCCTTCGGCTCGGGTCATGGTCCCAGGGCCCTGGGATCGAGCCCCGCATCGGGCTCTCTGTTTGGCGGGGAGCCTGCTTCCTCCTCTCTCTCTGCCTGCCTCTCTGCCTACTTGTGATCTCTGTCTGTCAAATAAATAAATAAAATCTTAAAAAAAAAAAAAAAAAGACCCCATAGGAATGGGAAATCCTGGACACTGCTCAACTGTAACACATTAGTGGTTCCATGAAGGGAGCCCATTGCAGAGCCTTACAGAAGCACCATTTCAGGATTTAAAAAAAAAAAAAATTGTGTGATCTTGGTCAGTCTAGTTAAAGTCCAGGCCCAATGGACTTTATTATTATTATTAAATTATTATTAAATTATTCTGGAAATAGGCTCGGTACGTTTCAAGCTCAACCAAACTTCTCTTTGATCTTAACATCACTCTTTAAGATGACCATGAGACCCTTAAGGCTTCTTCCCAAAAAATGATCCACCATGCCACATGGCCAATATAGAACTAGTCTGTATTCTAGTGAAAACGAAATGGAAATCAGCACCTTCTTTATTTTAAAAAATAAAAATATACTAAAATGATTATAAATATGGTGCATAACAAAGTACTGAGTGATTTCCTTGTGAGTGTATGTATAAAGCAATATTTTGCTAACTTCCATTTTGTTTATATTTTGGAATCTTCAACTTTTAGTGAAAAAATAACATTAGGCTGAGATAATTTGAAAAGCCAAAAGAATATCTACTTGAAAATATAATGCTTTCATTAGTAAAGTACATGTTAAAGTTACTTACTAGGAAGTTCTGGTGGAGGAGTTGGGACCAAAGTTGGTTCTGGATAAAGACTCATATTGCAAATCCCATACGTTAGGCTAATGTCATCCAATGCTATATCACTCAGGATCTGGTTTTTAAAAGCATTAAAAGCAACCTGCAATTCAGAGAGGGATATGAAACCATTCTACTCTAATCTTTTTCTGACTTGATTCTTCTTGTGGCCCAATATTTGCTGGAGAATCAGTATTACCAACTCCAAATATAAGAGGGCAAGTTTCTACACAGTGAAATATTGATAGATTCTGCTTTTTATAATCCTGCTGCTGAGTCCACGTCCCTTCTTATGGGTTCATACTAATCTAAATTTTCACTAGTGTTTTTCTTCAGATTTAGGCAATATTGCCACAGTTTCTCTATGTCTCTGTCTCATGATTTATCATACTCTACTGTACTCTGACATGGATTCACATTTTCTGGCAAGGGACAGCAATCTTCTCACAGATTCCTCCCCGCAACTATTTTAGAAATCTGAGTAGCTGTCTGCCTTCTTATAGCAAATGAGCCATAAAGAGAAGACACACCAACTAGATAATTTAATTGAGAAAAGAAAGGGACAAGAGAAAATACAAGTGTAATATGATCACTCAGGGCCAACTAGTACTGGTCATAGTTCACCCAGGAAACTGATGTGGGATACTTTGTGAGGGTAATGTCCAGAAGACACAGACCCAGACTTGGAAGAAAGTTTCAGTAGTCAGATGAAAACTATTAGGTTCTTAAAGACAGTGGGTATTTTATCTGAACTTTCCTGGATCCTCTTTTGTGTAGGAAACACATAAACAGAATACCCACAATACATTAATTGCTCTCCTAGGCACATTGTATACATTATCTCATTTAATTTTTTCAATACTATTGTAGAGTTATCCATTTGCTCATTTGTTCATTCTTTTCACCTTCTTCACACTAGACACAATTCCTAATAAGGATTATTTTCTCCTTTTCATGCACGTGCAAACTGAATTTCAAAGAGACTAAAGTGACTTAAGATTTCACGACAGTGACAAAGTCAAGGTGCAAGTATTTGTAGAACTCAATGCTCTCATTCTGCCTGATAAGCTAACCTTGAAAAAGTGGATCCAATTATATTATTAAAAAAAAAAAAAAAGCTCAGTGGGTTGAGCCAGATTGGCCTCTGCAATATAGTAGTCCCCCATTATCTGAGGTTTCACTTTCTGTGATTTCAGAGCCTCATGATCAGCTGGGTTATGAATAAGAAGATCCTTCTTCAGGTATTATCACAGCCATGTCACAGTGCCTATATCATTCACCTCACTTCATCTCATCATGTAGGAATTTTTTCATTTTACATCATCAAAAGAAGAATGAATACAATACAATAAGATAATTTTGGGAGAGAGACCAGATTCACATAACTTTTGCTATATTACTCTAATTGTATATTACTCTAATTGCCCTACTTTTTTACTATTGCTGTTAATCTTTTACTGAGTTTAATTGATAAATTAAATGTTGCCATAGGTACATATGTATGGAAAAAACCCATAGCATATATAAGGTTCACTATTATCTGTGGTATCCATGGGAGTCTTGGAACATATACCCCACGGACAAGGGAGACTACTGTACTTATTTCTATGCTCTGCCATTCCTTTGTTCCCCTGATGTTCTGTTTTCCTTTATCCTTCAATGTATTATCAGAAAACAAAGCTGGAGAAGAAAACTTCACAGAAAAAAAAAAATTAGATAGACTCGGAAGAAAGAAAAGAAAGAAAAAGGGAAGGAAAGAAAGATGGAAGGAATGTAGATGAAGGTGTTTGATTACTGCCTCCTTCTGCAAAGTCATTAGGAAAAACCAAAGCCTTCACTATGACTATGTCTGTCCAAATATACACCTTCTGAAAGTTATACTCTCTTGCCTGAAATGACCTGATTAAAACAATGTTAATTTGGTCAAACTATTAGCCTGCATTATCCTGTATTTTAATTGCAAACACCCTTAGGAAGAGAACACATTAAGCTGTTATCTGAAAAATTAATTCACCTTAATGTGAAATAAATGACCAGAGACATCCCAAGGATACAGCTCATGGAATTTATTTCTAAAGGAAATATATAGATTAAGTCATCAAAGTTGGGCAGGGTAGATGGATACCGATGGGCATGGCTATTCTAATAGAAAAAAATGGCTCCCTAGGAAAGTGCAGGGCTGATCTAGGTGGTATCTGTGAAAAGCTGGAAGTTCTAGGTGAGCAGGGGACATAGGAAGACATGGCTGGCATCTGCTAGAAAGTTGCTGAAGAAAGCTGTAATATCCCCCAATATTTCTATGGATCTTATGGATCATTATAAGTAGTACTTTCATGTAGTAAATTGTTCCTCAATAAGTGTTTTTTTTTTTTTTCAAGGATTTTATTTATTTATTTGAGAGAGGGAGATAACAAGAAAGAACACAAGAGGGGTGGAGGGGTACAGGGAATGGAAGAAGCAGGCTCCCCGCTAAGCAGAGAACCTGATGTGGGGCTCTATCCCAGGACCCCAGGATCACACCCCAGCTGACAACAGACTACTCAATGACTGAGCCACCCAGATGCCCCTCGATAAATAGTTTTTAAATAAGTTAGTGAATAAATGAAAATAAGGGCACTCAGAGATTTTTTTTTTTTTTCTTTTAGAGAGAGAGTGCACATGCTCACGTTGAGGATGGGGAATGAGAAGGGACAAGAGGAGGTGGAGAATCTTGTTTTTTGTTTGTTTGTTTGTTTGTTTGTTTGCTTTTTTAGTATATGTGCTGCCAAAGCCAGCACAGAAAGGGAGAATCTTAAGCAGAATCCACACCCATCATAGTGCCCAACATGGGGCTTGATCTCATGGCTCTGAGGTCATGACTTGAGCTGAAATCAAAAGTTGGGTGCTTAACCAACTGAGCCACCCAGGTCCTCCAAACTCCGAGATTTTCTTAAAAAGAGACTAAGAAAGTAGAGAAAATGACTTGGCTGTATTCAGAAAATATTTTTTTTCATCATATTATCTTAAACTATAATTGTATAACCATTTTTAGAACACAAACACATGATTATAAATCACAAGGTATTTTGCCAACCTTAAATTCCACTGTTTCATTTAATGTTACTTGTCCATAATTCCAATTTTCTCCATAATTTCCTTCCTTTTGGAAAACTGTCTTCTCCATGTTTTGGTCACTGCTGATATTAATGCTTAATTTATAGACATTTTCACCATACATATAATACCTAATTTGGAAACAAGCACATATGATTAGATTTCTACAACATTAGAATAAGTGCAGTTTAGGTTCTTCTGAATCCTTTACTTTCTCTGGAATATTCCCTTTTTCCTTGAATGAAAGAGTTGTTAGTAAACTGTGTGTGGGGGGGATCTTCCAGAATTTTGCTATTTTATCAATTGAAAAAATAATGCAAATCCATTAAAACTTGGGATGTCTTAGTGAAATCACAATCCTGGCAATGTGACAAAGGCAATGGTACACATAAATAAGAGTATTTAACATGTGTCTAGGACATACCAGAAACTGAGGCAGACTGGTTCTAAAGTGGGGTCTAAAGGGAGACTTAAGAGTCCTACTCTTTCTCTTCTCCCTCCTGGTCCAGTGGGGGTGGAAATGTAAAATCCTGTAAAAACAACAAAAGAAGTTTTTACTTCATTTAACTGTCAGCAATTTCATTATGTGAGATATATCATGTTATAAGGAGAAAGAAACAACTTTAAGGTGAAAATATAAGGAGTGGGAAGGAAGGTAGATTCCATAATACATTATTATTTAGGAAAATCACTTCACAACTCTGGACCTCCCAATTTATAAAACAAAAGGCTTGAACTGGAGCATCTCTAAGGGTATATCAAATTCTGACTTTTTATGAGTCCACATGATTATTTTATCATATTACTGTCACCAGATACCACTTCGATTCCCACTTACTAGATGTTTTTATCAATTCACTTCTTTAGAGATAATGATCACATAAGAGTATTTAGATATGCCGGTAGACTAACTCATGATATATGCAAGTATTTAAGCACAAATTTGAAGGTGATGTTAAGAGTTTCAAAGACCATCAGTTTTTTATTCCATTGACTATACTGCATTTCTCTATATAAGAAATTACCTGATTTTATAATGGTTTCATCTTCCATATTCCTTTGAATGGTAACTAATCAGATCACAGAAGAGTAGGAAACATGCTAATCTACATAAAAGCTTTCTATAATAGCTCAAGCCACTGCATAAAGTGTTTTTGGTCTGGAATTCATTATTCCAACCAATGACTAGAGTCATCTGAAGTGTGGGAAGAGTTGCTAGAGTGAGAAAATTTTGAACATTTTCTTAGGGAAATTGAATTTTTTTATTCTTAGCTTGCTGCTCAGATATTATGACAGAAAGCAGGAAACATGTAGCAAAATATGCTATGAAAAAAGGCAATATTGGGTAAATCTGATTTATAATTTCTAAATCTGATTTCTAATTAGTGTAGCTTTTTATGAAATGCTGAAATTTAATGTTTATTTGAAATCAAGCATCTTCTCTCTTGTGTTTTCCAACAGAAATTTTTATAGACAATGCTGTGTAAAATTCAGAGTTAGTCATTTACAACATGTAGCGTAAGGATAAGATGTGAAGAAAATACTACTAAAACTGCCAACAGATATATCAGTTTATATTTAGATTGGTAAGGCAAAAAAAAAAAAAAAAAACCCTCAGAATGAATATTTTATCAAGGTGAAATCATGGTCAAATATATTAACAAATATACATCCACTGGATTTAAGTTATAAAATGTAAAATGAAAATGAATGCATGTTTAACATTTTATATTAACACATTACTTTATATAATGCTATGGCATTTCATGAGTACTTATTTTAGCTCTATAGTTAGCGCTCAGTCTAACAAAAACTGTAGCGTAGATACAGAGGGGATGAGCCAGAATCTACACTTTAAGTGCTGAAATCCAAATCCCTTTTGAGTTGACCTTAATTTTAGTTGATTAGAATATAGTTGGGGAGGGAATAATTAAAATGCCATTGAATTCCCTGAATAAATAATGAACTGGCTACCCTGTTAAGAAATATTTCTAGTTAGCAGCAATTATACAACATAAAAACTATTGTGCTTCTATTTATGTTTGTCCATGTTCAATCAATTAGTTACATTTAGAAATATTTTTAATCTATTGCTTACTCATTAAGCAGTAATATATATGAGATTTTTGCTTTGATAAAGATATGATGCTATGAGTTTTGTTTCATTGTTCAGATAACATGTACTTAGGTGGACTACAGTACCTTAAGAATTTTCCATAAATAAATTTTTAAGAGCATAATCTATTAAATATCACATAGAGTTGCATATTTTGGAATATAAAATAAAATAACATAATAGTAAGTAATATAATAAAACTAAATAATAAATGATAAATAATACATTAATAATTTCTGTGATACCTGTTAAATTCTTAATAAATTAGAAGATGAAGGAAATTCTTCATAAAATCATGAATTTTAAAAATAGAGTATTGCTTACATAAAAATTTACTTAGTCTACCTAATTGTCCTTAAATTTCATCTCCAACATTTGCTTGTGGGGGTCACTTGACCTCTGTTTAATCTCTCTCAGATATAGAAGGAATCATTGTGTTCAAGGCAGTGCATTCCATTTCAACACAATTAGAATCTCTTTTCTTTTTAAAAAGTAAGTTATTGTGTGCTTATTTTTTCTCATTTTGCTCCTGGGCCCATTAAGGATAAATGAATTTATGTTAATTCTACAAATATTTAAAGGTTACTATTTTGCTTTTTCTAAAACTTCTCAAGATTATTCATTCTTTTTGCCTTCAATAATTTAATATGGCACAATTTCAATTGTTTCTCCATTTGATAAACTCTCAATTAGCTGTATATCCAGTTGATTCCTCTCAGAGTATGGAAACCAGAAGTTCATACAACATAGCTGTTGGAATATCTTACCAGGTGTACAAGTAGGGACATCCTAACACTTGGGATTATGATTTAAGTTATAACATCATTGGCACTATTTATTTCCAAGTTTATCTTATTCATAGTTCTCCAACTCTCTCTGAGAATTCATCTCCAACATTCTTGCTCAATAACGCCTCCTTCTACGCAATCTAATTGGTCCCTTATTCAACATCTTTTACCATCTCCTTATTTCCTACTAAACAAACATATATTTACTCTAATGTTTGAGGCTTCTGTACTATGTATGACTTCAATGTTATTTTCTAGCCATAGTTCTTATAATTCATTTATACACAGCACTTCTGCAATATTAGATTATTTTAATTTGCTCAACACCTAAAAATGTTAAGATGTTTGGGTCTTTTTTTTTTCTGTGTATTTATGTTACTCTACTTCTCCTTACAATTGCACATGTCAAAATCCTACTAATTTTTTGAGATCATTAAATCAAACTGCCATCTCCTTTAGAAAGCTCCTCTTTGTGCTCCCAATTATATGGGACCACTCCTTGTGAATCTGTTACATGTGTACTTCTCTGATGTTACTTAATTTGTTCTATTTGTTCTATAGTCACTAACATACTTATATGTTCTATTATGTATGTTCTATTATATTCATGTTCACGGTGACTTTTAAAACTGCTAGACTTTGTGAAAAGAACGACACTTAGTTCATTTTTGAAATCTCAATATGGATTAGCTGAATGTTGCTTAATTTATTCTTATTATACCAATTTGACTTGCTTTTTTATTTTAAATTAATAAAGGAATATACAAAAGGAATGATTAAATAGATATTTTTCATAACCACACAGGAATTGCTATGGTCAAATGATAGTTTCTTTTAAAGTCCTACAAATTTCTTGAAATGTCTTTGAGAACACTTGGAATTAACCTCAGAGTCAGCCTAAACCCCTGAAGACTGAATATATTTTGTTAATTTAAGCATACAGTGAATCTCTTTCTTGAGCCTTAGGTTTTTCTTACAACTTCTTTCTATCCCTTTTTCTGCTTATTTCTCCATGAAACAAACCTAACCTTTCACATCCAACACGTCAATTAAAGAGAAAAAGTGTTGAACATGTGCTGATATGGTATAGAGATAGCAGCAACCGGAGAGGCAGTAGAACTTTATGGAAAGTTGGAGATCCCTCTCAGGAAGAAAATTAGCTGTTATAAACCATTTTGTGGGTAGTGCATGCCTATGTAAAATTAACGGAACCTAGCAGATAAATATTGAAAGTTTTAGATTATAGAATGGTTCAAATTCAAGTCTATGTATATTAGAAAGTAACATCATTTTCTAAAATTCGACATCACAGGAAAGATAAGGGAATAAAGACAACACTACTTTGAAAACACAAAAATCACACTTATTTTAGAAAAAAAAATCCATGCTAAATGAAATGCAAATATCTAAAAGGCTTAATATTCTTTTGAAAATTGAGCAATGTAACTACTTTTCTCCAAGCCTACCACTTAAAGCAACAGTACCACAGCCAATTTGTGTCTGTTGAATGCTTTTGCATCACAACAAGAAAATAGTTATAATACTTAACATTTCTATAGCACTTGTCATGTGCCAGGCATTTTCTTTATCTTTCTTTCTTTCTTTTCCTTTTTTTTTTTTTTTTTTGGTAAGCATAGTAACCAATTTAATGATCAAAACGTGCCTCTAAAGTCAGGTCTTATTATCATCAACCCATTTCCCAGATGATGGAACTAAGGCAAAGAAGAGAACAGATAACTTGCAGTGCTGGTTTAAATCTAGCTGACTTCAGAGTCTCTATTTTAATGATCTTTACTACTACACTATGCTGACCCCTATGCATTGGAAACAATTATGATTTCATTCAGAAAGGCCAACAAAGAAACGCTTTCTTTGGGTTGTCTACCCTCTTGTGACCCCTCCATTTCTGAAGTTTTCACATGTAACTGACCTCATTTTCTCTCAATGTTCTGAACAAACGAGCCAGTTCTGAGCACCCCCAGATGCTGCCCTGTATCATTGCCACCATCTCCACTGACTCCCTTTGCTTCTAAGAGGTACAGAGAAACTCGGAGCCTTGACAGTGGAGAGATTTAGGAGGCCATAGCTCTCTGCTCTACCAGGAGAGAGTTCTTTAGAAGGAGCCAAAAGTTAAGGGGCTTAGATGTTCCTCCCTAAAGCAATGTTAATTCAAAGTTTATCTGTTTCATTTAGACGTTTCTGTCATTTAAAGTGAAGGCAAAGAACAAAAAAGCCCTGCACGGATAAGAGGAACAGCAGGAGAGATTTAATTCTCTTCCATTTCAGAGGTAGGATGTTCTGACACATAAAAATGCAGGTTGGAAGAAAAATGCCCCTGGGGGTGTGGGGGCGGAATGTCTGGTAGATTATGAAATCACTGGTATGAGAGTTGGAGAGAACCTATTAAATCCTATCATCCGTTCTCATTACACCACGGCCTCTGGTGGGCTCTGAACTGCTCTGACTTGTCTCATTTTAAATAACTCCAGCTACACGACTTTCTCCTGAGACTCCATTTCCGACCCAACTATTTAAAACCTCCACCTGACATTCAACCTGTTTCACTTTGGTCATTTTCATCCTATTTCTTCAGTTATTTAATATGTTGGCAAGCTGAAACCATTTTTTCTCCTGTAATGTACTTACATTCTTCAAATATCAGTGGAATTATTTTATCTCTTATTATGATGACATAAAAGTAGAAAAATGATCATTTGAACATCAAAGATTTCAACTACATAAAAGGTATCTGTCATAGTCAATAGATATAAACGCTTTCTGTACTTTCCTCTAACTACTCTTGTCCAACTGTGGCAGAGCCCTTTTTTTTTTTTTTTTTTTTTTATTACAGTAAAGACAAAGATGTGGTCAAATTATTTGACTCTTTTAGGCCAGGCTTCTTCAGAGAGCTGGGGTGATTATCACTTTGGAGTTAGTCTTTAGCTATACAGATTACTAATTTATCTATAGAAATTCAGGCTCTGGAAAGTCATTCGTTCAAAGAAGATTAACTACAAATGATAGTATGCATGTCATCATTTTCAATACTAAACATGTTTGGTCTAATGGGATTGGTCATCTACACAGAACACATTTTTGTTCATAGCTCCACACTGCTAACTAATTTAGTAGAATCCTATTGCCTTTCCTTTCAGATTAATTCCAGAATCTGACCTCTTCTCACTGCATCTGGTCCCACTGATCTGAAAGTCCTATGGCCTCTTCTCTCCGTTGGGTGATAACTCTCCACCATTCTCCCTGACAACACTCTTGCCTTTCCATAAACTCTTCTGCCAGCCAGTGTGAATCCTATCACTTCTCTGCTTAAGAAACTCCAATAGCTCTTCATTTCACTGAGGAAAAAGCCAAAGCTGTAGAAGACCCATTATTACCTGCACTCTACTGACATGGTTTATTCCATATCATCCATGTTGACCTCCTGGCTTTTCTTTAAATAGGCCAAGCATGGTCCTTTTAAAGCCTTTGTTCTGCTTGTTCTCTCTGTGTAGAAAAATCTATATGGCTGATTCCTTCAATTCTGTAAAGTTTTGATTTGAATGTCATCTTTCAATGGGACTCACCTGATCACCCTGTTGTAATCTGCAATAGCACCTCAGCATACTTGCCCTCACCACTGCCCTTACAAAGTTCTATATATTTTTCTCAGAACACTGACTCACATCTAGCATACCCACAATTTGTCATACACATTGCTCAGTTTGTAGTTTTAAGTTTCTCCCCCACCCCGAATACGTGTCCCATGATTGCAGAAAATCTGTTTTATTTCTGGTCAAAGATAATATTTTGAGTACCTTGAGTGGGACTAGGACTCAAAAAAACCAAAAAAAACCCAAAACCAACCAAACAAAAAACCAAACACTTCTTGAATAAAGGAATAGAAGAATTAATCAACTGAGGCTTTTGTTGATGACTATAGAAATAGATTAAAAATGGGTCAAAAGAAGTCACTTTTTATTAAGCAATATTTTGATCAAGTTGAAGTAGTATGATGAACCAAATTTTGTTATCCCAGGGAGAGCATTGTCTAAAGGAACAGGATTAGTCAGATACATTTTTGCCTGAAAAAATGAATTCTTTAATGTCCTCTTACCAGATGTTATTCAAAATTGACAT
Organism: Martes martes; assembly: GCF_963455335.1. Lineage (NCBI taxonomy): Eukaryota > Metazoa > Chordata > Mammalia > Carnivora > Mustelidae > Martes > Martes martes. Next base: position 24,787,834 of record NC_137888.1, on the reverse strand, counting down.
TTAATCAGCTACTTTCTGTTCATAAAAATAAGTGTATTGATCTCTGTGATAGAAATGGCCATTGAAAATAAATTATAATGCACATGTGCTCAGGGTATTTTTAACCTGAGCAATTTTGTGAAATTACAAGAAATTTCAGTAAGTCAATAACTCACTCAATCAGAAATTATCCATTGAGTCAAAATTGTAGATATACATTCATATAAATTAAAAAACAATTTACATGTTAATCAGATTCAGATACTGAGAATGTACTAGGAATTCAAAGATGAAAAAGGCAAGTTTCCTGTTTCTGAAAATAAACAAATAACTAAGAAAATATAATACCATGTGGCAGGAGAAATAAAAGAAGTGTTTGTAATTGTTTAATGGAAAGGAAAATTTCAACTTGGAAGTTCTAAACAGACTTTATGGAAGTGGTGATATGAGATCTGTGTGCTCAATGCCTATAGCCATGTCTGGTTAAAAGAAGATTGTAATGCTCTTTTTTTTTTTTTAATTGAACCATATTTTCACCAGTAACCTATTGACAAGTCATATCGTAGGATGGATTTTGCCTAAAAAAATGATCTAAATGCAGAAATTTCTATTCGTCCTTTTGTAATTTTCCTTATTTTTAAGATCCATATTACTTCTATATTTAGTAACTCCCTGTTCAGTGATTAATTTGGTATCGTAAGTACATGCTTTCAGGATTTTCATGGGTGGTCTTACCACTATGACTTCCTGATCTCCTGATAATTCCCTGTGATTTCTGGTCTTTCCCATCAACTATTATTGTTTCCAATGTTATTTTTCTCCCTGAAATCTAAATCTAATATTCACACAAAAAGCTACTTAAACTTACAGCCCTTTCCTCAGGACCATGCTTTAGAATTAGCTCATTCATCGTCCTTTTGGTATGGACGGATGGCTGTGTCCCCACAATTTATATGTTGAAACTCTAATTCCAGATGATGGTGTTTGGAGGTAAGGCCTTTGGGAGACAATTAGGTCAAGAGAGTGAAACCCTCATGAAGTGATTAGTGACCCTATGAGAAGATACAGGAAAGAGTGCTGTCTACCTGTCTCTCTCTGACTCTGTCTCTCTGTCTCTCTCCCTCTATTGTGTGAGAAAACAGTGAGAAAGCCTGTGTCCATGAAGCAGAAGAGCTCTCATCAGAACCTGACCATGCTGGCACCCCAACCACAGACTTCCCCTCTCCAGAACTATGAGAACTAAATTATTGTTTAGATAAAGCAGTCTGTGGTACCCTGCCACAGCAGCTTAAACAAAGACAGCTCCTCAGAAGAAGTAAATCTATCCCTAGATCTTTATTCCAAGTTAGCATGATCTTGGATATTGAGAATTCTAAGAAAGAATTTAAAAACTATTCCAGTTAATAAACAAGTTCAGCAAAGTTGTAGGGTGCAAGACCAATATAACAACAACAACAAAAAAAAAACTGTATTTCTCTACAGCAGCAATAAATAATTTGGAAAATGAAATTAAGACAAAGTAGACCAAAGTTCAGAAAAGCTAATTGCTTCCTCCAAGTCCAATTGGCCAATAGTAAGTGGCAAATCTAGGGCAATAATCTATCTTGTCTGTAACCAGCTCCATGTGCTTTTTAATGTTTCATGAATATATAGGATAAAAGAATATATTTTTAAATACTCACTTTTATAGCTTATTTGATTACCATTTTCATTTAAAAGTATTTATTACCCATGATTTTTTAAAAAAGAAAATTTGAAAATAAATTTGGAATACTATTCATATTAAACTACAAATACATACCACTTTCCTTTTGATTTTTGAATTAAATATGAATTATACCTGATTCATTGCCAAAAGTATGGTCAAAATTTGGTCCAGTAAAAGGAGGAAAGGTGTTTCCCTGAATCCTTTCCCATTCATTATCATCATTTAGATCCTGGATCCAGAAACAAAAGCCATCTTCAAAATTACAGTTAATTTTCTCATAATCTGTGAATTAAAAAAAAAAGAAAACACTTCAACTTTAGTCCACAGTGTAACTAATTTAATCAATTGCACTGAAAATAATCTAGTCTTATATAGTCTTACACACTTATTTTTAAATTAAATTAGATTTAATTTAAATTCAATTAATTAACATATAGTATTATTAGTTTTAGAGGTAGAATTTAGTGATTCATCAGTTTCATATAACACTCAGTGCTCATTGATCAAGTGTGTTCCATAATGCCCATCATCCCATTCTCCCACCCACCTCCCTTCCAGCATCCCTCAGTTTGTTTCCTATGGTTAAGAGTCTCATGGTTTTTTTTCCCTCTCCTATTTCATCTTGTTTTATTTTTCCCTCCCTCCCTATACACTTATAATTGTCAGGCACACAATCTTTTTATTATTCATCATAATTCATTATTCATCATAATTCTGTTTCATTCTATTTAGTTAAAAAACAAACAAACAAACAACCTGCTTTTTGTTGACAACTATCTTAAATTAATATGCTTCCTATACCCCAGTAGGGCTTTAGCAAAGACAAGCTTCTTGTTCTTACTATTCTTTAAGTTTTACGTCTTACCTCTCTTTGGTTTACCCACATAAACTTTGGCTCATATTTTTCTCTCCTCTTTTTACTAAATACTTGGGTCAAAATCAAGTTGATGTGGAATATTCTCAGAATTAGTTTTATGCATATACATCTATATGGAATTTATATATATTTATATATATTTGATTCTTTTGAAGAACATGAACTATTTTCCAATTTCCCAATTTCTCCAACTATCAAGTAGAGACAGCTACATATAAGAGATACTCATTAAAGAACTTGCATAATGGGACAAATTATGACCTTGTTCTAAAATTTCAGGTCCTATCTGCTACTTTTAAAATTCCATTACAATATTGAAGGATCTGAAGATTCAAAGGCTGAAGAATGAACAATACTTACTATTGAGTTCTGTGCTGTTAAATGCGGTATACATTGCATTAAATCCAATATAATCATTTTCATCAGATTCTATAAGAAAAGTGGCAGTAACTTCGTTGGAAAAGATCCTAATTGTGCCAGGATTGGTTTCCCAGAGAGAAGCTACCAAAATAAATAAATAAATAAATAAATAATAAAATAAAGGATGACTATTATATGTACATCTATATGTACATCTATACGTACAACTATTATATGTACATCTCTATCTGTTTATCCATCCATCCATTCTTTTGTCCAAGCATTTATCAGTTTATTGTTTTACCAATTGATCTATTGAACAACTCTCCTGTTATTCTATTCTGATTTACCTCAATCCCCATAATTATTCGGAGAAGATCCTCTTGCAATTTATATCATTTTTCTTTATGTAATGATCACCATCTCTGACACTTTCTGCCAGTTAGAGAACTTTTACATCACTGTACATAAAAATGACTGAAAATGCCTTTGAACTTGTTTATATTCACTTACCCCTAATCAAGTACATAATTATTTTATGGTACTGGATACTTAAACATTTTTATAATTTCTCTAGGTAATCTTGTTTTTTCTAATTTAATTAAAATATCTACATATTTTCAATGTGATAAAATAATAACAGTGTTTGAGGTATATATTCTGAATTGGAATTTATTAAAAGTAAACATTTTATGTATCTCTCAAAGAAACTTGCTAAAATATTTAGAAAAAGATGGGAGTGTGAGTCAAGAATTAAGTACTGGTGTTATTACAAAATAAAATAACTTTAGAGTTAAGGAATGATATTGATCTTCATGTATTACATGCTATAATACGATGACATATAAATCTGTTATTTTAAATTTAAATCAACAAATACTGAGTTTTTAATATATCAGGCACTGTACTAGATGCCGAAGGTAAGATGGTATTGCCTTCTTAAAAAAAGTATTATTTTTAACTTTAAAATGTAATTTTAATAGCCAAATTCATTTCTCATATTTTTCAAGTGAAAATTATAATGTTTAATTTTCAAAACTTTAAAATGGATTTATATTTCAAAAAGACCTTAAAATTTAAACTACCTATTTGTTATAATTTAAATACACTCTCATAGATTTTTGTCTATTTGGATATTTAATTTCTTTGCTGATTTTTTATGATAGTTATTTGTACATTATTCACATCACTATGCCTGGTGATTCTAAGATTTATTTATGAACCACTGATAATCTAAGCACATGAAAATAAGTGAGAATAGCATTTAGGCAAATCATGGTATTCAAGGGGTAGAGGAACATGAGGGTAACTTACATTTATAACTTTTGGGCAGTTAGCCTCTATGAATTTTGTTTTCATCATCTATAGAAGTAAACAAAATTATACTAGCACCTACATAATATGGTTTTGGCAAGCATTTATTGAGTTAGTTAACTTAAAATGTTTAGAATATTATTTTGCACATTACAAGTCATTAGTGTATGCTAAAACTAATTATTAATATCACATTAACCCTTGGAGAAATTTATATGACTTGGTTTATTTGTTTATTAATGTAAATACTTATGTTGATTATAATTTTAAGGAACTAGATTTATCAACCACAGAAATAAGTAAATTATCAAATGGCTGGCCCATCTATTTTAGTCTTACGTGACTTATTTGAGTTCATCTGATTTATGTATATTCACTATTATATTTGTACTAGGGGGTTTTAAAACACAATGAGTAACTGCATTGTGTTTGAAGTTAGAGAGTCTTAAGTCTGATTTCGCCTCCAACACTCACTAGCTCCAGGGACTTGTGGTCGTCTAACCCCTTAGGGCCCACTTTCCTCTCCTGTAATGCATACTTCACAGGTTTATTGAAAATATTAAATAAGAATATCCATACATAACACACAGTATGGTGAATGTTACATCAATAGCACCCAATTCAAAGTGCATATCATATGCTTAAATATTTCTCAAACTGATTAATCAAAAACACTTATTAGGTAGGATTCACTTTTCATTACCACAAGTACAATTTGAAAGCCAAAATGGTTAAAATAAATGCCACTATTATATAAACTTGAAAAACAGGTGTCACCTGTAACCTCGTATCAGCTCTATACTTGACACTCCCTTCGAAGTGTGAGGAAAACTACTGATTCGCTGGGCTCCATTCTTATATCCTCTTCTTCATCCTTATTTTATTTCCTCTTGGAATTTCACCCCTACTTTTGTTGGCTATCATGAGTAGGCAGGTCCATGCATTTTGAGACCAAACAGAATAAAGGGGAGTGGGCGTATATATATATTCATTCATTCCCTGCCTTCTTTTCAGCTTCTAAGGGTGTCCATGTACATAATGACAAATGGTTATATAAGAGCAATACCACCTACACCTACCATTTACTGATTTTATGTCCTGAGCTAGTCATTGTTTTATCCACTTTATCAAAATAGTACAGTAAGAGACCAAGAAGTAGAAATAGTATAGCAAGAGACCAAGAAGTAGTGTGCTTGTTGAAAATAGCAAGACATTCTGTGAGTTGCAATGCTAGAGAAAATGAGAACAATGATTTTCAGGGTTTGTCTGATTTTTGCTTAATAGGGAGTAACAATTAAAGAAAGCATAGTAACCAAAGACATAATTACATTTCTTTGGAAATTTCCGCATGATTTTAAAAACTGAAAGTAGAAGAGGATAATAATGGAAACCATAACCTTTTTATTACTAAGAAGATTGATGACATAGGGCACTAAATTATCAACTTTTATAATAAGAACCAGTTTTGCTTTTTCTTTCAGTATTTTAAAGTTCAAGTCCACATTCAGTTTAAAATCAAGAGAAAACACATTACTTCAAGGAGTTTACCACATATTTTCATTTTGATAATGGGTTATATATTTGTTTTAACTTACCTCTTAAAATCTTGCTTGTACCCACACCTTCATAAATATTTAATACATCTGTATAATATGTATTAAAATAATCGAAGCTCAGTTTAATGGAGAGTCCTTGATTAACACTAAATTAAAGCAAAAAATAGATTACTACACTCTTAACAGGCTCTTACAACTCTTTATGCATTCTAAAATTTGAATGTATTTTCTAGTTGTGATTAAAAAAAGACATAACATGAGAATGATACTTAATAAATTTTTAAGTATATGATACAGAACTGTTAACTATAAGCACAATGTTGTACAGCAGATCTCTAGAACTTTTTCAACTTACACGACTGAAACACTATTCCCACTGAATAGTAACTCCCCATTTCACCCTCTCCTTGTCCCTGGAAACCACCATTCTACTTTCTGTCTCTATGAGTTTGAATACTTCAGATGCTTCATGTAAATGGAATCATGCGGTATTTGTTCTTCTGTGAAAAGCTTATTTCACTTGGCATGAGGTCCTCAAATTTCACCCATGTTGTTGCATATGATAGGATTTCCTTCTTTTAATGGCTGAATAATATTCCATTGTATGTATGTACCATATTTTCTCTATCCATTCATTAAATGGACATTTAGGTTGCTTCCATCTCTTCTTGGTTTTTGTGAATAATGTTGCAATGCAACTGAACATGGGAGTGTAAATATCTCCTAGAGATTCTGATTTCAACTCTTTCGGATAAATATCCAGAAATGAGATTGCTGGATTCCATTTAAAAATGTTTGAGGAATCCCCATATTGTTTTCCATAGTGACCACACCATTTTACATTCCATCAGTGGCGCACAGGGTTCCATTTTCTCCACACCCTCACCAACATTTATCATTTTCTGTTTTCTTAGTAATAGCCAATGTGATTTTAATTTGCATATCCTTGAGGATTATTGATGCTGAGCAACTTTTCAAATGCCTGTTCACCATTTGTATGTCTTGTTTGGAGAAATACCTATTTGAGATTTTTGCCCATTTTTTAATTGAATTATTTGTTCTTTTGCTATGCAGTTGTAAAAGTTACTTACGTATTTTGGATATTAACCCTTTATCAGATATATGGCTTGCAAATATTATATTCCTTTCATAGGTTGCCTTTTCCTCTACTGATTGTTTCCTTTGCTCTATAGAAGGTTTTTTAATGTGATGTAATGCCTCTTGTCTATTTTTGCTTTAGCTGTGTATGCTTTTAAAGTCATTGAAGAACAGTGTTATGAAGATTTCTTTCTATTTTTTTTTTTTCTGTATGTGTGGTATGATTGTGTGATGTATGTTTGATGTGGGTATGGTGGATTTGTGGTGTGTGTTAATTGTGTACGTGTTGTTTATGTGTGGGGTGGATGTGGTGCTATTGCTATGTGAGTGTGTGTGTGTATATGTGTGTTTGTGTGTGAGAAGGGACTGTTTCCTTAATTTCTTTTTTTTTTTATTGTTCATTATTAGTGTAAGGAAACATAAGTGATTTTTTTACACGGATTTTGTATTCTGTAACTTTGCTAAATTCTTTGATTAGTTGTGTGTTTGTGTGTGCATTTTGATAATTTTCTACATATAAGATCTTGTCATCTGTGGGCAGACCATGTACAAAAATTCTGCCTTTGTTAGAACTATTCAGGAATGGGCACTTGAGTGAGCTTTCTGGTGAGACTCTAGGGACTCCAGCATCAAAGCTTAAGAAGACAGAAGAAGAAGAAATGAAGCAGCCTTCAAGGGTGATTTCTGTTTTTTAATTGAAGTTTTGGTGTCTTTAAGCAGGAATATAGTGAGTTTTTCTTCATGTGATATTTTTAAGCTAAGAAACCAAAGGATACAAGACAATCTCCTTCAAAACTTTTGTTTTCAGTATTCTTTTACTTTTTTAAAATATAACGTCAAAGGTAGAAGAGAGAAACTGGTGCATATTGTTCTCGATTTCTTTCTTCTGACTCAGAAAAGTTAGCTGAACTGCAATAAAAATGTGGTCATTTATAAATATAAGACTAATTAGAAAATACAATATATGTTTTTTATAATATTAGACATGATATTCTTAAGATTTTTAGAAGGGAATGGAGTTTTTTCTAAATATAATTTATGCATTTTGCATTTTTGTACCAATAGTTAATCTCTTTAGAGCCCACTTTTTTGATATATTGATATGGGGCTAAGCCCTTTACATTTATTACTACATTTAATAGTGACTTTGGCCTCTGAATTTAGAGATTGTGAACTCTATGAATGTAGAAATTTTGGGTCAGAGAGATTTAATGATTTGCCTGAGATCACACATTTTGAATCTGTAGGGCAGATTTGAACTCACAAAGACTGTTTCTAGTGCTCACATTCTTAATATCTGACACTCTGCTAAATGTAGTTTTAATATAATTCTAAGGATGGGATAGCCCCAAATATAGTTTAATTGCATTGTAGGCATTTCTCCACTCTTTAAACGGTCTTCAAATCCTATAGGAAACATCATTGTCTTTACCCCCACTTTGATCACCATTAGGAGAAACAAACTATCAAGGACAATGCATCACTATTGCAGTAATCAGGTTGAGAAGAAAACATATTTAGGTTGTTTATATGATTAATTAAATTATAATCTCATTTTGAAGTACAGTGTTTAGGGTAATATTTTGGATTCCTTGGGTTTTTAAAATCATTGCTGCACTAATGGTGGATTTCTTTCTTTTTTTTTTTTTTTAAAGATTTTATTTATTTGAGAGAGAGAGTATGCATGAGAGAGCAAGGGCAGGGGTAGAGGCAGAGGGAAAGGGAAAAGCAGACTCTGTTGAGCAGGAAGCCCAGTGGGGCTCAATCCCAGGGATCATGACATAAGCCTAAGGCAGCCGCTTAACCAACGGAGCCACCCAGGTGCCCCTAATGGTGGATTTCTTTTTCTTTTTTTTTTATTATGTTATGTTGGTCACTATACGGTACATCATTGTTTTTGATGTAATGTTCCATGATTCATTGTTTGTATATAACAACCAGTGCTCCATGCAATATGTGCCCTCTTTAATATCCATCACTGGGCTAACCAACTCCCACCCTTCTCGCCTCTAAAACTAATGATGGATTTCTTAAAAATGGTTTTAAAAATTAAGTAACAGAGAAGAAAGAAAAAAGAATCAAACCATACAAATCCTTAATTAACATAGTGTGATTATTACATAAATGGTACTATTATTATGGCAAAAGTTCTGCTTATAAACTTTCATATAAATTTGACTGAGCTTTATTAAGCAGTGGATTTAACAATTAAATTATTTTTATTTGGTTTAATAAAATTCCAAAGATTGCGTGAAGAAGTAATTAAGGATTCATGTTCTTTCCATTTTCAAAGGAAGTAACTTAAGATTTTTCTATAGCTTTCTGTTGACATTTTAAATAAAGAATAGAATATTTTTCTTTTTACTTATGAACATTGTTAATAGCCATATAAATGTTTCTTTTAAAATTTGATGTGATTATATTGGAAACACTATCTTCCAAATTGGTTAATTCTTCACTTGACAAGTGAGCTGCCATTTTTAATACAAAATCTTATCTTTAGCACACAAGTAATCTGTTATCTGGAACATGAAAACATAACTTACATGTGGTTGAGCTCCAAAATAGAAATTATTTAAAGAGAATGGAATGTTCTTCTTTCCCTGAATAATGCCAAGTAAATGTGTTTAGGACAATCTTCCCTTCATAATGCATCTCATGTCTGGGATATGTCTACACAAGTAAACAATACTGTGCATCTTTATGGGGTTCTACGATTTGGTTGGAAAGAACTTGTTTGGTACTGTCTTGTAACCTTTCATCAGCTATTATGTTTTCTAGTCAGTCATCTGGTTTTCTGGTGAGTCATCACAATGATTAGAACTATTAAAGAGTAGGGAGATGAACCATGAGAGACTGTGGACTCTGAGAAACAAACTGAGGGTTTTAGAGGGGAGGGAGTGGGGCGTTGGGTGAGCCTGGTGGTGGGTATTAAGGAGGGCACGTATTGCATGGAGCACTGGGTGTGATGCATAAACAATGAATCTTGGAACACTGAAAATATAAAGTTAAAAAAAAAAAACCTATTATACAGTAGGTTGGATTGGGAAACCATAATCCCATCCAGCTGTTAAGAGAGATGAACTAACAGAATGTCATTTATCAGAGTATATTCCATAGAACATTTATTCTGCATGCTCTGTGGAGGAAAATGATTAGTGGCTTAAGATTTTTTTTTTTTTTGAGATATTTACTGCTTGTTAACTTATTCAAAACTGTGAGAAGTCCTGGACTTAAAAAAAAAAAAAGTTGTAATGAGTTTATTCAGTGTTACTTTTATTTATTTGGGTACAAATTATTTTCCTTTGGAATATTGGGAAAGAAAATCAGATACTAGTCCTGTGTGAAAAATGCTTAGATAAATATTAAGGTGGGTCAGCCTTCAGCCTGATTATTTGGATCATCACAATGATTGAATTAGTGGATTGAAGTGGCTTGGAGGGCAAATACGTAGTCACTGATCCCAGTGTTATTCAAGATCTAGCAAACAGGATGTGTACAGAAGGTGTCTCCAGCTCTAAATCTGCCATGACTAACTCATATCAGAGAAGATTTTCAAACAGATGCTGGCATAATGAGAAAGGAACTCTTCTCTTCAGAGGCCAGGATGCACGTGATGGGAAATATTATGTATTGCAATATACAGATATACATGTGTGCTCTTCGCCTTGGCAGTCCTTGATCTGTGTCAATCATAGGGGGAAAAAAAAAAACTTACTGCAGAGTCCAGTGATGGCCCTATTTATTAGACAGTAAGATCCATAGCACAGAACACCTTTTTGAAGGTGAAGAATGAGTGAGAAACTACTTGGACAAGTTATCAGTTGGGAAGACTTTGCTTCATAGCCAGTGAAAATGACTGTTCAAAAATAAATAGACTACTGAAGGTGGTAGGACCTACTGTATCAGAGAAAGACTTAATGGCTTAACGGGGAATAGAAGATGCTCTATTACCGTATAATCCACTGGCAAACAACACTCGATTTAGAAGGCTTTGGGTAATGAGCAGCCTGGAAGGACCCAGAAGATCCAGTCAACAAAAACCTTCCATCACAAGCTGTGGCTGTGGAAACAAGTGGGAATTCATGTCAGACAAAAAATAGTCCTGGAGAGTTTTCTCATATGAAATGGGATTCAAATCATCTAGTGAACACCACCTAGAACATCAATGACTGAAATCTGTATGAGGCCATTTTACAAAACTGAAACGATCAAGTGGGAGTAGATGAGATCTCATGTTTAAAATCTATTGCCCAGGGGCGCCTGGGTGGCTCAGTGGGTTGAAGCCTCTGCCTTCGGCTCAGGTCATGATCCCAGGCTCCTGGGATCCAGCCCCGCATTGGGCTCTCTGCTCAGCAGGGAGCCTGCTTCCTCCTCTCTCTCTGCCTGCCTCTCTGCCTACTTGTGATCGCTCTCTCTCTCTCTCTCTGTCAAATAAATAAATAAATAAATCTTTAAAAAAAAATCTATTACCCATTTTCAAATACATGTACATAACTCACCATAGATTCTTTTAGAAAAGCATTCTATTTCTAAATACTCATACTTAAGCTTCATTTTCAGTACTTTTTTTCATATTTTTAAGGAAATAAATATATTTAAATTATAAACTTCTAATTTAGACAAATAGCTATTAACTGTTTTGGTCTTATTTTCCCCATTAAATTGGAGCTAGGGTGAATTTCAAGTATGTGCATTATATACTGTGTTCTCCTGAAAATGATCAGAATATGGCCAGGCAAATGATATGTGTGCTTCCGGTGGCCTGTGGTGAATTCTATCCATCCACTCTATTCCACCTTCTTTTAAACCTCTTGCTTCTTTTGTATGAATTCGGTAGCTCAGTATTTTCACATATTCCTGAATATGTCTTGATTTTTATGATTCCTCATTTTCCTCTTTTATTTTTTTATTTTTTACTTTTTTAAAGATTTTATTTATTTATTTGACAGACAGAGATCATCGTAGACAGAGAGGCAGGCAGAGAGAAAGAGGGAAGCAGGCTCCCCGCTGAACAGAGAGCCCGATGCAGGGCTCAATCCCAGGGCCCTGAGATCATGACCTGAGCTGAAGGCAGAGGCTTAACCCACTGAGCCACCCAGGCGCCCCCCTCATTTTCCTCTTTTAATTCTTTTTTTTTTTTAATATTTTACTTATTTATTTGTCAGAGAGCGAGAGATCGAGTGAGCACAAGCAGGGGGAGCAGTAGGCAGAGCGAGAGGCAAGCAGAGGGAGAAGCAGGCTCTCCACTGAGCAGAGAGCCCGATGTGGGGACTCGATCCCAGGACCCCGGGATCATGACCTGAGCCAAAGGCAGAGGCTTAACCCACTGAGCCACCCAGGCGTCCCTCCTCTTTTAATTCTTATAGCAAATTTACTTCATATACTTCTCTTTGATGTGATGTATTATCAGTTGTCTTTAACTTATATCTGAGTCATTTCCAACTAGTTTAGAATCGTACTGAGGGCATGAACCAGGAGCCATGCCTCATTACTTTCTGTGTCCCCTTTACAGTTATTATGTATACTATGTGTTTAATAAAAATAATAAAACACATTTTATTTTCACAAACGTTAATTTTTCTTAGATCATTTTCTATATAGTTACTTGATTCTGTTGACACCATATTCTAAAATAACTACTCCTAGAGTGTGTCCTTTTCCTCTTGGCAGGTTGTTAATTCCTTATAGGCCAGAAGCATTGATGGAGGGTAGGGAGATTAAAGAAATTTATGAAAATTAAATCGGTGCTCTTGGAATCTGAGAGCTAGAATAAGTTAATCCAAAATGGATGGGTGGAAAATCCCATGTAACAGTATACAATATTTCCATCAAGTTATAAAATACAAGCTATTATGTGACATCAAATGTTTTATATGGACAAAAGAAAAAACTGAAAAGTGAACAGTTTTTGGTTGGCTTTTTACTAGTTCCGGTATTTTTAAAAAAAACATAAGAATTCACTTTGTGATTATAAGACTGTAAGATTGTAAATTGTAAGACATAAAGTCTATTTAAAAAATAATGGCCTAAGAATTCATTGCATTGGATTATGACTTGGTAGCCTGACTCCCAACAAAAGACAAAAAGCAAAACAACAAATAAACAATAACAAAAACTGAGAACAGAAAAGATACTCTACGATAAAAGGATTAAGCACTGAAAAATCCATGACAAATTTGGGAGAGGCGGCGGAGAATATACGAGCTTGTTGAGAGAACCGAATCTCCTTACGTGTAATACTTCCCGGAGCTGAAGAGGACAATTAAGGAGAATTGGTACAATTCTAAGATAAACAGTAAAACATGTGATTTTTAAATGCAGATTAAAGTTATTTAATTAAGTTTTTTCTGGTTGTTAAGTTATTTAAGTAATTTTCTAGTTGTAAAAGGAAATCTTTTTCAAAGTCAATTCGCTGCCCACTGCAGACCATGCCAAGAAGATGGGACAGTCAGTCCTTCCACGTCAATGACTGTGGTGTCTGCTTATATTTTAGGTGATATTTGAAGCCTTTTAATCTGTTTTCCAGAAAAAAAAAATATATATATATATATATATATGGACTTCAAGATTACAGGTAGTTCAAGAATGTCCACTGCTTTTGTAAATAGTTTGTATGTAATGAAGTAGAGCAATCAATCCACCAGGTATATTTGAATATAACTGCTAGCACTGATGGAGTGTTTACTGTGTGCCAACTCCTGTTCTGAAGTTATTACAGATGTATTAGTGTAATGTTCACAACCATCTGATAAAGTTATAGGTGGCAAAAGTGAGGCACAGAGGGGTTAGGTAACCAGCAAAAGTTCTCCCAGCTTGTTAGTGACAATTTAAAAGCAGGCCATCTTACTGCTGAGCATAGTAGGCTATCCTGCCTTATACCTCGATATACAGGGCTATCATGATGTTATCATCTCCTCTTTGAACTGAAAAGTGGGAGAGAGAGGAGGGTATGTGTGCGCAGAATTGCAAATAAAAGAAGGAACAGGAAATTTTGAAGAATTCCATCATTTTCATTGTACTTGCAATAACATTCTACAACAAATAGGAGGAAGCAAAAAAGAGTGAAAAGGGCACAAAACAGGACTGGTTTAAGAATTTATAAAGCGAATTTGCAAATCTGATAACATTTCAGTGATTCCTCCCTTCTTCACACCCATTCACTGCGTCTTTGCAAGGAAGTATCAACAGGTCTGGGTCATACAACAAGATTCATAGTTTTCCAAAAACGTGAGTTGTGTCCCCAGTGGCAGGATCGTTGTAGGTTTGCGATACTCTTTTTCAGACCCTTCGGGGCACATCACTAGACTGCACTTTTAAACATGGAGCCATGTGCGGTGCCTGGGTGGCTCAGTTGGTTAAGCAACTGCTTCCAGCTCAGGTCATGATCCTCGAGTCCCAGGATCGAGTCTCACATCAGTCCCTGCTCAGCAGGGAGTCTGCTTCTCCTGCTGACCTCTCTCCTCTTATGCTCTCTCATTCTCTCTCTCTCTCAAATTAATAAATAAATAAAATCTTAGGAAAAAAAAAATGGAGCCATGTGACTGATCCTGGCCATTAAACTATTGTGGAGGTAATTGTATTTATTTCCAGATATGATTTCTAAAAAGACCTTCTAGGACATTCTTCCTTTGTCTGTCAGTGGGTTGCAAAGGATCCAGGGGACAGATAGGCTACTGAAGGAGCTGGCATCCCAGATACCTACACAGAGTATAGCCCCTTGCCCTCTAACTTGGACCATGATATGATAAGCAAACTGTTTTTGCCTTAAATTGCTAAGATTGTTTATCATAGTATTTAGCCTATCCTAAAAAATATGATCAGTTCTTCCAGTTGTCTATGAAGTTGCTGAGTTTCAGTGGGAATGGATAATCTACATTTCAAGTTCTGGGGAATTCTTGCATGTAAGGATAAAAGTATTCTTAAGAAGAATATTCCTGGGGCAGCTGGGTGGCTCAGTCATTAAGCATCTGCCTTTGGCTGGGGTCATGGTCCCAGGGTCCTGGGATCAAGCTCCCCATTGGGCTTCTTGCTCAGCAGAGAGCCTGCTTCTCTCTCTTGCTCCCCTCCCTCGTTTGTGTTCCCTCTCTAGCTGTCTATCTGTCAAACAAATAAATAAAATCTTAAAAAGAAGAAGAAGAAGAATATTCCTGAAGGCATTTAAAATAAAATTATCATAGTATTGAACTACTTATAATAGCAAAGTTCAGAATGCCAAAATATTATTATTTCAAGAGATAGGCTTGTTCTAGGGGCTTTCTCATATATTCTTTCATTTAATTTCAGGACATTTCTGGAGGAGTGAATTTTACACAAGACAATGAAGCAGGCTAGGCTTTCAGATAGATCTAACCCAGCCACAGATAAGTAGGATTACTGACTGCTCAGGATTATAACTTTTTAGAATGCATAGTGCTTTACAGTGCAACGTGAGAAAAAAATCCTGAGTGGGAAATAAACGAGCCTATCAAATAATATCAGACATTTACTGAGCTCTCTGAACCGTTGCCTGTAATAGGAGGGGATTCCTAAAAGTCATGCGTTTAGAACCGAATGAGAGCTCCCTCTGCTGGCTGAATATTTACTAGTTGTGAGTTTGCTTAGGTCCTCAAATTCTCCAAGATGGATAAACATGATCTATGCCCATCCACCAAGGTCTATCTTGCACATATATAGAGGCATGCAAACAATCTATAGAGACAGTTGACAACTTCCAAATAGGTCTGAACATCGGTCTAAAGGCTGTGAGTCAGCATCTTTCCTTTTCATAGGTCAGCTAAAAAGTGAACTTTCCTGCTGACGCCATTCTAATCACGAGAAAAACAATTTAAAGAAGTCTTGGTTCAGCTATAGTCAGCTATAAGTTGTGTAAAACCTAAATAACTAAAGGCTAAAAAAGGAAGCTATGTGAGGAAGTCAACATTAATGTGACTCTATTAATAACACAAACTAGAATTAGAGCTCACAGCTGGAGAAGAAAGAGAGAGGGTGTGTGTGTGCGTGCACAAGGGTCATTTCATATAGAAAGAATACTCTTAAATTAATTTTTTGTGAATGTAGATTAATGGACACAAGCTTTCATGTAGAAATTATGCTACTAAAAGTTCAAGTTGGTGCTGAGGTGAAGTGCATTGGGCTTTTGGGCTCACCATCCTTAATGATGAGTGATGACTAGAACTACTTACAGGCCTGAATCCTAGCTGGATAAGGACAGATTAATTGATTGATTTGTCCACATTTATTCCACAAAGGCTTTACATTTATTTTTCAGGTTAGATGCAATGCTAATTTTAAACTACAAAATAATGAAGAGAGACAAGAAAAGTGAAAAATGAGAATCTAGAGACTCAAGAAAGTTAGTGACATGGAAGGTTAGTTGAGACTAAGGTTCAATTAACACAAACCTCCATGATATTGAACAGTAAATATGCAGTTTGACTGTGTCTTTCAGGCAAATTTAAAGAATTAAATCAGTTCTAATACATAGGCTCATGCCATGCCTCTAATACTAAGGCATCACCAATACTGACTCAGAAAAAGAATTCATGGTCTTATAACTTATTTTAGGACAAACTTTGTCACACTTACATGATATTTCTATGGTTATTTTTGGAAATGCACTGCTATTACTTTACCATGAACATTATTAACTCCATGACAGTAAAGACATTTTCTGATTATTCAACTCATCTTACATATTCCTCCCCACTAAAGTTTATCGATCATCGTTAAATAGGCATAAAGCTATGTGCCTAACTTTGACATTCATTATTCTATTTGAAATATTAAGCAAAATCACCCTTATTACCTCATGATGGCACACTTGTATCATATTCTCCCTGAAAAGGTTTTGGAAACTGTCTGAAAGCCATAGCAAAAAAGAATTTTGCTTTCTTCTTCTTTGAGTAACTTAGTTATATAAAATAGATTAAAAAATATTCTGTAGCCTGCACTTTCTTCCAATATGCACTGAGTGCACTTCAAAGTATGTAGTTAAACTTTGAAGGTTTGAATTTTATCAAAGAACATTTGAATTGGGATTGCTTAGTAGAAGCCTCTTTAGTCAAGTTGCCTTTTTTTCTGACTTGGTCCTGGAAAACAGGCCAACTGCCTTTTAAAGTAAGTACCAAGTGGTTAGGTAACTTTTCAAGCTTTGTTGTTATTGGAGCATTCATCTTCAATTAATAACAAGCAAGAAGAGCAAAGTGTAGCAAATTGAAGATGAACCTTTATACATTTCAGGAACTATAATTGTGTTCATGGTCTGTTTTGATAATGATCACAAACAGCACCAAAAATTGTTCAATTCATGCTTTCTGTTTAATTCTTTAAGAATTATTTGTAAGTTAGAGTTATTCAAATAGTTCACCTTGCTTATCAATATATTTTTACAGTTATGTGATAGTCTTTCATATATGTTACCCAGCTATAAAATGAAGTCAAAGAGTGAATATATTTAAATTACTTTGAGTCATACTTGGTATAGAGTAAGTACTACTTAAGTGTGAAATAATAATAATAATAGTTGATAATAATAATATTAACACTTAAACAGATGGCAAAATGTACAAATCATGAATATTTTATTCCTAAGACAAGAACTTATTCATAACTGGTTTCTATTATTCACAGAACTATAACTCCAGCACATTTTTTTTGGTTTATTTGTTGTTTCTACGTCAAAAGGCAAACAAAAGGAACAATGAAAATTAAGGAGTGACAATTACTGAGTGAGGGACCATTGAAATGGCCAAAAAGAGAAAGATTGATATTATGGTATAATGGTGAAAAAACATGAAAGAGCATTCACATTCATAATAGTTTGGAGTTGTTTAATAAGGGATGAAAAACAATGACATTCTCTTCCCTCACTTATGACTGACATTAATCACAGCATTCTCTCCATAGTCATCAAATAGAATTTCACTTAATTAATATTTAATATTGCATAATATGGCTTAAGAAAACATTAATATAATTATTTATTAGGTTCCATATTAAATTACAATAATGAGTATTGGGATACCTCATTCTCCAGTAGTTTCTGTTATCTCAGAGATGTGTGTGTGCGCGCGTGCGTGTGCGTGTGTGTGTGTGTGTGTGTGTGTGTGTAGACAGGGAGGGAGGATGAAAAGGCAGTGGTGAGAGAAAATGTGGACGGCATTACTTACCACAAGTGTTATTGTCTTCATCAGAACCATCTGGACAGTTTAATTCTCCATCACAAAACAAATCAATTGCTATACACTTTAGAGCATCAGCACAAGGACTAGAACCAGGTGGACATTCTATTGAGACATTTCCTTTAGGAAAAAAAAAGATTGATTTTATAAGTTTTTTGCATAGTAAATTTAATTTCCAAACATATGTACAACGTTTGGATATTTATTATGTATTTTTCATCATTTAACTCTTTACTCATAAGCATATATTTCAGTTTCCAATGTAAACATTTATTTCATTTAGTCATTTGTAAATGTTTAGAATTTTAAATTTTGAAAAGAAGATATGTATTTCTTCATCGATGTTAAATATAAATGTTTAGTTTGTTGGTTTTAACCTTGATAAATCAGTACTACAGTTTGGACATTTAGCTCCTAATGTTTACACCTCCTAGAACTGTTTATATGTGTTCAGTGGGGAAATTTATTGGAATCATTTTTATATTATCTGGAGTATCTAGTAACAACTTCATTTACTTATAAACTTACTATTTGAAAATATGGGGGCTGAAGTCAAAGTTTGCATTCTGCAGAGCAAAATTTGTCAGCAAAAGCATTTTATAACAGAATAAAACACTTAAAATTCCCACTGCCTGGCTACATGGAGCAGTGGAGAAACCCAATCGCTATTTCCATTCAATATTTCTTTGCTTCTTGGGTCAGAGATTCTTCGTGGGAAAGATGCAGACATTCCCCTGGAGAATTCAATGCTATACTCTGACCAGAATCTGATCAATTTGCTGTTCTCAGTCTGTCTCGTCACCTGCTCTTCTACATGCCTACATATAGAGATGCACCAAGAAACACATTTTACTTCTAGAAATTAACTTGGAAAATTTAACTGTGAGTCTTAAAAATGTCATATTCTGCACTGCACTGCCATCTGCTGGGTTTTAAAAATATATTTGATTCTGAAATTTCTCCTTATGTTCCATGAAATTAATTTGGAAGATAAAAGTGCTTGTGTCAATTAATCTACTAAGGTAATACCTAATTAGAAACATTTATGGACAGGGTTGATGGGCATATATTCAACTAAATTAGATTTTTATAATTGGCTCTAATTAAAATGGATATAAACCATTGGGAAATTCATGGATCACCTAATATCTAAAATAAGACATGATAAAGATCAGAGCCATTCCTAAAGGACAAACTACCCCCATTTAAGATAATAAAAAGAGTGATAAGACTGATATTGAATATACTTAAAGCATATTATAGCTGTTGATATAGATGAGATACTTATTGAGAGTCCTTAATCATTGAGTCCCTAATCTATTAAAGGCATAGTGTTGATAGTATTCCATAAATGCTTGCTAAATAAATAACAAAAAGTATTATTCTAGAAAATCTATATCTCATTTTAACAACGGTTAATAAAATTCTACGTATTCAGCATTTAAAAGAAGAGATTTGGGGTTATAGCCGGCAAGATGTAAAATTTTGTCTGTCCTACCACTTCTCATGGGAACTGTGCTTCAAGATGGTCACCCGTCTTCCGTGGTTTACTGAACTCGACAGATTGAACCTCCAAAACCACACTTGCACGTGGTACCCAGTGGGATCTTTTGATCTCAATAATGATCATTCATTCACTCCACAAGTGTTTATTATCCATTTACTTGTGTCAAACATTTTTGAGGAATGGAGATAAAAGGGTGAATAACAGAGCTTCTATCCTCATGAAGCTTGGAGTTTAGTGAAAGTCTGGTTCATTAAGTATTTTTTTAAAAGACGTATAAAAAAGTGCTATGGGAACACCAAGGATTAGTCGAGGAGTCTTCTTCTGAGGCAGAAATTGAAAATGTCTTCATACTGGGTTTTGAAGGATGGTTAGAAATGTACCAGGAAGAGAGATGTATGCAATGCATACATGGTGATGTGACAAGACCACAACAATGTACAGAGAACAGATGAGTGTAACCTATCTGGAAGGTAGGATGTTTGTGAAGACCATGGCAGGAAGGCAGTTTGGTTTCAAGTGTAGGAGACTTTTTTTATTTTTGTAAAATGTGAGAAATATTTTTTCTGTAGGTGATGGCATTGAAAGTTTTTATCTGTGTGTGGTATGATCAGTCCATGTTTTGTTAAGGCAACTCTGGGACCAAATGGAAAATCATGTAGAATAAGGAGACAAGCTAAGGAGTTGTTTTTATGGTCAAAGTGAAAGTGGTAATGATTGGAACTCTGACTGGCTCTTATTAGTGGATAAGGGTTGGAACTTCACACTAGTAGAGGAGATGGGGCATGGACTCAATTGCTATTTTACGAGTAGAATAGATGAGTTTTAGTGACTAGATGTGCCCCTGACTAAAGAGAGTGGAAAGGGGGATGCTAAGAATGATACCTACACTTTGGGAGTTAAATTTAGTTGAATTATTCATGGTAATTAATCATGATGGTAATTGTAAGAGGAACCCCTGGTGGGATTAGAAAATGATTAGAAAATGACTCTAATTGGAAGTATTTTGAAACAAAGGTGGAAATATGAGGTATTCCACTTTGGGTTGTACTCTATTTTTCCAGACTCTGTTTCCCAAACAGTTTTCAGCTGCCTTAGTCCATGAAGAAAGAGGAGTTTTTCATATTGAAACCAATATGGAAAATATAATTGTTACGTTAGCTCAGTACATCTGGGGATTTTATCAGATTGTGTTTTTACCTTGTCTTCTGTCTTCCTTTCATCTTACATAATATATGATGACAATTTCCAACAAAACCATTCATTGAAACATTACTTGTTACAGAAACTAGCCAGATGCTGGTTTTTAACAATGGCCTTCCATTCTTAAAGTTAGAGTTCTTCAACTTGTATATTATTTTCTTTGCCATTTCATTCCTTAATTCTTGCTCTGGTATCTCTCCTTCTCTAAGAAGTCTAAGAAGTCTAAGAATTCTCAATAGAGAATTTCTAGGAAAGCTGTTAAGTAATTGTATTTAAAGAAATGTACACAGACAACATAATAATTGATTTTGTTTATCAGAAGCTGAACAAATTGCCTGAATATTAATTACATTATCTAGAGTTGGGGGGTTTGTGCATGTATTTTTCTATCTATCTGGTATTTTATCTTTGGGAAATTAATTCTTTGGCATTTTGTGAAAACCTATCAGGAAGTTACTATTATTTGGGATTCTGCAAATGCAAGGTTTTAATTGTCCAATTATATTTGTACCATAAATGATTCAGTATAAACTCAATGTGATTGCTCCAGAATGACCCAAAGTCACAACAATTTTCAGTGATTTGTGGTGAGGAAGCTCCTGTGTTTACTTTGTGCAGGACCTGTGCGAGGCATTGGAGAGGATAAAAAGACAGAAATCTATCATTTTTTTTTTCCTTCCAGACCAGTTACAAAGAGCATTACCTACAAGATAATAACTTGCAAATCATGTTTTGGAAATCTTACATTTTTATTTTTCCTATTATTCAAATGGGAAATAGAATGCTGGGTGGACAAAACTGTTTGAGATACATTCAGCCACAAATCCTTATAACATACTTAGCAATGAACATGGAGTCTCAACCCACAAATACTAGCCTTTAGAGACGAAGTTAATTTCTCTACACTGTATTGGAAAAATAAATATCGTCTTACAGAAATTCTTATCAACTTTGATATAACTAATTTCATCTTTTTTTAGTTGGCTGGTCAATCCAAATGCAATTACAGTGGAAAGATACTTGAACAGTTTGGAAGCCACATGCACAGGGATGTTTTCAAGTAGAGGAGTGTGCTTAGCAATATACATGCTGTTCTCTCCAAAGGAGAGAAAGAAAAATAAAGTTACATTTGGTGTTGGATCAAGTCCTTGTGTCTTAGTCCTTGGGCAATTCAGCTGAAGAGTATAATTCTACCTTAGCTTCTCTTGGCAATTTCATGTTCTTCACTCAATCAGCCGATTCTTTTTCTTCAATCCCCAAGCCCCCCCACATAGTAATATTGGAGCAAGATTGCATTTTGTATGAAATCGAGAAAGCCCACAATAGTGAAACTTTTGTTTTTCTGCAATCACTGCCTATATAGGAAGCAACAAAAGACTGGAACAAGCTATATTCTAGAAGTCCTTCAAGCATTTGAATGATTGCCCAAAACAGCCCCTCTTGGCACTCTGTAGCAGCCAAGAAATCAATCAGTGTAATTCAACCCCAGTTCCCATCTCCCTCCTCTAGTGTTCCAAACGGGTTAATAAAACTTTACAGTAATTGGCAACAAAGGCAGTTGAACAATAGAACATAATCCTCATGGACTTTGTACCTGCTATCATACAAAAATTCTCTTTGGCAGAATTTATAATAGTACTAATGCCAGGTATATGATGTGTGCATTTGTTGATTTTTCTCTAACTCTGTCTTCCAGGCATATAGATGAAAATAAACTTAACATCCCTGAAAGGCATATTCATAATAAATTACTGCTTGGAAACTGTGGTTTTCAAGTTTAATTGCCTTGTTCCCCTCTATAAATCTATAGTATCTCGCTGTAGGAGAGGGAAAGTGGGAAGGATGACTGGGGACTCATGGATCCAGTAAGAGGAAGTATGAGATGTTGCTGCTTCCTTACCTTATAATTCTTCGAGGTTTGATTAAGGTAATTCAATAGTCTCCAATAAATGGAGTGTTTTTGGTCAAATGAATGATTGGATTTAAGTAAGCATTACCAAATACAATTATCTTGTTTTAACCCTAGTCCTATTTTTTAAATATTTCTTTTTGTTAAATTAACATGTATTATTTGCCCTAGGGGTACAGGTTTGTACCTGTAATCATCAGGCTTACACATTTCATAGCACTCACCATAGCACATACCCTCCCCAATATCCATAACCCAGCCAACCTATCCCTCCTCCTGATCCCGCAACAACCCTCAGTTTGTTTAGTGAGATTAAAAGTCTCTTATGGTTGTCTTCCTCCTGATCCAATCTTGTTTCATTTTTTCCCTCCCTACCCCCACGACCTCCGGCCCTGCCTCTCAAATTCCTCATATCAGAGAGATCATATGATGATTGTCTTTCTCTGATTGACTTTAAATATTTCTTAAAAAAAAAAAAAAAAAAAAAAAAGCATCCAAATGCTTTTTTCCCCCCTAAGTCAGAAGGGAGAAGGAAAAAGGAATCTAACTTGGTGTGCCAGTCACAAATTCAGACAGTACTATTCTCTCTCTTTTAATTCTCTATTATCTCTCTTTTAATTCTCATGATCATTCCCTAAGATCTTTAATTTTTTTTTAAAGATTTTATTTATTTATTTGACAGAGATCACAAGTAGGCAGATAGGAGGCAGAGAGAGAGAGAGAGAGGAGGAAGCAGGCTCCCTGCTGAGCAGAGAGCCCAATGCGGGGCTCGATTCCAGGATTCCGGGATCACGACCTGAGCCGAAGGCAGAGGCTTTAACCCACTGAGCCACCCAGGCGCCCCTAAGATCTATAATTTAATCTAAAGTTAAAAAAGAGGAAATAGCTTGCCAAACACCACATATAAAGTAATCAAAGTAATCGGTGGAATTAGTTAACGATGGATTTACCTATGCCTTTTCGATGATGGAGAACTGAATGTTGTGTTTTGGTTTTCAATTTACATATCAAATGCTTACAGTGTGAATAGGGCTGACTCTGGACTGATCCCATCCCTGTAGCTCACGTATAGGAAAGGAGATTTTTGCTTCACCTCCCATGAGAGCAAAGTATGGGTGAACTAACACTCTCATGCTCTTTGACCCCCATTCAACATCTCCTTTGGCCAGAGGAAACTGGCATAAAGTTCAGCCACTTCTTCCATTATTGACAAGTTCATCTCAGGATAGAAAGGGAGGAACACTTACTTTTTAAGTAAGTGTTTAAGAAACTAAGATTTTCTTGCTTTAACACTGATTCCTGTCCCTCCCTGCCCCCCTCAACCCCCGACCAATCATTCCATGTATTTCTCTTAGGACACTGTATACACCTGAGATGTCTTCAGTACTGTGGTTTGTGTGCATCACTCAATGAATCAATAGACAATTGAAAACAGACACTAATTTGGATATTGGTTGTTGACTTTCAAAGTTTGAGAAAGATACTTCTCAAAATATGCTCCAATTATTTTTTCAGCTTATTTTTAGACTGAGGGAATTAGCCATTATCAATCCTCAAAACTTTTTTTTTTGAAGTATGTTGTAAGGTGGTTTTAAACGCTGTTAAGTAATTTTCCACATTGGAGAGGAGACTCTGGGATCAAGAACAGTTTTATTTTTTAGGATGCTGGATTGCTATATGAGATAACACCCAAACACAACTCCAAGCAGCCTTTTCCTACCTTAACAGTCTCTGGATTTGGCGGTGTGATGGATTGGAGGATAAAGGATTTTGATTAATGATTTACACATCCCTTTATTTTTCAAACACCAGGCCAACCATTTATTCAAGAATTATTGTCTTACATAGAAGGGCATTTATAGCTTTATAAATGTAAAACTTGTACACATGTAACATTTCGTAAGGATTCTAATAACATAAAAATGGCAGTGTTAATTTAGGAGCTGAAGATCTATACAATATTACCTTTGTGGAGTTTATCTGAAGAAGTAAGGAACACACCCAGGTTATTCAACATGAAGACTAAGTTAGGACCAGAAAAGGCGATTTAGTTGACAAGCAGATAGACAAAAGCTCAGTAAACGACTACTAGGAATCCAGAGAAACTGACACATCAAAGATATGTCTGAAGTTAGCACAAAGTAGCCACTTAATGAGAACTTGTTGCTTGAGTGAATTCAACGTTATTTTGGTGCTGGGTTAGCAAGGCATATTGTGTTGAGACAGCAAGCTTTTCTACCTTGTATGCAGACAGAACAATCAAAGGAAAAAAAAAAAAAACCTTCACATCTGATGAAACCTACATCTCTTCTGGCAAACATTTTGATCCACTGGTGGCATTCTTAGCAACAGATAATAACCAGGGTTCTAACAGAGGCCTGGAGTGAGGTCAGCTAATCCGGGCATTAGCCTTAAATACTTAGGATCACTTTTGGTGAAATCTTAGGCTTAAGCTGCAAACTTTTATGCTCCAATTTTCTTATCCATAAAATAGGAGTAATATTAACTGCTGTGTTAGCAGAGAATTCTTAAGAGCCTAAAATAAAACATAAGTGAAAACTTTTTAAAAGGTATAAATAAAATTATTAATACTGACCTGGAGTTGACAGAGGACTGTGGGTTGTTAGCTTGCCTGTGAAAATAAATAAAGACAACTATTACCTTTTTAAACTGATTATTAGAACTTCAATATATATTTTCTCTGTTTAATACTTAACCTGAGAGTTTTTATAGTTACTGTGAATTATGATTATCTATTAGTTTAAGGATATGTCAGAATAAATCTTTTATGTTTTCATTGATTTTTAGAATTGTAGAGCAGAGGTTTTCAGATTTTAAGTCATCTTTTATTTTCTAAGTAAAGAAGATCATGTTATTCAATTATGAATAACTAAACACAAAGATTCATTAATTTCTCAATGGCTTTGGACTTAAATGTTCTAGGTTAATCTGATGTTATTTGAAATAGAAGGTTGGGATATGCTCAGACCATGAGTTTCGGATGCCAGGGGAATTGCTTTTAATTCCCAAGTTTGACACCTAATAGCTGTGTGACTCAGGGCACACTGCTTTTTACTTATTTCTTTTTAAGTGGAAAAAATATTACATCTCTACAGCATCATTCTGAGAATTAAATGAGGCAATGGTGGTAAAATGTAGTACCTGGCCCAAGTAGATACTTTAAAAAAATGTAGATCTTTCCAATATTATAAAATTGCTCATGATACTAGATAGTACCAAAAGTAATATCTTTATAGTATTATAACAATCTATATTTTTAGAAAGCATTTATATATAAGTTTGATATTTAGAATGGGTCTGAAATATTTGGAAAAATTTTATTATTTGCATTTTATGGGAAGCAGATTTTCAGAGGAATAAAAAGATGTGCCCAGTGTTTCTGGTAGTTGGCAGAGCCTGGATTGATGTTTAGGGTTCCTGACTTTAAATTATTTTTCTACAACATAATAATTTTACACTTGGAGATAGATTAGGATAATTTGAAAATTTTTGATAATTTCCCAAAGCAAACTCTTTTGATAGTGGTGTGATCTTGGTCAGACAAAGGGAAGTTCTAAGTTTCATGAGCAATAATAACCAATTGTAGTTAGAAAGATGGGATAAGGAAATGCTGGAACAGAACAAAGTTAACATTGAGCTTTGGATTCTCCTTTCTCAAGAACACAGTACGTTCTGAAGTCATCATTTGATTATCTTTTAAATGTTTTTTCTTTCTTTATTCCTAGTGACCTTAGAAATATTATGGATTCATCTCCAAAGCTTCAGGATTTGAGCCACATTTTAGGATGCTACACACTCACACATACACACATATATAAGCTTACATACACCATACATGTATACAACTGTATATAGAGTTTAAAATATGAAAGGAATATTGAAATTGGAAATGTATGTCTTTGGCATGTGTAACTAGGCATTATAAAATCTGCAAGATTATGAATTACATTGTTCTTAACCAAATATAAACTTCTTATATTTTAATATGAAGAATAAATGTCTCTGCCAGGGCTATAAAAAAATCCTTTTATAATGTCATGCAGTTTGATGATCACCAAGTTATATTTTTTAAAATGCCATAAGTACTGACCTGAAGTTGTTGCAGGACTTACTGTAGAGAAATTCCCCAAAGATGCTGGAATAAAGTAAAAAGTTGATTTCAAGTTTGGTATTATAATATAAAAATATTACAAAACAGTTAGTGCAGTTTTAATATAATTCAAAGGGCATCTGTTCTTCTAGAGTTCCCATTTTATCCTAACTCATGCTGGATGTTTCTATCATTATTTGATTGCAATACATTTGATGATTTCCAGAATCTCTATGTTCTCTCAATAAAATTTACCTATGCAAGAAATTTGCTTTCTTTTGCTCATTTAAGAAAGATACCTACCTATTCATCATAGTTACATAGGATAATTTATATTTAAGACATGTACTATAACATTGCACACCACATCATGTTAAACTTAGAATCAATGGTTTTGCACTGAAATATATGGAAGATATCAAAATAATATTGCACATAATAATAGCTACTGAGAACCGAGTCCTTTTTAATCATGAAGATGGTTTTTCACATAAAAGGTAAAAACTAGCTGTTTTCCTTTAAAATGTTTAATAGTTTTAAAGATATAATGACAACTATGAAAGATATAAAGGAAACCAAATCATACCTTATGAAAAACCCTCATCTAGTCAGTTTGTTTTTATTCAAAACTGTATTTATGATAAGTATGTGAAGAGTTATAGCCTCTTCTACTAACTAGGTTGTTTGTTTCAGTATTTCTTAATTTCTGCATTGTCTTGTCCCTACAAGATCTATAGAAGCTTCATAAATAATATATGGTAGATTATTGATGAAAAAGATAACAAAATAACATTTATAAGATTTTTTCATAAAGATTTTCATATTTTACTTTTTTATTCTGATTTGGCTGTAAGCTATACAAAAATCCATGGTATTCATGAACATGTCATCCAATTTTAAATGTAATAAATTTAAAAAGTCACACTTGACAAGTAAATATTAAACTTATATATCTAAAATTAAGCTTGGTATCATGTTTATGAATATGTCCTAACATAGTTCAACAAATTAAATGTAACTTCAATGTGTGGAGCATATTCTTGAGTTGATGTTGTGATGTGGTTTACTGCACCCATGGTTTTTATTCTAAGTTAACTCGAGGATATGCTTTTATTGAGTAAATAAATATTTTTTAAGACCACTCCCAAAGAGCCCAACTGTAGGGAGTCATGAAAATAAGTTTCAGCATATCTGTTAATTCATTTGCCATTAAAGACCTCTAGAAACTGATGCATATTCAACTAAAGATAGTAAGAAACCAAGTTTCTGGAAGAAAATGACTATTGAGAAAGTATGGATCCAGGCCATAAAGAGATAAAACCATTGTAAACAAACGAGTGTAATGGATAAGAGCACAGACATTGGGGTTAGACCACCTGGGTCAGAATCTTAGATCAAACTCTAAATAACTGTATGATGTAAGGCTATTTATCAATGTTATCTGTGCTTTGGTCTTCTCATCTCTAAAATGGGGGGTGGCAGTAAAGACACCATGTAATACAATTAGCATAAGGGTTAAACGTGTCATAAGTAAAGCACCTATTCTAACTTAGAGTAGTAGCTTTTAGCTTATCTGAATCAAAGATCCCAAACAGTCTTCACTCCAGCAGTTGTGCCAGAGGGAACCAAGTCATCACTAGAGGAGGCTCTTAAGAGCATTGGTTGCCCTCTCATTACACAGGTGGAACAGGATAAAACAGGAGGCTCAATGAAAGAGAAAACTGTGCTTGATGAACCAATACTGTAAGGAAAAGCAACCAGAGGTCTGCAGCTTCAGATCTACTATCACAAAATCAAAAACAAATAAAAAAACGTCAGCATGGTTTTTATACATTTGCTTTAGAGACAAACCTATACTGACTGATCTCATTCTGTAGTAAAAAAAATAAGTAAATGATAATAAAAAAATAAAATATTTAAAGCCAAAACTGCTTAAAAGTTTGTCTTTATTCCATTTGATGTGGATATTTATATATTGATTCATTTTCTAAAGCCCAACAATTTCTAATTCCAAAACATACTGGACTCCAAGGTTTACAGATAAGGAATGATGGGCCTGGCAAATCAGTAGTATTGTTCTCAACCAAAATGAAGACATAATGTAAATGTTGAACTGAATTGAATAGAGGACAAGTAGAATGGAAAATTTAGAACAACCTAAGCATTGATAGACGTTATTGTTCTGCTATTATTTTTGATGCCTCTCTTGCCCTTTGATTGATTCTTATTTTAAAATTACTTATTTTAAAAATGAAGTTTTACTTTTTATTAATAAGTATCTGGGATGAATCAAACTCGTTGACCTCTCTATTTTTCCCTATCCTTTTTTTAAGTTCTTAATTAGAGAGTGGACTTGACATTTGACTTTGTAATTTAATAATGCCCATGACTCTATCAGAAAGTAATGACTATTCACAAACTGTTGGATGGTTCCTGCAAAGTCAGGGTATGCTTGACAAACACCAAGAATGTGATGAGACCCACAAACATGTATGTATGCCAATATTTTCACGATCTTTTTTGATATTTTACAAACTTTTCCTGACTGATATTTTCCTTCAAATATGGTTTCTCCGTATTTCACATTTCTCATGTAAATGTGCTACCTCAGGCAATAAGACATGTTCCTAAAGTCAAGGACGATCCCACTGCTTCCCTAGTATATAGCTAGAATTTTAATTTCATAGCTTAATGATTCAAAGAAATCAAATAGTGTTCACAGATACCTGTGATATCTATGCTGTTCAAATCAATATGGAAAGTGACCAGTTGGCTGGATTTATTTGCTTCAATGCCTTGAATCAGTTCTTCTTTTACATTCTCATCTGACACCCACTGGGCAAAGAAAAGGTCAAATATAACTATAATGCTGCCATTTCTGCAAAGCAAAAGATGATATAAGAGGGAAAAGTCAGCTTTCATCAAATGATTTGTGCTTAATTCGTGTAAGGTGTCTGAAAATCTCTATAGTTCTCACCTTATTACACCTTTGTAGTAAAACTTGGTAGGTTATGTCAAATATTATCTTTATTTTATAGGTGGAAGAAAAAGAAATTGAAAGACTAAATGTTTCTCTAAGAACACAGACATATCCAGAATTGGAATCTTGAGTTTTCTGCATTAGAACCCTAATCCTCAGGCCATGTTATTCCCAGGGTTATCTGTGTCAAATAAAACACAATCACATGGTATCATGATGTTTACTCTTAATTTACTGTTTTAAGGAAAGAAAAGTGCAGATCTGTAATTTTTCACAGGTGATTTTTAAGTAAGGAGAAATCTAAAAGAGTTTTACTGATTTCAGAGAAGTTTCCTATATATATGTTTACATATATATATAAAGGTCTGATAGCAAGCTTAGAGCAACAAATCTATATCTACCCTTTCTTCTTTGTTCTTAATATAAAATATCAAAATATTTCAAGGGATAGAAAGAAAGAAGACACATACACTTGGGATTTGGGGTCTATTCAGTCAGTCTCATGGTCAAAAGCTGGGATTATTTTGCCTACGTTATTTCTGACTAGAACATTAGAATTCAATTATATGGCCCAAATCATATTCCTTTTTATTTGCTCCCTGTTTTGAAACATACATTTAAAAAGTTTTCTTCATTGGGGATTTGTTTATAGTTTAAAGAATCATAAAAATGAACAAATTTTTGGCCCAAAAGGGCTACTTGAAAGACTTTTGTTCTCCTGCCCACACATATGCTTGGCTTATGGTATTCTTTTAGGATAAAACACTTAGGAAACAAATTCTAATCCTGATCTTCATTGTATGCCCTTCAGAAAGCTGGGGGTGGGGGGTGGTGGCACTCAGAGCATACTCGGATCCTAAAGAGGAAGACTAGGGACAGTGAAATTGTGGATTGTATGTTTGCTGATTCTGAAATTTGGGCAGTTACACTCATATCCTTGTGGTGTCTGTAAGTTAATGAGGTTCTTCAAGGACTTCATCAATTCTAAAAACCCTCTTTATCTATTTGTCCATACCACTACCTTGGTAGAGTGTAGAATATATATTTTTTTCACTAGAACTATATATAGGATCAGAAAATTCCTTGAAGATCATAGTAGATTGGCATCACCTCTAGGTGTGATAGTCCTCCTTTAAGTCTATGCTACTATCCAGGTTCATAGTTTAGCAGAAGTGATTCCTTTCTACATAGCTGGTTTTTCTTTTCTGAAATGAACCGGCTTACTCTGATATAATAACTTCACATTTCACCTTTATTAAATAGATTAGGGTAAAAAGTTAGAATGTTGGACTTTGCTTAAATCATAGTAACCAAATCTTATAAATGAGAAGGTTCCTTAGTAATGGTTTAGTTCAGGGTTCCCCAAATTTACCCATACATACACGGAACCACTTGCTTTGTATGTATCATTACTTTGATAATGATACATGTTGTCACACACTATTTTTTAATCTACTTTTCCACTTTCACTAATTTTTCCATGCTGGCTCATCCCTAATTTTATTTGAGAATAACCCTTTATTTTCTCAGGAAAGGTGATTTCTCCAACAATTCCTTATGCCAATGACGGTTTTATTCATGGGTATATAACTGAAACTTGAGTGGAATCTGAGGCGACACTGATGCGAAACTTCGGGAAAGTTTGTCCCTATCTAACTGGGGAAGGCTCGTAGTAGAATACTCTTCTTCTTTGTTGAACATTATTGTATTTATATATGATTGCTGGAACTGCCATTTCCACCTTGGGGCCATGAGACAAACTATGATTGACAAGCTAAAGATGGCATAGTGAAAGAAGGAACTAAATTCTTGATTATATGGTTGTCATTGTACCATTGAATTAACCTCTGCTGAAACTTTCAGTTTTCTTGTGATGTCAGATGATAAGCATTTGCTGGCTGTGGCATTTTTAGTCATGTGTTCTGTCAATTGCAGTTTTTTGTTGTTTTTTTTTTTTAATATTTTATTTATTTGACAGAGAGAGATCACAAGGAGGCAGAGAGGCAGGCAGAGAGAGAGAGAGAGGGAAGCAGGCTCCCTGCTGAGCAGAGAGCCCGATGCAGGACTCGATCCCAGGACCCTGAGATCATGACCTGAGCCGAAGGCAGCGGCTTAACCCACTGAATTGCAGTTTTAAAAATCCTGTCAATTGCAGTTTTAAAAATCCTAAGTGTCATACAACTTCCAGGCTTTATTCCATATTTATTTAAAGAGAAGCTCCAGGAAAGGAAGATCACTCTATTTTTTGCACCTGATATTGGCCAACAATGTTATTTTAGCAATAAGGAGATTGAGACTCAGACTAACGTAGGTTACTTTGCCCAGAGTTCTACACTTATTACTGTAAGTGATAGGAATGAAATACAGAGCCTCCATTTCCCCAGATGCATTTCTACATAGTTCCTATTTCCATACCACCAACACTGCCACTACCAACACCATTGGAACTATCTGTCAAGAGGAAAGACAATACAATACATTTACTTAGATGCACGTCCAGGTTTTTATCTTGCAATGGTACCAGATTTTTATATCCAAAATAGATAGGGAAAATAGCTAGTTGAGGTTTGGGGGAAAAAGGGATAGATATTTTTTCTTTCCATAATTTTGAGATAAAATCTCTTTTCTTTTCCTCTCTTTCTCCCTCTGCCTCTCTCCCTTCTCCTCTCTGACACTCTTCCCCCTGTCCTAGTTCCCTCTCACCCTGTCTTTCCCCTTTTCTCCTCCTCCCTCTTCTTTTAATTATGTCTCCTTAACCGCCCTTTGCCCCCAAATAGTTAAATCCACTATGGACCAAGATTAAATAAATTTCTCTATCTTCATAACTACATTTTAATTCTACCCTTGGTTACACAGCAGATAGTTTAAATTCTGATAAAATCTCAGTTCTTTCTCTCTCTCTCTTTTTCTTTTTTTAAAGATTTACTTATTTATTTGAGAGAGAGTATGAGTGTACAAGCAGGGGTAGGCACAGTGGGAGAGACAGAGAAACCCTTAAGAGATTCCCCAACGTGTGCCCAGCCCTACAGAGGCTCCATCCCAGATCCTGGGATCATGACCTGAGCTGAAATAGAGTTGGCCACTTAACTGACTGAGGCACCCAGGTGCCCCTCAGTTATTTCTTTATGTAATTTCCTCATGTTTAATTTGACTGAACACTTGCCTTTATTTTGTTAGAGTTAGGGAGTAAAGAGCTAAGGCATCTTTGATAGAGAAAGTACAAGTCTGGAATTTTCCTTCGCTGAATTGAAAGTAACAAGACTAGTTCATTCTCTGGCACAAAACATTTTGTATGAAAGATGGATCTTTTTGCTTGCAAATTATACAGTGCGGTCAATTATTTACACTTTGGAAGGACAAGAGTTTCATATTCTATATCCACATACAGCTTTGTTTATTTATTTTTACAAATGACTTCTTTTTTTGTTGTTTTTATTTTAATTCCAGTTAGTTAACGTATTATCACATACAGTTTTATTTTTTTGAATTTATTTCCTCATTCACTGTAAAGGTTGAGATAAGAGACAAATATGTAGAAATCAGGAAAATCATAATAAATATTTGTGTTTTACCTAATGAGAACTCGAAAGCTGTTATTTGATTAGTTGGATACTGATCCTGATCACTGCTGTGAGATTGATTTTGTTTATTAAAGTAAATAAGAATTCTTCTTTTAGGAAAACAACCACCACCACCTAAGAATGGCTATTTTCATTTCAAAGTACTTATTTCAGTGTAATATCTGTTTTCTTTTTTCTTAAAGCAGATAAATTCTATCATTGTGCAGAAAGCCTGTGTGCAATAAATCAAAATGTTTCTTATCTCTTATTTTCTTAATGATATTGATAACCTCTAGAGTTGCTGAGTAAACAAAAGTCTTTTTTCCTAACTTTGTGATTCATCTGTGCTCAAAGGGCAAAATAAGTCACATATTGCCACAAAGGGTAAAGAGCATTTTATTAAAAGAATCAACTGCTAAATGCCTAAGCATTTGGGCTAAATGCCCAAAACACTTTCCACAAAGCAGCATAACATAGTGTTCCCAGAGGAGAGAGCAAACTCACGAGAGTGGCCACACACACACACACACACACACTCACACACGCACATGCACAAGCACAATTTAACACACAATCTGGGAACTGACATCAAGTAATGTTTTTATTTTTATTTTTTTGTTTTATTTTTAATTTTTTTTAATTTTTAATTTTTAACTTTTTAGAGTGTTTTTTCATTATGTTATGTTAGACACCATACAGTAATGTTTTTAAAAGGAAGAAAGGATACCTTGATGACTCAGTTTAGTTTTCTGACTGCTCTAATTTGACCATATACCCATGAATATAGGGTGAGTTGAATTGAAATCACTAACCAAAAGGAAAATAGGTATTTTAAAGGATTTTTTATATATTTTTCATAGTTCATGTGGTAGTTAGTTGAGAACTTACTTATTTCTGTTGCCTGATTTTATCAACTGGAGTTTAAAATAATTTGTAAAGGGGTGCCTGGGTGGCTCTGTGGGTTAAAACCTCTGCCTTCGGCTCAGGTCAGGATCCCAGGGTCCTGGGATCCAGCCCCTCATTGGGCTCCCTGTTCAGCAGGGAGCCTGCTTCCCTTCCTCTCTCTCTGCCTGCCTCTCTGCCTGCTTGTGATCTCTGTCTGTCAAATAAATAAATAAAATCTTAAAAAAAAATTCATAAAGCTAATTAGGAGTCTGCCACTTTATTCTGAATATGTCATTTTATAAATGATTATTTAACTAAACCTAATTGTTTGCTTGTTGCTTTCTTTCTTGCTTCTGAATTTCTTTTCCTATCCTTCTCTTCTCAGTCTCCCAGAGAGCTGACACTTATAATTTATCTTACAGATATTTTCATGAAATTCCTTTGCATGCAATGCAAAGGAGTTAAAAAACTCACTTCTGATTTAAAAATAGTTTAGCTACATCTGGGTGTGAGTATCTCTACAATGACAAAGTGAATTATTTGTAAATCATTATAAAATATATACCAAGGTTTAGATACTACATTGCTTTTCTAGGTAGCTATAAAGGAGGATAAAGAAATAATTCCTCAGCCCGAATAATTTATAGTTTCCAATATAGTGATTTTTACCATCTAGAGAAATAAAAGAGTTCTTATTAAACATCAGAGAAAATGCTGGGGTTTTGATAACCCACCAAGACTGTATATAAAATTCTATATTCAGCAATTTTTCCCAATCTAGTGAAAATAAAGTTATCCAGCTTGTTGTAAACATGTGGATAGGAAGAATTCCATTAGCAAAACTATCCTAATAAATTCTGCAATAGACTCCAGGCTTTGTATGTATGTCACTGGGCAGAGCCTGATATAAGGAGAGGCAAGTACCTGGGATACCTCTTCTTTGGAAATGCAAAAACCTTTGAGAAATCTGAATTAATGCTTTAATGCAGAGCTCCACACTCAATCCTCTACAAAACTGGAAAAGGGAAATTGGATCCACACACTCCAAAATAGACAAATTGCTTAAAGTGGCAAAAAAAAAAAAAAAAAAAAATCTTGTATGAGCATTTTTATCCTCACGGAGTATTGAATAAACATGTTAAAAATACCCCTTTGAGAATGACAAAAAACAACAACAAAATAAACAAAAACAAGCAAGTATACAAACAAAAATCTTTCCTAAGAGTCCACATGTCTCCTTCCAGTACTGATATTGAGCCAATGAAAGAGATTTTCAGAGATAATAAGCCCCGGAAAACAAGAGTAGAAGCCTCTGTACAATAGGTAGGAATGAAGGCAGTCGGGGGTGTAGGGCTGTCTGGCCACGGGAACCAAGATGTCATGAATATGCAATGAGATTAAAGAATGATGAGTTGTAGGTAGACAAATAGGTGAGAAAGAAGAAAAAAAGGAAAGAAAGAAAGAGAGAGAGAGTGAGAGAGAGAGATTTATCATCTTTCTGTTCTTGGTGTTTTCATTGTGACTCCACCAATAGAATTAGTTTTGTGACAAGAAATGGTGAGGCCCTGAGTTTTCTTCTGCTCATGAAATAATCCTCATTTGACTTGTCACTGTTTTTCTAAGCATGATCTCTGACTTTGACTTGAACTTCCTTCCCCTATTTGGCCACTAAGAAGAAAGGATTCTTTCATTAACGTCGGTACTCTTGTCAAGAATGGTTATCCACTACGTTTGTCGCCAGGCGGTCTGACTCAGTTGTCTGTGATCTGAGGTAGGAGATTAGTCTTTCTGCGTAGTTAGACTCCTTGCATTTATCCAATGACCTATGGCTTCCATTTGAGAAAAGGTTAAACCTCAGGCTCCTGGACTTTCCATTGCACACCCTCCTGATGTCGCAACATCTTGGTGGACACTCATGGACAGCCAGAAATATAATTAATACGCTTCTCCCTTTCTATGCATTGCATGCACGTTTACAACCCATCCTTTAGAAGCCATTAAGAACCAGTCCAGGTCACCTCCTGCAGGGATTCTTACCTGACACTCTAGCCCCAGTAAGGTTTGTCCCCAATCTGCTTACTCAGTGTCTTGTACCAACATATAAAGTAACAATTGTCATACCATAATATAATTGTCAATTTGTCTCTCTTGTTAGAATACGAACTCCCTCGGAGTAAAGAATATGTCTTTGATATCTGTATTTCCAGAGCCTAGTTAATGTCTATTGCAGTATATGTGCTCTTTATATAAAGTTCTAGAAAATAAATAAACCTTTCCCTTGATACCTGTTGTTGACATACTGAGTACTATGTTAGGTGCTACATGTTTTCTTTAACTTGTCCTACAGATATAAAAATAAATATACGTTTACAAGGGCATTAACTTTCATTAGAATAGAATTTTAATTAGAAAAATCTAAACTAGCTCTCTGGAAGCACAGGAGTGTTATGAATTCAAGAGTCCCTTAGGTTGGAAAGGCAGGTGGTGGAAGGCTTTGTGAAAGATGCAAGACACAGTCTGAGAGGCAGGAGACAAGACTACCCAAGGAGAGGAGAAAGGGATACCCTTTCTGGTACAGGAAGAAGAACTGATGCAGCATACAAAGGTAGAAATTCATTTATTCTGCAAAAAATTAAGAACTACAACGAGGATCAGTGGGTGAGAGCCAAAGAAATAGACATGGTTGGAAATCAGAAATAATCTTCTAGCAACTGAAGTTAGAAACAAATAAAAAAAACCAGTAACAGTGGTGCTCACAGCAATGTTGAAAAAATGGATTACTAATTCTTATCAGATATCCTTGTATGAGAGAATCCATTCTAAACTGTATGAATCTCTTTCTTTTGTTGGATGACAATGAATTTCCAACCAAGGCTGTGGGCATTCCAGCCTGAAGCAGGGAAGCAAGGGCTAGATGACATCATTTAAAATCTCCTTCTCTCTCCTATGACTTACAGTGTAAATGGAATGTAATGAGTGAATGTCTTCCACATGTTCAGAGCACATCAAACTCTATCGTCATTTGCATACATTCAACCTCAGTCCCTTCCATGGGTCTCTGCAAGGTTTTACTCAGGAGAGAGGAACAAGTTAACATAAGATAAATTACCCAGAGTAATTATTTGCTACTAATATGAAAGTTTATGCCGTGCCACTTTTCTCACAAAATCCTCAGGAAAATGTTGAAAATTTTAAATGTTCCCTTTTC
Source organism: Martes martes (assembly GCF_963455335.1). Lineage (NCBI taxonomy): Eukaryota > Metazoa > Chordata > Mammalia > Carnivora > Mustelidae > Martes > Martes martes. The sequence continues at coordinate 24,750,399 of NC_137888.1, read as the reverse complement.
TTCTAACTATAAGACTCTCTAGCAAATATTAGTAAATATTAGCAAAATGTCCCTATTTTACGATTGTGTTCTTTTTATCAATAGAAAATTTTTGAGCTATACTTACTCAAATTGTAAAATTCTTGAGTTTTTATATTCATTTTTCAGATTACTTGATTGAAAGATCTCATCCATCTAAAAAAATGTTTTAAAAAAGCATATTATATTTAAGACAAACTTTTGTTAAACACTTCAAACAAACTGATCTTTCTGTTCTGATTAGAATTGGATTACAGACATTTTTCCTTTTCGGTGGGGATGGAACTCAAACATTTAAGCTCCCTGGGTATGTTACATTTATTTACTAATTTTCTCAAAGTAAGAAAATGGATCTACATATCTTCTGGCAAGTAGTTCGTGAAACTATGTTTTGAAATTTTAAATCAGCTGGAAAAAGACAGTCTCCTACCATTTGCTGAAGGTCAAAAGCAAGAATTTTGAAATCCGCTGAGAGTTTGTCTTGTAAATTAGGATTGTATGTTGCTCCAGATGTTATTTTCAAGGTCCCTCTGGTTTTGTGACTTTCTCCAAACACTGCATCTACATGAATTAATAAGAAATAAAACACTAGGAATGTGAGTTATGAATAAGAGAGAAGATGCACATTCCAGCTAATACTCAGAAGTAATGTTCTTGCTTCATGCGTTGATGTGGTAGTTCCTGCTTGTTCTTTACAGACTTCATGTTCCATTATTAGGTGCATTTGTGTGTGTGTGGTTATATTGGTTGTTTTATAGAATTAAAAATAATCTTCTTTATCCTACTAATTTGTTTTTCTTTCTTTGAAATCTACCCCACAGTCTAAGCTTCCAAGTGTGTGTGTGTGTGTGTGTGTGTGTGTGTGTTTAACTACTGAGATTCCTGTTGGAAGATAAGGGATAAACATTCACCAATTTTGGGAACTGATTCAGGGATTCATGGTGAGAAATGGACCATTAAAAGTTTTAAAAGTTCTGTAGTTGCTTTCAGATACTTCTTGAACATCTAGCATCCAGGGACACTGTTGGTTTTCTACAATGGATTGCTGTGAAGGTTTCAGTGTGTGTGTTACTTTGAAACGTAGACTTGAAATTACTTCTTTTATTCTAATAATGATAAAGTTGGCATGTACGACATTTTGCCGTTAGACAGTGACCATTGTTATTGGAGAAGTTACTGAGAATGTCGCAGAAAGTGTATTAACTCAATATAAGAAAATGTACGGGAAAAGGTAACAAATTGAATATAAATGTGGGTGATAAATTGTGCCATCAAGTCTCACGTAATCCCTTTATCAGAATATCTTTTTTGATATATATTTAAATTTAAAATGAGACTCTTCAACTGAGACACAATGATGAAATCCTTTGCAAATGTATTAAGAGTGATACATAATTCTCACATTGTAATAGGAGAAGATGTTATTTTTTCTTTTCCCAGGTGGGGAAATTGGAACTAAGATTCGCTATGAAAATTTCCCAAGGTGATAAAGTTAGTCAGTGACAGGTTTGGAATTTGGATATAGGATTGACACAATTTAGAACCCAGGATCTGTCATATATTGATGCCAAACTTCCCAGTCCGGGAGGAACATTAGAAATAATATTTTAAGCAATAAACTGGCATTCAGTCTAAACAGCTATCATTGCATAATCAATTAACTATTATCATTTATGTCATTTTATTTGTTCTTAAGTACTCAAAATTACATTTAGATTTGCATGTTTAAATGTGAAAGACAAGGAAAGACTGAAGAACTGTCCTGCATTGGAGGAGGCTGAGGGAACAGGATAACTAAATCCTGCGTAGGAATCCGCTTTGGATCCTGAACAGGTAAAGAGCATTAGTAGGAAAACTGGTAAAACGTGATTAAAATGTGTGGTTCTGTTAATAATACTATACCAATGTTAGTTTCTTGGTTGTGCCAACTGTACTATGGATATATAACATACGACATTAGGGGAAGCTAGGAAAAGTTTACGTAAGAACTCTACAATTTTTGCAACCTTTTTGTAAGTCTAAAATGATTATCAATAAAAAGTAACACAGTGTATGGAAGGTAGCATGACTTATGTCTTCTGGAGCTCTATTACAGATTTAACTCAACTCTTTTTGTATTTAGTAGTTCATTATTAAATCATGTTAACATTTATAAATATTTATTTTAATTTAACTTATAAAATAGCTTTTGTACCTTCATTGAGCATTAAAGATTCTAATGGACTTTAAAATGATTACATATCCTTCTGGTTATTTACAGCATTTAAGTAAAACCAAAGCAGCCGCTGTTCTAAAAATCTAAGTGAATCTCTGCATAAAATACCCCAAATCTTCTTTCTCCTAAAATACATCCCTTGTAGATAGCTATAGTATTTAAATGAGATTATATTGGAATTATTTTATAAAACTATTAAGTACTGATCACATTTAAGAAGTTACTTAAATTAGCCTCTGATTCCTCACCTCTAAAATGAGGCTAACTATGGGGCACCTGAGTGGTATAGTTGGTTAGGTGTCCAACTCTTGGTTTTGGCTCATGTCATGATCTCATGGTCATGAGATTGAGCCTGAAGTAGGGCTCAGGGCTCATCAGGAAACGGAGTCTGTCTGGGATTCTCTCTCTCCCTCTTCCTTTGCCCTTCCCACTTGTGCTCTCTTTATCCTTCTCTCTTTCTCTCTGAAATAAATAAATAAATCTTTAAAAACAAACAAACAAACAAATAAATAAAAGGAGGGTAACTATAACAACTAACTCATAAGTTTGTTGTAAGAAAAGAATATATTTGAAGATCATTGAAAATCTCCTGGTATAGATAATTTAACTCTAAATAATAGTTACTTTTTCCTATTTCTATTCATTACAAATTGCTATTCAGGCATCTTGAGGTCTTTCTAAGTCTACAATTACATCCAAGCTCCCTTATATTGTTGCAATTCAAATCGTTGGACTAATAAGAACATGAAAATATTGTTCTCTAGAAATAAGCAATGTATTTTCTTTAAACTTGCCTATTTATTGACTTGACCAGTCAACAATATTTTAATATGTTTATGATTTAAATCGTATCAGAAGGAATCCAGGGGCTGTGAAATCTACTTTGTTATATGTTCAAGTTAAAAACTTAACACTTTTCATTTTAAAAGCTTAGTCTCATGCTTGAATTATGAATTAAATTTCAAATTATACATGAGCTAATTTTCCAATATTTTATGAAGTGAACTACTGAAAGTATCTGAATGGAACATAGATATCCTGTCATGGAAGTATAGCGATGAATAAAACATATTGGCGGGAGAACTGAGATTAAAATGGGCACATTCATCTGGGAACTGCTTCAGCAACCAAAGCCAAGGGACTTACCTCTTTCCGAGTCCTTGATTGCCAGCCAGGACACTGCAAATAATCCAGCACAGACGACTACCAATAAGACAAAGAGAGCTGCGAACAGGACTTCATAGGTGCTGAGAGACAGGTGCCTTGAAGGTTTATTTCTTTTTGACACCATTTTTGGCTTTCGAAAGTATGCTAATCTAAGAACTGGAAAAGAATATAGAGCCTTCAGCCAACCAGAGCTCAAAACCTCTTAAGTTGTCTAGGATTTATAAAGCGACCACATGAGTCTACCTTAGTGTTACTAATCAACATAAATGAACTGTGTATGTCTTTTCAGCAACATTACGTCTCTATACGTTAAATAGTTTAAAAAGGGTGGTTAATCTTTAAGAAGATATTAATGAGTAAAGATATGTCCGGAGTTATAAATGTTAATCACCCGAACCATTTGTTGAGGTGAATGAAATTAAATACATGTTGTAAACAAAAATGACACTATCATTTTGAGAACTAGTAAGAAAAATGTGAAATTCATGGCCAACAAATTAGTCATTAGGCAGATGTACTTGATATTTGAAAAGACTCTCTAACAGATCAACCTTCTACCCTCTGACTCAGGTCATTATTAAGGCATTTCTCCTGTTCTAGGTAGGTGTAGACATTCTAAAAATAACTTTTATGTACAGGTATGTATTAAGCCCAACATATGTATTTATAGATCTCGCTCTCCCTCTCCCCCACCTTCCTCCTCCTTCCCTTCCTCCATCCCTCTTCCTCTCTCTGTGTGTGTGTGTGGATATATGTTTATTTGTATACACATATATGCATTCCCTACTGAAATAATCACAGATTTTGTAATCTTCATAATACCCATGTGAAGTCATGCAATGTTAGGTAGTATTGATTTATCTTAAAGGAAAGTCTACTTTAACAAGGCATCACATGTCTACTCTTTATGGCCTTATAGGGTGACCAGTGAATGGGAGTAGCTGCTGAGAGAGCAGAAAAAAAAATTGTTTCTATTTTAAGAAAGTATTCTGGGTGGGGAAGACATTGCTCACTTGTTCTGAACCTTATCTTTTTAAACATGCTAATTGTAATAAGAGAATAGGTTAGAGAACAGGTCAATGGTAAACCTATACTTTATGGGAAAACCAAGACTGTTTTCTAATAATTAAAGAACAGTTTATCATGGGATGGGAACTTCCATGTTTTGAGTAAGCAATGACTCTAGAATTGAACATTAATAGGTAAAACCAAACCTATTCTGAAGTAAACCAGTTTGGCTTTTGTCCTGGTAAGTGAAATTGGCCAGAGATAAGGAAGGTCTTGATCAGAGGGCTTTAATACACTGAAATTGTGGCATATTATAATAGGCTGCAATAAGCATTAGCCATTTCCACTTTTCTTTCTTCTTGAAAAAAGAGAATTATATGTTGTACTCTGAAATCCTTGCTGATAAAAACTAGGATATGAAAATTAAGTGCATTTCATGGAATACACTTTTATTTTTTATTTAACTGAATTAATACCAATTATATTGTTCCATCCTTTAAAATCCTCATGGAGTGAGAGATACTACTGACGGTGTTGGGACAGGTTCATTTTACTTATATTCTAGGAGATGATTCTAATAATAGGCCAGACCCTTCATTAAAGTTGGAGACTGAAGAGTGACCCATGAATTGGGGAAGCCAAGAAATTGGAAGTAAAATTGCTGTTTTCTGTATTACGGCTGATGCAGATGAAATTGCTTTTCAGAAAATGAAGTAGAACTTAGTTATATTTCTTTGGACTTTATTATAGAAGGGAAGGAGAAGTGAGCACAATGAGTTCACACGCTCTACTCTAAGCACAGAGTAAAAATACATTAAGTATGAGATTGAAAACCAAAAATTATATACTTAGGTTCAGAAATGAAATCAGCATTCATATTACACATTCTCCTCAAATTATATGCTTTCAGTAATCATACTTAAAATGAGTGAGCAAATAGCTTTCTTTAAAAGAGACAATAATTTCCGAAGGATAGACTAAAATAAGACAAACAGGTCAATGTGAAAAAGAACAAATCACATGTCTTAAAATTTAAAAAAATTAGTAAAATAAAATAGAACTTGCCTTACCAGATAATAAAGCTCATCACAGAGTTATTTGAAAGAGAATGAGTAGGGGGAGGGGCAGAGGGACAAGCCAGACTCCCCATTGAGCAAGGAGCCTGACCTGGGGCTCAATCCCAGGACCCTGAGATCATGACCTGATGCTTAACAGACTGAGCCACCCAGGCACCCCAACAACACCCTTTTTTCTTGAAACAAAGGTTATCAAAAACAAAGTAAGAATCAAGACACATACTAGAAGAGGTTTTCTTTCTTTCTTTTTTTTTTTTCCTTCTTTCTTTCAACTATGGTTGTTTTATTTTGGCAACAACAGAACAGAATTGAGGGAAAGATTTTGTATGGATTTCTTAAATTTATTTGGGGGGCCGCCTAAGGAAAGTCCATGAGAGGAGCTGGGAAATAAAAAGGGGGAAAAATAAAGCCAATAAAGGCTTTTATGTATAACCAAGCCATTTATCCCCATGGGCCCAGGAACATAATCCTGCTGGGGATTGTGTGAGACAGTGAGGAAAATTCTCCAAGTTATTCCAACTAAGGAGTAGTAACTTTTAAGCAGGAAGTGGGGAGGATAGTGCTGGAATGGTATACCAACCCAGGGGGCTTCAACTATATTTGTATTGTGCTAGTTCTCTTAAAATTTTGAAATAAATTAGTGAACCACTAATGACAGAGCTAGATGATTAGGACGTATGAGTTAATGCTATTCTGCATTTTGCCATTTTACATATATAGAAAAGGGAAGCATGTGACTGAAGTTCTTGTGATATTTTATTCTTTATTAAATGCTCATTAAATTTTTGGAACTTTATGCATAGAATTTCCTACTACAGAAATGTAGAAATTACAGAAAACCCCTCCCCGCCATCTTAATAGAAGTCTTTGAATATCTACAGGAGAGTAAAACATTTATTTTAAACATACATTTAAAATATTTAACCATAAAAGCTAAGATGATCTAGAAGGAGTATAGGTATAATACATTTGGGATGGTGACTAAGAAAATATGTAGCTCTGGGTAGGTAAGCATCATTAATAGTCATAATGAAGCTTTCAGTGGGGAAATAACTGTGGCCATTTCAGTGATGGGAATGATAGTTTCTGGTTTTGTGAAGAATGAAGGAGGAAGACTTGAATATAGTGAGAGATGGAATAGGTAGAGCCAATGCCGAAGTTTTGGGGGTTCTTATGAGAGGGTTATAAATATCATTTTTTTTTTAAGATCTTGTTTATTTATTTGATAGACAGAGATCACAAGTAGGCAGAGAAGCAGGCAGAGAGAGAGAGAGGAAACAGGCTCCGCAATGAGTAGAGAGCCCGATGCAGGGCTCTATCCCAGGACTCTGGGATCATGACGTGAGCCGATGGCAGAGGCTTTAACCCACTGAGCCACCCAGGCGCCCCATGGGTTATAAATATCTTTGCCTGAAATGAATGAAAGGATAAAAATAGCACAGCTAAGAAAATGAAGCTCTTGTTAATGTTACAGAAGCAGAAGAACCAGAGGTTAAGTTTCATGGTGCCTATCATAATCTATGTATTTGCTCAACAACTATGTGATTTTTTAAAAGATTTATTTATTTGAGAGAGAGAGCTGGAGGGGGAGGGGGCAGAATAAGAGGGAGAAAGAAAATCTCAAGCAGACTCCATGCTGAGCGTGGTGTTCCACTTGGGGTTCGATTCCAGGGCCTTGAGATCACCAAGAGTTAAGTGGTTAACCAGCTGTGCCACTCAGAATCCCCAACAAGTATGTGATTTTATACTCTGACTGTCCGAAGGTCAGTAGCAGTAATTGCAGAGGGCTCTAGAGTAAAGCCATGAGCATTTATAGAAAATTTTTTTCACTACTCAGCACGAGGTGATAAATTCCAGCAGCTTTCACTGTTAAATAATTTCCCATAACTGGGTTGTTATCAAACACATTTCTTGAATAAGGTTAAACTAAAAAATAATATAAAACAAAAACATCTATATTGTTCATCAAGAATACTTTTGGAGTTTCTGCAGATTTTTTTTTTTTCCATCTCTGAGAATAAGCCCACATGCCCAGTGTAATAAGTCAATTAACACTTAGCTCGCTTAAGTGATTCATGGTTCAAAGGTGACAGAGCATTAAGAAATTCACATTTGCTTGGGACGCCTGGGTGGCTCAGTTGGTTAAGCGGCTGCCTTCGGCTCAGGTCATGATCCCACATCTGGCTCCTTGCTCGGCAGGGAGCCTGCTTCTCCCTCTGCCTCTGCTGCCACTCTGCCTGCCTGTGCTCACTCTCTCTCTCTGGCAAATAAATAAATAAAATCTTAAAAAAAAGAAAAAAAGAAATTCACATTTGCTTATCTCCAAGACTGGTATATTTCTTTTCCTTGACTTCCCATATAATTTTAACATTATTCTAATATCTAGTTGGTAAGCCTTTTCATATTTTAGGCATTGCAATAAGAGAGTGATCTTTCTTTGTACAAAGTCTGAGGAATATTTGGTAAATACCTTGGGTGAAAAAAAAAGGATGGGGGCACCTGGGTAGCTCAGTTGGCTAAACATCTGTCTGTCTTTGGCCCAGGTCATGATCTGAGTCCTAGGATGGAGTCCCGCATCTGGCTCCCTGCTGAGCAGGGAGCCTGCTTCTCCCTCTCCCTCTGCAGCTTGTGCTCATCTCTCTGTCACTCTCTCTCAAATAAATAAATAAATAAATAAAATCTTTTAAAAGAAAAAAAAAAAGGATGGGGGGAGTAGGCCTTTAAATATTATTAGATATCTTTTCAATAAGGATCCTTAGGTACTATAATCCCAGAGATTTGCTTACTGGATATGGCTTTCTATTGTTTTGACCCTTGAAGAAAAATTAGTCTCTGTATAAAAATTCGGCGCCATCTTGTCTTTCCCTAAGAAGCTTGTTGCTATTCATCTGCTCTCCTCTGGCCTGAGACTGAACTAGTCCTCTTTTATGACTGTTCCATTCGTCATTCATTATTCATCATTGCATGTGTGTCATCATCAACCAGCTGTTTGCTTGTTTTTGTCTTCAAATTACTTTTAGAAAGGCTGGCTGATGGAGTCTATAGTCCCTCAGTTCGTTTGCACGTGGGAAACCTTCCTCTTTCATACTTGAAAAAGAAAGTATCCTTTTCTAGGGATGGTTTGTGTGGGCAAATGACAAGTTTATTTTTGTCTTGGAATCCTGAAGATATTTTTCCAATACTGTTTTTCTGACACAGGACGTAACGGTGGACATCTTACTTCTGTATGTGACGTGTTTTATATCTGCCTGAGTACTTAGAGAATTATTTTTTCGTATTTGAGGTTCAATAGAGAATAAATGGGCAATGATTAATCTGAATGGAGTTTTCTTGGAATGTGGGGAACGTTTTCCAGTTTTCCTTTCACCCAAAAATTAACGTTCCTTTATTGAAGTTTTGATTTTTTTTTTTTTTTAACTTCAATTTACCAGATGTCTTACTGGGGTCGGAGTCCAATTTTCTTTGTATTGAATTCTCTTGTCATTCCTTTGTATCTATACTTTTGTCCTAATTGTTACAGTGTCTATAACTCCCTTATACATTTTAATTATATGCCATGTTCAACTCTGTGTTTTCTGTTCTCTGCTGCTAATTTTTTTGTGTAATGCTGTTGATTTCAGATTGCTATTGGTTTTCTTAATTATAATCTTTTTCTCTCTTAATCTAATGGTGTGTTTTATTATCATATTATTGAGTTCTTATTGTTTTGACCTCATTTTCTTATTAACTTATTCTAAAATAAATCATGCTATAGGAAACTTCCCTTTGGTTGAACTTGCTTCCAGGTTTAGTTTCTTGGCACTATTTTAATACTGTCATCTCTCTTTCTCCCTTTCCTCTTTCTGAGTTATGTTCACATGGCTGTTATGCGATTTCCTTTTATCAGGTTCACGCTTCACTTAGACAGTCCTGCTTAGGCTCTTTCCCATAGTTTCCCCATAGAGTGGGCGAATTCTGCTTGCATTCACATGAGCTAGAGTCTGAGATGTGCATACTATATGCCTTCTCTTGTTTTGAAAACTAAGGGGTCAGGGGAAGTTGGTGAGGGAGGAGGGCAGCTATATACAAGCTAAATTCCTTTCTCTCCCTGAAATTTTTTTGAGTACTCTGTACCGAGGTCCCTATGTAGTCATGTGGGGTTTATTTTGCGTGTGAATGTGTGTGGGTTGCCTCTGTGCTGCACACTATTCTCTGCAAGGAGGTGAGCTTTGAGAAACTACAAGTGCTTACCGTTTCATCTCCATTGAAATCCACGGACAATCACTGGCCATTAAGAGTTGCTAGCCTTGAGATATTTTCTCTTCCTTTCTCTCAGATTGTCTACTCACCAGATTGACCTGCTTTTCTACAAACTGCAAGGTATTAATAAAAATTAGAAACTTTTTGAGTTTTCTTTTTCTTTTCTTTTTTTATCAATACTGATGGGGAGGAGAGGGTTTGTAGGTGAATGATAGTAAAAAAAAAAAAAAAAAAAGCCATATTGAGCTTCTTAATATTCTTGTGACAGGACAAAGTTTATGCTATGTACTTTTACGTTTCAAGCTTCAGTATTAATTCAGACTTGATGCAAAAATTCATCTCATGTAATTTTTTAAAACTGGCGCAGAGTGGACACACAATATGTTACCAGTTTCAGGTTTACAACATAGTGATTCCCACATCGGTGTAATTTCTGATTTAAAGACTACATCGAGGGGCACCTGGGTGGCTCAGTCAGTTAAGCCACTGCCTTTGATTCAGGTGGTGATCCCAGGGTCCTGGGATGGGGTCCCGCATCGGGATCCTTGCTCAGAGGGGAGCCTGCTTCTCTCTCTGCCTCTGCCTGCCACTCTACATGCTTGTGCTCTCTCTCTCTCTGACAAATAAAGAAATAAAATCTTAAAAAAAAAAAAAAGAATACATCGATTTTACGTCAGCTAACACTATACGTAAAACATTCATTTTTATTTATTTATTTATTTTTTTAAAGATCTTATTTATTTGACAGAGAGAGAGAGAGAGAACACAAGTAAGCAAAGTGGCAGGCAGAGAGAGAGGGAGAAGCAGACTCTCTAGTGAGCAGGGAGCCCGATGTGGGGCTCGATCCCAGGACCTTGGAGTCATGACCTGAGCCAAAGGCAGCTGCTTAGCCAACTAAGCCACCCAGGTGTCCTTAAAACATTCATTTAGATATCATATCACAGCTTCCTGCTCTGACAAATCTGATATAACTGAGTTCATATATGTACAGTATTTTCAGCTGAATACTGTTTTATGGAAGGATACATAAAAACCAAACATAAACAGACTATACATCTGTTTAATTAATAGGAATCTCTCGCATCAATTAACAGGAGTTAATTAGGAGTCGGGATCCTCTCCTACTTTCTGCTGGAGAGTAGGGAAAGCTCTTAACGTCACACACTGGAATAGTCTATCTGAAATTGCAAAACTCTACTCGTTGAATTGGTAAAAAAATGTGTTTGCCATTCAAAGGTGGTGGTGTGAAGTGGAAAAAAGCACTAGACAGGTAGACGGTAGACCCACCTTTACGTATGGGTATTGGCCCCTACCATGCAACTGTGGGCATTTACTAAACTTCTCGCTGAGCTTCAGTTTTCTAATCTGGAGCATGAAATTGCTGATCTTAAAATCACTTTCATTTCTAAAATTTCATGACTTTATGATTTTTTATGATCCCTTCCAACGGGTATGATTTATGTGTCTTCACATTAAAAAAAGCCTTTCTTTCCCAGATTTCTTTCTGAGATTCACCTAAAAATCAGCTCGGTGAGATAACGTCCTTTAAAACATTTTCCTAAGCTCTTTTCTTTCTTATCTCCCATCGACGTTCCATTTTCATTGCAGCTTCTTTTTATCCTTCTCTCCCCGGACTACAGGGAGACCGTATTTACTTCCCCTTTGCTGATGCAAATTCTGCTTCCCAGCTCTTCAGTCTTTGTTCGTGCTCCACGGGTGGGCAGCTTCTTCCCTTGTCATAGGAAAGTCCCTCTCACCAAGGCTATCTCCCTAATCTACTTTTGTCTACTTTTGTCTGTAAAGTGGATTATGAAACTTTTGAATAAAAGGTATTCTACCAGAACATGCTGAACTGCATAGCACTTAACTGTTCCAAAGGCGAGAACTCTATTGATGGCAGTATTCAAAAATAGACCTGTATTTCAGGAAAGAAAAATGAACTAGGCTGTGAGAGATTGGTTTTTCCTAGTAGGGGTTACCACACTTTTTATAGCATCTTAGTCGGTTAGTAGGGAGCTTTGAAAAAAGAGCAGCAGGCTCTTGCCTATCAGCTGCTAGTTTAGGTCATTTTCAAAGAAACCCCCTGTACATCCAGGATCCTAACCAGTTCACAGCCCCATGATTTTACATTGTTGTGTCAGCTACAGTGGCAACTGAAGCAGGATTAATCTCGCCGTGTTACTTTTTAACTTTAATCATCTTAGTGCCTGGAGGTCAAAAGACTTTTTGATATTGAAAGAGAGTCAGCCTCAAATTTTCTCAGTGGTTTTTAATCTAATTGCCCTATCATCATCAAAGTGTTGTATCAGGCTTTACTTTTTTCACAGAGTAAGTTTTCCACATCAACTGGCTCAGTTTTCACTGTCTTGTTGTTAAAATAGTTCCAGAAGCTCATCTCCTTTTCCTTCCTAACTGAAAGGATAAAGATAAGATCCAATTAGGACATCATTGAGTTCAGGAAACTGAAGTTTCCTGGCCTGATCTAGGCTTCAAAGTTCTCAAGTAAAAATTTGCATTTCATTTCTATGACTCTGCCTTTTTAGCTATCACCCAAATAAATCCTTTGGGTAATATTTTTTTTTACTAAGTAGATGCATAGCTTCTTCATATGAATATTATTTGCTTCTCCTTTATTATTAAGACTGTCAGTTTCTAGATGAAAATAACCAGGTATATAGGGAGCTTTTGCTAAAGTAATGCACTGTATCTACAATTATATGTTTGATGAATGTTTCTTACCGCTGCTGCTAAGAGTTAGGACTGTTAACAGTAAAAATAAAAGAGCTCACAGTTACCGGGAATACAGCTTTATTGTTAAGTTATTAGTTAAGGATGGTAAAGTCAACGGCAGAGGCATGAATTTGGTGAAGTTGAAGTTGGTTAGACATAAGGAATGACAGAGGCCAAGTATATGGTAAGTTAGATTTTTTTTACATTAGATCCTTGGAGAGATTGTGTAAAACTAAGAGGAGTTTTATATAAACACAATCCTTCCCTGTTTTCATTTCCCCTTCCCTAGTGATGAAACTTACCGAGTTTTATCTTGGGCCACCAGCAACAGCCCCTGGTTTTCACTCTTCTTTCAACTCCTGTGATTACGTTCGTGAGGATGGGCTATGGGAGAAAGCGGTATGTGTGACATCGGCAACCTCTCCTTGACGAGTCTTACTGGAATTTTATTTTTCCCTCCTGAAGGCTATAAAATGGGGGTAAGCCTTGGAAGCTCTTTCCTTACCATTGCTGTTTTTTTCCTTAGGCGCAGAGATCTAAAACTAGCCTACACTCTCATCCTGTGCTTCATTGACCACCTGCCCCATTCTATAGGCTTTCCTCATTTGAAGGACAAAGAAGGTGATTTATTGCCCCGCCCATACCCTCACATTTCTCATCGGAGGATAGCAGAGAGTGGGTAAGGGCTCTTGAGTCCAGCATCATCTTCAGTGATTGATTGTCTGCTGTAGGGTGTCCCCTCTGTCCGTTTGGACCCCTTTGTTGAGTACGGTTGTGCGGTCTGTCATCTCACGTCACGAGCGAGCGATGCGGGACAGAACCAGGAAAGCGGATCTCTGCGCTTTGCCTTTTTTTTTTTTTTTTAATTTATTTGACACAGAGAGAGATCCCAAGTAAGCAGAGAAGCAGGCAGAGGGAGTGGGGGAAGCAGCACCCCCCCCCCAGAGAGCCTGATGTGGGGCCCCATCCCAGGATCCTGAGATCATGACCTCAGCCAAAGGGAGAGGCTTAACCCACTGAGCCACCCAGGCGCCCCTGCGCTTCGCTTTTGACCTCTGTGTGCTGCCAGCTGGGCTCAGGCTTCATGATTTGGAAAGAAAATCACCTTCTGCTCCGGTCACATAGACTGGTTTCTCTGTTAAAAGAAGCTCTTTTCTTGTGAATGGTGCAATAAAGCCACCAGTCCTGACTCTCATATCTGGGCTCATATGTCGGAGGAAGACAAACATCTGTTGTATTTAATCAACTTATTACTTTCTTACCTCGTTTTTACAGTATTTCTTACGGTTTTACATGGATTCCAACAGAATCCATGATGCACTTTTTAAAAAATTAGAAATAATTTGGGGGTGGGGAGGGAAAAAATGAAACAAGATGGGATATGGAGGGAGATAAACCTAAGAGATTCTTAATCTCGTGAAACAAACTGAGGGTTTCTGTGGAGTGCGGGGCAAGGGATAGGGTGGCTGGGACATTGGGGAGGGTATGTGCTATGGTGAGTGCTGTGAATTGTGTAAGCCTGATGACTCACAGACCTGTACCCCTGGGCAAATAATACATTATATGTTAATAAGAATAAAAAAATAAAGTATTTATTAATTTGAAAGTAGAAATCCTTTCATTATAATAGTGTACTGATGTTTTTCTTTTCCATGAGTAAGCATTCTAGTGTAGGAATGTATTAGTTCTGACCTTAACAGATTGTCACTAGAATGTTAAGATGTCAATGTTAAATGTCAATTTTTTTGTTAGTTTCTTTTAAAATTTTCATAATTCTTATAATTTTAAAGTATTTACAGTCCTTTTTAACCTTTAATTTTCCAGAATATTCTAGGTTAGAATTTAGTCATCCTAAATACCTTTTGGACACTGGAAATGTATGTATTTACAGTAATAAAAAAACATTTGTTTTGAGAGGCCAGTGTGCCACTTCCCTGGTTTGCAATAGTATCTTAAGGACACTGGCTCTCTGTGATTTGTCTGTATCATTGACAATGTAGAGATAATATTGTTTGGTCCACTAAATTCTAATATTTAGCCAAAATGTGAAATCCTTTCATAAAGTCAGAAACTACTTGTAACATATTCTAAAGCATTGAAAACATGTCTTTCTACTGCTTTTGGCTTTAAAATATCTGGAGCTTTTGACTTTCTTTATCTCTTGCTACTGAACATGATAAGCTTATTCATCCAAGAATATATACATTTCATGTTGTAGGAGTGCTGACAGTACTGACTCCAACTTCCGTTCTCCATCTTATTCAAGTTGGCTCGATGACCTCTCTTGGGGCTCTGTGTTCTGAGCCCCTCGGAGATTAACATATACATTTACTTAGAAATGCCTGCCACGCCTGGGAGAGGGGGAGGCTTGCTTTGGCCTCTCAGGAATCTGTTAGAGATAACACAGTCTTTCCCCTTCCTGACACACGGTTTGTGCCATAAGATCTAATTAAAGGTTAGCTGTCAATTAAGTGCATGCAAACCCTTCAAGGTGCATGTGAATCCCTTGATCTCACTGAGATGCTCTTCTGGCTTTGTCTCCCCTCCCCCGCTCTATAAAAAATCTGTGGACTGAGGTCCAGACTTTGCGGTGAATAATTAGGCAGCTGCTGGGATCATCACCTGCCTGATCCCCCTTCGAAGTAAATTACCCTCAATAAAAACAAACAAACAAACAAACAAACAAACAAAAACAACTCTGTTCTACCTGTATGGAGTCACCTGCTTTGGTCTCGAAGTGCCTTCTCAGTTTGGGGTATACTGTACTGTCCCTGAGCTCACCTTCTAACACATACTCTGTTAATGCACAACGTACTATTGGGAACACATTTTCTGTAATCATTATGTTGTTCTAATGAGATTTAAAGAAATTCATTCTGAAGACAAAACCCACTCATACCAGGTTGATTTGAAAGAAAGTTGCCAGTCAACTCTCTATGAAGATAATGGCAAAATGACCATATCAGTTCACATTTTAATTAATTATAAAATAAATGTTTATGTGTGAGGTAGCAATTTTAACTTAGAGCAAACACAGAGCAAACTGTAATAAAAAAGAAGTCATGTCAATTGTAACATTTCAGCCAAATTTTACATAAACACTTAAAAAAAAAAAAAACAATTTCAAGATTTTGGGCAGGTAAGCCTAACCACCATTTATTTGATACTTTGGTTTTAAATTTTTTACCCCTTTCCACCAAAAATATCTTGTTAAAAATTCAACCCAAGAGTCTCCGCCTTGTGAAGGTAAGAAGGCAACAGTAAACCATTCCAGCATTTTGCATAATCCTGCTGTTGTCTTCCTTATATAAAAATGTTCTGCCAAAGAAAAACAGCAGGTTCAATGAAAGCCAAACTGAGATCTCTGGAGATAAAGAATAAACAGAGATATTATAGAGAGATTCCAAAACATAATTATATAATTTAAATGTGCGATTAAAACATGCAATTAAAGTAGCTAATGTGTTTCCTTTCAATAGAAGGAGATTATAAAAAAAGCTATTTTTTGAAACATTTTAAGATTATTTCTACATAAGCTAGTATCTATGCTGAGCAAGTTTTGGTATGTTCATAATTCGATTATATTCAAACTCAATAACCCTGCAATAAAAATAGAGCTTACACCCTTCAGACATCTGTATCCTTTAGATGTTTCTTATCCAGAAAATAAAATGAACTCTTCAGTGAAATGATCCGGATAGATTGTCAGAAACTAATATTGCTCAATGTGAATTGATCCAAATTAGGGAAATAATTAGGACAGTGCTGTTATCAGAAGCAGCTCTATGTGTCAGGACTTCAGCCTATGTGCATATAAACACACACATGTACACACAGTCACATGTACAAGAACACACATAAGCATATACACACATTCCTACACAAATACATATGCACATACATATGCATTTTCACAATTACATACACTTTCATACAAAAACAAATACACATATATTTACACACACACACACACACACACACACACACAACTGGAATATAACTGCCAAAAATGTTATATTAATTTCACGTGGAGTTTGTTAGCAAAATTTCAGGAACCTGCCTGTCCTTAGCAGAGTAATTGAGAGAAGGTGAGCTTGCTTAGTAATTTCAGTAAAACAGACACTTTGCATCTTGGTCTCCTTCAGCGCTGGAAGGTAACTAAATGTGTTACTTATTTGTTCTCCTGCTCATGACCAATCAACATGAGGGAACTCTCCATCTCTCCCAAACAAACCTTTCCATCTGGTTTCATTTTATCCATTAATTTACACTTGATATTAGCTGGCATTCCATATCCAAAACGGAGGATCTAAGGGATCCCCTGCTTCTACGGATTACACATAAGGAGGCAAGGACCTTATTCTGAAAAGTGTCCTGGGGCCTTTTCTGCATCTCTTATCATTTTTATCTGCTGTAGCTGTAGGGACCTGAAATGAGAATATCATTCTGCAGCCAGTGCTATAAAATCCTAATGATTTTATCGTCACATACGTAGAGGTGACAGTGGTCATATCTTTGCAAGAGTGGAATTATGTACCTGTGTCCATCAGCTGGCTGGGCTATAACTTAATCTGAGTCAATCTTCCAGTACTTGGGGGTTCCTACATACGTCTTGTTGACACAGAGAACATGGCGCCTCTCCAATCATCTGTCATCCCTGCTCTCCTGCCCATTCATCTTTTTGATGTGATCTATGTATCATTTTGCTCCATAATCTATCAACTATAAAATGGCATAGCTGCTACTTACAGCTGTTTTCTTAGGTCACAGAAGGCAATGTTCTCATTTAAATACTTCAGAATAACCTTGACCAATCTCTGCTAGAAAACCCTGTTGCAGTTGGAACCACCAGGGATGGAAGATGGACTGAATATGGGCTGTTTAGAGCATATGCTGTAAGTGCTAGATCTATGCAAAAGCACCAGAGTTCTACCATTTGTACTTGGAGAGGATTGTATCATTTAAAAACAGTATTTATACCTACCTTCTCTGCTCCATTGACATCAAGGTTGTCCCTGACCCTTAGCATGTTCCTCCCTGCAGGTGAATAATATATTCTGACATATTGCATGATTTTCATGATTAATGACATGTGAGTAAAAGTAACTTATTTTTCTTCCCTTTACAATGGGAACAGCAATCTCCCAGATAGGGCTGTTCTGCCAACCGGGATCACAAAATGAAGATAAGGTGAAGCAGAATCACAGCTGAGCAACAGTGGGTATGCCACATGGGCAAGAAATAGATGTTTGTTGTTGTGTGCCACTGAGACCTGAGAGTCATTTTCTAATGCAGCATAAAGTAGCTTATCCTGACTGATATCGTAACTATTGAAGGGATGTAAATGCAAATGGAGGGATGCTCTTTCCTGAACACCAGAAGTCAAAAATCTAATATTCTCTTTTTGCTTTCGCCATCTTTACCTTAAATAACTTACTGAATTCTTCAAGTGTTAGCTTCTGCATGTATACAATGAATGGTTCGGACAAGACAATGTGAGCCCCCTTTACATTGCTGAGTTATGATTAGACTAACACTAAAGAGCATTTCTAAAGCCCTTATTTGTCTAATTTCAGTCAACTTCAACAGAATCCCAGAGAGCGGGTGGTTTATAAACAACAGAAATTTATTTCTTACAGTTCTGGAGTCTGAAGTCTGAGATCAGGGTGTCAGCACGAGTAGGTAATGGTTAGGGCTCTTTCAGGTTGCAGACAGCCACTTTCTCATTGTATCTTCACAGGCCTGAAGAGTAAGAAGAGGTCTCTGCAGTCTCTTTGATTTTTTTTTTTTTTTTTTTTAAGATTTATTTATTTATTTGAGAGAGAGAGAGAGAGCATGCATGAGCGGGGAGGGAGAATCTCAAGCAGGCTCCGTAGGTCTCAATCTCAATGAGATCACAACCTGAGCTGAAACCAAGAGTCATGCTTAATGGGCTGCAGAACCCAGGCGCCCCTCTGGAGTCTCTTTTTTAAGGGCGCTAATCCCATTCCTGAGGGCTTTACCAAATCAATGACTAATCATCTCCCAAAGGCCCGACTTCCAAATACTATCACACTGTGAGTTAGGATTTCAACACAGGAATTTTGGAGGGACACAAATATTCAGTCCTTAACAACACTACCCAGCTTTACTGGGATCTCTTTTCTTTTCCTTATTTTCTTTCTTAGGTCACTGGGAAATACTTTGCATTTGGATAGAAATTCAATTGAATTTACTATTTCTATGTGGTTAAAAAAAGATCTTCAACATTTGGAAGATATAGTAAAAAATTACAGGTTTTGGTGGGGGTCAAATTAACCACTAGCAGTAAGTACTTTGCACATGGTAAAAACCTATATATTACCTAAAACAATTTGCAATTTGATTTAGTGATAATTGTTATTCTTAATGATGTCCTACTATATCAAGACTTCTAACGTAAAACAAGCACGTTTGATCTTGCTAGATATGAAATGAGCTTTTGATCTTTGACTTCCTAAGTACAAACAGCATGGCCAGGCTTGGGCAGCGAGGAGAATACTGCCAGCGGGCTTCACGATGTAGATAACACTTAGTCCCATTAGAGACATCACAGCAGTGAGTCCTGGCAATATATAACCAAAGCGTTTTCTGGTGCATGTACTTCCTCCCTCTCACCCCCAAGAAGTATATGGGAAGAATTTGGAATGCTTCTATCTTCAGCACTAAGAGTTTAATCTCTGAACATCATCTGGAAGCTTGTTAGAAATGCTGAATCACTCCCAGAATTGTTGACCAAGAGTCTTCATCTTAAGTTAAAATTATAACATTATAGTTATAAAATTATAAAATTATAGTTATAAAATAATGTTATAAAATTATAACATTAAAGTTATAAAAGAACAGAATTATCAAAGAGTAAACTTGGGAAGAAACTCAGAAATTCTTTTTTGTGACCGTTACTTTAAATATCTGATGCAGGGGGCGCCTGGGTGGCTCAGTGGGTTAAAGCCTTTGTCTTCAGCTCAGGTCATGATCCCAGTGTCCTGGGATATCGAAATCAGGCTCTCTGCTCAGCAGGGAGCCTGCTTCCTCCTCTCTCTCTCTGCCTGCCTCTCTGCCTGCCTCTCTGCCTACTTGTGATCTCTGTCTGTCAAATAAATAAATAAAATCTTAAAAAAAAAAAAAAAAAACTGATGCAGGACCACTACCTGGCTACAGACTATACTGCTAATATGGAGAAACACTACATACTAATAAATGCTAATATTGAAGATATTAATAGTAACATTAATACTAATAAATATTAGTGTTGAAACAGCACTCATATAGGATTAATGTGACCTACCATGGTATAAAAACATGCAATATATTAAACATTTCAAATGGGCACTCGGTCTTTGCACAGACGAATCTGGAATTTGATGTTTCAAGACCGTGGTCACTGTATCCAGTGCTCCAGTGATGGTAAAGGGAGAACAGTTTACATAGAGGTTGAAAACACTGGCTTTGAGTCTTACTTCTTTGGTTCAAATCTTGGCCTCTTGTTACTAATGGTGAAACTGTGGATAGTTCCTACATCATTTCTCTGAACATCAGTTTCCGCATCAATATCAGGGGGATAATAATTACCTAACCATTACGGGAAATCCTCAAAAAAGTTCTTCTTTGAGATAAGATTTTCTTATCCTTGGTCAGATAACCAGTTTTTCTCTTTCTTAGGATTCACTGATACAATCATACCCAGTGCTCTTAATTTAGGCATGCCAGAGGTCAGTGAGTTTTTTGTAGATAACTCCACAATTTCATTAAAGAAAAATAGACAACATATGCAATTTCCATACCTTCGTTTAGGGACTCACTCTACTTGCAGTCTATCGAACGCACTTCTCCTTAATCTAGTTATAGAATGGTTTGCTCCTTTGCTTAAGGGCTGAGCAGGATTTTTCTGACATAACATTTTGCCAGGGAAGATAATGGATTAAGTCCTGTGGAGACTGTAAGTAGATTTCATCACGGGCTTTAAGTTTAACCTTCATTGCCCTCAGGAAATTATTGTTGACACATCCCTTCAGTTATGTCCACTGAAAATTACAATGCCAGCTTTGGGCAAAAGACTTCTCAGACTATTGGTGTTTCTGCCATCAGGCAGAGGGCTGAAAGCAATGTATTATCCTTAATAGAAAATAAAGGGAAGGTGATAACTCTTGACATCTTGATGTTTCATCATACATGTGTTTGATTTTTAAAAAATCAACTCAGAGAGGCAGCATGGAATTTGGGAGCAGATTCCCAAGATATTACTTCATAAGATTATTTGGAAAATAGGGTAACATGAGGCAAAACATATTAAGATAATTATTACATAGAAGGGCATTTACTATGTTATGTGTGATTCTAGGAACTTTACATGTATTTACTTATTTAACTTTCACAATAATCCTCTGGGTTAAGTACTAATATTGTTTCCATTTTAGAGATGTGGAAACTAAGGCACAGAACATTGAAGTAACTAGCCTAAGGTCTCAGAGCTAATAAGCACCAGTTTCAGGAAACAGAGTCAAGTAGTCTGGATCTAAACCATAAATTCAATGGTTTCATATGTGTCAGTTTAGCTAAACTTTATTTTCCAAATTCTTTTTTTCTGTGTAGGTCCGGGCTAGGCAGCCCACAAGAAAAATTTGTGAGTTTTTTGGTTTGTTTGTTTGTTTGTTTGTTTTTTTAGAGAGAGAGTAAGAGAGAGAGTGCTTGCATGTGTGGTATAAGGGAGGGAGGGGGCAAGGGCAGAGGGAGAGGGAGAAAGAGAATCTTAAGCAAGCTCCATGCCCAGCGTGGAGCCCCAGTTGTGGCTCAGTCTCACAATTCTGAGATCATGACCTGAGCCCATATCAGGAGTCAGGTGCTTAACTGACTGAGCCACCTGCATGCCCCGAATTTGTGAGAGTTGGAAGAAAGATGCGAAATATCAGCGAGCAAGCTAGGAGGTTGGTGCCAGGCCTCCAGGCCTCACTGCAGCTCTCCTGATTTGCTGATGTGCTGGCTCATGTCACTGGCATGGGACCACAGCCAGCCTAGAGCTCTTTCAGGTTCTTTAAACTGTGGGCCGGGCTTATATGCAGTGCCAAGGGGGAAGAGCCCCTTCTTCCTCTGCAGGTCACCCAAGGCAGGTCCCGCAAGGCCACATGAAGGTGTAGAAACAATAAGAAAGGAGTTAATGACCGGTGTGAATTTCAGTGTATCCTCCTGCGTTTGGGTTTGCCCTCACGTGTTCTTCTTTGGTTTTCTTTCTCTCTTTTTAGGTTCGGATTTTATTCAGAACAATCCCTGCTGTGCCGATCTACAGCCTGGCCACTCCCAAATGCAGAGGCAACAATGCTCTACAGAATTCACCTGCTCTTGTCTGGGATTCCTTGTTAGTGACCTTTCTCTGATTTTCCAACCCCATCTTTCCTGATCGTTCTTGACCTTTCCTTCTATGGGTTCTCTCATAATTGTGGAGGGCCTAATCCCTAATATATATATTCCTTATTCTATAATGCTCACTGGTTGCGGTTGCCCTTCCCTGATAGGACCCTCGCTGATACATATCTTTATGAAACAAAGATACTGATTCTTTATAAGAGGAAGTCTTTCTTGATATTGACAGATTAGAGCTCAAGGTATTTGGCGTAATGCCAGGACATTATGATCACTTAGTCATGTTGGGTTATTATACTCATCTTCATTGTCATCCTCTTCCCTCTTGAAGAATTCAGTGAAGTATCATCATATAGGAAAGCAAAAAGGAGAGGTTCAAATGTGCTTTAGTTAAAGTAGAAATAGTTTCAGCCTAGTGTCAGTAGTTTGACTAGATGTTTTAGTGGAAAGAGAATTCCTTCACAAGTTCTCAGATGGAAAGCCACTAAATTTTCTTTTCTTTTTTTTTTTTTTTTTTTTTTAAGATTTTACTTATTTCATTACCAGAGAGAGAGAGAGAGAGAGAGACAACAAGCACGAGAAGCGGCAAACAGAAGGAGAAGCAGACTCCCTGCTCAGCAAGGAGCCAGATGTGGGACTCAATCCCAGGACCTTGGGATCATGACCTGAGCTGAAGGCAACCGCTTAACCAACTGAGTCACCCAGGTATCCCAAGCCACTAAATTTTCTACCTCTAAAGCAACTATTTTAAAAGTGCTTCCCCAGGGCACCTGGCTGGCTCAGTAAGTAGACCATGTGACTCCTGATCACGGGGTTATGAGTTCAAACCCACCTTTGGTGCAGAGGTTTCTTAAAGTCTTTAAAAAATAAAAGTTCTTAACAATAGGTTTCTAGTATTATCTGAGGTCTGTATTTATTCTTTTTTCTTGAGATTTTATTTATTTATTTGACACAAAGAGAGAGAGAGCTCAAGCAGGGGGAACGGTGGGCAGAGGGAGAGGGAGAAGCAGGTTCCCTGCTGAACAAGGAGCCCAACGCGTGTCTTGATCCTAGCACCCCGGGATCATGACCTGAGCAGAAGGCCTAACCAACCAAGCTACCCAGGCATTATGTATTTCATTTATTCTTTAGGCTCCTACTTACCTCAGCAATAATTTCCAAACATCATAACCTCTGCTAGCTTGAGAGAAGATCCTGTTTTTCTGGCTATTTCACACTCCTGTTCACCTCCTTCAAATCCAAGACATCTTGCTTCAACCCTGATGCTCAAACTTCTCCCGATTGTCTCATAAACTCTAAGCCTAGCCAAACATTGTGGAGAAAGTCCTTTATGCAGCACTCTTGTTTTGACATCTCAGTGAGTCTATTTACATGTAGTAATTTCCCAGTGCCAGTTAAAGTCAGAAAAAGTGAGTCACTGTGGCATTCTTGCAAAATATGACAGATGGGCTCATTAGTCTTTTGATTCATAAAAACCGCGATGCTTTTTTTGCTTAAAATAAGAAGCAAAAAATAAGCACGTCCCTGATAGGTTTAATTCAGAGTCAGAGCTAAGTAATGCCGGCTCTGCAGATTCATGTGAAGAGCTGACAAAAGGATCAGGGAGGGGAAATAAAAGGACTATACAAACGAGTGCATTACGCTTTGTGAAAAGTTGTGAACTATGAGCTGATCCAACAGCTAGACAAAGGAAGTAAAGAACATGTCACTACTAAGTTACATGCCATTTATGTGTTCTTGATAAAAATGCAGCGGTAGAAACAGTGAAGAAGTTAAACAAATAAACCTTAATAGAATGTAAAGAAAATAAAATGCCAGAGATTTTAAGGGAAAGGAAATCCCTACCAGTGATGACTGATACTATACAAACAGTATCTGTTCACAAATTAGCCAAAATTCATGGAAGATGTCTTTGGAATGTCAATACTAAATCTTTTTAAACTGTAGTAGACTAGCTGTATGCCAGCAGGAAAGTATTCTTATTGAAATTTTCATTCATACTGATTGGCCATCCACGTTTTGTTGCAATCAGCAAATCCGCCTGGTAGAAGGACTCTGCAGTCAAATCTGAATTTAAAATGATAGATAGTAGGTTTTCAAATCTTATCTGCTGTCTTGTGTTTCAGTGCTTAAAGAAAGACTGCATAGATTGCAATATTTCTTACACCCCTAAAGAATAATTAAAGTTAAAGAATCAAGAGGTTAGTTAAAAAAAAAAAAAAGCCCCACAATATAAATTTCATTGAGCAAAGCTAAACTAAACTAAACTAAAACATTCCTTATGCTGAAGCAGTGACCATTCTTCGGCTTCTCATGGTTTGTATCTGTTTCTATCATTAGCTTCCATGATATGTGAATCATAAGTTATTTCTTAATCTTTAAAATTACTTATGTAGTAACACAGATAAATAATTTAAAACTTTTAAATATATGTGCAGATAAGAAATTCTCAGTTTCAAATGTTGTAACAATATTACCTTCAAGGAAAATGTTTTGCCTTATTCCACATTTAGGGAAAAATGTTTAGAAATGTCTTGGAAATGTACTTGTACACATTTCTCTTGGATATTTTGAGGATTCAGGTGCATCGGCATGGTGAGCTTCAAGCAGGCTTCGTGTCAAAAGCTCTTAATAGGGGCGCCTGGGTGGCTCAGTGGGTTAGAGCCGCTGCCTTCGGCTCCGGTCATGATCCCAGCGTCCTGGGATTGAGCCCTGAGTCGGGCTTTCTGCTCAGCAGGGGGCCTGCTTCCTCCCTTCTCTCTCTGCCTGCCTCTCTGCCTACTTGTGATCTGTCTGTCAAATAAATAAATAAAATCTTAAAAAAAAAGGCCTTAATAACCTGAATGAAACATAAGAAGAATACATCATTTGGTGATAAAAGAGAAAGAGAAAGACATTAACATTTATTTTGGCCTCTTAACATGTTCTATGTTATGAATACAACAAATATGAACACAGTATCTTTTTTCACTCATATATTTATCCCCTTTCTAAAAATCTGCATGAAACCTTTTTTATTCTGCATACGTTTTTCTGTAATGAAGTCTATGTTTTCCTTTCCTGCCTCAAAAACAGATAACTAGTTTAATTTACAGACTCTGATTGAGCAGCTACGCTTACGTAAGTATATATGGATATATACATGTGGGTATGTAACAAGTACCATTAAGTAGCTACACTTTATGGATATTACCTCATTTCCTCCTCCTGTGTATTCTGTGAGGTAGGAATGAGTGTTATTCCCCCCTCCTTTATGGAGAAGGATACTGAGCAATAGACAAGTTAGCTTGTCCATTGTCACTTGGGAAGTGGGTGCCAGGTTCAGAGTTCGAGCTCAGGAAGAGGGTCTGGCCACAGGGCACGTCTCTCCCACACAATGTGGTGACGTGCAGAGTAAGAGGTTTCTCTGAGAAGCCCACTGGAAGGTTGAATTCAATGACTTCCATCTTCTGATTAGAAAACTTCATTCTTGGTTTTATCAAAACCTCCTTTCAGATAAATTGGCAATCTCAAAAGCATTTGCTCCGTTATTAGTTTCCGTTAACTCGGTTTATGTTATTTTCCGGCTTACCGAAGATTTCTGTTATTAAAAAATTGGACCTTGTCATTGATCACAATTTGAAAAATAAAGAGGCAGGCAGATGTGTTGCCAAATGGATTACCAATTAATAGCATAATGATTATATATTTCAGTTCCTTCTAGCCTACTTGCATGTCATAATGAGATCTCTCACCACAGGTATTAAAAGGAAAAAGAATAAATTGAAAGTTATGAAACAGAAGCACCTGGGTGGCTCAGTCATTAAACATCTGCCTTCAGTTCAGGTCATGATCCCAGGGTCCTGGGACGGAGTCCCACATCAGGCTCCCTGCTTGGCAGAAAGCCTCCTTCTTCCTCTCCTACTCCCCCTGCTTGCGTTCCCTCTCTCATTGTATCTCTCTCTGGCAAATAAATAAATAAAATCTTTTAAAAAAATTATGAAACAAAAAAATGTGTTTTTTTTTTTAAGATTTTATTTATTTATTTGACAGACAGAGATCACAAGTAGGCAGAGAGGCAGGCGGAGAGAGAGAGGGAAGCAGGCTCCCTGCTGAGCAGAGAGCCTGATGCAGGGCTCCATCCCAGGACCCCGGGATCATGACCTGAGCTGAAGGCAGAGGCTTAACCCACTGAGCCACCCAGGCGCCCCTGAAAAAAAAATGTTTAAAAAGAAAAGAAAAGAGAGTTATCCTCACCACATTCCCACCCTCCACCATCCCTGGTTTAAAGTGATTAATCCCTTTTGGAGTATGTTTGTGATAGAGCATATAATGTTATTGGAGACCTTTTCATTGTAACATGCTTTTGCTGGCTGGTTAGTGGTTCTTAGGGAGGAAGTGATTGGCTTGGAGTATGAAATGAACAGGTGAGTAGTACAGGGCAGCAGCCATCTGAGAACGGATTCAACTCTCTGCCCACTGTTCGCTCATTTGTGTCTGTCTGTGGCTGACAGTGTTAGTTACATAGCCAAAATTCTGTCCCCCTTCTTCTTTGCTAACAGAACCCCGATTTTGATCAGGGTGTCAAAGTGCACAGCCCCTGACAAAGAATCAGGGTTAGTCTAACCCTCTAAGCAAGACATGACATATTTATTTTCCATTTTCCCCACCTCACATGTTACTGTATTTCAGAGAATAAATTCAATTCACTAAAGATGAGGAAAGAAAATCCTTACCTATTTAAGGAGCTGTTCTGATGCAGGGAGACCCTCCGTTTGGACTATGCAAAATGAATAAAAAGCTATTGTTTTTAGTTAAGCTGGTAGAGGACTGTTGTTGCATCTACAATTATTTATTGCTTGTTCACCATTGGAGGCAGATCTGCTCAAGAAATCTCCATTTGTCCATAGGTTGTCCCGAGGATAGGGTGTTTTCACTCATTGGTGTGTTTCCTTCAAGGACACTGTCATAGATGTAGGGTTTCAACTGCTCTTACTTAACAGCTTTGCCTTATAGAGGAGCAGATTTTGACAACATTCAAGATAAAAACACTTGACAGCATATTTGCCTTTCTTTTACTATTGTTCTTTTGTGACATCTTTTTCTCCCAGATCCTTAAAATTCAAAAAAGTTTCACTAAGGGGTGCCTGGCTGGCTCAGTTGGGAGAGCAGGCAGCTCTTGATGTCAGGGTCATGCGTTCAAGCCCCACATTGGGCAAAGAGCTTATTAAAAAAAAAAAAAGGTTTCACTGAAATGTGTTAGGGATTTATATTTTATCATGAAGTTTGTCTAATGTGGTTGCTCAAATCTTTCTTCAAATCAGGAGCATGTTCTTCTATTATGTATTTAATTATTCTTTTTTCTTCCATATAATTCCTTTTAGAATTCCCAATTTGCATGTAGAGAGATTCCTGGATTTATTATCCATACCTCTTAAATTTCAATGTATTATCATATGTACAATATTTAATAAGTATTCATACATAAGCATACATAAGTGTTTATATGTACATATACATACACACACACACACACACACACATATAGAAGCATTTGTCTCTGAATTCTCAATGTCTTCAGTTGGCGGTACTACGTCCTTGATTTATATTTCTTCAGTGTTCAACAAACTTTGGATTTTCCAATTCGGTACTCATGTTATCCATCTGACAACAATTTTTAATTGTCTCAAAGTTTTCTCTTTCATTTAATCCAGCTGAATATAATAATGAACTATTTCTGTGGAAAGAAAGCTTACCATTTGATCTGTGATATTTTCTCTGGTCAAATGCCTCTTGCAACATTGAAAGGGAAGGCTTACAGGATCAAAATAAACTGTGGGAAAAAAACCTGCAGAATATACTTTGAGCCAATTTCGTGTCTGTACTGTGTTATCCAAATTCTCTTTAAGAAATTTACAAGCAATGAGTAGCTGGTAGTTGGTGAGGTGCAGCCCTACTAGAGAGTAGTACCAGAAAGCCCAAGGAAGCTCTGTAACTAGGTAGAAAGACTGAAGGGGTTCCAGAGCTGACAATCTCTTTGTGAGGCTCTGGTGCCCAGTCAGTCACCCTTTTCTCTTAGTAGTGTCCTCATATCCTGGATGCAGGACAGTGATTTAGAGATGTATTACTCTGTGCCTGGGAATCACACAACCTCCCCTAGCTGTCACGTACATGCCGTGTGGACTGCCCTGTATCCATTCTTAAAGGTCAGTCAACCTGGTACCAGGTGACATTTCTTGCATCTCATGAGTCTTGTCAATATGAATCCAAGACCACTGTCACTAGTCAAGGAGAGTGGGCATTTCATTTTTTAAATCTATTGAGAATATTTTCTCCTCGTATCTCATACAAGAGGTCAACATGCAATTTGTATTTGTGGGGAAATTTGTATTGATTCTTCAGCTCTAACAGTCTTCTGTTTGCTTTTGAATAACTGGCATGTAGCCCCCTCTTAAAGTCCTACTTAGATGAACCATGTGTCCAACTCTAGTTTTGATAAGTTGAGGTTACTTGGATGGCACTTATAGCTTCACTAGTTTTGTTCCTAAAATCAAGTATACCTTATTATCACTAAACACACTGAGATCTCTCACATTCATTAAGAATTTTAAAGAGAATTTTTTGGTCAAATCATTTATTGACCTAGACGGGGTTTTAGTTCATCAGAGTTTGCATTCGAGTAATTAAAACTATGTCTGTATGGAGGTATGTATTTCCAGCTTAGGCATCATCCCATTATGTGTACAGTCAGTGATCGATGCGTCTTAACACCTATCAACTTCATACAGCATTAGTATTAGTCACTATAAAAGCTGCAGTACTTAATTAAAAGAAAAAAGAACCAAGAAAATTTGGGGTCACAAGTAAAGGCACCTGTTAGATATATACTCATGCTAGTGAATAATATCATATGTCCCAATTAGTGACTCTTTTTTTCTATTTGCTTGAAAGGTTATTATTATTCTGATATTGATAGTTGTTGAAATAGTTTCTTTCAGAGAAGATGTTGGTCTTTGTTCAAAACATTTAGTTCCAGATAAAACAGAAAAGGAAATTCTTTTTTTTTTCTTTTGGGTAATTCTATGTTCTTTGGTCATGGGTCTAGTTACAACTAGGGTAGCAGGAAAGATACTGGCGAAGACCTAGAAGGAAGATTCAGTTCTAAGGGGATAGACTTATCCTTCATCTCTGCTCCGGTAGTTCCATCACACCTGGGCATTTTTCAGCTTGTCCAACTGGTGTGTCTTCATTAGGAGCCATCTTGAGCAATATCTTCACCACTTAACGCCATACATAGCAAATGAAAGATGGTCACAATTGTCACAAATTGCTGCTCTGTGTGCTGGTGAGACCACATAAATCATTGGACTGTCAAAATCAGCCCCACATTGCATTTTCAGTCTTACCTAGTTTTAAGGTTTCCTAATAATTTCAAGGACACACGGTAACCAGGAGGCACAGACAAAGCAGGAAGAGGTCCTGGGCCACCAATGTAGCTCCATTTTGGTCTCATAAGTTATGTTTTATGTGACATTTTCTAAGCACCTGTGCCCCATATATCCATAGATAGACAGTTTTGTTTGCCATATAGCCCTACAACAGACCAATCCATCTAAAAGCAGTCCATTGGGTGGGACTCTTCAGATCCAAGACCACTGGTTGATTTATTATTAACATGTTTATAAGAAAATTGTTTAGGTGGCTTCCTTTCTTTGCTGAGGAAACTCCCAGTAAACACAGACAAAGAATTGCATATCTGCTGCTGCACCGGTTTATAGAACAGAAATTTGTGCTCCAATGGTGCTGCAAATGCCCCAAGAGCTGACCTAGACTAGGATCTTATTGCTTTATCCTGACATGTTTTAGATTATGATAGCACTCCTGTGAACTGACTTCCCAGAGAAATTTCTTCTCCACACAGGCTGAATTTCACTCAACTTGACCTCTCCTCCATATAATCTCATATTGACAATATCATGTAAACATTTTTTTTTTTATGGTTCTCTCCCTTGACTATATCTTTTTCAAGTGAAGTTTTCAGAATTTTCCCTATTTCTTTTTCTTTTCTTTTCTTTTCTTTTCTTTTAATTTAATTATTACTGTTATTAGTTTTTTGTCCTTTCCAAGACAATAAACATATTGACTGAGGCCACCATCCTGAATGGCAACTGAAATTTTATTTTTAATAATTGTATATGTCTTCTTGCTTTTTATTTAATAAGAGATTTTCCCAAAATACACCTAAGTGTTTACCTTATGAATTAACTTAAGCCATTCTTGGATAACTTGAACATTTATTTAAAAATTAATCCCTCAAATATAGAAAATATTTCTTACAGTGTTTCCCATATATTTTTATAAGTTCTTCCTCTTGAGGAAATTTAGAATTTATCTACATAATTAATAATATGTATTGGATGCCTACAATGTTTTCATAGTACATTTTCTGAATATTTCATCAACTTGCTTTCTAATTATCCCTTGGTATTTCCACAAGATTGAACACAAAGGTAATCTACATTTCCACCATTTAAACTGTGTTAATACCTCTCCTTTGCTTTTAGGAAAACACATTAAAATGTGGAATATGATTCAAAGAATTTCAATAAAGTGTTCTTATACTGATTTTAAGCTTTATCTTCTTCCACTTATCTGAAAACTTTAATTCTGAATCATCTTCAGTTTCCTGAACACATTTTGCTTTCTTATGACCTTACTCCTTAGTAAAAAATGTTCTTTGTCCAGAGTTATCTTCATACTCTTCTTTCCACCTGGGACCCTCCTATTTATTTTCTAAGATATATTCTAAGAATTTTCTCCTCAGATAAGACTTCTGTGAACTCTTTCACTAGTTGAAAACAATACACCTTTAGCAATCTTCTAAGTATCTAATATTTAGTGACCTCATAAAAATGCTATAAGCTTAGTTTTGTGTCATGTTGTAGGTTGAATTACATCACCCATAAAACACATGAAGTCCTAAGCCCCAGACCCTCAGAGTATGACTGGTTTGGAAATAGAGTCCTAGCAGATGTAACTAATGAAATTAAGATGAGATCATTTTGGAATAGGGTGGTTCTCTAATCCAGTGTAACTAGTCCTTCTAAGAAAGATGAAGTCACCAAAACACAGGGAGAAGGTGATGTGAAGACAGAGAAGACTGGAGGTTTGCTGTCACAAGTCAGGGCACACCCGGTGTTCCCAGAAGCTGGAAGAAGCAAGGAAGGATCCTCCCTAGAGGATTCCGAGAGAGCACAGCCTGGGTGATGCTTTGATTTTGGACTTCTAGCCTCCACAAGAGGCTAGAAGGAAAGATTTTGGACTTCTAGCCTCCACAACATTCCTGTTGTTTTAAACCACCTAGACTATGGTACTTTGTTATAGCATGTGATCTCAGGTATTGTGGTAAATACCTAAATTCTCTTTCATGGTTGTATACTTATCAATCATCAAATTATTGTTTACTCTCAGAAGAAAGTTGAGAGGAATTATTTATGACTGTTAACTATTTTTATCAAGTAAGTGACACAAAGATTTCTGCGTATCTTTCTTATAAGGATGAAGTTCTTATTATGGCAAGACATTGAACATGTCAAACTTAAAATAACCTGGTGAAAAATCTCAGTTCAGAAAGGGTACACATTTACTCTTTTAATGTTAATATTAAAGAACACCAAGTGCCCTACCCACCAGAGTGCCTTTAGGGGACAAAGGAGTCATCGCTGGACCTTTCCACGGCTCAGAGTATTTGTCCTGTGAAGTGTTAAATCCGTCCAATGCCCCAACGTGTGGGGCTGTGGGGCCTCAGTCACCCTGACTGATGAAACAAGAAGAGGTTTTGGCAACAGTGGAATAAAGCCAGCTGGGAGCAATCCACATGTGGGGCACTCTTGTGTGAAAATAAAGCCACAGAAGGAATTCTTTGATTCATGTTCTGGAATTTTTGCCCCATGGTGTATCTTAAAAATAACAAAGCTCAGGCCCATCCAAAAAAGAAAAAAAAGAAAAAAAGAAAAAAAAAAAGGGGGAATAGTCACTTCAGCTTTTGGTAAGGGCCAAATAGATTCAGATGTACCTTTTGGTCATTGGGGTTAACGATATACATAAAGTTAACTTTATTCATAAAGCCTTATGATTAATATGATTAATAATTTGTTTTGGAGTTCTACAGAGATTTTATTATTAGTTTTTCTCTTATTCTGAATAGTGGTAAAACACCAGCCCATCATCTTATTCTACTTCTCTGGTATCAAATCCAAAAATTACAATTATTAAAGGAAAGTTCCTAATTTCTAATTAGTTCCTAATTTCCTAATTTCTCTCCAGAGTGTCCTTTGTCCCAGCAAATGGTAAAATAATACAAAAGTGGTTAAGGAACAACCATAACTGTTGCTTCACTTTTTTGTGGTACTTTATACCTTCTCAAGGACCTTGCAATCACAGCATACTATAAATTACATCAACACTATAAACCACACCCGGTTCTGAGTCATGGTAGGGACAGTAACAGAAGCAAGAAATATTTAATGACAAATCACAGTGTGATCATATGCAAAACACATGTGCATACATATATGCATTTGTTTATTGTTGGGGAAATGTGGGTGGTGCAGTATGGAAAACCGACACACTGGGAGCCTGGCCTAGAAAATAAGTCGAAAACAGAAAATGTCTGTGTCAGGCTTGGCTGCACATCAGCTTGTTGCCCCCTTTAGTGGAAGCTGAAATTTCTCTCTGAAGAGAACACTCAAGTAGATTTAATTAACGACTTCAAATAATCTTCGCAAAAGAATGCTTTCGTGCAGAATGTTGTAGAACATTCATTCATTCTTTCTTAAAGTCACGAAGCCCCTTAATCCATATGGTTTTCTTTGAAATCTTTTAATTAATCTGTGCTCTGCATTCTTTCTTATAAATCTTCATTCTTATGGTTAAACGACGTTGAAAACAATCTGCTCTAAAAGTCAATTCATCCTTTCTGTCCAATTCCAGATAAAAATCTCTCATGTGATCCTCAGGAACTACTCCTGCCCATTGGAGGTTTACACATATTCATCTCCGCATTTGCTTTTACAAATTCACCCATGGCAAATGGCCTTTTTTGTCATAATGCTTTGCATTTAAATAGTTCATTACATTATGAAATTTCAATTAATTCTGCTAATACCTCCGTGTAAAGAAAGCAATCATTTCTGTGATCATATTACTGATGGAGAAACTGTGGTTCAGAGAATTTATTTATTTATTTTAAGATTTTATTTATTCACTTGACAGACAGAGATCACAAGTAAGCAGAGGGGCAGGCAGAGAGAGAGAGAAGGAAGCAGGCTCCCTGCCGAGCAGAGAGGCCAACTCAGGGCTGGATCCCAGGACCCTGAGATCATGACCTGAGCCGAAGGCAGAGGCCTAACCCACTGAGCCACCCAGGTGCCCCAGTTCAGAGAATTTAAAAGATGTACCCAGCGATAGTCAGTGAGGGAAGTTCAGTTGATGATAACAAGTCAGGGTAATCTATTGTTCAGCAGTCTTCATTCTGTCCTTGAAGCAGGCTTTTCTCAGTATGTATAATGAAGTCTGGGAAGAATCTCGGAAAAAAACTGTGAACGACTTTTTTATTTTAATATAAAGCATTTAAGTGTTAGAGTCATCAGAGTATAAAGCATATAGCTAAGAACTTTCACACCTACCACATTTTCCCAATTCAAATCGTACTCATTATCTGTTCTCGGAGAGATAGGGTTTTGAAAGGAGGGGAGTTATTTCTAGACACTAGAACTTACAAAAGCATTATGAGCAAAGTATCAACAATCAATA
This sequence comes from Martes martes, assembly GCF_963455335.1. NCBI lineage: Eukaryota > Metazoa > Chordata > Mammalia > Carnivora > Mustelidae > Martes > Martes martes. The sequence goes on along the minus strand of NC_137888.1, from coordinate 24,716,778 downwards.
ATCGGAAAGCAGGTTAATGAGAGGTATATATTAAAGTAAATTTATGCATGGGCAAGAGCAGACTAGTTAGAGGCAGAAAATTCTGGCATGAGGAGACACGATATCGTCTTAAAATCTTCTATTAAAGTGTAGAATATTCTGAGTAGATAGCAGTATAACAAACCACTTCAGAGAGGTTTATCTGAAGGTAGAAATCATCTGATAATCGAGAGTAGAGGTCTGAGATACTGACTTAAAGAACATATAATATTTTCAGGTGGGACAGCTGTGAAGGGGGCAAGCGCTATTGTCCGGTCCTAGTTAAAGAAAGGTGGGAGTCACTGGATTCCCTGGTAAAGTGTTCAGGGAAAGTTACAGGCAGATTTTACCTATATGAAACTCCGCTTCGAGAAAATGGCAGTGATGATCTTTTTGCAGGGGTCAAAACAAAGGCTGCATGGAAACTGAAAGGAGGAAGCATTGAGACCATGAGTGCTGGGTCCTTCGTTTCCATGCAGTTTTATAGATCTGGCATAGATATCTATCCATCTCAGAATCCTGGACATACATTTTTAGATTTGATTTTTTTAAGTTTGTAATTAAGTATTAAAAGCACCTCAGTTTTTTAGACAATTAGACAGTATTCATGCATTTTGAGTAATTATGTGTTTTAAATTTCAAATAATGCTTTGTTAAATTACTTGTCATGACCTATTCATATGAGTGTTAGTTAGGCATTCATTGTAATATCTTACATTCTTTAAAGATCTGATTAGAAGGGAGATCAGTGCAATATAGTGATTGCTAATAATACAGCTTTTTTTCTGCTTAAAAGATAATTATTTCAGTGTTTCAAAAATGATCAGTGAGCTACTTAAAAGCAATAGTTAGGATGATTGTTTGAACAAGGGAACATTCAAGAAATTCTTGCAAAAGAGTTGGATTATAAAAATTGTCAACTTTGGGGCATGTTAATTTTCTTCAATCCACTCTTCTGGCAAGCATAGTTCTTCTTTAGCTAATACAATCTCCTACTCATTTTATCCTTCTTTTCCTGCATTCTTACTTCACTATAATTGTGTTTTCTGTTATTAAGATTCCCGTGTAATGATATGGTTTAAATTTTCATATCAATGAACTGTTCTTTCTTAGTTATCTTGAGTATTATTTTGACTTCACTAAAAAAAAAAAAAAAGGCATGTTCTTGCAGCTCCTCTGCTCTCTCCATCAAATATGGCTCTTTCCCAAGAATGATACTTATCCTACTTTGTTCCTCATTAGCTCTTGGCATGGATGCACTTGATGTATTTGCTAGCAGATTATCTACCATAAGTAATAAAACATTCTGGCACCACATGACTATTTATGTGAATCAAACAAATGCTTTCTGTGCTTTTTCCTTCTTACATACATTTTTCATTCACTCATGCAAACTTTTACTCCAAAAGGGAATTAAGCTACAAAATAGTTCTTTATATTTTTAAATAAATTATTCAAAGTAATCAATGCTAGGTTTTCTTTAAAGACATACAACTTCCCTAGATATTCTTGGGAGAGGAAACTCACTTCCATTACACAAGGCCTAAGTACCACTACCTTGAAAATCCCATTTATTAGGGGGAGTTTGAGGCAGCTTACGTAGTTCTCTTGGTTATTTGGCTAGTTGAGTGAGAGTTCAAAATATTGCTATTTATTCTTCACTTCAGGTTGTCAATAGTAATTTCTCCCAGGCTAAAATAAAACTATTTATCACAGTGTTTATCATGACCATTTCATTCTGTGGTTCACATAGTGTTCTGAGTGAATAAAATGTGCAAATATAGAAAACATTTTAGCCATATTTCTCATTTATAAATTCTGTTTAGCCTGAAAGAAATTAACTCGGGAGATGATAGTTAGGCACTACAGGAATTATGAAAAAAAATTACTGAACATGTTGGAGAAACAGGTGGCTCCATGTACGTAGATAAGAATTAAATTCAAATATACTGGACTTGTAGATTCCTCCCATAATCCCCCAAGGCTATCCATAAACATTTTATTTGTGTATATTTTCAAATTACAGATAAATTGGCAAGCTAAGCCAATTAAATAAGTGTGGAGAAACAAGAAATGAGGAAACAGAGCAGGAGAACAGATGAAAAGAAGAAATTGAGCTAGGTGGAAAAATTAATACAGGACTGGATACAAGACAACTGCTGCCATCTTTTTCAAATACAGTTCAGAGGCTCTTGTTGGAAATGAAGGAAGATTCTCAACTTGTCCCGGGTCCCCTTTTGCCCTGGGCTAATTTCCTCTTAATGTTACTTGCCACTCTAAACCATCAAATCTGCTCTTCCTTCAATACTGTATTCCACAACTTAAGGCTAAAAACATTTATAGAACAGTTAATAACTGCTGAAGGATAGCAGGTTGGCATAAAATTTCAAAAGAGAATTATCTGATTTAAAGAACTTACTACAGATTAAATGTTTGCATCTGCCCCAAATTCTGTGTTGCCCAATATGGTAGTATTCGGAGGTGTGGTCTTTGGGATGAGATTAGGTCATGATGGTGAAGCCCTCCCCAGTGCGACGGGAAAGAAAGACCCCAGAGAGCCTCCTCACCTCTTCTGCAATGTGAGGACACAGGGAGAAGACAGCATCTGTGAACCAAGAACGAGCTCTCACCAGACACGGAGTCTGTAGGTTCCTTGATCTTTGACTTCCCAACCTCCAGAGTTGTGAAAAGTAAATTTTTTTTTTTTGAAAGATTTTATTTATTTGAGAGAGAACATAAGCAGGGGGACCAGCAGGGATAGAGAGAAGCAGACTCCCTGCTGAGCAGGGAGCCTGATGCTGGGCTTGATCACCAGATTCTGAGATCATGACCTGAGCCCAAGGCAGATGCTTAACTGACTGAGCCACCTAGGGACCCCAAGTTTTTGTTGTTTATAAGCCATCCAGACTATGGTGTTTGCTATCACAGTCCAAATAGTGAAGGGCACTTATTTCAAGCTTATACTCCAATGAATGAAAGCTTTGAGTTCTGGTCTGCCTAGGGAGGGCAGAGACCATCATTAATCAATACCATCTGGACACAACTAGAATCATCTTTGATGTTCAAGCCCATTGTCCATAGAAATGTTTTGTCCATGATTGGCTTTCCAAATTTGAGTTTCCTACTAGAAGACCTGTCTCATCATCACACTATGTCTAAGACACAATTAATGCAATCACTTTTAGGGAAAGCTAGTTATATGGCCTTCTCTAATGATCATTTCAATACAACATAAACAAACAAACAAACAAACATAAAGAAAACATAAATATCTAATGTTGTGGGAAGGGAAGCAATTCTTTTGTTGCAGAGGGCTAGAGATGCCAGCCAGGGTCATGTTAAATTTTTATATTGGGATTTGCAGTCATATATGGAAATGCAACTTTGGGAATTACTGGAGAAATTAAAAAGACAATGAGAAATGCAATTGTTCAAAAAAGCTGGCAGTGAAAATTACAGTATTTTCATCTTTAAAAATGAGAGAATTTCTATTTCCTTCTCTATATTTAAATTTAAAAACACCAGATCTGGAGCTTTTGATAGAAGTCCACAGGGAATTTTTATTTTGTTTTTCAAAGTAGCTAACTATGTATTTAAAAGTCCCAAACTCATATCTTTGTTTCATAAATCCTGGAACTGTGTAAAGGTGATTTTCACTGTGGTTGAATAGAGGAAGCCAAATGAGAGGGGAAAGAAACCAAGAAAGTTGGTTTGATTTAATGTATATGCATGGAGTATCTACTATGGCAACTATTTTTGCTTTTACTTATTACTAATTTATGGAAAATGGTTGTTGACATACTAATTCGATTTTTATAATTTATTTAGTTTAACATATTTACTGAGCTTGCCTACTCTATGTTGAGAGCACTGAGAACACAGTCATGATCTTATTTTAAAAGCATATGGCACGTTTCAAATTTCATGTTTGAGAATCGTCTGGATATTTTGTTGAAGTTAGAGGGTTTTTTTTGTTGTTGTTTGTTTGTTTGTTTGTTTGTTTTTTAATAATGTAGATTTCCAGACCCATCACTGAATTCTGATTTACTTGGCCTTGGATGATCCAAGAAGGTGATTTTGATACAATGCCCTAACATGGTCCATAGGCATCTGGTTCTCTGAGCATACTTTGAAAATATTGGCCTATGCACCAGAAAATGGGTTATGGGGCACCTGGGTGGCTCAGTCAGTTAAGTGACTGCCTTCTGCTTGGGTCACGATCCCGGGGTTCTGGGATCGAGTCCCCTGTTGGGCTCTGCTTGACAGAGGCGGGGAATCTGCTTCTTCTTCTCCCTCTGCCTGCTGCTCTCCTGCTTGTGCTCTCTCTCTCTTTCTCAAATGAATAAATAAAATCTTAAAAAAAAAAAAAAAAGAAAATGGATTATGGTACTGTCTAATTGATTTTAGAGATTAATACACTTTACTATAGGAAGGCCAATAAGAATCCTGAGTCTGGAGCCAGATTTCCTTATTGCATAGCCCAGTTTACTTAACACTCATAAGCTTGGGGAACGTGGTCAAGTTAAGTAAACTTTCTGTTACATTTTCACCACCTTCAAAGTAGTGTTATTAATAATACCTTGCTCGTAGGGCTGTTTGATGATTAAATGAGGCAATGGTGGAACACACTAAGAAGATATATGCTGCATTTTGAAGAATCTGAATTTGTTTTTTACTTTTGTTTATTGAATTTTGAAAAAAATAGCAAAATTCTAAGCATAGAATATGATCAAACTTAAACCTATTAGTATATAACTTACAATGGTAACAGTTATTACATGATGCATTTATATAATTTTAAATATCATGTTACACTGTGGTCCCATTCTAATATTCAGAAGCCCAGAACCCATTATATTTGCATTTGTTTCATGTTTATTTATGTATGTCAAAATACTGTTTTCATTGCTATTTTATACTGTTTTTCTTAAGTTCAGTAACACCTTCCCCAATTAACTACCACATATTAACATAAATAAAATATTTCTATCAATGATTTGAAAGTTGCCTGATATTTTAAGATCTATTCCAGAGGCAAGGGGCAGGGGTGGGGGATGGGCAAAGAGGAGTAAGGGAAGCAGGAGATATAAGCTTTCAGTTATGGAATGAGTAAGTCATGGAGCTAAAGGTACAGCATAGGGAATATAGTTAGTGATATTGTTAGAGTGTTGTATGGTGACAGATGGTAGCTATATTTGGGATGAGCATAGCATAATGTATAGACAAGTTGAATCACTATGTTGTACACCTGAAACTGATGTAATGTGTTTCAACTATATTCAAATGAAAGAGTTAAAAAAAAAAAAAAGATACATTCCAGCATGTCTTATTCTTTTTTTTTTTTTTTTTTTGGAAATAAAACTGGCTTTTGAAACATACTTGATAATTATACTGTTTATATGGATGAGCTATATGAACCTAGCTGGTAAATGAAGGACAGATGTTCTACTGATAAAAATATATACACTTGGGGCACCTGGGTGGCTCAGTGGGTTAAGCATCTACCTTCAGCTCAGGTCATGATCTCGGGGCTCTGGGATCAAGCCCCACATCGGGCTTTCTGCTCAGCGGGGAGCCTGTTTCCCTGCCCCCCCCACCTGCTTGTGATCTCTGTCTGTCAAATAAATAAATAAAATCTTAAAAAAAAATATATATATATATATATATATATATATATACACTTTTCTGATCTAAGGGCCATCCCCAAGAAGCATTGTTATTCTTTTTGTTCCTTCACTTGAGAAAAGGAATGAAGGAGGATAATATTTATCAAATGAATTATGACCTCATTCCAGGAGCTTTAGAAAATACAGTTTTATAGAAAACATAGACTGTCTATATATACAAAATATAAAATGTAACAGGTCACAAAAACAACCTTTATACATAGTCAGTCTTATTTAAAGTGTTTAGTGAAACACTTTATTTAAAGTATTTAGATGGGGATTGTTAGTCCATTTCATAGATGGGAAGGAGCTCATAGTTGGGACCACTTATCACAGTACTACTTTCCCCTATGTCTTCTGACTTTGAGACCATGACAAGTTCTACCAACGTTCTCTTTTTCACTTGTTTAAATAAGAATTAACATTCTTAAGTTTAATTTCTGACATTACCACTTACTATATGACTTTGGTCAAATTATTGAACTTATATGTACTTCAGTTCCTTCCTATATAAGATGGGGGTACTCAGTGAACCTCCTTCCATAGGTGCTTGTGACTGTTACTGAGTTAATTTGTGGAAAGTGTTTAAAAGAGTCCTTGGCACATAATTATCAATCGATACCTACTAGTTCTTATCATTGTCATTTCTTTATTGAAACCAAATTTTCAAAATTGTGAGTATCTTAGCAATGGGAAATTTTCATCTCTTCAGTGTAATCTGTGAGTGACTTTCAAATCATTTCACACAGGCTCTAAAGCCTGTCTTCCTTCTGAGGTAACCCACGAAATTTACCACTTTCCCTCAAAAATGAACCCAAATCAACACAAAATGAAAGAATAATCTTTTAATTAGAAAAGATAAGAGAGGGGTTCCTGGGAGGCTAAATCAGTTAGGTGGCCAACTCTTGATGTCAGGGTCATGGATTCAAGCCCCATGATGGGCTCTGAGCTAGGCCTGGAGGCTACTTAAAAAAAGGAAAAAAAAAAAAAAAGACAAGAGAAAAATATGTATCACTTATAAAAGGTCATTCCCCACCCCCCTCAAATTATTTACTCTCCAGGTTTCCATCACTTGAATTTCACGTATGTATTTCATTTTCAACTTGTGGAAACAACTGATTGAATGAAGATCCGAAGGAATGAACAGCCACAGAATGTAGCTTATTCAATATACATTTTTGCATTCTTTTCTATGCAATGCACAGGTTAATAAAAATCATCTCAACTTCCTATTTTTGTTACTTGTATGAATTATTATTTCAACTTAAATGGAACGCACGTTTAATTTAAAGGAAGGATCTATTTTCTTCTGATACTCTTTGTCATAATTCGAAAAGATCAATGACTATTCCCCATGATTCAGTTTCACATAGCTATTTCCTATGAGCCCTTAAAACTTAGAACCTCAGTGCATTTTTTTTCTGCTTAAGAATTTTAAATCTTCTGGGGAGGAGGAGTCAAGATGGCGGAGAAGTAGCAGGCTGAGACGACATCGGGTAGCAGGAGATCAGCTAGATAGCTTATCTAACCATTGTGAACACCTACAAATCCAACGGGAAATCGAAGAGAAGAAGAGCAACAATCCCAGAAACAGAAAATCGATCACTTTCTGAAAGGTAGGACCTGCGGAGAAGTGAATCCAAAGCGACGGGAAGATAGACCCCGGGGGGAGGGGCCGGCACCCGGCAAGCGGCGGAGCGACGGAGCACAAAATCGGGACTTTTAAAAGTCGGCTCCACTGGGAGACATCGCTCCAGAGGCTAAACTGGGGGGAAACCCAGGCGGGGTCAGCATAACCCCAGGACCCGCGGGGTCACAGAAGGACTGGGGGTGTCTGAGTGCCGCAGAGCTCGCAGGTATTAGAGCGGGGAAGCCGGCTATAGCGACAAAGCCGAGGAGTGAGCTCTAAGCCCAGGGTTACCTTGTGCCGGTCAGGCTGGGTGGGCTCGGAGCGCGGCCGGAGGCCACAGAGACGAAAGCGACCCGGCGCTTTTCTCCAGCTCCAACAATTGACTGCTTTCCTCGAGGCGCGACCGCAAGCCAGGGAGGCGGGGCTATTGGGCGCTTTGCTCTGAGAGCGCACTGAGGAGCGGAACCCCAAGCTCTTGGCTCCTCCGGGCCGAGAGATTGGGAGGCCGCCATCTTCATTCCCGTCCTCCGGAACTCTACGGAAAGCGCTCAGGGAACAAAAGCTCCCGAAAGCAAACCCGAGCGGATTCCTTAGCCCGGCCCCTGGCAAGGGCGGTGCAATTCCGCCTGCGGCAAGGACACTTGAGAATCACTACAACAGGCCCCTCCCCCAGAAGATCAACAAGAAACCGATCCAAAACCAACTTCAGTCACCAAGAACAGCGGAATTCCACAGCAGGAGAAAGCAAATCCTACCTGGACAAAATGACAAGGCGGAAAAACTCACCTCAAAAAAAAGAACAAGAGGCCGTACCGAAGGCGGGAGACCTAATCAATACAGACATAGGTAGCATGACAGATCTAGAGTTCAGAATGACAATTCTCAAGGTTCTAGCCGGGCTCGAAAAAGGCATAGAAGATATTAGAGAAACCCTCTCCGGAGAGATAAAAGCCCTTTCTGGAGAAATAAAAGAACTAAAATCTAACCAAGTTGAAATCAAAAAAGCTATTCATGAGGTGCAATCAAAAATGGAAGCTCTCACTGCCAGGATAAATGAGGCAGAAGAAAGAATTAGTGACATAGAAGACCAAATGACAGAGAATAAAGAAGCTGAGCAAAAGAGAGACAAACAACTACTGGAACACGAGGAGAGGATTCGAGAGATAAGTGACACCATAAGACGACACAACATTAGAATAATTGGGATTCCAGAAGAAGAAGAAAGAGAGAGGGGAGCAGAAGGTATATTGGAGACAATTATTGGAGAGAATTTCCCTAATATGGCAAAGGGAACAAACATCAAAATCCAGGAGATGCTAAGAACGCCCCTCAAAATCAATAAAAATAGGTCCACACCTCGTCACCTGATAGTAAAATTTACAAGTCTTAGCGACAAAGAGAAAATCCTGAAAGCAGCCCGGGAAAAGAAGTCTGTAACATACAAGGGTAAAAACATTAGATTGGCAGCGGACCTATCCACAGAGACCTGGCAGGCCAGAAAGAACTGGCATGATATATTCAGAGCACTAAACGAGAAAAACATGCAGCCAAGAATACTATATCCGGCTAGGCTATCATTGAAAATAGAAGGAGAGATAAAGAGCTTCCAGGACAAACAAAAGCTGAAAGAATTTGCAAACACCAAACCAGCTCTACAGGAAATATTGAAAGGGGTTCTCTAAGCAAAGAGAGACCCTAAAAGTAGTAGATCAGAAAGAAACAGAAACAATATACAGTAACAATCACCTTACAGGCAATACAATGGCACTAAATTCATATCTCTCAATAGTTACCCTGAATGTTAATGGGCTAAATGCCCCAATCAAAAGACACAGGGTATCAGAATGGATAAAAAAACAAAACCCATCAATATGCTGCCTACAAGAAACTCATTTTAGACCCGAAGACACCTCCAGATTTAAAGTGAGGGGGTGGAAAACAATGTACCATGCTAATGGACATCAGAAGAAAGCTGGGGTGGCAATCCTTATATCAGATCAATTAGATTTTAAGCCAAAGACTATAATAAGAGATGAGGAAGGACACTATATTATACTCAAAGGGTCTGTCCAACAAGAAGATCTAACAATCTTAAATATCTATGCCCCTAACATGGGAGCAGCCAACTATATAAACCAATTAGTAACAAAATCAAAGAAATACATCGACAGTAATACAATAATAGCAGGGGACTTTAACACTCCCCTCACTGAAACGGACAGATCATCCAAGCAAAAGATCAACAAGGAAATAAAGGCCTTAAATGACACACTGGACCAGATGGACATCACAGATATATTCAGAACATTCCATCCCAAAGCAACAGAATATACATTCTTCTCTAGTGCACATGGAACATTCTCCAGAATAGACCACATCCTGGGTCATAAATCAGGTCTCAATCGGTACCAAAAGATCGAGATCATTCCCTGCATATTTTCAGACCACAATGCTCTGAAGCTCGAACTCAATCACAAGAGGAAATTTGGAAAGAACGCAAATACATGGAGACTAAACAGCATCCTTCTAAAAAATGAATGGGTCAACCAGGAAATTAAAGAAGAATTGAAAAAATTCATGGAAACAAATGATAATGAAAACACAACAGTTCAAAATCTGTGGGACACAACAAAGGCAGTCCTGAGAGGAAAATATATAGCAGTGCAAGCCTTTCTCAAGAAACAAGAAAGGTCTCAAATACACAACCTAACCCTACACCTAAAGGAGCTGGAGAGAGAACAACAAAGAAAGCCTAAACCCAGCAGGAGAAGAGAAATCATAAAGATCAGAGCAGAAATCAATGAAATAGAAACTAAAAAAACAATAGAACAAATCAACAAAACTAGGAGCTGGTTCTTTGAAAGAATTAATAAGATTGATAAGCCCCTGGCCAGACTTATCAAAAAGAAAAGAGAAAGGACGCAAATAAATAAAATCATGAATGAAAGAGGAGAGATCACAACCAACACCAAAGAAATACAAACAATTATAAGAACATACTACGAGCAACTCTATGGCAACAAATTTGACAACCTGGAAGAAATGGATACATTTCTAGAGATGTATAAACTACCACAACTGAACCAGGAAGAAATAGATAACCTGAACAGACCCATAACCAGTAAGGAGATTGAAACAGTCATCAAAAATCTCCAAACAAACAAAAGTCCAGGACCAGACGGCTTCCCAGGGGAATTCTACCAAACATTTAAAGAAGAATTAATTCCTATTCTCCTGAAACTGTTCCAAAAAATAGAAATGGAAGGAAAACTTCCAAACTCATTCTATGAGGCCAGCATCACCTTGATCCCAAAACCAGACAAGGATCCCACCAAAAAAGAGAATTACAGACCAATATCCTTGATGAACACAGATGCAAAAATTCTCACCAAAATACTGGCCAATAGGATCCAACAGTACATTAAAAGGATTATTCACCACGACCAAGTGGGATTTATTCCAGGGCTGCAAGGTTGGTTCAACATCCGCAAATCCATCAATGTGATACAATACATTAATAAAAGAAAGAGTAAGAACCATATGATACTCTCAATAGATGCTGAAAAAGCATTTGACAAAGTGCAGCATCCCTTCCTGATTAAAACTCTTCAAAGTGTAGGGATAGAAGGCACATACCTCAATATTATCAAAGCCATCTATGAAAAACCCACCGCAAATATCATTCTCAATGGAGAAAAACTGAAAGCTTTTCTGCTAAGGTCAGGAACACGGCAGGGATGTCCGTTATCACCACTGCTGTTCAATATAGTACTAGAAGTCCTAGCCTCAGCAATCAGACAACAAAAAGAAATTAAAGGCATCCAAATCGGCAAAGAAGAAGTCAAACTATCACTCTTTGCAGATGATATGATACTATATGTGGAAAACCCAAAAGGCTCCACTCCAAAACTGCTAGAACTTATACAGGAATTCAGTAAAGTGTCAGGATACAAAGTCAATGCACAGAAATCAGTCGCATTTCTTTACACTAACAACAAGACAGAAGAAAGAGAAATTGAGGAGTCAGTCCCATTTACAATCGTACCCAAAACCATAAGATACCTAGGAATAAATCTAACCAAAGAGGCAAAGAATCTATACTCAGAAAACTATAAAGTACTCATGAAAGAAATTGAGGAAGACACAAAGAAATGGAAAAATATTCCATGCTCATGGATTGGAAGAACAAATATTGTGAAAATGTCTATTCTACCTAAAGCAATCTACACATTTAATGCAATCCCTATCAAAATCCCATCCATTTTTTTTAAAGAAATAGAACAAATAATCCTAAAATTTATATGGAACCAGAAAAGACCTCGAATAGCCAAAGGAATATTGAAAAAGAAAGCCAAAGTCGGTGGTATCACAATTCCAGACTTCAAGCTCTATTACAAAGCTGTCATCATCAAGACAGTATGGTACTGGCACAAAAACAGACATATAGACCAATGGAACAGAATAGAGAGCCCAGAAATAGACCCTCAACTCTATGGTCAACTAATCTTCGACAAAGCAGGAAAGAATATCCAATGGAAAAAAGACAGCCTCTTCAACAAATGGTGCTGGGAAAATTGGACAGCCACATGCAGAAAAATGAAATTGGACTATTTCCTTACACCACACACGAAAATAGACTCAAAGTGGATGAAGGACCTCAATGTGCGAAAGGAATCTATCAAAATCCTTGAGGACAATGCAGGCAGCAATCTCTTTGACCTCCACCGCAGCAACTTCTTCCTAGGAACATCGCCAAAGGCAACAGAAGCAAGGGCAAAAATGAACTATTGGGATTTCATCAAGATCAAAAGCTTTTGCACAGCAAAGGAAACAGTTAACAAAACCAAAAGACAACTGACAGAATGGGAGAAGATATTTGCAAACGACATATCAGATAAAGGGCTCGTATCCAAAATCTATAAAGAGCTTATCAAACTCAATACCCAAAGAACAAATAATCCAGTCAAGAAATGGGCAGAGGACATGAACAGACATTTCTGCAAGGAAGACATCCAGATGGCCAACAGACACATGAAAAAATGCTCCACATCACTCGGCATCAGGGAAATACAAATCAAAACCACAATGAGATACCACCTCACACCAGTCAGAATGGCTAAAATTAACAAGTCAAGAAATGACAGATGCTGGCGAGGATGCGGAGAGAGGGGAACCCTCCTACACTGTTGGTGGGAATGCAAGCTGGTGCAACCACTCTGGAAAACAGTGTGGAGGTTCCTCAAAAAACTGAAAATAGAGCTACCCTATGACCCAGCAATTGCACTCCTGGGTATATATCCTAAAGATACAAACGTGGTGCTCCGAAGGGGCACGTGCACCCGAATGTTTATAGCAGCAATGTCCACAATAGCCAAACTGTGGAAAGCGCCTAGATGTCCATCAACAGATGAATGGATAAAGAAGATGTGGTATATATACACAATGGAATACTATGCAGCCATCAAAAGACATGAAATCTTGCCATTTGCGACGACGTGGATGGAACTAGAGGGTATCATGCTTAGCGAAATAAGTCAATCGGAGAAATATAACTATCATATGATCTCTTTGATATGAGGAAGTGGAGATGCAAGGTGGGGGGGTTTGGGGGGAGGTAGGAAAAGAAAAAATGAAAAGATGGGATTGGGAGGGAGACAAACCATAAAAGACTCAATCTCAAGAAACAGACTGAGGGTTGCGGGGGGGAAGGGGGACGGGAGAGGGTGGTGGGGAAATGGACATTGGGGAGGGTATGGGCTATGATGAGTGCTGTGAAATATGTAAACCAGACGATTCACAGACCTGTACCCCTGGGGATAAAAATACATTATATGTTTATTAAAATATAAAGTCACCATGAAAAAAAAAAAAAAAAAAAAAAAAAAAAAAAAAAAAAGAATTTTAAATCTTCTTACTCCATTCTGTGATTATGCCATCCCTTGACAATGGTTTCACTAAAAGATTTTCAAAAGCTGAGTCCTGGGAGTAGAGACAGGTTTCAACTTTGAATGCTATTTTCTGATCAATTGGAGTTCCTTAATCCTCTTCTTCCTTTACTGGACTGTGTTCTGGTAAATAGCTGTCAGCAAGGGAAGAAGTTCAATACCTTTGGGCCATGACCCACTTAAATGCTCTTCTGCTGGGGAAAAAAATCCTCAGTAGCCTTAAATGTCAGTATTCTCTTGGTACGCCCCGTTGTCAGCCTCTGGGCTTCGATTGCCATGTGTATGTATACTTTCCAGCCTTTTCAAATAAAATACTGGAAGTTCTAACATCTGTCCGATGAAGCAGAGGTAAATATGAGCCTAGAATATAAAGATTCAGTCCATGCACACATTATAAACAATAACAAAGCCAGGGAGACATTCTAGTATTTGAACCTGGATAAAACATTCTATAGTTATGTGTGATATTCACTACAAATTGGCTGATTATTTTTATCCTGCCCATTTCAAGATAATCCAAGATTAAGCACTGTCACAACATTACAATGCAATGTTTTATCAAATTTATGCAAAAAAACTGACCTATTTTTTTTTTTTTTAAACACTGAATGCTTTTTCACTTTAGATATAATGATCTTGCTAGGGATCTTATAATAATAAAGTTCTTTAGTTTCCTGGGAGTTTGGACTTAAGTAAGAAGACATTCCTTAATAAAAAGTCCACATGAACATGAAAAGAGTAAAAGGAAATAATGTGCCAAATACTATTATCAGTTTATCAGTTGTTAGGGAGTTATTTTGATTGTAAGTAGTTCACAGAAAACCTACTGGGTGAAATGTCCATTTTTATTTTAATAAATTGGTCATAGATTTGTCTGCCACATCTTTTTTATAAGATGACAAGTCATGATACTGTGCAGAACTGCAAATGTATACATTTTTAAAATGAAAAGATCCCCAAGATAAAAACCACCATTCTTCTCGGGGTGGGGGTGGGGAATGGGATATATCTTGGCTTCCTGACATGCAGCATCCAGGTCTTCGAGCCACCTTGGGATGGTATTACAGAATAGTCTTGCATGCTTACCTGAGCCCTGATTTGTCTGTCTTTCGACAATTCTCTGCACTTACAAAAAATATTTAGAGCAGAAATACTGTGTTTTGTTGGGCACTTAACATTTTTTACTTATTATTAAATCGACTTTTGTTTTCCTTTCACTGTTTTCTTTACCTCCCTGGTGGAAGAGGGTCACTTTTTATATGACAATTCAAGATGAAAACAGAATAATAGGTTATAAGTTTTGGGTCAGGTAAGTTTAGAGCCAATAATTACTGTCAAGGTTCACACCCATGGCATGCACAAGGCAGTCATTATCTTAGTCATGATTTTCATCTATCTTTGCGATTTTTGCTCCCACCTGAAGCAGCTCAATTAAAAAAAAAGATACGTTGTAATTTTACTGGTGACCAAAAGCTACCCCTGAATATTCTGGAAGCCAGTGCAAGATTAAGTGACTACCTCCTACGTTTTTGGCTCTTGGAGAGATCAGCATTATCTCAGCAGGGGATGAGTTAATATAAATGTGATGGCACCTTCAAGTACATAGAAGTTGAGGGGCGCCTGGGTGGCTCAGTCGTTAAGTGTCTGCCTTCGGCTCAGGACATGATTCCAGGGTCCTGAGATTGAGCCCCATATCGGGCTCCCTGTTCAGCGGGAAGCCTGCTTCTCCCTCTTCTACTCCCCCAGCTTATGTTCTCTCTCTCATGGTCTCTCTGTCAAATAAATAAATAAATCTTAAAAAAAAATGTACATAGAAGTTGAATGGGTTAGTGAGATACTTAATCAGGACTCTTTGGATTTATCATTTCTTAGGCATGCTCTCATGAAATGAGCACACATAGGTAAAGGAGTAGAAGTAACCTAAATTATTCTTCACTTACAACCCCAAGTATGCAAACACACACACACACACACACACACACACACACACACACACACAGAAACAGAAAGCACATACAATGCAACATTAACATTCAGTAGAATATTTTGATTTTGAATGTTGCATTATTGAATAGAAATATAAAGAAAGGCAAACTTACTGACAAAATTTTCAGCACAGAACTGATGTCATAAGCCAGTAGAAAGTATTTTCATTCTTCGGTTCTTTGAAATCTAGAGAACGTAGAGATGTGAGTATTTGAAATTTAATATTGGAATATTTAAAATGTTTTATCCTCCAGTGGAGACAATATCTTATAAAGGTTTAATTTACAAAATTCCAAAGAGGATACTCATACTTGTAATATAAATTCCAATTTGAAGTTGGGGCATTCTGTAGATCATTTTCTAGAAAAACTGGGTAGATGTTGAATGCACCATTTTTTAATTCTTTGTTAATGTGATACTTTTGTACTCTGATAGGATCTTTCATTCCATCAGAATTTCAAGTAATTAAATTCTTCCAAGAAAATACAGTTATAAGGAAATGTTTCTTTTGCCCCCAAAGCCATTTTAATTTGAAAATACATAGCTCTTCTTAGGAGCATGTGAAAATAATTTTAATATCTTGTTAACACTTCAATTGTCAGTTGGGTCATATAATTGTAGTTCTTTATGGAAATTGTTAGATGCGTTCTTGATATTTTCTTATCAATATTGGAATTACATGAAAAATATATCTCCAGTCAGGAAATGTCTGGGCTGGGGAAGTCATGACCTCTACTTGCCAGAAATATCAGAACTTCAGTTTCTAAATCCCTATTAAATTCTCAGACCTTGGAATTATTCGTTTGTCAAAATCCACTTCTGAACATTTGCTCTTTGCAAGGGAAATGTCTATTCACCCACTAGTCCTATGCTCTGAGAGAGACCACCTTACATTGCGCAGCTAGAGACTCTGACTTTATGTCACATATCCAGTGAAAATCAGCAACTTGTGGGGAAAAAAGAAGTACAGTTACTTAATTCTATAAAACATTTTAGAGGAGAAGAGATAACAAATAATTGTTGTTAATTTTAAAAATTGAGAGGATGAAATCACATCCAAAAAGGGAATAAAAGTAAAATGTCTTTCCTTGCGGAGTATTGAATAACAATATAGATAAAAATTTGACTTGGTTTCCTCAGAAGAATTAAGTTCTGGCTACTTGTAGATTATTAAAATGAATACCAATCCTTTTGCAAATTATTTAAGGTAAAATGAACTCCTTGAGTAAAATTGAATGAATATAATTAACATGGGAAGTAAATCCTTTAATTAGAAAAGTCAAATAATTATTTTTCTTCAAAGAAATGAAATTACTGCAATTACTTTTTGAACAGATAATACAGAATTATTTAATAGATAATTTTAAGGAACCCACAAGGAGGGAATTTAACGAGTAAAATATTTACAGGGCATTCAGGGATTAATTTTCTCCTCCAGGAGTTTCTTAGAACTCCAGCATTTATTTCCAAGTCCTAAAATAAAATGATTGTTCAACATCACAGTTTCGTTGAACAACTAACTACTTAGGTAAATTTATTTTTATCTTAGAAATTATTAGTCAAACAGATTCTTAAATTAACAGTTAAAATGATGTTATTTAGAATTCACTCTAATCACACACATGCATACATAAAGTCCACTTATATTGCCAGTTGCATTTTTCAACCAGGAGAACATTTAAACTGAACTCCTTCCTGTTTTAGGAGGAAGTTAGTAATGGAGCCGAGGAGAGCTATTTTATTCCCTAAATTCCCATGTGATTCTCAGACTACTAACTTAACATAATCTTTTTAAAGATAGCATGGGGAAACAGTACAAATATTTAGCAAAATTCTTACTACAGAGCTGATTAGAAATATTAATTATAGCTGAATATTGTTCATGAATTTAAATCATAAATGAATAATTTAATACATAAGTGTGCTGCTGCTTATAAGAGTAATCAAAGTTTACACTTGGAATCAACATATTACCCTTGATACATACATTTCAAAATTAGCAGAGACTTTTTCCAGAGATTTATTTTTTTTTCTCTTTATGAAAGATACAATTATCTCAAAAGATAGGTAGCATTGTTTAATGTAGGATAGACGCTATCCCACGCTATAAGTATCAGCAGACTGCATTAGGCAGTCAATATCAAAATTTAAATTTTCCTTATTGTGGCCCATCACACTTAGGCAACATGGTATTGTGGTTAAGACAGTGGTTTCTAAAATCAGACTTTTACTGGAATCTGTTCTGTCTCTTACTGTGTGACCTTCAGTAAAGCACTTGACCCATCTAAGCCTCTGTTCCCTCACTGTGAAGTACAGACAGTGACTATTTCAGAGGTTTGTTGAAAGAATTGAAAAATTACATGTAACTTGCTGAGCACACTTGACCAAGTGCCTCAGTTTATGTGGATTTACATAGGGGCACATGGGAAGAAAGAAAGTGAAGAGGTAGCAGGCATCAGCCTTAGACTATTTGAACGTTTTCTGTTCAATTAGGCTAGAAAGAATTATTAGAGACACATATGCTTCTCCCTTACTCCAACTCACTTGGGAGAAATAAAGATCTGCCCCAGAGCCTACTCACAGAAGTAACTTCTTACTCCTCAACTCAGGTTGGAATGGGTGTTGATTATGTGGTTGTAGTTAAGAACCCCAGGTGGTATAGCTTTGTACAGGAGATTGCGTAACTTCCTCCCTGTGATTATCTAACCCTTGGAGGTTTACAAATGTTTCACATTGTTTTGTTTGTGAAATCAATCTTATAATAGTGACTAATAACACAAGTGAGTGTAAAAGCCTGAAGTATAAAACTTAGTTTTAGCAGGAAATATAAAGGAGTCGGCTAATAAGAAACAGGTTCTCAAGTCAAATGAGAAGATCTTGGTTATACAAACAATATATACAAGCAGTAAGATTAAGCCTTCTGTTCTGGGGTTGATAGATCGTGAAGGAGCAGGTGACAATTTCTAATTCTCATAGTTGAAAACCACTAAAAGGTGACTGATCTTTGTCAAAGAATAGGGCCATAACTGATATAGCCTATCCTTTTAACATTTCGTGTCCTGAGCACTTGGATAGACTTTGAATAACCGGGTTAGTTTGGTGGCCCAGACATTATTAAGCTTGATTCTAGAGAAGTGACCGACATAGAGTAATACCTTTTATTAAGAGGGATTTCATCCTTACTGGGAGAGGATCCTGTGCTGTGACCGAGGCCAGGAGTTAAAGTATAGTTGGTGCACCTACCTCTTTTTTTGGTCCATTAACCAGAAACAAAGAAGCCTATTTCTTTTTTTTTTTTTTTCTTTTTTAAGATTTTATTTATTTATTTGACAGACAGAGATCACAAGTAGGCAGAGAGGCAGGCAGAGAGAGAGAGAGAGAGGAGGAAGCAGGCTCCCTGAGAGCAGAGACCCCGATGTGGGGCTCGATCCCAGGACCCTGAGATCATGACCTGAGCCAAAGGCAGAAGCTTTAACCAACTGAGCCACCCAGGCGCCCTGAAGAAGCCTATTTCTTGATAGCTTTGTATTGAGGTAATTCCATCAGAATGACAGAAGAAGGAGCATTGACTGTAAAATGTTTCCTACTCTTGTCATTTGGCTAACTCAGACACTATCTGGAAATGGCTATTGGAATTTTGTGCAGGAGGGGGAAAAAAAAGAAATTGGGTGGGCATTTTCTGACAAATCAGAGAGTGGTATTGGAAAGACATGACCAAGTCTCCTTCTGTCATCCACATTCAGGGTGGGAAGTTTCAGTTGCTTGACTGAGTGATATTGAATGCACACTGTGCCAGAACAGTGTTAGAAATTTGAAATTTCAAGATACAAATCCCAAATGGTTCTTAAAATGATTACATTGAGTAATGGGTGCTAGATATTTTTTAATAAAAGTCAGAGGATTGCTCAGACGAGCTGGGGCTATTTTTCTAATGTAGTTGGGCAAAATAATCTCCATGCAGGCATTTCTGACATGAGGCAGCAGTTACCATCTTAGTCAAAAGCTGTGCATTTCATAGCCAAACAAGGGATTAAGGGTGAGTTTGAATGGTGTTTCTATAGCACCTTTAGAAGAAACCCAGTTTAACCAGACCCATGACTTTTTTCCCCAAATAAAATTTACACTTGAGGAATAAATGCAGGTGCCCAAAATACCATGAGCAGTGATCATGTGAGCTTTCTCAAGTGGCAAACATATCTTATAAAGATTGTACCATTTAAAATTTCATGAAATCAAATTAATCATTTTTCTTGTATTGTTAAATCTTTGTCTTAATTATTTGTATAACCCAGATATTAAAAATGTCTTCCTTTGTTTTCTTTTATACCTTTATATTTTATCATATAGTTCAGTGATATGTCTTTATGTTTTTTTTTTTAAGATTTTATTTATTTATTTGACAGACAGAGATCACAAGTAGGCAGAGAGGCTGGCAGAGGTTGGGGGGGGCAGGCTCCCCGCTGAGCAGAGAGCCCGATGCGGGGCTCGATCCCAGGACCCTGAGATCATGACCTGAGCTGAAGGCAGAGGCTTTAACCCACTGAGCCACCCAGGAGCCCTGATTATGTTTTCTTTATGTGTGTATGGTGTGAGAGATATAGTGTGTATAAGGTCAGGTTCACTTTTTTTTTCATTCCTACATGGATATCCACTTATGATTTGTTAAAATGAATTTTTCTTTAATGAGTTTGGTGCATTTTCAAGAATCAAGTGATCCTTATAAGTATGCATCTATTTCTGGACTTTTTAATCAGTTCCAGTTATCCATATATCTCTTCTAAAGCCAATATCTCATCTTTTGATTACTACAGCTTTAGAGTAAATACATATTTCAGACTGTAAATACTACGGATATATTGTTCTTATTTCAATATTTTTGGTCAGATTAATTTCTATGTAAAATTTACAATAGACTTGCCAATTTCTATTAAAAAATTATGCTGAAATTTTGATGAGAATTGATTTGAATATATCAATCATGGGAGCATTAAGATCTTAAAAATATTAATTCTTCTAATCTTTTAGATGGTACATTTCTCCATTTATTTAGGATGTCATAAATTAGCTGAGAGATATTTTATAATTTTCAGCATAGAGGTCTTACACATAGTTAAATTGATTTCCAAGAATTTTGTTTGATGTTATTTATATGTGGATTCTTAAAAGTTTTTTAATTTGTTGATAGCATATAGGAATACTATTATTTTATATTTTGACATTTTAGTCTGTGACTCCTAAAAACCTTACTTTGTTACTGTTGTAATTTCCAGGTAGATTCCTTTTTTTAAATGTAGACAATCATGTTGTCTGAGATAGAGATTATTTTACGACCTTCTGATATTTATGGCTTATATACTTTCTCTTGGCTGTTGCATTGGATTGAACCTCTAATACAGTGTTGAAAAGAAGTCATCAGAGAAGGTATTCTTGCTTTGTTCTCAATCATAATGAGAATGAATTCAATACTCATGAAGTATGGTATTAACAGTGGGTTTTTCATATATATCATTTATCAGTTTAAATTAGCTAAACATTTTTTATCATAAACTGTTGAATTTTGTTTCTTTTTCCCCCATATCTATTGAGAGGAATATGTGATTTTTTTTGTTATGTTTAGATGGTAAATTTAGCAATGCTTTGAATAGTTCTCAATAACAGTCCTCCAAAATTTAATTAAATTATTCAACTATTTATTTACACTATGTAATAGCATTCTTCAGAAAAGTAGAACCAAGAGAGTGAGTGAGTGTGTGTGTGTGTGTGTGTGTGTGTATGAGTAGATTTATTTTAAGAAATTTGCTCACACAATTATGGAGGCTGGTCCATCCAAAATCTGCAGGGTGGTCCACTGGGCTGGAAACTCAAGAGAGAGTGGAGCTGCCATTCTCGTCTGAAGGCTACCCACTGCAGAATTCTTTCTTCCTCAAGAGAGGTCTACTCAGGCCTTCAACTGATGAATGAGGACCCATGAAAGCAATCTGCTTTACTCAAAATCTATGGATTTAAATTTTAATCGCATCCAAAAACATCCTCCAAACAACATTCTTTTTAGTGTTTGGCCACGTATCTGGGCACTGTGACCCACATTGTTATTGCTATTTTCTTCACTGGATTATGTACTCATGGTGAATATTCATATACTATATGCACCTTGTAATAAGTATAATAGCTTGAATTTAAGAAAAAAAAATCCTTCTGTTCCTTTTTCCCAGGAAGAAAAAGAAATCAACATTTTATCTATGCAGTTTTTGTTCTTAGAAATAATACATACTTCCTGTTACAAGCAAAATTTTGTGAAATAAGTTATGAAATAAAATTTGTCTCAGAGCGTTTAGTTTCTTTTTTTTTTGCAATAAATTTTTATTCAGACATCTCTCCCTCCTTTTTAGCTATTTACTGTAATTTTGTCATAACTTAAAGTGGATTTATTTTCAATGCCCTTTTAAAGTTACCAATTACCTTTGGATACTGAGATTGGCTGGAATTCACTTCATATGTTATAAAATAAGCACAGACTTCCTGGGATGGGACTTTCTTTCTCTGTTTTTATTAAAATTATTTACAAAAATTTCATAAATCTCTTATGCAAATCAGTCTTGATCAGCATATATTAAATTTGTAAAAGTTATTTTTTTACTTAATGTGAGAGTCATTATATCTTGTTTTCTTTTTGTTGATAATTCTGATACAAATTTAATTTTTTTTTCCTGACACAATTGTGTTCATTTAAGTGATGGCGAAAGAGTCCCAGCTAAGATCATTGTTCATCACTGATAGCCCAAAGAAAATGCATTTCCAATCTGAAAAGAGACAAAATTATTGGCACTCAAGGTCACAAAATGCTGCAGTTAATAGCTAAAATGCTGGCCTTTTAAGAAATGAAATCTTGAGACAAGATTAAAAATTACATTAAAGTATTTTTGTGATTATGTATAATAGCAATAAAAAACATGGTGTGGTAAGTTGTAATAAATTATAATAGTTTGTTTCTACAAACCTTTGCTATATGTTAGAGAGTGTGAGATTGTCTTATAATTTCTTCTTGGAATTGCCGTTTTGTTTTATTGTGTTTTTCATGATATCTATAATGCAGGTTTCTAATCTGAGGGGGCTGTTTTGTGCATAGAACAGAATTCATTTAGTGTTAGATGCATTAAAGTCGCTATTGCATTTGGAAATGACCCTGTATGAGGAAAGAACACCATAGTTTTTTAATATTGTCTCACACATTATCAAAATAAAATAAAAATTTTGAAGCATTTAGGTAGCATCTATTAAAAAATGCCCTGAGATATTGAGAATTTGCACTTGGTCCAAAGAAAGTAAAAATGAGAAATGCAAGCAAGAAAAGTGGATGTGTAGAAATGTGTTTCAATTTTAAAAAAGTATCATGGTTTTTAGAACACTGAGAAAGTCTCAGGTGAAGAGAAACAAGGCCCTACTTATCTATCATGAAGCTATAATGTGAGGAGAAACATGCATCTATTTAGTAATAAATCATGATTAATCCAATATTGAGATATAAATACCAAATAGAGTAGTTCACCTTTAAGTATTTTAATACAAACTATTTAAAATATCAGGTTTTTTACAAAGTCTGTTTTACTTGGACAGTGTTTTAGGAGAGAGATGAGAGGAGGAGAAACATTTGAATTCTTGGACCTGAGAAAATACAATTTTATCATGAGGGAGAGGTTGTGTGTTTATCTGTTCGTTTGTCTGAGGACACATAGGTTGCTTCCCTATCTCGACTACTATAAATAATGTTACAACGAAATGGGGGTACAGATGTCTCTTTATCATACTGATTTCATTTCCTTTGGATATATATCCAGAAATGCAATTGCTGAATATTGATTTGTTCTATTTTTAATTCTAATTTTAATTATTTTTCATTTTAATTCTATTTTAATTTTTTAAAGATCTTCCATTCTGTTTTCCATAAAACAACTGTACCAGTTTACATTCCTACCAATAGTATATAAAATTTTCTTTCCTTCACACCCTAACCAATATTTATTATCTTTTGTCTTCCTGGTACTAGCCATCCTAAGGTGTAAGGTGATATTTTGTGGTTTTGATTTTTATTTCCCTGATAATTAGTGATGTTAATCACCTTTTTAAATACCTGATGGCCATTTTGTGGTATGTATGCACACACATGCATACACATGTGTGTATACACGCACACACACACGAATATTATTCAACCATAAAGATGGAAATCCTGACACTTTCCATAAAGATGGAAATCCTGACACTAGTGAATGCATAGAGGAAACTGGACGACATATGTTACTGAGATAAACAAGACACAGAAAGACAACTGTTGTAGGATCTCACGTGCAAAGTGTAAAAATGTCATACTCATAAATTAGGGGAATAGAATTGTGGTTGCCAGGGGCTGAGGGGTGGAGGAAATGAGGGGATGTTGGTCAAAAGCTACAAATTTTCAATTATAAGATGAATAAGTTCTGGGGGTCTAATGCATAGTATAATGATTATAGTTAATAATACTGCTTTGTATTCTTGAAATTTGCTAAGAGAGTAGATCTTAAGTATTGTCACCACAAAAGAGTTAACTCTGTGAAGTAATAAATGTGTTAATGAATTTGACTGTGGCAATCATTTTATAAGTATCTGTGTATTAAATCATGCTATACACCTTTGAAAAAAACCAAAACCATCGCATTGTACAACCCAAATATATACAACTTTTATTTGTCAATCATACTTAATAAAGCTGGACAAAATAAATAATTGCTCTATTTTCATTATGGGACATGCCAGCCAATTCAGATTGATATATAACTGATATGTAATTTCTGGTTCATGAAGGAGATTATTTCTCCTGCTCATTTGTTGACTGCAATGTCTTTTACAGGCTCAATCTTCCAAAACCTCTCAGAAAACTTTAAATTTTGGTGCATACACAGAACAGAACAAACCAGGAAAACAGCTAGTCCTTCTAACAAAAAGGTAATCAATGAGAGTTTCACCTTTTTAAAAATCTACTTCATCAATTATTTCCAAGAGCTTTTCCACTAAAAACATTTGTAAGCTGACTTACAAATTGAGAAATGAGGCACTGCTTGAAAAATACATGGCTGCTTCATGAAAGGATAATTGGTTCCTTACCTTCACTCAATAACTATAAGTGAGTAACTGTACTTTGCATGTGTACTTAGTTCCTTGGCTTCTAATTTACTCTCGGTAAGATCTCCAGGTGGTACCATATGTAATTCTACCTTTCATGGTGCAAGGTGTACCCTGTTAGGTTTCAAGAAATGGGTTCTGGTAATAGCTTGCAGTTTGGAAAAGCAAAACAAAATATTGAGTATTCAGGCACGGTCTTAAATTATGACTTCCTCTGAATGAAAGAGAAATCCTTCTGGTGCTAATAAAATTTGCATGTATATAAAGTAGGAAATCACATGCTTTAACATAAATGCCAGAGGGAAAAGCCATAGCAGCTGGCTGTTGAAAGCTTAGCTCTTGTGTCCACCTGGCTAATGAACACAACCCTTTACTATCGCTACACGTCCAGCAGTTTTTCTTTATTTTTTGACTCCAGTGTGGAGGAGGGCATAACTGATTACAGAATTCTTTTGGGTGTAAATGAATGTAGTAAAAGAAAGAGGTCACCTTCTTCCTGAGTGTGAGAATGCCTAAATTTAGGCTTCAGATTTTTGAAGGTTATTGTTTATACTTTTTTACCTAAATTTAATATACAATTTGATACCTTAAATTCTGGGATTTCTCTGGAATTCAATCAGTCATTTTTGGTCTTGAGAAGCATTTTTATTATAAAAGAAGAGTTATTTGGGTAAACAATGTTTACTACTTGTTAGGAAATAAATATATTAAATTTTATATTTAGCTTTTTTAAAAAAAATGTGAAAATTTTAAAGCCTGTATAGTGAATTACCATAGAATTCCACCTGGATCTCCCCATATAAATTCATTGTAATATTTTTTACAATAGTTCAAACTTTGATTTAAGTCAGGAGGAAATATACAGTACAAAAGCCATGTATTATAATAGATTTTGGTGGAGATTTAAGGTTTTTAATGATCAAGGTTATTAATGATCAAGTTAATTTCAAAAGTCTCCTATAAACTCTTTCTGTAACCCCCTCGAAAAGTTAACACAAGTATGTAGTAAAATTTTACATAATTAGTCTTATTTCTATTAGTCTTTAGAGTAACTGAGACTCATTGCTGTCTAGTTTGGAACTGCAATATAGTCCTGTTTCTGTATTAAAGCTAAAGATGACTTTATTTTTCCATATTGCAAATAAGTAAAATGATTCTGAATTTTATCATTTACCATGAAGGCTAAAATAGAAATGGGATCATTGTAGCCCTAAGTAAATTTGGTAAATTGCTCTAAATATATTTTACTTTCTTATTTGCTTGGACCCACAATAAAGAAAGAGTAGCTGGGTGTTTTAATAAATGTTCTGGTGAACAAATCTGCTAGGGCTATAGTTCTACTTTCTGGAGCAAGTGAGGATTGCTTGGAGAATATCTTTCGTCTCCTCCCAAAGAAAAAGGTTCTAAAGCATCCATATTAGGCAATTTCCATTTCTCCCATTTCCCTCTAACTTTTCTTTGGGACTGCATGTCTTCCTTAGCTATTCTTTCCTTACATACAATTCCAGATATGTATTCCATACCAATATACAAAACAAAAAATAAGATGCTATTTTATGAGTTTCCCTGTTCTTGTAAAAATTTAAAAATACTGTAGAAAGTGGCTGAGGACTCCAGAGTTTGATATTTCTTTGTGATGTTCCTAGGCCTAAACTATACCTATACCTCAACCGAACTATATCTCTCTGTGATACTCTGGAAGGGGATCAATGTGTAGAAAACAAACAGTATAAGAATAAGTTAATATTTAAAATTTATTTATAAGGCAACTTTATATTGACGACGTTTGCTTATAAATTCCACACATATCTATCTCACTTGAGCTGCATAGTTTCTTTTTTTCTTTTTTCTGTGTGTGTGGTTTTTTTATGCAGTTATCAATAATAATGAAGTTCATTGTATGCTGACATTACAAAGAAAGAAAAGGAAATCTGAAAGAATGGGGAGATTCAGAGGGTAAATAATCTTATCTTGAGTATTCAGCATTGTGGGATGCCAAGACAAAGAGGATCAAAATAGAAAAAACTTAAATATATAAATAAGCTTTTCCATTAATAGATATCTTAGTCCTAAGTACCCACTAAGTACCCTTCATACCAGGACACTTTTTTTAGGAAATCAATCTTTACATCTTTGTTTTTATTTATTTTAACTTTTTAATGGAAGTTAGTTGACACCCATGTTACAGGAGTTTCAGGTGTACAACGTTGTGATTCAGCAAGTCTCTGCGTCTTAAGAGTAGCTACCATCAGTCACCATACAATGCTACTTGATCTTCATGTATTTAAAAGAGGAGTCCAGAAGTAGAGATGTCACAAGGTCTGTAAATATTAGAATCATAGTTTTTAGGACATCTGACACCTCTTTCACCCATGGATGGCTGATATATAAAAGAAGGCACATGAACACCATATTCTACAGTGGAACAAACTGCAGAGTGAACTAGCAGAGATGGAACTCAATTTTTCTTTCTGTCAAGTGCAGAAACATTGGGTTTCAGTGCTCTAAAGTTTAATAGAACTGCATCAAGTTGTAAGTTACCTTCTAAAGAAAATTGGGCTGGTTTTGATACAAACAATAAGAACAACAAACCATGTAATGTTCTCTTTGTGCATTTGTAAGCTCCTGTCTATGAATTAGTTGTTTTTTTTTTTTCCTATCTATAGTATCTGTTTATTTTATTTTATTTTATTTTTAAGATTTTGTTTATTTATTTGACAGAGAGAGAGAGAGAGAGCACAAGCAGAGGGAGTGGGGAGTGGCAGAGGGAGAGGGAGAAGCAGGTTTCCTGGGGAGTAGGAAGGGCTCCAATGCAGGACACTGGGATCATGACCTGAGCCAAAGGCAGTCGCTTAACCTGCTGAGCCAGCCAGGCTCCCTTCTACTTTTTTTGTTTTTCCGTTTTTTTTTTTTTTTGTTTTGTTTTGTTTTGTTTTGTTTTGTTTTGTTTTTGCTTTTGTTTGTTTAAAGATTTATTTATTTATTTTAGAGGGAGAGGGAGAGAGAGAGTGTGGGGGGAGGGGTAAAGGGCGAGGGAGAGAAAATCCAAAGCAGACTCTACCTGAGGTCATGATGTAAGCCAAAACCAAGAGTTGGAAGCTTAACCAATTGCGCCACCCGGGTGCCCCTATAGTATTTGTTTTGTTATTGAATTAGATAAATTGTTCCTCTACTTGGTCACCACTCTCTGGGTTATTTTAGCTGTTGTGTTGTTTTTTTTTAACATCTTGTACAACCAAATGAAAGTAAATGGGCTAAATCTCTAACTACATGTCTCTGTATTTCCTGTAGATTGCAGTTTTCTCAGACGTTAGGTTTTGAAGGAAAAGCAGCATAATACGGTAATATGGAGATCAAGCTAGCAAGCACATAGCATAGAAAAAAGCATACATCACTGAATAAGCATATGGGATAGACACAGTGTCTTAAACATGTTCTATAATAATGCATACATTTGAAAACTTAATGGTGATCTTTATTGAGATATTTGCATCCAGACCTAGTCACTCAAACGGCAAAATCACATGGAGTGTGAAAAGTTTGTATGTCCATATGCCAGGGATATCAGTGCAAGTTGTCTGCTCCAGTAGATCTTTGCTGTCTCTCTGCAAGGCAGCAACCAAAAATGGTTTTCCAACTTGGCCACATGGGAAAAAGAACAGACAGGATAATTAAGTACATCCAGTAACATGAGGAGGATCAACAAATCAGCACAGTCACTGTGGTTGGCCTGATGGGGTAAGAGCATAGAGCAAGACAATCTGGACATTGTCCTATTGTGCAGTGGGCTGAAGCAAACTGATCAAATGGGAAGTAAAATAAAAATTCTAGAGAAAGACAGAATAATCCATCTATTTTGAAGATTAAATTGCTTCAGTCAAAAGTTGCTTTGGAAGTGGACATCACTCATTAGAGAAATAACAAAATTAAGATGGAAAGCTTAGATTATCAAAATGCTGATAAATAATTGTTGCATAAGTAACACCCATTCATGATTACCTGTAATTTTATTTTCATATTGTTAAGAAAAAATCTTCTCAATTGAAAGAGAGGCTGGCTGTGGACATAATGAGTGTCATACTTTTTATATCACATCCAAACAAAAACTAGTCTGAAATTAAATTAATGAGTAATATTCCAGAGATGAATTACTCCCTTTAATATGTGGGATTTGATTCAGGTAGTCAACTATTTGAGTGGTATTTTTTTTAGAGATTTTATTTATTTACTTGAGAGAGAGAGGATGAGCAGGGGGAGGGTCAGAGAGAGAGGGACAAGCAGATTCCCCACTGAGCAGGGAGCCTGACTTGGGACTTGATCTTCAAACCCTATGATCTGACCTGAGCTGAAGACAGACATTTAACTGACTGTTTCTACTATAGTCATTGAGTAATTTCTACTACAGAACACAGGCCGATGGGAAAAATTTAAAGCCAAAGAGTGATACCTAGGTAATTATTTAACTGGCGAGATTCGCATTAACTTTGGGATTTCAAGTAGCATAGCTCAAAGTAATTTCACAAAGCACCAGTAAATCAAGTGTTGGACGAGTCTAAGTGAATGGCACAGGCATGAAGAAAGCGAAAAATGAGACCAAAAATAAAGCAGCTCATGACAGTAAGTAGGAATTAGGAAGAGGAAATATGCCCAGAGACGCAGTAGAAACCATTCCCCAAAATTCAATACGGTAACTCCACAGGAAAAGAAAAAGAAATCACATAAATGTTAAAATCAATAAATGGGAATGTGTGAGGTTGGGGCAGTAAGAAAAAACTGCACCATAATTACTTTAGAGTCTGCTGAAAATGTGAATTCTAGGTGGTCATTTCAATAAGGTACAATAAAAGCATTTTAGATGGATAAGACCTCTTTCCAAAGCACGTGGTGACAGTGCTAAGTACTCTGAAATGGATGCTGTTTGTATCCTAATAATACTCCATTGCAATCGCTTTTAAAGGTTAGATAGGGAAATCTGCTCTGGCTGTAGTCCTGACCCAATTTTTGAAGTCCCAAGGGAGAGAGGTAATAAATGAGTTAAACGTAATAATAAAGCATTTTTATCCAAAGCTGAGTTTCTGGCACAGCATGAAAATCAGAAGCTCTTTTCACAGGGGAGGATTTATCAAAGCCCGTTTCTCTGTGCCTTCGAGTAACTATCTGTATAAAAGACAGAAGAGATTTATTGACGGGGGCGGGGAGAAAGCATGGTTTATTTTGAAATTCAGCTCAGGTTGGTTAGTAGAATGCTATTTATAAAATGTGCATTTTTTTGTTTATGACCCTTAAATTTGTCCCTGCATTTATTGATAAAATCCGCAGACTGTATCCATAACCATAGCTAGTCATTCATAGTAATATAATCAGGAAAAGCATGCTGTAGATCAAAACAAGACTTCACAATTGCACGAAGGAGCAGGTAACAGGCTCAGCTCTGCCCTTTCTTATGATAGTTCTGTATTCTTTTCACTGCCTTTCTGTTTATTATGTTTGTGATAAATGATTGTGTGTATGTGTATATGCGTGTGTGTGCTTTAATCCCTCTCCAGGTTATCTGTTCTTCACATAAACATTTTGAATAAATCAGTCTTTATCTAGGAAAGATTCTTAGAGCAGCTAAAGGGAATAGGACATGAGAGCTACTCTTTCTAACAAAGAAAATAAAATTGGTTGTACAACAGAATATTCATTTCTGATCTTTCCCATCTTAGTATCTCCTTATCATAATTTATTACTGAGTAAGGCAATTCTTAAATAAAATATAGCAATGTCCTTGTTAATACTTTTTTGTTAATGAATGGGAAAGTTGATTTTATTTAATTTTTATTTTTTGAGATATAATTGACATCCAACATTACATTAATTTGAGGTGTATAACATAATGCTTCAATATTTGCGTATATTACAAATGATCACCACAAAATCTAGCTAACATCTGTTACCGTCCATACTCAAAATTTTCTTCTAGTGGAAACTTTTGAATATTCTCTTCAAATATGCGACTTTCAAATACTTAATACAGTATTATTAACTAAAGTTGCCATGCTATACATTACATCCCATGACTTGTTTATTTTATAACTGGAAGTTTGTACCTTTTGACTCCCTCCATCAATTTTGCCAGGCCCCAACCCCCAATTCCTTACTTCTGGCAACCATCAATCTTTTCTCTAGTCAGGTCTTGTTTGTTGGTTGCTTTCTTTAGATTCCACATATAAGTGAGATTGTATGGTATTTCTCTTTCTTTGTCTGACTTATTTCATTTGGCATAATGCTCTCAAGTTTCTTCCGTATTGTCATGAATGGCAAGATTTCATTCTTTTTTTATTGTTGAGTAATATTCTATTATAAGTATGTATCACATTTTCTTTACCTATTCATCTATCAATGGACATTTGTATCCATATCCTTAGTTGTTATAAATAAGGCTACAGTGAACATTTGGTGCATATCTTTTTGAATTAGTGTTTTTGTTTTGTTCAGGTAAATATCCAGAAATGGAATTACTGGATCATGTGGTAATTCTATTTTTATTTTTTTGAGAAACTTCCATAATGTTTTCCATAGTGGCTGTACCAATTTACATTCCCTTGAACAGTGTACAGGGTTCCCTTTTCTTCACACCCTTCCAGCTCTGTTTATTTCTTGTCTTTTTGTTAATAGTCATGCTAACAGGTGTGAGTTGATATCTCATTGTGGTTTTGATTTGCATTTCCCTGATGATTAGAGATGTTGAATATCTTTTTTGTATCTTTTGGCCATCTGTATGTCTTTTTGTTTTGGAAAGATGTCTATTTAGAGCCTCTGCCCATTTTTTTAATTGCATTATTTTTGTTTTGTTTTTCATTTATGTTATTAAGTTGTATAAGTTCTTTATATATTTTGAGTATTAATCCCTTATCATATATGTGATTTACAAATATTTTCTCCCATTCAAAGTTGTGAAAGGTGATTTTATTGATTTAATTTACTATCTTTTTATTTATTTTAGCTAGGTTGCTATCAAAGATTTGTGCTATGTTGGCCAAAGTCTCATTGGTATGTGATTGAGTCTATTGATACACATAGATGGAATTAAATAGGTAGCTGTATTAAAGAGATCATATTCCAATGACCATTAAGTTATTCAGTGTGGTTAAGGATTTTTATTTTCAAAGGGGCAGTTCTTAAGTTCACTGTATCCCTTTGTATAATATGAAATGCATAACACAAAATGTCATATATGTTCATAAATAAAGAGACCATTATAAATATCCACATATCCCTAGGTCATATGTGTCATCTATCTATTATCTATCTCTCTATCTATATCTATCTATCTATCATCTATTATCATTTATCCCTATATCCACATATATACAGAGATACATGGATAGATAGGTAGACTGAGACATAAAGAAAACATATAATTTTTTGCTATGTCTATATATGGATATAACATATGATATATGAACTGGTTATCATGATTATTCAAAGGAATTTTACAAAGAAGCTAGGAATAAATAGCCAAACTCTGGGAAGGTCATAAATGAGAGAAATTCCAGAGGTACAAAAATAAGTTTTCATGGACTTTCCAGAATATTAGCAAAAGATGTAATTAACTTCTAGTGCTCCTAGGATCCATGATTCTCCATTCCAATTTTCCACTTCATGGAAGAAAGGGTTAGATTAGCCTAATCTTACTTGGGCTATACAAATGTATTTTAATCTTCTATGGTAAGGGAACAAAGGTCATGGGGCCCAGATATAGGCACAAGAGCTCACTCTCCTAGAACTTGAATCATAATGAGCTTGACAGCCTCTCCAGAGACTCTTACTTCATGTGAGTAGGATGAGACCACTCAGTTACCTGGTCTAGGAAGATGCGAGATCGTGTAATAGAATGTCTTTTTATGAATAATCCTTCTCCATATGACCCTTATAATAGTAACATTATTTCTGAGAGCAGAAACTTAAATGCATTGTTTTGCCTTTTTTTCCACAAGAGGCTATAAATTATTATGTACTCATGTAATAATCCAATAGAAAGATTAGTTGATTTATTTGATTTGAGTCATATATAAATGCCAATTCCGAAGTAGTATTTCTATTGCTAATAACTTCTAAAATTGAAGTAAAATTTGAGCTAAAAAAAAAAAAAAATCTGTCTTTGGACTGTTTGATGTTGTAAGACAAAATGAACTAAACCCAGGGAGTTAGAATTAATATTTTCTTATACTTAAAGTATAATTTTCCCCTCAATTATTTCAAAATGAGGGTGACATAGGGGATTTCAAAACAAAAAACCCCACAGTATTTTTTTTGTTCATTTGAATAACTAATGATAATAAATTAAACAATAATAAGCTGAAAACTGCTCAGTTTATCAGTTACTACTAGCAAGTGCTATAACTTCAGAGACAAAGCTCATACTACAAACAAGGGAGCAATTACTTTGACTTAAAGCTTGCAGTAGTTTGAACTTTTGGCTTTTTTTTTTTTTTTTTAACAAGATCAGTGCTGGACTTTGTACAGATTTTATTTTCCCATGTAAAATTATGATCCTTATCTACATCTATTAAACATGAGATTTAATTTTATTGACAGAAAGGTAGAAATGCTACATTAATTGCTAAGGGCTTGGTGATGCAGAATATGGTAAGTTAAGTATTAATGAGAATTGTATTTTACTGTGTTCCACAGAAGCCAAGGAAGTGTTTGATGTAATATGCGAGTCTGAGTTATAGGAACATTCACAGAGCATTAAGAAATTATATATGAAAAAAGAAATTGTATGCCATAAAACTATTTTATCTGAATCATATTTCTTAGTATTCTTCTCTATTAAATAGCTGACTTAGGGCCTTGGAACATTCTGAGAAATGATGTCCTTCTAAGTGAGATTTATAAATATTCCTTGACAAGAAAAGATACATTTGCTCCATATTTTTAGTATGCATTATTTTATGACTTCAAACTGCAACCCCAGATTTTTCCCCTTATTAAACTATTTTTAGATATGTTGTAGAAAAATATATTTCAAATATTTGTGGGAGAGAAATATTTTTGAAAAGGGGAAATGAACTATAATCTAAAAAAAAAACCCCAAGTGTTTTTTTCCATCTTCATGTTTAGCTAATAGGAGAAATTACATGAAAGCCTTTTTAACACTTAAAAGCCCAAACTATGTGATACTGAATCCAAACTACTGCTATTATTTATCATTTAATCAGTAGATATTTGTTCAAGAAACTGCAGTCTGTGCTATGGCTTTATAGGACCTAAAATTGATGCACTAAAATAATTTACAGCAACAAGAATGTTTTTCATATCAGTTACAGTAGCCCATTTGTAACCATTTCAAGCAGAACATATAGCTAGAAGTAACAGAGTGCCTGACTAATGGTTGGATAATAACAGCATTGATTCGTTGTCATATCAAGAACTCTGAAAGAAGTCAGTCCTGGGTCTGGTCAGGACATTGGAATGAGTACCTTGGTTGTTCTCTTGGCTTTTTCTCTTGATTCCCACATGGTTGTGCCAGCTCCAAGCCCAACATTGTCTCATTGCAGTGTCCAACTTTGGAAGAAAAAGACTAGAGAAATGTGGCTCTATTGCCCTATGTCTGTCTGTATTTCTTTCTTTCTTTCTTTTTTTTTTTTTTAAGATTTTATTTATTTATTTGACAGACAGAGATCACAAGTAGGCAGAGAGACAGGCAGAGAGAGGAAGGGAAGCAGGCTCCTCGCTGAGCAGAGAGCCCGACACAGGACTCGATTCCAGGACTCTGGGATCATGACCTGAGCCGAAGGCAGAGGCTTTGACCCACTAAGCCACCCAGGCACCCCTTCCCTATGTATTTCTTAAAACAGTGAAAAAAAAATGTTTCTGAAAAGCCACTACTTGAATCACAGACAGCAATGAGGATCAAAGTTATACACTTAGACCAGTTGTTCTCAAAGAGATATCTCTGGGAACTTATTAGAAATCTAAATTCTCAGATTCCAAACCAATCCTATTTGGTTAGAAACTTGGACAGTGGAGCCTGGCAGTTAACTAACAAGCCCTTCAGTTAATTTGGATGTACTCTAACGTTTTAGAATTACTGACTTGGACTAATCATGTTTCATTCCTAAAGGCTGGGTAGGAATTAGAGTGAGATTTCTCATCATACAACTCAGAATTCTCACTGAATCCCAGGCTGTTCTACACTTTTCCCCGTGATTTGATTTAATAATTAGAAGTCAAAGAAGGCCATCAACTCTATAGATACAAAGTGCATAAAAATGATAAAGTCCATTATTATAGGTATTATTTATCCTTTAGAGCTTTTAGATGTAAATAATAAACATGAAAATTTGCCTTAAACTGGCATGAGTGGGAAAGGAGAAGAAACATGATTCATGTAATACAGGTCATGTAGGGACTGATCAAGAGCACAAGTAGCTGCTCTGTCTTGCTCTGTTCTTTTTCCTGCTGACTTTAATGATGGCTTTTGGTTTCTGGAAGCTCAGGTATGATGTTTGTTTGTTTGTTTGTTTTTGAAGATTTTGTTTATTTGAGCAAGAGAGAGAACGAATGAGGGGGGAGAACCTGGTTCACCAACTGAGCAAGGAGCCTGATGCAGGACTTGATCCCAGGACCCTGGGAACATGATCCCAGCTGAAGGCAGATGCTTAACCACTGAGCCACCCAGGACTACTTTTATTAAAGTGCGTATCTGAGTGTGCCCAGCTGGCTCCGTCAGTGGAGCGTGTGACTCTTGATCTCAGGGCTGTAAATTTGAGTCCCACGTTGGATGTAGAGATTATTTAAAAATAAAGTCTTTAGGGGAGCCTGGGTGGCTCAGTGGGTTAAGCCGCTGCCTTCGGCTCAGGTCATGATCTCGGGGTCCTGGGATCGAGTCCCGCATGGGGCTCTCTGCTCGGCGGGGAGCCTGCTTCCCTCTCTCTCTCTCTCTGCCTCTGCCTGCCTCTGTCTACTGGGATCTCTCTCTGTCAAATAAATAAATAAAATCTTTGAAAAAAAAATAAAGTCTTTAAAAAAATGTGCACATCTGGAGAAAGTAGACACTTTCCTTTCTCTGAGAGTATGATTTGAGGTCACTGTCCTTCCTGATTTAGTCACTCTTACCATGTGTAATGTTTTAGCTGCCTGTAACTCAGGTCTATGCTACCTGGCCATTCTTAGATTTAGGAATGGATTTGGACTCAGTCCCATTCTTACAAATAGGGGAGAAGTGTTTACTGTCCAAACTAAAGAGGGGCTTTCTTTCCAAGACAACAGTGAATGGATTTGAGTGGGTAAAGTAAATATATATCCATTCAAATCTATAAAGTCATCCATGAGGAATGGAATTCATAAGGGTAAAATCTAATCCTATACTTAGATCCACAAATATAGTTGTATCTGTGGATGTTGAAATCTCTTAAACATGATTGTTGAAAGGATAATTATTTTTTTTTCCAGAGAAAATTCAATATACATTAACCCTGTGATGTAGCTGTTAGAAAAGCTAATGTGGCCTTTGAAAATATTAAAAATTTAAAAAAGCATAACATCATTGAGTTATGTCATTTCTAACACTTAACTTTCAAATCACTTATTTTCATCCTTCCACCCACACTGCCCCTACCCAATTTTATGATCTCTCATTTGGGTTATGCTATACTTCCTCTGCATGAAGTTTAATCTTTCTCTGTTCTGTCCTCCAGGCTATCAATTATTTTTAAAGTGGCCTTTTTATTTTGGAATAGTTTTATATTTGTAGAAAAATGACTATGGTAATACAGAGAATTCTCCATTAGTATCATCTTACATGACCACGGTTCATTTGTCATAATAAGAAATCAACATTGGTGTATTTCTTTATCTGAACTCCAGCTGTTCTTGGGTCTCATCACTTTTTCCACAACTATCTTCCCTCTGTTTCAGAACCCACTCCAGATACCACACTGGGTCCTGCTCTCATATCTCTCCAATCTCCTCTGGTTTGTGAGAATTTCTCAGTCTTTCCTTGATTTCTTGTCAGATTTGAGGAACATTGGCCAGAAATGGTATAGAATATCCCCCATTTGGATTGGTCTGGTGCTGCCCTCATGATCAGACTGGGGTTATGGGTTTTTGGAAAGAGTACCACAAATATGAAGTGATCTTATTATATAGTATCAGTGAATATATGATTTTGACATAAAATCATTGGCGATGTTAACCTTTATTACTCAGTTAACATGATTTCTGGCAGGTTTCTCCCCTGCCAAATGACTATTTTTTCCTTTTAATACTTCCTTCTTTGAAAGTGTGGGCATCTATATATCTGTATCTCTATATCTACATCTATTTACCTACATCTATATCTACATTTATATTTGTATCTATTTCTCTCTCTCTATATATATATAATCAGCTGGCCAGCTTCAATATTATGCTATGATTTGTCTCTGTAAAATGCTTCCATATATCAATGGCCCCTAAATCTGAACTTTTTGTGTGATTTATATGTCTACATATACATACATTCATACATAAAAACACATACACTGATTTTGATGGTCAGATGTGGTCTATTCAGAATTGACCAGCTCTCAGGAAACCATAATTTGGTAATCAAG
The DNA here is from genome assembly GCF_963455335.1 of Martes martes. Classification (NCBI taxonomy): domain Eukaryota; kingdom Metazoa; phylum Chordata; class Mammalia; order Carnivora; family Mustelidae; genus Martes; species Martes martes. The sequence continues at coordinate 24,679,790 of NC_137888.1, read as the reverse complement.
TCAAAATTTTCTCCCAGAAAAGATTGTTTACTACCCAACTGAGCAACATATTCAATGGGGTAGTTTTGACTCATGAGTACATTTGTGGGATTTTTTTCTTATTGTCAATTTTTTTTTTTTTTCCCTGTGAAGAGTAAAAGAACATTTAAAAACCTATCAAAAATGAGTTTTTCAAGTACTGGAAGACTTCTGTTTTGGGCTGAATTCTGTCCCCACCCAAAATTTATGTATTGAAGTCCTAACCTCTTTTATCTCAGAATGTGACTATATTTGGAAATAAGATTTTTAAAGAGATGACTAAGTTAAAATGAAGTCTTAACTAATCCAATATGACTGATGTCCTCACAGGAGGAAAATTTAACATATAGAAGAAAGCAGACACACAACTGTGCACAAGGATGACCATGTGAATACATAGGGGGTGAACCACCCGCAAATCAGAAGAAAGGCCTCAGAAAGAGTCAAATCTTGACACCATAATCTCTGTTTTATAGCCTCTAGACCAGTGTGTGATACTTCTTTATGGCAGCCCTAGAAAACTAATATAGTTCCACTAAGTTTTTCCAGAATTATCTCACATTAACTTTTTCCAATTCTTTCAACTATCTATCATAATAACTACTCTCTTATCTAAGGAGGATATATTCCATGACCCCCAGAGGATGACTAAAACTGTGGCTTAGTACTAAACCATATATACACTATATTTTTTCCTATACATACATACCTATGATAGTTTAACTTATAAGATAGATACAATAAAAGATTAACAACAACTAATAATAAAATAGAACAATTATAACAATATATTGTAATAAAATTATGTTAATGTGGTTTCTCATTCTCTCTCTCAAAATGTCTTACTGTGTTATACTCACCCTTCTTCTGATGGTGATGATATGAAATGATAAAATGCCTACACAATGAGATGAAATGAGGTGAATGACTAGGCCTTGTGATGTACTATGAGACTACTACTGACCTTCTGATGATATTTTAGGAGGAAGACCACCTGCTTGCAGATCACGGTTGATGGTGGTTGACTGCTGAACTGAAACTCCAGAAAGCAGGACTGCAGGTAAGGGGTTATTATGATACAGTGGTCACCCATGCCGGGCTGTGGGGGAGTATGCTGTTTTTAGCACTGGAATTCCCATATCCTGAGAAATCTCTCAGTCCCATTCATCTGTGGCTGTTTACATCTCTTGGGATTCCCTTTTGGCTGGTGCTCTAGATTGATAATAGCCCTCTTATAATACAGTTCTGAGGGATTTTAGTAGACTTTCCATAACCTAACCAGGCCAGGTTATGTGAGATTATGTGAAATTATGTCATATGAATTGTACATGTACAAAAATTTGAAGGCATAGCCAGCATATTCTTAAATGAGGATTGAATTTTACTAAAACTAATACACTTATACCCTTATAAGTCAAGATGAAATGACTGGGTGCCATTGACGGATGGACTTTAGAAGATTTGCCAGTGTGATCATGCAGGTCCATCTATAAATTCTCATTTTTGCAACCAGTTGTATTTGTTTGCCAGGAAAAATGACTAGCTTGGATCTGAGAGGGCACTTGGTAGCTATCTGGTCTAGAAAATTTATGCGACTCAAATGGGATTTAAATTCATGACTCAGCTTCATTAATATTAACCTCAAAGCAAGTCAGCAAGATAAAGGATATTAACTCTTTCTTTATTTTCATGTGCTCTTGTTAAATTATTAAGGGTCAGTGGTGTTTACTTAGCCACTTATTACTCTTAAAATGACAGGCACTTATCAAGAAGATAGCATAATGCAAGAACAAAAAGAAACATAACTTCTTCTGATTAATATTGGGAGTCATGAATCGTCCCATTGATAGAACTCAATCAAGTCTGAATATTATGATCTGGAATCAAACTTGAAACCAGAGATCTATAACAGGTAATGATTGATATAGTGAATTCTGGAGTCAGATTACCAGGATTTAAATATTGTTTCTAACATTTGATAATTGGAGTCTTTGGGAAGTTACTTAAACTTTTGGATATTTTGTTTCCTTGTTTATAAACTAGTACCAATAATTAATAGTCCTCCCTCATTTGATCACTGGTCAGTTGACTTAACTCGGTTTTCTTGACTGTTCTGAGCTTCCTTTTGTTCATTTGTAAAATACTGGATTTGATAGCATCAATTAATTGTTGGGAAGATAAAATAGAATAATGTATATAAAGTCTCTGACCAATTCCATTATTATTATTCACTAAATTGTATAGATATTGTGTATAATCTGTTTTTTCTAACCAATCAAAGAATAAATTATGATCGGTTATGCTACACATAATTTTCACTTATAATAATCTATATTGCTACCCAATGTTTTCTTTTCCTGACACATGCTTGATGTCAGGGGCAGGGGGCTTTGCCTGATTAACTTTGTACAGAAATTATCAATCTGTCAAAAACAAAATGAAAGAAGATAGATTAGAATATAAATATTTCTTATCTTGAGGTAAAACCAAAAGGGAAGACTTAACATTTTTCCAACCGCATATATGGTTTACTAGTAAAGTTCTGCCCTCACTATCTTTTAATTATTTTTTTACTCTTTTCTCCTATTTTAACTTAGAACAGCTTTTTCCTACATTTTTTGTAGAAGTAATAGGCAGTCAAAACAATACAAACATTATTTAATCAAGGGTCTATTTCAAGGTTGTATAACCACAGGGCAGGTTTGGATTCTGTACGAATTAATCTTAATTTATCTAATCAAATGTAGTGAGAGGGAAAAAAAAAAAACATGAAAGCAAACTTTAAGAAAATAGTTGTTTCACTATGGTGAGTGCTGTGAAGTGTGTAAACCTGGTGATTCACAGACCTGTACCCCTGGGGCTAATAATACATTGTATGTTTATTAAAAAATTAAAAAAATTAGAAAAAAAATAGTTGTTTCATGAATTAGGTTAAACACATTGTTCTCAGATATAATTCAATAGTAATAATTTTTGTCTTATACAAGTTTTTTTGTTTTCTTTGGAAATTATATGTTGATATAATTTTATATATGATAGTTTTGATTTAAATTATCTTATATATACTTATACATCTAATTATTCCAATTATTTCTAACTAAAATGACATTATTTCACTTTATTTTACCTCTGGCTTTTATTTATATTAACAAATTTGAATCACAACATAAAAAACTAGTAATTGAGTTCAACTAACAGCTATCCAATCTGAACATTAATTTGATGTCATCCTTATGAATTAAGCTGCAGAAAGTATAGTAGTAAATATACTTTTGTATATTTATTTAATATAAATATATTTGTAAATATTTTTACAATTCTAAGAATAGTATATCTCTTTTGGAGTATGTATCAGAGAAATGATATAATTTCAATTCTGAGAGAAATATTTTGTTTTGGTTTGCTGTTTCTATTAAGATTTTTGTTTTAATTCCAATATAGCTAACATATAGTGTTATATTAGTTTTAGGTGTACAATATATAGTGATTCAACAATTCTGTACATTACATAGAGCTCATCATGGTAAGTGTACTCTTAGTCCCCCTCACCTACTTCACCCATCCCCCAATCCATCTCCTCTCTGCTATCAGCTTGTTCTCTATAGTCGAGTCTGTTTCTTATTTTGCCTCTATTTTTTTCCCTTTGTTTATTTGTTTTGTTTCTTAAATTTCTCATATGAGTGAAATCATATGGTATTAATTTTTCTCTGACTTATTTTGCTTAGCATTATACTCTCTAGCTCCATCCATGTTGTTTCAAATGGCAAGATTTCATTCTTTTTTTTATGGCTGAGCAATATTCCATTAAATATGTATGTTACCTCTTCCTTATTCATTCACCAGTCAGTGGACAATGAGGCTGCTTCTATGATTTGGCATTTGTAAATAATGCACACAGGAGTGCATGTATCTTTTTGAATTAGTGTTTTTGTACTTTTTGGGTGAATACTTAGCAGTACGATTACTGAATAATAGAGTAGTTCTATTTTGAACTTTTTTTTAAGTTTTAAAAGACATTATTTTTTTACTATGTTCTTTTTTTTTTTAAGATTTTATTTATTTATTTGACAGAGAGAGATCATAAGTAGACAGAAAGGCAGAGAGAGAGAGAGAGGAGGAAGCAGGCTCCCACTGAGCAGAGAGCCCGACGTGGGACTTGATCCCAGGACCCCAAGATCATGACCTGAGGCAAAGGCAGAGGCTTAACCCACTGAACCACCCAGGCACCCTTATTTTTTTATTATGTTCAATTAGCCAACATATAATACATCATTAGTTTTTGATGTAGTGTTCACTGATTCATTAGTTGTGTCTAACACCCAGTTCTCATCACAACATGTGCCCTCCTTAATACCCATCACTCAGTTTCCCCATTCCCTACCCCATCCCTTCTGTAACCCTCAGTTTGTTTCCCGGACTCTAGAGTCTTTCGTGGTTTGTCTCCCTCTCTTCTTCCCATTCAATTTTCCCTCCCTTCCCCTGTGGTCCTCTGCACTATTCTTCATACTCCACATATGAGTGAAATCATATGATAATTGTCTTTCTCTGCTTGACTTATTTCACTTAATAGAATCCCCTCCAGTTCCACCCATGTTGATGCAAATGGTGAGTATTCATCCTTTCCGATGGATGAGTAATATTCCATTGTATATATGAACCACATCTTCTTTACCCATTCATCTGTTGAAGGGCATCTCATCTTCCACAGTTTTAGCTTTTTTTTTTTTTTTAAGATTTTATCCATTTATTTGAGAGAGAAAGAGAGAGAGCATGAGAGGAGAGAGGTCAGCAGGAGAAGCAGACTCCCCGCTGAGCAGGGAGCCCGATGTGGGACTCTCGTTTATTTTATCTTTATACTTTTTAATCTACTAATAAATACCTATTTTGTTACCAAAATCAAATAAGATTTTTTAAAACCCCTTTGCCTGTTTTTTCTATATTTTTGGAGTATCTCTAAATTTGGATTATCTCTGAATTTGGATTATCTTGGGTCCAAAATAGCAAAGTTTATTCTTTCCAAACACCTTTGATTAATATTATTAGCATCTATATTACTTAGATGCACTTTAATCAGAGAAATTCCTCATTTTACCTCATTAGAGTTGTTATATAAGATTTCCAGATACCCAGGGTGCTTGGGTGGCTCGGTCAGTTAAGTGTCTGCCAATGGCTCAGGTTATGGTCTCAGGCTCCTGGGTTCAAGTCCCACTTAGGGCTTCCTGGTTGGTAGAGAGCCTGTTTCTCTCTCTGCCTCTTCCCTTACTCGTGCTCTCTCTTTCTCTCTCTCTTAAATAAATAAATAAAGTCTTAAAAGAAGATTTCCATATTCCCTGCTAAATTTATTAATATTCTTTTGTAACATTTAATTTTTTGTGCAATTCTTTTTTTTTTTTTAATTTGTATGTAGATATGTTTTATTTATTTTAGATAGGGAGAGGGAGAAGTGGAGGAAGCAGAGGGAGAGGAAGAGAGAGAATCTTAAGCAGACTCCATGCCCAGTATGGAGCCTAATATAAGGCTCAATCTCACAACCCTGAGATCATGACCTGAGCTGAAATCAGGAGTCAGACACTTAAACGACTGGACCGCTTGGGAAAAAAAAATGTATAAATATGTGTATATGTGTACACACACACACACACACACACACACATATAATATATTTACATCCTCTAATTTTAATCGAAGTACACTAGAGTACAGAAAAAAAAAACAACAAAAAACGTTATTTTTTGAGCAGGGAAAAAGCATAGGTAGTCTTGATTTGTCATTGATATTTATTACTTTTCCAAAGAGTTAACAGTTCATTTCAGTTCATTTCTCTATACCTTGGGCTATTTCTCAACTAAAATACATTGTACTCTTAAGTTTAGCAACTGCTTGTGATTCAGCCCTTTGGTTCTAACAGTGGAGTTTTGGTGTTAACATTTGCTACATCATGATATTTTTAAGACCTAGGGCAAGTCTTTAAAGTTGCTCTACATAATTATTTCTCTTTTGGTTGTATTTTCATAGCACACCATTTTTTATTGGTAATTCCATCAAAATTATTAGAATATTCAAATAAAGACCTTCTTTAAAGATTTGTATGTTTGTTTAATATGTGGATTATTCATATATGTATACATAATTAAAATAGTAGAAGCAAACTTGGATATTATATCAGTCTTTTTCCTTAAAGTAAATATGTGATCCTTGACAACCTAGCTCAGTTTTCTAAATCTTGTTTTTTTAAAAATCTTAAAAAAAATTCATATAAAAATGCATAAATGACTATGAATATGTCCATGAATTTTGAAAAGGTGACCCCACTTATGTAACCAGAATCCAACAGAAAAAAATGTTATTAACATCCCAGAAGCCCTCCTTGTGTCCACATTTAGTAAATGACCTTCAAGGATAAACAATATTCTGACATCTAACCCCAAAGGTTAATTTTGTTAACTAACTCTTGATTTTTTTTTTTAAGATTTTATTTATTTATTTGACAGAGAGAGAGAGAGACAAATCACAAGTAGGCAGAGAGGTAGGCAGAGAGAGAAGAGAGAAGGAAGCAGCCTCCCCATAGAGGGGAGAGCCTGATGTGGGGCTTGATCCCAGGACCCTGAGATGACCTGAGCCAAAGGCAGAGGCTTAACCCACTGATCTACCCAGCTAACCCCTATGTCTTGATTTTGAACTTTTTATGATTATATAGATTTTATATGATTATATATGATACATAGAATTTTTTGCCTTTTTCACTTTTTCTCTTTTTCCCCAAAGTTATTTTTGTAATATTCATCCATATTGGTGCATATAGTTATAGTTTGTACTTTCACATTCTATGTAATATTTCATTGTGTGACTCTTTGCAGTGCATTTATCTGTTTCTAGAAGGGATTTGCTAGCAGGTGAACTAAGATTTCTTTTTCCCTAAAATAATTCCCTAAAATAAAGATAAAATGGTCAAATCAGATACAATATGATTTTCAAAATCTTACCCAACACCAAATTACTAATAATCAGAGGATAAAAGCAGTCGTGAAAGACATGACAAGTCTTTGAGGAGGTCCAAGATTGTCAGATCTACCCTCATATGCCCTTCATCTCTTGCATTTGAACATTTCTGGTTTGGATTTAACATAAGAGTTTAAACAATGCCTTTACAGTACATCTGTTGCATCTGTTCCCTAATAGCAAGGGAATTTGATCAGACTCTTTTGTTCTTTCTTAAATGTCGCCACTAAAGGGAGACAACGTTACAAACCTGTTTCCAACCTTAACTGTCTCCTTGTCTTTCAGAAAGATGATATTTATTTATTTACTCATTCATTTGTTCATTCATAATTAGATATTCAAACTGTCTGATATATTTTTATATATGTTGTATGGATCAAGCCATAATGTTTTCTATTTAGATTTTCAATTGAGCTAGCACCATTTATTGAAACAAATTACTTTTTCCCACCATACTATAGGCTTTTTAACATAAATAAGGTGATTGTATATGTGTTGGTCTGTTTATATATTCTATATTCTGTTTCCATTATTTATTTTGTACTTTAATTATCTAGTGTCATCACCGTATAGTCTTACTAATTACAGGTTTATGAAATATTTGCATGTGTACATTTTTTTCAATTATTCAATATTGTTTTACCTATGTTCATCCTTTTGCATTAAGTTATAAATTTTAAATAAAATTATCATTTTGCCCATAAATAAAAATTTTTTAAATTTGGTATTGCATATATCTCCTTATTTCAATTTTTACACATTTTTTCTTTCCTTATTATACTGGCTAGAACCTTCACTACAATATGTAATAGGAGGTATGATAGTGAATATTCTTTTCTTTACTCTTTTTTAAAAATTAGTTTATTTATTTTAAGGAGAGACAAAGAGAGAGAGAGAGAGCAGGGGCAGGGGAGGATGAAGGAGAGAATCTCAAGCAGACTCTTGTTGAGCCTGAGCCTGAGCCCCAGGCAGTGCTCAGGGCTGGGTCTCATGACCTGAGATCATGATTGAGCTAAAACCAAGAGTTGGAAGCTCAACCAACTGAGCCACCCATGCCTCCCTCTTTTTGTATTCTTGATGTCAATGGGAAAAGGTCTTAATATTTGATATCACATGTGACATTTGTTAGTTATAGGTCTTTTGTAGGTACCATTTATCAGGTTAAATAAATTTCAACTCTTCTAACTTTACTAAGCCATTTTGTTTGTTTTAATCATGAATGGGTATAGAATTTTGTTAAATGATTTTCAGTTCATTAAAATATACATGCCATTCTATTAATATGGTAAATAATATTGATTTATGAATATTAACTTGTTTTGTAATTCCTGGAATAAGCCATATATTATCATCTTTTGTGTATACTCTTGTGCTATATTTGATTTTTGTTTAGGATTAATGTTTCTGAGATAAATTTGAAGTTTTCCTTTCTTGTCACATCTTTTTCAGATACTAATTTCAAGATCATGCTAGTCTTGTAACTTTGCAAAACTCTGGAAAATCTTTCCAACATAGTTGGAGTTTGTACATTTGTATTATTTTCTTTTTAAATATGTATATGCATATATACTCACATATATTTTTTTTAAGATTTTATTTATTTATTTGACAGATGGAGGTCACAGAGGCAGGCAGAGAGAGAGGAGGAAGCAGGCTCCCTGCTGAGCAGAGAGCCCGATGCGGGGCTCGATTCTAGGACCCTGGGATCATGACCCAAGCCGAAGGCAGAGGCTTTAACCCACTGAGCCACCCAGGCGCCCCTATACACAAGTATTTTAAAGATTTTATTTATTCATCAGAGAGAGAGAACACAAGCAGGGGGAACAGCAGGCAGAGGGAGAAGCAGACTCCCCACTGAACAAGGAGCCTGATGCGGGGCTCCATCCCAGGTCCCTGGGATCATTACCTGAGCTGAAGGCAGCCACTTAACCTACTGAGCCAGACAGGTGTCCCTCTCTTAAGAGGTCCTAAGGAAGCCCTCTAATCCTAGGGTTGAACAAAAGTTTTTAAACTACTACAAACAGTAGTATTAAATATTACAGGGTGACATAATGAGGTCTTACTTTATTCCAGGAAAAGCACCAAAGTGAGTTACCCTACTTCATCAGTACAGAAATTCTCTAAAGTATTACCAATATTTTAAAAATTAGGGAATTAAAGTTTAAGGAGGACAAATAATTTGTCCAAAGTTACATAGGTAGTTAGTAAAAGAGCACATTTTTATAAACACTGTCTCTTCATCAGTCAAATGAAGTTGAGTAGATCTTAAAAGTTCTCATCACAAGAAGAAAAGTTGTAACTATGTGTGGTGGTGGATGTTAACTTATTGTGGTGATCATTTTGGAATATATACATATACTGAATCAATATATAGTACAACTGAAACTAATATGATGTTATATGTCAATTATATCTCAGTGGAAAAAAATAACAAAATAAAGTATTGACAGAGATAAAGATAAAGACAGGGTAAGGAAGACGAAGATATTTAACACGATAAAAAGGACCCTCCCATGGTATTCTGTATAAATTATTAAAAAAATGATTAAAGAAGACAATTTATTTAAAAGATTTTATCTATCTATTTATCTATCTATCTATTTATTTTTGAGAGAAAGAGCATGAGTGGAGAAAAGGGCAGAGGGAGAAGCAGACTCAGGACCCTGAGATCTTGACTTGAGTCAAAGGCAGACACTTAACCGACTGGACAAACCTCCCCACCCCCCAAATTTTTATTTAAATTCCTGTAGTTAACGCACAGTATAATATTAGTTTCAGGTGTAGAATTTAGTGATTCATCACTTACATATAACATCCAATGCTCCTCACAACAAGTAGCTGCCTTAGTACCTATCACCCATTTAACCCTCCCAAAAAATGAATAAAGAAAGCCATTTAGATAATACAAATAAACTTTATTTAATCCTTCATAAGGCAGTGTCTACTCAGAGAACTGCAAAATGGGGCAAAAGACAGGAAGCTTTTATAAGACTAAGACTAAAGAATCTAGTAGAGACAATAAAAATATCTGATTGGCTGGGACCACGTAATCAAACTTGTTTGGGGTGAGAAGGAATAAGGAAATAAGTATTGTGCCTAGAATTGGCTTGGTGTTTGGGGATTGGCTGACTGGATAGACTGCATTTTTGGTCAGGCAAAGCATTCACAGGAACACTAAAGTTATATAATTTTTAATTCGCTGGCTTGGCACATTGGGCAGGAGCATCTCCATCTTGGCCCGAGAAACTTATTTCAGTAACACCTAATGGCAAGACTTCTAAATATATGAAGCAAGAATTGAGACCTGATAAAGAATAGAAAATCCAGTATCATATTTAGAGATGTTTACTCATCTTTCTCAATAACAGGACAAGTAGACAGACAGTAACTAGACATAGTAGACATAGAAGAATTGAACATTAATCAAACTGACCTAAATGGCACATACAAGACAGTATACTCAAAAATTGCAGAATACACACTATTTTCAAGTACATGTGGAAGCATTTACCAAATTGATAATTTCTATGGCCAAAACACAAATCTAAACAAATCTTATTAAGTTTATTTTTTATTTTTTATTTTTTATTTTTTTTTTCTGTTTCTACCTTGACATTTCAAATCTTATTAAGTTTAAGTTAAAGCTCTATGCCCAGTGTGGGGCTTGAACTCATCACCCTGAGATCAAGTCACATGCTCTATAAAATTAACAACTCAGGAAACAATAGATGTTGGTGAGGACTTGGAGAAAAGGGAACCCTCTTGCCTTGTTGGTGGGAATGTAAACTGGTGCACACTCTGGAAAACAGCGTGAAGAAGTTCCCTCAAAAAGTTAAAAATAGAACTATTATACAATCCAGGAATTGCACCGGTAAGTATTTATCCAAAGGATACAAAAATGGTGATTCAAAGGGGCACATGCACCCTGATGCACCGTGCTATCAATAATAGCCAAATTATGGAAAGAGCCCAATGTCCATTGACTGATGAATGAATAAAGGAGTTGTGTATATATTCAATGGAATATTACTCAGCCATCAAAAAGAATGAAATCTTGCCATATGCAACAACATGGATAGAGCTGGAGAGTATGATGCTAAGTAAAATAAGTCAAAGAAAGACAGATACCATTTCACTCGTATGTGGAATTTAAGAAAATAGATGAATACTGGGGAATGGAAAGAAGAACAAAATAAGATAAAAACAGAGAGAGAGGCAAACCATAAAAGACTCTTAATATAGAGAACAAACTGAGAGTTGCTGGTGGGGAAGTAGGTGGGGGATAGGCTAAATAGGTGATGGGCATTAAGGAGGACACTTGTGATGAGCACTGGGTGTTGTATGTAAGTGATAAGTCACTAAATTCTACTCCTGAAACCAATACTATACTATATGTTAACTATCTTGAATTTAAACAAGGAAACAAACAAAATAAAGTAAATAACTACATTAAAAAAAGAAAAAAAAAAAAGAGTCACATGTTCTACTGACTGAACCAGCCAGGGGCCCCTAAATGAATTTTAAAGAATAAGGATTGACTAATGGATGCTCTTTCAGTTTCTGCTCTGACATAAACAGAGCTTGCAAATCATAACTCTTATCCTCCCAAAATGAAAAAAAAAAAAAAAGAAAAAAAGGCAAAAGAAGTTGAATATGTCTCCTGATGTACTTTTTCTATGGTTCACAGATATGTATCTGTTTTGAGCCCTGAGTTTTTGTTGCCACAGATTGTCTGCCCTTTATACAATTATACCAAAGTGGTTGGTTTTGTACAGGAAAATACTGAAGAGCACTTTGAATTGATGCTATCTACATTTTTCTTTCTCAATCCTCTCAGTGCTGCTTTTTTTTTTTTTTTTTAAGATTTTGTTTTATTTATTTTGAGTGAGAGTAAATAAGAGAAAGAGCAATTGAAGAAGCAGAGAGAGAGGGAGAAGCATACTCCTTGCTGAGCAGGGAGCCCAACATGGGACTTGATCCTGGGACTCCAGCATCATGACCTGAGCAGAAGGCAGATGCTTAACTGGCTGAGCCACCCAGGGAATTGCCTCTCAAAGGGATTACTACCTGGTGAATTTTCTTTCTTATTTTCCCAACTTTATTTTATTTATTATTATTATTTAAAGATTTTATTTATTTATTTGAGAGAGAGAGAGAGAGAGGGAAAACACAGAGGGAGAGTGAGAGGTAGAAGCAGAATTCCCACTGAGCAGAGACCTTGATGTGGGCTCAATCCCTGAGGTCATGACCTGAGTTTAAGGCAGATGCTTAAGTGACTGAGCCACCCATCCACTCCTCCCAATGGCAATTTTAATTCCTCACAGTCTCTTTAAGGTTTATCATCTGTGATTTAAAAAAAAAAAAATATTTTATTTATTTATTTGTGTGGGAGAGAGAGAGAGAGAGAGAGAGTGAGGTCAGTCAAGGGGAGTGGTCAGCAGAGGGAGAAGCAGGCTCCCTTCTGAGCAAGGAGCCTGATGTGGGGCTCAATCCCAGGACCCTGGGATTATGACCTGAGCTGAAGGCAGATGCTTAACTGACTGAGCCACCCAGGCATCCCTCATCTGTGATGTTTTAACTCTCCCTTTTAGCTGATATTCTTGCCCAATGACTTCACTTGGAATAAAATAATATTAGATTACAAAAACCTTTAAGTTTTTTTATATTAAAATAGAAGAACCCCATCTGTAGCCAAAACTACTCCTGTGTTAATTCTTCCATTGTTAAAGGCAAAATTGTCTTACCACTTATGTGCGTGAGAATGTTTTCTCCTATTTCCTCTCCCTAGTTCCTAAGCAGACTTTCTGCACCAGTTATCTATTCCTTCATTATTTATTCAGCATATACATTTATTCAATCCTTATTGTGTGTTCAGACTACACTAGGTGTTTTGGATACATTCATGAACAAAATAGACAAAGCAACGTGCTCTCTAAGTGGATACATTATAATGGGAGGGAGAAGCCGAAAAACAATAGAGTTAATAAAACAATAAACAGAGTTAACTTTTAACTTCTAGCTTAGTAGAAGCTAGAAAGCTGGAAAAGCAAGAGAGAGAATAGATCAATGCAAAGGAAACCAGGGGTACTCAAGAAAGATGAGCTGGTTACGTTTAAATAGTTTTATAATAGGCTCCAATTTCCCCTCAGTACCTAGGTAGGGTATTTCAGTTTCTTCATTAATGAAATGAGATAGTCGTGTGATATCCGGGTTTTCTTCTGCCTTTAAAATTCTCTGAGTCTATAGAAGCCGTAAGTGATTACCATAATAAAAATGTAGAAAAGTACTATTTTTTATTTCTGGGACAAGTATTTAAATCTTAGCAACACCATGTTTTTCACTCATGGCATTTCTTGTTTCACCAACAATTTCTGGTAGCAAGGATAAACATTTAGCAAGAGATTCCTAAGAGGAAAATTAACCTTCTAAAACTAAAACTCAGGGGAGTCACAATTAAGGGTTTGGAATAATTAGTTTAGTTCTTCAGTGTTGTACACCTGTCCTTCTTGCTCCTTGGTCTCACTCTGGAAGTTTAAACTTAAATGCATTTATTATTCCAGAAATCATTATTACACTTTCTGCATAACAAACGTTAGGTAACAAATCACTCCTCTTGTAAAGCAGACGCGCCTTTTCTTTTTTCTTCTCTTCCCATACCTCAGCATCTTAATTGCAGTGACTCATGAGCTGAGTCTGTTTTCATTTTCTTTTCTTTTATGTATTATTTGTGCCTGCTTGCAGTAGTGCTGATGTGCCACAGAACTGTGACTACAACTTCTACCGTAATTGATGGGAACAAATTCTTCTGGGATGTATTAATACAGCTGCAGGCAGTGAGGCAAGCAGTGAATGGAAAGTAAATGGGTTCGGGAGCTCTAGAGACATCGATGTTGCTGGAGGCGGGGAGGTAGGCAGCCACTAATAACTACAACTGAGCAGTGGGAAGAAAGCATGCACTAGGTTTGTTTCACTAATCATTATATATCATGTGCACTTGGCAGTTATGATCAAATGTTGCTTTCCCAAACCAATTAGCCTTCAGTGTGGTGCTAAGTAGTGCATATGTAGCCGCTAGCGGTAATGATCACTACACCTTTGATTTTAAGCACCCATGTATGGATATAGATTTTTCTCTGAGGTTTTGAAGGAAAAAAAAAATATATATATATATACACACACACATATATATGTATATATATATATACACACATATATATATACACACACATACCCCCCAGATAGCTTTTCCAAAGAAAAATTTCCAAAGAAAAAATTCCAAGATTCCATTTAGTTTGATATTGTAAGATTAATCCTTTGTATTTTTTATTTAGGCACTCTAAATTTGGAATTATTTAAATTAAAATATTTAATTTTGTTATTAAAAGTTACTCTAGAAAGAATGAGTTACTTGCCCAAGGTCCAAAAACTGCTTACTGGCAGCATTTGGAGGAAAACAAATGGTAAGTTTCAGCATTGTTAGATTTACCAGCAGTTTGGTAAAATTTATTGAGTGTTTATGGTGTGTTAGGCATTATGCTAAAGGTAGGAATACGAAGACACACTTAATTAACACTTAGGGACACACAAACAGAAATCATTTCAAGGTGTGTGTTATTTTCTGATGACATGAAGGTGGGAGCAAGAAAGAGGGAAATGTTAACTTTGATTAGTGATGGAAGACAGAAGAAGCATCTACAGCCAATAGTGGGCTTTATTGGGAGGAAAAGGGGGAGACCAGCTACAGAGTCTTTGCAGGGCCTGGTGGAATGATATAGAAGTCACCGTGATGTTCTTATCTAGAATTTGCATTGGCCTCACGATATAGTGAGGAGAAGTAAGATATACATAGCTTCTATATGAAATCTTTAGATATCAAGCACATCTTATTTTCACACCTCCAGAAGTCAGTATATTCTATGCTTTTGTCATGGCAAAGTTCACTTTACTAAGTAATAAAAAAGGAAAGGCACACTGCTTCATTCATGGCTTTTCTATCCTTGACTTTTCAATGAATTAATCACTTTCATGGCTGTCCGTGTATTCTTGGTTTGGATGTCATTGGTCCTGCCTAGATGATCATATGGAAAGACCCTTGTAATTTCAAATATTTCATAATAATTCCTTAAACAGAGCTGTTTCTTTGTAAATAAGGAATCAGGCATGAAGTTGACTCACATGTCCAGCTGGAAAAAATTTAATGACTCCACCACCATCTGGTATCTTCCTGGAGAGCCACAAGTCACACTAAGCATAAAAAAAATCACTGCTCCGCAGTGCCTGATGTGGATTATAGCCTCCCGCGGAAATACTCAAGGAGTATTCAATATTTGTGTCGATTTTCAGCAGGCATTTTGATGAATATGAATGCTATAGGAATATCTGAATCTGTGTATGAATCAAATATAAACCAAATATTAACTGCCTCCCAAGAGGAAATGCTTTGATTCCTTTTCACTTTTTTCTTTCTGCCTGGTCATTTCTTGAGGCATCAGACATCAAACTGGCTTAGTGCTGGCATCTCATTCTCCTGGGGAGGAAAGGAAATTTCAGGGAACACATACAAATACAATAAAAATAAAAATATCTTAAAGACGTTACTTTTTGAAAGGACCACTGTAAAGTTTACTATCTTCAAAAGAAGTCTTAAAATGGATAAAGGTAGGTTTTATTTGCAGAACTTATAATTATGCATAGTCAGGTAGTCATGAAGCAACACTAAACATTCCTTACATACTGAGTAATGTCTAGTCTTCTCAAAATCATTGTAGTGTAAAAGATTGTGTCTGATTAAAATGTTAAAAAATCATCATATCTCATGTCAAGTAAACATCTCGGAGGTTAGAGAAGAACATTCTTTAGTCCCTGTATGGGGGAAAAAAAAAGAAAATAAGTTGGGCATAGTGACATAGAAAAAGAGTAAATAAAAATAAAACACAAAGGCTATACAGCTGTTAGTTTCCTGTCATGGACATTGTAAGACCAGCATTTTTATGAACTGCTAATTGGTGCACAATGGGTTCATAAGTGCTATGATCAAATTTTAAAAGAATCTGTCCTTACAACATGATACTTAAAAACCTGATAGGACTCCTTTAGACTATAAGTCCTTAGGGAGAAATGATTTCTTTCAAAAGAATAAGAACATGAAAACTACCTAGGGATACATTTCTCTGGTCATAACTGACCAACTACAGTTTTAAGAGATCAACTCAGCTTGTATATTTATATCTGCTCCTTTAGACAATGTCATGTTTTATAGAGGGAGAATAATTAGGAGTGTTCTCTTTATAGCAAGAGAATAATTATGAGTGTTTGATTTTTTTCCCAACTGAGAAAAAAAAAAAAAAAACAACTAACACAGTTAATATGAAAGAGTTAAGGTGCAGTGTGGACTCTGATAGGAAAATCCATTCCTAGATTAAAAGGATTTAGGAAAAGAGATTTAGAGTTCTCGTCTGTAAAATAAATGATTATACCCAATATACTTCTAAATTTAATTCTTGTTATTTTATGTCTCATAGTACTGATTCTTAAAAACTATTCCTATTTAATTTTTTTTTTATAAAACAATATCTTGGACTTAGAAGTATAAAAATATTTTGTCAATGAGTCAACAGGATGCTCTTTTTAAATAACTATGGTTTCTTATATACTTGTTAAAATGTGCTAAGTACGTATTCTGTTTATTGAAATTCTTTTAGTTAACATTTTCATGTGCTCCAAGTGCTTTATTTTGAGTTAAGAAAGGTGATTTATGTATGACATTGTAGTTATCTCTACTTCTATATTAATTACATGGGATCCTATGCTTTTTAATAATGATACTTTTCCTTTATTATTCTTCACAAGAGTGATGTTATAATGAACAGAAGACATCAGGCAAGAAGATAGTAAATGCCTTTTGTGATTTGTTCTTCTGTCTGTAGTAGGTTGAGTGGGTGCTCCTCCAAAAGATATTTCTACCTGGAACCTGTGAACTTCTTTAGAAAACAGATCTTTGCAGATATAATTAAGGTGAATATTTTTAATGGAAATTTGTTGGAATAGTTAGGCTAAATCCTCAATCCAGGAACAGGTATGCTTAGAAGAAAGGGTAGGGAAGAGGAGAAGGTCATGTGAAAATGGAGCAGAGATTGGGGTGATGCACCCCAAGGAAATTCTGGAGCCAACAGAAGCTGGAAGAGACAAGGAAGGATTCTCTCTTAGAGCTCCCAGGAAGAGTTAAGGCTCTGGTGACATCTTGATTGCAGATTTCTGGTTACCCAATCTGCCCTAGGAAACTCATACTCTATCATGCCGTTAATTAAAAAAATAGATAAACCACCCAAGACTAACGCATGCAGGGTGAATCAGAAACTATGTGGCTCACTCTGACTGGGTGTTCGAGACTTTGCAACAAAATGACTGTTACAAAGTTGTGGGATGTAGGGAGCCACAGGCCGTAGCTGGATGGCGGTACTTGGGTTAATTTGTGCGGACTACCATAACAAAATACTACAGATTGGGTGGCTTAAGCAGCGGAAATTTATTTTCTCACAGTTCTGGAGGCTAGAAGTCCAAGATCAAGGTTCCTGCAAAGTTTGTTTCTCCAGAGGCCCTCTCCTTGGCTTGCAAATGGCCATTTTCTGCCTGTGTCTCCACAAGGACTTTCTTATGTGCCCCGGGAATCCTTGACATCCCTCTTACCTGTCTTATCTCTTCTTTTTATGAGGCCACCAGTCAGATTGGATTAGGACCCACACTAATGGCCTCATTTTAATTTAATCACTGCTTTGGAGTCTTCCTTTCCAAATACAGTCCCATTCTTAGATGTTGGGGGTTAGGGCTTTAACATATAAATTTTGGGGGGACACACTTCAGTTTTTAACAGTGCTCTTTGCAAGTTACAGTTTGTAACATGAGGAAAAGAAGCAGTTTATGAACCCAGAGACAGAGAAGGCTGTTTGGAGAGGGATACCTGTCGGGAGCTGTGAGTATTGGTAGAGAGATACATCAAAGCCTCAGAAGAAGGAGGCCTGGGGAGTGAATTTTTCCTTCCCTTTGTCCATTTCCTGGAAGCCTCAGGAAGGCAAGAAAGCCTTCTTCCCTAGTACATACAAGTCAGGCTTCCAGTATACAGAGCTAAATTGAAAAGGGTAGAGAGAGGACCTAAAGAGACGAGTGGAAGAGAGATCCAGTGCAACAGAAACTTGAAAATTATTTCATGGAAGTCGCTTGTAGCCACTTTCGCAGTTTGGAGGCATTAACAAAATAAACTCAGAAAAATAAAATATTTCTTAACAACTCTTTGTATATAGTTGAGGAGTTAATAAAAGCAACGTAAGTGTATAATATATTCTCAAAATTATAGGCGTTTAAAGCCGGAAGCTTTAAAAATCTCACTTCTTATGGGATTATTTTTCACATTTTCGACTGAAGTATATGTGTGCATGTGCTTGTAAGCACCGTGTATTTTAACACATCATGCCAGTTGGAAGATATGATAAAATTGAAATGCTGAATGCTTAGCAGGGTTCTACTCTGGTGTTCAAACTGCATTTGAATACACTTTAAAGTTTCTATGCTTTAGTTGTCTTATTTAAGAAGTGGAAAGATTATTGATATGCAAGAACTTAGTGAAACTATTATGGGGTATTATTTTAATAGAACAAGTGTTGGAGAAATGCTTTTTGTGACTGTAGCATATTTATTTGTATATCTTCACCACCCAGCAGTAACTGATACTTGATAAATATTTATTTAACTGAATTAAGCTACAAATAAACATCTGCTCATTTTCCTAGGTATATGAATAAGCCCCTGGAAGAGAATTATTATTTGAACAACTCCGTGTATTCTGGGCAACAGAATTGGGGGAATAAATATTTGGACTTACTGTTAGTCTAGTCCTTTTCCTCATGGGCCCCTTAGTCATTTTATATTTAAAATTTTCACATTTAAAAGAAATGAAAAATATTTTTGCAAATTGCCTCAGTTTCATATGTATGTTGAATTTCTAGTCATATTTGACAAGAAAACAAAACTGGTTTGGGTGAAAAGTTGTGAGAAATGTTCTAGACATAGGATTTCTACATTAAAAAAACAGTAACAGCCTTGAAAAATAATTAATGGTCGTATATGTTTTGATAGATTTTCCAAGAGTAGACAACTTGAAAAAATTATATGTAATTATACTTTGTGGCAAACTTCCCTGGAAAACATTTATGAAAAATAAGAGTTGAAAAAGTAGTCCAAATTATTTAAGGGAATAAATACAAACACAGCTTCCGAAAAGACAGGAGCCACTAGAGGGCACTGATGCTCTATTTCAAACCAACTTGTAGCCATAATAAATACTGAAGATTTAAAACCTAGGAATTCAACGTGGCAAATTTGGACTGTGGTTCGAAATGCTCTAAAAGAAGAAAAATAAATTTGTTACAGTTAATATTATCTATCAGACAATTTAAAAACTATGAGCACTTAAATTGATACTTCCATCGAACTAATTCTACTAGTCTTTGAGATGTATATTTAGAAAAAAAAATAGACATAAAGAAAAAGATATTTATGGCACTCCATAGTAGCTTTGCTTAGATAAATCCTGTTACATATTCATTGTAAAGATTTCTACACCTCATAATGTAAGATAATGGCAATAATAAATTAGCTGCATAGACTGGTTTTTCTCTGAAGTGCTATGCTATATTTATGGATACACAGTATATATTCATCACATAGTAGGTATTTATGTTTACATCCCAAGTGAGAAGATAAAGACCAGTAGTCCAATCAGCAATTTAAAAGGAAAGACATTAAGGGGCAGAATGTCATTGCTTGTTTAAGTCATAGAGAAGTTAAGGAAGGAATGAATATGCAGGTGTGTATGTATACACATAGGGCTAAAAATGGGAATAAAAAATATTTTTTCCATAAAATTGAAAGAAAGAAATATATAAAATTAAACAAAGGATTATATACACATGTATAATCTACAAATTTTAGATAGAGAAAATGAAGTTAATTATTACATTTCATTAATAAGTACTATGACCTTCAATAAAAATCAATACAAAATACCACACTCACTACAAACTAAAAAAAAAAAAAATGACTAATACAGAAAAAATAAGACACATTCTCTGAAGTAGAATAATCGAAACGTGGTCAAAGAGATATGCCGGATATGCTAAAATAGCATCCATTGCCTCGTTTTATGTGGGAAATACGGAGAGTGTTTATATACAGAATTTAGACGATCATTGTGGGTTGCAGGAAACAAAAGTACTCTACGGAAAGGGTGGAATCTGAACTTGGACATGAAATCTGAGAAAAGTCCAGATAGGTGGTGAGGATGGTAGAGCCCGGGAAAAGAGTCAGGGACCTGGGTGGTCCAGACATGTGCAGAAGCCAGTTAATATAAAGATCTGTCTGTTTTGGTGAGTAGGGGGTCGGAAGGAGTAATTGGAGGACTGTAGGAAGATTAGATTGGGTTGCATTGTGTGCAATTTTAAATTCTAGGCTTAGATGCTTTGATTCGATCCAAAGTATTTAAATCAGATGTGTGGCATGATCAAAACAGTACTTAGAAAGACAAATCTATTTGCAAGATAGATTCTTATGAGGAGAAACTTTAGCGATAGAAGACCTTGAAGAATGTGTTTCATAGAACAAATTTGAGATGGTATAAGTGTTAATTAGGACAGTGGCAATGGACGTAGAAGAGCAAGGACTAAAATAGAAGTCATTTGGAAATAGGAAACAGTATGGATTTTGGTTGATTAAATGTGGCAGTCTCAAAAGGCAGAGAAGATGAGAAGCGGTCATGAGAATTTAAACCCAGAGGACGTGAAATAAAAAGAAGAGGAAGTAGATTTTTACCAAGGAGAAAAGAGAAAAATCTGTTCAGTTTTAGCTATGGTAAAATGTCTTTCATTGATTAAATATAATGATTCTCCTCAGAGATGCAGGACAGAGCTGCAGAAAGGAGTTAGATGATCAGTATAGATGTAATGGTTATATTTAGAAATGCAAACTTAACCAGAAGGAAGAGATACATTTCTGAGGAAAGAGAGAAGAGGAAATAGGAGTTTAAAGGCTAAAACTGTGTTAATCCACACTTAATAGGGAAATAATACTCACTGTTGAAAAATTCAGCATTATTATCTTAGAAAGGCATAGGAGAGATCAATTTATCAGAAGCAGAGAATGAGGAATCCCCTCATGGAAAACTCCAAAAATAGTTCAAGAGGGATGGGGAGAATATCATGGAGCTAAGTAATTCGGAACAGGTCGGTGTTGTACTGGAAATTGTCATTTCATCAAACTGATAGAGATAGAAGACAGATGTTGGTGAGTTTAGAATGGAGAGGAGGGGAATGGAAGTTGGAGTAAATCACTGTTTGAGAATATAGAAAGTGAAATGAAATCAAATGGGATATTAGGATCAAAGCATTAACTATTGGGTTTCAATATTGTGTCATAATATTCGGAAGCATGTGTTACTTAGGAAATAATTGTGTTACAATATGTAGGAAAGAACGTTGCATGCTAGCGCCAAACAGAAAAGAGAGGAGAAAAGAAAGATCCAAAACAGAGCATAATTGAAGGACAGAGGGTCAGGGGAGTCGGAAAGAGGGGTCTGGAAGAGGGTTGAAGCAAGAACCTTGGAAAGCTGTGATAATACATGTTCTCATGAGCCTGAAGAGGTATGTTAGACTAGGGGTTTAGATAGGGATATTCTTAGCTAGCTCAAATCTATTTTGAAATTATATATGGGACAAGTCAATCAACAAAACCCAGGATTTCTTCAGTCATCTTTGGGTCCTGGGAGATGAGATGAAAAAGTGGGGGTGGGGGGCAGAAGGAGCCCCCCACCTCACAGTTTAAGACTCTGCTGTTGATGTGCCTATTTAGATCAAATAACAAATGGAGAGCGAACAGAGACTTCTGGTAATCCTGAAAAGAGTTTCAGTGCCAGAGCATGCTGACTAATATTCCAAACCTACCTGTTTTCATCATTTTAGCCTTATGGGCTTCTGTTTTAAAAAAAGACGTTTCCTTCTTTAAAAGCCAGACATTCAAAGTCTAAAACAACTGGTAATTCACAAACAACAAAGCTAAAACTGCTGGTTGTATTTGCTCATGCCCGGGGAAGGAGCCACTGGGGAGATTTCCTGCCTGTCAAATTTTCTCTCCTTTTGCTGATCTGGATGGAGACCCTGTGACCTTGCTCTGCTCTTTGCTTCCTTTGAATTTTCTTGATTCCTGACTACCTGCTCAGCTTTTCACTCATCCAGCATCTTTTCTGGGAACTCCTTACCTGTGTACTTTTGACCCCCAAACTGCCTGTCTAGCTGATTGACTACCATGCTCTGACCTCCTGTACCTAAATTGTTGTTGATCAAATATTGCTTCCTTTAGTGCTAAATTGTCTCCATCAACTTGGTGTAGGCTATGTTGATGTGTATAGACTGCCCGCCTGAACTCCTGTACCCTATATTCATCTCCAAGCCCTGCTTAGCCTTTCCTAATCCTGATTTATTATCCTCCTTCAGAAAAATACTTTTCCCCAAGTCCTAGCAGAACAGCAATTAAAGATGGTGGCAAGGTTTTTTTAATCCTGGATGATGGGAGCAATTATGATGGAATTAAATGGGTAGGAACAGTGACAGAGGTAATGAGCTTGGTTGTGGATTTATTTTATTTAAGATTATAATAGATGTATTAACATTATCCAGTTTACATTGGATGCTTACAAGATTTAAGGTTTGTTTGCTACTATTTCACTATGAGAGAAAACTCACCTCCTGATCTCATAATGTATTAACTATTATCCCGTTCTAGATATACTGGAGTTCCATTTTCTATTTTTTAAGGTCCCTGGATTTCTTCTAGGAGTTAAAGCTATGTAACTCTCTTAAGACAGAGTTATAATTAAAAAAACTTAATTGTATCCACTCTACACAAGTATATCTCAGCAATATGAGTTCAGTAATGGGAAAAGTACTGCCAGTGTTTCTTTTTCTGAGAGATTCATTATGGGATGATAATTGGACAATGGATATTATTCTTATTATCTGTGTCTGAATTCTCCATGAAGTTTTTTTGTAAACCGCTCCAATGCCACACCATTCACAGGGCATGAAAATATATAGCATACATCTGAAGAAATGTAGCAGGTTTCTCAAGGTTTATGGTGACCTGCTGAGGGGTTCATCTGTCCTAAGTCCTACTAACCATCCTGAGATCTTAGGGTAACATAACGTCTGCTAAATTTTAATCAATTACTACATTGGATTGGAAGTCCTATTTGGGAATCATCATGCACACAGTCAAGCTTAAAACATGGGAATTATCTTTCAATCCTCCTCTTCACTGACTTCCGATCTTCATCAAAACACCTAGAAACATGTTGAATCTCCTCCTTCCTTTCCCCACCTCTATCTCTTGTCCCAGTGCAGGTCACATCATATTTTCCCAAAACTCTTGCCATACTTTCCTAAATTGATCTTCCGGATTTTAGAACTTGTTTTTTTTTTTTTTTTTTTTTGTTTGTTTGTTTGTTTTTTTACATTGGTCACATTAACCCTCTGCATGGAATGCCCTTTTAACAGCTATTAGAAGGACTAAAGATTCCAATTTATGAACTTGTCTCAAGGGTCACCTCGAGATGACTTTCCTGGTACTCCAGATCTCCATAGTAACTAAATACTGCAAACAGACTATGTACTTATTCTCTGTAGCTATAAAACCCCTTACACATTTCTGCCTCTGCATGTGCTATGAAGTGTTGCAATTGTGGTTCTGGATCTATTTCCTCTGTTAAAGTCAGAGATCACTGAGGACAAAGAACATCCGTTATTGTTTCTGCAGATCTCAGTTTAATGCTTGATATAAAGTTAGCACTCACTAAATGCTTGTTAAAGAAACAAATAAGTACATCCATCTGCTTTTATACTTTAGTTTCAGCGGCAAAAGTTTTTATTTTTATGTTATATTTGACAAACATGTGGCAAAATAAGAAACAAATGTGTGGCAGGTGCATAACAAATTCTGTAATTATTTCCTCTTTCAAGGTCTTACCTGAGGAGCACTCATATCCTATATCTCTTCCCAATAATTTGATTGTACCTTATGACAATATTTTAAGATTTTATTGTAAAAAATCGTGGTGGAAAGGTTACCCACATTTTATTGTAGAAACTTTGGGGAATCCTATGTATTTCCAAAACAGGAAGAAGTAATTTAAGATGAAATGGAATTAGAATGAGAATTATATATGACATCAATCATCTCTTCAAGTACTAATGGTTAATATACTGTAATATAACATACATATCATATAGCATGATTACATTGGAAAGTGCCCTTTGGGTGAGGAGATATCTATGAAGAACTTGGTATATGGTGGGAAGGATTTGTTTTTCTTTGGACCTCATACCACCATTTGCTACTCTGGGAACTTAGGACTAAAAATAATTGAGATGGTGGGCAGGCAGGATTATTTCAACCCAATTTAACATTTGACACATATTCTTTGCTTGTTGCTATAATTGCACTTTTTTTGTGCCTGCTACTTTGCTAAAACTGTGAAAACCTGCTCTCCAATTTTATTCGTGTCTTATTCATATTTATATATCAAGCACATAGCACCATTTATAAGTCAAAAGAGGAGCTCACCATATACTTTTTAAATGCTTGAATGAATGTATTTTTTGATCAGCAATGTATAAATCACTATTAAATACTAGCAGGCATGCAAGCGCGAGTAAGACACATTTCCTTTATTCAGCAGGATGGGGAGGAAATGAAAAGGGAATGGGTGGGATTGGTATGACACAAAGAAAAACTCAAGATGTTATGAGGAAGAATACGTAAATAGCACAATGTCCGTATTTGCAGCTCGATTTAGATCCCCAATTCATATTGACAGGCAGCGCCCTTAATTAGTGCAGACTGGGCTTCTGTCAGGAGACAATGGCACTCTCGACCTTAGATTTTTGGATTCATCAAGTTCCAAAAATATTTTGCTGTGTTAGGTCTATAAGGTGAATCTAATACAGTAACATTTAAGAAGGATAAATAGAGGGGCACCTGGCTGGCTCCGTCAGAAGAGTATTCAACCCTTCATCACAGGGTCATGAGTTCAAGCCCCATGTTGAGTGTAGAGATTGCATAAACAAACAAACAAACAAACTTAAAAAAAAAAGTGGTAAATAGAAAGTCCTATGTAACCAAGTGCAAAATCAAAGAATGGGGAAAAAAAAAAACCTTAGATATTTTCAAAACTCTAAGATCAATAAGAAATCAACAGTGAATTGTTTCTAAAATGTTATAAATATCAAGCTTCACTGATGGCATGGTATCTATAAGACAAATCATTCCCTCTCTACTCTGTACAGTTTGAAATTTACCACATGAATTAACATTGTGTTGATTCATTGTTTGCTTAATTTATATCCTCTCTAATTTCCAAAATGATATGAGACAACTACCTAGAGAGTCAGTGTAAAAACTAATGTACATATATGAAACCGCAGGGTAGTTTACTTTTTAAAAAAATTTCCTAGGCACATTTTCCTTGGAGTATGGTTTAACTGACCAATTCAACTCTCCTAGCATTTCTCAGAATACTAGATACCTGGAAAGAATATTCTTATGATAAAACTATCTGCCTGGAAATTTATTTAATGGAAAACATCTAGTCACTAATTAAGATGGCAGTTAAAATTTCCCTGGGCACCAAGATACACATCTGTGCTTATATTTGACCATACTCTCCTCCTTTTTGCAGGCCAATCAAAGAAGATCCTTGGGGCGCCTGGGTGGCTCTGTGGGTTAAAGCCTCTGCCTTCGGCTCAGGTCATGGTCTCGGGGTCCTGGGATCCAGCCCCACATTCCGGCTCTCTGTTCATGGGGAGTCTGCTTCCTCCTCTCTCCCTGCCTGCCTCTCTGACTACTTGTAATTTCTGTCTATCAAATAAATAAATAAAATATTGAAAAACAAAAAAGATCCTTGACTGGTCTTCTCCAGAGAGACTTGACTGAGGAATATTTTTTCCTTCTTTCTTTCTTTCTTTCTTTCTTTCTTTCTTTTTTTCTTTCTTTCTTTCTTTTCTTTCTTTCTTTTTTTTTTTTTTTTTTCATTTTTTAAAAAGATTTTATTTAGGGTGCCTGGGTGGCTCAGTTGGTTAAGCAACTGCCTTTGGCTCGGGTCATGATCCTGGAGTCTCATGATTGAGTCCCACATCAGGCTCCCTGCTTAGTGGGGAGTCTGCTTCTCCCTCTGACCTTCTCCCCTCTCATGCTCTCTCTCTCTCATTCTCTCCTTCACATAAATAAAATCTTTTAAAAAAATAAAATATTTTATTTATTTATTTGAGAGAAAGAGAGACAGACAAAGTGAGCAAGAATGGGGGTGCGGGAGGGGTGGGAGGAGTGGCTGAGGGAAAGGGAGAAGCAGATTTCCCACTGAGCTGGGAGCCTGATCTGTGGGGCTCTATCTCAGGATATTGAGATCCTGACCTGAGCGGAAGGCAGACACTTAACCGGCTGAGCCACCCAGGTGCCTCCTGAGGAACATTTTCTAATTCATTTATAATACACATTAGAAATACATTGTTTGTTTGTTTACTTGCTTTCCTTTTAGGAAGTTGGGTCAATAGGCATGTGATCAATTTCCTCTAAGATTCCACACTGTTGGATGGGAATGTAACTACACAGAATGGGAAAAAGTGTCCCAAAGGGGGGGAGGGGGGCAGAAATAATTTTCTGACTAGAAAAGTAGTCATCTTTGACAAAGACATAGAGGAAAGAGTCATACACACACAAAATATGGTATCTCTTGATCACTGTCTCTTAAATAATGAATGCTAAGATTCTACACAATAGTTCTCATGAAGGTCAAATTCCTGCTCCCCCCCCCCACCCCCACCCTGGATTTCTCCAAAATTACTTTTGTGTGTATTCTTTAATTTATCCACTTAGAAGAAAGAGCAGAGAATTCTTACATGGCTTACCTCAAGGTGATTGTTAATTTTATGTGCCAAATTGACTGTGTCTCAGGGTGCCCAGATAACATTATTTCTGGGTGTATATGTGAGGGTGTTTCCAGATGAGATTAGTATTTGAACTGGTCGACTCAGTAAAGTAGATTGTCCTCCCCATTGTAGGTGGGTATGATGCAGTCCATTGAGGGCCTGAATAGAACAAAAAGGTAGAGGAGGGAAGAATTCACCTCTTTTGCTTTCTGCCTGCCTACCTGCATGAACTAGGATACTGGTCTTCTGCCTTTGGCCTGGGATTTATACCAGTGGGCTCCCCTTATTCTCAGGCATTGGAATTTGGACTGAATGAACTACATTGCTGGCTTTACTGGGTCTCTAGCTTGCAGACAGCAGATTGTGGGAGTTCTCAGCCTTCATAATCATGGAAGCCAATTCCCTGTAATAAATATCTCCTGATGTGTATCTATATTCCATGGCTTCTGTTTCTCTGGAGAATCCTAACTGATACAACTCAGAGCTTCACTTCAGGACATGAGCTTAAATTCTTTTAGAAACCATCAGTAATTCTGAACTTCTCCGTTGGGTACCTTGTCTTTTAAGGAGAACCTGTAATTTCTTGTCTCAGTGCTACACTGGCATTTGGAAAAAAAAAAACATAATAAAATTTGGAAGGGGAAAAACTAAGGATGGACTTGCTGGAACATTTCTTTTCTCTCTCCACAGATGGCTTTTTTTTTTTTTTCTTTTCCTATCCATAAGACCACTTTTGTTATTTTTTAAGGGATTCTCACTCCATTCACCTTTCAACTTGTCTTTCAGAGACATTCCTATGTCTGCTTCTTTTTCCATCAGCTACAGTCTCTAGCTATGTTGCCGTAGGGATTACTCTCAGTTATTTGTGGGGGGGGGGAAACTATACTTTTCTTATTTTTGTAAAAGATTTCAGAACCTGAAACTTTTGTATGCAGGTGTTTAAATGCGTGTGCTCATACATACAACCACTCACACAGATACACCCATAACACCCCTCTTATCTCCCATACACTCTTTCTGATCTTTTTTTTTTTTTTTTAAGATTTTATTTATTTATTTGACAGACAGAGATCTCAAGTAGGCAGAGAGGCAGGCAGAGAAAGAGGAGGAAGCAGGCTCCCCGCTGAGCAGAGAGCCCAATGCGGGACTCGATCCCAGGACCCTGAGATCATGACCTGAGCCAAAGGCAGAGGCTTAACCCACTGAGCCACCCAGGCACCCCCCTTTCTGATCTTCTATCATATTAATATGCTCTGCTGCCTCCTTCAAGTTTTCCTGAGGAAGTGAATTGCTTCTGGAAGCCCAAGTGATCTAAATCTCACCATTGTTTTCTCTTAGTTGAATAGCATAAGCCCTCATGAACTAGATTATGTGTTGTTCTGTAAGAGATAGTAAGTCCAGTTAGATAAGGGGTAGCAGAAGTGTAAATGAGTGTACAACTCAAGCGATACCAATTGTTTCACCTTCTGTAAATTTTGTCAGTAGCCTTACTTTGATCAATTCCTTCTTGTACAAAGCTTCCTCTTTTAAAAGTTTTTTGTTTGTTTTGTTATTTATTCATTTGACGGACAGAAATCACAAGTAGGCAGAGAAGCAGGCCGAGAGAAGAGGAAGAAGGCTCCCCGCTGAGCAGAGAGCCCGATGTGAGGCTTGATCCCAGGACTCTGGGATCATGACCTGAGCCAAAGGCAGAGGCTTTAACCCACTGAGCCACCCAGGTGTCCCCAAAGCTTCCTCTTTTAGAGTATCTTTAGTAAGAATTCCATTGCCCTTTAAATAATTATTTTCCAGTGTACCTCCAAATGCAATAAAATAGTTACCCCAATTTGGAAACCAGAAGCATACTATCATTCACCTAATCTACTTCAGTCTCAGCTGAACGTATCTGATTGTCCCCCAGAATCAGGCTTTCTTAGGGTATCTTACTGTGACTCTGAATTTGTAGTAATGGCCCTGGCATACAACTCAATGAACCGAGGCCACCCGCCATTAATACTGTCTCATTGCAATGACCAGTTAATGAGTATTACTCTAACAAAAATTGTCTTTAAACAGCAATCTTAAACATATGTTTTTGTGTTGCCAGGAGCTTCTGTTAAAATTCTTCATTGTCAGTCACAGATTAGGAGCAAGGCAACACAGTCCTCTGGAAATGGTGGACACGACGTGAAATCTGCAATTAGGAGCAAAGCTCGGCTGACAAAAGGAAGAGTCACAGGCACATGCAGAGAGCATGGCAGGGAGAAGCTGCTGCTGGAAAAAGTTAGGAAGGAAACACTTAGCTGACATTGCAGTACCAGCAAATGTACATGGATTTTCCCCCTTAACTATCCGTCCTTTATTGTAACGATCAAATTAGCAAGTATGTTAGTGAGAGTGCCATGCTCCCGGGAAGGGGCAATAATTTCTTCTCCTCTCACTCATATCCTGGTTGACAGTTCCCTACGGGGACGGCAGAAATAAATTTAGGCCTGCCCTGATGGAGGCGAGTCAGCTCATTAGCAACTGCCATCACAGCACCTTACCTTCAGCTCACAGATGGAGACAAGGGCTCTTTGAAGGCAATCCTAAGGCAGCTTCGCATGGAGCAGGATAAGTGGGGATCCTGGAAAGTGTCGTTTCCCTGGAAACCAAGTGCAACAAATACCCTGTTGTTATCAGTTCAGGATGTGTATAGTTCACACATAAATGTGGGGTTTGTGGAGAAATTTGCACAGTAGATGCCCATGTTACAGCTACGCTGAAGCGAGAGGTCTTTAGGACTGTCCGTCAGATCCTTTATGGAATCATGGACCCCCTTTGAAAAGTAGCATGTTATGGGGCACCTGGGTGGCTCAGTGGGTTAAGCCACTGCTTTCGGCTCGGGTTTTGATCCCAGGGTCCTAGGATCAAGCCCCGCATCGGGCTCTCTGTTCAGCAGGGAGCCTGCTTCCCCCCTCTCTCTGCCTGTCTCTCTGCCTACTACATGATCTCTGTCTGTCAATTAAATAAATAAAATCTTTAAAAAAAAAAAAAAGAAAAGTAGCACGTTAAAGGTCGGAAATAATGGCTCCCGTATGATGTATTTGTGATATAGCATTCCTTTGTGAAATGCAGTATTCCCTTATGCAATTTAGAAAGAGATATCAATTTTAATTGAATTAGATCTTCTTTTCCACTTAGAGGCTTATCTTGTTCATTTAAATCCCCAGATTCTTATTTGTGGGTACACCAGTAGTGGAGTTTTATCTTATTTCTTAAGTAACAATATTATCTCAATTTCATTCATATTTATGTGATTCAAAATACAGCAAAATAAGGAGGCATTAATTTCCACAGTGCCTTTTATTTAAACCTGTGAAGAAAAAAAAAATTGTATGTGCCAGGTTTTAAGAGGTGTCTGACTTTAAATTATGTGTGATTTTATCTTTTGGATATATTAACCTGAGACCATATGAGTAAAAAATAAATTTAAAAAGTTAATAGTCTATAATTCTGGATTCCAGCTATCTCATCAGAAAATACATTCAATCAAATTAGAATACCAGAAGAGAAATTCCTCAGAAAAGTTCAAAGGATGATTGTTCAAGTAGAAACTTCATAAAAAAAAAATCACGTGAACTCACATCATATAGATGAGAGATGCTTTTTAACAATAGCAGTTAAAATGGATCTCTAAGTGCCTCCTCAGTATAAACCCTGAGTTAGAAACCGGCCTAAAGTGGCAGCTTAGTTCTCAATTGCTAAACATGTACTTACCTAATAATTCAGTGTTGTTAAGTTTACATTTTGGTATTTATGGAAAATATCAGAAACACCATAGATAAGCAGTCTACTTATTATATATCTTTTTCATATTTCCTACTTGGACCTTCATTCATTTTAGGAAATTATTAAAAATGTCCTAAAACTATCAGATTCAGGTATGTATTATCCTGATGTTAGAGAATTGGAGGTTATCGTGAACATCACTCATTTCTCTGCATTCCCGTGGTGAGTTATTACCAGAGCCAAGTCTTCAGATTTTCCTTCTTACCATTTAATCACCAGTTTATGATAGGCTACAATTCAACTCTACCTAATTAGTCTGTATAATCATAATGGTTGATTAGTTAATACAGACACATGTACTTACTTAACGGCAATTTGATCTACTTAGGCTTGAAATATGGTTTCGCACTGTCTAGACTGTCAGAAGAAGGAAATGCTCCCTTTTTTATCTCTTGCATATTAAATCTCCCCTTGACTCTGACATTACGGGATCATGGCAGTGTCTGGTCTATGGCTTCTGTGTGCAAGTAAACTCAAGTCTCCATTTTTTAGCTGTTAACCATATAGTTCTAAACGTATTACAAATAATGCTGAAGTTGAATGTTTTTTATTCCACTGTGTGTTACTAATGGGATTTTACCAAAGAGCATGACCTCTAATCATATTAATATTTAATCAAGCAATAAACATGCCTTGCTCTGAAGCTCAAAGCCAACAGAATTCTCTCTGGTGATGATTTTTCTATTAAACTGACAAGGACTTCTTTTTGCTTTATCCCATTACTGTAAAATTTGGGTAAATGTCTGTGTGTTCGATTCGCAGTAAGTGCCCTGAAGGGCTTTCTCTTAACTCTTCTACCTCAATAAGAGAAGTATCTCAAATTAAACTTTAATATATTTTCCCAAAGCCTTGTTTCTTTAGGAATAACCTCAGAAAACATACACCTATTAGATAAAGGGTTTTGGAATAAGAAGACAAAAGAAAAGTTACTCATTTTGAAAATTTAGGTGCTTGTGTTGTAAAATATGGGGAAATTAAAAAAAAAATGAGCATGCCAAGGCAAGCAATGATGATTTATGTAATACTGGGAAAATTAACCCAAAATAAAAAGGATGTGCTTTAATTATGCTTAGGTATTTATCTTATAGAGAAAAGTGGGACTGGAACAAGGTTACACAATCACTATCCTGTGTACTGTGGACACAGAAGGACATTTACCATATTACCCCCCAATCCCAGATGCAGCAATCATGATGGGATACTTCTGGCTGAGTTTTGGTCAATAGGTTGTGGGCAGAGGTAATGTAAACCAACTCCAGTCCTTGTTCTTAAGAATCGTCCTGCAACATCCTCCAGGCTTCTCTTCCCCATCTGCAGTAACCTTGAGAGTTTCCTGCTCCAGATGGCATAGCTGTGAGAGACAGAATCCTGGGCCCCTATCACTTATGAATGTGCTGTCTTGTATTAAAAATACTTATGGGGGGCGCCTGGGTGGCTCAGCGGGTTAAGCCTCTGCCTTCCGCTCGGGTCATGATCTCAGGGTCCTGGGATCGAGCCCCGCCTCGGGCTCTCTGCTCAGTGGAGAGCCTCCTTCCCCCTCTCTCTCTGCCTGCCTCTCTGCCTACTTGTGACCTCTCTCTCTCTGTGAAATAAATAAATAAAATCTTAAAAAAAAATACTTATGGGACACAATTCACCTTCTCAAATTTCTTAAAGCTAATTTATAGATTGATTCTGGAAGTCATTATGAAATGAACTAAAACACATAATTCTTAAGTTACCTTCTCTGGAGATGATTGAAAAGGTATACTGGCCACAGCAGACCTCAGTTTCTCTCACTGGTCAGCCTCCTTATTTTTGTCTGTAACCCTCTCCTTACTATAATTAAGAAATTGAATTTATGGCTAACTAAATATTCTTCAATATCAAGGAAATGTATGTGTATATGTGTGTATGTGTGTGTATATTTTAACAAAGTGGAGCTACATTGCTCATCTCACTCCAGGCCTCTTGGGTGGCATTTTTGGCTTTCCTCGTGAAAGCACCACTCTCCGTCAAGGACTCAGGCAGAAACAGAGGGATGCAGGAGCCTCAGCTTGGCTGGTCTTCGGGTTTGATCAGATCTGGGATGATACTGGAAAGAGTAGAGCTATACTGGGTTGCCTGATGTTGGACATGGCATTGACAGGCAATGGCATTGCTAGCAAGATTTCCTTTTCTTAAATATTTGGAGGAAGACGTTTGTTATTCTGAATCTGCTCTTATAATGAAAACAAAATCTCAGTGGCTATTTTGATACAGCCATTTTGATCAAAACTTTGGGTTCTTTTTGTTTGATTTGCTTTAATGTTTCTCTCAGCTCACGGATCTAGGTGAGACTCTAAGGAACTGACTGAACCATAATTATTTGTTCGAGAGAAATTTCCCTCTAATGTGGATGTACTTTATCCCTTCTATTTATTTTAGTAATGTGTGATGATTTTTTCCTATCCATACCAAATTATTTACAAAACGAGCGAATATGAGTATATTTAGATTGTTGCTCTCTCTTGGTTAAATTCTATCCCACAATGTTCCCTTGAAAGAGTCGGGAGGTCTCTCTATTTTATGAGGAATCTAAGCAGGGGGCTTGGGATAAATGGTCTAGAAAAGTATAAATGCTGCAGCAGATTTATTAAGTACTAGTTCCAAACAAATGCCATGGAGTACAAGAATAATTGCCAACATTTGTGCTCTTAACTCAATTTCCTACAGAAAGAAGAGCTGAAACAAAAACTATTAAAAATCCATTACCTGTTGTTTAAGAAGCAAAATAGCAGTTTTCAGAATCTCCTTTTCAAGCAATTGGATGCAGCAGGCTGATGTACAGTGGGAGTGAGGGTTAGGATGGCATTGACATTTGCTTCCTAACTTAAATGATTAAACCTTCACTAAATTAGATCAAGGAATTTAATTTCTTCTCAAGCCTTTATGAATTTTCTCTAATACAGAAATGATCCAAGACAGAACACTCAAGAAAATTAAACAGAGACAACAATAAAAAAAATTGTCTGCATTGCACCCTGTGGAGGGCAGTCATGGACCATCAAACACACAGAGTTTCTTGGGCAAATTTCTCAATACAATTTTCAAGGCAAATTCAGATTTGTTTGCTATATATTCACAATGTATTCATGAGGCAAGACTTGAATGGGAGAGCCGAGCCTAAAATGAAAGGAGGCACTCTTTATTAAAGTCTTGTAAGCTCTTTAATATACTTGGAATCTAGTCATGGTGTTAGTTCCTAGGTAAGTTCAGTATATATAACAATTTTTATCTATATCTGACATGGGCAGAGCTAAATATACAAGGAGGAAAATCAATAGTAGAATTGCCGTGTGTTAACGTAGGTCATGTGGCATATGACAGAGACCAGAGGGGCTTAGGGCAAGGCAGTATCTTTCTGAGCAGCCAATGACATGCTGTCTCTGGAGAAAGGAAGGTCAGAAAGCTGTCAGGCTTTTCCCTCTAAGGCCAGGGCAGAAAGGTCATGTCCTGTCCATGAAAGAAGAGTGAGGGGGCTCATAGGTCACCATGATCACTGCCAGCCCAGAGCCTGCACCTTTTTATCATCTAAATAGTAGAGATGCCAAGGGTAGCTTCTAGGGAGGTTTTTAGATCTTCCCTCAGAAGAGAAGTAAGTCTTAAATTCAAACACTCATTTTGCTATCTGAATGTTGTTTTAAGCTCTTTAAACAGAGGCACAATCTACATTTAAAAATCCAAGTGCACATGTGCTACAACAATTTGAGGACATTCAATACATTGAGCACTCTCAACCTCTACCCCATTTCCAAAGAAACTGCCCACATTTTAATCCCTTCTTGAAGCAACCTTTCCGCACCTTAGCCATATTGTGATCAGCAAAAGAAAGACCGTTCTTTCTTCAGAAAAGAAAAGAAACAGAAGACAGGGCTGACCAAGGATCTTGTCCCTTTAGGGTGGGACTCGAAAGACAAAATAAAACACATCAACTGGAATATAAGTACATACACACATACATACACGTACCCATTTAGGGAAAATTTTATCTGTGCGAATTAAGAGGGAGTTGGTCTAGCTCAGTGGAGAGAGGTTCATGTGAAAGCATTTTTAATATTATATGGAAAATCAGTGAAAATGGTATGTTCACTCACTGAAATGCCACCAGAGCCATAAAATAAAGAAAAAGAATACTGAGAAGCATCCAATGCCTAGAGTATCGGTACAAAAGGTTGACTACAGGAGTCAACAAGTTCTCTTCAATAAGACTCACAGATGCCACTGTAATTTGCTGAGTGCTGTAACAAGAAAATATTAACAAAGTTGTTTTTGTTATTTCCTTTTCGCATTCTCCAGCTTCTAAAAATTAACCAACTATTTGGTGTATTTAAAACTCTTTAAAGGAAAGGGTATTTAGGGATTATATCACACCAGCAGAATCTAAAGCTAACTACTGTGACAAATGAACGACTTTAAGTGGGATAAACGGCCACTCTTTTGTTCTTATTTGTCATATCTGAGTGATATATTTTAATATCCCAAACATAGATAGTATATAGTCTATATATGTAGAAAGAACATGCAAATCAATGAAATAATAGCCTAAATTATTATTTATTTAATAAAAAACATCACAGTAACGGGAATTGAAAAATGGATGGTAAAGCCTCATCACTCTCAGGAATGACACTAAAATAATTTGATAATTAAGACTTTATGGTCAATGGTAAATAATTGATCAAGCCTTGCTTTTCATAATACTTTTGGTGAGATGATTAAATTGCAGTGCCCTAAATTTCTTGGTTGCAAAAATTGAGTCATTATGGAAAAAGGGCCAAAAAGCTTTTTTTTTTTAATGAATTTTTTTTTAACTCTGTGAAACTATAAAGTAGGATTATGTGTTAAGCTGTTGTCTTCTGTTACTAGTGTTTTGGCCCAAACAAAAGTAAGAAGGCAATACCCAAAGCCATCATTATCCTAAAATATGTGTTGTTGCACCTTTGTCTATGTTATAAAATGCCTGAAACGCTCGTCAGAGTTGTCAGACTCTACTTACTGGGAAGCTGTAAGTGAATTGAAGTAGGAAAATGAAATGAAAAATGAATGGCTGTATCATTTTCTTCTTTACAGCTCCAAACATGAGCTCAATACAGAGAGAGAGAGACAAAGAATTCTCCAGAGCGTCAGAACCCTGTAAATCATGACATATATCTTGTGCCCGCCGCTGATAAACTGCACCTCGCTCTTCTGATGAAAGTAACAGATACGCCTCCCAAAGCACCAAGACTGATGAAATCAGACAGAAGAGCCACTTCTCCTAATTCCAAGACTTACGCTGGAGAGGGACGTGCCCCCAGCTCTGTGGCTATTTCCTTGCTTTCCTCCAAGTGAAGGTCTGGGCAAAGCATATATTTTTGAACAATCCCAGGGACTCATCATCATTTTATACTTCCAACAATTTTTCTGAGAAAGATACTTGGCAGTATCCCATGTGAATTTGAGTATTTATTTCAGGAACCTTTTTTTTTTTTTAATTTTATTTATTTATTTGAGAGAAAGAGAATGAGAGCATGAGCAGCGGGAAGGGCAGAGAGAGAGGGAGAAACAGACTCCTCATGGAGCTGGGAGCCCAA
Organism: Martes martes; assembly: GCF_963455335.1. Classification (NCBI taxonomy): domain Eukaryota; kingdom Metazoa; phylum Chordata; class Mammalia; order Carnivora; family Mustelidae; genus Martes; species Martes martes. Next base: position 24,643,348 of record NC_137888.1, on the reverse strand, counting down.
TGCGGGGCTCAACCCCAGGACCCCACGATCATGACCTGAGCCGAAGGCAGACGCGTAACCAACTGAGCCACCCAGGCAACCCAGGAACTTTTATTTTGATTTCACTGAGTTGTTGCACCTTAGTTGAGGGATGTTTTTACCTGAAGCTTAATTAAATCCATCATCTTTGGGGACTGATTTGCGTCAGTGCTCCTTCCCAGGAGTCCGTCCCCAAGTCATATTAGTCTCCTTGAAACATCCTCCGTTAATGTTAGCTGCCAAAGGGATGTTTTCTCACAATAAAAAAATTTGAAATATTCAATATGTCATCTTTGGCACGCTACCAAATTTTTTCCTATGCTGTTGTCCTTGCCATTTTTTTTTGATAATAAAGACTTCCTATAGATTCTGGCCAGATATTAATTGGAAAATCTTCTGTTTTTAAATATGGCTTAGCTATCTTTACAAATTAATTTAGTGATTTGGTCACTATCTTAGAAAATATATAAATAATTTTCAATATTATCACATTTAAAAGGTTTTTGAACGTTCTTGCAATAATGTAGAGTCGAATGGATAACAGTTCAATGCAAAAATTCAAAATTTTGTGACTAAAAATTAGGGAGAAAAAGGAAGACAAAATGTAATATGTATTTATTTGCCTCAAGCAAATATAGTCTATTATTAGACACAAAATTGCTGTTGCAAGCTAATTTCCACATTTTAGTATAGCTGAAGTTTTTTGTGTGTTTTATCCAGATTGGTTAAATGCTACATAACTTTTTTCTTCAAAAATATATTTCAAATTATTATATATATTAAAATATGTTAAGTTGATCTATGTCATGATCTATGTTTATTCTCTCTTTCTCTCTCTCTCTTCTTCCCTCCTTCCCTCTCACCTTCCACCTCTCCCTCTCTCCTTTTTTTTTCAGTAGTATCAGATTGATCTAAAGGCAGGATGCCATTAGGCTGGGAATTTTGCAACAGTTATTCCAGATTTCATGTCTGTATAGCATATTGTTTAGTAGATTTTTCTTCCCCAGATGCTTCTGGTACTAATCTTATTCAGACTTACTGGCTAAATTAGATCCTGTGCTTGTTAATATCTGTGGCTCTGATGATGAAATTCAGCTAATTATCTTAGACTTCAGCCACATCAGCTGCATATTCCAGTCCTTGAACCAAGGGGGCATCAGTTCATTAAAAATTTATGAGCTGAGTAGAGAAGGCATGGATACCTAAGTGAAGACTGGGCTAGTTCCCGGGTGAAAAAGAAATAAATTTGGGGGGAAAAGCTCAAAACCTACTAAAATAGTCCAATGAGGCACACCTCAATCTTTTCTTTCTTTTTTCTACCTCTGTCTGTCTCTGTCTATCTCTCTTCCTCTGTGAGTGAATGCATGCATTGCTAGAAACTCTTTTGGTGAAAACCAAAAAGGCTATAAAAATGACATGGTAGCCTGTCTCTCCCAATCTCCCAATTGCTTAATCATTTCACCATCAGTGTTCTTTTTTGGTAACAAACTTTTTTTTTTTTTTTTTTTTAGAGGTTTATTTGAGAGATAGAGATCCACAGAAAGAGAGAGAGAGAGAGAGCGCGCACTAGCATGAGCATGCGTGGAGGGGGAGGGAGAAAGGAAGAGGGAGATGGAGAATCCCAAGCAGACTCCACAGCTGAGCACAGAGCCAGACGTGGGGCTCATCCCATGAGCCTGAGATGAATACCCTGAGATCAGGACCTGTGCCAAAATCAAGAGTCAGATGCTCAGCTGACTGAGCCACACAGGTGCCCATTTTGTAACAAACTTTTTATATGGTAACAGTTTCAGATTGAGAGAGAAGTTGTGAAGATTGTATGGAGATTCCATATACCTCACATCCATTTCCCCAATTGTTTATATGTTAATATCACTGTGGTACATTTGTCATAATTAATTAATCATTATGGACACACTGCCACTAATCAAAATCCATACTTTATTCATATTTCCTTTGTTCTAAGCTGATGCCCCTTTTATGCTCTAGAATCTTATTCAAGATACTACGTTTATATTTAGCCTCTGTTTCTCCTGAAGTCCTTGGCTATGACAGTTTCTGAGACTTTCCTTGTTTTGGATGACAGCTCGACCTTGACAGCTTTGAGGATTCAGGTATTTTTAGAATCTCCCTCAATTAGAATTTGTCTTATTTTTTCCCTCTTGATTAGAGTGGGGTTAGGAGTTTTGGGGGGAAGATCACAGAAGGAAAATGTCATTTTCATCACATTATATCAAGGATACAAACTGTCAACATGACATCATATTGACATGATGTTAATGTTGATCGCTTGGCTGAGATAGCGTTTGGCAGGTTTCTTCACTACAAAGTTATTCCTCTTTCCTCTTTTTCATGCTGCACTCTTTGGAAGGAAGTCACTGTGTGCAACCCACACTTAACGGTGGAAAGTTATGTTTTATCTTGATGGCAGAGCATCTACATAAATTGTATAAAATTCTGCACAGCTTTGCCTATTTTCTCCAATTATTTATTTATTCAATCATTCATATTAGTGTAGACTCATTAGTATTTATGTTTTTACCTTGGATTATATTCCAGTACTACTTTTTTAATTTTAATTTTTTTAAATTTATTTATTTGTTAGAGAGAGAGCGAGCGAGCACAGGCAGACAGAGTGGTAGGCAGAGGCAGAGGGAGAAGCAGGCTCCCCACGGAGCAAGGAGCCCGATGTGGGACTCGATCCCAGGACGCTGGGATCATGACCTGAGCCGAAGGCAGCTGCTTAACCAACTGAGCCACCCAGGCGTCCCTACTTTTTTAATTTTGTGGCTCAAAGTGTTCTACCTTTGGCAAGGGGAATCTCTTCCAGTTGCCTTCTGTTTCATTTCGAAATCAGCTTCTGCCCAACTGTTTTCTTTTTAAATTTCTATCCTACCTGAAGTGTTAGTGATTACTCTAGAGTGGTGACTCTTAAAGGTAGTCCCCTGATCAAGAGCCTCACTGACATCTGAGAACTTGTACGAAATATGGGCCCAACCCAGACCTACTGACTCAGAATCTCTGGGTGTGGTAGCTAGCAATCAGTCTTCTATGGTGCTTGGGAAGGTTTCAGATCCAGTGTCCTAGGGTGTCATGAGAAGAGAGGAGGAAGAAAGTATATACTCCATTCCACAGCAGGTAACTGGAGAAAAAAACAAAAAACAAAAAACAAAACAAAACAAAACAACAACAAAAAAACCAAGTAAATGATTCACTTATAGGCATTCAGCAAATAGATTACATTCTGCATGAGATATGCTGATTTCTAGTCGGAAGCCATTCTTTCAAAGATCTGGATTCTTCTCCTTAAAGATTTTATTTATTTATTTATTTATTTATTTATTTATTTGTCAGAGAGGGAGAGAGAGAGAGAGAGAGTGCAAAAGCAGGCAGAGTGGCAGGCAGAGGCTGAGAGAGAGACGCAGGCTTCCTGCCCAGCAAGGAGCCCACTGTGTGACTCGATCCCAGGACCCTGGGATCATGACCTCAGCTGAAGGCAGTGGGTTAACTGACTGAGCCACCCAGGTGTCCCTGGATTCTTCTCTTTAAATGACTGTTTCTTTCAGTTTTAATTTAATTATCAAGTAACTTTTGCAGGAATATTTCAAAGCCATCTGTCCTAAATTCTCTCAACTTCGTATCATTTACATATATTTTATCATAGGATTTAATTTCACTTTCATGTAATTATTTACAAGGACAAAGTCAGTAAAACATCTCTAAAACCTCTATGAAGAAAATAAGTACACAGGTCCTCTAAGAGTAAATATTAAACTAGTTTTCTTGCTAACCCCAAATTTCTTATTGGCTCTGTGTGTGTGTGCATGTGTGTATATGGGTGTAGCTGGTTTCTCGCCAAAGCCAATTAATAGCACAAGAAAAATATTGAGTTGTATTTGGAATAAGTGTCAAAGAAAAATGCCAACTTTTAGTAAAAGCTTTCCATTCTGTCTCAGATGAAACCCACATTCTTACTATATTCTTAGATTACTTACTTAGATTACTTTTTCTGATATTTGTCTCAATTGCTTGTAATATTTTATGTGGAATCAATAATTTTTTTGAGTTTAAAATTTTTTGTTATTGGTGTCTTCATAAGCTCCTTTTAGATTTTAGTATATTAATATGTACACATAACAGAAATGATTTCAATTCCTATTTACTTAAAATTGAAAAATCTTTTCTTAAATGACTTTATTTATTTATTTGACAGAGAGAGACACAGTGAGAGATGGAACAAAAAGCAGGGGGAGTGGGAGAGGGAGAAGCAGGCAGGCCTCCCACTGAGCAGGGAGCCTGATAATAAGGCTCGATGCCAGGAACCCGGGATTATGATCTGAGCCACGCTTAACAACTAAGCCACCCAGGCACCCCAAATTGAAAATCTTTGTTATTCCTGGTCTCTGAGAAGAGCTTCAAGTATATATCACCAGCCCCATCTGCAAAGGCCATTGTTAACTTTCCACAGAACCTGGTTTTATAAGGGCTTTGCATTTCTACAAAGGGAACAATTAGTCACTTCAGGTTAAGTCTCTTCTCTTATCAATATATTATTTAACTAGTTTTTTATCCACACATTTTTAAACAAGTGCCATGATAATACATACTTTAAGAATGAATCATTGAGTTGAGCTTCATTCTACAAAACCTGAAAGCCTATGTCATAATGAGAAGGATGCTAACATGGATTAGGCCTGTTTCTCATTGTCTGAATCATACCGCTCAACTTCCCAGGGTTCCATACAGAAACACAGCTGTCACTGCCAAGCACTTCGGTGCTCCCACTTTCAGGCTGGATGATGTGTGACTGCCAAAGTAATACATCAGTCATTACACAAGATGACTCACACCATGGGCATCTTGGCAGGAACATACATTTTGCTAACAATAGCGTTTCTCTGGAAAGCTTTAAGCATTAATGCATTCCTATTTTTATTCTAACCAAAAGACCCCAATCATAGGAAAATTGTCAACTTTTCCCACAACCATTCAATACATCTGGGTGGCTTTTAACTAAAACTAGAGAATGTATTTATTCTTCAATACTGTTCTTATGATTTGTGCCTAAAACCCTCAAATTATTGCCAAATTGTAATTTTTGTTAAGGTGTGATTGTAGTGGATTTTCTTTGATGTATGTGTGTTGATTCAAAATATGTTTATTCCATTATTAGGTTAATAACCTTAATTTAAAAAATACAAAAATAAATGAAAGAAATATCTTACATGAATGGTTAACCTGATGCTCAGATATCAAAAGATTTAAAAAGTTAAAATTTTTGTTTATTGGACGTCTTTCTTTTCTAGATAGCAAAATTTTATAATCAAGGTAAGACTAAAAGCAAAGCATGGCATGTAACATTTTTCTATATTTCAAAAAAAAGATATATTTGATATGTTCTTTTTGTTTCTTTCTGGTGTGACTTCCTTTTAAATGCACAGTGGTAGTTATTTTAAAATTAATTGAGTATCATAAAAATGCATAACCTTATACTGAGTATAATAGATATATTATGTGCCATGTTTCAAACACTGTATCACTTTAAAGATATTTATAGCATTTAAATGATCTCTGTAGTAGTTTTAAGTAATTCTTAGTATAAAAATGAGACAAAGATTTTAGAATATCAATCATTCATCAAAGGATATATAATGGTTCAGTTCAGCTAGCATAAAATTGACATGATAGTCAATCATGAGCTCAAATTATTAAGGAAAGGTTAATGCCTGTTAATGTTAATATGACCCAAATAACAGCATTTTTTTTCCTTAGGAATTACCATTATCTGTTCAACAATATTTCAAGAAGTGAAGTATGTTCTGTCCTTTTGAATGTACATACATATACACAAACACATATAACTTTGAAATTGATAGAAAAATATGAGCTCAGCATAAGTGTCAAATGTTTAATGTGTATTAAATTACTTAGAATAATCATTGTTAGAAGACACATAAATTGTTGAAATCTCAACTCAATAAACTCTATCAGCAAAAAATTCATACAAAGGATTTTAAGGTTGTAGAATGTCTGTATTTCCTATGTATCTGTTGTGACAAAAGATTACTGATCGCTTTCTCAGGTTTTATTTTGGTTCCAACATAGTAGACAGTTCCAGAAATGTCCTTGGATATGATCGACCTGATTTAATATTATTAGCAGACTTAAAAGTGGTGTGTAAATTTTTGGGGGGATATAATTTTGGGGCCTAGAATGTGTTGTTTCAAAGTTTTAATGACCTAACCAATTTTAGGTCAACTTTCTCATGGGACATTTCTTCTACTGTCACTTTACAAAGTATTTTTCTTAATTTTCATTCTATTCAGTATTTAAAGAGTGTTTATGTTCTTCTCTAGGAGAGAGGGCCAACAATAATAGTTGTTAGATCAAGTATTCATATTTAGAATTATATGTGATTGGCACAATAACCTGGCTTTTTGAAAGAATAACCAAGATGAAATATTTATTTAAAATATTCCTAGGTTAAAATTATGTTAACAGAAGTGTAGTGAGACACCCTGTAAAAGAAGTTCAAAAATCAAGACAGCTTACATATTTGTGTTTTGAGAAGCTTTAGGAAATCTTATTCACATCTGCGTGATTCTTCGTATCATTCTCCCTTTTTTTTTTTTTTCCTGGTCCAAGTCTGAACTGATTCAACTGTAAAATCAGTGCCTTATTCTGACACTGTAGGATTACAAAGAATTATTGTGTCTCAAAAAAAAAAAAAAAAAAAGAAAGAATTACTGTGTCTCTATAGTTGTGGATGTATTCTGGATGGTACATGCAACCCAGGCAGTTTTGAAGGAATACCAAGGCATAGGAGAAAAAGCTGGTCAAATGTTACTAGTACATATTCATACCACATATGAAATAAAATATGCAGAAAGCATCCTAGATTGTCACATGTCAATGCCATGAAATCCCCTCTTCCAAAGTTCTCTCTGGATATCTAAGAGAGACTAAGAGTCAAGTTATTCTGATGGTAGATGGTGCTTTGAGTGTGATATAGCTTAGCTAGGAAATAGTAGTAGAGATAATTAGAACTTGGGTCTGTACTAGTACAAGTATATACTAATTTATGTTTACTACATTTATTAAATCATTTCAAGTTTAATAGGCTATCAAAAATCTAATAAGAAATGTTTGAGGAACACCTGAATCCATTTTCCTGCTGCCACCAAATGATATTCATATAAGTAAAGATGATGCCTTCCAGTGATCATCATAATTATATTTAAATATTTACATCATCTTAATATGTAGCAGGTGTATTCTTATATCTATGGGGCAAGATATAAAAATTATATGGTGTCTTTCCTGGAAAAAAGCAATTTAAAAATGTGTTCTACAGAATTAATGCATTATGACTCAATGCAGAGTATAGGTAGGTAGATCAGTTATTGCATAACTGAGGGAGTAAGCTGTATCTGTTTTAGAAGATAAACTTTGCTGGGTGTTGGTTAAACAGGGACAGAAATAACCTAGTTCAAATGGCGCATTCTGCCTCCAAAAATCTATCAAAACCAATTTACTACTATCTACATTTTTTTGTTATTATTCTAAGGGAAGTCTTCATCATCTCTTGCTTGGACTACAATAATCTATCTGGGTCCTTCCTTTTACTGTCACTTTATATAATTTTTACTTGTCACCTTATAGTTCTTGTTCAGTGACCTTTTAAACATATAAACAAGACCAAGTTATTGTCTTGCTGAACGTCTTCCATCTCTGTAGACTCCAACCCAGCCCTCACTGCTCGGCACACATGTTCTAGTCTGCTTTGCTCCAGTCTTTCTGGTCTTCTTTCCTTTCCTCCGGGAAACTGTGATCATTTTGCCACAGGGTCTTTTTTTTGTGTGTTTTTATTTATTTGTTTGCCTTTCATTCTGATTTGATTATTATTATTATTATTAATTATTATATTTTACTCTAGATCTTTGTTAAGCTGGCCCTGTCTATTCGTTCAGATTTCAGTTCAAATGCCACCCCCTCAGATGAGTGTTTCTTGCCAACCACCTAAGTCGTATCCACCTTCTGGCCCTCATTCTATACTAGAACCATATTTGAGTTTTTTGGTAGCATTTATCACTATATAATATTTTCTTATTTATCAATTTATTTTATTTCACACTAAAATATTCATCTTGAGAGTGGAAACCTCGTCTATATTTTCACTTCTTACCCCCAATACCTAGAGTGATACTTAATACATCACAATTTTTCTACTTATTAAATATCTGCAAGAATAAATAGAGGAAGTCCTCCATTTATCATCAAAAGTAATTTGTTTTTCTACATAACTTAAAGATGTCAAAGCACAACCAATTTATCTGTTTGAACTACATGTTTTGAAAAACAATGAAATAATCAAGCCCTCAATTAGTCCATTCAGGCTTCTATAACACGATGCCACAAATGTGGTAGTTGATAAACCACAGAACTTTATTTCCTGCAGTTTTGGGAAACTGGAAGTCTGAGATCAAATTGCTAGCGTGGTTTGGTGGGGGCCCTCTTCTGGGCTGCAGAATTCTCACTGTGTCCTTACATATTGGAAGGAGCAAGGGATCTCTCTGGAGCCCCTTTTGTGAGGGCACTAATCCCACTCATCAGGGCTCCAACATCATGACCTAACCACTTCTTAGAAACCTGCCTTTTTAAAAATTTTTAATTTTTAATTTTTTTATTTTTTTAAAGACTTTATTTATTTATTTGACAGACAGAGATCACAAGTAGGCAGAGAGGCAGGCAGAGAGAGAGGGAGAAGCAGGCCCCCCCGCTGAGCAGAGAGCCCGATGCGGGGGCCTGATCCCAGGACCCCGGGATCATGACCTGAGCCGAAGGCAGAGGCTTTAACCCACTGAGCCACCCAGGCGCCCCAGAAACCTGCCTTCTATTACCATTCTCTTGGGTCTTAGATTTTCAACACATGAATTTGGGGAGGACACATCCAGACCATTGCACCTTCCTGTTTCTTATTTCTCAGTCTGTTCTAAATTGTATTCTTCTTTGTACCAGTTTACTGTTTAGTAACTCTTATGTTTTCCCTTGCTTATAGATCCAATTGTATATATCTCAGAATGGCATTCAAAGATCTCTTTACCCAACTGGTCTCCTATACCAAACTAAATATCATTATTCTTTAAATGTGTTTGGTTCTGTTGACCCTTGAACACATCATGTTTATGATTATTATAAAGCATTTCTAACAATTGGCCTTCTTTCTTTGAAAATGTAAAATCCTGATTATTTTACCTGTAATTGAAAAACTTAAATTAGAGGGGCACTTGGGTGGCTTAGCTAGTTAGGTGACGGACTCTTGATTTCAGCTCAGGTCATGATCTCAGGATCATGAGATCAAGCTCCATGTTGGGTTCCATACTGGGCCTGGAGCTTGTTAAGATTCTCTATCTCAAAAAAAAAAAAGAAAAAAGATTCTCTCTCTCTCTCTTTCTGTCCCTTACCCCCTCCCCCAAAAATCCCCAAGCCAAACCAAAACAAACAAAACATAAATTGTTTTATAATAGCTTTTCTAACTTTTTATATATTTTCTTCTTCAACTAGGTTATGAGGTATTAGACAGAAAGCGTTGTGACTTATAGTTGTTTTGCATATTTTATGTACCTAGCACAGTGCTTAGTAACAACTCTAGCTACTTGACACATTTGCCTAAGAGGATAAATAAATGTAATTCACTACCAAGTAAACTGGCTACTAATTACCAAAATGCTTTTTACCTTGTAAAGGGCACACAAGTCTACTACCTTTCCCAACTGTCCTTACAGTGAGATGTGGCCATGTAACTGACCTTGAACCTCTCATGCTAAAGCCCTTCTATGCATGAACTTTCTATGCATGATCTTCCAACTTTTTTTCTTCCTTGTAACCTTGTAACCTATCAATGATAATGGAGAAATTTTGGCAGTCACACATTGAACATGAAGAAAAATATAGAAGCAGTCTGTGTCCCTTCTCCCTGCAAATAAAACAAACAAACAAACAAACAAACAAACAAAAATCTTAGAGAAAACACACCAGTTAATATGGAGCTAGGATTTTGGACTTATTGTGGGAAATAAAAAACAAAAAAGTTTTATCATATTTGAGCCTATGTATATAATACCTATTTGCTATGTATTTTACACATAAAATTTATACATATTTATTTATATTTAATATACATATTTAATTTGTTATAACAGATAACATTATCATAATTGATACATTACATTGCTCATCAGGTTGTACCTGATTATAAAATAATCTAAGTGTTATGATTGAATGATTGAAGCTTTTTAGCAAAGAGGAGGTAATTCTGAATCTGAATACATAGATTTTTCTTGACTCTTCCTTTTCTTTTTTCCAAAGTTTGTGATAAATATTTAGTGTATGGGGTGCCTGGGTGGCTCAGTGGGTTAAGCCTGTGCCTTCAGCTCAGATCATGATATCAGGGTCTTGGGATGGAGCCCCTGCATCGGGTTCTCTGTTCAGCAGGGAGCCTGCTTCCCCCTGTCTCTCTGCCTGCCTCTCTGCCTACTTGTGATTTCTCTCTCTCTGTCAGATAAATAAAATCTTTAAAAAAAATTAATGTATGTACAACTTACCTCTAAAATTTTTGCATTTAATAAATAATAAAAATAATGGCATCACTTAAATGTACAAATTCCTTTCTAAATGATAAGAAGCATGCATCATGATGCAAACTTTAGAAAATTAATAATTTTTGTTTACTTAAAGAAATATGTTAAGCTACTTTCTCTAAGATATGGTGAGTGCCCTCTATATTTCTATTTTATATTGTATAAATATTAAATTATATTGTATCTGTATTATTATGTATTATATATAATATCTATATTATCATATATATTATATATTTATCTATATTATATATTATATCTATATTATATATTTTATCTCTATTATTATATATAATGTTATATCTATATTAAATATTTCTACATAGAAATATTTCCTGTTGAAAATCAATTTTCTTAAATTCCAACTAAAATATAAACACCCCTGGAAAAACTTTTTAATCTTGTATCTGGTACAAGGTATCTTGTTATCTTATATCTACCCTGTGTTCTCACAGTCATTTTTTCACACTGCCTTTAATTCACACTACCTTATGTGACACATTTTGTGCACATACATTTTTATACAGAGAACAGCAATCATAGAATGCTCACCATTATATTCTGTAGCATACCACAGATATTCTATCAATAATTGTATTGGTTTTTTGAGTCAACTTCTTAAACTCCTTAACCAAAGGTTAGGGTTTTGTTTGTCTGCTTGTTTTTTGTTTTGTTTTTTAATTTTTCTGTTTGTTTGTTTTAACTGTACTACTTGCTGAAGAAAAGTTATAACTTTCAAATGAATCTACCCTTATGATTTCCCTTAACCTTTTAATCAGAACAAAAATAGTTTATTTTTCCTTAGAAATGGAATATTTCTCATGTTGCTTCTTGAGATCTCAGTTGAATACGCTTCAGTAATGTATGTGGTTACATATATATTTGAAAATACAATATTCTTTTTTAAAATTTTATTTATTTATTTGAGAGAGAGAGAGAGAGAGCGCTAGCAGGGAGGAGAGGGAGAATCAGGTTCCTGTGAGCAGGTAAGCCAACATGGAGCTTGAACCCAGGACCCTGAGATCATGACACAAGCCAAAGGCAGACACTTAACCAACTGAGCCACCCAGTTTTAGCCACCCTAAAAATATAATATTCTTATAATCTCACTAATGATCTCAAAATTCTATGATCTGCAATTAGTCTTGGTAGACTATCAACATAGAAAATGCATCCCATTCCTACTCAGTTTTATAGAAGGAAAAAGAAAACCTAACATCATTATATAGGTCAAAGTATTATGTTACTTTTGGAAGACATGCATGACTAATGGAGGGCACTTTAAAGTTATCATATGTTTCATTAGAAGGAAATGGACATTTATTTAATTTTAGAAGCAACCCGTATTTAGGGCAGTAAGAGATCAGAAGTTACTTCCAGAAAAGCTATAATTTTATTGTTAAGACTTTCCACTAAAGAATTAAATACATACAGAAAGACTGAAAAATAAAAAAATGTGTAACCTGATACATTTTTCTCTTTTCTTTTATTATTTTTTACTTTATTTATTAAATTAAGGTTTTATTTTAATTCCAGTGTAGTTAACATATTTTTACGTTAGTTGCAGATGTACAATATAGTGATTCAACAATTCTACACATCATTACAGTGCTCATCATGATCAGTGTACTCTCAATCACTTTCACATATTTCACCCATTCCCACACCCATGTACCCTCTGATATGTTTTATTTTAACTTGATAAATTTTTGAAAAAGTGAACTCAGGGGCACCTGGGTGGCTCAGTTGGTTAAGCAGCTGCCTTCGGCTCAGGTCATGATCCTAGAGTCCCAGGATCTAGTCCCACATGGGCCTCCCTGCTCGGCGGGGGGTCTGATTCTCCCTCTGACCTCTCCCCTCTCGTGCTCTCTCCTCTCATTCTCTCTCTCAAATAAATAGATAAAATCTTAAAAAAAAAAAAAAAAATTTAAAAAGTGAACTCAGTCCTGTAATCACTATTCAGGCCACAGAATTTCTTACTAGCATACCAAACTTCATTATCAGTTGCTCCCCACCCTTCTCCTAAGAAGGTAGCCACTCTCTTGAATTTTATCACCACAGGTTAGTGTGGCTTCTTTTAAGCTTTATACACACAGATTAAAAAATGCATATTATTTCTATTTTGTTTGTTTAATACTACATTTACTTTGTGTTATTTGCCTATATTTTGCATACAGCAATAATTGGTTCATTGTAATCACTAGGTAATCTGTTGATGAATATTTAGCTTGTTTTCAGTTTGAGGCCATTATGAATAATATGTATTGAACATACTTTGCATGCGTTTATAACTATATGCAAGAATTTGTATTGAGTCCACTTTTTAGTCTTAGAGTATGTTCAGTTTTTTTAGGTACTACCACAGTAGTTTGCAACAAATTTACTAGTGGCATTTGATAGTTAAAATTTGTTCCACATTATTGCCAACACATTACATAACTATATTATCTATCTACTTTTCTATATCATCTATCTCTCCGTCATCTGTTATCTATTTAAGCTTATATAAAATAAAATATTTATAAATATCTATACATATACTTTATATATGTGTGTATATATATAATATACACTACATATATTATATATATAATATTTTATCTCTTCTTTTGTGTATATGATTGTATCCAGTTGTGTTTTTAATTCACATGCCCAAGATCACTGATGTGGCTGCCTGGTTCTTCATGTGTTCATGCAAAGACTTTGATGATCATGGACAACCATACTATTCTCACTGAGATATTATTCTTTCTGCCTGAAGAATTGTTTAATAGTTACTTTAGTAACAGCCTGCTGCTGATCACTTATTTCAGTTTTCATTTGTGAGATACAACCATATTTGTTCTTTATTTTTACAAGATATATAACTCCAGGGTATCAATTATTTTCATTTGCACTTGAAAATAATTTTGAATAGTTATTTCCTTCTTTCCTTCCTTCCTTCCTTCCTTCCTTCTTTCTTTCTCTAAGAACTTAGCTGTCAATCTGACTGAAACTTACATTTTTAATTTTTAGGAAATATAAAAATAAAATTTTTAATTTTTAGGTAATTTGCCCTGGATGCTTGCAGTAGGTTTACTCAGTCTTTCAATTTCAGCAGAAATATATATGTTATGCCCAGTTGAGGTTTTGTTCATATTTATTTTCTTTAAAATTTAATTGCTTGTTAAAACTGTGGCTTGGTGTCTTTTATCAGTTTTTTTAAAAATATTTTATTTATTTGAGAGAGAGACAGAACATGTGAGTGTGAGTGGGAGGAGGGGCAGAAGGAGAGGGAGAAGCAGACTCCCCACTGAGCAGGGAGACTTTCGTGGAGCTCAGTCCCAGGAGATCATGACCTGAGAGATCATGACGTGGGAGATCTCAGTCCCTTGAGATCATGACCTGAGCCCAAGGCAATGCTAGAGAGACTGACCAAATCAGGTTCCCTTTTTATCAGTTTTGAGAAATTCTTTTGCCATTTTTTCCTTCGACATTGTTTCTGCCCCGTCCCTTTCTTCTCTTTTTGGGAGGGCCACTACTAATATGACAGACTGCTTCACTATTTTCCACGTATCTCACATACTTTTTTCCATTTTTACTCTTAATTTCAAGGCTTTCATTCCATTTTTTTCCCATTCTTTCAAACTTTGTTAAATCTTTTAATATCATCCAAGAGTTTTTAAAATTCACTTATTTTATTTTTCAATGAAGGACTTCCATTAGATTTTTTTAAAGATTCCATTTCTCTGTCACAATCCACCATGTTCATATAACTTTCTTGCATATATATGTAACAGTTATTTTAATGTCTATAAAAATACCTTCAGAATATGCATCTCCTAGAGACCTGTTTACATTCTTGGTTTTCTTTTTTTCTACTGCTTTTGGACAATTCTTATGCTTACTCCATTCATTTTTAGTTGAATGAGAGATATTTTGGATGAGACACTGTACATCTATTTTAGTACCTTGTATGATAATATCTTTCTTCATGAAAAGATACTAATTTTATTCTGCCAATTAGATTGAGGTTACATCACCATCTGGACTTTGCTTCTTTTTTTTTACTTGTCCAGCTTTTGTAGTGGTGGTTTGAGCAGAAGACCTATACAATCCCTTATAAATATAAAACTGCTTTAAGTAAAATACAAAGAGCACAATTTTTACAAGTGAAAATTAACAAATAGAAAGAGTAATAATATATTGTACTAGATTGATAAAGATTAGGATGTATTTAATTTATACTACCCATTAACAATTTTAAATTAGACATTCAAAACAATTACTTGAATGATGTGTAGCATTGGGTAAGACCTTAATATATCTATCTATTTTTTGGTCACTGATCTTAGAACAATAAATAATTATTGATTTTTGTTACTATTCCCATAACTTTTATTTCATTAATGAGTTAAATATTGATTTTGCATAAACAGTTTTCAAAGTAGAACATTCAGTAAGTAATTTGCTGACACAAAATAATATTAAATGTTTTTATACTTTACTTATGCTTTAACTTTATGTAATTTTAACTTTATGTAATTTATGCAATTATTTATCATCTAAATAATTATACACCTAGCAAATTGTTTTGAGAACAGAATCTGTTTAACACCATATAAAAAATCTCTGGCCAGAAATTACTGATGTAGAAAAAAAAAAAAAAAGGAAAAAAAATACCTCAATAGACATTAGCTAATTATAGCCTTTGTGCCAGGCATTACTAAAATTTTGAAATTACATTGGTAAAAATATGTGTTTCTTGTTCTCAGGGATCTGTCTAGCAGATGTAAGCCTATGTAAACAAATATATAATACAGTCTTACAAAATGGCATAAGAGAGGGTTTTGGAAGGAATTTCATGATAAAGAGACAATCATAAGCTATACAGAGTGGTTATGCCAAATAATTTTCATTGAATTTTGATTCTGCTAGTCAGAGAGAACTCCTGGCATTCGTAGAAAGGAATGAGGCTGGATGGGTAAGTCAGCTGAGATCAGATAAGTCTTATAAGAAGACAATATTTTCTTCTACATGGCTTTAGATATTATTTATGCATTTATAACAACCAAATGTATACCCTACACCTTGATTTCTATTGATCTCTAATAAGCAGTATGTCCAATGGAGGAAGTCAATACTATTTCATGAGACATTTGTTTTGGTGGGATAGCAGACATTTTTTCCCTTAAATTCCACATAAGAGTGAAATTTTATAGTATTAATGTTTCTCTGATTTATTTCATTAAACATCATACTCTCTAGTTCCATCCATGTTGTTGCAAATGTAAAGATTTCATTCTTTTTATGGCTGAGTAACATTCCATTGTGTGTGTGTGTGTGTGTGTGTGTGTGTATCTTTTTTATCCATTTATCTATCCATGGACACTTGGGCTGCTTCCATAATTTGACTATTGTAATAATTCTGTGATAGACATAGGGGTGCTTAAATCTTTTTGAATTAGTGTTTTCATATTCTTTGGGTAAATATCTAGTAGTGGAATTAGTGGATCATGTGGTAATTCTATTTTTAAGTTTTTGAGGAACATTCTTGCTGCTTTCCATGGTGATTGTACCAGTTTTCATTCACGCCAGTGGTGCACAAGAGTTCCTTTTGCTCCACATCCTCACCACCACTGTTTCTTGTGTTTTATTTGAGCAGTTCTGACAGGTATGAGGTGAGATATCTTCTTGTGGCTTGGATTTGCATTTCTCTGATGGTGAGTGATGTTGAGCATCTTTTCATGTGTACATTGGCCTTTTCTATGTCTTCTTTGGAGAAAAATCTGTCATGTCACCTGCCCACTTTAAAATTTGATTACTTGTTTTTTTGGTGTTGAGTTGTACAAGTCCTTTATGTATTTTAGATACTAACCATTTATGAGATATGTCATTTGTAAATATCTTCTCCCATTCCGTAGGTTGTCTTTTTGTTTTGTTGATTATTTCCTTTGCTGTGCAGAAGGTTGTTATGTGGGTGTAGTCCTAATAGTTTATTTTTGTTTCTGTTTCCTTTTTCTCAGGAGACATATCTAGAAAAATGTTACTATTGCCAAAGTCAGAGAAATTACTGCCTATGCTCTCTTCTAAAATTTTTATCATTTCAGATCTCATGTTTAGGTCTTTAATCGATTTTGAGTTTATTTTTGTGTGTGGTGTTAGAACAATATTCTTTTGCATATAGTTGTCCAGTTTTCCTAACACCATTTATTGAAGAGACTTTTTCCCATTACATGTTCTTGTATCCTTTGTTGAAGATTAACCATATAATTGTGGATTTATTTCTGATATCTCTATTCAGTTCCATTGCTCTATGTGTCCATTTTGTTTCAGTGCCATACTGTTTTGCTTACTATAGTTTTGTGTTATATCTTAAAATCAAGGATTGTGATACCACCAATTCTTCTTTTTTAAGGTTGCTTTAGCTGTTTGGGGTTTTTTGTGGTTCCATACAAATTTTAGGATTGTTTTAGTTCTGTGAAAATACTGTTGATATTTTGGTAGGGATTGCATGAAATGTGTAGATTGCTTTGGGTAATATAGATACTTTAAAAATATTTATTTTTCTAATTCACTGGCATGGAATTTTTTCCATTTGTTTATCTTTTTTTTAAATTTTTTTATTTGTCTTTTTTTTATTATTTATTTTCAGCATAACAGTATTCATTGTTTTTTTCACCACACCCAGTGCTCCATGCAATCCATGCTCTCCCTAATACCAATCACCTGGTTCCCCCAACCTCTAACCCCCCGCCCCTTCAAAACCCTCAGGTTGTTTTTCAGAGTCTGTAGTCTCTCATGGTTCACCTCCCCTTCCAATTTCCCTCAACTCCCTTCTCCTTTCCATCTCCCCTTGTCCTCTATATTATTTGTTATGCTATTTGTTTATCTTATCTTCAATTTCTCTCATCAGTGTTTCATAGTTTTCAGAGTACAGGTTTTTCACCTCCTTGTTTAGATTTATTTCTATGTATTTTATTATTTTTGGTGCAATTGTACATTTTTTTTAATAAATGTTTTTCTTTTTACTTTTTTATTACTTATTTATTCAGGAGAGAGTGCACAAGTGGGGGGAGGAGCAGAGGAAGAAGTGAGAAGGAGAATCCTCAAGCACACTCTCCGCTGAGCAAAGATCCGAAGAGCCCCATGGTGGTGGTACAATCCAATGGTACTGGGATCATGACCTGAGCCAAAACCAAGAGCCAGGCAGTAAACCAAGTGAGTCATCCAGGATCCTGGGATTGTTTTCTTAATTTCTCTTTGTGTTGCTTCATTATTAGTGTATAGAAATGCAATGGATTTCTGTATACTAATTTTGCATCTTGGGATCTTACTAAATTCATTTATCAGTTCTAGTAGTTTTTTGGTGGAGTCTTTCAGGTTTTCTATATATAGTACTATGTCATCAGCAAATAGTGAAAGTTTACTTCTCCCTTATTAATTTGGATGCCTTTCATTTCTCTTTCTTATCTGATTGTTGTGGCTAGGACGTCTAGTACTATGTTGAAGAAAAGCGGGGAGAGTGGACATCTTTGCCTTCCTACTGATCTTAGAAGAAAAACTTTCAGTTGAGTATGATGATAGCTGTTGCTTTGTTATATATGTGTCATTTTTGTGCTGAGGTATAGTCCCTCTAAATCTGCTTTGTTGAGAGGTTTTCTTTTATCATGAATGTAGGTTGTATTTTGTCATTTTGTTTTTTGCATCTATAGGAAGGATCATAAGGTTTTTAATCCTTTCTCCTGTTGATATGAGATATGATGCTGATTGATTTGTGAATATTGAACTACCCTTGCAACCTAGGAATAAATCCCACTTAATCATGGTGAATGATTTTTTTAGAATGTATTGTTGCGTTCAGCTAGTGAATTCAGCTTGGATTCAGGCATTTTGTCGAGGATTTCTACAACTATGTTCATCAGAGATATTTGCCCATGGTTCTCTTTTTCTCTAATGTCTTTATCTGGTTTTGGTACAATGGTAATGCTGGATTCATAAAATGAATTTAGAATCTTTCCTCCCTCTTCTATTTTTTGGGATACTTTGAGAAAAATTGGTATTAAATTTTCTTTAAATGTTTTGTAGAATTCACCTGTGAAGTCATCTTGTCTGGAACTTTTGTTTATTGGGAGTTTCTTGATTACTTATTCAATTTCACTGCTGGTAATCAGTCTGTTCAAATTTTTCATTTCTTCTTGATTCAGTTTGAGGAGGTTATATGTTTCTAGGGATTTATCCATTTCTTCTAGGTTGTTCAATTTGTTGGTATATGATTTGTTGGTATTCTCTTATAATCCTTTGTATTTCTATGGTAAGTTATTTCTCCTCTTTCATTTCTGATTTTGTTTATCTGAGTCTTCTCTCTCTCTCTATTTCTCTCTCTTTTTTCCCTTGATGAGTCTGGCTAGAGGTTCATCAATTTTGTGGATCTTTTCAAAGAATCAGCTCCTAGTTTCATTGTGTTTTGTTGTTGTTGTTGTTTTGTTTTGTTTAGTTTCTATATGATTTATTTCTGATGTAATCTTTACTATTTCCTATCTCCTTCCTCCTGCTTGTTTGGGGTTTTGTTTGTTCTTTTTCTAGCCTCTTTAGGTATAAGGTTAGGTTGCTTATTTGAGATTTTTCTTGTTTCTTGAGGTAAGCCTATATTGCTGTAAACTTCCCACTTAGTAGAGCTTTTGCTGAATCCCAGAGATTTTGGACCATTGCATTTTCATTTTCATTTATCTCCAGGTATTTTTGATTTACTCTTCGACTTCTTGGTTGACTCATTTATTGTTTAGTAGCATGTTCTTTAACCTCCTTGCATTTGCATTCTTTTCAGATTTTTTCTTGTGGTTGATTTCTAGTTTCATAGTGTTGTGGTCAAGATGGATAATGGTATGACTTTGATCTTTTTAAATTTGTTGAGACTTGTTTTGTGGCCTAATATGTGATCCTTTCTGGTGAATGTTTCATATGCACTTAAGAATGTGTATTCTGCTGTTTTAAGATGGAATGTTCTGAATATATCTATTAGATCCATCTGGTCCAGTGTGTTATTTAAAGCCACTGTTTCCTTGTTGATGCTCTCATTAGATGATCTGTTCATTGATGTAAGTGGGGTGTTAAAGTCTCCTACTATTATTGTATTACTATCAATTGGTTTCTTTACGCTTGTTATCAACTGTTTTATATGTTTGGGTGCTCCTATGTTGGGTACATAATTGTTTATAATTGTTATCTTCTCTTGTTGGGTTTTTCTCTTTATGATTACATAGTATCCTTCTTTGTCTCTTGCTACAGTCTTAGTTTTAAAGCCTATTTTGTCTAATGTAAGTATTGATACTTTAGCTTTGTTTTCACTTCTATTTGTATGATAAATGCTTGTATACCTCTTTGCTTTCAATCTGCATGTGTCTTAAGGATGGAAATGAGTCTCCTGTCTGCAGCATATAGACGTATCTTATTTTTTTTATCCTCTCCAGCCCCCTATGTCTTTTGATTGGAGCATTTAGTCCATTTATATTCTAAGCAATTATTGATAGGTATGTACTTATGCCATTTTTGTTGTATTTCTTTTCTGTTCCTTTCTTCTCTTGCTCTTTTCTCTCATGGTTTGCTAGCTTTCTTTAGCGATATACTTGGATTATTTTCTTTTTATTTTTTGTGTATCTATTACTGGTTTTAGATTTGTGGTTACCATTAGGTTTATATATAATATCTTATGTAAATATCACTCTATATTAAGTTGGTTGTTGCTTAGGTTTGAATCCTTTCTAAATGCACTAAGTTTTTATTCCTTTCTCCACTGTGTTTTAGGTATATGGTATCGTATTTTCATCCTTTTATTTTGTGAATCCCTTGACTGATTTTTCTAGATATACTTGATTTTACTACTTTTGTGCTTCCTACTTTTCTTACTCCTGCCTATGGTATTTTCTTTCCATGCAGAGTCCCCTTTAACATCTCTTATAAGGCTGGAATAGTGCTGATGCATTCTTTTAACTTTTGTTTGTCTAAGAAACTCTTTATGTCCCTTTATATTCTGAATGACAGCCTTGCTGGATAGGCTATTTTTGGCTGCAAGTCCTCCCCCCAGTACCCCTTTTAGCATGTTGGATATATCACCTATCCTCTTCTGGCCAGCAAAAATTCTACTGAAAATTCAGCTGATAGCTTTATGGAGTTTCCTTTTCTTTTGTTTTCTTTTCTCTTGCTGCTTTTGGAGTTCTCTTTTGATCACTTCATTTTCCATTTTAATTACTCTGTGCTTTGGTGTGGAACTCCTGGTGTTGATTTTCTTAGAGGCTCTCTTTGCCTCCTGGATCTGGGTAACTTTCTTTCCTTAGATTTAGGAAGTTTTCAGCTATTATTTCTTCAAGTAAATTTTCTGCCCTTTTTCCTTTTCATCCTTGTGGGATCCCTATAATGTGAGTTTATTACACTTGAGTTCCCTTAATCTATTTTCATTTTTTATTAATTGTTCTGCCTTTTCCTGTTCATCTTGCTTGTTCTTCATTACTGCATCCTGAAGGTCATTGACCCATTTTTTCCCTTCCTCTAGTCTACTGTTTATTCCCTACAGTGTATTTTTTTAATTTCAGCTATTCAGATCCTTTCAGTGATTTGTTCTCATTTTATGTTTTTTAATCTCTTTGTTGAAGGTCTTGCTGAAGTACTCCACAGTGAGCATCTCTGTGACCATTACTTTAAATTTGCAATCAAACTAGGTGGACTGTTAGGCTGCACTGTTTCCCACAGGTGTGTGTGTGTGTATTTGGGCTGGGAAGCAGATGAGGGAAATGGTGCTCACCCACTCTTTTTTGTTCTTGGAGAAGTCTCGCAAAGATCCTTGCCCCTCCAACACATACTCTGAGATCCGTAAACCAATCTCCTTCCAATACATCCTATGCAATTTTCAAACTGCTGCTCCTGTGCTGTATCTCCCTCAGCATGGCTCTTTTATTGTGTTATCTCTTTAAGGGCAGAGACTCATTTTCCTATTGTCAGACCAGCTCTCTAGAGCCAAGCCTCCTTATTTTTAAAGTTCCAGGTGTTAACCTCACTGATTGTAAAAACTCATGAAGCCAGTCCCCTCTGACCCCCAAAGGAAGATGTTAGGATTCATCTTCCAAGTGCGGACCCCCATGCCTGAAATGCCCAGTGTGGTGTCGTCCCCTCTTCCCTGTCCACACGCATGGCATTCTTTCCTTCCATGAATAGTCCTGTGGATCCATTTGGCTCTCAACTGTGTCTCTGCCCTTCCTACCCTCTTAGATGTGGTCTCTACATAACTAGAGACCTCAATGTAACTCCATAACCTATTCCTTTCACTCTGCCCTCTTCCCTGAAAGTCCTTCCGGAATTGTTATCGTCCAGCTTCATATCTAATTATAAATTATCAATGATGTCTTGTCTGCATAGTGCCATCCAGAATTTAATTGGTAAGTTATAGTTAGTGCAAGCAAAAAAAGTGTATTTCTAGCTATAATTTTATCTATTTAGGGAAATTTAAATGGGTTTGGTGATAGACTTACATTACTCTTCTTGCTCCAGACCTACCAAAGTTACAAACATATTGAAAGAATTAATATAAACATATAGAGATGTATTTTGGTTGAATCAGAGATAATGCTTTAACTCTTACCTATTCTGAAACCATATCCTCTACCTTCTTAAAGTTTCTGTGTGTGTGCTTGGAAGCCATAGTCTTCAGTAATTATCAAGCAATGTTTAGCATCATGTAAACACTTATTTTGTCAATTGCCCATTTGAATGGGGTCCAGAAACCTCATAGGAAGGAATTTGAACTTTGTTTATAGTAAGTTTCAGATATCAACAGATATGTCTGGTGGACTGGAGAAGTTCAAATATAATCAGCTCTGCAGAAAGGAAAGCAGGGACACTGACATGTAAATTGTTTCAGGGGGAGACAGGAGATTGAAGCAGTGATTCACAGAGACTGAGGGACTAATGGTTTCGGGAGCAGTGTGAGTCCACACAAAATTGTTTTATTTCCTTGCCACCACCTCCCATCAAAACCCATAGACTGATAAGGTCTGGGAGAACCAATACTTCCATTCAGAGTAAATTTTTTTTTTTCCATATGTTTTCTAATGTTTTCAAGCCACATTGAGATACCTAGTCTTTTTTTTTTTTTTTTTTTCCCCTCTTAGAATTAGTTACTTCAGAGGTGATCAATGCATTGAATTCTGTTGGCTAACAAACATGCATTCTCATTACTGGAGACTACACTAATCTACTAAAAAACAATGTGGTTTAAATGATTACCATACTCTTTTGAATGCAGTAAATAAGCTGCTTCATATATATAGAAGTCAATAGCAAATAGATTATGCATTACAAATGAAAAGTAA
This sequence comes from Martes martes, assembly GCF_963455335.1. Taxonomy (NCBI): domain Eukaryota; kingdom Metazoa; phylum Chordata; class Mammalia; order Carnivora; family Mustelidae; genus Martes; species Martes martes. The sequence goes on along the minus strand of NC_137888.1, from coordinate 24,620,349 downwards.
AGTCATTTATCTTTGCTTTAGTATACAATCTGAACTTAGGTTTCCTGGAATTCTGTTTAGAGGCATTTCTAGGGCTCCTAAACCCCTAGTCATTTGGTTGAACCACCCTTACCCTCAATCACATATAGATTATAGAATATCCTGAGGTTTTTTGAATGAAGTAGACAGAAATTTTTCTTTTTCTTTTTTTTGGTTAATTACTGACTTCCTTCTACTACCAGTATTTTTGCTGGGTTAGCAAATTTATAATTTCCACTGTTCCTTTTTTTTTTTGTTCTCAACACATTTGTTTTTTAAATTCTTTTATCTCCTGGCATTTTGGCTCAAAATCAAAGAAAAATAACAAAGAAAAAAACCTGTTTTATTGTCTACAAATTTGGATAGCCAAATTTTTACTGCCCATATACTGAGAAGAATCTTCCCATTTACCTGTAGCATAATGAAGATTTCTACATTATGCTAAAACATTACATACTGCCAATAGCTCAATTATATATACTTTTATAGTTCATTACCCAAACCATCTCTCGCCCTGAGAAATTCAGAAATTTAGTTATGCCTCATTGATTCACAGTAGATATGCCAGTCTGCGTGGAGTTTTTTAAAAAGAAAAAAATGTATAGAATTAAAAACAACTGCACTCATTTACATACATACTATATTGGTGTTCTTGTCTGCTACTTTATTGTACCAGAGGTTCTGTTAGCACATTAAAGGTTGTTGTATTTGTTTAAAGAAAATTCTAAAACTAAGTTCAGGATCTGATTTCCATATCAAGCAATTGGCTATCCTCTAAGCCATTCTTGTTAAAATCTGCAGTTAGTTTAGCAGACTATAGTTGTAAACTCATAGAAGAGTTTCTTGCGCTTTAGAATCTACTTTACTTTGAACTGTGTGCCCTTGTTCTGAGGAGAGCATGTGGATGTATCAGAATCTAGGGGTTATCCCTGGAGGATTTTATCACTTTACCCCAGGAATTAAGGTTTCTCTAGAGTCTTTGATGGGTGCAAAGACAAGCATTATTATTAATGTTACTATGTTTATTATGATAACAATTTTACTCATTTGCAACCTATGAGATATACTGTTCCTTATCTTCTTTAACATTTTATACAGCTGTGTCTGTTATGACTCCATTTAGAGGGTATAAGTACATTTCAAAAACATTTAGATCACCCAAAATCCATGACGTTTGAGTTATGATCCACCAATGAACACCTGAGACACACAATATCCACCCATAATTTAGTTGTAGAAACCATTCATATTTTCTGCATAATGGCAGGCTCCAATTGGTTGGATAAAAAGTTTATTACTGATTATCACCCAAAACTGGTACTGAAGTTGTTTTTGTTATAATTTCAGCAGCAAATATAAACACATCTTAATGAAGGTGGCAGTCATACAGTAGGAAGCTTATGCAAAAGCTATTAACAAAACCTTTCAAAAAATTGTAAAAATCCCAGTAACTTTTGTTTTAACTTTCTAATAGGCTCTTTTATTTGTTTTTCTTTATTCAAAATAATACTGAGTGAGCACTCTATAATTTTTTTTTTTTCCTAATCAAGCAAGATAGTTACATAGAATTCTGGTGACCATGTCTATGTTATGTTAAAATCTTTTAGTTCAATGAACCAGTCATGAAGTTACAGTTAATTAAATATTTTCTGACAGAATCATAATAAAGATATGGGGGTTTTGTCCATCTTATTTAAGAAAATTAAACAATTCAGTGAAAGAACTCTTTACAAATTTAACGGCATTCAAATTCCTACTCTACTCTGTGGATATACTAATCATTTCAAAGTTGAGTTTTTGAAAAATTATAAATAATTTCTGATGGGTTCTATTATGATCTTTAATTTATAAATCTATTAAAAGTAAACCTATAGCATAGAATATCATGGGGATGTAAAATATCATTACACGTAAAAACAAAACAATAATGAAACTAAGCTAAAAATAAAATGAACAAACAAAAAACTAGTTTCTCTTGAAGGAAATGAGTACCTTCTGCAGTCTGAGGTCTGGATAATCAAGAAAGCTCACTGATGAGTTATCAGGAGATTAGAACAACAAGCTAAACTAGGAATTCTTTTAGAAGTGTCAGCACTAAATTAGCTCTATCAGGATCACAACAAAAGATACAGAGAGTACTGAGTAGTAAGGTAATTGCCTTTCTCTATATAAGATGGCTCAAGTCTCATTGGAAACAATTAGGATTAGGAATGTTCATTTAGAAACCCTTGGTTCTACTCACATATATTTGATGTATTTACATGGATAATATCTGAAATTTCAGGAAAATTATCACACTTAGGGAAAAAACTCAAATATGTGTGCATATATATATGTGTGTATATATATACATATAAATGTATACATATTATAAGTATATTATATATATATAAACATATTATACATAAGGTTTTTCTTTTATAAGAAATTGAAACAAAATAGTCAATATCATTGTAGGTATTTTAAATCCATAAACATTTTAAATTCATAAAACCTTTTATTTTTAGTGAGGGAGTATCTTCGGGGAGAGAATTTATCTATGTTTCTTCCACCATCCACTTTGCAAAGTTCACCTTAGCAAGTCTTCAAGGCTTGTTAATGCTAGGAAACATTTTCATTATCTTAGGCCTTAAGCTTAAAAGTACAATTGAGAATCATTCACAACATTCACATAATTTTCCACTGACTGATTGCTTTCTGCTCTTGAAGAATAATCATTTGTAATCTTATGATATGAAGGTAAGTAAGCACCATCTTAAAGGTGATTTTTTTATATTAACCTTCCTGTTACTCTACAATTTGTTTACAACAAAAATAAATCAGTCAACACTTCTGTAATTTTCTTTTTTTTTTTTTTTTAAAGATATTATTTATTTATTTGACAGGCAGAGATCACAAGTAGGCAGAGAGGCAGGCAGAGAGAGAGGAGGAAGCAGGCTCCCTGCTGAGCAGAGAGCCCGATACGGGGCTCGATTCCAGGACCCGGAGATGATGACCTGAGCCTAAGGCAGAGGTTTTAACCCACTGAGCCACCCAGGTGCCTCAACACTTCTGTAATTTTCATTAATTTTCACTAGCTGCAGCTTTTCTCTTTGATTCAAAACCAAAATCTTTGGTTGATGTGTTTATTAAATTCTGACTTTTTTTTTTTTTTTTGGTCTCCATACAGCATTAAAAACAGTATGTGTTATTCTTTTCAAAGAGAACTGGAGTCTGAGATGGATCGGAACCGAATTCCATCATCCTTAATACTCACGTGAGAACTGATTAGAGTCATCAGCTGAGTCAAATTGTGTGTGTGTGTGTGTGTGTGTCTACTCTGAAAACCAGATGGATATATTGTGAAATATTTAAGAAAAAAGAGAAATGTTAAGCAATGGGTCCACTAATTAATCGATCTTGAACCCATCTTGTTTTAGATTACAGCTGAATAAATGTGGACAAATACTGATCACCATTCTAGAAATGAATGTTTTTTAATTTTATTTTTGGCTCCTTATCCTTGGCATAAGAAACTGACACATTAATATTGCTTTACCACAAAGATATGCAGGTTTACTGCCTGGAAATTATGCAGGCAGTTTCAATTCATTTTATAAAACATCTGTGTACGTGTGATATACAAAGAATTTACAGTTAGCTCTAACCCACCCAATGTAAACCACAGAAAATTATTATTTTCCCTCACTGCATAAAATACCATTAATTTTATTAATGAGCTAAATCTTCAAATAACATGAAGTCCTTGAATAATGACACAGGTCAAATCCTCTGTGAGCAAGGTCAAATATTTTTCAAAGGTCAAACTAATTTAAAGCACAAGGTTATTCCCCTTCAGTCATTTTGATCCACAACTATTTGAACCACTGTTTGTTTGAGTGCAGAGTACACTCTAATAAAAAGTTAGGACATAAACAGTGATTGTCCCTGACACAGGTCAATATTGAAAAGACTTTAAAAGTTCTATTAATAAAGTTAACAATATATGATTTTAGTAAATGCTGACAGTCAGTACTTTATCAACTACTCTTGGGACACCTACTACTTTTGTATGACAATTTTGGTGTCTGTGATAACTTGAATTGCTACCATCAAATAACATTCCCGAGAGTCCAGTATGATGTAGTGTCATGTCTACTATTGTCTCTCGAATAGGATGGCATGATTTCTGCCTTCTAAAAATATCAGGACTAGATGAAGAATATTGGTTGAAAATAAATACTATAATATCCTGTAGCACTTCAAGTTGACAAGTTTTATCATACTAATTAAGCATTTTGGTCAACTGGAATACATAAAGCAAATTATGGATGATAATTCACTTTGTCAATGGTTTATCATAAAATTCCCCTTAAAATTAAGGTTTATTATATTACTCCAAAGGTCAATGGATTTATAGAAGTACAATCAAAACACACACTTTTAGTAATAGTTTTTCTACTTAAAGTTTCAAAGAATATGTGTGTTCTTTACAAAGTCAAATTCAAATGGAGTTTCACTATTTTGAAATTCTGGATGGAACTGGTCATGGATGAGTGTAGGGAAGAAAACAACATTTTTTAAACCATTTTTTTTAAAGAGATACTTTATTGAGAGTTTACTTTCTACCAAAACTTTTCCTTTAATCAACTTTTCACTTTCAGCCCTTACTTTCTTTTTAAAGCACTCTGACATAATCACATAATTTGATATAAAAGGGAAAAAGATGTCCTCTTAAAATTACTCCCACTTGTTTCCAACACCAGCCAACTGGGTTACATTTTCAGTGCTTAAAAAATGTGATGAATAGGAAATTGAGTCATTTAAGCCTATACATCACCTAGGAAATGTATAGAAAGGAATCTTAAAGCTAAGAGATTTTTTTGTGTGTGCGATAATAAGCTCAGGATTTCATCAGACTTTTACAACAGCTAATAGGGTGAAGGATGGCACAGCTTCACAATACGAGAGATAATGTTCCATTCCCATAGGTGGTTATATAATCCCAATCACAGTAGCACTTAGTCTTTAACAAAAGACCAAATGAGTTCTTTCTGAGAGTTACTTAAAATATAGACCAGGACAATAAAGAGACTGAGTATTACTGTGTATTGTTCAGAGAAAAGGACAGAGGGCAATGGCAGGTGGCAAAGCAATAAGTATATTTGAGACAGCCTGGCTACAAGGCTACCAGCTTTGCACACCACATTTGTACTTAGAGGTTTTATCATGGTCTCAGTTTCTGCTCAGTCAATCCCTATAAGATTTAAAGATTTCTGTGGCCAAGAGCCTGAGGGATTTATTCTGGTAGTTATTTGTCACAATTCACATGTATGGTGGGAGAGAGTAATTCACTGCATTTGCAAAATTAACTAGTTCTCTTCACAAAGAACATCTGAAACTGTTGGGGTCTGATATCAAAGGGGCGAGACTGAGACAAAGTGAAAGTTAAGCAAAGCCTTATTCTATGCCAAGCGTTAGAAGTTAGACTGACCGGCCAGGGCCACCTCCGAAGAGAGCGAGCCCCTCCCGATCTCACAGGCTGGTTTTATAGGGCATAACCGCAGACCTCAAGGTACGTGGCTTCTATTGTTAAGGCGTTTACTCCTGGAATCGATACCCAGAACTGTACCAGGAACTACTGGGGCGTTTATTCCCGGAATGAAGTCCGTGGATGTAAACAACAATATGGCTATCTAGGCAATATGGAGTTGCTCTGGCTAAGCAGGCCCTAATAGTTAAACAGGTTTTTTTTTTTTTTTTTTAAAGATTTTATTTATTTTTTTGACAGAGAGAGATCACAAGTAGGCAGAGAGGCAGGCAGAGAGAGAGAGAGAGAGAGAGGGAAGCAGGCTCCCTGCTGAGCAGAGAGCCCAATGCAGGGCTTGATCCCAGGACCCTGAGATCATGACCTGAGCCAAAGGCAGAGGCTTAACCCACTGAGCCACCCAGGCGCCCTTAAACAGGTTTTAACATTAAATCGGCTCTAACAGAAACCTCTGTAGTTCTATAAATTGTTACATTTTGGCACATTCACATGATGCAGTTAAATCCTTTAACTTATAGAGGATGACCACAGAATCCATATCAATATTTCAGCACATTGGATTTGATTGACTTAATGTCTTATGCAGTTCTTCCTGAAAGTAAAGGGAAAAAAAAAGTCTACAAACAGTGGGAATAAACTGGAATGATTTGGAGAAAAATGTTAACTCTTAGCTTCCTCTGTATTAGGGTTCTTCGGAGAAATAGAACAAATATGAGATAGGTGTAGATGTAGATGTAGAGATGCCTACACAGATATAATCAAGAGATTAATTATAAGGAATTTGTTCAGGTGATTATGGAGGCCAACAAGTCCCGAGATCTGCAGTCAGCAACCTGAACACCCAGGAGAGATAATAGTGTATTCCTAGCCCAAAGGCTGGTAGCTCAAGATCCAGGAAGAGTTAATGTTTCAGTCTGAGTCTAAAAACAGGAAAAAAAAAAAAATGTTTCTGCTTGAAGACAGTCAGTCAAGAGGAAATCCCATTTCTCTCTGGAGGGTAAGTCTTTTTTGTTTTATTCAGGTCTTCATAAGCCTGGTTAATGCCCACTCACATGAAGAGGGTGTTTGCTCTCCTCAGTTCTGATTGAAATGTTAACCTTATCTAAAAACACTTTCACAGACATACCTAGAATAATGTTTGATGTAATGTCTGGTCATCCCATGGCCCAATCAAGTTGATAAAAAATTAACTGTCATAAGCACCCATATTCTTTTCCTTAAACCGTACTTAATCTCCAAAGAAAGACAAGAGCAAACTCATGATCCTGCCTACAATAAAAAATGAATTAACTCCTTTTCCAGGAGAAGAGGTAAAGTTCTTGGGTGATGTTTACTCTTCTTGATATCTCATAACTTGATGTAAAATGGACAGACTTGAGTACTATGAAATAAAATCAATACATCTTACATTATGTAATAAGAAAATGAAGGAAAGAAAGCAAACATTTTCTACACACACACACACACACACACACACCCACACACACACACACACATGTCCACAACAAAATAAGGAGGAAACACTCATTATACTTATGATCTTTATTTCTGCAGCTGTCGTGGATTTTTACCTGGTGGGGTGAACCAAACCTTCATTCCTGAATTCTAGATGAGTCAAAGCCATTAGTAATATTGCCTGGGTTGGACTGTTGTAGTTTTCCTTTGATTGTAATCACAAGACAGTGTTAATACTATGAGACATTCTAAGAGATTTCCTATATTCAGGACGTACTCTTTGTTACTTCCAGTGTGGGCTAGTTAATCCAATTATTCCTTCGTAACCAGACTCAATCACCCAGTTGGAAAATGAGGTATGACCAATGGATTTTATGAACATGGGCTCATTCTGCTGTTAAGTGAGTTGCTTAAGCAGAAGCAATGCTGTGTGGAATATCAGGATGGTGGATAGAGCATTTTGAAAGTCCATGGATGGTAGTTCTGGAAGAAACATTGCTTGCTGGGAAGGCAAATTTGTATCCAGAGTAAGTGTCTATTCCAGTAAGAACAAAACATCACCTCTTCTTAGGTAGAAGCTGTCCAATCTAATCAACCTGCCATCAGGTTTCTGGCTGACCCCAGCAAATATGTATGTCAGGGACTCAGTGTTGGTCTCTACTGCTAGCAGATTGGGCACCCAACAGTGACCAAGGTCAGGCTGGCTTTGGTGAGTGGAAGTCCATATTGCTGAACATATGCATAACTTCCACCGCTCCACCATGGCCACTTTGTTCATGAGCCCATTAGATAATGACAGGGATGGCTGGGGAAAAGTGCTGACAGGTATCCACAGAATGGGTCATAATATATATTTACTATAAAATGCTCTCTTTGGTGATAATTCACATGGGACACAAATATTTTCTTGGTTTTTTGCCCATTCAGAAAGGTCTACCCATGTACTTTTCCCCTACATTTCCTTGTCTCCAGTTTTCCAATTGTATTATCCCCAAGTCCCTGAGCATCCAGTCCAACCATTAGCCACAGACCGTGAGTCAGTATGCAATCACATGTTGGGCTATTTCTAGTTCCAAGAAAAGTGAACAACTAGGTGCACTACTCAAAGATCTGCCATTGGGAGGATTTTCCTGTTTACCACTCTCCTTCATGAATGTCTCAGACAAAGGTTGTAGCTGCCACTGTTCACTTTAAGGTGGTGCCTGGATATCATGAAGAACCATCTGCAAACCAGGCCTAATTCTTCTCTCCCTCTGTCAACTAACCTTAGGGAATTCCCCACGCAGCCAACGGTGCAGACTGGGAGAGAGAGGGTAATGTAACAGGAGTGGGACTTTTGTCTTCATGTAATGTACTTGCATCCTCAGAGATAACTTGAATCTGATCATATATATATATCAGTTCTATCTGATGATATAATATTGCTGTGCATGTCTAACTTTATGGCATCACGGATCAGGCGATAGGCACCTCATTTATATGGTAACTTGGTGGCCTATGGTTAAATGTTTAGTCTCCACTAGTGCCTAGTAGCAAGGCAAGAGCTGTTTCTAAATAAGATAACAGTTATCCACAGAGGATGGCAGTGCCTTGGTTCAAAATTTTAAGGACCCGTGCTGTGATCCACCTGTGGGGACTTACCAAAACCTCCCAACAGAATCCTTACCTGTCATTGAGAATTCAACACCATTGGATCTGCTGGATCATAGGGCCCAAACAGTAGAGCATTTTGCACAGTAGCCTGGACCTGTAGCAGAAGATTTTCTTGTTTTAAACCTTACTCAACATTTGCAATTCAGTAAATAGGCCAGAGTAACACACCCAAACGAAGAATATGTTGCCTCCAAAATCAAAAAAGGTACCATAGGCATTGCGCCTCTTTTTTGGTTATAGGAAGACCAGATACAATAAATTTTCCTTTACCTTAGGAGGGATGTCTTGACATGTCTCCTACTTCTAGAAACTTCACTAGGGTGGAAGGCCACTCAACTTTTGCCATGTTTTTCCCCATACTTTGACTAGCAAATGTCTTGCTGACGATTCTAGAATATTTGCTACTTTTTGCTCACAAAGTCCAGTCAGCATAATGCCATCAATGTAATGGACCAGTGCGACATCTTGTGAGAGGAAAAAGTGACCAAAGCCTCTGGGAAATAAGTTATTAGATAGAGCTGGAGGATTGATATACACTCCCTTGAGGTAGGACAGTGAGGATGTATTGCTGGCCTTTCCAGCTAAAAACAAACTGCTTATTGTTGTCCTTTTGATAACTAGGGAGAGAAAAAAAAAAAAAAAACAACTAAATGAAACGTTCACCATGTTAATAGCTGCATATCAGCAACCAGGGGATATATTAATTTGCTTAAACATTATAACTATATCTGGTACAGTAACTGCAGTTGGATCACAGCTTGGTTAAATTTACAATAATTCATTGTAATTTTCTAATATCTACCTGTGTTCTGTACAGGTCAAATAACCAAGCTGAAAGAGGATGTGATGGGAACCATCACCTTTGCATCTTCAAGTCCTTGATGATGGCACTTATCTCTGTAATCCTTCCAGGATTGTTTTTGGTTTACTAGTTTCTTAAATAGACTGTGCTAGTGGCTTCCGCTTGGCTTTTCCTACCTTAATAGCCCTCAGTTCCTTTGTCCAGGGAACAAAACCAGCCACTGAGTATATCTAATCCAATTATACATTTCAGAACTGGAAAAACAGTCACAGGATGGGTTAGGTCCACTGTGAGGTAAACCAGTATCAAAACTCCATTGGTCATTGTACCTCCATAAGCCCTACTCTGATATGAACACTATAGTGATATTTTGGGTGTTCTGGTATTAGTGTCAGTTCAGACAACTATCCTCCAAACTCTGTTTATTTTCTTTTCTTCAGTGCACCACAAACCTAGCAAAAGATCATAGGTCCCTTTGGGGGAAGGCTGGGAGAAAAATGAATAATGTGTTTTGGCTAGTGTACAAGGGTGCTTTCTCAAGGGGACCCAGTCCTCTCTTCACTCATGGGTTTCTGGGTCTGTAAACTGGCTCAAAAATCTGCTTTTATATTTCAGGTTTGACTTTTGTTCAATTGCCCTAGAACTAGGGAGAATCAGTATTGCCTTGCATGGCAACTATCTCAGAGAAGACCTTTACAGTTTCCTCAGGGAATGCAGAGTTAATACTGTCAGACAAGATGGAGAAGTACTTTCACTGGGTGTGTGGAGACTGCTCTCACCGAGAGTGGGAGGCCTCTCCATTGGCAAAATTTAGAGAATTTAGAGGCTTGATGTCCTTAGCTTTATCATAATCTTCCCACAAGTCCCCTTTCCAACTTACAGGATCCCATTCTTTACCAAGAATTGCCCTATCTTTAACAGCAGAGACTGTGTGAGCTTGAAAATCTAACTTGCATTTTAATCATCCGTGGGCAAGATGAGATTCTGGGTTAGGTTTTCAAGAGTTTAGTCCTGTTGCTATAGGTGATATACACTACAGACAAGAAGGACTTAAAATGAATTATAAACATAAATGTCAAAACTTAAGCAATACAAATTATCTTAAAAGGAAATAAGCTGGGGCACCTGGGTGGCTCAGTCAGTTAAGTGTCTGCCTTCGGCTCAGGTCCTAAACCCAGGATCAAACCCTGCATTGGGCTTTCTGCTGACCTGGAAGCCTGCTTCCCTCTCTCCCACTCGCCCCGCTGTGTTCCCTCTCTTGTTGTGTCTCTCTCTGTGAAATAAATAAATAAAATCTTTTTTTTTAAAAAAAAAGGAAGTAAGCTGTAAGATACAAATGAAAATGTTTTTTTGTTGTTGTTGTTGTTTGTTTGTTTGTTTTTTTCCCCACATGGAGTGGAATAACAAGAGATACTTGTCTCCTCAACAAGTGGAGCAGGAATTGTGATGAACAATGATGTTTTTCATAGATGGAGCTTACAAATAACCACAGTCAATGAGAGAAGATGTTAGGGATGAGCGGGAATGCTGATGGGACAAATAGGCGAAGTCCTAACAATGGTGGAAATTGCCCTACTTTGTTCTAAAAGGGTTGAATGTTTAACCAAATCTGGATAATATTTCTTCTGTTTTTATTTTCATGTGAATATGTAGGATTTCTTTTAAAAGTTTTAGAGTTGGTGATTTGGTCCAATCTTGACATTTATTAAAATTAATCTATCAATTCAGTAATCTGAATTTCATTTTTAGTAAGAGTATTTATTAAGAGATAGAGAATAGTAGTAATAATGATGGAACATTTCTGTTGAAGATGTCAAAGTTTTAGATGGTGTGGTGTTCTGATCATCAAGATAATTATTTGAAAAATTTCAGTATTTGATATTCATTCTTTACTTTAAGTTTTCAAATTTGCCCAAAGGATATAGACTTGGAGGATTTGGCATTGTGAAATGTTATAAATAATGAATATGCGCTGTATGAATGAATGAATATTTCAGATCCTTCCCAACTGACAGTATCAGCAGAAGAATGCAGATGAAGCATAGCATTAGGAGATTTAGAAGTGCTATAGAAGTGGAGATGGGGGGCTGGGAGATTTCATGGTCCTAACTACCAACACTAGGAAAAAAAAAAAAACTTTTATGCATGACTTTGGGAGTTAAAATATGAATTAAACATTGTTTAGCATCCTTACATTTGTTTTCAGGAAAATGTCACCTGCCTTATGGTTCTTTAGGAATAGTCACCATGACTATTCAGAACATATTAAAAATCTTAAAATAAGAATGATGGAAACTTAATCTGTATCTGTATCTATATCTATCTATATATTTGTTTATTTATCTATTTCATTTGACAGAGAGAGAGAGAGAGCATGAGCAGGGGGGAAGGCCAGAGGGAGAAGCAGACTGCTCGCTGAGCTGGGAGACTTAGGCAGGGCCCAATCCCAGGACCCCAGGATCATGACTTGAGCTGAGGGCAGACCCTTAACCAACTGAATCACCTGGGTGTCCCTTTTTAAAAATACTTCTGAACTCAACTATGTTAGCCTCCAACATTTACCCATTGGCTGATGTAGCGTGAGCTTAGCCAAGTGTTTCTTCTGCAAGTCCTTGGCAGTCAACAAAGAAAGCCTAAAGCTGTTAGTCCTTGGCTGTATCATATCTACTTGTATCCCACTGGCCAAACAAAATCAAAGACCAAAGTCAAGAGACAGGGAAGTATATTCTTTTGTAAGAAGAATTGTGAAATTATATGGAAAAGGGCAAAGCTATACTGAAAGGTGAAGAAGTGGGAACAGTAATTAAATTTACCTGAATTTAATTTAGAGCCTGACACATAGCAGAAATAATTAAATAGATATATTGAATTTAGAGCCTGACACATAGCAGAAATAATTAAGTAGATATACAATGAATAAAGAAACTGTATTAATCAGGGTTCTCCAGAGAAACAGAACTAACAGGATAGATGGAGATAGATGATAGATTAGGAGGAATTGGTCACACAATGATGGAAGCTGAGAAGTCCTACCATCTCTGTCTGCAAGTTGGACACCCAGGAAAGCTTGTTGTATAATTCAGTCCAAAGTCTGAGAAACATGGAAACAGATGGTATAAATCCCAGGTCAAGGACTGAAGATGAGATGAGATGTCTCAGCTTATTAGTGAGACAAGGAAAACGGAATCCCTGCTTGCTATGACTTTTATTCCATTCAGCCCTTTAACACCTTGCATTATTCCCACCCATGTTGAGAAGGGTGATCTACTTTATTGAGTCCACCAATGTAAATACTAATCTTATCAGGAGACATCTGCATAGATACACCCAAAATTAATGTTTAACCTGGCACTCTGGAGCTAGTCAAGTTGACACACAAAATTAGCCATCCCAGAAAAGAATACCTTTTAAGCCACCATTTTGTTCAGGCTTCTTGATCCCACTGCTCTCAATGCATCTCCTAAGCATAGTTTCACATTCTTCTTAAAAATAATCAATGAACTTTAATATACACCAGGTTTCCACTACTTTATTATTAAGAAAATATTCATATTTTCTCATCCGAATCCCTTTCACTATAGGCTACACAACTGGATCACTGTTTTGTCAACATCTTCTTTTGTGCTAGAATTACCTATAAATTCAAATAAAAACTAAAGAATTTGGCATAAATCAAGATTTACTAAAGTAACCTCATGGGTTTGTTGTGAGGAATAAATATATTTATACATGTAAAGCATTAAAAATAAAAGCCTAGCAATAACAATCACTCAATTTACATTAACAAGTGTTGATTAAGTATACACAGCTTACAAGACAGTGTTCATGGAAATTTAACAGTAAACAGCATTCATAGACAATGTTCATAGAAGTTATAAAAATTAATATTGAATGAAAAAATATTGAATAAAAAAAATCAGTATTTTATTTTAAAAAAGTTAATAGTGGAAATCTGTTTTCTCACTTACAAGCTATGTAACTTGGGTAAGTTACTCAGCTTCTGTGATTGTCAGATATATTATTTTTTATATAATACCTATGTGATTATAAATGATACGTACATCTGGGGGCACCTGGTGGCTCAGTCCATTAAGGTGGGACTCTTGATTTTGGCTCAGGTCAGGATCTCAGGGTCCTGGGCTTGAGACCCACAATGGGCTCTGGGCTCAGGAGAGTCTGCTTGAGATTCTCCCTCTCCCTAAGCCCCTCCCCCACTCGTGTGTGCCCTCTCTCTCTCTAAAATAAATAAATAAACAAACAAATAAATAAAATCTTTAAAATAAATAAATACAATGAGATGTACATCTGGAAGTACTTAGTAATGTATTTGTCATATATTAGCCGTAAAATGAATTACCCTTTTTCTTCTCTTTTTCCCTTTCCATATCAGAGTTTAGTCAGGAGACCAAAATCATAACAGTTAATTTACCAGATAGAACTTTACACAAATAGTTGGCAACCATATACAGATTTGTCAACTAGGTAACAAAAAAGTCCAGACAAGAGCTACAAGGTATTACAGAGGCAGCAAATGCAGGCGGCCGCTACCATCCTATTATTATAAACAAATAAAGAGGAAGATGTTGGAACTACTGAGATGAAACAGACTTCTGAGGGGTAGGTCTTGGTGTGGTTGTCCCGCTGGTGCCTGATGTGGCATGATAAAGTGGGGGTTTTGCAAATGTTGGAAAAACTGTAAACTGGAATTCAGCAACTGCTACAGTCAGTCACTGCACCTGTGCCCTGGAAGACTTCTTGCCAGGGTGAAATTCTCAGGAACGACCCCTTGAAAGGAAAACCTCAGGTCGCAAACCAGAAAGAGACTGACCCTCTTCCGTCAAACTCGCAGGTTCCCAGTCTACAGCGTCCTGGGGGGAAGTGGAGCTTGTCAGGGTCTAGTCCTAGCACCACAAAGCAGAGGCCAGGTGGAGGGAGAGGATTGAGCTGAGGGAAGACAGCTTAATAGATGGTCTCCTTCATTTTCCCTTTTTCTTGTTACTTACTACCTTCTTTCCTCCATTTTTTCCTTTTTTTTTTTTTTTTTAAGATTTTATTTATCAGATAGAGATCACAAGTAGGCAGAGAGGCAGGCAGAGAGAGAGAGAGAGAGAGAGGAAGGGAAGCAGGCTCCCTGCTGAGCAGAAAGCCCGATGAGGGGCTCGATCCCAGGACCCCGAGATCATGACCTGACCCAAAGGCAGAGGCTTTAACCCACTGAGCCACCCAGGCGCCCCCATTTTTTCCTTCTTTTTGCTTTAATCATTTTTCCTTCTCTCTATTCTCCTCTCTTCCTCTGTTCCTGATGTCAGTCTTATAGATTTGGAAAAACATGTTAAGAAATAAGTAGGTTATTATCTTTTATGTAAAATATATACATATGTGTGTGTGTGTGTGTGTGTGTGTGTGTATAGTATATGAGTTCAGGGAATCTATATGATTATTTAAAAAGAAAGTATGGTTCCAGTTACTTTACATTGTTTTATTCATTTTATTAAAGTCTACAATGACAGGACTCAAAAAATGACAAACCTATGATTTTAGCTCAGCTTTTTCAGACTCCAATTTTCATGTTTATCTTTTCCTCTATCTCACAGAGCCCAGTTTATTTGGATAATTAGAAATGAATAATTCAGTCACTGCCATTTGGATGAGGCAGACCTCAAAGGAATGTGAAATTTTTGATAGATTGAGAATGGTTAGAATGTTATAAACATTACAAATTTTCTAAGCAAATTTGGGATAAGGCAAGAAGTGCTCCTATAAACACTAGTGCAATAAAGTTAATAAACTAAAAAATTAAAAAATGATTCCAATATCAGTGAAAATAATTACTTGGGGGAAATGGATGTTTTTTTCATTTTTCTTATAATATAAACACTAAGAATTTTTAAGAGGAAACATGAAAAGATATCATCTGTTATATCCCAGAATACAGTTTAGAAATTAATTAATTGTACTTGCCAATAAAAAAAAAATCAAGATAACTTTCTTAGAATGTTGAGTTGTTCATTGATTGGTATGTTGATGCCAATTTCAAAAGCCCATCTTATTATTTAATATGGAAAGATTAATAACAACTAATGCATTCCCTGGTAAAGAGATAACATGCATTTAAAATTACAAAGATTATAAAAATACAACTGCATATACCAATTACCAGAGATGAAAAAACAATTACTCTACTTTTTAATAATTACATTTAAAAGCTTCAGAAAAACATACATATTAGGACAAGATTACTCTGCATATCACTAAATCACCTAATTACCTGAGCAGAAATAGCAAAAATGATTAAAATAGTGCTTTCTGATAAGAAACTTACAGCCATACTTATAACTATACAAACATCCTCAAATGAGAGTTAAAATATCAAAAAATTCTTTTTATTTCTATATTTGTCTGTTGTCATGGAACCATAAATTTCAGCTGGACTACTTTTTGTTGTTAGGGATTAGAAGGAGTCCAGAAAATTATAGGTCCAAAGTAGAAGCACAAGGAAACATGACAAAGTAGAGAGAGAAGGAGAAAAAAAAAATCAAGATGGAGAGATATGGGAGAGGGGAAGAGAGAGAGGAACATCACCTTGATTATGGTAAACATTAGTGGAATGGGGTAGCACAGAAAGTGATAATCATGAAAATTTAATCCCCTAGTCTAATCTGTACATGTTAAATACAAATTCCACTTCTACCTTTTCTTGTTAAGAGTTTCTAATAAATAATTAATTTGAACAATTAGAATTTCATTTTATTTATTTATCTGGCTCAATATCTAATAGCGATTTTGGTCAAATTATTAATTAAGAGAAATAGTCTTCCATTGCCTCACATTGTATTAGGGATTGCAAGTAATTACCACTGCAGTGTAAGGCTCTAATGCGCTACCAGGGATCAGTTCTGATGTACTCTTTCTTTCTAAATAGGCAACATCTCTGCATGTACATAAGAACTTCAAATAGTCTAAATTTTTACAAAAATTAAATTGTTATTCCGTGATCATAGGACACTTCATTGAGCAACTGAAACTGATTTTAGCCAGTGTGTGAGACAAGGGAGGAGGGTGATAATGAAGAGTCAAGTGGAATCCATTGAAAACTATTTTACCTTCTGGTATGAAGTCATTGACCCAGAATCAAATGCTGAAAAAAAAAAAAAATTTCCCCCAACCATTGACTCCAGGAGTAAACAAAAGCAGTTTTCACTAAATTTTCAACATGAGAACCCTTGCTTCACAAGGAAACCCGTAACCAGTGGTAGCATGTCGGGACTCACTGACGTGAGTGAGTGTAGAGTGTAGAGTCTACTGAGTGTAGAGTCTGGGTCACCGATGCTGAACCATAGAGCTACAGAAATCTCCTCTCTCCTTTCCTAGGGCTTCTGTAGTGCTTCTTCTCTCTGCCATTGATCCAAAAAGTTCCAGTCACTGGATATCCGACCTTGGTTTACTATTCTCCTCAATATACCTAATTACCATATTATAAATTCTATAGTCATCATTTATAATAATATAAAATACTTAATCTGCTAGAAGAAGAAACATAAGCTATCTTCACCAAACTATACTCTTAATATTCCAGCTGTTAATCTATAGCAGTAAATGCTTGCCTTCATTCCCTTGGTCACACTGGAGATTATCTTCAGCTTTGGGGAGAGTTACTACACATGCTAACAGCTTCCAACCTCATGAAAATGTCTTTCTACCTAGGGCTTTCTCTGTTTGTAGGAGCATGATTAGCTTGTATCTCGGACAGAGTGGAAATGCCAAAAACCTGAAGACTCAAAGTAAGGATTTAGTAGATTATACACTAGATTTTGGTCCTTCAGAGTGACAGTTCTGAGATATGTTCTACAGGATCTCTCAGAAGATCTTTATTGAGGTTGAGCCCCAACAGTAGTTTCATTTACTGGCTTTCCTTCTATGGCTATGTAATATCCCCATTCCTTTGATGTACTTCCTGTGATCCCCTTCCAAATAAACTATCTCAAAGTCTTAAAGGAGGCAAGACATTTGATCTCATCAGATCCCCATTTAATTCACCGGTATTATGTTTTTGGTAGGAGAGAGTTTGTAAGAAAGATTTATTTGAAGAACTACTACAACATATAAAAACTACATAAAGTCTTAGTTTCTATTCATATAATAGATCAATTTTGTGGGAAACCATGTTAGGAGATCTAGTATCAAAAGTGTCCCTAGAAGGCTCTGGGTGACTCAGATGGTTGAGTGTCTGCTTCCAGGTCAGGTGGTGATCCTGGAGTCCTGGGATCGAGTCCCGAATCTGGCTCCCTGCTCAGTGGGGAGCCTGCTTTTCCTTCTGCCTCTGTCTCTCTCTCTCTTTCTCTCTCATGACTAAATAAATAAAATCTTTTAAAAAAAATTGTCCTTAGAAAGTAAGCTCTGAGAATAAGTTTCTGAAAATGTCTACAACCCATTTATTCATTGTCCACAACTCATTTATCCATTGTCTTAGAAAGATGCCCATTTTTGAATGGGGCAGAGAGCAGGAGCAGGAACTCCAGGTAGTACAGAAAAAACACACACACGACATTTAAACCTCCTGTATCATGATCTCTACTTCAGCTTCCCTATGTGCAGCTGCTACAGGAGGGAAAACCTAGGGCTCATTTATTTCTTAGGTCATCTCAGTGGGTAGTTGTGGAACTGAAGATTTACTGCTGGTTAGGGCTATCTCTGAGATAAGAACTGAGGAGAAATCCTCCAAGTAGTTAGAGATTTGAACACTTCCCTTATTATGAGAATAAGATGTACATGGGCTTGTGGGTAGTTGTCAACACTTGGCTGGAAGTTTAGGTGTCTGGAAGGAGAATGAAGGAGAAGAGACACATAAATGCTCATTGAAATTGGTCACAAAGTATGTAGATACTTGTGATTCATATTAATGTCTAGTGATGGAAAAACTGAAAACCAGGTAGGCATAATGGCTCATCCCAGTGTTTTCACCACGGATCACTAATGGACTATTTATGATGGCAGGTATGGAGGCTGTTACCAAGGATGATTTATCTATTTCTGGTACTGAATACCTGACCTCTCAGCAGCTGGGGACATCTCTGATACTTCAATATGTTACCATTCCTTAAGGAGAACACATAATTATGTTATGTATAGATGAATACACCACACCTCTTCTGCCATGAAAGGGATAGTAATTCATCCTTTCTGAAGTCAGTAGTGGTGTTTGCTGCCTTTCCTCACCCCACATTCTGCCCACATTCTGCAGACTGGCAGACTTTCTGGTTTTCCCACAAAAGGCTCTTTAAAACACAGGCTTGGATGAAGGGATTCACTGGAAGGCAAAGGATGCAACAATAAACACATGACCAGAGGGTTCACCAGTCATACATCATCATGTTGAAGCTGCAGACTCATAGAAAGATGGAATGACTGTTTACATGTCAAACTTGAAGAAGAAACTGTGGAGTTTATGTGTTATCCTTCACAATGCAGTATGTGCATTAAATTAATAGTCATTATATTGTTCTATATCTCCCATATCTAAAATACAAGTTTCTGGGAACCAAAAATAGAAGGAACAGTCCATCTCAGCATCACTCCCTGTGAATCATTTTAGTGTGTTCCATTCCACAACGGGAAGCACATTTTGATTTGAGGCCCTGGTCCCTGGGAGAATATAGTGCATCTATCAGAAAGCACAGTAAAATTTCCATTTAACATATAAAAGTACCTGGCTGCTCCCAGGTCATTGTGTTCTTCTCATGTTGATCAACTGGAGTTGTAGGTAAGATGTTTAGATAACAGCTACTATCATGCCTGTAATTATTGGCATTTATTATTATGGGGAATTAGCAGTGATATTACAGAATGGGGATACAAAAGGGTATGTCTATAACACAAGATATTTCCTTGAATATCTGATAATGTCTCCCTGCCCAGGGATAACAGTGAAGAGGAAATTACAGCAACTGGGACCTAATAAGGGCACAGTAACTGAGAACTGAGTCTTTCCTGTTGTATCCTATGTCAAAGATCTATGGCACCCTACTAGGCAAGCAATCTGGACCAACAGAAGGGCTGGGAAAATCTGAAGAGACTCCAAAAGGGGTGGTAGAAGTAAAAGATAATGAATATCAGTTATGCTCTTAATGTTAACTGTATCAGTTTAATCTAGTTTGGCTAACCCTTCTGTGGCAGATTTCATTTTCTTAGGGAGCGTGACCAGTCTGAAGAATCAGTGGGAGGCAGAGTGGTTATAATGTTGGTCATGAGGTGTAAATATTGCATGGTGTAGACTGTAGGTGATGTGTTCAGTGCTTTACTCAATTTCCTTTGCTGCTTTGGTGGGGTCTCCTTGTATGTCAATGGCTTTCTACAGGTTGCACCTGTATCTATCTCTCTGTTTGATGGCTTTCTCTGGCCACAGGAACGAGATCAACCTGTCTGTAGGGCAGTTTGGAAGTGCCAAGGGCCCAATGCTTGCAGTAGAAATCATCAACCAATGAAAATAAATATTAGTGAGTAACTGACTCAACTTACTCATCCCTTAAGGACACAATTCTGAGTGATTTTCAACAGGTTCTCATTGGCACCGAACCCTAGTCATCCTCAGGGATTATGTATTCTTTATTGGTTATCCTCCCTTATGCATCTCACTTTCTGACTCTCTCACCATGTTTCTGGAGTACCTTCCAGGTAAACTCTTAGCACAAAATCACTTTTTTAGAAACTATCTTTTAAGGAACAAAACTTAAGTCACCATCATCGTACAACTTACTTACTTTGGGACTATTTTTGCCAATTTACAAAGATACATTTGGTTGAATATACATTACATTTA
This sequence comes from Martes martes, assembly GCF_963455335.1. Taxonomy (NCBI): domain Eukaryota; kingdom Metazoa; phylum Chordata; class Mammalia; order Carnivora; family Mustelidae; genus Martes; species Martes martes. Next base: position 24,600,078 of record NC_137888.1, on the reverse strand, counting down.
CATTTTCTACAGTTAAAATAATACATCCATAATTTACAGATACATGTGCTTAATGAAGAAAGAAAAACAATCATGTACTTCTGTGTGGAGTGATTATCAGAGCCAGATTCATGAAAGAGGTCAAGTCATTAAAGTCATGATTAGACAAGAACAAGAACGTTGATAAAGAAAATGGACACTTTAAATGAACTAGAAATGGGGACTTGCCAGATAATTGCTCTTTTTAAGGGCATTGATGGGGCTTTGAGGTCACATAGCCAACTCTACATCAAGAGGATGAGTTCTTTGAGTCACATTTTCAATAGGTTTGTTACATTTACATTGTGTATCAAGATAGCTCTCAGGAGTGAAGGCAATACTATGGTATAGATAGAAAGAAAAATTGTTCCCCAGGGAGATCAAGGCCACAAATGAAATTCTTTGGCTTTAGCTCCTGCTCTATCTGCTTTCATTATTTGACCCTTACCCACAGGATCAGTTCTGCCCACAGCTCAGGATCAAACATGCTTCTAGTCTGGGTAAATTTAGAAAACTTTAACTCAGTTGCGCAGAGTGGTCAGTACAAAGGTACACTTGCTACAGGTACTTTGTCTCAGAATAGTTCCATTCTGCCTTATGGCTGTGATCCACCCCTGACCAGTGCACTAAGGCTGCTCTCCCTAATCATGAATGATTACTAAGATGAAACCCAGTGCTCTCCTCTCAGCTCTTATTCTTATGTATGACCACAGTATCTCTCTCTCTCTCTCTCTCTCTTTTGTAAGATTTTATTTATTTGAGAGAGAGAGAGAGAGAGAGAGAACACATGAGCATGATGGGGGAGGGGCAGAGGGAGAGGGAGAAGTAAACTCCCCACTGAGCAGGAAGCCCAATGAAGGGCTCAATCCCAGGACCGTGAGATTATGACTCAGTTGAAGGCAGATGCTTAACTGACTGAGCCACTCAGGCACCCTTCCTTTTTTTTTTTTTTTAATTTTATTATTTATTTTAGAGATAGAGAGTGGGGTGGAGGGGCAGGGGGAGAGAAGAGAGAGTCTCTTTCTCTCTATCTCTCTTTTAAAAATTACTATGTTCAGTTGCTGACCCCCACATAGGGCTTGATCTCACGGACTCTGAGATCATGACCTGAGATAAAATCGAGTGTCTGTCACTTAACCACCTGTACCACCCAGGCATCCCAACTGTGGTATCTTCTTTTTCAAACTTGTTTCTTCCTATCTTGATATAGATCTACTCTTTTTATTTATCATTCAATGATTATTCCTCTTTTCCAAAGTTTTGTTTCATTTATTATCCTTTCTTATTTTAGAAATATAGGAAATCATGAACAGTAGTAAATCCATATACATATTAGCAATCTTTTAAATACGGAAAAAGAAAAAGAAGCACATATAAAGAAGCAAGCATGTAGTGCAGGAAAACCAAAGATAAGGATATTTATTGCAATCAAGCCCATGATATAGATCTGAGCATACAGCTGGTCTTAGACTCTATTTTCCACTTCTGTAATTCCACCCACCCCTGCTGTCTCACAGAGCTGCTATGCAGATGTCTTGCAAATACAGGGCCCTGCATTTGCATTTTGACTGGGCCCACAATTTATGTAGCATTTCCTGGCCTCATGTACCATGCTATAGGCAGTCCCTCTTCGTTGTGGCTTTGACAGAATCCCCTCCTGAGCCAGGGAAAGGGACATTAACCAATATACACTGAACACTTGGAATTGGTTAGGTCCTGTGCTAACCACTTGCTGTTTACAATCTCATTTCATGCACACAACCACCCCATCATGCAATTCCTCCTATCATCCCCATTTTACTGGGTGATGAAACAGAAGCATAGAGAGTCTAGAAATATTCACCACAGCCTCATAAGCCAGGCCGTTTCACATTTAGGAATCAAACCCAGAATATTTTATTTGGGAAGCCATAAAGTTCTGCCCGATGTCAGAAATGGCCCAGACCAATACAAAAACAGAAAAGGAGTCTCAGGTTGCAGTTTGAAATGAGGCTGTGGACTGTATTTTATAGGGACTAGTATGACCATGACTAATGGATTTAACTGTGGACTTTGGGTGGGTTCTAGGCAAATTTAGGAAAGAACAAAAGAAATATTCAACTGTACTAGCACTATTAAAGAAAATCAGTAAGGCTTAGCAGGGTACCTAGTTTGGGAGAGCACAGTGAGCACGGTACAATTTAGGAACCAAGAAGCACATCAAAAAAAAAAAAAAAAGAAAAAGAAAGAAAGAAAAAAAAGAAACAGCTCATCAAACCCACTGATGGTCCTGTCAAGGCCAGAGGCCCTGGGCTCCCTCTTCTGTCTGCATAGACCTCCACGTGGGGAACTGAGCCATTTCCTGGCTATTATCCCACCTGCACTGCCTGGGGCAAGAGAAGCAGCTGGTCCCAAGGAAGGCAAGAGCGGCTTCTCAACAGAAGGGTTGGCTGAAGCCTGATCCTTTAAGGTCCTATTCTTTGCACTGACCCCTTGATGGTCCTTGCTCTGGAGTAAATGAGAAGGCCCTTTAAAAGCTTTTCTTTGGGGCTGTCAAACGAATAATAGTCATCCAGTTGGCAAGATTTTCTCCTTAAGTGATCGTGATGACTGAAAACACCAAGGAGAGGATGATTTTAAAAGTCATACTCTTCTAGGGCAAATCTTTGCCCAGCAGGACCGGAGACATCCGCAGTGCATCGGGGACTCGGGTGCTGCCCTCGCCTGAAACTTCAGGCTTTGTTGGATGAGTCCCACATCCTTCTGCCTCACCCTCCAACACACCCTGATGTATCTCCTTCCTCAGATTGGGTCTTGGCTGATAGTATTTACCCATCCTAGTCCCTTAGAATCAGAGGCTTTTTATGTGGGAGGGTTGGACCCCAAAGAGAATACTGGAAACTGTCTCAGATGAGCAAAGGTCTGATATGACCAGGACATTCATACCAGGAGGCTACATCTGGTGAGTAAACAGTCTACGTCCCAGGCTGTCAGCGTAGGGCAGCCCAATTTACCTCATTTCCTCTTGGAAGGACACTTAGGGCTTTATTTCTAACTAAACCGATTCCTAACATTCTCTCTTGAGATATTTTTCTCCTTTTGCCACTATGTTCCAGGGTATCAGAGCAGTAGAGATTATCTCACCTGTTCATACCAAATCCTTCAAATCTATACTTTGAAACCACCTTATTACATGTAAATGTCCTTGGCAATCTATACTGTGAAGAACACATCAGTTATTTTCATGGAAGATCCCTAGTACTAACACAGATGTCAGATAAAGTCCTAGAGGTGAAGTAGCATGCAAGTCCTGTGGGGCGTCTCCATGATGCGGCTTGTGGCCATGGAAGCTTCCCATTCTCTCTGCGAATGGCTGAGTTTCTCTAGCTCAGGCCATAATTAAAGTATGAATCCAGTTCAGAACAAAATTTTAAATCACAGATGTGTATACTAACCTCAGGGAATCAAGATGTTGTTTTTGATATTGCTGTGAAAATGTGTTTATAAGAAGTTTCTTCTTTTCACAGTTCAAGACGATGAGTAAAAACTCAAAAAAAGAGAGAACATTTAATTTTTGACTAATGTTCTCAACACTGTAGAATGGAAACCTAACCCTAAGACATAAGGTAAAATTCTCAAAAGAAATTTCATCAGAGTTTAAGTTTGAATAGAATGAAAAACTCAGTCACAAAAAGAGTGAGAAGAAGCCAGCCTTTGGTGGAGGAAATGGCAAAGTGCAAAGAAGCAGCCTTGGCGGAGGAAATGACTCATGAGAAGGCACAGAGAACAGGAAGAATGGTACATTTGGAAAATGATGAAGAAGCCATGTCAAAAAAATATGGGGGATCTCTTTAAATGGGGCCAACTCAACTGAAGGATAGTTGGATCATTTTAACCTCCCCACCCACCAATAGACAAGAAGTTATTTTGGACATTGACTTCCGGTTGAATTTCAGCTGAGAAGATATTGCCAAGTTATATGGATACCAGAAAACACAGAGTAATGATTCAAGGAATCAGGAAGTTAGAGAAAGTCTGTAAGGGGTAAAGAAGTTCAGAATGGAAATGAGGATAAAGGAAAAATTTAAATTGTGGGCAGGAACCCAGCAGAACAAACAGGGAATACATGTTGAGATTTAGTGATTTTTTAAAAAATGATTAGCTCTAGGAATCAAGCTCTTAGCAGAGTTGGGCTCAGCTTGCACTTACTGACTTACTAATGAAGTCCTGGTTCAGTTCTGGTCCCAGTAGACCCAACAGTTCCCCGAACTCTGATTTGAGTTGGAAGCAGTTGCAGATTCAGTTTAAAGTGTGGCCTCTGGAAATTGGATCTAGAATGTGGGTTCCAATGTTACTATTCTAATGGCATCAATGTTCTCTGGCACCTGGACTAAAAACCTTATTCAAAGATACTTTTGCTTTTTATGTATAATGCAACTACCGAGGTATGTTTAACTCTAATGTCTCTTGGCTTCCTTCTATTAGTTTTTATTCTTATTACCACCATTCTCATTAAAGGGAATTTATGTAATTATCACTTACGGTCTATTGACTTCAAAGCAGTGTGAGGAAAAAGCACAATAAAACTGCTCTTCTAGGGGCGCCTGCGTGGCTCAGTTGGTTAAGTGGCTGCCTTCTGCTAGGGTCATGATCCCAGGGTCCTGGGATCGAGTCCCGCATCAGGCTCTCTGCTCAGTGGAGAGCCTGCTTCTCCCTCTCCCTCTGCCTGCCGCTCTGTCTACTTACTTGGGCTCTCTCTCTCTCTCTCTCTGTAAAATAAATAAATAAAATCTTAAAAAAAAAACAAAAACTGCTATTCTAATAAAATCATAAAAAAGGGACATGAATAGATCTGAACTTCAGTTATCTTTAAGATATTATAAGCCCTATTTACATTTACTGATTTCCCCCTAAAACAACCTTTCATACATAAACTATTTTCCTTTTCTTGATTTTTCCTGTTCATTGTCACTTTTGTGCCTTTGTTCATGCATTTACTTAGAGCATTCTTTTTGTGATAGGCACACATTGTACTCATGCCTGTTATTCAACAGGCATTTCAAGCATCATATATATATATATATATATATATATATATAGCTCAAGTAAGAAAAAGGCTCCATAAAGACTTTCTTAATATTTCCATCCATATATTATCTTTTTTGATTCTCCACAACACTTTCTATGTATGTTAACATGCTAAAGACACAACAAATTAATGATACATTTTATTCATTTGTGTTAGGTGTTATGATGCACCACTTAGAGCCCCCTGCTGGGGTAAGTAACATTCTTTCATCCCCTCAGAGGGGACTGCGGACAGCCCTCAAATGTCACCCAACTTTACGGATTGTTTTATTAGAAGAGCAAACCTTGCCCAAGAGAATACCCCATTCCTTGTAGCCTGCATCAGTGACTGATTCAAACATTGGAATGAACATCGAGCCCCATTTCTCCAAAAGAGGACAACTCTGAAGTGTTGTATGAATTAAAGTTCCTTACAGATCTGCTGCTAAACATTTCTTTGAGATAATATCCCTGAAAATTCCTTCCCCTGCCTAATCCTGCTTCCTTCCCTTTTCTTCTATAGGTATTAATTTTTAAAATTTCCCCAATAAATCCTCTGTGTGTTATCTTTATCCCTATTTTGATCCTTGGGGGAATCCAAACCGGGTTATCATTCATGTAGTGAGACATATATCTAATTATATTGATGAGGCAAATGTTCATTGCCTTACATGCAAGGCATAGTTCTAAGTGTGGTTGGAAACAAAGAAGAAATAAGGAAATTTCCCTGCTTTCAAAATTCTAGGATGAGAGATAAGTGAAACGTGTATAAACATGTGTGTAAAAAGCATCAGGTGATTAAGACATATAGAGATAAATAACGTGAAGATTCTAGTACAGAAATCACAGTTCAGCAGTTTCTATCTTCCCTAAAGGATTTTTAGCTCCCTTATGCCAGGAGTGTATTTTCCTAGACTTTTTGCTATCCTGCTATATCCAGTGACTTGAGCAAAACTGATACTCAGTATGCAATTGTTAAATTGATCTCATGCCTGGTTGTTCAAAAAAAAATTAAAAATCTACAAGAGGTATTGAACAGAGGTTCCCTTATACATTGACTTAGAGTAATTATGAATTAATTTGAGTGCTGGGGAATCATTTTCTTCATGGGTTTATTTATTACTGAAAGCAAGAATTATAGCTAAACAAGTCTGAGTCAGAAATGTCAGCGTTAAAACCTAACAAAAAGTGCTGAGGTTCACATTGAAGAGAACAAGATTCATAATTTCAAAGACTCAGATTGATTGGTTCAGCTTCCTAGACAGGTAGGTACTGCCCTCCATTTACAATGTTACAAAAGCTATTATATTCTGTATTTTTCCCATTCTAATTTGGCTTATCTCTAACATAATCTCTCTGCAAAGCTAATGCACAAGACCATTATTTATCTACTTTTTATAGCAAGTTGTTTAAGAAATTTTGAGATGCTTATGGGTCACTAAGTGCTTAGTCTAAAGGAAAGAGAGTTATGTGTCAATGTCCTGCAGAATTTTCTTATTTAACTTAAAAACTCTTGTTTAGAAGAAGCAAAGAATAATGTGTTTCAATATTCTGTATAGGGAAATTAAGAATTAAACCTAAATGTATTGCTCCATAGTTATTATTTTTTAGTTTTGTTAGATAAATATAAGATAGCCAAAGTAATTCTACTAACATTAATTTAAAAGACCTCTAATTTCACTAAACATTGGTATTTACTAAATATATTATTTTCATATTTACTACTATTAATCAGTGTGACAAGAATATAGAGATATTTATTTCGGGAAAGTTAGTGTGCATATTTAAACCAGACAAAAAAGAAAGTAATAGTAATTATTTTGGATTTTCAGGAACTGTATTCAGTGGTGAAATCATAAGGAAGAAAATATGCAATTAAATTAAGTTTTGAATCCCCTAGTATGAAAGCATGATGATCTTAAGTTCACATCCAGATCTACAATTTCATGAACATTTTAATTTATTCCCACACTTACCACCCACAAACGACTGAAGATGGGTCTATGCAAGGTTTCATTTCTATTTCCTGCTGTCTGTTCAATTACTTTTTTTCAATTCCTTAATTAAAAAAGAACAGTTGATTAATGACTCATGAGCAATTTATTTTTCAGAAATGTCAAAACACATCATTACAAAAAGATGTTTTTATAAGTTTAGATACTAATGCCTACATTTCTCCTTCGTTCTGATAGACTTGGCATCTATTCTGTAAAAAAAAAAAACAGGCTTTTTTGTCTTATAAAATTCACCAAGACCATCTGAAATGAAGAGACTATTCCAAAAACTTAGTGTTTCAAAAATAAAAATGATAATTGCATGCACATTGTATTATGTATCTACTTAACTTTTTGCTAAAAGAGAATCTTGGCTCTGCTGAGAACACTACTTCCCGTTGAGCTCTCTCAAATGGTGGTGTTTTTCTCCCATGTTCTTTTTTTTTTTTTTTTAAGATTTTATTTATTTATCTGACAGACAGAGATCACAAGTAGGCAGAGAGGCAGGCAGAGAGAGGAGGGGAAGCAGGCTCCCCGCTGAACAGAGAGCCTGATGCGGGGCTTGATCCTAGGACCCTGGGATCATGACCTGAGCCGAAGGCAGAGGCTTAACCCATTGAGCCACTCAGGTGCCCCTTTCTCCCATGTTCTTAATACCACTGGTCTTGAGGAGGAAGAAAAGTCCTTCTTGCTCTTTATTGCACATCTTTCTCCCTTTCTCCTGCTTTGACCCTCAGGTCATCTGACTACAGGAGCCCATATTCCTCCTTGTTGTGGTTATCTTCCCCTTTCCTAGTCAGCTCCCTTCCCCCTACCCAAAACAGTATGGCTTTCGTAAAGACTTTTATACTTGAGCCACTGCCATCTCCTCAACACTACTACCTGTACAATTCCTATCTCACCTGCCTTGACAGTGATCCTTCAAATCACATGGACTCTTCAGTGTCTTGACTGATTTCCCTCCAATGGCCTCGATCTCTAATCTACATCAGTTTATCCCCAGTTACGACACTGGCCTAAACATTGTTTTCAGCAACAACTTCAGTTCTTTCCAAACACTGGGATCAATTTATGCATTCACTATCTGAACACCATCTCTTATGTTTCTGTTTTTTTTTTTTTTTGTTTGTTTGTTTGCTTTTTTGTTTGTTTGTAATACCTGAGCTTTCAGACCTCCTCAGTACCTATGATTCCATGACCCTGTACATTTTTGCTGAGACTCCTTCTTTTCATACAGGTTAACCCACACAGTTCACCTCTATACACTGTAGCTGAATCACTTAACTTTCTTGCTATTTCTTCTTCCATTTTGTATTGGACAAATTCCCAGCACTTCAGTTACTTCTGTGTAGATGAACAAGACTGCTTGGTCTCGCTCCGCCTTCACGATTATTTATATCAAGTGGACCACGGAGGCTCCTGTCTGTCGTACTGCGTTTCCCTGGTCCAGTCATTCTGTCTCCTAGACAACTACTTCATTGCCTTATGCTTCCTCAAACTTCGAACCCTCCCCAAATTTTCAAATCTGATGTTTTTGCTTCCTTTTATATTGAGAAAAGTCAAATACATATAAGATTGCTTCCAAAAGCTTCTACCACCACATCTACCCAATGAATTGTGTTTGTGCAATATACTGTTCCCACTCTCTTTTTCTAGATAAAATATCTTGGTTCCTCTATAGGGTCAACATATACCTCCATTTGGGACTGATTCTATTCTTTGTCATTTTCTCAAGGATGGAATCTTGGAAACATTCTGTTTCTCTCTCTCCCCGTAATGATTTCTATTCTCAGGAAACTATACCCCATCACTGCATTTACTATACTGATATTACCAGCTGCCTGACATTAACTCCACTTCCCAAGAAGAAAGTAACCAACTGATACACATTATTTTCATTGATTCAATGATTTCTCCTACTGTGCTAGTGCATAGGATAATCTTAAGCTTGGACTTGTGAACAATATTTTGTTCTTTCCTTTTTAGGTGCTTTGGACATGTTTAAATTGATCAGATAGTGCATAGTATGAGGCACTAAAACCAAAGTAGATGAGGTTTGAATACTAGTCAAAAAACTTGGAGTAGAAGACAAGATATTAACACTAAAAGTATCAAAAGGTTACAGCTGTTCCTTGCCTCTTCCATAGGAGCATGCCAGATTTTGTGTGTGCAGGTATGCTATATCTGTACTTTCTTCCACCCAGAATCCTTTGTTTTAGGCACAGAATGTAACTATTCCTTAAAATATATATATATATATATATATATATATATATATATATATATTTAATTTCTTTTTAGAATTCATTGGTAACTATTCCTTTTTGTGACTACTTAAGTTCATGTGTTTTAGGTTGTGTTGGGCACAAAGATGATCATAAGAAGTCATATAATTTAGATCAGACCAAGAAAACTTAGTCTCATAATTTTAGCTGGTGACATCAGAAAAGAAGAACACTTTGCCATTATAGATATCAAGCTAGTGGGATACAATATGGAACTTCTGGTGGCTTCTTTGCTACTTTACCTTCATGAAGGTAAAGCAAGACCACGCAGTCTTGTTTATCTTTTGCTATTGTATGGGAAGAGAAACCTGCTAATTGAATTGATAAATCTAAGAGGGAGTGACAACAGACATGTTTCTGAGGATATTATTTGACCATCTGGGTGTCACTCTTTCAAAACCATTCTTCCCTGAGTTTCCATTTGTGCCAAATAGCTTACATGTTTAATTTAGGTTTCTGTTACTTACAGAAGAAAGAGTCCTGATGTCCTGCTTAATATAGGTATAAAGATACAAAAAACAGGAATGGACACTATCTAAACAGGTTAAAGTGATAAAAGAGTGACTCTTCGGCATTATTTCTGTAGGTTGGAGCTGGTCAAGAGTTGGTGAGATTCTATATGGTCTGTGGTAGTATACTAGATAGCTAGATTTTGATACATGACAATATTTGTGTATTTTAATACTTGGAAGAAGAAAGTGTGTATGTGGACACCAAATAGTAGACTTCACCATGTATCCGTCTGAGTTCTTAATCTCTTTTCCTAACATTTTTAGAGAATCTTCCCCATCCCTAATTTCAGAGAATTCACCATCCCTTCACTTATATTGTTGCTGCAGTAGCTGATAATTGTAGAAGTTATTGGTTATTGGTTTAGGGAAGAGAGTCTAAATGAGTTTGAGCTAACCATTATCCCTTCTGGAAAGCATCCCTGTAGTCAATGTTGATAGTTCAGTGATTAGTCCTTAAAATTAGTTGAATGAAGATCCTTTCCTGGGAATTTAAAACTTGTAATTAGTGAAAGGAAATTATTACTTTTTTGATCACTGCGTTGAAATATGTACATTTTACGTGCTTTGTACTGCCCTCTTCCAGCATATAGACAGGAAAACAGTTTAGAAGAATGGAAGAAATATGCAGAAACAAGCCAAATAGAGTGAAATGGCCTGTTTCCCTACAAGACCTAGGTCTCTAATTTTATTCTTGGACTCCTGAATAGGACTTCATAAAACATTCCACCATCTTTTAAATAAATTTATTTATTTATTTTTCTTAAATTTTAGTTAGATCACCATTATTTCAACCCAAAATAGGGCTACCTGTGGAATAATTCACTGGGTATCAGCAGAGAGTAGGGTGTACTTAGTGGATAGGTACAGAGAATGGCTAATACTTCATATCAAATTTCAAAAAAGCATTTGATATTTTTTTTCACAATGCCTTTATGTTCAAGAGGAAAATTATGCAATAATTTAGGTCAGAGAAAACTGTGTTTATGCTATATCTGTGATGGTGATTTTTGATATTTTTAAATCTAATGTCACCGAATTCCACCGTCATCTTTCTTCCTGTCAGGATTTTAAAAATTAATTATAGAATGAAGAGATTAATGGTATGGTTATCAAAATCAAACATAACACTAATATAGGAGGGATAAAAAGTATAGTTTGCTAGGATTAGAGTTTTTGAAAAATAATATTATACTAAAAATTATATTAAAGTTTAATAGTTATGCCCCCAAAGCAATCCTAAGAGACAAGTAAAAGGTAGGAATAGATATATCTGAATAGCAGAATATGTATATTAAAAAAAAAAGCATTAATTATTTTGAATGAAACCAAGTTCACTTAGTTTAGCAATATGATAAATCCATTAGAAATGCTAAAGCAGCAGGTAGCAGTATTAATAAAAGTATTGTGCCTAGAACTATGGCTTAATTAGAATATAAATGGAAAAGTTTAAACAGAAGGTTAGCAAAATACAGCACATACAGAGAAAAACAATCTGATTCATGAATTTATAAGAAATATTGCATGTATATGACAAATACATGAAATAGAGAATAGCTATTGTGAAGAATTAAAGTGGGAAGGGAGTGGAAAGTATGAAATTCATGGTCATATTCCAATACAAAAACATAATTGTGTGGGGAAAATGGTATTTATTATTGTATTTGTTGAATTATAATTGTACTTAAATACAAATAAAACTTTTGGGTAGCACTTAGAAAGAGATTAAAATTTAACTCATATAACAAAGATATATCTGGGAGTTGGACATGTATGAAAATGAAATATGAAGTGGGAAAAGTTGTGAATTCTCTATTTTTCTGTTGAAGCAGAAATAGTAAGAATAAAAAAAACCAACCAAACAAAAAGAACAAACACAACTAAGGGAGGGGGGAGTTACCGAATTTTGTGTTAAATTCATTAGGTGACTTCTAAGTTTTCTTTTAATTCCAAATACTATGACACCTATCAATTCCACTGTACTTATTATACATAGCTTTTAATATGTAGCTTTGTGTTGTCTGTAAGAAATATCACTTGACATTAATTCAATTTTTGAGAAGTTAATATTGGAAGATAGAGGATGATATTCAAGCCTAAGTTTGAGTCAAACTACAAATATGATCACATGAATCTTTGTCAATGGAGACCATTGTATTCTAAAAACATACAATTATACATCTGGTTTGCTTAACCCTAACTTATCCCCTTGAGCTCTACTATGATGACTGTAAACACATTTTTTTTAAATAATCTAAAAACACAAAGAGAAGGGGAAGAACAAATCACTAAGTATTTAAAGGTATTTAAAATCCAAGGACCTGAGGAAGGAATACACAGGGGACTCACACAGGGCACCTCCAAATCTCTGAATGTCTTTGGCTTGAAACACCATGGCAGCTAGTTTATTAGAGTTCAACAGAGAAACAGAATCAATAGGGTGTGTGTGTGTGTGTATACACAGAAATAATTTATTATAAGGAATTGGGTTATGTGATTACAGAAGCTGGCTGGTCCAAAATCGGCAGTGAGTACCAGCAGTCTGGAGGCCCAGAAGAGCCTTTGGTGTGAATGAAGTTCAAAGGCAGTCTGCTGGAGAATTCTCTCTTGCTGGGAGTGGCTGTTTTGTTTTTTGTTTTTGTTTTTGCTTTTGCTTTTTTTGTTTTTGTTCCATTCAGGCTTTTAATTGATTGGATGAGACCCACGAGCATCATGGAAAGTAATCGGCTTTACTCAAAATTCACTGACTTCAATGTTACTCTCACCCCGAATGGCCCCCCATCAAGGTGGCACATAAAATTAACTATGATTATCAGTAAGGTGGGATGGCACCCAGATGGAAGACAGGGAAAAGAAATGACTGAAAATTGATACAAAAAACAGTTGCATACCCATGCCTAACTAAGGATGATAGTGTTTTCACCTGACCTGAAGAATTTTGCTGTTGTTAATTACGTAAGTAATTAATTAATTAAAGCAATTCATTTAAAAAACGCATCTGCCAGCCTCTGGAAGAGGAGATGGAGGAATGCCAAGATGAGTCTTGCTCTTGTGGAATGGACACTAGGGGACACATTTCTAGTGTATATACTGAACTATTGAAGTTTTTTCCACCTTCCTTGCAAAGGAAGACGACATATACTATTTTGGTCACAGAAACTTGAGAAAAGCCCTTGAGAGGAGAAACCAGCATAAGCATGGAGGGGAATAGGCAAAAAGAGGAAACATAATTATGACACAGTATACTACTTGCTTATAAACAATACTCAGACAGACATATTGTTATCTATATTAATTTCCTATTGATTATGTTGTAGTTATAAAAAGACAACAAAGGTTAGGATACAAAAATGGATAGAAGGTAATTTTTTAGCTTTTTTCACGTCTTTCCTCTAACACATACAAATACTTTCTCTTCCCCATATTCTCCATGTAAACATACTATAGAGTTTGGCTGGTATTTATTGTTTTCACTATTATAACTATCTAAATATGTTTATTCCTAAGTCACTCAAGTACTTTCATTCTTATATGTTGCATTTATTTTCCCCGAGTTAATAATTGTGTGTGTTTGGTTAAATTTTTATTTTCTTATCACTAAAACTTCTTCAAACTTTCTAATGGAATGCTAAAACTATTAACTATTTTATTCTATTTGCTCAGTGTCCTTAAATGGTTTTATAGGAGTTTTCTGAAGTTAGCTGAAGTGTTTTTTTTGCCATATTTAATTGGCGATCTAAGCATAGCATGTAGAAATAGATTGCACAAAAGGATCAATTAAAATATTTCTAAGTAGTTATTTCTACAGATGGGAGCTGGGGTTATGTGGAGCATAATGTTGTTGTTGATTTTATAGAAGCCCCTTAGTAGAATATGACATATTTTTTCAAATTATATAAATATATGAATTTGATAGAAGTATAAAATAGTTGAGAAAAAAGAAAACTAGTATTTCATTTAAAAATTTTATTTCTTTAAATTTGTGTATTATCTTTTTGTTGTAATTTTCAGAAACATGGTTGGAAAATAAAATGCTATTTCTTTTTAACAATATCCTGAATGTATAAAAATCACTCTCTAACATTGATTTTTGAGTAATCAACCACAAACTATATTAGTACGAGTTGTAAAGTGTTTCTAACAAAGGAAAGATTTAAGCTTGTCAATTTCACCTTGCCACTATATTTATATGTAAAATTTAGCATTAAAGATTTTAATGGAATGAAGTGATCTTACAAATTATTGGGAAGTGTATATCCTGAAAAAAAAAAAATAGAAGATGGGACCTCAGAATTAGTGTCCCCTATGGCACCTGCATAGATATTTATATATCTTTACATATGTTACATTCTTGAGATCTAATCTGAGTGTTCCAGTGAATATAGTAACTAGATTTTGTTTCTGCATTTGAAAATTGACAAATCAGTAAAAAATTCAGTATATTTCAACAGATTAGCTTCACCTCTCCCAGTTTTATTGCGATAAAGTGGACATAGAGCACTGTAGAAGTTAAGGCATATGATGACTTGACCTACATGTATTGTGAAATGATTACCACAATAAATTTAGTCAACATCCATCATCCTGATGAGGTCTGTCTTGGTGTCCGTAGCGCAGGAAGGTGCTTCAACCTCACCCCCATGTTCTTGGATTTCCTAGTAATGTCCTGTCCATGAATAGTTGTTAATTATTCTTCTTGTGGGGGGAGTAAAGGCAGGAATGACATGTTGTCATATTGCTGATGTCACTCTGCTCATGATTAGCTTTTGTATTTTTCCCAAATATTAAAATATGACTTGTAAAAAAATTAAATCATTAATTTTACTTTTAAAAGCTTGGTTGATATGAAATGTCCCAGAGATCACTAAGCAGACACAATCCCGTCGGAAGACATTCAAATACTGGAGGCCATAAGAAACCTCATCTGCTCATAAGATGGATGTTTCCAAAGGCTTTTTTAATTAGCAAACTAATCAATCAGGCAACTAACCAACCAACCAAAGAAGGAACCCACCAGATAGTCAGCAAATACGTCCAGGCATGCTTTGTTTTATTGTGCTTCATTTTACTGTACTCTGCAAAAACTGTTCTTTTTTTTTTTTTTTAAACAAATTGGAGGTTTGTGGTAACCCTGCATGGAACAAGACTATAAGAATCATTTTTTTCCAACAGAATATGCTCCCTTCATGTCTCTGTGTCATACTTCTGTAAATCTCACAATATTTCAATCTTTTTTTAATTATTATATTTATTATAGTGATTGGTTATCAGTGATTACAACTCACTAAAAGCTCAGATGATGATGAGCATCTTTTAAGAATAAAGTATTTTTAATTAAGGCATGTACATCATTTTTTAGACATGATGCTATTGTACACTTAATAAACTATGATATAGTGTAAACATAACTTTGTTTTTTAGAGGTGGGGGAGGGGCAGAGAGAGAGGGAGAGAGAATTCTAAGGAGACGCCATGCCCAGAGCAGAGCTCAACTGGGCTCGATCTCACAATCCTGAGATCATGCTGAGCCCAAATCAAGAGCTGGATGCTTAACCAACTGATCCACCCGGGAGCCCCATAAACATAACTTCTATATGCACTGGGAAACCAAGAAATGTATTTGACTTGCTTTATTGTGATATTCACTTTATTGCAGTGCTCTGAAACCTAACTTGCAATATCTCCAAGGTTTGCTTGTATGAGTTTTTTTCACTATTTTTTTGAAATAATTTCAATCTAGGGAATAATTTTATTCTTTGAAAATAATTTCTACGCTAGGGAAATATGCTCTCAGTTTGGTCCAGATATTGTCTTTTGGTGCAATTGTAATATGACTTGGTCAAAATCAGCCAGATTGGCATCTCCTTTACTCTTCCTATCATTCTTTTCTTCCTCTTTCTTTTTTATTTCCTGGTTCCTTCTGAACATTCCAATACTTTCCATCTCAATGTTTCATAGGCATAGCAGAAACAGTAGGATTTATATTTTCTTTTCAATGAGGAGGGAAAAGCAATTCCTAACTGGAATTCAGGTCAGAGAGGAGGCCCAAACAATCTGAGTCAAGCTTTCAGCAGTTTGAAGAGACCCCCAACAGGTTCTGCCTTTCTCTTTGTTGACAGGATGGTGCAGTTTGGAGAAAGAATGTACATTCATTTGCCCAGTGAGAAGAAAGCATATATTTAAGGTGGCAGTTTCTTTAATATGCATAGCAGCCTGACAGCATGACTTCCAATAAATACATTGTATCTAATTTCACATCAGTGAAATATAGGTTGGACTATTTCCACTGAATGATAAATGAATTTATTTTTATATTTGAGAGGTTGGAGGAAGGATTTTCTGGAAATTCTTTAATTTTTTAAAAAGATTAATTTATGGTGATTTTCAAAATTATGAACAGGTTTTAGAAAATATGTAGTTTCAGACTACAAAGAACTGTTCTTGTTAAAATCTTAAGAAACTGGGTATTTGGTAGGCTTAGTCTGTAGAGCATATGACTCTTGATCTCATGGTTGTTTGTTCAAGCCCCACACTCAGTATAGAAATTACTTTAAAAAATGAAAAAAATAAAAAAATAAAAAATTTGAGAAGCATATCATACCAACTTGAAATTTAAAATGAATTAAGATATTTGTATAGCCTCACAGACCCTATCCTTATGCCTAGTTACTATAAATTCTCATGACTTGAGTAGAAAGCAAAACAAAACAAAACTTGTTTTTTTTTAAATATTGTATTTTTTTAAAAGATTTTTATTTATTTATTTATTTATTTGACAGAGATCACAAGTAGGCAGAGAGGCAGGCAGAGAGAGAGGGGGAAGCAGGCTCCCCGCTGAGCAGAGAGCCCAATGGGGGGCTCGATCCAAGGACCCTGAGACCATGACCTGAGCCGAAGGCAGAGGCTCAACCCACTGAGACACCCAGGCACCCCTAAATCTTGTATTTTTAACTCAACTCAGTTTGTTCAAAGTTTAGGTTTTGAAAACCTGTGGGTCTTCAGGTTGCAAGTGATTTTATATGTAGTACTTGGAATCATTAAACAGAACATTACATTTTAGAATTTGTCTTATATAGAAAAAAAAAAGAATCTCTACTAGGGATGTCTGGGTGGCTCAGTCGATTGAGTGGCTACTCTTGGTTTCAGCTCAGGTTGTGATCTTATGGGTCATGGGATGGAGTCCCACTTAGGTCTCCCTCCTGCTGGGCAGGAATTCTGCTTGAGAATCTCTCCCTCTGCACCTCCCCTGACTCATGAGCTTTCTCTCTCTCTGTCTCTTTCTCAATCTCTAAAGAAAAAAGGACAAAAAACCCCCACAAAACTACATTATGCATGGATAGAGTGACTTTGTTTTTCAAAGATTTTATGTATTTATTTATTTGAGAGAGAGAAAGAGAGAACAGGACAGGGAGGATGCGCAGAGGAAGAGGAAAAGTGGGCTCCCCGCTGAGCAGGGAGCCCATTGCTGGGCTTGATCCCAGGACTCTGAGATCATAACCTGAGCTGAAGGCAAATGCTTAACCTACTGGATCACTCAGGTGCCCTAGACTGACTTTTGTGTTAGTGTTATCCCAAATGAAGAATATAATTAGATAGGCTTTCTTCCATGTCTAACATTGTTCTAGCTGTTTTATGTGAAAACTTATTTAAGATTCATTCTGTGGTTCATGGGTATATTTTAAACTATTTTTCTTGAAAATAGACATAAATACATTTTTGATCATCATGTTTGGTTTCCATTTTGAGGAGGGTAATTACTAACAAAACACTCCAAATGGTCAGATTTTGGAAGGGACGACTTTAGCTATTCAGCTAAAGTAAATGTTCTTAGAAAAGGCAGTGAAAGATAAAAATGTTTTTTAATGATTCTTAAAAACTTTAAAACAGATTTATGGTTTTTAAAAAGTATTTTATTTACTTTTTTAATTTAAATTCAATTAGCCAAGGTATAGTACATCATTAGTTTTTGATATAATGTTTAATGATTCATTAGTTTTTAAATATTTAATTTTAAAAGTTCTAGTCATCTAAAAATATAAAAATTGAAAGTTGTTATTTTAAGTGGTTATTTATTTTAACTATTCAGAGTTATCAGAGAATATTAATAAGCAATTTCAAAACTTGGAATATTATTTTTTAGCATGGTTGAGTCTTTTGTTTGTTATCGATTTGGTAGCTATCATTTTAAGATGTAGATAGTGAAATAGATGGTAACAGTGGTTTACTGCTCATGCTATCTAAAGTTTTAGGTTCCAGTTACACCTATAAAAAGGGGTAATTAGTACTTTCTATGTTTTTGCCAATAAGAGAAATAAAGCTGTTCCAGTTAACTACTAAGAAGATACTATTCTAGATTAAAATCCTGGTATCAGTAACTTATTCTTCCTTTCAAATTCCAAGTTGAGAGTTCTAAAAAAGTGAGAAATGTCACCTTCTTAAGTATGATGGTCTATTAATTATGTCACTGCAGTGAAGTTTATTGGTGCAATTAGTTGACAGATAGGAATATCATTCTTTATAAAATTGTGTGTAGTGGAGACAAGGTTAATACTAATTTAATATGCATTAATGATATGATTGACTGCACTCAGAAATGAGAGAGCTGTGATCTTAGTAAAATGGCACATTCTGATTTGTTTAAAAGTTTGAAAATAAGAACATGTCCAAGCCATGTATTTCTTCACAAATCCAGTACTGGTGGCAATATTACTGAAAATATGTAATTATAATTATTTTTCACTTCAATGTACATTCTTTGATAGCAACTTCTCAGTCATATCAAATACAATGATCTGAGAGGAGAAAATAAATTCCTTTCTCTATATATGCACATGTGGCTACAATATAAAACAATAAACATTTATTTTTAATCAAAAGCATGAAATAAGTATTCTAGCTTACAAAATAGTTTTCAAATATGTGAAGAAAATGAAGAGAATATTAGTTTAATTTATAATTTATCTTTAATGTCTTATAAGCAATGTGGTTAATTCAGAGAGATTTTGGATGCTGCATAACCTTTCCCATTTTAGAGATGTGAAGATAGAGAATCCTAAGCAAGACGTATAAATTGAAATGATTGACATGTCACAGAGACTGAAAATGGCATTAGCATTTGTTTGTAGATTAATTATATTAATAGTTATAATTAGGATAATTTGAGCTTTTGAATTAATATAATGGGAGTTTACTTGTAATGTTTTAGTCCATGCTTTAATTCTGCCAACTGTGAAATGGAGGAAAATGTCAATACTAAGAACAAAGCAGAATTTGCATAGGAATGGAAACAGCTACATCATGACAAACAGATCTTGATTTAGCTCATGAGCTGAATAATGTCATGAGTTTTTGTACTTAGAAATTTATTTTTTAAATCCATATATACCATGAAAGATTGATGAAGACAGCTGCATTTTTAATTCAAATAGGATCAGCTGTTTGGCAGAGGAGGCAGAGCAAAGAAAAATTGCTACAAAGATTTAAGTGAAGTGAGAAAATCAAAGACAAAGTGAAGCATAATGAAATCATCAAGCAAAATACACATTAAATGTAACTTCATTCATTTCAGAAAGAAAGTTTGTCTAATTTGCTTTTCATTGTGCCTAGCATAGTTTATACCAAAAAAAAAAAAAAAGTGTTTCCTTAAATAAATATCCCTCAGTGAGGACAGAAGAAAATTAAAGGTTAAAGGAAAAATTTCAATAACTACTTAAGGTTAATAAAAAAAAAAATCAATGACTCTTTAAGGAAACTTTAATTATGTTGGTCAGCATTATTATCATCGCAATGTATTTTAGACTATGAGATTTTATTTCACCTTTTATGACAAAAATCTCCATCAATTTATTTATTCTTAATAGGTTTCCCTAAGTCTCACTCCCTGTTGGGAGTATTTTACCTGACCCAGACATAATGGAACACCTCAAATGAGCAGATACCAACACTAATGATTTTCAAATGCCCTCTATTTGGAGGTTGGCTGAATTTTGCCTCCTGTCTTCTTATAAATGCCTCTCATTCCACCTTTCCTCATCTGCCAACATTCCAATTGGATCCTTTATTGGATCTGCTTGTTGCTAACTCTCTTGCCTGAAAGTTCAAGTATAGCTGAAAGCTACCTGCCAAGTTGTCTTCTTTAGCCACTTCTTTCTGG
The DNA here is from genome assembly GCF_963455335.1 of Martes martes. NCBI lineage: Eukaryota > Metazoa > Chordata > Mammalia > Carnivora > Mustelidae > Martes > Martes martes. The sequence goes on along the minus strand of NC_137888.1, from coordinate 24,580,074 downwards.
TTTGTGAATTGACTTTCCTGTCCTACTGTAGAGTTCTGACTCTAGTCAGAAGCTTTCCCCGCCTTAGTTGCTTAAAGAAACTTAATTCTATCAGTGGTATTCATCTAACACTTACTGGTCTTCTTTTTAGACAGTTATTGATGTTAGTTATAGAGATAAACAAAATAAACAGTATTTGCCTGGACCTTATTGTTTAGTGAGCTGTATAAATTCTATGCACATAAATAAATACATATGTAATTGAAAAAAAAAATTTTAAGATTTTATTTATGTATTTATTTGACAGACAGAGATCACAAGCAGGCAGAGAATCAGGCAGAGAGAGAGGAGGAAGCAGGATCCCCGCTGAGCAGAGACCCTGATGCGGGGCTCGGACCCAGGACCCTGGGATCATGACCTGAGCCGAAGGCAGAGGCTTTAACCCACTGAACCACCCAGGCGCTCCTGTAATTGAAATTTTAATGTGATTAAAAGAAACATTCAGGATTTGGTGTTAGAGACTACCAGGATCTAATTAAATTGGACAGTCCCTGAAATTTAGCAAGTTAACTTAAGTGTTAGCTGTACTTATATTATTGCTATTATTATAATAATTACTAGTGTAATAACAAAGGACACTTTCTTGAGATAGAACTCTAATAATTGATCTTTATTAAGTGCTTAAATATACTATATACTATTGAAAGTGCTTTGTATATACTCACTTATTTATTCCTTAAGACATATTTTTGAGGTAGGTGATTTTTTTTAAAGATTTTATTTATTTATTTGACAGAGAGAGAGATCACAAGTAGGCAGAGAGGCAGGCAGAGAGAGAAATGGAAGCAGGCTCCCCATTGAGCAGAGAGCCCAATGTGGGACTCGGATCCCAGGACCCTGAGATCATGACCTGAGCCGAAGGCAGAGGCTTAACCCACTGAGTCACCTAGTGCCCCAAGGTAGGTGATATTATTTATCCCACTTCATAGGTGAAGAAAATGGAATGATAATGAAATCTGATAATGAAAGGTTGAGTTTGGTATTATTATTTTTATTTTATTTAAGATTATATATATATACACACACATATATGTATATATAATATATATAAATATATAATTTATTTAAGAAAATAGTATATTATTTAATTATAAGATATTTATAATATATAATATATAAGAAAATAATATATTTAAGGTTATGTATATAATCTTAAATATATTAAACAAATATATATATATAAGCTTAAACAAATATATTATTTTCTTTTATATATATAATTTATATATGTATATATATTATATATATATATATATATATATATATATATATATTTAAGAGAGAGAGCATGAGTGGGAGGGGCAGAAGGAGAAGGAGAGAGACTCTCAAGCAGACTCCATCCTGAACACAGAGCTGGACATGGGACTCAATCTCAAGCAAATTCCACCCTGAGGTCATGACCTGAGCCAAAACCAGAGCTGGACCTTTAACTGACTGCACTACTCAGGTGCTCCAGGTATTATTATTTTTATCATTTGGACCACTAAAGGTTGTCCAGCTCAAGGGCCCCTACTATAACCACAATGTTACAGTCAATGTTATAATCACCTGTTAAAGTGTTGAAACCTGAAATCTCACTTAAGTTGAAAAGTGAAAAAAATAGTAAAGCAGGCCAGCTTACTACAATAGAGGGAAACACACATGCAATGACTCATCTAGAGCACAACTAGAGTGTGGTGACTACAGGTGTGGGCAGAGGAGCCCAAGATGAAAGTTGAGAGAAGTTCAGGGATAGATAAATGTAGGGCTCTTAACCTGATCTAATTCATACCTTTCCTGTTTGCTTTGCTTTGCTTTGCTTTGTTTAATCATGCTGAATATTATGCAGAAATGAGTTAGAACACAGCAGCAAGAAAGGAAGCAAGGATACCAATTTAGGGAACGTTTTTATAGTTCAAGAGGGAGATGGTGATGAACTGCACTAGGACTTTAGCAGCAGAAACACAGAAAGTTAGAGAAGAGATGCATTTTAAAGGGACAATATGTATGTGGGATAGGTTGGAAACTAAGGAATGAAGGGTAATGCCAAATTTTCTGGCATGCTAAAAGTCTTATTCTAATAGCAGGAGAAATAGTGAAATTGAATTTAAATCATTTAAGAACATTAAATATTCTGAATTTTAAGCAAATAGGCTAATACTTTGCTAACTAGGTAAATGTAATGGCAGGTTAATGCAATCTTTAATATATGAAATTTCTGAATCCTTTTCTGAAAAAAATGAAGAATCAATAAAAGGATAAAAAGGTAAGGAATTATAAATAGAAAGATTAAGGAAAAGAATACTATAAAATACATTTTTATAAATTTTTTCTCTTATTAGTAAGATAGGCTTATATTAAAATGAATGTTTTAAATATGAAGGTAATAAAGATATAATTAATAGCATGAGTTTATAATCAATTATTCCAGATTTAAACGATAGATGTAAATACAATCACAAAATTAGTGGAGGAATGGAGCAGCTATCACATATTGGACTTTGGGAAAGTATCTTATACTGTCTCTAAGACTTTTTATTGTATAATTAATTTTTTAAAAAATGATAAAAATGTATTCTTAGTAACTGTAGATAAAGATAAATAGCCAAGCATCTATCTGAGAAATGTTATTTTTGGTAGTCTAAGATCTGATATTATTTGACATCTAAATTAACCTATTAATAAAAAAAAAATAAAAAGAAATAAACCAACCCAAGTTGGAATATTCTAGGCACTGGATATGAAGATTCAAGGTGTGCAAATCCCAATGTATTTAACGGGTTAAATATTACACTTACAAGTGGGACTGGTCTCTCACAGAAGATGAAGATTGAAATTTAAGAAAACTACTTTTCCAAAAACAACAATAAACACTTGCAACAGAGATATTAATGAGTAACACAACCCCACTGAGTATGAAAATGGATTGAAATATTTCAAATAGTAAAAAAAAAATTAGAAGCAGTCAGATTGCTGTGAACAATATACATACACATGTCTGGTTACCATGGTATTAGACTGATATTAGCAAAGAGTGCATTCTAAAGAACAACAGTTCACTCCTTTGAAATAAGCTATTTTGGAGAATCTCACGACCATATGCTCAAGATACCCCCTCTTTTTAAAAATCAATGCTTGACATTCTCAAGGAAAATTTGTGTTATCTTTAGCGTTGGAAGTTAAAGGTAGAGCTATGTGCTTTGGTAATCAATTTAGGAGAAGGCAGGGCTGAGAGTTTTTAATGAAATCTAAAATCTCTAACCAGGATGGAGTTAAATATAATGCAAATAAAATGCCACAACACAGACATGGGTCGAAAAAAGAGTTCCAGCTTGGGTCAAAATTTTTCTCACAGAACATTGCTCCAACACAGAGAAATAAGGTAGGAAATTCCAAAATATTATTATTCCTTAGATCATAACTTCACATATATTAGCAAAACTGGAATTAAGGCAGATGTTATCACAAACCACAGTGATTTTCTTTGGAGGCCTTTCCCATCTTGTTAAGGGCAAAACTCTGTTACCCAAATAGTGATGTATAATAGTAAATACTCGTAAATACTTGTAAATACTCAGTAAATACTTGTGTTTACTTTCCCTATGAGGAGCTGGGGCAAGGGGTGGTGGATCTTACTTCTCTAGAAACAGAACTTAAATATCTATATCTATATATCCAATTTAAGATTCTTTTGGAATCTGTCAACCTGCTGCTCATTCCTTCCTTATTTCTTATTTTTTAATTCAAATATAATAGGAACATATGTAATGTATATTTAAGATGTACAGCCTACTGATTCCACACGTATTTGCAATATGATCAGTTTCACAGAGTCATTAATCTTTTATTCAAAAAACAAAGCCTTTGAGTGAACTCTTAACTTTTGCCTTAGAATAGATGCTATCTACTCCACCTCCCCAAATCTTACGTTTCCAGAGTCTTATATTATTTATAACTCTTCTACCACTATTGTGATTTTTTATGTGATATTTTAAATAATATTTAAAATGAAAGTTAATTTTTTAGGCAATCATTCTTAAGTTAGGTTGAAAATTATTTTATGTACTTCATGTAAGTGGCATTGAAAGATCAATTTCCTGAAAGGAAGGAGATAAAGAACTTCAGGAGAACTTAAGCGACACTCAACATTCCAAGTTTGTCACTCAATCACAAATGGGCAAACCATCTTCTTGGCTGGATTGTGACAGACTCAGATTTTTAGAATGTGAAAGTTACAGTACTTATTTCTTCTAAAGTAGACAAACATACATATTTAAGGATTTGTCTTGTTTATTTTAGACATTAAGTTTAAAGATAGCTACAATCAGTATTAAAGTGTGTAATTTCTGTAACTTTCAGTACTGAAACTTGCTCACTCTACCACTTCCCTTATGTATACAACACATCAAAATATGGTTTAAAATGTCATTGTAGAATCTAGGTATAAAACTATGCACATAATTGAATACCTTTATAAACTCAGTGGGTACTTTTCCAGCTCGAAGAGACACCGTGAGATAAACTTTGCTTTACTAAAAAAATATAGCAAAATTACCATCTACGGATACTAATTACTGATAATATTTAGTTTGCTGAAGTATGCAAGTGCATCAAATACAATGTCAATATATACTTAGCCTTTGGTAATAATGGTAGGTTCAAAATCTCTGAGAACAATTCTTCCTCCAGATGTGCTATTGGTCGCTTAAGTTCTACTGAACCATACTAGTGCTACCACTAGTACGGTTCAGCCATATATTTGAGAAATATTACAGGCTCACAGAATGGCCGGGGAACAGACTTACAGTGAATAAAGAGCTGGAGAAAGTTAACTGAAAATATGCTAACAGAATGAGCATAAATTAGTGAGGGGAGGAAAACCTTGGGGGTGACTAACTATATTACGTGACCACTGACAACAGATCCTGAGTAAATAAATTTAGATTTCATTGGGAAAGGTTATTATAAATAAAAAGGACTATCAGAAATGTGGTTATATAAGAAGTAGGAGGAAAGTAATTTAATCTGATGGGTGACTTCCTAATGAAAATTTCTGACTCATAAAATAATCACCTGGTGTAAGTGGTGAAATATGGTAAGAGATATTTGAATTAAAATCAGAGAATAAGTAGCAAACATACGAGAATAAAATTGAACATTGTGTTATGTGTCCTTTTTCATTAACATTTCAGTAGTAATTGGTTCAGTTTAGCTTTTTAGTGCATTTGGAAAAAATTGTTCCCTAAGGTTTACCAACATGTACATAAAGTCCTTCTGTTCATTAATATAAACAAATATATATGCATAATTTGACAAATTAAATTTTATTCCTGCTTTTTGGTGAGCATTACAAAATGAGGAGTTGCTGCTAATTGATGAGCAATTTCCTTTCTTATAAGGCCGTCAGCAACCATAAGCCTGATATTGCAACTGACAGTCTCACCAAATCCCATATTTCCTCTGCCCTTAGAAGAACAATTCCAGAGCAGGTGCTACATTATGATCGTCAGAAAGCCATTTTGTTTAACATGAATAATGTCATTCAGAGGGTGAGCCATCTGTTTGCTGAGTGTTTGTCAGACCTACACCCACAGCAGCATAAAAGCGATGCATGTGGGTGCCATAATCATGGATCTTCCAAAAAGCTTTTGTCTCATGTAAAAATGAAATGAAATTATTTTAAGAACTGGTTATATTAGAAATACAGACACAGAAATATTATGGTTTTTTTTTGTTGCTTTATGGAGCCCAGATATGTAAATCAAATATTGAGTTTGGGTTTCTGCATGTAATTTATGAGCTTTAAAGGGAGATACTGAGTAAATTATAGTTCAGATTATAATTCAAATTATAGTTCACTGAAATAGTTTGCTGTGTGTGTATTGGATAGGATTATGATCTTAATTTTTTCAGAACATTTATATTGATTTTATTTTGTAGTGTTTATCAGGAAATAGTTAAGTATTTCCTTTCCAAAAATTATAAGCAGAAATTAAGCATTCAGCACTTTTCAAAAAATAATCTGTAAGGAAATTTGAACAAAGAGCTAAATAAAATGAGCATTTCTTTGATGTTTCTGACCATATGATTATAACCATAGAATTATCTCCAGTTATAGTAAGATTCCACAATTTTATTAATAGAACATTGTGATGATCTATCCAGGATTAATATTGTTAACTTCTGAGAAATAATAAACACAAAATAATATTTGGGAAAGGAAATATTTGTAAAATTTAGTAAACATATCATAAAAGTTTTAAATATATTTTAAAAAAACAGAACATAACTTTTTAGATTATTTACTTTAGCCACAACCATTACAGAGTTTTGAAAACAATGTGCCTCTTCCTAGCATAAGATTGACATTGTGCTTAGGAAATGAGTGGTAACAATGCTCCATTTATTTCATAGGAATTCAAACTCACCAAGTAAAATTGTTTGGTAATGTAGTTTTGAATATTTTTGAAAATGTAGAGAATGTCTTGAACGATTTGATTCCATGAGGTGAATGGATTTTTTTAAAAAGTATGTGAAAATACATGTTTCAAAGAAATTTACTTGTATTTATTAATTGTCAATATTTATTGATATAAAGCATCTGGTCAAATTAAGTTAACTGTTAGACTGGTAAGAATAAAAGTATACAGATTTCCCGACACTAAGATCTACTGGACCATAATTTCAATACATAAAACCAAAAAATATTTAAAATTAGTTTATATTTATGGATCTGAATTTAGTAAGAGAATAACTTCAGGGTGTTCATTAATATTGCCAGGCTTTTGAAATGCCAAAGCATCTTTTGGAATGCTGTTACAATGGTCATTATGGAACATGAGCTAGTGTTTATGGGCATCAACTCTACCCTAGGAATGAGGAATATAGAAATGCATCAAGGAAAATGAACTTAGGAAAGAACAAAGTCTTGCTTTTGAGGCTTTTAAACAACTGCAGGCAAGGGAAAGAAATTCATTTCATAGACACTTCAAAATATGCTTATGTGTAGTGTGATGGTGCATTTGCACATGAGTCAATCCACTCTCCCTTGTCTGGGAACTCTAATCCCACTTTGGTTGGTAGGAATGAAGGCTTAAAGATAAAGTAGAAAATCAGGCCTCCTACATGATGATGTGCACTTAGGGTCTAAGCCCTTTTCATGGTTTTCATTCAACACCAAGCACTGAATGAGAAGATAGAATCACTAAGAAGAACAAAAGTAGGTGTGTACTAGATATTCGAAGGCCAGAGACAACATGATAAGGACTCGTATATATTTACTGTCATGGAAGAAAAAAATTGAACAAAATTTGTTTTGATTTTTTTTTTGGGGGGGGGGTGGGAAGTGATTAATTGAGATGGTGAGAGCTCAGGAGGTTATGAGAGTCTGAGATGAAGATCTTGCCAAATACAGTGACTATGTCATTTAGGAGTACAATGCTGATGAAAAGAATCATTGTCTTTACTTTCTTTAAATTAAGTATTTTTTAGAGTGGTTTGCCACTGACTTTTACTTATTTTAATTTTAAAAAGGTTTTATTTATTTATTTGAGAGAGAGAGAGAGAGAAAGAGAGCCAGCATGAGCTGGAGGAAGAGCAGAAAGAGGGAGAAGCAGACTCCCCAGGATCGAGAAGCTTGACCTGGGGCTTGATCCAGGACTCTGAGGTCATGACCTAAGCTGAAGGCAGAGGCTTAACTGACTGAGACATCCAAGTGTCGCACCACTGATGTCTAAAATTATGGAATGTATGAAAAAAATCAATTATTAGAGAATGCAAATTAGACAAATCTCAGCTCAAGTGCCAACATTTTGAGTAGTGGCTTCCTTGGTTTCCCTACATAAAGTCATTCCTTCAATGTGCTTGTACAGATCCTTATTGCAGTCTTAGTCACACTGATTCTCATTCATTTAGTTTTTTAAAGATTTGACTTCTTGGGGGGCACCTGGGTGGCTCAGTGGGTTAATCCTCTGCCTTCAACTCAGGTCATGATCCCAGGGTCCTGGGATCGAGTCCCGAATTGGGCTCTCTGCTCAGCAGGGAGCCTGCTTCCCCACCCCCCTCTCTGCCTGCCTCTCTGCCTACTTGTGATCTGTCTGTCAAATAAATAAATAAAATCTTTATTAAAAAAAAAAAAAGATTTGACTTCTTGGGACACCTGGGTGGCTCAGTCAGTTAGGTATTGACTCTTGGTTTTGGCTCAGGTAGCGATCTCAGGGCACTAGAATGGAGCCCCATGTTGGGTTCCATGCTAAATAAGGAGTCTGCTTATCTCTCTCCCTCTGCTTCTCTCTCTGCTTGTGCTCTCTCTCTCTCAAGCAAATAAATAAAAATCTAAAAAATATACAAATATCTGACTTCTCTTGCTTACTAGGTCATCCTCTCTCTGAAGTCAGAGACACATTTACTTCTGCATATTTCCAGTACCTAAGCATAAAATTTGGTGCATAATATTCACAATAATATTTTTTGAATGGATGGGTAATAAATAAGGCTATTCTAAAATATACATATTGATATTATGAATTATAAAAGGGAGGTTAGCCACAAAGTATTATAAATTTGCTTTTAACTGTAAGAGTTTAAGGTTTTTGGCAGTGTGAAGAAAGAAATTCTGTAGCTATACAAGGCTAGACATGCCATAGTTCAGTCAATTTTTAGGAAGCAACTTTTCTTTGAAGATAAAAGCAGCTTGAAGCATGATCTGGAAGTTTCATGCAAATGGAATAATTAACTGGTAATAATAACTAACAATGTGAGACAATTTATATACAAAGAGCAAGCAAATATTTTTTTTTATTATCAAGCTCATAATTAAAAATTGACAAAACAGTATTCCATTTTAGAAAATCATATATTGGGGCTCCTGGGTGGCTCAGTGGGTTAAGCCTCTGCCTTTGGCTCAGATCATGATCTCAGGGTCCTGGGATTGAGTCCCGCATTGGGCTCTCTGCTCAGCAGGGATCCTGCTTCCCCTCCGCCCCCGACCCCCTGCCTGCCTCTCTGTCTACTCGTGATCTCTCTTTCTGTCAAATAAATAAATATATAAAATCTTCTAAAAAATCATATATTTTGATGTATGTCATAAAATATCTTTATATGAATTTCAACTTTAATATTTAAATGTCATTATTTTGCCCTTTTTATGTATTTTAAATACTTATGTATATATAATACTTATTTGTATATGTAATAAAATACTTATTTGTATATATACTTAAATATGTATAAATATAATAATAACTAGTCCATATCTCTCTACTTTGATTGGATGAAAATGACTAGTACTTATCTCTCCACTCTAAAAGAATCCAGCTGAAGAAGTAAATCAATTTTACTGCATAAAATATATAGATTATTACTATTTAGTTGTTTATGAAATGAATACAATTCTTCATAGTAAAATATATATGCATATATATGTGTGTATATACATAAACATATAAATATATTTAATAATATAAAAAAATTTATTATAAAACTCTTATTTTAACATCTATCAGTGTTACAGCAACCTCACTCTAGTGTGAGGAACTCCTCTCCCAGTCAGGTTAAGATGTTAAAACTCATGACTGTAGTTCAGACATCTTTTGGTATAATCAAGTGATTTTCTGCACAAATAGGAAAGTCATGAAGCAGGGGCTACTAGAGGGCTCTTCTGGAAGAGGTGGGGAACTGAGATATTTGATGTAAAGTATGCAGGTGTTTTATAAAAGGCAAAGCTCCCAGGCTCAATATTTGAAAAGACAGCCAGAGTACAAGGTTTAGAAAAGGAGTGAGAAGGCACACATGTTAGTGGTGTGAATGGGGGTAAGATTTATCATGACAGAAAGGAAATGAGGCTTAGAGGCTACTGGCACTAAATCAAAGGGCAACTGAAGCCCAAATGTCTTCCTTACAGTCTCACATTCAGTACTAACATTTTTGGTTAGTTCTGTTTTCATTTCATAATTGCATTTATAGTTGGGAGTGGCTGGACTATTTTAAGTCAGTCCCTTAATTGCAACATTCAGCACAGGGTTTAAATTTATTATTAAAATAAATTGTAAAATGACAATTAAGCTTTTGATGAATGAAATGGGCAAATCTAATTGAAGGTGGGATAATGTGATTCCCAAGTTGAAAATATATCATTTCAAGTATCCAAGAGAGTTTGGTATTTTATCATGCAAATACCAGAGTTACATGCTATTAAGAGTTATTTGGTATCGTTTCACAAAAGCTAAGAGATATCTCTAATTAGTGTCTAATCTCAAATATCTGTTGGAAAATTATTTTAGAATATAAAGCTTTGTGTACATCAGACGTTCTCCTTCCATAGTGCTAGCCAAGACAAGAATCTGCCTCAGAATATTTTTTTAATGAGAAGAGAAAAGTTTTAATTGGACTATAGAATCAAGACAAAGGTTTGTAAAATTATGTAGTATTCATCTTCTTTTACTTAAATATTACGAAAATAACATATAAAATGGGGGCATATACACAGTTGTGAGCTCCTCACTCCCTGAGAGCTCTTCCCTAATGGGGTTGAGACTGAGGGGCACTGGTTTAAGGTCTAGTGAGAATGATGGGTCAATACCAGGTTTCTATGGAACTAGAGCAACTCCAAGGATCTAGGAAGTTTATTGCCTTCAACAAGCTAGTTATATACTGTTTCTACAAGTCAGTGTCAGGGTTAGCCAATCTCTATGTTAGTATACCTTCATCATACCTCCCTAGATCACCCCTGTTGTCATGACAGCTGTGTTTTTCTAGCTCCCTGTAGCTGCGATAGTCTAACCACATCTTATCCAAGTTTCAGCAAAGCACAGCAATAAACAAGTTACAAGTTCAGAGGGAAGGTCTGGGTCTTCATGAGGGTCTACAACCCATCCACACAATAATAAAGAGGATGAGATAATATAAATTTTAAGAGTTTTTGGAAGGTACAAAATGGATGGATAAGTCTGAACTCAGTGGATCAGGAAACAGGTAGTATTGGAGATGGATCTTCCTTTCATCTTTCCTTTTTTTGGGGGGGGGGGTATTTATTTACATATTTGAGAGAGGGTGGGAGGGGCAGAGGGAGAGTGAGATAAAGAATCTCAAGCAGACTCCACAAAGAGTGCATGGAATACTTTTGACAAAAGTGTTGATTGCAGAAGACTCTATTATTGTTTGCAAATACCTGCTCCCCTTTCCCAGAGGAGGATTAACTTCTTTGGCTCCACTGACATCAGATTTGGCCTGGTGATTTACACTGAGTAATGGATGGTGAGCAGGAGCAACAAATGTCATCTCCGCACAAGAGCTTTATGAGCAAGTGCATTGTTTGACATGACTTCTTTTCTTCTCTCACGGGGAGAGAGAGTTCCAAGTAAAGGCTGCTCTATCAGACTGGGTCCAGGAGGAAATAGGATGGGAGACAGAGCTACTCTGGAGTCACTATGTATATATAACTTTCACAAGAAAGAAACCTTGTTGATTAAAGTCTGAGATTTGGGAGAGGTTACAAGAGTGTAACATAACAACAGAATAATTCATCCTATTGTAGTAACTTTGTGTTGTGTCAATTTAGCCATGTTAGGACTATATTAGTGCACTCCTCTCTGCATGCTCCTGGATTAAAACCCACCACAAGAGAAATGTACATGAGATTCAGAAGAGAGAAATAAAGCAGCATCCTGAATGCACTGATAGTCAGACTAGGGTGCTGAGCACACCTTGCTGCCAATCTGCTGGCTTACCTTGTTGGAGTCCCTTAGCAGCTGGGCCAGGGGTTCCTCTAGCCCCCACTTTTTGTCTTCTCAGAGTCCTCTCACCAGTCTTTTGTCTTCCATGTGTGTGTAGCTTCATGGCAAAGTGTATCACCTTCTGCAAGTTCCCTACATCAAGGGCTCTCAGGCGCTGATAGATGAATTAAAAATCAACTTTGTCCTTGTGAATTTCAATTTGAGCTCATGGGTTCCAGTTTTCCTTATCTTTCCCCCACTATACACCTAGTGTTCTGCTCCCAGCCTTAGGTTCATTGCTAGAATTTTATAGACTTCATCAGTTTCTGCAATTGTTAAATTCTAATCCCTGCAGTGTATCTGTTATTCTATACCACTCATAGTGGATCTGTTTTGGATTGAACCCTAACAGATAAACTTAACCCTCTCCAGTCATAACTACTATATGGTTTTGTAAAAGGCTTTACATTTATTATTTCTAATCTTTCTTTTTTTTTAAAGATTTTTTTAAATTTATTTATTTGATAGACAGAGATCACAAGTAGTCAGAGAAGCAGGCAGAGAGAGAGGAGGAAGCAGACTCCCCGCTGAGCAGAGAACCCGATGTGGGGCTCGATCCCAGGACCCTGGGATCATGACCTGAGCCGAAAGCAGAGGCTTTAACCCACTGAGCCACCCAGGCGCCCCAATTATTTCTAATCTTTCTAATAATACTTCTTCAGAGGAAGCACTATTATTTGTAATTCAGAAAGGAGAATAAACTTACTGAACCATAGGGCTTGCATTTGAACCCATGTCTTTGGCCATGTTCTTTAAACTGGACTAGGCTTTTTCACTGCAAAAAACTTTAGTCATTAATATTGGCAGTACTTTGCTGATCTACAGCATTTCCCTCTAGAAGTCATTTTGCACACCTTGGCTGCCAATTCGCAATTATTATTATTATTTTTTTTTTGAAGTATGGAACACAGAAGTGGACATGTATAGCAAAACTGTGCACCCATTTTAGAGGCCAAATAATGACAGAGGAAAATATGACCTACAGAATATTACTTCGCATGCTGCAGTGCATTTACACACAGTAATGAAGGCTCTAATATCAGCAGGAGAGGGAAAAGTGACAACAGACATTAATGCTGAACTCCTGCATTCTCTCTCAATGGAGCATGAAATAAGGCATGTCATCATGTCACCATACGCTGGGAAGGATTTGCTTAGGCTCTCACCCTTTCCGTATGGTGAATCTGCTTCACAGTGAGTCAGAATCTTCCACATTATGGCTTACACCTTCTCTTTTCTTCCCTTATTCAATCCCCTGCCTTTGCAGATCTAGTATGATATTAAAATGCTACCTTGTCAGGAATACGTACAAACCTTTTAAATTTCTCATTGTGACCGTAAGTTTTGTGGAAGGCAGATTATTACAGTGCCACAAAAATATTTTTTAAGAGGGAAAAGACATTAAACCCTGGTAAAAATGTATCTTCATCAGCACTGCTCTTCTTCTCTACCCATACCACATAAATAATGGTATTATTATGTTAATATATATCCTAAATTTAACCTCAGAGTACAGCAGCACTAGTAACTGCTAATAATGACAATTTCAAAAATACCTAGGTTCAGAAACTTAACCTTTCGAAGCCTCACTTATACAACTCGTTTTTAAAATAAGGGGATGAGTTTGGATAATCTCAGAGCTACATTCCAGGACTACATTTTATGACAATTTATTTTTCTAGGCTTTGCCTCATTCCTTCCATAATTATTTAGCCCCTAAAACTCCAGTTCTATATTTAACAATAGAGAACTATCACTATGTTTTGATTGTGTTTTAAGATATCACAAATACTATCCTAAATGAGTTAGCCTAAATTCTAAGAAAACTCACTGTGGAAAACAAGTTTTATTAAAAAATCAACTACTGTCATAGGACCATAATGTTTGAAGTTAACACAATTAAGAACTTCAATTTATTCTTTCTACATTAACCTACTAAATTGTTATTTTTATTCTATAAATCTTTGAAGAGCATTTTTCTAGATAGTTTACAATTCAGAATATATGGGAATTCCAACCAAGTTGGAAAATAGTTCAAATATACATATATCAAGAAAAGATGAAGAGTCTGAACAGTGTCTTCAAGTCTGGGATACATGTTCAGGAGACAGTGACAACATGTCATCATGATAACAGATGAAATGGACATTGATTTAGGATATGCTTGAAAGATGACATTTAGTATTTTAAAGAATTAACCAAGTGTGGTAAATCCATTCTTTTCTTTTTTTTTTTTTGATTGCTGAAAAGTACATTTCTAGATTTTGATGACCCATTTTCTTGCCTTTCAATCATAGTATAAAACAAAATATAAAAGAAAAAGGAGAGGCTGTTTTTTTTTATTCTGACTTTTAAATATTAGTATATTTTGAGAATTAATTGAGAACCCTTAAATAGATATAATGTATTGGAAGTTTAATAAATCTTTCTTTGTTGGGATTATATTGATATTAACCTCAAACCTTCTGAAAGAGAACTATTTACACAATTATGAATCCATGATTAATTGGTCCAAAAATCATTGAAGCATGATATATATTTCCTGGAGGAAATATGACCTTTTATAGTACTTTTTCCACAGTTGAGTATCCAATGCTTAGGAAATACATATTTCTAGAAAATTATCTAAATGTGTGTATATTCTTGATCAATCTTCTGCCTGGTTATTTGGGGTTCAAAATGCATTATTCTAAATTTGTTTTAGGTTTATCATTCTTTGTGACTAAAATAGAAGATAATTTCCATTCATGTTATGTTTGGTGTTCAGAGTCGGTCAAAATCTTTGACACATTTAAAAAAGTTTGACAAATTGAGTAAAAAAGAGGGAGACTGTAATTTGTATATCTCAAAGTATCCAAATCTCAGATATTTCCTTGTTAAATTTTTGTTTTCACCATAAGAATTATCATTCAATAGGTATTGTGAATTTCCTAACCGGATTGTGGCTATACAGTATGAAATGATAAGGGCCAGATGCTGTGTCAACAGCAGGTCTTGAATGAGAGAAATCAGCTCTACTTCTGCAGTCAGTTTTTCAATTATGGCATATTCACATCACAGCTGGGAATCAAAGGCAGCTACTCATTTCAGGTAGCCCTCTTGCCCTTTATGCTTTCAAGAGAAAAACATATTGACCAGAAACCAAAGTGCTCACAAGCATTTGACCTTTAAAAGAGAATGAATCTTGTAAGAACCAGATAAAAAGAGTCATATGATCTATTTTCTTTCCTTCAAGTAAGAAGCTGGGTTCAGAGAAATGCATTTTATATGTCAAGCAGTATTTGGGACCCATTCGGATTTCAGAAGTAGATTATAATATTTTGATATATTGAAGGATTTTGGACAATTAAATAAAATGTAACATAAAATAAAGCCATTTTTTTAAAGAAAAAAGCTTACAAGAGCTGGGTTAGCTGTAGATCTTTTTCTCTTATTATCAACTTAAGGGTAAAAAAACATGATTTCAGTTGCAAAGTTAGGAACACGTGCTTACACATGATACCTCCAAATACCTGAAAACTCAATGAGTATCCGTAGCTTGGTCCATAGTTCTATTTTTCCCTGATTTTTAAAACTTGATAAAATATTATTTAAAGATTTAAATATATTTTCAAGATTCCAAGAAGTATTCATGATATTTTCTTTCATTGAAAAATTGTTCACATTTTTATAAAAACATAATTACCTAAATATCACTGAATACGGCATATAAAATGTACTTCTTAGCTAAATGTTAGTGTCTGTTGTTACAGTGCAATCTGTGGAGCATATAACCATGTCTGCTTACTGTTATGTATTTGGAAACACAATGCTTTAGAATATCAATTAAAGAGTGGCTGAATAAATTGGAGTAATGCAAGTCAAACTACATACACCTATATGTGTTTATGTATGTGTATGTATGTGCAGAAAAAAAAACCAAACCTGTGATATATTAAAGAATTAAATTTGTAGTCCCTGAGTGGCTCAGTCCATTAAACAATGGATTTTTGATTTAGGCTCAGGTCAATGACCTCAGGGTCCTGGGATCAAGCTCTGCATCAGGCTCCTTGCTCAGCAGGGAGTCTGAGGAGTCTCTTTCCCTTTCTCTCTGCTCCTTCCTCTGCTGGTGCTCTCTCTTTCTCTCTCTCAAATAAATAAATAAATCTTAAAAAGAAAAAAAAAAGAATTAAATTTAGGTGCTCGGGGTGGCTCAGTCAGTTAAGCATCTGCCTTCAGCTGGGGCTCTGATCTCAGGGTCCTGGGATCCAGCCCCATGTTTGTCTCTCTGCTCGCAGGGCAGTCTGCTTCTCCCGCTCCCTCTGTGATCTCTCTTACTTTCACTCCCTCTCAGATAAATAAATAAAAATCTTAAAAAAGAAATTTAATTACTAAAAGTTGCAAATATTTATATACATAAAATTTGGCAGAGTTTATCAGATAAGAGGATTTTGTTTTGACTTTTTATTAAAGAAAAATGAGTTCAACAATACTGCTCAATATTCTAACTCATTGAAGAAATTTTTTTGAAATGAATTTTAAAGATTCTGTAGTATCAAAATAAATCTTTTTTTTTAATGAAAATCACAAATATAATCAGTGAGGCTGCTGTATATGATTAGGTATATTTGTTTTATAGACTCAAATTTATTCTGAAATATTTAAATATATTCTTTCCATAGCAGTACATGAAGCTGTTTCATTCTTTCTAATAGCTACATATTTTATGCAAAAAGATTATTGTAAATCTTCCATTCACTTATAGTGAATGTGTAGATATTTCTGGCCCCTTTCTTTTTCAGTGGTTATTACGATCTCCAATAGCAGTAAATTTCACTGAACTAACAGTTTTCCCTTAACCACTTCTGGCTATTTCCAAGAATGTTTTCTTGGAGAGAACAGTATCACTACAATGGGACACTATTCCCCTCCCTACCCCTGCCAACTTGTACAAAATTGACTAAAAAGCTATGGGAGCGAGAAAAATATGACTATGTAACAACAGGCTTTACCACATTTTTTTTCAGTTTTTCTCAAATAAACATAATGCCATTCCTTCATGCTATTCATGACATTCCACAACTCAGTCTTTTCTCCTGCAGTGTTTTGCATTTTGCTTTGAGAATTTATGTGTCCACTCAAATAATTATGGAAGGAACTTGGGAGACATTCTTAAATCTACATTTCTTTCACAAACCATATTCAATAAATGATGGAGTCCTGTATGTTCTTACTCTATCACAAGATAGATTTTGTTTTCTCTCTTTTTACTGCACCCACTCTAGCACACATCATGTCTTACTTAAAATACAATTATAATTTGTTTTCCTTCTTGCAAGCTAGTTTCTACATCTGCATTGGGTTTCCAAAAAGAGAACTTGGATTTTTTTTTTTTTTTAAAGATTTTATTTATTTATTTGACAGACAGAGATCACAAGCAGGCAGAGAGAGAGGAGGAAGCAGGCTTCTGGCTGAGCAGAGAGCCCGATGCAGGGCTCGATCCCAGCACCCTGGGATCATGACCTGAGCCGAAGGCAGAGGCCCTAACACACTGAGCCACCCAGGCACCCCTGAACTCGGATATTTTTTAACCTGTCTTCTCCATCATAGTAAACAACAGCAACTTCATTAATTGTGGAAATGCAAAATTATACCTTGAATCTTAAATATCATTCACAACCTAATATAATCCATCTAAAAATTCCTGTGATTTTACCACAAAAATTTATGTTAATCCTATACCAAATATTTAGCAATTATTTTATTAGAGGCCTCTCTTCCCTCTGTTCTTCTTTGCTTTAAATGGACTGTTACAGGGTGGCTCAGTGGGTTAAAGCCTCTGCCTTCGGCTCAGGTCATGATCCTAGTGACCTGGGATCGAGCCCTGCATCGGGCTCTCTGCTCTACAGGGAGCCTGCTTCCTCCTCTCTCTCTGCCTGCCTCTCTGCCTAGTTGTGATCTCTGGCTGTTAAATAATTAAAATATTAAAAAAAAATGGCCTGTTACGCTCCACATAAATCTTTCCTCCACAAAAGCTGGCACAATATATTTATCAATGTGATCTTACTCCTGTCACAATTTTGCTAATACTTTTTGATATTTTTCTATTGAGTTTTGAATACATCCAAATCCCTAAGTGGATCTACCACATGCTGAATGACTGGATCCTGTATATCATTCCTTTTTACTCCCAGGACCACAGCCATTTCAGACTGTCTTGTTTTTATCCCCTTACCATTTACCTTTTGGCTTTTTAACATTATATTTTAAAATTAATTAATTAATTAATTAATTAATTAATTTTGCCTGAACTTCTCTTAAAACATTTTATTTGACCAAAGTATTTGGTTTTTGGTACAATGATTCCTACTTTTTGGTTACTACCTCTAATATTTGTGGAATGTTGATGTTCCAGCGTCATGATCTTCAGTTTCAGTAGAGTTCAGCAAAACATGATAAATTGAGGATGAGAGGGAACAAAATTCTTTTTTTAATCCTTTTTATTTTTATTTATTTTTATTATGTTCAGTTAGACACTGTACATTACGTCATTAGTTTTTGATATAGTATTCAATGATTCATTAGTTGCATATAACACCCAGTGCTTATCACAACACATGCCGTCCTTAATAGGTATTAAGGAGGAAACAAAAATCTACAGATACTTAGAGCTGAGTTTCATTTCTCTGATGAAACTATGGAGTCACCAATAGAAAGACTGTAGCTTCCCAGTGTACCAGCTTCTCTAACAACACTCATTCTAAAGTATGGAGATTTTTAGAATCTTACTTTTGAAAAGCATTAGGAGGCCAATAATTATTAAAAATTACCTTCTAAGAGCATCTCTGACAGAAGAATAGTCAACTGACAGAACAGGAGAAAATTAAACACAGAGAACCCCAAAACAACAACAACAACAAAAAACTGTGCTTATCGAGCTTATCAAATATTGAATTTTGGGAAAGAAGAAGTTAAAGAGTAGCTGGCCTATGATCCACTTCTTTCCTACCCACTGGGGCTTGGAGACCACCCTGAGAAGGCTGGTGACCCATTCCAGTCTCTGTGCAATTATTTTATTTGAGAGGTAAACCTAGGACACAGTACCAGAGAAAGGCAGCTAAGAAGAGGAAAGAAAGGCTGACAATGTACAGCCTTACCACTGTGGGCAACTGGAGATTAAGTCTACCTGGAAAATTGGGGTGTTATATACAATATTTGTTTTCTCACCTAAAAGACAAATAAATGTGATTTTTTAAGAAAAAATGAAAAGATGGGATTGGGAGGGAGACAAACCATAAAAGACTCAATCTCAAGAAACAGACTGAGGGTTGCGGGGGCGGGGGGGAGGGGGGACGGGAGAGGGTGGTGGGGAAATGGACATTGGGGAGGGTATGGGCTATGATGAGTGTTGTGAAATGTGTAAACCTGGCGATTCACAGACCTGTACCCCTGGGGATAAAAATACATTATATGTTTATTAAAATAAAAAAAATAAAATAAAAAAAAATTAACACCCACTAGTCTTGTCTGAGAGCTTCTCCAGGGAAGTTTTAATTGTCCAATATGGTCAGCTTTTCCAACACACAAGTATGGATGGCAGGCTCTTTTGACCAGAGGAATACTTCATGCAAAGAGCTTGTAGTAGGGCTGGGATGCCCTGAAATTTTCATTGTGGAAGGGTATGGGTGTGGAACAGCAGCATCTTCTATAAAACCTCTTCTTAGGAATTCAGAATTTAAAGAAAGTATAATGATGTAGTGTAGGATTTGTATTGATATATGTTTGCTTTCTTTGACCAAACAAACACATGAGGGCAGAGAATGCATTTATATTTGAGTGAAAAGTGGACCAAAAAAAAAAAAAAAAAAAAAGAGGAATGTTGCAGGCCAAAACCAGAAAAACATTCTGTGTATACGATAGTCTGGGTGCTAGCTAAGTTGATTTGTTGATTGAAATTTTAATCCCTTGGTTATATTTAACTATATTACACTATGCTAGCTTAGGTCATCATATTTCCACTTTCCTGAATTCATTTCGTGTGCTATAAAAACTCCCTCAGTGGCCTTAAACAAGAGGAATTACTCAGACTGTAATCAGCCCTAATTTCCAAATATAATGCTTGGCTACTTGTTGGCCAAGAATGAATTTGTCCAAAATAAATATTGCTGTAAACATCATAAACCCAGTTTTTAGTAGTATTGCCAAACGGTTTATAACTGTGGCAATACCAGTACATAGTATTCCCAACACTATATGCAAATTTCTAACTTTATTTCATCCTCAAAATACAGCATTTTAATTCTTAGGTTTTAGATATTCTGTAGACAAGTTATAGCATCTTACTTTGGATTTCATTACTATTTCTCTGGTTACTGAGCAATTTGAATATCCTTTTATATGTCTGGAGTGTTTATATTTACCTTTTTTATAAAGTGCCAATCTAAGTTGTTTGTACATTTTTTTAAATTGAGTTGTCTGCCAAATTTCTTATTGCTTGACAATAATTTATATAGATTTGCTTCAATGTGTTGGAGAGGACCATTTCCATTGACTAGATTGCATTTTCAATCACTTCATTATATTGTTTTATGATTAGAAGTTTTTATTTCTTTAATAGGGTTTAGTTGGTTTTAGCATTTATTTTATGGCCAGTACATTAGTATCCTCTTTAATTAATCTTTCCCCATGACAATGGCATGAAGTTTTTGTCTTACAAGCCTGCCTAGAAACTTTGATGTTTTATCTGCATATGAGAACTATTACTTGTCTGGAGCTAACTTTTTAAATGGTGTGCGATAAGGAAGAATTTCCCGGGCTCTTTTTTCCCTAACTCTGCTATATCACAGTCATTCTATGGCCTCTTGATGGCTTGTACCCATTTCTTTCACTAATCTCAGGTTCTCTTCTTTCTAGGTTTGAAATCTAGTAGATAATCTCAGACACCATCCCAAGAAATAATTCATGGGAAATAAATTGAATGAACTATGACCTAGGTGAAACATGTGGTTTTATAAAGTGCATACATTTGTTATTCAAGATTAAATGACTTTTCCTCCCAAATATTAAAGATATTGTTTTATGGGTGCCTGTGTGGATCAGTTGGTTAAGCATCTGTCTTCAGCTCCGGTCATGATCCCAGGGTCCTAGGAACAAGTCCTGTGTCAGGCTCCCTGCTCCTTGGGGCGCCTGCTTCTCCCTCTGCCTCTCTCTCACTCTCTCTCTGTGTCTCTCATGAATAAATAAATAAATACCCATAAAAAAAAGATGTTGTTGTGTGTATTCCAGAAACTGACCTAAATATTTGAAAGTACAGTACCATTATAAATTTTGTTCCTGTCTGTTGGACAATTTTTGTTTCTCTTTCTGGAAGTATACAGATTTTTTTTCATGACTAATACTCTGAAATTTTCCAATTATCAGCTTTTTTTTTAAAAATTTTATAACATTTATTATTAATGATCAACATGACCAATTTAATATAAGATTATTTAATATATAATCACATTGATAAAAATGAGATTGGCAAAAGTAGCAAGGGTACTTAAAACTTAATGATAAATAAATCAAAGGAATATCAATACCTAATAATAATATTAGTGATCATTTTGAGAAATGGGTGGAAACTCATATTTGGTGAGTTTTGATTAATATATGGCAACATATTTATAATATATAACAAATATTTCACAATAAGTTTCATATAGACAATTTCTTTTACTCATCATTTTAGCAACACATTTAGACAGGTAGATTTTTATATTCAGAAGCAAATACTTCAGATTTCTCAATAACATTTTATTCCTAAACTGTTGTGAGATATGATATTCATTAATACACAAATCCAGAAATATTTGTGGAGGACCTGTTGTGGTAGGCACTGGATTAAATTAGAGAATCCACTCAAAACTCTTATTAAAAAGCCTCAGATATGGTGATATTTCAATATAAGATGCCCTTACCTCCTTTCTTTGAAGTATCTTGAAACAGTTCATCAACATTCTCATTCATGTCATCATACTCTTTGAAATGAAGACAAATATTGCATCATCTCTACTCTTTTGTAACCCTAATTGATAAATTACACAATTTAAATGATCTATGTAACATCAGGTTATTAGAAAGGGTTCATATCACCAAACACTTAAACCTGTTCTTTTTCTTGCCAGAAGCATATAATTTATCAGTGTCACTGTTGGATAACTCGAGAGACATTGAAATGTCATCTCAACTGCAGATACATTTTTTTAATCACCCATTTCATTGAGTTAAATGATTTATCAAATATTTTGTTCGTTCAAGAATGTTTACTGACATTTACTATATACTAAGCACTGTGCCAGAAATCTGAGACAGAAGTAAAGCAAAATAATCTCTGCTCTCATTCCCTCATGAAGCGTAGATTCAAATGAGATGACAAACATTAATCAAGCAATTTTAACAATCGTGCATTGTACCAACATATAACAGGTGAGATTACACTAAGTGACATAAAGAGGAGTGCCATAAGATACAAAACAGATGGGGCTGATTATTGTACGTGGGGTCTTGGATATACAACCCTGACACCAGAAGCTGCAGATGTAATCTGGGATATATTAGGGAAAATTTGTAAACAGAGAAGTAGTAGGGTGCATATTGTCCCCTGAACTCTCATTATTCTATTGCCTAGACCAAGCATAAATGCTCTGTGTGTTCTGGCTAAGACTTTAGTAGAGAGAAACCATACTGGGTGAGATCAGTTTAAGTTTGAGAACAAACCTCATCCCCACAACATTGTTACTTAGGAGAGCACAGGACACAAGACACAGATCAAAAGATCCCTAAGCCAAGAAGTAGCATCCCAAGGCCCAGTGTCTGCATCCCAACAACAGGTGCTTCATACCAGGACACATTCTTGATGTAAGGCCCATTGACATCAATCTATGGCATTATTTTCTCCTTATAAACTTAGGTCAACTGAGCCAGTTCCTGGCAAAGTTACCTTACTGGTCTATTCAGGAAGTTCACTTAGGAATTGAACTGAATCTGGGTAGAAAGAATTACATAAGCAATAGGTTGGAGGTGATAAAGTAGGTGTTAGAAAGATGAGTGTTTAGGCAAAGAGAAATGCATATGCAAAGAGTAAGGTGGAAGACAGCATGACACTCAAGGATCTGTACGAAGGGTGGATGGTTGGAGTAGACACAGATAGGGATAGTGAAATGCATTAAGAATAGTGTGGTACATGAAGTTGGTAAACATAAAATTATGCTGGATTTGGAAACTGTACTAATAATCAGTTGGTCATTATGAACAGTAATGGCAGAGAGAATATTATATGAGTAGAATGCAGGGTTGCAGGAGTATAACATCATTAGATTTCGAAAAGAACAAGTTTCAGGGCACCCACAGTGGATATCCAGAGACTAGTAACATTTCCTGCAATCCAGAAGAAATTATGGTGGTTCAGACTGGTGACAGTAGTGTATGGATTTGATAAATATTTAGAAAGAATATTTTTGAAAATACAAGTTACCTATAATGTCACTTTCTTGTTCAAGTTATCAGTAGGCAATGGTGGTTCTTGTACAAATAATTAAAGGGTGCTTGGGTGGCTCAGTGGGTTAAAACCTCTGTCTTCTGCTCAGGTCATGATCTCAGGGTCCTGGGATCGAGCCCCGCATCGGACTGTCTGCTCAACACGGAGCTTAGTTCCCACCCAACCCCTGGCCTGCCTCTCTGCCTACTTGTGATCTCTGTCTGTCAAATAAATAAATAAAATCTTTAATAAAAAGATAAATAAGAGGGTTAACTGGGTGGCTTAGTCAGTTAAGTGTCTGTCTTCAGCTCAAGTCCTGATCTCAGGGTCCTGGGATTGAATTCTACATCTGGCTCCTTGCTCAGTGGGGAGCCTGCTTCTTCCTCAGTCTGGTTCTCCCTCTGCCTGCCAGTCCCCTGGTTTGTTGGCACATGTGCCCTCTCTGTCTGACAAATAAGTAAGATCCTTAAAAAAATTAAAAAATAATAATTAAAAGAGTTAAACATGGCTACTGAATCAGACTCAAATCTCACTTAGAGAAAAGCATTGCTCTTCAGTTTTACTCATGTAACTCATTTGGAATCTGTGCATATACTTCTGAATCGAAATGAATGAATATGTAGCTTACCATGAACCAATACTGGAGGGTTCTTGCTGGTAAGTAGGATTCATAATGGGTCATCTCTCCAGATGTGAAGAGTTAATCCTTGGCACAAAATTGAGTCTTCATACTTGTAAAGTAAAGACAAACCTATAGTATCAGTAGGTGGATCTAATATTTATTCTGTCTCAATCAGTACATTTTTGAGAATTAAGGTGGAAGCATGATTAATGACTACTTAAAAATATCAGTTATACATCAGCACTGACCCAAGCAAATAAGAACATATGACCATCTTAAGCAGCAAATGTTGCTATTATTCCTAATAGCTAAACAGTTGTGCATGACAACTACTGAAATGTTATATTTAAACATAAAAAAGGTCTTTGCCCAGTTAATCAATGTTCCTCTATCTTAAATGCACTAGAAATGTTATTATAATAATTTCCTTTCTCATTCAGAATAGTAAATGAATAGGCTAATTTTCTACTCACATGGGTCTAGAATTTAAGCAATAATCAGCTCTGTGGAAATAATTAGAGTACTCTAAAATGACTTAATAGCAGACTTTTCAGATTTATTGTATAAATAGCAATTTGAAAACAGA
Source organism: Martes martes (assembly GCF_963455335.1). Classification (NCBI taxonomy): domain Eukaryota; kingdom Metazoa; phylum Chordata; class Mammalia; order Carnivora; family Mustelidae; genus Martes; species Martes martes. The sequence goes on along the minus strand of NC_137888.1, from coordinate 24,555,580 downwards.
AATTATTAGAAATGATTAAAACTCCTAAAAGATTGTCTTTTTAGAGTTAGAGCTCTGATAATATGGGATATTATATATAGATGAGGATAATGTGATAAAGTAGTTAAATTAAATTACTTTAGAAATTAGAAAAAAAGTGTCAATTTATTGCAATGCTTCAGTAATTTGTGAGTGTCCTAAATCAATAGATTAACCTAAAACAAAGCTAGTTTCCTTAGCAGTCATTTTTAGATTTACCTTGTTTCAGTAAGTTTTTTTTTTTAAATGACATTACATTTCTCTATGAATGAGACTCTAAAAGAAATATAGGTTTAAAATTAGATAAGACATAAGATTTCAAAAAAAAAAAAAATTAAAACTCTTCCTTAAACTTGGGACTACAAAATGAGATAAGACATAAGAATTCAAAAAAAAAAAAAATTAAAACTCTTCCTTAACATTGGGACTGGATTCAAAGTCAATAGGTTTATTTGGAAAAAAATGAAAGAATCATATTTATCTACTCCTATGTTACGTAGTCTTATTAATTCTCAGCTTCATATCTAGATTACAAAAGAAAATAGAGTAGATGTTCACTACAAACCAATAAATATATAGATCACATACTATCACGTGAGATGATAAGCAAGTAGGTATATTCTAAATTGACTGGCAGACATACTGTATTTTGAGTAATTAAGAATTCCCAACAATAAACTGCACATAATTAGGTCTACTGAATGATTTTTGTAAGATATGCAATAGACATTTTCTTAAGCTTATAAAATATCCCTTCATAGACTAAACAAAGGGACAGTGAAGAACAGTGTCACTTCAGTAATATCCTAGATATGCAATAGATGATGTAATATTTTTTCCAAATGGGAAAAACCACATTGTGCAGTTGTTTGAATAGTGTACCCCAAAATTCATGTCTACCTGGAATCTCAGAATGTGACCCTCTTTGAAATAAGATCTTTGCAGATGTAATTAGTTGAGTTCATACTGGATTATAATAGATATTAAATCCAACAATTGGTGCTTTTATAAGAAGACCATGTGAAGCCACACACATAGAGAATAACACAGGAAGATGGGAAAAAAAAAAGATTGGAATATGCATATATAAACCAAGTAATGCAAAAGATTGCCTACAACCACCAAAAGCTGGGTGGGAGATGTTGAATTAATTAAACAAGGAGGCCATTAGAGGTAGCTCTTATGCTTTGTAGCCTAGATAAGCAAACCAAAACTGAAGCCTATAAATGCCTTCAGGTTAAAAATTCAAAACCTGGGGCACCTGGGTGGCTCAGTCATTAAGCCTGGCCTTAGGCTCAGGGTCCTGGGATTGAGACCCCTGTTGAGCTCCTTGCTCTGCGGGAAGCCTGCTTCTTCCTCTCTCACTCGCCCTGCTTGTGTTCCCTCTCTCATTGTTTCTCTGTCAAATAAATAAATAAAATATTTAAAAAAAATCAAAACCTACGGGCAACCAGTCACAACCAGCCAACTAATGCTTTTCCAAATGAGGCAACCACTTATGCGACAGACAATCAAGTAATTTCCTTAGTTCACTTCTGCATCTTCTTTATAAAAGTCTTGCCCCTGGTTTCTAACATAGGAGCACTCTGAACCACTTCCAGATTGGCATTGCCCAACTCAAATTGATTTTTGCTCAAATAAACTCTTAAAAATTTAATACACTTCACTTTTTCTTTTAACAGAGGCATGGAGCAACTTCTGTTTCAGAGATTTGAGAAGGAACCAACCTTGCCAATATCATTTCAGACTTTTGTCATCCAGAACTGTGAGAGAATAAATTTCTGTGGTCTTAAGCCACCATGTCTGTGGTAATTTGTTAAGACAGCCTTAGGAAACTAACACATATTGTTTATGCACAGTCAGGAAGCATTTATTTATTCCAGCCACTATACTTAGGGCATAGGATTGAGTGAATTCCAATTGATTTGGACAAGATTTAATGAACCCCAAGCAAAAGAAAAAGGAATAAGACATGATTCTTGTCCTTAAGATAATTATAAGCCATTTAGAAGATAAATAAATATATAAATTCTTAGTACTCCAGATATCATTCCTACAAAAGCCTTATTTTCTTACCATAAAAGTACAAAAAAAAAAAATTACTCCATGGAAGGGAATAAATATATTCTAGATCTTCTTTAGAAATCCCTTTGCTCCTCTCCAGAAAACTTATAACTAGTACTACCAATAACACTACATGCTTCCTATGAATGCTTTTGTAACTTTTTCACCTTTGCCAATAGCAACAATAATTTCATTTGTTTAGAATAAAAATCACATTTTATTTCATTTGGCTTATTCAGTCCTGAGTTATGTAGTGGCTTATTAGAGCTTTGTATTTCTTCTACAATTAGTAGCATAACCTATTTATGTTATTTTTCTATTGTGTGTTTGGTGTTTTTCTTATTTACTAGTATGAACACATTTTAGATAAGGATACATGATACAATTTATGTTAATGATTGTGACAATATTTTATCAAATTTTAATTTAGTTCATGGTTCTTGACACAACCACTCAACATCTCTTGGAATACTAGTTGACTATTTATATTTAACATGTTCAAAGCTAAGCTGTTGTTTCTCTTCCAAACTAAACTGCCTGAAGTTTTCTCATTTTTAATTGATACTGTATCTTTTTAGGAGTTTAGGTAAACAAACAAACAAAAAAAAAAAACCCTTGATTAATAAAATAAAAAAAATGTGGCACTGAGCTCCTAAAATCTTTGGAATTTCCTGAAATATAGGAGTGCTTCTTTGTTATTCATAAGGAAAGCCTTTCAATCATAGCTGAATTTATGTTAATGAGGTGACTCTTGGTGAGTGTATAGATTAGTTTCAGGAGAGGGCTAGTCAACAGTAAAAATAACTAGATGGTTAGTAGTTAGAATTTTAGCTCTACCCACAATTTCCCAGGAAGAGAAAGGGGCTGAAGATTGAATTCAATCACCAAGGCCAGTGGTTTAATCAATCATATCTACTTAGATAAATCTCCATAGAAAAACCAAGTTTTGAAAGCTTCCACATTGATGAATGTAATAAAGTCCTGGGTTGGTGGCAGGGAAGTTTAATACAACCTTCCCCCCTGCCTTGCTCTATCCTCTCTTTCAGTTGGTCATTCCTGAGTTGTATCCTTTATAATGCATTAACATCATTAGTAAGGTGTTTTCCTGGATTTTGTGAACATTTGACTAAATTATCAAACCTAACAAAGGGGTTGTGGGAATCCCTAATTTACAGTTAGTTGGTCAGATACAAGGATTGGTCCTGGGACTTATGACTGGCATCTATAGTGGGGTCATTCTTGTTGAACTGGAGCCCTAACTTGTGGAATTCACACTAATTGGTGGATATACATTTGATACCAGAGAAATAGCCATTTATGTGGCTAAGACTGTGCATGGCAATTATGGAAGACATGGATGATGTCATCTCCTGCAATAGAAAGTTTATCTTACTCTGAGTAGACTGATACAATGTGGCATCACTTTGTTCTGATCTGAGCCAGAACTGATTCAAGCCTGGGTTATTGATTTGGTAATGCTAATTTGTACCAGATTTTAGGGCATGGTCCTCTAACTTTCCTAACTGGGATCCTGGAAGATATGAATTCAAATATTGCTTCCTCAGGGCCCTAAGACTAATTATATATTCACTCTCTTCTTCATTAGTTTCTTGCTTTGCTTTCCTTTGTAGTTCAAAAATTTGACAGTACATTGAAGGAAAGGCTAGTACAATGTGAGGCTCAAATTTTTATGTGCTCCTTCTCATTGGAATCTGTATTAATTGCTAGACTTTCTATAAGAGAATACCAGACTGGATAACTTAAACAACAGAAATGTATTCTTTCACAGTTCTGGAGGCTAGATTGAGCTGTCTGTAGAATGGGTTTCTTTTGAGGCCTTTTTACTTGGCTTGTAAAAGCCAAGTCTTCACCCATTGTCTTCACGTGGTCTTCCCTGTGTCTGTGTCCTTTTCTTTATAAGGACACCAGTAGTATTGGTTTAGTACCCACCCCTAAGCCTTATATTACCGTAAAAAACTCTTTAACAATCTTATCTCCTCACTGAAGGTGAGGAGTTCAATATCTTAACTTCGAGGTGGGAACAATTCAGCCCATGGGTATCTTAACCCTCTGCCTCTAACTCCTGGCTGCCTTCACAGCTCTGAATTCTAATTTTCTTTTCCAAAGTCTAATGACATTGCTAATTTTCTTATGGTTTCTTTACCATTTAGCAGTATCTCCGTGTTTAGGTCTTCTGGATTTCCAACTTCTACCCCATCTCTGAGAAGAATGGGCAAATCATGTGAGGAAAAAGTATGAACAGAAAATATGGTTATTTCACCATAGTTCCTTTTCTAATAGGAACTTGGCCTTTCAAATACTGTTTGACTCATTATTTCCCCAATGTACACTCATTGCATTCACATACATACATACAGACAAACATACATACACACCCCTAATATATAAAATCTGATTTCTGCTCTCTCTTTTTTTTGGTAGGAATGATGATATGCATTGAGTTGCTTCATATATTTAGAAAGAATAAAAGTTATATATACATAATTAAGACTCTGTATTAACTACATTCAAGTGAATAATCATGAGAAGAGGGAGAGAATGTTCGATATAGATATGTGATTCACTTGGCTGTTGTACCAAGGGGATGATGTAAAGCAATAATGATAGTACATCACTAAAAAATATTGACACGATAATTATAAAAAAAATGATTATGTACCTAATATAAAGATCTAAAGGAATACAGGAATGCATAGGAAAATAGTGTGACTATCACATAAAATCTTACATCTCTTAATATTTGGGGGGTATAAATAAATAAGATTTCTCCTACATTTTGTTTCATGTTAAACATCTATTTTTAAACTCCATTTTCCACTTTAAGTCTTGAGCACTTTTGAAAGTCAATATTCATAGAGCCTTTCTATCTTTATTGAAGCTCTTTGGTGAATTCACAGCACTTTTTAAAAAACTGTCTTCTCTTCAAGAATACAGTAGTCTGGGGGCACCTGGGTGGCTCAGTGGGTTAAGCCTCTGCCTTCAGCTCAGGTCATGATCTCAGGGTCCTGGGATCAAGCCCCGCATCAGGCTCTCTGCTCAGCAGAGAGCCTGCTTCCCCACCCTCTCTCTGCCTGCTGCTCTTCCTACTTGTGATCTCTCTCTCTCTGTGTCAAATAAATAAAATAAAATAAAATAAAAAGAATACAGTAGTCTGAGTGGCTATTTAACATTTACAGTAACGGAAAGATGCGTGTGCATATACAAAGCTGGGTTTTGTTCTTTATCTTCACCATTAATATAAACATAGGCCTTTACCTTGATATATGGAATTCTATAACAAAGGAACCAACAGAATGGCCATCATCAGAGAGAGGAAATGTTTTATTTAACAAAGACAGAATGTTCCGGTGGAAAGAGTTTGCCATTTATTTTTCTTTTCCATCAGTTTGTGATCAGGCAATGCCAGCAAGATAAATTATCTGAGTCTCTAGGCCGTGGAGGCAAATCCAAACTGCATGAACTGAGTAAAATAAATAGATGAGAAGACATTAAAAAAAAAGAAACAAACATGAAAATAGAGAATCCTTTGTTTGGGAAAAAGCATTAAATATGGTCATTCTCCACTCTGTTCTGAGCTCAAATGTCTCCCATTCTTTGTAAGCTCTGGGAATTGTTAGGTTTATGATACTTCTTCGGTTATTTCCCCAGCTTTGTGGAGTTTCCCTGCACCTGCAGGTCAATAATTAACTATAGGCAGAATGCTGGAATAATACTGAGGTCTCCTCACTGCTTTCCCTTCTCCCAGGAATCCCACTCCCATGCTGTTGGTGCAAAATAACAGAGACCAGTTGTTTTATATTATTTGCAGTTTTCTTATTTATAATGAGAGGTTATGTCCTATCCTTATTACACCATCATAGCTATTAATGAAAATCTCTAATAACATTTTTATTCATTTAGAATTTATTTTGGTACAGAAAATAAATAGCATTTATTTTGAGGGAAGATGAAGATTAACTTATAGATGAATTTTGAATTATTGACAACTATCATCCATCTAACTTGGTGCTTACTTTGTTTATTTAAAACTTATTTTTGGTGCCTGGATGGTTTAGTCGATTAAGTGTCTACCTTCAGCTCAGGTCATGATCCCAGGGTCTTGGGATTGAGTCCCACGTAAGGCTCCTTGCTCAGTATGGAATCTACTTCTCCCTCTCCCTCTGTGATCTCTCTCTCTCAAGTAAATGAATAAAATTTATTTTTGTTCCTTTATTTAAGTTTCTTATATTGTGCATATCTATTCTTAAATAAATGTCTGGATATTTCATATTTTGTGGATATTTTAATCTTTTTGACTAATGATGATGTTTATTCAATATTTTCTCAAGAAAAATCTTTATTTTTCCCAACTAATAATTTATCATATAAGAAATTGTTAGGGTCATCTGGGTGGCTCAGATTGCAACTTATTGGTGGTTGCAAAGGATGTCTAGGAGTAACTGTCAAAAAGGTATAAACTAATATAGTTTCTTTTTTTCCCTTTTCTTTTCTTTGCTCTCCTTTCTTTTTTTCTTTTTCTTTTTTATTTTCTACCAGAAACTCTCATAAAAAGATATTCCCAGACTATCTCAAGAATGTAGAGTGAAGGACATTCTAAAAAAACTTCAGGTCATTTTATGAGGTTATCAAAATCTTAACTCTGAAGCCTGATGAAATAGCTCAGAGTACAGAAAAATATTGAAGAACCCAATGGATAAATGCTATGTAATATTTAAGAAAGCTTGTATCTTAAGTGTAGTAGATAATGTTATCCTTAACAAAGATGATTTATTCCAGATGCAAAAACATAGCTCAATATTCAAAAACTATCTTTGTAGATTTTTCCTCCCTAATTCATATATTTGGAATTATATATTTCCCAATTTTTTCTTCCTAGTCTATTTATTCTATTTTATTATACCCTTATTTTCTGAGTTAAACATTAAGAAATTCATGCATTTTTTTTCCTCCAAATGTTATGTTTCCTTTCTCCCAGCAGTAAAATTTAGTGAAGTTTCATCCTATATAATACCAATTCCTTAGGTATGGATGATTTTAATTCCTTGTTTCTATAGAATTCTACAACAGGCTTTTAAAAAATAATCCCCCAGGTATTATTTTCCTTTAGCTAATGGGTAATATAAAGGCTTCTTATACATTAGTGAGTAACAGAAAAGTTTCCCATGCTAGTAGATAATATAAAGGTTTTCCACGTATCAGTACAATGGCATGGTTATATAAAAACCATTGATGTGTTGCAATTTTTGCATATGTAATTTTATAAACTACTGTAAAAATACATATCAATCTGTTCATCAGAAATTTTCACAATGCATTAAATTCCTATGAAGTCATCATCTTAAAATAGAAAAGCAAGAGAGAATCAGCTGCCATAATTACTACAGTGTGCCAAAAAGTTATTGAAACTACCAAAGGAGACCAGCACTGATTCAGGAAAGAAATATTAGAAGGTCTCCCCAGATTTCATGCAATATTGCATAAAGCCAAGCCAATAACCTACACTGCAGACTTTTTCAATTCAGCAATCTGTAACACAAACAAACAAAAAATAAAAACAGAAAAAAAGGGGAAATTAAAAACCAGAACAGAAAGATTGAAGGTCTTAATTGAAGTGTTTTGTGGATAGAATTGGTATTATCATCTGCATTTGTCATTATGCTCTAGGAGTAAGAGGAGAGTTATCAAATGGGACTGCATCAAACTAAAAAGCTCTACATAGCAAAGGAAATCATGAAAAGGCAACCTACTGAATGGGAGGAAATATTTGCAAACCATGTATCTGACAAGGGGCTAATACTCAAAATATATTAAAAACTCATACAACTCAATTATAAAAAACAAAACAAAGCAAAACATATTAAAAATGGGCAGAGGAAAGGGTGCCTGGGCGGATCAGTTGATGGAGTGTCTGACTCTTAGTTTCAGCTCAGGTTGTGATCTTAGGATCCTAAAATCAAGCCCCAGGTAAGGCTCCAGGCTCAGTGCAGAGTCTGCTTGTCCTTCTCCTGCCTCATCTGCTGCCCCACCCCCACTCTAGTGCACCTTCTCTCTCCCTCTTTCAAACAAACAAACAAATAAAGTAAATAAAATCTTTCAAAAAATGGGCAGAGGAAGTGAATAGACATTTTTCTGAAGAAGACATACATGTGGCTGACAGGTACATGAAAATGTGCTTAACAACACTGGTCATCAGAGAAATTAGAATCAAAACCACAACAAGATATCATCTCATCTGTTAGAATGGCTATCAAGAAGAAAAGAAAGAACAAGTGTTTGCAAAGATGTGGAGAAAAGGGAACACTCTTCTAGTGTTGGTGGAAATGTAAATTGGTGCAGCCACTATAAAAAGCAGTATGTATGTTCCTCAAAAAATGAAAAATAGAACTACCATAAGATCTAGAAACTTCTCTTCTGCACACTTTTTTTTTTAAGATTTTTTTTTTAATTTATTTATTTGACAGACAGAGATCACAACTAGGCAGAGAGAGAGGAAGAAGCAGGCTCCCTGCTGAACAGAGAGCCCGATGTGGGGCTCGATCCCAGGACCCTGGGATCATGACCTGAGCCGAAGGCAGAGGCTTTAACCCACTGAGCCACCCAGGTGCCCTCTGCACACTTATTAAAAGGAAATAAAAACGGGATGTAAAAGAGATATCTGTATTCCCATGTTTATTATAGCATTATTCACTACAGCAAAGATATGGAAACAATCTAAGCATCAGTCAATGGATGAATGAATAAAGACGGGCCTTGAGGGCATTATGCTAAGTGAAATAAGCCAGACATAGAAAGGGAAACAGCATCACTTATATATGGAATCTATTTTTTTTTTTTTTAAGTGCTAAACTCATAAATAGTAGAAAAGTGGTTGCCAGGGGCTGGGGAGTAGGGAAAATAGGAAAGGGTTGGTAAAAGATATAAACTTTCTGCTATAACAATAAGGTCTGAGGATCTAATATAAGACATGGTGACTATAGTTGATAACACCATATGATATAATTGAAATTTGCTGAGTGTAGAATTTAATTGTTCTCTCCAAAATAAGTGGATAGATAGATAGATTAAAAAAAAAATTGAAGTTGGGGCGCCTGAGTGGCTCAGTGGGTTAAAGCCTCTGCCTTCGGCTCAGGTCATGATCCCAGGGTCCTGGGATCGAGCCCCACATCAGGCTCTCTGCTCAGCAGGGAGCCTGCTTCCCTTCCTCTCTCTCTGCCTGCCTCTCTGCCTACCTGTGATCTCTGTCTGTCAAATTAAATAAAATCTTAAAAAAAAAAAATTGAAGTGATGGTTGAGTTAATAAACTAGGTGGTGGGGAACCTTTCACAATGTGTATGTACATTTTATGTATCTTACAATTTTATATATCAATTAAACTTCAATAAAGTTGAAACTAAAAAAGAAACTAAATATATAACAAATTTTAAAAATACAAATAAAGGCATTTTTAAAAAATATTTTATTTATTTATTAGAGAAAGAGAGTGAGCACACAGATGAGTAGGTGGGAGGAGAGGCAGAGCGAGAGAGAAAGAATCTCAAGCAGACTCCCTGCTGAGCAGGGAGCCCGAAGTGGGGCTCAATCTTATATCCCTGAGATCATCACCTGGGCTAAAATCAAGAGTCAGATGTTTAACTGACTGAACCACCCAGGTGTCCCAAGTTATTCTTTACAATTTTTGTTATGCTTCAGTGGTAAGGAAAGGGTTATCTTTTCCAAGTATAAACAATGAAAACCTTTTTTGTTGATTAACAGCAAACTGGTGTTGGTGAGATCTAACGAAATGTCAAACCCTTCCATTTGTGACCTAATAAGCTAAGGGAAAGTTTTGCAACACTTAGGGAGGAATTTAATTGTCTATAAGGGATTGTTTATGATTCCTTTAGCATTTAAAAACTTTTTCAAGTAGATTTTATTTTTTAGAGCTCATTAGATTTACAAAAGAATCGAGACAATACAGAGAGCTCTCATAGTCTACTCTCCTGGTTTCCCTTATTATTAATATTTTACATTAGTGTGGTACCTCTATTACAATAATGAGCCAATGCGAATACATTATTATTAACTAAATTCCATTGTTTATTGAGATTTCTTTAGTTGTTACATGATGTCTTTCTCTGTTTCAGGATCTAGTCCAGTCCACATTTATTTGTCATACGTTCTTATGCTCCTCTAGACTGATATTTTCTCAGAATTTTCTTGTTTTTGATGACTAATAGTTTTGAGAAGTATTGGTTAAGTGTTTTATCATATGTGTCTCTATTTGAATTTTTGTTCAATATTTTTCTCATGGTTAAAATGGGCTTATAGGTTTTTGGGAGGAAGACCACGGGATTAAAGTGCTATTTTTGTCAAATCCAAGGAAGGGTACATTCCATCAGCATGACTAGTCCTTGTTGATGTTGACCTTGATCACCCAACCTAGATAGTATTTGACAGATTTCTCCACTGTAAAGTTGCTTTCTCTCATGTACTTCCTATACTGTACGCAGCTCACACTTAAAGAGTGTTATGTTCCTCCATCTTGAAGGTGGAGTGTCTACATAATTTATTCAGAATGCTTCTGCAGAGGAGATCTGTTTCTTCTTCTTTCTTTATTTATTTAAAAATATTGGTTCATATCAGTATGGAATCACTGATACTTATTTTATGCTTTGGGTTATAACCCAATACTACTTTATTAATTTTGTTGCTCAAAGGAGTTAGTCATTAGAGCTTTTTCAGTTTAAAAAAGTGATTCAGTGTCCCTGTAATATACGACTCCCTCATCAACAAAAGTATTTCCATTTTTTTGAGCCCTTTGTACTTTCTGACACATAAAGATGTTCCAGGCTTATCTTGTATCGTTCTAGAATCTACCATTTCTCCTAGGAGCTGTGATATATTGGTCAATGGTATTAGAAACAAAGATCTGGTTATGAGGTGGGATCATTGGTAGTAGATTTTCATTGCTTCTAGGACTTCTGAGTTGATAGAATTACTTCTATATGTAATCATCTATATTTAAATTAAAATAAATATGATTTTGTACTGATGCTTCCAACTCTAGTCCATTACCATGTGGATCATTCTAGTCTCTTCCTTTTTCTTGTTTGTAAATTCTCACTCCACTGGTAAGAAATCTGGCTTCCACCATATGCCATGCCATTCATTTATATAATTGTTCAGTTCCGTAGTATACTATATATATACACACACTCACACATATATACTGGTTTCCCATGGGGAAAATGTATCATTTAGAGAAAATTTCTTTTTTTTTTTTAAAGATTTTATTTATTTATTTGACAGAGATCACAAGTAGGCAGAGAGGCAGGCAGAGAGAGAGGAGGAAGCAGGCTCCCTGCTGAGCAGAGAGCCCAATGCGGGGCTCGATCCCAGGACCCCAGGATCACGACCTGAGCCGAAGGCAGATGCTTTAACCCACTGAGCCACCCAGGCACCCCGAGGAAATTTCTTATGTACAATTTTTTTTAGTTTACAGACTCTTATTACTTAAGTGAACCATTTTTCCTATCAACCCCTTAATTGAGGTTGTTCTATAAATTTGTAATACAGATAGATTTCACAATTAGCACTCCTTCTTGAAATCCCAAACTTCCAAAATATTTTTAAAGATTTTATTTATTTATTTATTTGAGAGAGCGAGAGAGTGAGAGAGAGTGCAAATACACTAGAAGGATAGAAGGAGAGAATCAGACTCCCCACTGAACATGGAGCCAGACAGAACATGACCTGAGCTGAAACCAAAGTCAGACACTCAATTGACTGAGCCACCCAGGTGTCCCCAAAATATTTTTCTAAATTGCATACATTAAGGTAAAATCTCTGTGCTATAAAGTTCTATGGGTTTTGGAAAATGCAAAGTGTCATGCATTCATGATTACAGATTCATGCAGAATAATTTTACAACCCTAAAACAAAACCAAACCACCCTGTGTTTCACCTATCCTGATTTGTCCCACTGCCAAACCCAGGGAATCACTGATGTGTTTACTACCTTTATATGGTTAGCATATATGATATGATTTGTTTACTACCTTTATAAGGATATCATATAACTGGAATCATATAGTACATAGTCTTTTCAGACTGGCTTCTATTACTTACAAATATGCATTTAAGGTTTATTCATATATATATATATATTTTTGCAATGTGATAGCTCTTTTAGATTTATTGCTGAATAATACTTCATTTTATGGATGTACCAAAATTTGTATATCAATCCACTTATTGAAGAGCATCTAGGTTATTTCTAGGCTTTGGTGATTATGAATAAAACTGCTATAAACATTTGTGTGCAAATTTTTATGTGGACATAAGTTTTGAAATCAATTGGGTAGTTACTTGGAGCACAATTATTGGTCATAATAGTATGTTTTTGTTTAGTTTGGTAAGATACTGTCAAACACCCTTCCACAGTGGCTGTGCCATTTTGTATTCCCAACAGCAATAAATGAGAGTTCCTGTTGCTCACCATTCTGGCCAGTAGTTCCTGGGTATTATATTCTTTTTCTTTTTTCTATGTATTTCAGTTTGGGAAGGTTCCATTGACATAATATTCAGGATCGCCAATTATTTATTTATTTTTTTGGGCTATTTTCATTTTATTAATGTGCCTGTTAAAGCATTATTTTTGCTACAGTGTTTTTTTTATTTCAAGTGTCTCAAATATTTTGATAACTTTCTCAGAATTTCCATCTTTTTGCTTATGTCACTCATCTGGTATTGCATGTTATTTATCTTTTCCATTAGCATTCTTAACAAATTAATCATAGTTACTTTGAATATCCTGTGATAATGCTAATATTTGTTAGTTATCTGATTTTGCTTCTTACTTTGTCTCTTCAGACTATTTACCTGACTTTTACCATAATTATGATGTTTTACTGAAATCCAGACATTATATATCAATAAATTGGAACTGAGGTTAAGTAGGCTTTTAGTATGAAGTTGTATGTTAATCTTGGTAGATATCAGGCTGTGTCTAGTATTTAGTACAGCCATATCCATGGGTGTCAAAGACTTCAAATTCCCCTGGTATTCTTGTTTTCCTTTTTCTTGTTGTATTTGTGGTTCCCTAAGAATTTATTCCTTAATAAAATTTGAGCCTTGTAGCTCTTTCATCTGTAATCTTCAATTATTTTATTGGTGCTTTATTGCTATAGTAGCAAATGTAGTAAACGGTGGGGGAAAGGAAATATTCTATAACAAAAAAATATTCCATAACAAAAACTCAGTCTTTTAGGTGATTTTTGTCTTCCTGCTCTTATCCCTAACAAATACTTATTACTTTTTTTTTACTTTTCTTATCCCCCATCCCTATTTAGGTGAACAGGAAGCTAGAGGGGGGTGGCATTATGTAATTGCTTTTCTGGCTATGTGAGATAAATCTCAGTAGATTATTTTTTGGTGGAAAATAGGCTATTGTTATGCAGAATACATTGGTATATCTGAAAATGATTATTTTTCTCCTTGCCCCCACCCTTGCTAGAGGCACGAGTTGAGTTTTTCTGGCTCTTCACCATGAGAACCTGGTGATATTCCTGGTGGTTTTAAACCCTCAAAAGTGTGGGGGTCCTTCTAAGCTGCAGCCCCCGCTAGTTTCTTGGTCTCAAGCTAGTCCACACTCAGCCTCCAGGAACTCATCAATGACTGTTTAATTGTCTCTACCAGTTTATAATTCCATCTGTGTCTCCTCCAGGTAAACTAATCTCAGGCTCATTTCTGCATGTTCACCTGTCTCTTAAAGTCATTGCTTTTCAATTTGTTCAGCTATTATTATTGTTATTATTATTTTCTACAGAAGGCTATGACAGCTCCTCAAATTTTTTCATGTTGAAGCTGAAACCAGAAGTCCTGATCATTTTTCACATGTACAGATTCTTAGTATTGGAGCAAAAAGCCATCAGAACTTCATGACAGTTTATATAGAATATACATAGGAACCTCCTAAATATATATTTACAACCTCCTAAATGCAGAGGTCATGAAACCTAATTTTCTTCAGTTTCTATATGGAAGAGCTACAGTTTTCCTCTAAGGCAGTAATACATTTTCTTATAAATTTTGCAAATTTGCTCCATACACACACACAGGTTAAAGAAGCATAAAGACTAAATGGCCTTGAATAGGGAACCACATTTATACAAATGCCTAATGGATGTATGAAGCATTCCAGACATTTAAGATGCACAAGAATTACATTTCTGCCCAGGGGTCGTCAGCTTTATTTTGCAGCAAGTAACCTTAAATATGTAGCTCTATGATAGCTTCCTTTTTCATATCTGGCATTCTCAATTTAAATGGCAACATCAACTGTTCATCTGTACTGTGCCTCTTTTCCACCTCGTTATTGATTTGTAGTAAATAATTTTTCATGGTTTACCACATTTGCATTTTGATATTAACTGATACTATGCCAGCCCTTTATCTTGAGATGAAATAGGACATCTTTTTTTTCCCCTTTTTCACTTATGGACAATGGCTTTCAATTACTAATATGGGGGTAACCAGTAGGGCTTCTCCCTCAAATGATGTTAATTCTTCTTTTTGCTATTGTATCGCTTGTGCCAGTTAGTGATCATATTTAATTTCATATTCAGTGAATTACACTATAAACCTAGATAACTCTGCTTTAATGCATTGAGCAAAAATTAAAACAAACTAACAAACAGGCTATTTCATACTGAAATACTGATTAAGGATTATTTTGAAACTTGGAAATCCAACTACCTTATATCTGCATTTCCATACGGCAAAAATCTGCTTGACAGGACTAACTGTTATTATCTTAAATTATCAAGTTTATTATCTCCTCGTGTGTGTGTGTGTGTGTGTGTGTGTGTGTGTATGCATGTACTCAACTTACTGAAATTAAGGAAATGGGCTCCTTCATTAAATACAATGCATTTGCTTGCTTGCTATCCTTCCTTTCAAATTTGCAAGTAAAATTGACAAAGTATTATAAATAAACCAAAATAAATAATTTTGGTGTACACTAAGACAATTTTTAGTCTTCATTACAAAAATAGATAATTATGATTTGGCGAGTAAAATATTGTTTAGAGAAGATTTCTGAACTGTATCATACAAACTAGATTCACAAATTCTTTTATCCTCGCTCAGGCATTTTTCTTTTAAAGAAATATATTACATTGACATATATTTATCTAGTTTGAAAATTAGGTTATTTTACTTTCATATCTCTCAAATTGGCAAAGTCATTCCATGAGTGAAGCTAACCAAGAAAAATACACTCTTTTTCAAGTATAATTCCATCCTGACTCAAACTTGATTCTTAAATGGTATTACTTCCAAATTGCCATTTTATGAGGATTTAAACACATGAACTCTTCATTGAAGGTTGGTATCGTGAACTCATAACAAATAGTCACTGGCAAAGGATAACTGTCACACTGAAATGCTGTCGAACTTGTATTGGTTCACCTGAAAATAGTTGAAGTTGAGTTGCAGATTCTCATGAATGATTTTCAAACATAATTAACAGATATTTTTTGTTTGTTTCTTTTCGTTACTGTTGTGGATGTAAGAATACCTCAACACTTAGTGGCTTAACAATAACATTTATTTCAAAATCTATTCCAAGTTCAAAAGTTCAGAGAAAGTATAGAGCAGATGCTTGTCTCTGCTCCACAAGGGGTGGAGCTATAGTTGAGAAGCCTTCTAGCCTGGGTGAGCTCCACGGCTTGGAGCTGAAATGATCCAAAGGACTATCTACTCACATGTCTAGTAGTAATGCCAGTGAATTCAAAGACTTTATCAATAAGGGGATACTGTATGTTCGTAATCACTATGAAATCTATTTTACAATTACTTGTATCTGTTATCAAATATGTGTTTACTGTTATATCAAAATCCATATTGATATTGAGTTCCAAAAAGCACGTCTGGTTAAAAATATTATTATAAATCTATTCAAATGGGAAAATGCAAGCATTCAAAACCAGGTAATAAGCAAGAGTGCGTGTGTTGATTAAAATTTGCCTTCTATGTTTAATATAACCATTACATAATCCTTGAAGAGAATAGACTACAAACAAGACATTTCATATGCTACACACTCAATATTATGCTAGGGGATGGCATAGCGTAATAAAACAAGTAAACATATTTTCCTGCTATGTGCTTTGTGAAGCTGGCCCAGCTACCATTGAGTTGATTATAGTGTCCTAAGCTTTTATGCCTTCTGCCTCAGAAATATCTGTCCCTTTTAGACTAAGTAAGCATCAGTATTTTTTTCCATTTTATTTTATTTATTTTCAGTGTTTCAAAATTCATTATTGATGCACCACACCCAGTACTTCATGCAATACGGGCCCTCAATAATACCCAACACCAGGCTCACCCAACACCCCACTCCCTTCCCTCCAAACCCTCAGTTTGTTTCTCAGAGTCCACAGTCTCTTATGGTTTGTCTCCCCCTCTGATTTCCCCCAACTCACATTTCCTCTCCTTCCCTCAATGTCTTCTGTGTTACTCCTTATGCTCCACAAGTAAGTGAAACCATATGATACTTGACTCTCTCTGTTTGAATTATTTCACTCAGCATAATCTCTTCCAGTCCTGTCCATGTTGATACAAAATTTGGGTATTTATCCTTTCTGATGGAGGCATAATAATCCATTATATATATGGGCCAAATTTACTTTATCCATTCATCCACTGAAGGGCATCTTGGTTCTTTCCAGAGTTTGGCAACTATGGCCATTGCTGCTATGAACATTGGGGTACAAGTGGCCCTTCTTTTCACTACATCTGTATCTTTGGGGTAAATACCAGTAGTGCAATTGCAGGGTCATAGGGAAGCTCTACTTTAAATTTCTTAAGGAATCTCCACACTGTTTTCCAAAGTGGCTGTACCAACCTGCACTCCCACCAACAGTGTAAGAGGGTTTCCCTTTCTCCACATCCCCTCCCAACACTTGTTATTTACTGTCTTGTTTATTTGGGCCATTCTAACTGGTGTAAGGTGGTATCTCAGTGTGGTTTTGATTTGAATCTCCCTAATGGTTAATGATGATGAACATTTTTTCATGTGCCTGTTAGCCATTTGTATGTCTTCTTTGGAGAAATGTCTGTTCATGTCTTCTGTCTATTTTTTGACATGATTATCTGTTTTACGTGTGTTGAGTTTGAGAAGTTCTTTGTAGACCTTGGATACCAGCTCTTTGTCTGTAGTGTCATTTGCAAATATCTTCTCCCCTTCCATGGGTTGCCTCTTTGTTTTGTTGACTGTTTCCTTTGCTGTGCAGAAGCTTTTTATCTTGATGAAATTCCAAAAGTTCATTTTCACTTTTGTTTCCTGTGCCTTTGGAGACATACTTTGGAAGAAGTTGCTGTGGCTGAATTAGAAGAGGTTACTGCCTATGTTCTCTAGGTTTTTGATAGATTCCTGCCTTAGGTTGAGGTCTTTTGTCCATTTCGAGTTTATCTTTGTGTACAGTGTAAGAGCATCAGTCTTTTTGGCTTCATAACTACAGTCTTCTCTCATGGTTTTCATATTTTTATTCTTTTTATTTTTTTAAATATTTTTAAAAATTCATTTGAGAGAGAGAGAGACAGAGACAGAGACAGAGACTGAGACTGAGAGAGCAGAAGCAGGGAGAGAGGCAGAAGGAGAAGCAAACTCCCCTCTGAGCTGGGAGCCCAATGTGGGGCTCCATGTGAGGCTCCATCCCAGGACCTAGAGATCATGACCTGAGCTGAAAGCAGATGCTCAACCATCAGAGACACCCAGGCAATCCTCTTCTTTGTATTTTAAAAATGAATCTTTTAGTGGGCTTTAGTACAACATTGATTTTAATTAATAATCATGTATTCAGAATACTGTAAACAGAAACGCTATGCAGAAAATTAGTAAGAAGTGAAAATAGCCAAGTTAGTCCCAAGTAGATCAGACATACAATATTATTAGCATCCCTGAACTTTATTCTACTTCCTTTTCAATTGTCACACCCACTCCTATCATACACATAACCACTAACATCAAGGGGTGGTTTTACTTATGTCTGCAATTAATGTAACTGGTCTGATATGGTATATACTCTTTCATATCTGCCTTCTTTGATCAATGTTTTATGATGTAAGATTCATTCATGTTATTCATGTTCATTTTCATTGTTTTGCTTCACTAATATGCCAAATACACAAAAACTGACTCACATACAAATACACATAGTCCAGTCTTGTTAGACAGGGACAGAGGGAGAGAGAGATGAGAGAGATGACATAGAGAAGAGAAAGAGTGAGGACAGAATTTTATTGGGTTATGTGGAATGCAAAGGCTCAATTTTAATATGTAAGATACATTTAAATGTTTCTAAAGTGGTTTTGAAATTTGCACGCCCAGTAACAGTATATACAATTTCTTGCTGTTTTGCAATCTTGCCAAAATTTAGCATTGTCAATTATTTAATTTCAACAATTTTGGTAAGGATATAGGGGTATTTCACTTTGTCTTTTTTAGCTTAAATTGCCATGATTATTAAAAATATTGAGAAAAATCTATGTCTGTTTATTGTCCATTTGAATACTAGGTTATATACAATTTCTTTTCAAGGTTCTTGTCTACCTTTCTATGGGCTTGTATTTTCTTGTGATTTTAAAGGAAAGTGTATGTGTTCTGCATATAGACTATTTTGATTATGCTACAAAGGTATTCTCTTGCATTTTTAGTTTTGCCTCTTCACTGACTTATGGATATAATTGTTTATAGTTGGCCTGTATTTTAACACAGTCAAATGTATCACTATTTTTTACTAATACACTTCCCTTCCCTACCAAAAGTTTATAAAAATATGTTCCTATATTATGGTTTAAACATTTTACTGGCTTGTCTTTAAGTTCTATAAAACATTTGAAATAAAATTTTGCCTTTCATATGAACAAGGAGTCAAGATAAAACTTTTCCCATTTGAATAATGGGATCCAACATAATGAACTGAAACTTTTCCTCTTCACTTTCATTTTTGTCAGAAGTCAAATGGCCCTTTGCAAGTCTGTTTTGGGTGACCTTCTTGTGATCTGTTATTCCATTTTTTATCAGTGAGGAAATACCATACAATTGTAACTAATTTAGCCCTATGGTAAGCCTTGATGTTCAGTAGGGTAATTCCTCCAATGTCATTAATCTTCTTCAGGATTCGTTTGATTATTCTGGCAGTTTTCATTTCCATATAAATTTAGAACTAGCTTGTCAATTACAAAAACCAAAGACTGCTGGGGTTTTGATTGGAATTGGATTGAATTGTAGATTTATTTTAGAATAATTTACATTACAGGGTAAAATGTTCCAGGACAATAACACAATCTATGATCTCAACTACTATTTTACAGATTGTGTGTGCGTGTGTGTGTGTGTGTGTGTAACATTAACACACAAATTTTGTTAAATTTATTTCTAAGTACTGAAAGACTTTTAGTGTTTCTTTAAATGATTCAGTTCTGAAATTTTATTTTCTATTCTTATAAATACAGATTTGCATTTGATATTTGTATATTAACCTGATAACAAGTGACATTGCTAGATAACATAATTTCATAAATTCTCATAGTTTATTTTTCTAAACTGTCTGCATATGCAATAATGCCATCTACAAATATTGACAGAATTCATTCCTGCCTTAAAATTCTTGCTTTTTTGTTGTTTTGTTTTCTTTGTGTTGCTATTGTCTTATTTTCTTTTGTTATATCTGATGTTATATTGAATAAGAATGATGGGAACAGAAATACTTTCCTAAGAACTCAACAATTTCCTTTACATGGTTGTTGAAATTTATTTGTTGATACACTTAACTGGCATAAAGAAATTTCTATTCTTTATTTTTAAGTAAATTAATATCTGTAACTTAGACTATCATTTTGGTAATGTAGTAAGTATGCAATCATTTTATTTTTATCTCCTCATATATTTTGTCCATATAGATATCTTCTACGAAATGTCTACTAATTTTTTTCATTATTAAAACTAAATGAACTATGTGTTTCTTACTGGTTTGTTGCATTATGTTATACAATTTGGATAAGATTCTGTTGTTGGATATATGAATTATACATCCCTTCTCCATTCTTGACATTCCTTTTTACCCTTGTAGTTATATATGCTGATAAATAGCAATTTTCTTTTCTTTTCTTCCCTTGCCTTTTCTTTCTTTCTTTCTTTCTTTCTTTTTTTTTTTTTTTTTTCTTGAGAGAGAGAGAGGGAGAGAGAGAGAAATAGCGAGTGAGTGAGCATGTGCAGGGGGAGGGGAAGAAGGGGAAGGAGAAAGAAAATACTAAGCAAGTTCTTTGCCCAGCAGAGCCCAATGCAACCTCAATCCCACAAACTTTGGTAAGTGGTGTTTTGTTTTTTCTTGCTTATTTAATCTTTCCTCTCCCAAGTCTGAAGATAAACTCTTATATTGTAATCTAAAGTCTTTATTGCTAATCTTTTTGAATTGAACAAAACTATTAATCTGGAAATAATATCAATGACATAGTGTGCAAGATGCCTTTTTTGTCATATGTATGTTATTGAACTGACCATTACTTAAAAAAAAAAAAAAAGAAGTTTATTCACAATACTGCAGGGTCACATATGTTAGGTAAATATTTTATTTCTAGGTTTATCTATCCTTGTGAATATACAAATTTGTATTATATACTATACATTTATCATAAGCCTTGATTATTTGCAGTGTAAGTCCTCCAGCTTTTAATAGTTCATTGAACTTACTTAATAATTAAAGGAATATTCATATTTTTATTAATTTTCTTGTCAATTAAAATATTGACATAAAGTTGTTTGTAGTATCTCATGCTTTTTAATATCCACACTCTAAAATTATTTCTGGTAATGGTAATTTGTGTTACTTTTTTTCTTAATGAGTGTTGTAAATTGTTCACCAATTTTTTGAGTTTTATTTGATGAGCATTGTGGTTCATCTCATATCTTCTTGACCTTAGCTCTATTTCTAGATGAAACTATAGTAAACCTTCAGTTTTCAACTCATTTTGTGTTCTGTCTACTGTAAACACACACATCACACTTCTCTTATTCTTGCAGTAGATTCTAAGATGCTGACATAGAAGATTGAGGTAGGGGACTGTTGACAGATTCAAATACTGGGGATGCACTGCCCTTAAGGAGCTCTGGAATATAATGGAATGGAAGCCTGCAAATACTTATTTTTGATCTTCTTGTTAACAACTTAAAGAATCATTCATAAATATAAACATAATTGAATCTTATTTGATCACAGTGGTAATCAACTTGATAATACACTGTTGATATTGTTTTTCCTGCTTTCCTCTTTCAGTGTATCTAGAATGTCCCTCATTCCTGCTCTGCAAGAGAACTTCCCAAATAAACTACTTCACACAAGTTACTGTTTTAAGATCTATTTGCAGTGAAATCATCAACTTTTGACTTTAAAACTTATTCTACTATATTTTCAAAATCTTAATTTATGCTCTTTTCTATACTAAAAACTTCCTTCTATTTCCTTTCTATTAAATTGGCTCTTTTAATTTTATTTTTGAGATTTATGCTTTGATCACTAATCATCAGCTTTTCTTCTTTCTATTGTATAGATTTAAAACTACAAATTTCCTATCAAGCACCAAGTGCATCTTACAAATTATTTTTTATATTATTTTCTTATATCAGTAAAAAAATATATTTCTTTAAGGTATTTTTCTTGATTGAGGGAAATTTAAAAGTGTGTTATTGAACTTCCAAACAATTGGAGACTTCTTAGTTATTATTTGGTTATTTATTTTAGCTTAAATTTACTGTAGCCAGATATCATGTGTTGCATTATTTGAGGTCATATGAGATATATTTTTACTTTGTTCTCTTTTTCTCCTCAAATTTTTGTGTAGTATTTGAAATTTGGTAAGTGTGCATTCTATTGTTACTGTTTTCATAGTTACATGTACGTGCATTAGTAAAATTTTGTTAGTCGTGTTATTTGAAATCTTCTACTTTTTATTGAGTTTGGTTTTTCTTTATTCTTTTTAAGATTTATTTATCTATTTATTTTAGAGAGAAAGAGGGAGAAAGAGAGTGTGAGCGGTGGGAAGGGCTTAGGGAGAGGGAGAGGATCCTTAGGCAGAATCCCCACTGAGCATGGAGCCTGGTGCAGGGCTCAGTCCCAGGACCCTGAGGTCATGATCTAAGCCAAAATCAGGAATTGATCATTTAACTGACTAAGCCACCCAGGTGCCCTGATTTTTCTTTCAGTTACAGAGAGAATCTTTTTATAATGCATAATAGATTACAGATTTGTATATTCCTCCTAATTCTGTCAAATTTGATTATTTATTTTGATATCTTTATTGAGTATAGTTTATACATGATTAATTGCATGTATTTAAAGTGTAAATTTGAGTTACTATTGACAAATGTTTATGCCCATGAATCCATTACAACAATCAAGATAATGAACCTATTCATCATTCTCTAAAGATTCCTAGTGCCTGCTTATAATCCATTTCTCTCCTGCCATTTTTTCAGTTCCCGTATCATTCCCAGAGCAAGACTGATCTCTCTGTCAATATAGATCTGTTTGAATTTTGTATAATTTTATGTAAATGGATCATACAATAAGTACTTTTTTTCTTACTTCTTCACTTTTTTTTCTTACTTCTTTTCTTAATTCTTTGACTCAGGATGATTATTTTGAGCTTCGTCCATATTGACATATATATGAATAGATAATTCATTTGTATTATTGAGTAGTATTCCACAATACTACTATATTCAATATAATATACTACTACTATTCAATATAATTGAATATTCTACAATTATGTGAGTGTTTCCAGTTTTGGATTATTACAAATAAATCTTTTAAAAATATTTCTGTAGAAGTTTTTGTCTTGATATATGCTTTCTTTTGGGTAAATTCCAAAGAGTTAAATGACTTTACCATATATATTATAGACATATATTTGACTTTTTAAGAAATTCTCAAGTAGGGACACTTGAGTGGCTCAGTCAGTTCAGTGTCTGCCTTCAGCTCAGCTCATGATCCCAGGATCCCAGGCTCCCTGTTCAGTGGGGAGTCTGCTTCTGTCTCTCCCTCTGCCTGCTTCTCCCCCTGCTTGTGCTCTCCTGTGTTCCTTCTCTCTATCTGGCAAATAAATAAATAAAATCTAAAAAAAAAAAAAAAAGAAATTGTTAACTGTTTTACAAAGTGGTTGTCCCATTTTATGCTCCCACCAGTAGTTTGTGAGAGTTCTAGTACCTCCACATCCTCATCTCATAATGAGTATATGCCAATAATAGGTTATGCTTGCTAAGAAAAAAAAAAGTTGTTGATCTTCAAATTTATTCATTCTATTTCTAATCTGGTTTATGGAATCTCTTTATATTAAACATCTGCCCTTGCTTTGTCTGTCCAGTAATTCCTACTTTCATGATTAGTCCCTGGCCTATCCCAAAATATATTTCATCTTTTCTTTGTACAATGATTCTTTGTTCTACATGTTCTTAAGTCCCTATGCCATAGAGGCATTCTTAGTGCTCCTATTTCAGTCTCTTTTATTAGATTAGGTGTTTATTGAAAGAAAAATCATGTATTATTTATCCCTCTCACGTGTTTTGGAGGTTGACACATATTAAGAGCTCAATATATCTTGGATTGTTAAATAAAATAATAAACAGAATTTTATAATTCTATGTCTTGCTAATTATCTGTAAAAGCTTGTAAATGAACATTTCTTACTAAATGTAGACACATGGAATTGCACTGATTACTTCTAAGACTTGAACCATTCAGAGTGCAATTAACAAATAAAACGAGATATCAAGATACTTCTAAGAACATGATTTGATTTAAAATTTAATCATCACTTACTCATGACTGCCACTGGAGTTTAACTTATTAGATACCATCTGCTGCCTAAACATCTAGGGAATATTTTTAAGGAATATCTTTCTAGAGGAAATGATAATCTTGTGCCAACTTGTTTATCACTTATCTGTTTGTTGGCATTTAAACCTTGTAACAACAAAAATTATGGTTGAGTGCATAAGGCAATAAATGAAAACCAAATATGATGAGAACACAATGAAAATGTAAATGACTTTTTCCCCCCAGATTCATTACTTCTTGTATTACAATAAGCTATGCAAATATAAGCCTAGGTTACATGGCAATAGAATAGTGATTCAGAAGGCAAGTTTTAATCAGATAAGTGCCAGTTTGAGTGTGGGCTTTACCTTTAAATACCATTGCAGCCTTAGACAGAAAAAGACCTAGCTTTTTCATAACTAGTAAATAATAATAACAATCTTATAAATTATGGTAGCAAGTATACGTATTTTCATATATTTCATTATTTTACTTGTGGTTCAAGAACTTTGGTAAGATAGCTGTTTAGGACTGAAGGGGTCCAGGATATGCCACCTCAAAATACTTTGGTGTATGGATTCTTATGAGCTAAAAGTAGTGGAGAATCAACAGATGAAGGAAGAGTTCTCTGCTCTCCTTTCTGCCTAAACATAGGGTATAAACTTCTTTTTGTGGAGGTGTCCCTCTCCACCTTAACAAAAAGAGGACAGTGACTCATCATCAGACACAGAGAGTTGGAAACAAGATAAGCCTGTGTAAATAAACCTTACTAAAATAAACTTTATCTTTCATTAGCTTCCCCTATATATACTGTAATCACTTTACCATAGTTTGTGATCTCTTGAAGCCCAAGCTCCCTTTCCTTTTTTGAATTTCACATTTCTATGAACTCTAGTACATGTAAATATTAACAAAAATTGTACATCTTTACTCCCCTTTATCTGTCTTTTGTTTCACACAGTCCCAGATACTGAGCCTAAGAGGGTAGAGGAAAAGTTTTTCCTTCCCAACAAGACCTCTAGATGCTAGACATTTTAGCTTTAAAAATGGGTATCTCAACTAAGAATAAGACCTTTTTTAAAAATTGTCCTGAAAATGAAAGTTGAAAGAAAAAAAAAAGTTTAAGAAACAAATTCTTTAAGAATTACCTACATCTCAAATGTTTCTCGTTACTAGGAGCTATTTATCTTTACATCCTCTATGAATCCTCAGTTTTGATATACAGCAGGCACATTGTGCTCAATAAATGTATTATATTTGCAATACCCCTGTGCTATTTTTTTAAATTATTAATTATTTATTTTTTGAAACAGTCATATTGGTTTCCTAAGGCTGCCATAACAATCACCACAAACTTGCTAGTTTAAAATAACAGAAACTTACTCTCTCATAGTTCTGCACTACCACTAGAGGCTAAGGAGAATTTCTTTCCTTACCCCTTCTAGCTTCAAGTTTCCTGGCTTGGGGCTGCAAAGCTCTAATAATCACTACCTCCTTCTTCACATGGCTGCCTCCTGTTTGTAAGTCTTTTTCTAAATGTCTCTTTTAAAGACATCCCAATAATGGATTACTTAACTTGATATCAAGTACTTTTTCTAAAGTTGATGCTGTGGACATCTTAATTTTTCAAATATATTTTTTTTTCTTGTGTCTTATATTCCAACTTGATCATCTCTGACAATAGGCATTAAATCTGTGTATGTTTTCTAACAAGTATATACAATGTGTCAGGCAATCAGCTGAACATTTCACAAACAATTTTATTAACTCTTTATAAGAAATCAGAGAGAAAGCCATTTCACAGATGTCAGGATTTAGAATACTGAGATAATTAGAGAGATTTTGTGACAAATTTGAGGTCTCATAGTAAGAGACAGAACTGAAATACCAAACCTGTCTTTGTTCACAATGTTTTCTTAGCCACTTGCTGTGTTCCTGTATTTCTGCTTTAAGCTTTATTTTGCATGATCTTGAAAGTGGAGCTCGTCAGGGTTTTTTCACGTTTGTGTTGCATCTGTATACCATGCACTAGTTTTCCTGTTGCATCTGTATACCATGCACTAGTTTTCCTGTTGTAGATCAGAAGCTGCTGTTTCCTTGCTGTATCTTCTCTATACTGTTCTGTGTTTTATATATAATTCTATCTTTCTATGAGACAAATTTATTACCTACTTAGGGAAATTTGGGCTTTCTTTTTTACCTGTTGGGTCTTCCATTCTGCCAGAGACATTTTCTAGGCTGAGGCCTATATCCTAGGCATGATTTGTCACCAACGTAGGATTGAATTCTCTACTTCTTTCTTCTACTCTTTGAAGATTTTTAGAATTTCCAGACTTTTTGCATTCTGGGGAAAGCTTCACATCTTGATTTCAAAGCAGTGGTATCTGAACACTTTTGTTAATTTACCATATCTGAAAAACAACTATTAGCTATTGTTTCTAAATGTGATTGGGTGTACATGGGGATGCATTGTTTTGTTACAAACATTGTAAACCAGCAATGTCCACAACAGACAAACTGTGAAAAGAGACAAGATGCTCTTTAACAGAGAAATGGATAAAGAAGATGTGGTCCATATACAAAATGGAATATTACTCAACTATCATAAAGGATGAATACCCAGCTGTTGCATCAACATGGATGGGACTGGAAGAGATTATGCTAAGTGAAAAAAGTCAAGCAGAGAAAGTCAATTGTCATATGGTTTCACTTATTTGTGGACCATAAGGAGTAGCATGGAAGACATTAAGAGAAGGAAAGGGAAAATGAAGAGGGGGGAAATCAGAGTGGGAGACAAACCACAAAAGACTATGGACTCCTGGAAACAAACAGGGTTTTAGAAGGGAGGAAGGTAAGGGGATGGGTGAGCCTGGTGAAGGATATTAAGGAGGGCACAGATTGCATGGAGTATACTGGGTGTTAAAAGCAAACAATGAATCATGGAACACTATACCAAAAATTATGGATATACTATATGGTGACTAATATATCATAATAAAACAAAACAAAAACAAAAACAAAACCCCTAAAACATTATAAACCATGCACAAAAATAGAAATTATAAAGTTAAAATCACCAAAAAATAAATATGTAAAGATTTTCCACAATTTTTTTTTTCATTTGCCATAGTGGATGCACTAAATACAACCACTGTAATTTTTGCTTTGAGGTCCAGTATGCAAATGAGCACAGTCCTTTACTCCATGGGCACTGGAGGCTTGGTCTGTTTGACCACCTAGTCTCATGGCAGTACTGGCTTCAGACTGAAGGTGCTATCTTCTCTCATTTAAATATCTGTTTCTTTGATTTTTGTCCCTATTCTTTCACAGAAGGGGTTTTACGTCTGTATCTACTCGGTAATAGTGGGAGCATTAAACAACTTGCAGAGCTTTGCTACTACAATATTTTCCACTTCCCACAATCACGAGAAATGAAGTTTTCCTTTGAGTTCTTTTGGTTTTTGAGTAATTTTTTTTCAAAAGTTATGGAACAAGAATTGAAGTTTGTGTTTAATTTGAATGTTCAGAAGTTTATTATCACAGAGATACCAGCAGAAAAAAAGTTTTTTAAAATCATGTTAAAATTATGTAACTTTTCTAGTTTCCTTGACATATACCCACATAATAGGTTCCTCTCCGTGGGGAACTCATGGGGGCTTGTGCTGAATATAAGCTTCTGTTTTAAACTATCCCTATGGGAAGTCTCGCTTGAATCTTTACTTCAGATGAAAGCATTTTCAACTTTTTCTCTGACATTGATTTTGTGGAAATTTATGGCCCTCTATAAATTGTTTGGAGCTAATCTTAATATTGAATCAAGTAAGCACAGACAATTAAAGGTAGAGAAAAGCCACTTTCAGTTGTTATTGATTTAACCAAATCCTGTCATCCATATTAAACGTACAGGTATTTAGATCTTTCTGTGTTAACATTTGTAATGATTGCAGTGGACCTGGAGTGATTATCTCAAGAATTTTGATGGTAGTGTTTTTGGAACTTATGAAAATAAATTATCAGGAGGTAGAATGGTGTCATTTTGTGAACCATTCCTGTATCATCCAATTACTCATCTTTCAATATGGTCATTTAAAAATGGTACGGAGAAAATCTTTAAAACAAATTTATTGTTGACATATCTTGAAAGAAGTTGCTGTGGCTGATATCAAAGAGGTTACTGCCTATGTTCTCCTCGAGGATTCTGATGGATTCCTGTCTCACGTTGAGGTCTTTTATCCATTTCGAGTTTATCTTTGTGTACGGTGTAAGAGAATGGTCAAGTTTCATTCTTCTACATATAGCTGTCCAGTTTTCCCAGCACCATTTATTGAAGAGACTGTCTTTTTTCCACTGGATATTTTTTCCTGTTTTGTCAAAGATTATTTGACCATAGAGTTGAGGGTCCATATCTGGGCTCTCTACTCTGTTCCACTGGTCCATGTGTCTGTTTTTATGCCAGTACCATGCTGTCTTGGTGATCACAGCTTTGTAGTAAAGCTTGAAATCAGGTAACGTGATGCCACCAGTTTTATTTTTGTTTTTCAACATTTCCTTAGCAATTCGGGGTCTCTTCTGATTCCATACAAATTTTAGTATTATTTGCTCCAGCTCTTTGAAAAATACTGGTGGAATTTTGATCGGAATGGCATTAAAAGTATAGATTGCTCTGGGCAGTATAGACATTTTAACGATGTTTATTCTTCCGATCCAAGAGCATGGAATGGTCGTCCATCTTTTTGTGTCTTCTTCAATTTCTTTTAGGAGTGTTCTGTAGTTCCTCGAGTACAGATCTTTAACCTCTTTGGTTAGGTTTATTCCGAGGTATCTTATGGTTTTTGGTGCTATAGTAAATGGAATCGATTCTCTAATTTGCCTTTCTGTATTTTCATTGTTAGTGTATAAGAAAGCCACTGATTTCTGGACATTGACTTTGTATCCTGCTACATTACTGAATTGCTGTATGAGTTCTAGTAGTTTGGGGGTGGAGTCTTTCGGGTTTTCCATATAAAGAATCATGTCATCTGCGAAGAGAGAGAGTTTGACTTCTTCCTTACCAATTTGGATACCTTTTATTTCTCTTTGTTGTCTGATTGCTGTTGCTAGGACTTCTAATACTATGTTGAACAAGAGTGGTGAGAGTGGGCATCCTTGTCGTGTTCCTGATCTCAATGGGAAGGCTGCAAAGGCGAAGGAAACAAAGGCAAAGATGAACTTCTGGGACTTCATCAAGATAAAAAGCTTCTGCATAGCAAAAGAAACAGTCATCAAAACAAAGAGGCAACCCATGGAATGGGAGAAGATATTTGCAAATGACAGTACAGATAAAAGGTTGATATCCAGGATCTATAAAGAACTCCTCAAACTCAACACACACAAAACAGATAATCATATTAAAAAATGGGCAGAAGATATGAACAGACACTTCTCCAATGAAGACATACAAATGGCTACCAGACACATGAAAAAATGTTCATCATCACTAGCCATCAGGGAGATTCAAATCAAAACCACATTGAGATACCACCTTACACCAGTTAGAATGGCCAAAATTAGCAAGACAGGAAACAACGTGTGTTGGAGAGGATGTGGAGAAAGGGGAACCCTCTTACACTGTTGGTGGGAATGCAAACTGGTGCAGCCACTTTGGAGAACAGTGTGGAGATTCCTCAGGAAATTAAAAATAGATCTTCCCTATGACCCTGCAATTGCACTGCTGGGTATTTACCCCAAAGATACAGATGTAGTGAAAAGAAGGGCCATCTGTACCCCAATGTTTATAGCAGCAATGGCCACGGTCGCCAAACTGTGGAAAGAACCAAGATGCCCTTCAATGGATGAATGGATAAGGAAGATGTGGTCCATATACACTATGGAGTATTATGCCTCCATCAGAAAGGACGAATACCCAACTTTTGTAGCAACATGGACAGGACTGGAAGAGATTATGCTGAGTGAAATAAGTCAAACAGAGAAAGTCAAGTATCATATGGTTTCACTTATTGGTGGAGCATAACAAATAATATAGAGGACAAGGGTAGATGGAGAGGAGAAGGGAGTTGAGGGAAATTGGAAGGGGAGGTGAACCATGAGAGACTATGGACTCTGAAAAACAACCTGAGAGTTTTGAAGGGGCGGGGTGGGAGGGTGGGGGAACCAGGTGGTGGGTATTAGGGAGGGCACAGATTGCATGGAGCACTGGGTGTGGTGAAAAAACAATGAATACTGTTACGCTGAAAATAAATAAAAAATTTAATAAAAAAAATCTTCTAAAAAAACAAACAAACAAACAAAAAAACAAATTTATTGTTAATTTTTATATGATAAAATTTTATGCATTTTAAAATATGTTACTCTAAAAATTTCTGTACTAACTGTTGGTTCACAGTAGCCATGGGCCCAACTGTAGAAATAATTTCTCCTTGAAACTCTTCCATCCCTTGGTCTCTTTAAACCTCTTAATAATATGATGTGGATATTTTAGTGACTTCCATTGAGAACATATAACACATTTGAAAGTCATAAGCAGATTATTTTTATAAAAAGATATTTACATAGTTTGGAGTCATAGTTTAAGATCTGAGTTTTAGTCCTAGTTCTGACATTCACTAGCTGCCAAAGAAAAAAGCTATTGCTTTATGTCTCAGTGTCTCTATTTCCTCTTTAGCGAAATAATGTTTTGTTTTTTTTTTTGACTGTTTAATGGCCATCAGGCTCCTTTACTTCTGTTCATCAATGTTGAAGTAGGACAGTCCTAGGTGTTATACACTTCTTAAGAGAGAGATATATCTATTATTACAGATGATTTAAAAGTGAGGAACTGCACATATCTAGCAAAAAGAATGTTTTATAAAATAGATACAAAGCCATCAAACTGTCTTTCCTTTCTTTATGCTACATGAATTGATCCGTCCATACAGTTATTCATAGAAATATGATTTATTTATAGAGAACCAGCTACAGACTTGAACATATTTTTTCCTACTTCTTGAATTTAAGATCACTGTATCAGATACGCTGGTTTGTACATTTTGGCATCACTGAATAAACATCATTTATGCTTATGTCTTGAATAGTTTATATCAATATTTTTACATGCCAAGTTTCCTGACATTGCTTCTAACATTTCATAATTCAGTGGCAGTATAGTCAGTGGCAGAACTCAGTATTACATTAAACAGAACATGATATTTTCCATGACTGCTTTGTTTTCTCTTTATTTATAACAGATTTAGTATTTTTATAAAGTTATGTTTTTCCAGACATAAATAAAATTCAAGAACTACATAATACACATTAATATCACTGGTTACAAAGTTAACTTTACTAAATGCATATATCTGACTTCACAAATCTGGTGTCCTTGCAATGACTGTATCATCTATTTATCTATCTATCCATCATCTACCTATCTATCCATCTTCTGTCACCTTCTGATGGAAGAACTTGAGGCAACTCCTTTTATATAGAGAGCTTTAATTAACCAGAATATTTTAAAAGAGGTTTTATAACATTTAATTACTTTAGTCTCTACTATTATTTAAGTTTTAATGAGAAACAAATATTTAATAATACATCCTTTAAAAGTTATGGTTTTATTGTATTTAATACTGAGAGTTAAAGTTCTCTTCTTCTCATTCTCCCTAGACAGACCAAATGTATTTCCACTTTTTCCTGTCTGAAATGGATCTACTCAATCTAGGATTTTTTAATGTAAAATGAGCAGTAATGTACCTCAAGATACAACAAAACAGACTTTTTCTGGAATGCAGTTAAACCACAGATATTTTATGCTTTATGACAACTAAGTATTTCATTAAGAGTTAAACTCATCAATTCCTTCTCACTAAGGAATGTAGAATAGTGTTATATTTAAAGTCAGGAAGCCTATTTTTTAACATTGGATTTATCAGTAAAAAAGTGAAATATGTTTATTTCTTAGCAATCCCATTTTAATGTATAAAAAATTTAAGTAATACTGTTTTGAAAACCTAATATTTATTGGGTTTTTATTATGTGCCAGTCCTTTATCCAAGCCAAATTATATATTACTAACCTACTGAATATTCACAGAAACCCTGTTAGATAGCTACTTCTTATGACAGGATTGAGGAAATTGAGGCATGAAGGTGTTACTCACATGCCTTATAACCAGTAAGACTCATGTGTCAGGACATACATGCTACACTGTCTTATAAACCAAAGACTGAAAAACTTTTAAGGGCCTTGCTAGCTTTAAAATTTAAATTAAAAGTGTTTATCAAATTAATTAATTAATTAATTAATTAAATTTTAAGAACGTATCTCAAACACATGGAAAGATTGATCACTCAGCAGATTTCAAACCATTATATGTTAGCAGTTCTGCTCTAGATCAGGAATCATTGAACTATATACTATATGACAAATCTCACCTGCTACCTATTTGTGTATGACCAACACACTAAACATACAGATATAGATATATAAATATCTCTATATATATGACATGTAAGTGTATATATATATAAACATATGTAAACATATATAAACTCACATATAAACTATATATGTATATATATAAATTTTATATATTTATATAAATTTATATATATATATAAATATAAAATACGTATAAATATATGTAATCAGTTTTTTTGCTGTGTATGGCTATTTCAAGACTTAAAAGGAAATATTTGGCCCAGAAAGGTGAACATATTTACTATCTTGGCTTTAAGAAAAAGTTTACTGGTCCTCAGTCTCTTATGCACACCAGGAGAGTTATTTATGTTGAATAGTGATGTCAAGTTAATAACTTTTTATTTTATTTTTAAAAATTTATTTATTTGAGAGAAAGTGAAAGAGAGAGTGGGGAGAGGGGAGCAGAGAGAAAGGGAAAAGCAGATTCTGAGTTGAGCATGAAGCCTGACACGGAGCTCAGTCTCACAGCCCTGAGATCATGACCTGAGCCCAAAGCAAGAGTCAGATGCTCAATCAACTGAGCCACCCAGACACCCCTATAATTCTTATTTTAAACATACATAGTAATTTTTGTCAAAGACATTTATGGATATACAGTATAAGACAAGTACTGGGACATTAAATTATACGGTAACGCCAGTACACATGAAAAAATTAGAAAAGGTAAAAAACTAAAATATAAGTATTGATTTTTTTTTTTAAGATTTTATTTATTTATTTGACAGAGATCAAAAGTAGGCAGAGAGGCAGGCAGAGAGAGAGGAGGAAGCAGGCTCCCCGCCGGGCAGAGAGCCTGATGTGGGGCTCGATCCCAAGACCCTGGGATCATGACTTGAGCCGAAGGCAGAGGCTTTAACCCACTGAACCACCCAGGTGCCCCGATTTTTATGTTTAATAGCATTTCAAAGAATGTCTCAGAGAATGTTGGAATATTTGGAAAAATATCTCTCATGCAGCGGAAAGAATTGTGATTTTAAGGCTGGGCTATGAGACATGAATGGAAGGTTGAACTCTGGTGAGACAGTATTGTAAATTACATACCTAAACACAGCTCTCTTTCCCCTGTGGTTGCGTTCCCTCTGTCTCTGCCTCTGTAAAAATATGTTGTTTTAAACCTCCCAACCAGTGTCTCAATTCCATTGGAGACAATTATAGTATCATGGATATATTTTTCATTATATATATGAAGATTATGACTTCCCCTGTGCCTTTAACATTTCTGGATCCTCCTCATGTTTTGCAAAGTTACTTACTCTATTAACCTCAGAAACTTTTTTACAACTTCTGTGTTTTTAAAGTTCATAGTTTCACTTTTGTCTCCTTATATTTACCAGATTACTCTGCTTTCCTTTTTATAGGAAATGAACCCTGTCAGGAAAGAGTTCTTTCAAATTTCTCCCATCTCTTGCACATTTATCCCTACCAGCATTTTGGCATGCTTCTTTCCTGCTGGTCTCATTCTCTTCTAAAATGCAATCCACTTACCTGGCATGGGATCATGTTTTCTGTCCTCTCCTTGGGAGTTTAACTCAATTTCATGTAGCTTCAACTTCTCTATTGGCAGTTTCCTTCAACGTGCAAATACACACATTAAAACATATCCCATAATCATTGGCATTCCACAAGACTTGGACGTGATCTTTCCTTATCCTGCATACTCTATCTGAGAAATTTTACTTTGTATCTGAGACGGTCCCTTACTAGAGATGTTTCCCATCTCTCTCTCATTCTCCCCCAAACTTGTTTAGGCTTCTACACCTTAAAGTATATTAGCTTAAAATATAATCCAACAGTTGCAAAGGTCTTCCAATTTGTAATCCTTTCCTTATTCCCTATCTCAGAGAATAAAACCATCATCTCTCTTGTTTCAAAAAACAAGCTGCCTCAATTTTCTTCTGAATGTCTGCTTTTAAAGTTCCACATTAATATTTCAAAATGTTTTACTGCTAGTATGCCCCATAACTATCTGTTCTTCACATCCTGATTTCCATTTTCTTTCATTAGATCCTCATATTTTCTCAACTGAGTTGCTTCACTTCTTTCTTATAGATTTCCCTGACATCAGGCATGCTTGTGCTCAACTTCACGTGTTCTATTCCTGTCACACTCATATTTCAAACCTTACAATGTCATTACAACATTAATACGGTATCCAGCTGCTTATTCCCATAATTTCCCTTAGCAGGTAGAATATATGACTTGCAGTCCCATTATGAACTATGTGCTGATGATTCTCCTTTCCTCCTACCCTTTCTTCATGGTTTATGTTTCACTATTTCTCATCCATGACAATGCTATGATTTCCTATGTCTCTGTGCAGGATGTCTGCATTTGCTGGTTTGTCTAAAAGGCTCTTCTTCATCTTCTGTTTCATCTTTAAGCCTGTATTC
Source organism: Martes martes (assembly GCF_963455335.1). Classification (NCBI taxonomy): domain Eukaryota; kingdom Metazoa; phylum Chordata; class Mammalia; order Carnivora; family Mustelidae; genus Martes; species Martes martes. Next base: position 24,520,773 of record NC_137888.1, on the reverse strand, counting down.
TCTTGGAGCCCACTCTGATCTCTCCAGCTATACCTCAGTGCACATACATCGATGCTGAATTCCGTGTTTACTGAAGATATATATATTGCATATAGCTTTCATGCTAATTTCTAATTTGTTTTACACATGTCTATGTCTCATTAGATAAGAGCTCTTGAAAGTAGGATATAAACTGTATTCCTCCCTGTGTTCTCACAAGGAAGATTTTAGTGCCATAATTCAGCTTTCAATTTGGTAAAAACAAAAGAAAACAAAAATTTAGATAGACAAGTGTGAGATCTTAGGCTCCACCAACCCTTACCTTCATAATTTATTTCAGTCCTTATTATGTCAGCCACTATGTAGATAATTTAATGAAAATCATCTCTTTAATTCATGAACCATCCTTTCAGGATAGATAGCAATATTATTCTCACTTCATAGATGATGAAACTGAATCTAGAGACCTACAGAGGTTGCCTACAGACAAAAAAAAAAAAAATGTGGTCTTAATAGTAGACCATATTCTTTGAGTTCAAGATTAATTAACAAATTAAGTACAGAGGACACCCAAGTTTGTTACTGACTAAAACTTTAAAACAACAAAACTATTTTTTTTTCTCTGCTTGAATTTCTAAAACCAGCCATAAGGGTTCAAGATGCTAGGAATCTTAGGAGTTTGGGCAGCAACATGTGAAAAAGACATAAGAATTTCATTGGATAATGTGATGGTCATTGCATAGGCTGAATGTGCTCTTAGTCTGTGATAACAGAAGCAGCATGGCATTTATATTATTGGAGGTGATTACTTCTAATTGCTGTAGGTTAGATTTCACATTAAAGATTGCTTTAAGTAATGGATATAAAAAGTTAAGACATCTAGACTAATTGGGTAATGTTTAGAAAAAAAAAAAGTATGATTGATAAGAAGGACATTTGTGCCAAACTTGCAATAAATATGAACAACTCTGGAATATTTAACTAGAACGGAGAAAGAGCTGCTTTCCAGATATTTCAACAACTCTCCTGTGGAAGATGATATGAATTTGATTTGTTTTTATGGCTTTATAGTTTAGAAGTAGGGCAAGTGGTTGAGGAAAGGAAGGGTGTCCTGAGAGGAAATGATTGCCTAAAGATTCATTGACTTTTCCCTAGCTGGAGTGATCATGCATTGCCTAAATAGACATGTAGTGGGCTAGTATTATTACAGATATGGATGGAATAGATGAAATTTAAGAACCACTCAATCTTGTCTTTCTGTAATTTTGAAATTATATTGCTATTGACTTACAGGATTTTTAAATTTCTTAAGCATAATGCTTATGCTGCCATTATAAATAATTTATGTGCTTTAAAATAAGATTTGAGTGTACTGCTTTTAAAGGGAAGTGCGGCTTTCTTTCAATGTATAGACTTTGATAAGGACAATGAAATGCCATGCCATACAACATCACATCCAAATTTTAATGTCAAAACTTGATCTATTGCAAAACCAAGTGAATTGTTTTTCAGAGAAATGGAAAATGTATTTAAAAATGTCCCATAAGGGCGCCTGGGTGGCTTAGTGGATTAAGCCTCTGCCTTCAGCTCAGGTCATGATCCCAGGGTCCTGGGATCAAGCTCCGCATCGGGCTCTCTGCTCAGCAGGAAGCCTGCTTCCCTTCCTCTCTCTCTGCCTGCCTCTGACTACTTGATCTCTCTCTCTGTCAAATAAATAAATAAAATCTTTAAAAAAAAAAAAAAAGGTCCCATAAATCTGTTCCCCAGGTTGCAGTTTACGTCAGCCTTTAAACATTTAAAATGATGGAAAGTAAACATCATAAAGTGGTCTAAAATTATACTGAGCCTGTAAGAGGTATCCTTTATGGTGTAATATGTAATAGAAACCTTTTCATAGTACTATGAATTTTGTGCTAAGGTCCAACATTAAAAGTACTTTTTGTGATATTTTACTATTAATAAGTAATTTTCTCAGGGGAAAGACATTTAAAACAGAAAAGAAAATGACAAAATAATTTTCAAGTCAGAAGATAGTTTGAAAAAAAAAATTAAGGAAGCTATAAGATTAAATGCAAGTAGCCATTTAACTTGAAAAGAAAGCTGCCTCCAAACTATTTATTTTTAAAGTTTTACCCAGATAAAGATTTCAATTAGAAATAATTTCACTAAATATTCATTATCGCTAGCCATCAGAGAGATTCAAATCAAAACTACATTAAGATACCACCTTACACCAGTTAGAATGACCAAAATTAACAAGACAGTAAACAACAAATGTTGCAGAGGACGTGGAGAATGGGGAAACCTCTTACACTGTAAGCAGAAATGCAAGTTGGTGCAGCCACTTTGGAAAACAGTGTGGAGATTTCTTAAGAAATTAAAAATAGAGCTACCCTATGACCCTGTAATTGCACTACTGCATATTTACCCCAAAGATACAGATGTAGTGAAAGGAAGGGCCATCTATACCCCAATGTTCATAGCAGCAATGGCCACGGTCACCAAACTGTGGAAAGAGCCAAGATGCTCTTCAAGAGATGAATGGAAAAAGAAGATATGGTCCATATATGCAGTGGAGTGTTATGCCTCCATCAGAAAGGATGAATACCCAACTTTTGTATCAACATGGATGGGACTGGAAGAGATTATGCTGAATGAAATAAGTCAAGCAGAAAGGGTCAATTATCCTATTATTTCACTTACTTATGGAGCATAAGGAATAACAAGGAGGACATTGGGAAAAGGAGAGGAGAAGGGAGTTGAGGGAATTTGGAGGGAGAGATAAACCATTAGAGACTATGGACTCTGAGAAACAAACTGAAGGTTTGGAGGGGAGGGGGCAGGGGATTTGGGTGAGCCTTTTGGTGGTTATTATTGAGGGCAGGTATTGCATGGAGCACTAGGTGTGGTGCATAAACAATGAATCTTGGAATACTGAAAAAATAAAATTAAATTAAAAAAAAGAAATAAGTTCATTAAAAGTTAAAATTATTTTGAAAGCTTTTATAATACTATTATTTGTAAAATACAGAATTCTGTATGTTGTCTGACTCAGCCTGATAGAATTTCAAATTAAAAAAAAAAGGTTAAGGGCACCTGGGTGGCTCAGCAGGTTAAAGCCTCTGCCTTTGGCTCAAGTCATGATCCCAGGGTCCTGGGATGGAGCCCCGCATCGGGCTCTCTGCTCAGCAGGGAGCCTGCTTTCCTTCCTCTCTCTCTGCCTGCTTCTCTGCCTACTTGTGATCTCTCTATCTGTCAAAAAAACAAACAAACAAAAAAACCTAAACCTTAAAAAATAAAAATAAAAAAAGGTTATACTATAAAAAAGATTTTATACTTCATAATAGTAATATGTGGGCAGTAGAAAACATTTTTATATTAATCAAGAAAAATATTTAATTGATATCTAGGTGAGTGAAGTTTAAAAATATTAATGTATATTAAACTATTATTCAAATAAACTGGGTGGCAATTTCAAAGTAAATGTCACTTTGTCCTAAGAACTTAATTTTATTTTTATCTTATTTTTTTAGGGATTTTATTTATTTATTTATTTGGGAGAGAGTGAGAGTGAAAGAGAAAGAGAAAGAGCACAAGCAGGGGGAAGGGCAGAGGGAGAAACAGACTCCCCTCTGAACAGGGAGCCTGATGCAGGGCTCTATTCCAGGACCTGGGATCATGACCTGAGCTGAAGGCAGATGCTTAACTGACGGAGCCACCCAGGCACCCCTTAATTTTATTATTAAATTTGTAAATATGGGTCGATAAATGTTCTTCTCTACCATCTCTGTAAGGGATTTGGCTTCCCTTATATTCATCCTTTACTTCGTGATGAAACTCCATGGGTCTCTGACTTTCAAGACATGTACCCTCACATACTTCCTTCCAGTGATTCCATTTCAGGGAGAGCAGTATCTGTCTGGATGGCAGAACCAAGTTGTTCATTTTATAGAATATAGCAATAAGCTAACTGAAACACCATTAACAGATGGATGATCATCTAATACAGAACATAACCCAAAGAACAGCTTGAGTGTTGGTAGCTCTTCAACAGGGGATGCTAAGACCATAGGCACAAAGACTTTCTCCACAAGCAGGAAAGCCATTGTGGTTGTAGGAGTCTTCTCAAGATTCTGTACTGGTAATCTCTCTTATTTCATTGGAGTTAATCCAAAAGATGAAATCCATTACCTATCATAGCTATAAATGTTGAGAGTTCAGTGCAAGCTCAAAGAATAGATAACACAATTGGTAATTAAATAAGCAAAGGGTTCTTAAGAGATAACACTATAGGGCACCTGGGTGGCTCAGTGGGTTAAAGCCTCTGCCTTCGGCTCAGGTCATGATCTCAGGGTCCTGGGATCGAGTCCTGCATTGGGCTCTCTGCTCCGTGGGGAGCCTGCTTCCTCCTCTCTCTCTGCTTGCCTCTTTGCCTACTTGTGCTCTCTGTCTGTCAAATAAATAAATAAAATCTAAAAAAAAAAATTTAAAAGAGATAACACTATAGTTAAACATTTATATTTTCATATTAATTATCATATTTCTCAACCTGAATAGGTTTACATTAAGACACAAATATTGGGGAGGCGAAATTGAAAAGTTCTTACTTTTTAAATTTTTAATTTTTTTTATGTTTTTATTTTTTAGATTTTATTTATTTACCTGACAGAGAGAGAGATCACAAGTAGGCAGAGAGGCAGGCAGAGGGAGAGGAGGAAGCAGGCTCCCTGCTGAGCAGAGAGCCTGATGAGTTCTTACTTTTTAATGAGAGCTATTTGACACTTATAAAAACTAGTGATGACCACGAGGAACAGCTCACTCAGAGCTCAGTAGGTGGACTAATAAAAAGTTATGTAGAGTTCCTGTAAAATTTCATTATTACATCATTATATATTTATAAGAAAAGTATAGACAAGGAAGAAAACATATATAAAGCATTAAAAGTACTTCAAAATAGCTGATACTGATGTAAATAAAATGCTCAATTAGAAAAACAATTTTTTAATATCCTGAGGTTAGATCCACTTTAGAAAATAGCTGTAAAATAAACAATGTGCTTTTTTTCCTCTCAAAAATTCTATTGAGTTCAATAGAACTCATTATAATTTGGACTAAACCTTTTCCATATATGTGTGAAAGTATAGTTGTAATAAAATTGGAAGAAGATTCTACTTATGTATATTTTCTAAACTTCAAAGGGACTCAAAATGTGCTTTTGTATCTTTTTTCCTTCCTCAGAGCACTGAACTTTTAAATATATGTAGTCATTATTTTATACTAGTAATTCTGTAAATTTGTAACTGAGAAGCTGGCATTTTTAGTGAAAATGTTTGTCAACACAAATTGGTAAAATTCAAACCCTGAACATATAATACTGCAGAGAAATTCTCTTTTTCTTAGAATAAAATTATTGAGTTACCCATTATTTTACATTATACATATGTACTTGAAATTGGTTATATAAAATAAATTATGCAAGTGTATGCTTTTTAATCTGAAATTAAGAGTCTACTCAAATTTTGTTATTAGAATGTTTGAAAAAAACATACTTTCTAAAATGATATGGTTTGTTCTCTCCAAAACTCAAAAATCATGAATTTTCACATTATGCCCAGTATATAGAAATGGCCATTTCCAAATGTCTCCTTGGCATAATAAATTTAATTCATTAGATGGAAATGCTAAACTAAAAAATTCTATGGGGTCCCATAGACCCTATAAAGGTGCCCCTCACTCACCACTAAAATATAACTGCCTTGGAAATAAAACGCTTGTAATATACTTTGCTGCTATCACCATTCACTAGAGATTTTAGACAAGGAAATGAGAGTCACTTTTAAATATTTCTACCTGCAGTCTACTGACAATTTTAAAATTCTGTATAACATCATAAAGCAGTCAATGGATGTTCAAGACATCACACACACAAAGCTTATTTGCCTGTAGCAAAATGTATTTTTCCTACAGGATAGCAAATAGTTTTACAGTTAATATTTCATTGAAGATCATATGGATGCATCCTACTTATTGAGACATCTAGGTTTCATTTATTACCAGCTTTTTTATTGGGTTGGTGAAATGCAGTTGACATACAAATAAATTCCACACGTTTAAAATGTCAATTTGAATATATTCTACATATTTCTACTTCTGTGAAACCACCTGCAATCTCAAAAAAGTGAATATATAATGACCACCACCTGTGGAAATTTCCTTGTGCCATGAAGTAATCCTTCATTCTTATTTCCACTCAGCCCCATCATTGACCTCAGGCAATCACTCACTGATCAGCTTTCTCTCACTATGGATTAGTTTTAGTTTTCTGTAATTTTATATAAATGGAATAAAGTACTATGTTTTCTTCTTTTTGTCTGACTTCGTTCACTAAGTATAATTATTTGAGAAACATTCATGTTGTAATGTGCTAGAATAATTCATTCTTTGCATGAATATATCACAGTATATTTATCCATTCACCTGTTGATAAAAACTTTAGTTATGTCTGTTTTGGGCTATTATAAATAATAGTGCTATGAACATCCATATACAAGGCTTTGTACAGCATATGCTCTATTTCTGTTGGGTAAATGCTGAGAAGTGGAATGATTTTATTATATGGCAGATATATCTTTAAAGAACTTGCCAAAATGTTTTCTAAAATGGTTGTGTCATTTTACATTTCCATGATCAGTGTGAGAAAGTTACAGTTCTTCCACATCTGCATCAACACTTGGTAGGGTCAGCTATTTTAATTTTAACCATCCTAACAGGTGAATATTCATATCTCATTGGGGGTAAAGATTAGCATTTCCCTTAAAAAATGTTGTTTCATATATTTTGTCCATTTTTTAAAAGATTTTTGTTTATTTGTTTGACGGACAGAGATCACAAGCAGGCAGAGAGGCAGGCAGAGCGAGAGAGGGGGAAGCAGGCTCCCTGCTGAGCAAGAGAGCCCAATGTGGGGCTCGCTGGGATCATGACCTGAGCTGAAGGCACAGGCTTTAATCCACTGAGCCATGCAGGCACCCCATATTTTGTCCATTTTTTATTTGTCATTTCAGACAAGAAGGTAAATTTGGTCCAGTTCTCTCCATCTTGGACAGAAATGGAAGTCCCCACTAGCAAAGAATTTTACAGGTTAAAAAATGGAAGAAAGAGAGAAAAAAAGAAAGAAAGAAAGGAAGAAAGAAAGAAAAAGAAGAAAGAAAGGGAGAGAAGAAAGTGCAAGCCAAGCAACCAATATGAGAAGATAATATTAAACATTAGGTGATGCTATTCTCAAACTAGAGAAAAATTACAAAAAAATGAAAAACATAAACTCTATAAATAATCAGCTCTATAAATTAACTGACTTTGTTTTCCCATGAGAGATATTATTCTATGTATTGATTGATTTAGAATCAAAAGTTGGAATATAGGGATTGTATGATATACATGCACTAGTTCAACTATGATTATATTTTCTTCTCAAACATATAGATGATAGTCTTCTTTGGGCCACTCCAGTTACAATGTGATCAGTTTGTGCTGGGAGGCACTGAAAAACCTGAGTTTCAAGAGAGTAGATGCAGTTCTGGTCACTGATATCTCTCTATTACTTAACATGCTGCCTGATACAGACTGTATCAGTCAGGGTTCTCCAGAGAAATAGAACCAGTAAGATATATACATATACATAAAAAGAGATTTATTATGACATATTGGCTCACTTGATTATGGAGACTGAAAAGTCCCACAATAGATCTGCAAGTGCAGCTCAGGAAAATCAGTAGTGTAGTCCAGTCCAAACCGGAGGGCCTGGGAACCAGGGGAGCCAATGGCCCAAGTCTCAATCTAAATCCAAAAGCCTAAGAACCAGAACACCAATATCTGAGAGCAGATGGAGATGGAGGACCCAGATCAAGTCCAGAGATTAAATTTGCCTTTCTTCCACCCTTCTGTTCTTGAGCCTGCCAAGGATTGGATGAAGCTACTCATATTGTGGAGGACAATCCACTTTTACTCAGTCTACCATTTTGAATGTTAATATCTTTCAGAAACATCTTCACAGACATGCCCAGAAGTAATGTTTGACCAGCTCTCTGGGATCCCTTAACCCAATCAACCTGACACATGAAGTTGATTATCACACACCACAAATAGTACACTAAAAATTGAAAGGTAGTGAAATAATATATTAAGTAGATATTCAAACAGTAGCTATAAAATAACTTAATTCAATGTCACTGATGTCTATTATAATAAGCAACATTTAAAAAAAAATTCCGAGACATATAATTTTCTTGGGCAGGTCTACTAGTCTATATCCAGTTAGATACGTCTGCATTATTGAAGATGTCTTTTACCATAGGAAAATATTTGATTGTATATAATATTGTAGTTATACTACAGCATACAATACTATGCATAATCACTACGGCTTTGGTTTTCTTTCTAAATACTTAAAAAGTCTATTGTAACAACAGGCATTAGGAGCATAAAGCATACTTTGAGTCATTGTTTAACAATAGTTTTCTTTATTCTTTTCATAAATAGAATCATTAATAAAACTTCTTTTTTATTTTTTTAAAAAGATTTTATTTATTCATTTGAGAGAGTGAGAGAATGTGCAAGTAGGAGAGGCAGAGGCAGACAGAAACAGATTTCCCACTGAACTGAGAGTCCGACACAGGGATTGATCCCAGGATCCTGAGATCATGACCTGAGCCAAAGGCACTAACCATTTGAGCCACCCAGGTGCCCTAATAAAACTTCTTTTGAAATTAAACAGCCAATGTTCCATTTTAAATATCCCTATAAGTTTTTAATATAGGGAGTATTTAGTACCAGCATTTTAATCCAGGACAAAACAAACATAAGACCAAGCATAACCCATTTAAAGTAGTAGCCACATAAAATTAACTATATCTAATCATACTCTGAAAGAGAAAAAGGATTAACATTCTAATTTGCAATTATTTTCTAATATTAAATTTGGTGATTTTTAACAGCAGGGATTAGGGTAGTTTCTTTTCTTTTTTCTTTCTTTTTTTTTTTTAATGGATTTCTTAACCACTTGGTATAAAGTATGTTGTAAATGAAGCATGGCATTTTTTGGAAGTCCATTAAGGTATCGATCTTTTTTATTTAAGCATGTTTTATTTTTGTTACACAGTATATTAAACATGGTATTTTAACAAAATAGGCAACTATCTCATTGCTGATTGTGATCATCAGAGTAAGTTCTGGAAAATATTCTTACAAGTAAATTATTAAAGATTACTGAAGTCAATATTATCTGACAGTGGTATCTCTATTTCACACACATGCTAAAACTACTTTCTGCTTTCCATAGAAAACTCCATTTTTACTTCATAGAGTAAAAATCTTTCTCCTAAATTCTTTATTATGCACATTCAAAAATGCTAATCAGTATATAGGTTGGGATGAAGACCAAAGGGGTAATAATAGGAAAAATTCCCTAATTCCCTGAATTCATGAAGTGAACAAAACATGTGTATAAGTCACTATGGAGGTATTTCTATTGGTGTGCATGTGTGAGGAGCAGGGAAGCCAAAACCATGAGAAAAAAACAAAAAACAAAAAACACAATACAAAACTAGATCAATTCCCTATAGTTGGAAACATAAAACATCATGGAGTACACATTCAAGTCCTAGGAGGAATCTGTTTTCACTTAGTTTTGTTTATGCTTTAGAGAAATTTGAGCAGAACACATTGTGTTTGCAGTCTTAAACCAATGGTAATTTTGGATACTAAGAGAGACAGGTCTGTGAGCCTTTTTATATAAATATGAATAGAAGCCATCCCTGAAGTTATATGTAAAAAGCATTTTTTGCATATAAAATAAAGAGCATCATTTAATTGACATCTTCCAAGAGTTGTGAAGTCTGCAAAACCTCCTGATGATCTCTGTCAATAAGATGTCTTTAAAGAGAGTTTTGTTTGACTAATAAACTGATACTGAAATAAGGAGCCTAAATAAAAACAAAACAAACAAACAAACAAACAAACAAAAACACCATCTTGGAACAGCAGAAATGAGGCAAAGTCAGTGTAGGACTCACAATTCATAAAATTATGAAACTAGACTCATGTAATTAGATCGGATCCATCCAGATAATCCAGGATAATCTCCCCATCTCAATCACACCCTTAATCATACCTGTAACTTCCCTTAGCCATATTTTGCAAAGGCCTCTCATTGTTCTGCAGGAAAAAAAAAAAAAAAAAAGGGAAAATTATTAGCTTGTTTTGAGTGCATAGTGATTGTATTTATTTTTCTTCCCTATAAAAAATAATGATTTCCCCTTCAAGATGGAGGGGTCTTAACCTCTGAAACCTGTTACTATGTTACCTTATAAGACATGAGGGAATTTACAGGTGTGATTTAAGGTATAGACCTTGCAATGGGGAGATTATCCTGGGTTATCTGGATGTATCTGATCTAATTATATGAGTCCTTAAAGAAGGGAGGACCTTTCCCAACTGTGGTAAGAGGGAGATGTGACTATGAAATAATGGTCATAGAAATACCATGTTGCTGGCTTTGAAGATGGAGAAAGGAGCCCATGACTGAGGGTATGCAGGTAACCTCCAGAGGCTAGAAAAGGTAAGGAAATGGCTTCCCTACCAGAACCTTCAGAAAGAAAACAGATCTGCTAACACCTTGATTTTAGCTCTGGTTATATTTAGACCCTGGTTATATTTCTAACCTAAGCAAATTTAAAATACTAAGTTTGTTGTAAGCCACCAAATCTGTAGTAGTCTATTATGGCAGTAACAGTACACTAATACAGTTCTTTTTACAGTTATGTAAACTAATGGTACAAAAAACTACCTTGAATCCTTATTATGTAAGAATTCAGAATTTCTCAACTAAGATTGGCATTGTCTTTTTAAATACAGGAGTGTAATAAGTATTCGAGAATAATCAAAGCTATGTGCTATTTAGGTACTAACAGAACACTAACTCTCAAGGGTAAAAGTTGCTATGCCACACACTCAGTTTTTTATTGCAGCCAAACAAATTACCACAAATGCATGGATTCAAACAAAATCCAGGGGTGCCTGGGTGGCTCAGTGGGTTAAAGCCTCTGCCTTCGGCTCAGGTCATGATACCAGGATGCTGGGATCGAGCCTTGCATCAGGCTCTCTGCTCAGCAGGGAGCCTGCTCCGCATCCCCCCGCCCTCCCGCTTCCTCTCTGCCTACTTGTGATCTCTGTCAAATAAATAAATGAAATATTTTTTTAAAAAATCCATTTATTATCTATGGGCAGAAGTCCAGGAACAGCATGGCCTTCCTGGGTCTGTGCTTAGAATCTTAAACAAGAGGGAAATCAGGGTGTCTGCAGGGCTGTGTTCCTGGGGTCAGTTTCTTGCTGGCGGTCCATCTGACCTTCCAGAAACCACCCACACTGTGTGGCACTTGCAACCTTCTCTCATCTTCAGAGTCCGTATTGATGATCAGGCCCTTCTCGTGCTTTGAATAACTCCTGTTTCTTCCATCGTCTCATGTCTGCCTTTCTGCCTCCGTTTGCGTTTTGAAGGCCCATATGGTTACACTGGGCAAACCCAGATAATCTAGGGTACTCTCACCAAGGTATGTGATCTTCTTTCCATCTGCAGAATTCCTTTGCCACATAACATAACATATTCTCAGGTTCCAGGGATTAGGGCGTGGGCATCTTTGTACGGATGGGGGGGGAGATTATCCTGCTTGCCACACACAATTTATGAAATGGATTTTAAATCATCTTACTTTTGTTTAGGCATCCATAATCACAGAAGCAGAAGTAAGCAGCCAATTGTGTTAGACTAACAGCTTGCTGTACTGATGAACAAAGAAGAAAATGATGTTGCGTTAACAATCAGGTCTCCCAAAACTGAGGTGATAGTGCATGTGTATCAGCAGAGCTATGCTATTCATTGTGTTTTTTCAGCCTGTTAGTATTTGGAGAATCAGAGATCCAAACTTTGCTTTGTTGACTTTTATCAGTACTATCTAAATCTTCATATACTACTCTATGGCACCATAGGGCTATGTACAAGGTTATAGGACATAATCTTACTTGTTGCTCTGCTCTGTAGAATGTTAGAAGTAGAAACAGAAAATAACCCTTTGTGGATATTTGAGGGATAGTGACACACATTTTTTTTTTTTTTAATGCCAAGCATTACTTAACATTTGAAAAGGAAAATATGATAAAAATTGATTTGGAAAAGCAGTTGTCACTATTCATGAAAAGAGTTATCTATTTTTTTAATATTTTATTTATTTAAGAGAGAGGAGTAGAGAGCATGAGCATGGGGGAAGGGCAGAAGAAGAGGGAGAAGCAGACTCCCTGCTGAGTGGGGAGCCGGATGAGGAGCTCAATCCCAGAATCCTGGGATCATGACCTGAGCCAAAGGTTGATGCTTAACTGACTGAGTCACCCAGATGCCACTGAAGAAATTCTTTATTAATTGCACAGATTTAAATTAAAGTCTGTTTGCATATGAAATAGCTTAACATCGAAGCTCTCTTGTTTATAATAATGACAGAATAATACAGTGATACCTGTTTAGAAAAGCAACCCAATTAAAAAATATTTTTATCTAACACTCTGGCTGTTTTCTATCTTCGACTTATATAATTATAAAAAGTTCCATTTTGAATATTGGTGATTTTTTAAATTATTCTGATAACACAACAATGAATAGTTTGTATTTACCAAGAAGCCGAATTTCTAAAATGCAGGGGGCACATGTTGGCACATATGCGATGTTTATTTGTTTTATTTTGTACAAAATGGGGTTCTGGGTCATATTAAATTTCAAATCATCTTAGAATGACCTTTCCATGTTCCCGAAGCAGGCTGTACCCATTGCAATTGCTCAAAGTGAGCATTTGCATCTCTGCTACCATTTAATTTTAGTGTTCCGTGCTGGTCTGACATCCTTACACTAGTTCAGTTTTGAATAGGCAAAATGTGTTGTTGGTGACAAATCTAAGGTTACTAGGCATTGCAAAATAATTGGCATAGATTCTGAATTGCCATTTTTTCTGGCTCAAAGGTGCAGAGAAATCTGCATTTAAAGAATATATATTTGAGCAAGACTGAAACTGTAATAAGTCATTAAGACCGTGTTCCCCATATTTAACCCTGGATAGTTGTGGCAGATGGTAAGGCACTTCTATAAAAATTCATCATTTTATTTGCCTTCCCGAGGAAAATGGTGAGATTGAGACTGGATTTCCCAGAAATTGTGTTTTTGTTTTTTTGCTTTTTTTTTTTTTCCCAGGGTGACTGATATATTTTTTTAAACTCCTGTAATGGAAGACATGTGGACATTGAAATTAGAGCACCAATTTGGTTCTATGAATTTGAGAGATCACACGTTTCAGAAATTAAGTGAAATGAGAAAAAAGCCAAAGGCTATACTTCTTACTGATCAATCTGTAAAAATAAGTAAAGAGTGGTCTCTCTATTCATTGAAAGTGTTATCAGGCTCTTTTCCAGGATGAATCAGATCTTATTCTGAATGCTTTCCTTGTAAAGACAGTACTCCATAATGTGGGCAGTTTGGGGAACATTCAGTCATTACTTCTTAAATGAAAATTGGATGAGCCAGTTACTATGTATATACTAGCTTCTAGCAATACAAATTGAATAAGCTGGTCATGAAAACTGAAAAAGGGTACTGATAATCTTAAAGAAGAGATTGTATCTAAAACAGGGTTCCCTCAGAGTAAGGGAAGAGTTTACTTATTCATAAGGCAGATATTTAGATATGTGGTCTCAGAGAAGGTTTCCAATTTTCACATGCATTTTCAAGAAAATTATTTAGCATGAAAAAAATAAGGCTAGAGGAGACCATTCACAATTTGGGCTCATCCTCTATTTAGCTACAAAATCATTTAGTTAATCATTATCAGTCAATGACTTACTGATATGTCAAAGAACTCTCAAATCACATTATTGCTATCTTTTCTCTATCATTTAAAACTTTCCATCCTCCTCCAAGAGAATTATTTCATTTTATAGTGTTCTAAAGAGGGATTTTAATCTTTGATCTGTAGGTCAAGCCATATCTCTGTGGGAATCTGAGGCACTACTTGGAATATTTTGGTAAATGGGGTACAAGGGTGGTTCAGTCAGTTAAGTGTCTCCTTTTAGCTCAGGTTGTGATCTCGGGGTCCTGGGATCAAGTCCCGCATCTGGCTTCCTGCTCAGCGGGGAGTCTGCTTCTCTCTTACCCTCCATCTGTCCGCTCTCTGTCTCAAATAAATAAATACAATATTAAAACAATACATTTTGCTATCATTTTACCTCAGTTGTTACCTAAAACAACTATGCTAGAAATGTTGACTGTTTCCCATCGGGCAAATGTGACAATGTGACCCCAGAGACATAAGATTTAGATCTATTATGCTCTGATCTTATTTGTCAATTGTGGCACCCTTCACATTTGATTGTTTCCTCTAGTCACAAGATAGCATTTCCCATTCATAGATCAATCAGTATTTTATTTTATTTTATTTTTTTATTTTTTTTAAATATTTTATTTATTTATTTGTCAGAGAGAGAGAGAGCGAGCACAGGCAGACAGAGTGGCAGAGGGAGAAGCAGGCTCCCTGCGGAGCAAGGAGCCCGATGTGGGACTCAATCCCAGGACGCTGGGATCATGACCCGAGCCGAAGGCAGCCGCTCAACCAACTGAGCCACCCAGGCATCCCTCAATCAGTATTTTAAACTGTTGTAAGGTTTTCCTTTTAGTAAGCTAGAAGTAAATATGGTTGGCATGACTGGGCATAGTAGACATGAAATCCTGACTGAGATTAGTTGCCAAGCTTTGATTAAGATTCTAGAAGTGACACCATGAGTGGACATTGCTTTTGATAATACATATTTCCTTCCAGAGTCATGGCAACTACTTAGAGTAATGCAGGAAAAGTGTTCCAGAAAAAGCCGAATTGAAAGCATGGTCACAGGCATGAGCAGAGAATAGAGCACAGGACATTTTTATTTTTATTTTTTTCTTAAATCTATAGAAAGTTCTGCTTACTGCCTAGTTCAACTTTTGATAGAACAGCCTCTTGTCCTTTTGTTTAAGGGCATCTTAAAAGCACAAAGCATCCTCTAACACCTTCATAACTTTTGTTTCTAAACATACATAACCGTGCTTTTTTGGAAAAATGATTTACCTTACTTAATATAGGGCATTTCTTAGCCATTCTATTTAAAACAATGCAAAGTTCTTTCAACTGCAACTGCTAGTTTTATTCAGTGTTGTTACTCCCAGGTGTATTGTATTCCAAATGGGTTTTTCCTCTTGTTGATAAATGTCTTGGCTTTTAGTTTGACTGTGGAAATAGTGGAGAAGGTAGTCAATCAAATGTACTTCTGTGCATTCAAATGAACCTTTTGGAAAAATGAATAAGATCAAAATTTTTAAAAGTCCCTAGTATGTTCACTGGCTACAGAAGTGATTAATCTTTTTACCCTTATGTTGGCAGCAGCCATAAAGTGCATGCAATTAAAGTCTATAATGACATATTTGTATGGCATGTACTGTGAAGCTGTCCAAGAGATGATAGGCTAGAAAGAAAATCGGATATGTGCACAACGCTCTGCAAATAAGATTTCCTAATAAATGTGTTCAGCATCATACAATTTGGACACATTCAATGGTTTTGTCAAATATTTGCTTGTAATAACTGTTTTCCTGCCCCAGGACTGTGTTAACTTCTAGACTAATGAAAGGCAGTACTTTTTTTTTAATCATCTTACTGATTTCTAGTTTAAGTGAGTAAACATCTGAAGCAGAATTTTAAATGTGGAGATTGGTGATGAGTAAGAAGCTATCAGTAAAAGTGACAATATTTTGCTGTTTTGTACAAAAGGGAAAAGCTATTCCATAACATTTTAAGTGATAAATATTTGGAAAATTATGCATGAAAAGATTCTTATTTAGATCATTTACCGTTCTTTTTATCTTTCTATCTGTTCCATTTTGTACCTTTTGCAAAAACTGCTAGCTGTTCCCCAGTATCTATTCTACTTTTAGAGAATATTAGAACACCCAGGGGTGCTGCCCTAAAGAGACGGCATTTCCCAATCTCCTTGGTGTTTGGCTGTGACCCTGCAATTGATTTCTGGCCAGTGGGACATAAACAAATGGGCAAGCCATTTCTAAGAATGCGTAACCTTTTCTCCTATCTTCCTTCTTGAAAGCTGGAATATTAGCATAATGAGCATAATGACTAGCATTAGAGCAGTCACTCTGGAACCCAGGAAGGGAGATAAAGATTGAGAATGACCAAGCAACAGCACACACTGGGTCAGTGATGCTTGTGGAGCTGCACTATGAGCTCTAGACCACCATGTTTATGAGAAAGAGAACCAATGTTTCTAACGTGTGTAAAACATTTTCTGTAGCTCACAGTTGAACTTAGCTAATTCAGTAAGGAAAACCTTGAAAAACTGTATCATGATAAAGAGACCGTTGGCATTACTTTCAAAGTAGCATTCTGTACTTGGCAAGTACCTTCTTGACAGAGAATATACACACTGAAAATGTTAAATTAAAGGTATGGAGTGAATTTACCACACTTATGTTCGAGAACGACTTTTCAACTCACTTTAACTAACATAATTATCTAGAATTTAGAGGAGGATAAAATATAGGGATATAGAAAAGTTGCTTCTTTTGCACTGAGAATAAACTTATCATAACTCAGACAAAAATGTGATAGCTGTCAGCCTTGGAAATATGGTTTTATAATTCCAGATTGCAATCTAACGCAAAGATAGGAAGTAGGAGAGTGTATACGGCACTGAAAATGGAATAGAAATGTAGGCATCTGAGAGAAGGAGCAGGACGTGGAAGTGGTCCAAGGCATTAGCGATATTGTCAGTAGAACTGGTTCTTCCAGGATCATGACACAAGAATAATTCAATGCCCTGGGATATTTTCTCCTTTTGTAGCTTCATTTCATATCAAATATTTTGCTTTTTATTTATTCTGTATTTTGAATTTCCATTTTGAAATAACTTTTGATGTATAGGAAAGAATATACACAAAGTAGAAACAGTATAAAAAATTCCCAGACACATTTCATACTGTTTCCCCAAATGTTAACAATGTTGATAACCACAGTGCAATGATCAGAAATGGGTTATTAACACTGATGTAACAATATTCTCCACTCTATTGACCTTATTCAAAGGCAGCATTTGTCCTAATAAAGGTCTTTCTATAGACCAGTATTTAACTCAGGGTCATGCATTGCATTCGGTCATTATTTCTTCTCAGTCTCCTTCAATCTAGAATAGTTCCTTGTCTTTTGTTTTTATGATAGTAAAATGTTTGAAGAATATTGACTCAGTATTTAATAGAATATCCCTCTATGTCTGGTATTTGTTCATAATTAAATATTTGTTCAAAATTAAATAAAGTTCATAAGTCATGTATTTTTGACAAGAATACCACAGAAGTGATTCTGTGTCTTTCTTGGTATTTTATATCAGGAGGCACATACATTCTATTATTGATGATACTAATTTTGATCATTTGGTTAAGGTCAGGTATACTGGAAACTTATGTTGTAATTATCATTCCAAAATATGTTTCAGTGGGTTCATCTCTATATTTTTCCCCCGTAAATCATTTAAAATAAGATGGCTGACTCCTGCAATTCAAGGTAAACTAACAGAGATAAGGTTTTCCTGTCAAACTTAACTGGCAACTGGACCAAAAATATGAAACACTATTTTTTAATAAGTGGGCAATGGACGGTGCAACACTATAATTACTAAGAGAATGGAAACAATGGATGGAAGCCTTATGATTGCACCAGCTCAATTCCTGGAAAAAATTTCAGGTTACTTCAAAAACAGTGGAGAAAACAATTGGCCGGCTATTCTTATGTAATCAAGAAATAAATATTTACTGTTAGACACCAGAATATGGGGACTTATTTGTTAACCTGCAAAGATGACTAGCACATCAGGACATGTTTGTAGATAAGGATATCTTTTTAGCAAATTTGGAAATAGATTTTCATTTCTCATTTTGAAACCCCAAAGCATCATTTTGTCTGGAAAAATGAACACTGAGTAGGATAATAACAGAATACAAAGAATCACGAAAGGTATGTAACAAGAAATATATGATAAGAGATGGCATGCTTGTCATTCCCCCTAGAAGGTTATTCCTGAATGATTTAATGACTAAGTTACAATGAGGTTTATTGGAAATCTTGGGATCAATAGATTCGATGGCTCAGAAAACAATTCTACCTAAACTTTTCTACATAGTTTTCCTGCTGTTTCCTTCACCACTTTCAATTGGCCATAAGATCTCCCACAATAACCATACTGTAGATTTTAAAACATGGTAGAGGTGTGTTGAAGTCTAACAAAACAACAACACACACAAACACACACACAGAGACTGCTTTATCAACAATTGTCACTAATTAGCAGTGGGATTTGGTATATTTTTCAATTCTATGACAGTTTCCTTTAAAATACAGATACATTCAACAAGTGAATTTTAATATCCCACTTTAACATAAAATTTATTTTTCTTTTTATAAACTGGTTTTGATGGATAAATTGCTGTATTAAAGAGAGGAGTTGACATATTAAAAGGAAATATTACACATTTTGTTAGAGAAGTAAATTTCTAGTCTTCTTTGTGTTAATTCAAATATAACTGTCAGGAATTATCTTCTCAGCCTGCATTGCCTTTAAGGAAGTTAGGAAAACTCAGATCATGATAAATAACCCTTGACTTACCACTGAAAGATGATTTCTAAATAGTGCGATTAATGGCCAGCTGTAAAGACACACAAAATCATATGCAAAAGGGTTAAAAAATGAATTGTAAGCAATCACAATAAAGCATTTTAATTACTGGAGAAAGCATAAAGTGTCTTAGGGAAAATTCTATGGTTTTGTTTACTTCATTAAATTTTACATATAATAAAACCATTGATATATTACAATTTCCTATCTACCATTTTTTAAAGACATAAGGCAGATAATTTCCAGAGATTATAATAAAGTACATACCCTTAGAAACCTTAAAACTGAAAGTATCTAAACTAACCTTCCTTCTTCCCAATATTTAGGAAGAATGTAGGTTTTTATCCATCTTTCATTAAGGGTATAGAATGAAACTTTCTCTGCATTTAAATAAAACCCCAAAACCTTTCTGGGGATATGTTTAGAAAGGTATCTGAGTGACGATAGTTCAGGGGAACTTGCCAGACATACTTTAATCAGGAAAATTCAACATGAAGGGAGAGGCAGGGGATTCCATGGAAATTTCAATGTATACGTCCTTTCTAGCCAAGTTGAATTTAATCTCCTCTACTGATTTTTTAATTAGCTAATTTACATATCAGTTGCTTCCTCTGTTGGCATTTTCTGGATATTTGTTTTTTACTCTATTAAACCACTTGCAGTAGCATCTCACTGAATGTAGTATATGAATCTTCTATGCTATTTTTTCAACTTAATTTAATGCTCTTTTTTTCTTTTGCTAGTTTACATTTAAATATCCTTCAAGGGGTGCCTGGGTGGCTCAGTGGTTAAGCATCTGCCTTAGGCTCAGGTCATGGTTCCAGGGTCCTGGGAACCATGGAACCCCTTGGGCTCCCTGCTCAGGAGGAAGTCTGCTTCTCCCTCTCCCACACACCCTGCTTGAGTTCCCTTTCTCGGTGTGTCCCTTTCTATCGAATAAATAAATAAAATCTTTAAATAAATAAATAAATATCCTTCAAAATTTAGCTAAAGCATCACAGTTTTCAGGGATTCCTTCCAGAATAATTAATTTAATTTAAAATTGCTCTTTCATACTCTGATAGTAACCTGTATTTACCCAGGTGATGATCAGTGTACTGTTGGTGGATCTTCTTTATCAAGGTTTAATTTACTCAGAATGAGAATTCTTAGACCCTCCAATTGTTATTTTCAGGAAAAAAAATAAAGTTTTATGTTCTAAAGTATTTACAGAATTAAATATTTTGGTAATAAAGCAAATCTTAATTAAGAGAATGACATTGTTTCTAGGCAAGATGGAGTAACAGGGGTGGATTTATACTCCTGCCCTGAATCAGTTATAAAATATATGATAAAGCAGTTTTCAAGACATCAGATCTCATTAAACCTAGCAGAGTGATCCCGAGAGACAGGAAACCAATCTGTGGAACCTAACAGTTATGGTGTTTCTGCCTTGATAGAGTTTCCAGAATGTTGTGAAGAAAGACAAGAGAACTTGGAAGATACCCTGAACAGTTTTGGGCGCAGAGCTAGGGTACGAGAGAGACCATCTTGGGTAGAATTCATAAACCTGAGTGCTGGAGAGGAGAACTCAGCAGAGAAAGACAAGGAGAGAGAGAGAGAGAGGTGTGGGGGGAGAGAGAGAGAGAAGGGGGTGGGAGAGAGAAAAAACACTGGAGACCTGCAGGGAGTCACCTGTACACCCGTATTATTCAGGAGAGTACTGATTGTGATGTGCATGTGAGCAAGCTCCTCAAGGCTGGGAAGAAGGACGGAGGGAAACACGTGACAGATTACAGAGAATAGTACCCCGGGCTCCTGCAGAACAGGGAACAGTATCTGTCTCTAACAGACGCACAGAGAACTGCATAATTCATGGATCATTGGTAGATTATTCAGTTCGTTAGTGTATAAAACTGGTGACAATGGAATAAAGTCTGAGGTTTGGTTAACATTATTACGTCAATATTAATTTCTTCATTTTGATAAAGTTACCATAGTTATATAAGATGTTAATATAGGGAAAGTTGAGGGGAAGGTGTAAGGAAACTCTTTGTTCTTTAGTTATTTTGCAATTGTTCTGTAAATGTAAAATTATTTCCAAATATGATATCCAAAGGCTAATAAACATTCAAATATACTCAATTTTATTAGTAATTACAGATATGCAATTTAATACTAGTATATCTCTACTGGAATAGCTAAAATAAAAATTAATAATAATAATAGTAATGCAGATTTTTAAAAAATGACAATACCAAGTAAGGGCAAAGATGTGGAAACTGAAACTCTTATTCACAGTTTTGGGGAATGTAAGTTGGCACAATTGCTTTGGAAAATTGCCTGTGATTATCTACCAAATTTGAACATAGGCTCTTACTATATAGTATTAGATAATGTCCTAGATGTACACAAGACATAAATAAATATGTACCATATATGTTCTTTACAAGAATATGCATCCATGCATCAAAATTGCATATATTCAAGAAAGTAGGGGCGCCTGGGTGGCTCAGTGGGTTAAAGCCTCTGCCTTCGGCTCAGGTCATGATCCCAGGGTCCTGGGATCGAGCCCCGCATCGGGCTCTCTGCTCCGTGGAGAGCCTGCTTCCTCCTCTCTCTCTGCCTGCCTTTCTGCCTACTTGTGATCTCTGTCGTCAAATAAATAAATAAAAGCTTTAAAAAAAAAAAAAAAAAGAAAGTACCTGCATATGAGAATGTTGCTTCATTCATACCCAAATAATACACAGTGCTGTATTCAACTTTGCTGGGATTCAAACATGCAAAACAATTCCCTGATGTTAAGTCAGGAGAGTGGCTATTATGAGCAGAAGGGTAAAAAGTAAAGTGGAAGGGATTAGGAAGAGGACTTGTAGGGGCTGGTAATGCTCTGAGTTTTACATTATGTGACAGTTACATGGATGTGACAGTGTCATGATCTCTTAACAAATATATATATTTTTTTTATGTCTGTCCTTTTCTCTATGTATGCTATAATGAAAAAGCTTAAATATACTTAATAAAAAAACAAGTTTCTAAATTATTCAATCTCATCTTCAGTTCTTTCTTTTTTGGTTTGTTTTCAAGAGTACCAATGTACTGCTTCAAAAAGGATGGATATTCTTGAATAATTATAGGAAATGATTTCTACAACTTCCTGGGCTGAAAGATATTCTATTTGGCTTTATATAGATATCGCCTCTGATTACCTCCTACAGTTTAAAAATATACAAACATCTATCTGCTTTAAATACATTGCCTATCAGACTGTATTTGATACTGCCTATCAAACTAATTTTAAATGAGAGCTAGATAAAAGTGGAAACAGAATGCCTCCTTCCCTGACTCATTAAAATGGTATTTTCATACATAAACCTAATTCTTTATTTCCATGAGACCATATTTCTGACTTGTTGACAAAGAGGGCAGGGCTAACCTTTTTATGTCTGCAGAAAGAAATAACATGTTGTGTAGGCAAACGATAACTCTATTTTATTTTTCTTCAGATTCTTCCAGGAAAACATGGTGTCATTAATTTGTCAGATTTATCAAAGACGGTCTCGTGGGAGATTAAAAAAAAAAGCTGTCATTAGAAATTTTTACTTTATTCTGCCTGTAACTGTGATCAGAATTTCATTTTTACACAGCCAGTGTTGGATCCAGGTTTTGTGAGGACTGAAGCTTATGTAATTTTCCAAGGACCTTGTCAAAAAAGAAAAAAAAATATATCATTTTTGCAGATTTTAAGAAAAATAAGGTGATGTGAACACATTGCTAGAGCCCCTTCTGGGGAACTGGTCTTATTTGAAGGAAATTTCTGTTTAATAGTAAATACACTTTTTTTACTCAGCCTAGAACCTTGAGATGATCAGATGTCAAAGGGAGGACAGTTACAAGGAAGACACAAGCCCTGCAAATAAATGAAGTGATCTATGTGTAGAAAAATAATATAATAATACAAGTATGATTACAAATGGCAGCTTGCAGCCTCGTTGTCACTGAAGTGATAATAAGGAGTGATGTGATTTGACACTCTGCCTAGGACAATGGAGAACTGCCAACATTCAAATACGCAGAAATTCTCATGCAGTTCATTTTTCCATATTGAACAAATCAAAAGAAATGTAGATTTTTTATTACGAAAGCTTCCATCTTAAAAAAAAATATTTAGCAACAAATTCAAATTAATTTTCCAAGAAAAGTATTTCCTTTTGAATGTAGAACATTGGACTTTCACCACGCCTAACATACATGAAGCTAACTAGAACTCACCAAACATGACCCTATGACTAGTCCCAGACAAGGTTTGAGGCTAAAGTGGTGAGTTGGTACTGAAGATTTTACTTTTTATAATAATTTAAGTGAAAAGATAGCCAATTTAAGTGAAAAAATAGCCAAAAATTTATATATATATATATATATATATATATATATATATATTTATGGGGGACTTCTCGAGAATAACTTAAATAACTTAAATTTAGAGAATTGTGATGAGATGGGAGAAATTCAGTGGATTTCCATGAAAATTAAGCTATGTATTGTTTTTGATCTAAGCTTTCTCCCCCTTTGTTAGTTTTTGTTTGTTTGTTTTCTTGTTTGTTTTTTAAAGAATCCAAAACTACTAAGTGGATTATGAATCCTTCTATCTCAGTAGCAACCAAGAATGCACGGAGAGACTAAAGATCCTAGGGCCATGTCTTGAGTTAGATGTGTCAAACTCAGCCAGCCTGGTGACTTTAAATGGGTAGGTACAACATTAGGAAAATGGAGCATCAACAGTATTTACAACATACTTCACAGGTGACGTTTATTCAGGGGTAAAAAATAGGGTAAGTGCAGGCAGATGGATTCCAAAGAAATCAAAAGCTTGTTTAAATGCAAATGTTTCCAAGAAGAAAAAGCATTCAGAGAAGAAATGATATAGAAATAAATTTCCTCTCAGCAGAATGTTTTCTTCTTCGGGTTTACAAGAGACAACCTCAGGTGTCTAATGGAGATACACTGAAGAGCTAAAAGTGGATACCTTCGCAAAAGGAGTTTTAGTGCCTCTAAAAGCCTGCCGTCTGAGGCACTTTATCTACGGAATTGAACCTGCAACCAAATTACAATCTTCCGTCTCTGCATTTTGTATACCAATCTTGACTTCAAGATGAGTTGGCACTTCAAGGCATAAAAGTGTCATTTAGTCTCTTTTAATCCCCACTTAACTTCTGTGATAACAAGCAACTGCTTAGTGAGGTAATTAATGGGAGATTATGCTCTTCTATTGGCAACTTGGAATGTACTCTCTAGGACCAAAGCAGTAAGTGCTGAATCATAATTTGATATCAATTATTTTCTATCTCAGCTCTTTGGTCAGGCACTGATATTAATCAGTAACCTGACAGGCCGGAAAAGGACTACCTCTTGTCTATCAAGAGATTTTTTTTTTTTTTTTAATTTTGGTTGGGGATGAGGAGGGGATAAGTGAAATGTATCCTTCTTATGAAGATATATGTTCAATGCAAATTTCTTATTTTTTGCATATGGTATTATTATTGCATGTGATGTGCATTTGTTAGATCATCTAATCTCACGGATTCTCATGCAGGAAAAATTGCTTAAGGAAAAAAAATGATGAAATCTTCATACTTCACTCACACTTTTCTGCAGTGGATAAAATGAATATTTAGCAAAGCGAGCTAGCAGTTTGCAAATGTGCAATTAAAATCCTGGCTCTTCTCTAATTATGTAACACTTAAGTTAAATGGTCTTAATAGACATATAATGATAGCTTTATAAACCTACAGTTACTTATAATCAAATGTAATTTCTATTTCAATTTTAAAGCACCCATTAAATGTCTATTATGATTTTTAAGTAATTTGGCAGACATTTAATGAATACTTTACAAACCTAAATAGTAATTATTTCAAGAGACAACTGTTAACATATAGGAGTCACAGAGCTATTCATTCGAGTACACAGTTTAAAACTAATTAGTGAAGTATATATGCAGTACCCAATGGATTTACTAAAGAAGAAAATCACAATTTTGAGCAATTTTTCTCTTAAAATAGAAACTGTGTTTTCTAATTTTGTTCTGTGTCCTGTGACATAACCTGTCACATTATGAAAATGTAACACTGGAAAGCCACATCTTCTCATAATTCCATGTATACTCTAGAAAACAATGATTTCTGTGCCAGGCAGAGTAAAAATGTATTTTATACATTAATTCACTGTTAAAATTTAGAGATGTTGCTAGGAAACTAAAAACTAATATAGACAGTTTTTCGCTGCAAGTTGTAGGTAAGGAGGCAATTTCCAATTTTTCAGAATATTCCTGCTAATTTTAACAGAAGATCACTATTTCTCACTATATATAACAACTATAAGTTGGCCACAACTTTTCACAGCTAAGATGCCTTAGATTCTTTGAAATGACAGAATAAAACTGTGTTATAGTAGTTATTGAAATCTCCTTATAAAAGAAATCAGTATTTTTTGGCCAGTGAAGCTTCATTCAAAAGTGTTATAGAAGAATTTAAGGCCTATTTCACGATGATGCACTTGAATTTATAAAAACTGAAATTGCTTTATTGTTTCTATGAGATATTGACATTTCAATAGTCCAAATTTCATACTCTGAATGATATAATTACACATATACAGGTAATTATTTGAAGGTGAGATGCAACTTTTAGTGTTAATGCTCTTTAATAAGTAATACATTTTCATTATGATTATAGAATTACAAGTTAATTTCATAATCTGATTGTTTCTTATATACATGCTTTCTCAGCATTGAAGTCATTTGTGACATTTCCTGTCCTAATCCTCCTTAATTTATATGATAATAAAAACTGATGCAAACATCTTCCCTCTGTACTGGCACTCATGCCTTTTATAAAATAAAATGTTTAATTATTAGAAACTACTACAACATGAAATAACACACACATATATACATGCATACACTTATATATGAATACATATAATATGTAAATATATATTTATTTATACATGAATATATCACATATATAAGCATGCATCCACCATACAAGGGAATATATAACTATAAATATGTGTATTAACATATTTCTATTACAGATTCAGGAAAATCTATAAAATTTATCCTGAATTATATGTAAAATATTGTTAAACAGTTTATAATTTTGTGTTAATCCTTATATGAAGAATATTCTGTGAAGTAGTACAGTGTGGCATTTAGACACAGAGCTAAACATTAAACTACTATTTTATCCTTTTTTATTCATTACAATGTTACAGGTTAATAGACATCACATTTGTGATAAGCCCGGTAGTTAGATGGATTCTCTCAGCAGAGAGATCTGCACGTGGATATATCAATCTGCCAGTCATTTGGCATCTAGATCGTGATTAAACCCATACAGTTTCGTGAGATTAAATAGAAGTTGTATAGCTAGAGAAAAGAAGAATATCAAAGGCTGAGTTCTGTGGTATTCAACAGTAAAAGGCCAGGAAGTAAGGATAAACCTTCTACTCAGAGGAGTAGAAGGGACATCAGACAGAAATAGGA
Source organism: Martes martes (assembly GCF_963455335.1). Classification (NCBI taxonomy): domain Eukaryota; kingdom Metazoa; phylum Chordata; class Mammalia; order Carnivora; family Mustelidae; genus Martes; species Martes martes. The sequence continues at coordinate 24,494,474 of NC_137888.1, read as the reverse complement.
AACTGTACGCCAAATGAAACCACTCTTCCAAGACACAGGGGTCACATTGTATGCTATCGATATATAAATAGTAATAATATGTTGATATGTGTTATATGCTATTTTGTTATAAAAGCACAAAAAATGTGCTTATATGCTATTGATAGGTCAAGTTAAGAGGTTGTGCATTAATCGTTAGCTTCAACTTGACAGAAGGAATGTAGAGGGGTGAACATCAACAACTGATGGAGGCGTCTCAGGAGATAAAGGGAAATTAAGAAACTTTGGCCAAACAGCTCTTCCAAAGCATGTTCTTATAAAAGAAAGTTTAAGAAAATGGGATAGTAGCTGAAGGTAGAATTGGAATTGAAAGAATTTTCTTAAGCTGCAATGGTATATTTACATGCTGATAGTAAAGATCCACTAGATTGGGAAAATTTTAAAGTATATTAGAGATAGAAGTAAAATATTGGAGCTGAATTTTTGCATAGGTAAAGGAGAGGGGATGATGTGCACAGATGGAAGTGAAAATTTTAGCTAGGAGTTTCATAGCTTATCCATATGAAACAGAGAGAAAGAATAGAATTTAGACATAATTGCTGAGAGTTGGAATGATGTAGTGGGGAGATCCTGTAGAAGTTCTTTTGTTATCAATTCAATTTTCTCAGTGAAATGAAAAACAAGATCATTAGGTGAGAATGAAGATGATTGAGGTGGCTCTGGATATTTTTGGGAAAAAGAGGAAGTATGGAATAGGTTTCTAGTAGAATGAGATGAAAAATGAATTGAGAACTGTAGTTTGATTTCTGAGTAACAATAATGTCCAACGGTTCATAAGCTAGCAATTGCATATTTAAACTGAGAGCAATCAGCACGATGTGTGTGTGTGTGTGTGTGTGTGTGTGTTTTCCAGTAACATTCACCTGCACAGGCACATTGGAAAAAGCAGACAGGGAATTCAATATTAAGATGGGATACTCACCGAACTTATAAGATAATGCAAAAAACTCTGTGTGTGTGTGTTTGGGTTGTTCTACACGCTTTATAATACTTTAGGTTGTCAAATGTTTAGTATATTTATAATAAGCATGGTCTCTCAGAATGATCAGCCCTTGCTCACTCATTCATAGATCTAATTTGTGTTGCTTGCACTTGTTTGAGTCTTGCTGAACTGTCATGCCTTATGGATCTACTGGGATTCTGTGCTCAGGGGACACTGCAAACAGTGTATGTGAATCGAACAGCAAGAACAGCAGACAGGCATATCATACACATCTCCTCTGCTCACCGTCATGCTCCAGCGACCCAACAGAACTTCACTTACAAATCACAGCTGCAAAGGTCAAATTATTAAGAATTTCAAAGCAGTGACAGAAGAGCATTAAACCAAAAATAGGGCTCTTCTGAGCATGGAATCCTGTGTGACTGGGTCACAAGGGCAGGAAGTTGGCCCAAGATGAAACAGAATTATTTCCCCTTAAGTTCTAGAACAAAGCAGAGACATCTATTCTTATAACTGCAACTCAATATCATACAGAAGTTGTAGCCAGTACACTATGAAAAGAAAATAAGTTTACTTGGGTTACAACCCATGCCATTAATAATACCATCAAAAACATGAGCACTTGGGGCACCTGGGTGGCTCAGTGGGTTAAAGCCTCTGCCTTAGGCTCAGGTCATGACTTCAGAGTCCTGGGGTCAAGCCCTGAATTGGGCTCTCTGCTTGGCAGGGAGCCTGCTTCCCCCTCTCTCTCTGCCTGCCTCTCTGCCTACTTATGATCTCTCTCTGTCAAATAAATAAATAAAATTAAAAAAAAATGAACACTTAAGAATAAATTGAGCATAATATATACTATACCTGTTTATGGAAATCTTCACCACTTGGCTGAGAGAAAGATCTAAAGAAATTAAGATATATAGCATGCTCTGATTGGGAGACTCATGTTATTATGATATTAACTCTCCCCAAATTGATCTATTGATTCAATGCAAAGTCAATAAAAATCCTAGCAGGCTTCCTTATAGATATTATGAAGATAACTCTGAATTTTATATAGAAATTCAAAAAACCTATTATATTCAAAATGATTAGAAAGAAGAGCAAAGCCAGAGGAGTAAACATCTTTTTATTTCAAGTTCTATATATAGTCATTTTAAGCACCAGTCATCAAAACAGTATGACATAGATGGACATACACATTTGTGTATAAGTGGACATAAAGACAATGGAAAAGAAAAGGAAATCCAGAAATAGGTCCTGACTTATATGCTTAGTTTGTGGGGTTTTTTTGAAAGTGATGTCATGATCATTCAATAAGGAAATAATGTTTTCAACAATTTGTCCTGGAAACAATGTAAACATATTTGGGGATGGAGGAAAAAGAGTGCTTACCTTACAATATACATACACATGCACATAGAAGGACACACAAGAATAAATGGAAGATAAGGATGAAGGGATGATTAACTCTGACTTATAGAACAGTTAGAGCAGTAGGGGTTACATTTCTTGCCACTGATTCTTCCCTTGTAGATATTTTCTGCCTGGAAGTTGTAACTAGCTATAATTTGAAGAATAGAGAAACTTATGGTGAGTCCCCCTTAAATGGGAAACTTAGCATGTTGTTAGCACTCCACTTACATTCATGTTTGCATGAAGCCTCCATCTAGGTTGCCACTCCCAGGAATCAGCACCTGCAACTGTATCAGGTAACTATGCACAGGTGGCCAGAACCCATTATGTCTGCACAAGCAAAGAACAACAATTGGCTCAGAGATTTTGTCCTGTGAACAGCTCTTACACAACGATAATGCACACAGAGGCACAAATAGTCCAAGCGCTTATCATCCTTCACATCAGGAAAAATGCTGAGGTTTTGCCCATACTTTCTACAGATTGTCTTTGAAGGACTGAGCTAAAGCCATTCTTTGTGAGCTTTTTCAAATATCTGCTCTTTTTGGACACCTCTCATGTCCTGTCTCATTTCCTCGTCTATCTGTGAATTTTTCCTGAAACCATGTAATAATAAATCACACTCAAGTCTGAATAAAACCCCACCAATCCTGATTCATGTAGAGCAGTCAGATTTTATGCCTACGATCTTGGTATAACTACTATACCAGTATATTTTCCCATTTCACTCTTAAAACTGCTCCAGTTTGTATGATAAATTTTATAATTTATCATTTATATACATTTTATAATGTAAAGTTGTCACAGCCACAACCACATTCCACTCAGAAGAGTATAGGAAAATCAGTAAGATACTCTAGGACAGAAAGTGTGAGGCAAGGCATGTTGACCTTGACGTTTAAAAACAAGAACACATTTTGAACACACAAAAAAGCCTAGCAAATATTCCTTGCAAGAGCCTTCCTGATTACATTAAGAAAGGATGAACTCCAGAGAAAAAGGGTAATTGTCAATCAAACAGATAAATAAAAAGAAGAATAGAGCTGATAGATTGGACCATGAATTGTACATGTTCTGACAATGTGGAAATCATCCATCTAACACAAAATGGGAACAGATGGATTTGGTACATAGCTAGAAAGTAAAATTAGTTTGCAGATGGTCTCATTATAATTCCTAGGTGTCAAAGAGTATTATTTAAGGGTAGCAAATCAGATAGTGAAATATGAAACATATATACAAAAACAAACATAAATTAAAATGATTCATATTGACTAATTGTGGGTGATTGTGTAATTGTAGGGGAGGGGAAAGAAAAGGATACGACTTCATTTTAGTTGGGTTTAAAATAGGGAGTCAAAAAGGAAGGAGCATATTTCATTAACATAGAGTTATTAAAAGAATTTCTAGAGCAAAATTACAAACTTCCCTAAACATTGGAAACACAGTAAAAGAAAACAGGAAACAGATCCATACTGAATGCTTTATACATCATGACCCTAGATTTTATGCGTCAACTTGACTAGCTGTGTCCAGTTGTTTGGTCAAACCCTAGTCTAGATGTTACTGCATAATGAGATTAACTCTAATAATCAGCAAACTTTAAGTAAAGCAGGTTATCCTCCAGAACGTGGGTGAGCCTTTCAATTCAATCTCTCGAAGGCCTTAAGAACAAAGATAGGAGTGTCCTGAAGAAGGAATTCTGCCTCAAGACGGTGACCTAGAAACCCTGCCTGAGTTCCACCTTGCTAACCTGCCCCACAGATTTCAGAACGACAAGACCCAACAATCACATGAGCCAATGCCTTGAAATAAATCATCCTGTTTCATTCTGTCTCATATTCTCTCTGCCTGTGGCTCTGAATTTATATCTCCCACAAATCCATATGTTGAAATGCCAACCCTCAATTTGATATGTGAATGTGGGGCCTTTAGGAGGTAATTCGGTTTAAATGAGGTCATAAAGATAGGGCCCTCATGATGGGATTAGTATTATAAGAAGAGGAAGAGAGAACAGAGCGTTCTCTCCCTCTCTCTGCCACAGAAGGATACAACTAGAAGCTTACTGTCTGCAAGGCAGAGAGAGGGCTCTTAACAGGATCCAAATCCACTGGCATCTGGATCTTGGACCTCCCAGCCTCCATAACCATGATACACAAATGTTTATTGTTGAAGCCACTCAGTCTATGTTTTTTGTTTTTGTTTTGTTTTTATAGTGGTCCTAGCTAAGACATGTATTTTCATTTTTGTTGGTGATACTATGTTGTGGTTAGCAGTTTTTCTTATTAAATATTGAAGAATCAGGCACTTAACTTTAACGTTCCCAAGGAAAGAGAACTATGGGGATAAGTATGCTCTACTCTACCAACGCTTTTTGCTGGGACACTTCAAAAGAGAGCACATAGAAATAAGTACTATGAAAATTAGAGTAGCCTGAAACCTTGAGATCAAGAAAAGAGAAACAGAGAGCCCATGGGGAGCCAGCCAGAAACGGGGAAACAGTTTAATAAGCAGTCTAGATTTTCAAACAATAAGGAGCAGATAAAAACACCTGTGTGTTGAGGAAACAAAGTTTTCCACTGAGATATCAAGTTATTGAATACAGGATTTACAACATTTTCTTTTAGAGTTTCTGTGTGTACATGCCAATGTTTTTATTCAGCTTCCCTGTTTCTCAAAAGAATTGTCTCAGTTCTTCCAGCAAGTGTTTATCTTTAATTGACCTTGATCTGTGTTCTTCTGAAGGTGAGTAGAAGTTCCATGAAAGCTCAAGCTTCTCTTCACCTATAGTTCAACACTTGCAACTAGTAAAGAAAATGTAAGACTTTTATTCTCCACTTTTCTTAGTTGATCTGGATTAATAACTAGAAAATGAACATTCTGCTCTCCTTCACACATGATATGCATTTAATGGGATAATTAGATCAACATCCCTCATATTCTCTTCTGTCATTGTGACTGCATTTGGTAGAAGTAAATGTGCCATTATTAAACCATATTTTAGTAGATAAATGCTGTTTTTTATTTACATACTAGTTATGGAGCTATGAAACATATCCACTGTCAAGGAAATGCTAATGAACATGACAGTTATTCCTGACTCCATGTTCACATAGATGTATGCAATCATTTACTGTTATTTTAAATGTTTTCCTTATAATAATTGTTGATTGATGATGTCTTTCTACAAAAGTTATGTTTTATTAGATTTATCTTGTAGTTTACCTTCCACATATATTGTTAATATTCACTTTGAAAATATTTATGTTTTAAGATATATGTATACAAGAATAATAAATCTTCCATTATATATCAACTCCATATAAATAAATAAAAGACAAACAATATGGCTGAAGCTTCTTGACTACTTATTTTTAATTTAAGAATTTCCGTATTTCATTTCATGCATCTCACTATACTTTTAATATATTTGTTGTTAATTGATATGTTTTAATATTTTATGTGTTGTGCTAATGTCATCATACTGTGTGAATTCCTTGATGACTTTATTTCCCTCAAAACTGTGAGTATAATATTCACAGAGCCCTAGTTCATTCTTTTATACACCTGTTTTATATTGTATATGTTTCATATTATACATGTGAAAATGCCATAATTTATGTGGACATTTTTCAGTTCAAGGAATTTTAAGTTATTTCCAGTGTTCGGCTATCCCAAACAACGTTGGTTTAGACATTATAATATATGTATGCTAGTGTTCTAAAATGGACATTTCTCTAAGGTTATCTGGAATTGCTGAGTCTTTAGGGCTAGAATATCTTTTATTTCCTCAGATTTTGTGACATTGTTCTTTAGAGCATTTGGGCAAATTTTCACCCTACCACCAATCATACAAATAATTCTATTATATGAAGTACTTGGCATTTCATTAGTTTTTGTAATAATTTAAGCATTTTACTTTAAAATAAAATAATTTTTGCTTATTTTTATTAATAATTGATGACAGGATATTTAGAGTTAGATGCAAAAAACTTGGTAGTTCAAATGTATACGTATGTATATGTATTGGGGTATGATTGTGCATATGTGTGTTTAAGTTCCACCCAGATTAAATTATTGCACACTTCTAACATTGCAGAAAAATTCGCTCATTCTCCCAACTCAGAGACTTTAATAACAATTCCAAGTTGAAGCAACCCTTATTCAGATTTGTACCATTGATACAATGTTGCACGTTTTTTAATTTATTAGAAATGAAATCATATAGTTGGTGATAATCTATGTTATTGTATGTGGTAGTTTACTTGAAATGGTGTGTAGTTGTGTTATATCCCGTCACATGAAAATTCTAAACATATTTAATTCAGTATATTGGTGAAGGATATTTACATTATTTTCACTTATAGATATTATAAATAATGCTGCTATGAACATTTTTGCATGTGTTTTGGTACAAATGAAAATATTTACTCATTTCTCTTCAGTTTGTCTACAAACACTACTTTGTGGGTTAGATTTATTCTTATGGTTTAGCTTTAAGGTTTTAGCAAAAATCCTATTGCAGATTTGGGGATAGCTTGTTCTATATACATATTTTTAAATGAGCAGTTTTAGGTTTTAGGTTTACAATAAAATTGAGGAGTTTTAGGTTTACAATAAAACTGAGAAGAAAGTATAGAGATTTTCCATATGTTCTCTGCCTTACACCTGCATAGTTTCCCCCATTATTAACATCACAAACTATACCAAGTATGAACATATATTGACATACTATAATCACCAAAAGTCTCCACAGTTTATCTTAGGGTTCACTCCTGGTATTTGCATCCTATTGGAGTTCATTAAAGTATAATAACATGAAGTATAATATATATAGATATAGATATATATATAGATATAGATATATATATCTAGATATAGAGATAGATCTATATATATCTATATCTAGATATATATACATATACATATTTACATATATACATATATGTATATATATATCTAGATATAGATACAGATATATACACATATATATCTATATCTATATCTAGATATATGTAATATATATATATATATATATGTAAAATAACATTATCATATAGGGCGTTTTACTGGGCTAAAAATCCTCTATCCTCTCCCCATTCATGTCTCCCCATCTATCCCCTGGTAACCACTGGTGTTTTTACTGTCTTTATGGTTTTGCTTACTCCAGAAGGTCATATAGTTGGAATCACAGAATCACAGAATGTAGCCTTTGCTGATTGACTGCTTTTACTCACATGCATGTAAGTTTCGTTAATGTCCTTCCATGACTTGACAGTTTATTTATTTATTTATTTTTAAAGATTTTATTTATTTAACAGAGAGAGAGACACAGTGGGAGAGGGAACACAAGCATGGGGAGTGGAGAGGGAGAAGCAGGCTTCCTGCCCAGCAGGGAGCCCAGATGCCATGTAGGCTTGATCTCAGGACTCCCAGATCATGACCTGAGCCAAAGGCAGACGCTTAATGACTGAGTCACCCAGCTGCCCCAATAGCTTATTCCTTTTTAGCACCAAAAATGGTCTATTGTTTGGATATGACTTAATTCATTTATCCATTCATATGCCAAAGGACATCTTGGTTGCTTCCAAGTTTTGGCAATTAAGAATAAAGCTGCTATAAACATCTGTGTGAAGGTTTTTATGCAAACATGTTTTCAACCCCTGTGGGTAAATACCAAGGAAGGTTACAAGATTGTATAGTGAGAGTGTGTTCAATATTGTAAGGAACCACCAAACTGTCTTCTAAAGTGGCTGTCCTTTCTGCATTCTAGGCAGCAATGGATGAATCTTTATTGCTCTACATCCCTGCTTACATTTGGTGTTGTCAGAGTTCAGATTTTGACTCTTAATATTTTAAAGATTTTATTTATTTATTTGACAGAGAGATCACAAGTAGGCAGAGAGGCAGGCAGAGAGAGAGAGGAGGGCAGGCTCCCCGCCGAGCAGAGAGCCTGATGCGGGGCTCGATCCCAGGACCCTGAGATCATGACCTGAGCCGAAGGCAGAGGCTTAACCCACTGAGCCACCCAGGCACCCGACTCTTAATATTTTAGTGTAAAATTTTATATAGTATTTTACTTCTTTTTAATTTTTTTTTTTTTTAAACTAAGCTCTATGCCTAACATGGGGTTTGAACTCAGGAGCCTAAGATCAAGAGTCACCTGCCCCACAGACTAAACCAGCCAGCCGCCCCTTCAGTGTAAAAATTTTCATATTATTTCATGTTATTTCTTTATGTATATGTAACAATTTTAACAGGAAAATAAATTTACTGTACAAACTATTTTAAAACATTTTTTAGAATTAATATTCACTAATACCTTCTCATTCTGTTAATGACTTGATAATACCAGTTTTCCTTTAAAAATTTTTAAGATGTTATTTCCATACAATATGTTTAATCAATTAGAAAATTGCCAACAATTTCACAAATTTGGTGGAAAAATCAACTTATAAGTCCAAGAAGCTCAGCTGAACCAAGTAGCGTAACACAAGAAAACTAAAATATATCATGTCGTAGTCAAAATTCTGAAACCCACAAAGAAAGGAATAAAAACAAAACAAAACAAAACCAAAAAACCAAAACAAATATATAGCAACCAGAGAAAATGTTTATATTTGGGGCAAATTGTGATGAATGAAATTCACTGAAAAAACAAAACAAAAAATGTGATGAATGACATTTTTCCATAAACCATAAAGCCAGAGGACAATGTCAGAATATCATTAATGAAGTAAAAGATATATAATTCTAAATCTATCAAAATATCCTTCAAAAATAAAAGTTAATTAAAGTCATTTTCAGAAGAATGAAACCAAGAGAATTGGTCACCAATAGCATTGAACTATGTGATTTATTCAGTCTCAAGAGAAATAACATGAAATGAAAACTGGAACCTACAATAAGGAGTGGAGAGCATTAGAAATAATAAAAATAGGTGTGGGTTTGTGTGCATGTATAGTCATGTGTGTGTTTCTTCTCAATTTCTTTAAAGCAAGACTATTCATAAAGCTTTAATAATAACAACTGGAGATATCAACTTTAGTAACATCATTTATGAAGAAAAATTAATAGGAAAAGAACTATAAACAAAATTTTATTGCTTTAAGGTTTGGGGTTTTGTGTGCTTTTGTTTTTAAGTGAAGTGCTACAGTATTATGTTTAAGTAGACTTTGATAAGTTAAAGGTACATAAGATTGGTGGTGATCCCAAATGGAACTTTTAAAACTAAAGAGAGATATGACCACAAAACCAACAGAGAAATTACATGGCAGAAAAACAAGAATAAAATAACAAAATGAAAACGTGACAAAAAGTGAAATGGTCAACTTAAACAAAAACATATTAGTAAAATATATTTTACTATTTTTTTTAAATAGTCTTAAATATATATGGATTAAGCATGCATATTAAAAGCAATGATTGTCAGAATAGGTATTTACACTCAAAAACATGTCTACAAAGAACACATTTTATTTTTTTTATTTTTTATTTATTTTTTATTATTTTTTAAAGATTTTATTTATTTATTTGACAGACAGAGATCACAAGTAGGCAGAGAGGCAGGCAGAGAGAGAGGAGGAAGCAGGCTCCCGGGTAAGCAGAGAGCCCGATGCGGGGCTCGATCCCAGGACCCTGGGATCATGACCTGAGCCGAAGGCAGAGGCCCAACCACTGAGCCACCCAGGCGCCCCAAAGAACACATTTTAAATATAAATATCCAGATAAGCTGAAAAGCAAACCTTAGTAAAAGATACATCTTGAAAAAATAGGATAAGAAAGGTGGATTGGCTATAAAATGATCATAAAAAATATACTTTAAATATAATAATGGTACATTATCTACTATGCAGAACTTTATTGCATTATCATAAAATATTATTTCAATAGAATTAAATATATTGTAAGTCTAAGTTACCTAGGAACTAAACTTCAAAATATGGAGAAAAAACTGACAGCACTGAAAAAAATAATTTAAAAAATCATAATTTAGAGTTAGAGATTTTAACACAGTTTACCAAAAATTGATAAATCACCTAGATAAAAATTCAGTAACAACACAGAATATTTGAACAATGAGTAATAGAATGTGATTGATAAAGAACACTAATTCTCAGACTGAAGAATACACATTCCTTTCTAGAATGTTTGGAACACTTTGAAATACAGACTGCATACTAAGTCATAAAATAATTATCAGTAAATTTCAATACTATGACTTCATATTGAGTATGATTTCTGGCCACACCATCACTAAATTAGAAATCAATGAGAGAAAGATACTTAGAAAGTCACCTAGATTATAAACAAAATGTCAAAGCATCTATGAATCAAAAATATGACATGACTATTTAAACATATTTCAAACTGATTAATAATGAAAGTATAGCATGTTAATATTTGTGAATTCCAGGTCAAAGAGTGATTGCAAGTTTGCAGAAAGAGAGAATTAATATAATAATCTTAAGTTTCAAACTTAAAAAGATAGAAAATATAAGAAGTGAAAGACAAATTATGAAGGAATGAAATAATGCATATGAGAATAGATGCAGGGAAAAAGAAAACAAACAATAGATAAAAATTAAAATAGCACTTTTTTGTTTTTAAATGACTAATAGAAGTTACTTCTATATAGAATGATGAAAAAAAGGAAAAACTCTATCAATATCAATATGTAAGGGGGTGGATGTCAGAATGAATACGAAAAAATTAAAGGAATAATAAAAGTATTATGATTAACTTATGCTTATAAATTTGATAACAGATACAATTTGAGTATTTCTTTAATAGGAACAAATTAAAACTGACAGAAGGAAAGTATAATCTGGACAGCTTCATATCTATTAAAAACAAGATCTTGTAATTCAATACATTCTTACAAGGAAATATAGACACCCTGATGAATTCTCTGAGGAATCTTCTCAAATTTTAAGTAAAATAACACCAACCCCATGAAACTCCCTCAGAAGTTAGAAGAGGAGGTGTGACTTTCTAGCTATTTTTATGAGACATTTTATCTCTGGGTCCCAAACTGTATAAAAACGCTTGAAAAAAGAAAGAAAGACAAACAAACAAAAAAAACCCCAAACAACAAAAATCAGTGGAATCCAACAGTATATGGAAATAATATATATGACTTGGTGTGGATTACTTGTAGGAGTAAAAGTTTGATATTATGAGAATAACGGAAGATAATAAACAATGACAGATAATAAAAACATTTGACAATCTTAAACAGTTATGACAAAAACTCTGACAAAACCAGGAAAATAAGAGCATCTATGAAAAACTTACAGATAGTATTGTATACCAAATGCTATTCCCCAAGATTGGGAATAAGAAAAATATGTCTCCATGTATCATTCTGTTTACTGCTAAACAGTACTGGTCTTATATAGTGCGATAAGAGAAGAAAAATAAATAAAAGACATGATGATTAAAAAGAAAGAAGCAAAACTGCCTTTATTTGCAGACATGATTATATATGTAAGTTTAAAAAATGTACATAAAATAAAACTAGAACTAGTAAGTGTATTTAGCAAGATCTAGAGAAACAAAGTAAACATTATTTTAAAAAATCATCTACACTTCTAGGGGTGTCTGGGTGGTTGAGTCAGTTGAGCACCTGACTCTTGGTTTTTGTTCGAGTCATGAGCTCATGGATCCTGGGATCCAGCCCTGTGTGGGCTCCTTGTTCAATGGGGAGTCTGCTTGAAGGTTTTCTCCCTCTGCCCCTACCCCTATACACACTCATGCATGTTCGTGCTCTTTCTCTCTCAATAAATAAATAAATTTTTTTAAGTCGTGTATATTTCTAGATATTGGCAATGCATAAATAAAAAGTGAAAATAAGAAAGTATCAAAAATGGGATACCTAGGGGCACCTGTGGCTCAGTGGGTTAAAGCCTCTGCCTTCAGCTCAGGTCATGATCCCAGGGTCCTGGGATCAAGCCCAACATCAGGCTCTCTGCTCAGTGGGGAGCCTGCTTCCTTCAATCTCTCTCTCTGCCTACTTGTGATCTCTGTCTGTCAAATAAATACATAAAAATCTTTAAAAAAAATGGGATACCTAAAATACCTTTAATAAAAAGATTAGACAAATCTCTATGCTAGAATTATAATTATTATAAAATATTGTGGGAGAAATAAAAATATGTACATAATAATAATAGTTTTATATATTTTAAAATCTATCTATCTGTCTAGGAGAGAGGGATGATAAATAAATGGAAAATAAAAGTGCACAAGAGGTTCTCGAAATAAATCCTAACTTACCTGGTCAAATTACTCTAACAAATTCAATGCAATGAAGAGTAGAAAGTCTTTAACAGATGCTACTGAACCAATTGAATATATATGTAATAATTCCATAAATAGATACATACGTATCTATATCTAACATGTATCTAGTAATGATTTAAACCACTACCTTACATAGTAAACAAAACAAGAGGAATCCTAGACTTAAATAAAATTTTAAATCTACAAGGCTTCTTAATAAATTTAGTAAGTTACCTTCAATAGCTTGATGTTATAAAGTTTTCCTAGAGAGTATACAGAAAGCAATAATCATAAAAGGACAGTTGCCAAACTATGTTTTGCCCTACCTCAAATTTCTATCCATTAAGAAAATGAATTGGCAAGGCACAGACTAGGAGAAAACATTCATAAAATATATATCTGAAAAAAGGACTTATATATAGAATCAATAAAGAATTTTATAACTCAATAATGAAATTATAAAGAATCCAAGAAAGTGCAGGTAAAATAATTGAACACTTTCCAAAGAACATGATTAAATAGCAAACAATAACAACAAAACCAAAACAGATGAAAGAACTCATAATATCATTAATTATCACAGAAATGCAAATTAAAACCACAAGGAGATACCACTACACACCTACTAGAAGGGCCAAAATTTAAGTCTAACATTAAGTCTGTTGGTGATGATATGGAACAATCAAACTCACACATTTCTTGTGGAAATATTAAATGGTACAGCCCTTTTGAAAAAAAAATGTTTTGCAATTTCTTTAAAAGTGAAACATAAACCTACCTTATGACCCAGTAATATCCTTCCAAAAAATTAAATCATGTATCTGCACATGATTGTATACCATGTTAATGATGCTTCTATTCATTATAGACAAAACTGGAAACAATTTAAATGTCCATTAGCAGGAGAATTGTTAAACAAATTATGATATAGTTATACAATTGAAAAAAACTCAGTGATTAAAAAAGAAATTATTGCAACATATAGCAGTATGGATTAATGACATATTGTGTTGAATGAAAGAAATAAAAAAAGAAAAAGTGCATTCTGATTGTATGATCACATTTGGATAAGATTCTAAAACCAGGGTTGGGTATAGACTAGAGGGAGCCATGAAGGAAAATTCCGGGATGATGAAATTTATACTTTAATCTAGGTAATGTTTACATTAATGGATACTTTTGCCAAGAGTCATCATATTTTACAATTAAAATCTGTGCACTTTTCTGCATGTAAATTTTAATTGAATAAAAAGTAAATCAAGCAAACAAAAATTTGTTAGAAAAGGAAATAAGATAATGAGGATATAGAGTTATAAATTTGTGGAGTTGGGATCCAGAGCTTGGACCTCTATTCTATAAATTCAATCAATTCCTCCTAATTTACAAAACTGAGAATTAGACCAATAATGCCCTTATTCTAGAATGTTAGATAGAGTCAAGAATTCTTAAAAGGATCGGAAATAAGGAATTGATCTTGAAAAAATGTACTTAGAATTAATGTAAACTTTGCATGCTGAGGAACATTAGCCACTGGTGTAAGTGGAAATGAAGCTCATTATTTTTGCATATTAAAATGAATGCCTCCAATTATATCTCACTTTTGTCTATACCCATCCTATTTTTATTCTTATTTTTTTAAAGATTTTATTTATTTGTCAGTAAGAGAGTGAGACAGTGCACAAGCAGGGGGAGCGGCAGGCAGAAGGAGAGGAGAAGCAGGCTCATGAATGCGAGGCAGCCCAATGAAGAGCTCCATGTGGGGTTGGCTCCAGCCATGTGGGGTTGGCTCCAGCCTAGGACCGAGGGATGATGCCTGAGCCGAAGGCAGATGTTTGATTGACTAAATCCCCCAGGCACCCCTACACCCACCCTGTTTTTAAATGACTTTAGTAGTAACTGGAGGAAAGTTATGAGCTTTACCAATTTTCTTTAATTTGAGACTTCATATGACCAAAAAGACTCTACTTGAATTCTTCACAGTTAATATGGTAAAAGAGGAGGGGCGCTTGGGTGGCTCAGTGGGTTAAAGCCTCTGCCTTTGGCTCAGGTCATGATCCCAGTGTCCTGGGATAGATCTCGCATCCGCATCCCGCTCTCTGCTCCGCAGGGAGCCTGCTTCCTCCTCTCTCTCTGCCTGCCTCTCTGCCTACTTGTGATCTCTGTCAAATAAATAAATAAAATCTTAAAAAATATATATAGTAATAGAGGAGAAGTACCTTCCTGGGTATCTTCTTTTACTATCTCAGTATTCTAAATGTTTTACTGAAATGTATTTATCATTCCAACTTTAAAAACTGTATTATGAACTCCTTGTGGAACAATTTTTAAAATAATATCTAAGGAATGAATATATAATCCATGACATATTTTATCCTAAAATTAAAATTCAGTTATAATTTAATAACAAAGTTGCATTTTTTTAACCTTACTGTGTGTGAAAGGTAAAAACACAGAGAAAGAAATGCGTTCATGACTTTGAGAACAATTTTGCATTAGGAGGAAACTGATGTTTACCTTCTTCCAGACATTTATGTGTAGTCAATAAATCATTTAATCTACTTTAAATTATTTTGCACAATAATGCCTAACTAATGTGGGGATAAGGTTAAGCCTTCTATTGATAAGTAGTAAGTCCGCTCATTAAACAATCCATTGTACTGTAAATGTCACTCCCCCAAGCTCTTCTCCTAATCAATAGCCTCTACTATCTTTCCCTGTCAGATGAGGTAAAGTCCACCTATGTAAGTATTGACTCCATTCCTACTATAAGATGATAACATGCAGTTTGAGCATTTTGTACTCTCTTTTAACCCAGATGGATGACTGTATCTTATAATTATTTTTTAATTAAAGATTTACAAGTTTTAAAAATAATGATGGATTCTTTTTGTTGTTTTAACATATTGACACTTTTTGAGAAGGGTACTGTTTATGTGTGTGTGTGTGAGATTCCTTTCAAAACATTTTCATTTTATTCAAAAGATATTTATATTGCCAATATACTGTCAAGATAGCATATTATAGCTTTCATATATTTAAGAATATAAGTATTATGACTTTGACTTTCGGCACATGGAAGAAATCAGACTTAATATAAAAATGTCAATATTAGCTGTAATAATCAATATGTAAAAGGACCTCTAGGCCCCCTGCTTTTCCTATTAAGAAGTAGTCTGAGAAATTTGTTTGTCTACCAAGAAGAGTATAATTTCCAAAGCCCTCTTCAGAAATGGTCAATGAGAGAAATGGAAACATATACCAGGGATGGGACAAAGAGCCCAGGGAATCAATGTACAGAGACTCACTCTCAGAAAAGAAAACACAGGCTTAGTAAAGAACCATCCTCACCCTTAGAATGGGGCAGAGAGTTTCTTACTCTTAGCACTATTGATATTCTGGAATTGGTAACTTTTTGTTGAGGGCAACTGTTCTATTCACTACAGGAGGATGATCAGCATCCTGTCTTCTATACACTGTATATCTGTAGCACACACCCCTGATTTTTGACAACTAAGAATAACTCTAGTCACTTTCATAAGTCCCCTGAAAGCAAACCATCCCCAGCTAAGAAAAACTCAAATAGCAGAGTTGAGTGAGTGATATTTTCCCTGAAGATAGCTATGTGAAAACATGAGACAACTCAAAGCATATTGCTGTTTTTCATTCTTCCTCTTTTTAAATAAGATTACTTATTGCACTTCTGGTTTTGTCGCTCCACGGTATGTTGGGAATAAAAGGACCACATAACTTGTCTTCATGTCACGTCTTTCAGGATCAGGGAATGATTGAATTAAACTTCTGAGATCCTGAGATAAGATTCCAGGTGATCATATTTTACACACAGGAGGACACTATGGCCAAGATGGCACACTCTAGTACCTTCCATTATTGGCCTGAATATGCTGCCAATATTCTTTGCCATATGATGGCAGTTCTCCCAAGTATAGATATGTATTTCTCATTCCTTCAGCTTTGGCCTGATATGGCCAGTAAATCATGGCAGAGAAGACCATGTGCCAGTTGTAATTCATGTATTTAAGAGGGATTCTATGTTTCCTCTTTTGCTTTCTTATGCCTTATATGACTAGACAATTCTAGTAATTCCAGAGGGGAGATGAGAGACATTTGGAATGATTACTGCAACTGAGTTACCCCAGCAAAGACAGCACTGACTGACCAAATTGCAGGTGTATTACCAATGGCTGTCATGATCTACAAAACTACCCCAGAGAAAGGAGTCAGGTGCCAACAGCCCATGCTATTGATTCCAGTTTAGATTAAGTTCGAAGGCAAGTTTATTTTATAGTGTCACAAATCTGAATGGTGGTAGGTGGATGGAATTGACTGAAAGAGAAGACAAGGGAAGTCAGTGGATGATTGGAATGTTCGGTACTAACCCTAATTTTGATAACATATTATATCTATTTATTAACTCATTATATCTATAGATATAACTATTTATATATCCATTTATTAACTCATTAGACTACCATCTTTGTAAAATATTTGTAAAAAAATATTTACTTATTTGAGAAAGAAAAAGAGCACAAGCAGGAGGAATAGCAGAGGGAGATGGAGAAGGAGGCTCCCTGCTGTGCAGGGAACCCCAATGCAGGGCTCTATCCCAGGACCCTGGGATCATAACCTGAGCCAAAGGCAGAGGCTTAACTGATGGAGCCACCCAGACGCCCATAGACTACAATCTTAAGACTTATTTGTTTCACTGAATTTTATATCAATTAGTTTTCTTAATTATAATAATAAAGCATTATATATGAAGTTTCCAAGTCATAGAACTTTGGGAAAAAGAAAACAAATTGATTAGTAAAACACAAAGATAGTAGGAGACAAAATAATAATGAAAAATAAAAGTAAATTAAAAGAAAAATGACATGATAGAAATAATTCCAGATATACCTGTAATTCTGATAGATATCTGTAAATATGTTAAATGTAAAGATTAAAGCAAGAGAGACTCTAATATTGTATAAAGATACAATCCAGCTCTTCTCTCTGTCCTTTTATTTTCCTGATCAATTCAGTTCTATAGCATTTAGGTGTAGCAGAATATTGGAGGTGTCTTTATGGAAAGGCTTCTGGCATGGAATGTTGGAGAAGTTGCATAGACAGGAAGGATTTGTAGGAAGAATTTGTTTGGCATGGGCTTTCAGAGACTGAGTGGAATGGAGAGGGCATCAAATGATGATGGATAGCTGTCATGGGATGCCACAAACAAAGCAAGATGAAAAGGGAAAGTGAGAGAAAGCTCTTTGTGGCCTATCAAAATCCTACAGGGTGAAGAGGATATTAAATTCAGTCAGTAGCTTTGTATGCAAATTGAGAGCCTCAGCTGAGTGAGGGTGGGAGATACTGGGGAGCCTCAACAGGGTGTGTCAGCCCAAGCAGAGAGCACAGGGGTAAATATGGCTGGAAGCCCCCAAGCAGGTTTTCAAAATCTCATCAGAATGAGGGATGGAACCTAGCGTGGATATTAGAGTCTAACCAGGAAGCAGACTAACAGACATCACCTTCATCAAGTATCACATTTAACATTATTGGCAATGGGGGGAAAAAAACAGTATGTAATGTAAATAGAAAACAGAGAAAAAAATACGGCATGGCTATGTTTCTGCTAATAATACATAACTTGAATCTATGTGTGAGAAAACATGAGACAACTCAAATTAAAGCATATTCTTCAACATATCTAGCTGTAAACTTCAAAGGATCAAGGCTATAAAAGTTAAATTAAGACTGAGATGTTGTTTCAGACCGTTCAAGGTATGGTTTACAACTGGATCCTTTTACCTCTAAAAGACATTATTGTCAAAACTTGAATGCGGTTCCAGAATCAGATAGTGGTAGTGTATCTATACCAATTTCCTGGTTCTCATAGTTGTATTATGGTTCCGTAGAAGAAAATCGCATTGTAGTAATGGAATTAACCGATGGAGTAGTAATTCACAAATAATGGAACATCAGAATAGACTAGAATAAAATAAGCAAAAGGTCAAAGAGAGCCCAGATCTCAGGAAAAATTTTCAGTATAAATGAGAAAAAGGCAATTTAATCTATTGTAATAGGAGTATTTGCATTCCATTTAGAAAAGGCATTTCCTTAAGAAATTGTGGTACATAATTAACTAAGTATGCAGCAAAAAATAAATAAATCCAAGACACTAAGTTGCATCATGAGCCCAAATAAATTCCCAATGCATTACCATTTCAGTACTACCTGGGCATCGCTAATTCAGGCCTCAAAACATGGGCAACCCAGAGATAGCCGTGCTTTCTCATTCTTGCAGGCATCTTTTTCCTGACTTCACTACTTTGGAGGATTTATAACAAATATACTTGCTGTTTTCCTAGACTTAGCTGAAGAAGCTTTTTCTACTCCTTAGTGACTCTTTGCTATTTGGGGTAGCTTTGTTCTATTAGCCTAAGTACTAGAGAATAAGCTCTTCCCTACAGACTTTAATCTGCATACTTCGGGTTTTAGTCATAAACTTGTACATGTGTCTGTGCCTCCCTTATGAGTCCTTAGACTTTAGTCCTTATTGATTTTTACCATTTCAAATTCACTCTTTGTTTCTTTCATTGAGGTGCTCCTTTTGTTATTTACAAGTTTAACTTTGTATTAAAAACTATGCACAAGTGTGTGTGCTTGTGTATGTGTGTGCTGCACAGCCATTTATGTTTATAGAATATATGTATATAATATATGTATTATAATATGTTACATATAATATATTAATATGTATACACATATATGTGTATATATAATTATTATTTCTTTTGCTCTTTACAAGGATCTCTTCATGTATTATTTCTGCAAATTCTCACTATAAAAGAATGTGGCACAAAAGAAAATGGCTTATCTCAAATTGTTTTTCCCAACGAACAGCAGAGAAATTATTCAGGGCTGAGAGAAAAATGCCGTGATCTTTCTACCCAACCACATGTCTTTCAAGCATAAACCATAGTCAGCCTTCCTTCCCTCCTCCTTCTTTTCTTTGTCATTCTTTTTTTTTTTTTCTTAATTTAGGTAACTCTCCTTTTAAGGAAGTTAAATGACTTTCTAATGCAAACAGAAGAGGCATTTAGTAGTTTACTAAGCTGACTGTAAATTAAAAGCCAGTCCTACTGCCCTGAGACTTAACTGGTTATTAATGAGTACAAAGTAGGTCCATTCAATAGAGTATTGAAAAGCAACCACATTTTCATTCTTCTTCAATCAATATATAACACAAAAATATTATCTGCCAGTAAGAATGGACTTAGTTTATTTATTTTCTGTTTAATAACCATCCTTTAGGCATTGTACAAGCCAAAAGCTACATCTTTCTTCTTAATTTCTATTCTTTACGATAGGATGTTTTAATTTTTAAGAGAGAAAGTGCCCGTACAGATGAAAACTAATCACTGCACATTTTCAAGGGAGAAAGGAATAGTAAATGTTTACATTTAAACAGTGTTCTTGGTCTTTTCTGAATAAATATCTCTGTTCTTTTCTGTGCTTGACTAACTATATAAAACATGATTACGTCTAATGCTCTATTGATGTATTGCAGTCTTAGGCAGAGTTAATGGTATACTTAGCTTGGGCCAGCTTTTCTTTCTTTTCTCATTTTCCAAACTGCATTGTGGCATAGCCCTTAGTCAATACAGCAGCTCCCTCCTGAGCAAGCATTAAATTGAACAGATGAATGGCAGCATTTTAAAGTAGATCTGATAACCCAAACAGGCCTGTGGGTTTTAAAGAGGCCAGATCAGATAAAAAGAACTACTAGACACTTGAGAGCTGACATATTCCTTCTAAAAAAGAAAGGATCTTGAGAAATCAATTGGGCCATAGAGAATATTTTCCAAAAGATCAAATAGGGCAAAAGAATCTTTCTATGTCTCTAAAGAAACATATAATAGTTAGTGGAAATATGCTTTCAAATAGTCAAACAGATTCATTGTATTGTAATTTTACATAAAAGGAGTTGAGCCTAAAACTTTTAAAAATGACTCTAAAATCTCTTATATTTTGTCAACAATCTAAGACCTTGATTTAAAAAAAAAAAAAAAGGGATCTTGAAATATTTTCTATTATAGTAGGTGCCCAGAGAAAAAATACACTCCTCAAAAAGTGAGTTCATAAATCATTTACTTTCTCAGTACTCATAAAATGGAGTAGCATTTCCTGAAAGCTATAGGAGAGGTATGTGTGGATGAATGTTGTAGAATGTGTGTGTATGTGTGTGCAAGAGAGAACAGCGAATTTCAGCAGAGTATTGTATATTTGAAGTTCAACATAATATTAACAGCCATCAGTTTTCAAAAGGAATTTGAAAAAAAACCACCTCTTTAATGATACTGATCTTTTAAATCTAACATTTTGTGTGAAAACTATTCCAAATTAGAACCATATTTGTCATTATCTAAGTAAACTGTCAATCAGTGGACTGCATCTCTTTATTAACTTAAACCATTTCTGTGATTCCTTTTATGATTACAAATCTATATTAATTTGAGGAACTAATTAAATGCAATAAGACTTTAAACAAATTGAAAGAAGGAAGGAAGGAACGAGGGAAGGAAGGAAGGACAGACGGAAGGAAAGAAGGACCTTCAAATGTTTAGTTCATTGTGAAGCTAAAGAAAACCCCACAATTTCCAGGAAAGAGTTGAGGTTAAGTTAGAACCAATATGTTGGGTGAAAACCATCACGTACCAAATCAGAGGTATACAAAAATTGTCACATTAGTGTCAGGAGATATGGCTTAATTTGGTACAACTCTGTGTATTTTTTTAAATGGGTACAAGCAAACAAGTGCTGTATGACATTTAACCAATTAAATAGGAAAGTGGAAATTTAGTAATTACTCAAGGGAAACGAGTAATTAACAACTGAGCACATATGCTGATTCTTCTGAGTATAAGATAATAAAAGTCCATGCTCCTAGAGGGCAAGAACTATTTTAAAATTATTTTTCTCCCCCAGAACATTAAGATCAGTGGGGTGTGGGCAGTTGATAATAGATAGCCAATAAATGTAATTTAAATGAATGAATAGACATTTAAAAAAATAATTACATGAAAACTACAGTAATGATAGAGAAAATGTTCTTTCACTTTTTAAAGTATTTTTGTCTATTCTTTCTTCTCCCATGCACTTACTAACAATATATGATGAAATTGTTAGCCCTGATACAGTTTCTCTCTCCGGCCAGTCCTCTTAATACTCTCTACCTCTTTTCTTTCCCTGCTTTCTTCATTCTCCTATCTCTGACACCTTTGTCCCAGTTCCTGACATAGAGCTCCCCAAACCCTTGAAATTTCCTAAGTGATAAGAAAGATAAAGGTATCTTTTATTAATTCTTAAGGTCTTTTTCAACCACTCTTGAGTTTCTGTTAATGAAGTGACTGTCATAAAGTCCCTAAGGATGAGAGGGTTTCGTGCCTGAGGTAACACCCCTATGATTACAGGGTTAGAACTTTCAGCCTCACCCTTAGCCCCTTAGCCCCTTACCCCCAGGCATGGAAAATGAGCTGCAGATTGACTTAATCAGTAGTGGTCAATGAATTAACCAAATATGCCTATGCAATGAAGCCTCCATAAAAACACTTGGGTAATCAGAGACCGTTGAGGGTGGTCAGTCAGTCCTTGGAGGTCCTGGTGATGGTGGTTCACCTGTAGAGGGCATGAGAGCTCTGAGCCTGTTCCCATATACCTTACCCTCTGTATATCTTCTAATCAACACTTGCTGAGTTAAATCTTTTTATAATAACTTGTCATCCAGTAAGTAAACTGTTTTCCTTGAATTCTGTGAGAAACTCTAGCAAGTTAATTGAATCCAATGAAGAGGTCCTGGGGATCCCTAATTTATATCTGATTGTCAGAGGTGCAGATAAAAACAACCTGGGCAATTGCAATCACAAGATTGACATCTGAAGTGTGTGTGTGTGTGTGTGTGTGTGTGTCTGTCTGTCTGTCTGTTTGTATGGGGGGTAGTCTTGTGGGGCTTTATATTTAACCCATGGAATCTAATGGTAACTCCATGTAAATAGAACTGAATTGACTTGAAGGATACTCAGCTGGAGTCAAAGAATTGCTTGGTGTGAGTAAAAACAACAACAAAAAAAGACATCACACAAAATATCAGAAATAAGATATTCTGTGAGTAGAATGAGAGTAGAGAAGAAAAACAGGAGTTTTTTCTTTTCACTCTTTTAGTAAAAATCTATCTATTCTACTCAAATACCACCCCTGATCCCAAAATAAAATCTCAGGAATTTAGTATAAAGAGAATTTAATATAAAGAGAATTCTATTTAATATTAAGAGAATTCCAATTAGTAGCTCAAAAATAGCTCATGGAATGTTGCCATCTTTTCTTTTGCTTATTCTACAATGGGTAAATTATTTGGAATTGATTTTTCATCTAGATAGACCACTCATATTTGCCATTATAGCTTTTGGACTGAATTACTGTCTCTTTAATATGTTGGATGTTGAGGGGCACCTGAGTGGCTCAGATGGTTGAGTGCCTGCCTTCGGCTCGGGTCATGATCCCGGCGTCCTGGAATCGAGCCCCACATCGGGCTCCCTGCTCAGAAGGGAGCCTGTTTCTCCCTCTCCCTCTGCCCTCCCTGCTCATGCTCTCTCTCTCTTAAATAAATAAATAAAATCTTCAAAAAAAAAAATACATTGCATGTTGGTTTAAACTTCTGGAGTCTACTTTCTTAGTTTAAAAGGCCTAGATTTACATGACAGTCATGTATGTCAGTCATGAGTATGTGCTGTTAATTCTTCCTTCCTTTGCAGGCAATTAAGGTACTCCATCCTCCCCCAACCAGGTAGGGACCTAATAACTTCTTCTTTTACTTGTTATAAGTTAAATAGTATCATGATTTTGTTC
Source organism: Martes martes (assembly GCF_963455335.1). NCBI lineage: Eukaryota > Metazoa > Chordata > Mammalia > Carnivora > Mustelidae > Martes > Martes martes. The sequence continues at coordinate 24,470,893 of NC_137888.1, read as the reverse complement.
AATAGTAAAAGATCATAATTTGTCTTCCATAAAAAGATAAGCACAGCATATAGAAAATACTGATGGAAATGTTCCCAGGTAAGGTGGTAAGAAGCAGTGGTTATGATATATTGCTAAGTTCAAATATTTTGTTTGTGATTTCCTATACTTAAAAGACAACAAATTGAGTGGCTAGAAACAAAAGGCTGCAGATAGTGTTAGTAGACTAAATATGATGCTAATTAACAATGTCATTTTTCATTTCTTTCCTATGACAATTATTCCAAAATCTAGCATACAAATCAAAAGATACAGTTTTTATCTATTTTAATGATTATCATAATAAGGAAACTAATAGAGAAGGAAAAGACCAAAGAAAAATATTGAAAACATTGCATACATCAAAATGTTGCTCTGGTTGTATTGATCTCACTCATTCTTCTAGGCTTGACAGAGAACATTCAATAATCAGAATTTCCATCTATCATTTTGACATTGCCCTTTGGAGAGTAATTAACAGTACTAATTTATGTAATTTATTTAGCCCATCAGGAGGTTTCAGAACTCACATATGCTGTTGAACATCTGTGTATTTAAACTTTACATCTATGGATACATTTTATTTACATTTTAGGCAATGTGATATGACTGGCATAATACTTTAAGAAGTTATTTTTTTCAAAATGGAAATGAGTTTCTTCTCCAGTAACATTTTTTTGAAGAAGCTTAGGAAAGGATTTTCAGATTTTAAGTGAAATGAGCATTTTTTTTCCTTTCTGTTATAGCATGCATGAGGTTATCTTTGCAAGGAATGGAATCAGATAATTTAACAAGAAATGATGTGCTGAAAAAAATCTTTAGAAAATCTAGAATAGGGCACCTGGGTGGCTCAGTGGGGTAAAGTCTCTGCCTTCAGCTCAGGTCATGATCCCAGGGTCCTGGGATCGAGTCCCGCATCGGGCTCTCTGCTCAGCAGGGAGCCTGCTTCTCTCCCGACCTCTCTGCCTGCTTATGATCTCTGTCTGTCAAATAAATAAATAAAATCTTAAAAAAAAAAAGCAGCAAAAAAAAAAAAAGAAGGAAGAAAATTTAGAATAGTGTTATCCAATAGAAATATGATGGGAGCTACACATAATTTTTTCAAGTTTGCAATCTAGGTTGTCAGAAACCATTTGAAATTTCAAGAATTTGCTTTTATTTGAATTCTTATTTCATATATTATCATGCTTCTGAGAAATAATTTTGCTAATTTTTTTGGATAAGATTGCTTTCCTTAGAAAATAAAATTTGTTGAAAAAGTAAATCTGTTCTGAACCATTACATGTTTCTTACCCTTTTGAAATCTTGTTTATACTCTCTTATTTTACCATTCCCTTTAATGCTCCTACCTCTGAAATTGTGCCTTTTCTTTTATGGCATTTTATAACCTCACATGACAAAATTCCAAATAGCTAGAGGAGGGCTGGGCACCCTACTTCAGTCCATGGGTATGATTAGCTGTAGATGCTCCCTCCAGAAAAATTCCCACAAGTTTATTGAGGCAAAGTCCCAAATCCTAAAAAAATGAGTGAGCTAAATTCATTCCAGATAACACAGATGGCCCACAAGATAAAGATAACAGACATGCCTTTGAGCAGATTTCTTTCAATGATTTGTTTCTCGAAGGTTATACTCCTCTGGTAGGCAGAGTAGAAGGTATTACCTTAGGCATACCTAAAAGTCAATATGTGGTTCAATACTTTTTTCACTTTGAGGTTTGAAGTACTCAAGTTTGAAGTACACATAAATCTGAAGATTTGGTGATTAAATTTTTGAATTACTTAATCTATGATTATTATTGTTCTCAAAATATATGGCTGGGATCCTAAAGAAAGTTAATAATTATGCAGACTTTTCCTTTCTACCTATCCATCTTATTATCTAAGTAAAATGTATGCTCTCTGTCTTACTCTGTTTGGAAGCTATAACAATACTATAGATTTGGTGGCCTAAAAACAACAGAATTTCCTTTCTCACAGTTTTGAAGTCTGGAAGTCTGAGATCAGGGTGTCAACATGGTTGTGTTCTGGTGAGAGCCCTCTTCTAGGTTACAAAGAGCCAATTTGTGTCCTCAGCAGAAAGAGGGAGAAATAGCTCTCTAGCCTGTTTGATAAGGCAACTAATTCCATTTATGAGGACCCCAGCCTCCTGACTAATTATCTCCCAAAGTCCCCACTTCCGAATGCCATCATATTAGGATTCAATTTCAACATACGAAATTGGGACTTACACAAACATTCAGTCCGTAACATTCCCCAAACATCAATTTATTTGGTTGTTGTTGTTTGGGCATTATATCAACATCAATCACCTCCACCAATTTTTATGATTCTTGTTTTCACAATCAGGCTGCAGCAAGTACTAATCTCTTACAAACTCAGGAGTACCCAAAAAACAAAATAAACAAAAACAAAACCTACCACCATCACTGCAACAAAAAACAGGTGTGGCCCCAAGTAACTGCTTGCTTTAGGGAAGTTTCACTTAGCAAAGAAATATTGGTCCAACCACCTTGAAAAATATATCTGAAAGGAAAATGAAATTGTTATAGCAGATTTACTACATAAAAAATGTTCCTGGATAATGTTTTAGATATTCATAGGTACTTTTTTATGTGTTTTCCTATTCCACATTATAGGGATTTCACATCTGTTATACAGATAGCATCTTAACTGGGCAACTAGGGAAAGGCCTCTATGTCAGGTTTTTACAGTAGTCTTGCTTCCTGGGAGCTCCCAAGAAAGATGACAAGTGCTGTGAAAAAGAGAGGTATGTGATCTGGTTGGAAGCAGAATCATAGCCAGAATGTAGAAATTTTTAGATTCCTGATTATGGCCCAGAAACTAGATAAAGGTGGCAGCATTAAAAATATTGTGCAAAGGTGCAAAATCAGTTGTCACTATACAATTGGATGACAGATGACAAGACAGCCATCTCTTCAAATGCCTTGGAGCTTTGTAAATAACACCGCTGCTTATACTCATATGTTGGGGAGGGAATTCCCCCAAATTTTCTGTGATTCCAGCAGGATAGGGCTGCCAAATGTTAGAAGATAAAGACAGATGATATTTCTTGCACACCTGGTTTGGGGGCCTGGGAGTCACACCTATTAAAAATAAATAGTGGGCAGAAGAGAGAATTCTATTGCAAAACAGAAATATGGTGAAACTTCTTTTCCATGGAGTCTCATCATTTTTCTTGTGAATATCGGCTCTTTGCAGCTCTGTAGGAGTCGGTCCATTCTAGCTCAGCATGAAAGGTCTCTCGAGTCTTCTTATAAATAAAAGCCCAGGGCAGAACCAGTTCCTGAAAAGAGGTCCAAAGTTTTTTAATTATTTAGTACTTCTTCCTACACCACTCAGTAAGACAGAACACATAAAAAGTATGTTTTACCCATATTGTGGATTTAACTCCCAAACTTCTAGATTTTTACTCCTGAATTTTCAAACTGTCAGCAGAACTCTGTACATGGTCGCCCACTCCTCATTTCCTAAACGGTTCTGGTTAGCACATCAGAATTAGTGAACTCAAATGGTGGGGAGGTGGTGGATAACAAACTTGAAAAAGAACAGAATTAAGGGAAGATTCAATATCATCTACATACATCCAAGAAATGTTTCAAAATTAAGTACAACTTGAGAAGTCAATCCTGAATTGGCTTGTGTTCACAGGATGATAATAACATAATTTTGTTGAGAAATTCACATGAAATTCAGTGAGTAACTTTAAATACCGATATGCCATGGAGTCTCTTTAGATTGGACTTCACTTATTTGTCAATTTTTAAGTTTTTATTTAAATTCCAATTACAGTGTCATGTTAGTTTCAGGTGTACAATATAGTGATTTAATACTTCCATACAACACCCCATGCTCATCACAACAGTGTGCACTCCTAATCCCCATCACCTATTTCACCCATCCCCCCACACACCTCGCCTGTGGTAATCATCAGTTCTCTAGAGTTAATAGTCTCTTGATTTGCCTCTCTCTATATTTTTTCCCCTTCATTGGTTTTATTTCTTAAAGTCCACATATGAGTGAAATCATATGGTATTTGTCTTTTTCCGACTGACTTATTTTGTTTAGCATAATACTCTCTAGCTCTACCCACGTCATTGTAAATGACAAGATTCCATTCTTTTTTATGGCTGAGTAATATTCCTGTGTGTGTGTGTGTGTGTGTGTGTGTGTGTGTGTGTGTGTGTATCACATCTTCTATTAATCAGTCAATGGACACTTAGGCTGATTCCATAATGCTGCTATAAACATCAGGGTACCTGTATTCCTTTGAATTAGTATTTTTGTATTCTTTGGGTAGATACCTAGTAGTGCAATTGCTAGATTGTAGGGTAGTTCTATTTTTAATTTTTGAGGATCTACCATTCTGTCTTCCACAGTGTCTGCACCATTTACATTTCCACCAACAGTGTAAGAGGATTCTCACTTCTCCACATCCTCACCAACACTTGTTGTTTCCTATGTTTTTGATTTTAGCCATTCTGAGAAGTGTTAGGTGATAGCTCATCATGTTTTTGATTTGCATTTTCCTGATGACAAGTGATGTTGAGCATCGTTTCATGTGTCTATTGGCCATTGATGTGTCTTCTTTGGTGAAATATCTGTTTTTGTCTTCTCATTTTTATTTGGATTATTTGTGGGGTTTTTTTGTGTTGAATTGTTCAAGTTCTTTATATATTTTGGATATTAATCCTTTATCGGATATGTCACTTGTAAATATGTTCTCTCATTCAGTAGGCTTTTAGTCTTGTCAGTTGTTTCCTTTATTGTGCAGAAGCTTTTTATTTTGAAGCAGTCCCAATAGTTTATTTTTGTTTTTGTTTCTCTTGCCACAGGAGACATATCTATAAAGAAGTTGTTATGGCTGATATCAAAGAAGTTACTGCCTATGGCCTCTTCTAGAATTTTTACGGTTTCATGTCTCATATTTAGATTTATAATCCATTTTGAATTTATTTTTGTGTATGGTGTAAGAAAGTTGCCCAGTTTCATTCTTTTCCATGTTGCTGGGTCAGTCTTTAGATTAATCAGTCATTGCCCTGTCATTTTTACCTTAGGGAATTATTTAATCTGCCTGATCTTCAGAGAATAATAGAGTAATAACCTCACTTATGTCGTTGCTCTCAATTAAATACAGACATGCACATGCACACACACATTATATAAAGTACTTTTAATAATGCATGATGCCTGCTTATGGTATACTATATAGCAGCTGCATGTTTTTGATCTCATTAATTACAAAGACAGTTTGTAAGTTCTATTATTAAACCCAAATCTTTCTTAGTTAAATAGGATTTGAAGAATTGGTATAAAAGAAAACTTGTCTATTGATAAGTACACCCATAATTCTGATGGTTCAGATAAAGTAATTATCAACTTGACTTGATCAAATGAATTTATTCTTCAGTTAATATGAATATCTTTTTCTTCTTTAAATAGTTACTAAGACATACTTTGGTTTCTATTTGGGATGTTTTATCTTTCTTCAAGTACCCAAATTTGAGAAAAAAAAGTCAATAATTAGATAAATTGATCTTTACTAGAAATAATTTAAGACACTTAACTGCCTGAGCTGCCCAGGAGCCCCTACTTTTAGAAACAAACAAACCTGCTACCTAGCACTTGAGTGTAAACACATGGTGGGCCAGCTTTTTTTCTTTTATTTTTTTAACTTTTTTTAAAAAAATATTTTATTTATTTATTTGACAGAGAGCACAAGTAGGCAGAGAGGCAGGTAGAGAGAAAGGAGGAAATAGGCTCCCTGCCAAGCAGAGAGCCCGATGCAGGGCTCGATCCCAGGACCCTGGGACCATGACCTGAGCCGAAGGCAGAGGCTTTAACCCACTGAGCCACCCAGGCGCCCCCAGTAGACGTTTCTTATCCAGAGGATTTCTTATCCTCTTAGGATAAAAAACTCTATCAGAATCACTTGAAATCCATTAAAAAAGCACTCTGTTTTCTGTAACTCATGTTCAAAGTCAAATGATAAACATAGGTGTCAACCAAACAGAGACAAAAATTTTGGCTTTTTTTCTGGATAAACCTTCTGCTTACAAACATGTCACCTATTACCTAGATACATATCCAGACAATCACTGGTGGAGCCGGACAATCACAGGCTTATTGAACAACTTTATAGATTTAATGGTGTCAGCAAGAAAGTCCATGCTTGTTCTAGGAAGATCACCAAAAAATAGAGAGAAGGAGTTAATCTGCCCAGGTTCAGCTCCTTCCCACCATCAGGGAAGTCATATCTTGGCCCCTGGGTAAGAATGACAGAGAATAGCAAAAGGGAAGGAATATGGGTTCTTTAAAGTCCTATAAAGGGTTCTGGGCAGAAAACATTAAGCAGAGGAAAACTATACAATCTAATAAAAAATATATATAATGAGGGTGCCTAGGTGGCTCAGTCATTTAAGCGAATGACTCAATTTCAGCTCAGGCTGTCTTGATCTCAGGATCATGAATTCAAGCCCTGTATTGGGTTCTATGCTAGGTGTTAATCCTATAAAAACAAACAAATATATGTATATATATTTAGGTTTTTTTGGTTTATTTAGGTTTTTTGATTTATGTTTTGTGAAATTGCTAGTAATTGTTTCCTTAAAAAGTTATTTCAAGTCACGGTGTTAAAAAATTAGCACTGATAATCACTAATTTTCACTCTGAAACACAATCTTGCCTCAAATTTTTAGAACATTGTTTTTTATAAAGTATATCACTTTATAGCTAGCCACAACTCTCAAACATGTAGACTCAGGAAAGGAAGATTTAAAAATCAGTAATTCCGGGGTGCCTGGGTGGCTCAGTGGTTTAAAGCCTCTGCCTTCGGCTCAGGTCATGATCCCAGGGTCCTGGGATCGAGCCCCGCATCAGGCTCTTGGCTCATCGGGGAGCCTGCTTTCTCCTCTCTCTACCTGCCTCTCTGCCTACTTGTGATCTCTGTCTAATAAATAAATAAAATCTTTAAAAAAAAAAAAATAAAAATAAAAATCAGTAATTCCTCTGAACCTTTATAAGATTTTTTTTTTTTTTCAATGACAGGAAATAAGACAAGACATACTGGCTTTCACTTTCACTAATCAGAAAATAATAGCATAAATTATGTAAGTAGCCTCTGATTTAACAGGGTTATGTCATGCTTCTCATGAAGCATGAGTTATGTCATCTTCTCAAGGTCCTTGTTTAGTAAGGCAAAACTTTATTTTCCATATTAATGGCTTTCAAAGGGTGTGATTTCTCCCCAGAAGACATTTGGCAATGTCTGGAGATAGTTTTGGTTGTCATAAGGGGTTGGAGGGTTTGCTACTGGCATCTAGAAGGCTAAAGCCATGTGTATAAACCATACATTCCCCATTCACACAGTAGCCCTTGTACTAAATAATCATCTGTCAAAAATGTCAGTAATGCTGAGTTTGAGAAACCGTGTTCTAGACGAATGTTACTTGAGTTATCAAGGTTTGTGTTGGGAGGGATTTGCAGCTTTAAAAAAAATGTTTATTTTATTTTATTTTTAGGTTTTTCTTGAGGAGTTCTATTTATTTTCTTTCCTCTCTTTCTTAATGTAACTTCTACAGCAAATGTGGTGCTTCAATTCACAACCCTGAGATCAAGAATGACATGCTCTACTGACTGAGCCAGCCAGGCACCCCGTAGTGTTTATTTTTAATCCCAGTTGATCATTTACTGATTTGTACTTTCAACTTTTTCTTTGTCAGGTGAAAAAATATTCAAAGATTATAACCAGCCAGTGAATCAATGCACAACATGCAGTTAATTTGTGCTTAACAGAGGCACACTATCTTAGAAAGATTAAATAATATACATCTAGGATGGCCAAACTAGCAAGTGGCAGGTTCATGTTTAAAACATAAATTTATCTGGCTACAACATCCATATACTTTTCATGATGCTGCACTTTTGAAAGTTGCTAGGTGCTCAAATTTAGTGTTTTTTATTAGTGTGTTCATTATATACCATCAATATTTTACATTCCATCAAATAAAATTCCAGAGAAAACAATAGACTAAGCTTTCAAATAGAAAAATGAATAAGAACAAACCAACCTTAGCTCATTTAAGATAAATTTCTCCTTAAGATGTTTTCATAGAGTTAGGAAATACCTAGGGCTATTTTAAAATGGAAAATATTTTTCTAAAGTTTTTTATAGTTATTTTCATTAGGTGACAGTAAAACAATTTTCTGATCTGTGGCATCATTTAGACCAAGATACACAATGATTCTTTTGCTAGCAAGAGCAACTCCCCCCCCCCTTATAAAATAGGTTCTTAACTTAAAAAGAAAAATTATTAAAATGAAACCTATAGGTAATCTACAAAGTTTTTTGTGTTAATGAAAGGACAAGATTTTAAAAAATTCCTTGCCAGTTTAACCAAAATACATCTATTTGGTTATACATATTCATTCCCCTTGAAATGTATATATTTTATATTCCACCTAAAATATTAAGGTGATTAAGGTTTGTAATTATATGCATGAATAAGAATATCCAGAAAATAGCTTAATATAAGATAAACTACAGGGATGCCCAGGTGGCTCAGTTGGTTAAGTGGCCAACTCTTGATTTCAGCTCAGGTCATGATCACAAGGTCCTTGGATAGAGCCTCGACTCCAGCTCCACTTTCAACAAGACGTCTGCTTGAGATTCTATCTCTCTCGTCCCTCCTTTCATCCTCTTCCCCTCCCTCCACCCCGACTCTCTCTCAAAAAAAATAAATAAGTAAATAAGATAAAGCATAAGAATTCATATCTCTCTCTATATTATCAAGGATTTAGAAATTAAAAGGAAGAAATACACATTTTAAGGATAAAACTATAGCACATTTAAGAATAAATGGTTGAAAAGGTACACATTATAAATATGACAGCTAAGAACTTTTACTAAAGAGCATGAAGAAGCTCAGAGCAAAGGAAAGAAGTACTATGACATGGGACAGGCAGAGGTAATGTTTTGAAAAGCCTATTCTGAATATTAATTGGGAGTCACATCAACAAGATGTCAGGATAGGTGTTTCTAGCTCTCATCCCTTCACAGAGACACTGATTCTGACAATCACCCATAGATGAAAGTACCTTTCTGAGAACCCATGGGTTCAGTGGAGAGATCCCAACAGTGTGTTGAAGGAAAAACAAACAAACAAACAAACAAGGATGGACACTTTGAAGAAAAGACGATCAGTTTTACTTTTTTTGTCACTTCTCCTTTAAGGCCGCACAGCTCAGTTCTGAGACAGACTTTGTTGGCCTGTGACTTCTCCCACTGGGTAAAGAGTGCTCAGATGAATGGATACAGATTTGGTACATATACATGAAATATTATTCAGCTTTAAGAAATAAGGAAATCCTGTTATTTGGGACAACATGGATGAAACTAGAGATCATTATGGTAAACAAAGTAAGCTAGGCACAGATAAATACTGCATGATCTCACTTATATGTTGGAACCTAAAAAAGTTGAACTCATAAAATCAGAAAATAGAGTGACAGTTGCCAGGTTTTAGGGATTGGAAGAAATGTGGAGATGTTGGTCAAAGGGTACAAAGGTAAATAATGTGAATGGGTTCAAATTTTTAAAAAGCATTTAGAAAAAAATATTAAAATTAGAAAAGCATATATAAATTTTTCCCTATCAATTGTATTCTATGACTTGATCCTTTGAAAGTAAATTCACTTTTATTTGAGGCTCTATGTGTAAGGATATGTATTGCTGCATTTTCATAGAATCCAAAAAGAAAAAAAAATACAAATACAGTATATATTCAAATACAAAATATCAAGGAATTTCCTAATAAATTGTTTTATCTACATCATGGAGTAATATGCAAATGACCAAAGGATCATCAATGTGTTTTGTTTTCTTCTTTTCGACCTTAAAATTGGTGTGTTTTTTTCCCCTGAATTTTTATCTTAAAAAAATATAAACTAACTTTAATTTTCTCCCCTCCACTTCTCAATATTCTTTGCCAGAATCCAGCTTTATTATTGTTATCATTTGTTGTTTTTTCTCCCCCAAAATGCTCTCCCATTGTTGCTGCTTATCATAAACCTTCCCCAAACTTATGTTTCCTTTATCCAAAAAAAAAAAAAAAAAGTCAAAACAACAAATAAAACCTCCCTCTACCATTTTGTTACATCAAAGTGAGTTTCTCCCTCTCTCCATTACCTTAGAGCCATGCTGGATTTCTTGAACTTAAAAAAATAAATTTCCAGAGATTGGTCCCAACTTTGCTAAGAGTAATCTTTCATATATGCATGGAGTTCTCCACGGCGGCACCAAATCCAGTGATTCTGCCAATCTTCATGACCTTTGACCACTATGCCTATAACACGACTGCCCATATAAACCTTCTGGAAATGAAGGCATATGGACCAGGGCCTTGGTAGTAGAAATAGAAAAGAGGAAACACAGTTTAGAAATATTTAAGTGCTAAGTCATGACTGGTTGATTGCTTGGATAAAGGAAATTGATACCTGCCTGAATATCAAATATTAAGAAGAAGAGTTATGTGTATCTGTGATTATGGCAGCAACAGAATTATACCTTAAAAAAGAAGAATAATATTTGTAGGGAAATGGTGAGGCATTTGCAAAGCCAGCTTTGGAATAATTATGGCACGTTTTATCTGTAGAATGCAAGTTTAAAGATCATTACAAAATATGAAAACATCTATAAAATGTCTAATAGAGTGAGGTGAAAATCACCAGGGGTAGTCTCTGGGAATACCAAAGTTGTAGAAATACATAGATGAAAAGAAACCTATGGGAAGAGGGAAGATGAATGGAGAAGTTGAGCTGAATATTTTTTACTTGCTTCTCCCTAGCCACTTCTCATCCAAATCTATACCGTCTTATGCCCAGTATCAAAATCTGAGGCCCAGGTTATGTCCTTGCTCTCTGGCCTCCCTTTGGCTTTGCCCAAAGGAGATTAGATAGAGAGAGAATAATGAGGTCCAGAAGTTTGTTCTGTGGCATCCTTTCTGACTTTCTGACTTGTTTCCTCAGTCTCCCCAGCTGATAGTAGTCAATGGTGGGACAAGTGAGCTCCCTTTCCATTTCTTTCTGTTTTGCTTTTCCTTTTTAATGGAAACTTTATTAAATTATTCTCAGTTGTACCATTGAACTGTGCCATGTGTTTTTGGCAAGACCCAGATTGGTGCAGGGATATGGGAACAACAAAGGCCGTGGTATAATGAGAGGCAAGAAAGCATTTTCAAAAAGGTTTGTGTGATGTGTATGATTGTGGGTAGGGGGTGGTGGAAGGAATGCCCCAGAGTGATCCATCTAGACTTGGAAAAGATGGTAAAAATCATGAGAAGAATGCAGGATGAAATTTTATGCTGTTTAAGGACAAAAATAAACATGTATTGGCAAAAAAGTGTCCATTTTCCACTTAATTTAGTTCAGGAATCATTAATAAACTCTTATTTTTGTTCTAGGAAACAGAGGACATCATCAGACATATACTTGGGGGAGAAATTATAGAAAGAAGAGACTAGGGACATCACAATATGATGTACCATATTTTACTTGAGCTTGGTTGTGTCTGTACTTAATCATGTTTGAGAAAACAGAAGCATTGGAGAGAGAATTTTTATTGGTATATTATTCTGGCCAAGCATACTTTGGTTAAGCTTATAAAGCCTTCAGTTTCATTAAGGCCATACAAATACTTTAGCATTGGCAGACTATCCACAGACATAGTAGGTAAGAAATGGTTTGTCTACTGTTAAATCCTGCCCTTGATGTGCTTGTTGACTTATAAACTGAGGTTGCAAATATCCGAAGTGAAATGGACTTTATATATGGTTATTAGAAACAATACCAATAACTCCTGGAAAGCTAAGACAGGGAAAAAAAATACCTAAAAATATGGCAAATTTCCAGAGGATGATGAGTGTAGAGAAAAGTTAAATAAGCAGAGTGCAATAAGCCTGACATTCTCAGAAATTTAGAAGCTAGAGTAATTAGCCAGTCAGAGAAAGAGTCAGTTGCTGCCACCTCCCTGCAAGTGCCCACCATTCTTCAAGGGTTTTGTACATCTGTGGATTCTGATAGCTGAGCCCTGTATCCAATTTAGAAAGAGCATCCCTAATGGTAGCTGAAGGCAGTGGAGTAGAAATTTATCACCAAGGAATGGAATACACGCCTTTTGGCCAAAAGCTGCTTAGAGAAATAGAATTTGTGCAGTATAAAGTGCATGGAAATCCTAGTTGTATTTTTCTTTAAAATTGTGAAAAACTTTTTATGCCTTTAGGGACAGAAACCTTAAGCCATTCTTCGAAAAATGGGAGTCATCTTAAAGAAGAACAAACATTTCACAGGAACATTTACAAAATTGCTCACTGTTCTGTTTTTTATTTTATAGGCCAGACCACCTGGAATTTTGTAACTCAACCAAACGTCAGGATCCCTGTATTTCTACCCAGGTTTCCACGGCAGCATGTTCTTTCTTACTAAAGTTCAAATCCAGGAGTATCTGCTATGCAGAAGCTATTCTGCTTGGGAAACAAGCTGAAGCAAGGACTATAGTAGATATTGTGCTAATCTAAATACATTTAACATAATTTTGAAGAGACCTCTATACCGCTCAGTCTTTTGGGTTTGAATTAGAATACACAGCCCGTGAATGAAGAGAGCAAGAATGGAGAGAGAACAATGTCTGGTATTTAAAGTTCATGTAAGCAGCAGAGGGTTTCCTTTCTAAATAAAATGGATTAAGTTTCAGATTAGCAAAAGAGTTTAAAACATACAATTTCACTGTGCCAAAATGAAAATTTTATCCCTTGATTAACAAATATAATTAGTGGCTACTCTTCTATATTTTTGAGAGATGAAAGAAGTGTGTAAGAAATGGTTAAATAGGGGGCGCCTGGGTGGCTCAGTGGGTTAAGCCTCTGCCTTCGGCTCAGGAAATTGATCCCGGGGTCCTGGGATCGAGCCCCGCATCGGGCTCTCTGTGCAGCGAGAAGCCTGCTTCCTCCTCTCTCTCTGCCTGCCTCTCTGCCTACTTGTGATCTCTGTCTGTCAAATAAATAAATAAAATCTTAAAAAAAAAAAAAAAAAGAAATGGTTAAATAGTTGATAGGGTAATGGTGAAAATTCTGGTTTAATGCTCCGTGTTTAGAGGAGCAGGGAGCTTTCTACATGCCCCTAAAGTTACAGACATGCACAATAAACTTTTCTTTTTCTTTTTCTTGGAGGGGTTTAGCATGCCATTGTGGTCCACTCTTGCAGAGGGAAAGATACGGGAAGAACATTTCCGTCCTCTGTTCAGAAGTCACTCACTTGCCACTCATTCCTTGTTAGAGAACTTTATCTTGTATCTGGGAGAGAGGACTGAACATGTACCACATGCCCATTGCAGATTGTCCTTTGCAGAGAACTTGGCTCAGGGCTAAACCACTAATGCAATGCAGGGGCCTTTCAGGGGTCCACACTTCCTGTTACTCCGAGAATGAGCAAAATTTGGAGAGAGGAAAAGAACAGGTCCTTTTGAAGTCCAACACTCCTCAAATATAAGACACGTTTTATATTATTTCTTTAGGAATGGATATGATATTTAATCTCTACCCATCTGATTCCCAAATTTTATCTGTCAATTTGTGTGGAAGTTGTCACAGATTTTAGGGTCTGAACAAATTATCACTCCTAAAATTAAAACACTTCCCACTTGGTGTCAATCACGTGTTTTGCGCTCTTTTTTTCCCCTATAATTTCTAAAAGATATTCATGCCACTTTTCTGGGGGGCCTGTTGGTGGCTCAATCAGTTAAGCTTCTGCCTCTGGTTAAGGTCATGATCTCAGGGTCCTAGGATGGAGTCCCCGTGGGGAGTCCCCGCTCAGTGGGGAGCCTACTTCTCCCTCTGCCCCTCCCCAGGTGTTCCTGCTCTCCTATCTCTCTTTTTCTCTCAAATAAAATAAAACCTTAAAAAAATCATGCCACTTGCCCAATTTAATCAGTATCTATTAAGAATAGAAATGCCAATTTCATAAAGTTCCATCACTAGAAATCAGGCTATTTCATAGAGTTGATCACTTCTTTATTTTGTTTCCCTCATGCTGGATAGCCCTTTCTCGATTATGTAGAATGATCCACCACAAATAAAAGCTCGATAAGTTTTGCTGATTTATTTTAACAAGTGCAGGATATTTTCCCTTTACCAGCAAAGCTATTTATTTAGATAAAATATTGATACCAGGAGGAAGTCACTACTTATGATCCAAGCATTTCCATTATTAATGTGCCTAAGAGAATACAAAATACGAACAGCTAAATTATAAAGTGATTTTGTCTTTCCCTGATCAGGAAAAACTACTATAAAATGTAGTAAAAACCAATGTGTAAACCGAGTAAGCATATAGCCTATTGCTATTTTATATTTCTGCTTTTTTATATTAAGTCAAAATCTGATTCACATAAAAACTGTATAATACTGCATTAGGAAAACAATAATAGATCAGTAGTTATAAAAGAAAATCTGGTAATTCCACAAAGAATGTCCTTCTCTGTTGAAAGAGAAGTTGAAAGGCTCTTTGAAAAATGAGATTTGCGGGCACATGGGTGGCTCAGTTGGTTGAGTGTCTGACTTCTGCTCGAGTCATGATCTCAGGGTCCTAGGATCAAGTACCACATTGGGTTCATTGTTCAGTGGGCATCCTGCTTCTCCCTCTTCTCTCTGCTTATCCTTTCTGTCATTATCTCTGTCTCTGTCTCTTTCAAATAAACAAATAAAATCTTAAGGAAAAAAATGACATTTGCTATTCAATGTATATCCCAGGAGAGAATCTAGGTTCGCTAAAATCATTTCAATGAAAAGCAGTGACTATTATGTTGCCATAACAGAATTTATGAAACACACACACACACACACACACACACACACACACACACTATGGTATGGAAAGATTAGGTCCTTTTTTTCTAATCCCAAACAAATAATATTTTTGTCTACTTCCTTTTTTTTTAAAGATTTATTTATTGAGAGAGAGAGTGGGAGGGAGGGAGGAAGAGAATCTCAAGCAGACTCCCCACTTTGTGGAGCTGGAGGTGGGGCTCTATCTCAGGACCCTCAGATCATGACCTGAACCAAAATCGAGAGTCAGACTCTTGACGGACTGAGCACCCAGGTGCCTCTGTATTCTCTTTCAAATAATACATATTGCCATACACTTAAAATCTGCAAATAATCTTGCCCTAACCTTGTTTTTCAAAAAGAAGACACATTTCACTTTGTGACGCAAAAGGGCACAATACTTTCCTTTTTTCAAGTATCATAGACTACAACTAGAGGTCCAGTCACAGGAATAATGGGAGATCCATGGACTTTTGCCCACTGAAAATCTCCATGAGTCAATTTGAGGAGAATTTCATTAATATACATAATTGAGTAGCAAAATCTAATTTATTTATTTATTTACTTATTTATTTTTACATTTCAATGTCTCACTTATCCTTTACTCATTCTCTAAGGAGATCAAAAACTTGCATCCAAAATTTTTAGGAAATCTAACACAGAATGACCCTCACATGCTTGCAAACCATGGTTTTCATACAACCACTGGGGAATAGACTCTCTACCTCTGTATTTCTCCTGTTTCTCTAAGCTTGTCTATCCATCCACTCCTCCTTCCTGAACATGATTTCTCATGTTGAGATCTTAACTCATTTCTTGCCATTTTTCTACTTCACTCTTTCTTCACAATTCATGTTACAGTAACAAAAACCTCATTGCAGTCACAGAAATTCCTATTTGAGTCCATCTGCACAGACATGTTTGCCCTCTTTTACCTGTCTTTCCTCAATTCCTAATTTACACTTTCAATTTCACTTTAAATAATAATGTCCTTGAGAAGCCATCTCTTAGAGTTTCCCATTCTGTAGGTAGAAAGTTGACAGTTAAAATACTAGATGAACAGTTAAATTTCAATTTTAGATAAAGAATGACTAATTTTGGGGGGCACCTGGGTGGCTCAGTGGGTTAAGCCTCTGCCTTCGGCTCAGGTCATATCTCAGGGTCCTGGGATCCAGCCCCGCATCAGGCTCTCCCCTCAACAGGGAGCCTGCTTCCCCCCTCTCTCTGCTTGCTTCTTTGTCTACTTGTGATCTCTCTGTCAGATAAATAAATAAAATCTTTTTTTAAAAAATGAGTAATTTTTAAATATAAATATATTCCAAATACTGCTCGGGTACATACTTTGCAGATAAACATCTGGGGGTAGATGGGTGGAGAGACAAAGAATGTGAGCTTGTGAGCAGAATAGGGGCTAAGGAGGGTTATTAAATTGGTTTAATGTGAAGTAATTTTTAAAATACAGTACAATGGCATCTCTAAATAAAACTTTGGTTTACAAAGTGGCTTTGTTTTCCTTGACCTTAAAAAACCAGGCTCTTAAGCACTTATTTTGAGAAAAATCCATCCATTCTCCTCCCTTCTGTGAAATCTGTTTTGAATTATATTTGTGAATGATCTAGCCCAGTTATGCTGTATTCTGGTACAAGAGACTGGGTTCTTATGGGTTGACTAGTAACTGAAGAATGGAGGATTTTAAAAGCCATTAGTATTAAGCAGCTAGAGTAAAATTTCACTCCTGCTATGTACACAGAATGAGAACAGAATCATTTAATCAGAGTAAGGAGATACCCGCTCAGAGGCTGATAAAATATTAACATTATTTGAGGGAAAATGATATTTCATTCAAATTGGCATGTGTAACTGAACATGACAGGACACACAAAAAATACATATTTTTTTTAATGTTACTGTGGTGTTTGCCATTCACCAATATAAGGGCACACAATTCTCTATTGGTTTTACTAAGTCCAGACCAAGTAAAACCTAGTATTATCTACAGCTTATTTTTCATAAAAAATATTTTAAATTTTTCCTTAAAAACACGAAGTACAGTGGTGAACAAGATCACAAAAGTGTTAATTCTTCATGATATTTTTAGATTTTTTTTTTTTTTTTTAATTTGAGAGGGAGAGAGCATGAGTAGGGCATAGGGGCAGAGGGAGAGGGAGAAGCAGACTCCCCACTGAGCAAGGAGCCTGATGTGGGAATCTATCCCAGGACCTTGGGATCATGACCTGAGCCAAAGACAGATGCTTAACTGACTGAGCCACCCATGAGCCCCTTCATGATATTTTTATAAGGCAGATATACATTTTACATATACATATATATCATACCCACCCAAAAGAAAAATGTTAAAATAATGATCCTGAAATAATTAGACACAAATCTTACAAAATATTATCAGTTGTTTTGGTGGTTATCTCTGGTTAGGAGCACAGAACATAGATAATTTTCTTCCTTGCTGAGTAACATTTACTAAATATTCCTTTTTTAAAATTTATTTATTTTGACAGAGAGCAAGAGAGCACAAGCAGGCAAAGCAGCAGAGGGAGAAGGAGAAGCATGCTCCCCACTGAGCAGGGAGCCCGATGCGGGGCTCGATCCCAGGACCTTAGGATCATGACCCTAGCTGAAGGAGTTGCTTAACCAACTGAGCCACCCAGGCACCCCTAAATATTCTCTAACAAAATATTTTTATTAGGTAAAAAGAAAAACATTTTAAAAATAGTTATACTTTTAAAGCTCTTTTACATTTTATTACTTCATAATTTTCTATAGGCTCACCTAAATGTAGGCTCTACTGAGCTGTATATTGCTTAGAAAATCTAAAACGCAAGACCTGCTGGATGATGAAACAGCATTCGAGGCAATAATTCGTTTCTTAATAGGTTACATACAAGTCACCTCTTGAGTGAAGAATTGGTCAAATGCACTTTGCTTGCTATTGTTATTTATATCTTCAAATGAATACGTTTAACATTTTCCCCAGGGTCCTTCGCTGTAGTTACTGATGATTTCAGCCATTCATTGGCATATGCACACACGCTGAACTAAAATATACCTGGGGACGAATCTTTCACTTTTTAAAAAGAAGTAGATTTGTTGAAGAAAACACTGCCCTACAGCCTGTGTGCTGAGAAATTAATCTTTATGAACACAGAGAAATCCCCACTGTGCAAACGAGTACTCGGGACATAAAACATGGGAAATAACTTGAACTTCATCATCATTCCTCAAATATTTCCCCATGTTCATCTATTGAAAATTACATAGCGTGTCTAATAGAGCACTTTCTAAATCTATGAAATACTATGCAGTTTTAAGCGAAGCCACTTTTACTGAGATGAACTACCACGTGACAAAGCGAGAACATAAAAATCCATCCAAAAAGTCTTTATGAAATAAATCTGTTAGAAAATGTATTACCAAGAAGTGTATTACTAAGGGACAAGGCAGGCATACATAAAGTATGGCATATAATCCAAATTATTATTGTGTCCTATTAAATTGTAAAATACGCAACCAACACAATATTCATACACACAATAATTTTTAATAACTCTTACGTTTTTCACATTTTAATACTCTCACATGCTATAGTGTGATAATGAACAGAACTTCCTCAAGTGCATTTGTTTCTTCCAAACCAGTTGTTTACGTTAAAATGAGATGCGAAACAAATGATTAAGATAAAAACATTGAAGTCCAGGGTACCTGGGTGTCTCGTTCAGTTAAGCAGCTGACTCCTGATTTCAGCTCAGCTCATGATCTCAGGATGAAGGGATCAAGCCCTGTGTATGCTCAGTATGGAGTCTGCTTGAGATGCTGTCTCTCTTTCTCCCTCTGCTTCTGCTTGTGCTCACTCTCTCACTCTCAAAATAAGTAAATAAAATCTTAAAAAATAATTAAAACCAACCAAGCAATAAAAAAAATATTGAATTCCACTTTTATTAACCATTACAAATTGTCCTCACTCTCACTAAAGTTTCACAACTATTGAGGACTGGAAAAATTTTGTTTGTTAGAATTCTGGCCTCTGGATAAGAATCCTCTAACTTCTCTGACTTACAATCCAAGGTAGGATGAAATTCCCTTTTCTGTTGAAGGCACTCATTTTGGTTGAAGTTACCATACACCTTGTCATCATTTGCTTATCTGCCACTTACTGTCTGTTCATTTCAACCACTCAGGTCCCATCCCTCCATTCAGACTCCTTCTTCCAAGACGGTAGATTAATTCCACATTGGAAAAGTTTATGGAACTATCAGATCCAATGTTAATTGCTGGAAACATCTGAAACTACGTCTTCTTTGATATATTCTAACCTTTTTAAATTACTGTGAGGAGAATGTGTGGCCTTTCCCGTTTCTCCTTTTGGGCTGCTTTTGTCCTACCTTCAGTGCTGGTGTCCAGGCTCTGTGTCATCCTCTTTTCTTTCTGTTCTGCACTCTTCCTGGGTGATCAGATCCATTTCAATGGCTCCATTGTTCATGGTTGATGAGGTCCATATTTATCTGTCTACTTTGAATCATTCTCCTCTCCATTTCTAGATGTTTATTTTATGAATATTTCTATGAAGAGGTTTCATTAGGCACCTCTTACTCCACATACTAAAAATGGGCTGTCTCCTCTCTTCATTCACAGTCTGCTCAGTCTATGACTCATCAACCAAGAGGCACAAACCAGCATTCTGGGTGTAATCTCTGACTTCATTTTCTCATACTAGAGATAATCAATTCACCAAGTGCTCTCAAGTTAATTTTCTGAGTTTGTACACTTCAGTAGCCTACTGCCACCTCTCTGACATATTTTAAGTACCACTCATCTTAAGGAAGTTACCAGAAGCATATAAATCTAGCTATATTATTGTTATTATTATTATTATTAAACATTATTATTATTATTCCTATGATCAGTACTAAACCATGTAAAATTCTTTGGGCCCCAAACCTTACAATTTTAGTTGGCTATTTCTGAGCTCACCACTTTTAAAAATCTTCGCTTTTCCTCTTAGTATGTCCTCTTTTAAGCAGGAAACTTCTGAGGGACTGTTTCCCATTTAACTACATCCATAAAAGATAAAATTTCACTGACACTGCCAGTAGGATGATTCATTTCCACATTTGAAGAAAAGATTGATCTCTGAATCTTATTTTCTTGATAAATCAGTTCCAAATAATTGTTTCTATTTTCTGATCTTCAATATAAATATAAACAATATAACTATGTTTTTATTACTTTTACATTTTGCTTGAAATACCTTTCTGAGTTGTTTGGAATCTTAAAAGTGTAACACATATGTACCTAGTTTTACTTTGCCCCACTGCATTAATTACAATCCTTTTCACCCATATACAACATGAAGAATAAATAGGGAATTTTAGGAAAAAAAATATTATACATCAGCATCTAGTTTTAGATATGAAATATTAATGATACCTTCAAAACCTCTCCATGATCACATCCCAAGCTTAACACCCAGATCTAACCATAGTTCTAAATATTCTATTTAATATTATCTTTTTCACTGTAGTTTTGCAAACAGACTTATTTGCTTATTTTTACATATTAAATAAATAGGATTATCCTGTGTGAATCCTTTTACAACTTGCTTTTTATTGTTCAGTACTATGTTGTAAGAGTCACTCATGTTTATGTATGTGGCCATAGTTCAATCACTGTACAGTATTCTGTTGTATGGATAATAAAGTTTATCTATTCTACTCTCAATTGAAAATTCAGTTATTTACAGATTTTTGCATTTAGAATTCTACTATGCTACATCTTACTATGATCCATAATGAACATTGAATTTACATACCTAGGAAAGAAATTACTGTATGAGGAAATATGCACTTTTTTCATGTTACATAAAATACCGAATTGTTTGCCAAATTATTTCTACAATGAACACTTCCATAAGGAGAATATGGTCTCTAGGAACTCCAGATCATCATCCACCCTTGTTATTATTCATCTCCTACATTTTTTTAAAAGATTTTATTTATTTATTTGACAGAGAGAGAGAGAGAGAGAGAGAGTGCACGCACAAGTAGGGGGAGCGGCAAGGAGGAGAAGCAGGCTCCCCATTGACCAGGGAACCAGATGTGGGTCTCAATTCCAGGACCCTGATATCATGACCTGAGATGAAGGCAGATGCTTAACTGACTGAGCCACCCAGGTACCCCACAACTCCTACATTATCAATCTGCTAAAGGCCGAATTGTGAATAACTGATTTTAATTTTTATTTTCCTGATAACTAATGAATTTGAGCATCTTCATTCAAATCTTCATGATTTATATGAAGATTTTACTTGTAAAATATTTGTCATCATCTTTTACCTACTTTTCTATTACTTTGCTTAATTTCTATTTATGGTTAAAAAGTATGTTTTGGCTACTAAAGATTTGTGCACTAGCAATGTTCAAACTATCCTTCCAGTTTGTAACATTTTACATTCTTTATAGTAACGTTTCATGAGCAGAAGTTTTAATTTGCACTAACCCAAAACTTCTATTTATTTTATTATGTTCAGTTAGCCATTGTATAGTACATAACTAGTTTTTGATGTAGTGTTCAGTGATTCATTGATTAAGTATAACACTCAGTGCTCATTACAGCATGTGTGCTCCTGAATACCCATCATCCTGTTACCCCCTCCCCCCAACCCCTTCCCTTTGAAACCCCCAGATTTTTTCTTGGGGTCCATAGTTCCTTGTGGTTCATCTCCCTCTCTGATTTCTCCCCACTTTGGATTTCCTTCCCTTCCTCTGTGGTCCTCTGTGCTACTGTTTATGTTCCACATATGATCACAACCATATAACTGTCTTTCTCTGCTTGGCTTATTTCACTTAACATAATACCCTCCAGTTCCATCCTTGTCAATGCAACTGGTGGGTATTCATTTTTTCTGATAGCTGAATAGTATTCCATTGTATATATGTACCACATCTTTATCCATTCATCTCTCGAAGGGTATCTCAGCTCCTTCCAAGTTTGACTATTGTGGACATTGCTGCTATGAACATTGGGGTGCACATGCTCCTTCTTTTCACTACGTCTGTATCTTTGGGGTAAATACCTAGTAGTACAATTGCTTGGTCATAGGATAACTTAACATCTTCTATTCCTAAGATCTTGAGGAAACTCCATATGGTTTTCCAGAGTGGTTGTATCAGTTTGCATTTGCACCAACATTATAAAAGGGTTCCCCTTTCTCCATATCCTTGCCACCATTTGTTGTTTCCTGACAAAACTTCTTTTTTTTAAAAAACTTTTTATAAATAAATTTATATTCAGAGTTGCAAAGATATACATAGCCCCCAAGAGTTTTCCTTTTTTCCTAAATTCATAACTATGGTTCATTTTTCACTACTAAGAAATAAATGTTTGTACATTATATTAAGCAAAGAAACTCCATATTTTATTTTAATTTCTCCAGTTTTTCCACTAATGTCCTTTTTCTGTTCTGGAATCAAATCCAGAACACAACACTTTATTTTGCTATCATGCCTACTTAAAATTCTCTGATCTGTGACATTTTCATTGTCTTTTTTGTTTTTGATGATATTAACAGTTCTGAGGAGTATTGCCAGGTATTTTGTAGGATGTTTTACAATTTGGATTTTCTAACATTTTTATCATTATCCGGGGTTAGGGTTTTGGAGAAGAATAACACAGAGATGAAGTGTCTTCTCGTTTCATCATAGCAGTAAGAATATATCTACATTAGTTACACTGATGATGTTAACCTTGGACACTGGTGAAAATATTGTTTATCAGGTGTCTTATCTGTAAAGTTAATTTTCACCTTCTTCCACACTTACTTATTTAAAAGCAATCACTTGGTCCAGCCTACACTCAAGGAAAGATGGGTTATACCCTATATACTGGAGTGGGGAGTATCTACATAAAATATTTGAAATTATTCTGTCATGAAGACTTATCTGTTATCTCAGCTATTCATTCATTTGTCCATCCATCCAACCAACCATCCATCCATCCATCCATCCACCCATTTATATCAGAATTCATTTATTCATTCATATTAGACTGAATTATGTGCATTTTATACTTTGGGTTGTAATGCTCTACTATGTTATTTATTTTGCTGCTCAACCTCTTCCAGCTTTGGTCATTGGTGTGGTTTAGGTGTGATTCCTATGTCCATTGAGCATATCTCCATGATTTGTCATCACTCATTGACTAATGCCTTTGAACTCAGTGTGCACAGATAGAAGTTCCAGGATTTTTACTCAGATTCCCAAGTGAAACAAATTAATCAACTTAGAGCTATACACAGTTCCTTGTGGTTTAAGACAAAGTTTTCACTCAAAACCCAATTTCCCAAAGTTACTGAGGTCAATCCTGTTTTCCCCCCAGACCCACTTCATTGAGGATCTCTCACATATTTGCAATGTATATTTTTATTTCCTTATGTTTATATTTATATTCTTTAGATTATTTTGTCATAGTCTGCATTCCTTCCTATGGTTCCCATTAAAAAAAAATATGTGTGTTCACATAATGCTTTTAATGTCTTATTTAATCTCCATGTAATTTGTAGTCACAAAAATTCCTCTTTATTCTTTTCTGAGAGTTTACAATGTTTACTTGTTTTAAAAGATTTTTTTTTAAATTTTTATGTAATCTTCACACCTAACATGGGGCTTGAATCCACAAGCCCTAGTGAAAAGTTGCACGGTCCACCGACTAAAGCCCCCCTACAATATTTATTTTATTTTACATTATTTTATTTTGTTTCTGTATTTATTTATTCACCTTGGTTTCCCTATCATAGCTAAGACTGGAAGTACATATTAATTCAAAGTGGTGTTGGGCATTCTGCCTCAAATTATTTATAATCTTACTGGTAAAGCTACCAACATGCCACCAGTAAGTATTTAATTGATAGCAATGTTTTGCTTTCAGATTATGGCACTTGAAATTGTTTCCTACTCAAAATTAATTAGGTTTTGCAACACATGGCAAGTGTGAATTTAGCTGAGTTCTATATGGACCTAGAGGGTTTATTGTTGTCATAAATTCTACTTTTCTTCTTCTTTCCATCCATAGCAATAGTCCAAATAGACAAGTTTCTTTTCCATCTCCTTTTGTATGGAGGTTTTTATTTTACCCTGAAGCTAAGACTCTGGGGTCTTAGCTTGATCCAAAGGCCTGAGGCTCTGTCTCCTGTCTACCCTCTTCTCTCCCCTAGGCTACTTAAACAAAGACATTTATCACTGGGAACTGCCCACACCCCCAGGGCAGTCTTCAGCTCCAGTGCCTGGCTACATCTCCGAAGTCCTTTCCTTCTCTTATTCTGGCCTGATAATTTTCCTTTCATTTTATTAGGTCAGCCTAATAAAAAAAAAAATTATTTTTTTTATTTTTTAATTTTTTATTTTTAAAAAATTTTTATCCAGTATTTTAGAATTTTCTGTGTTGTGATTATTTTCAGAATCAGTAATTTGCTATTTTTTATACCTTTAATGATCCTTCTCTCTTAAAAGACAACTGAGAATTTTAAAATTTATTATTTATCATATTGTGTTGGATATCTTTTTTTTCTTCTTTTGATTAACATATAATGTATTATTTGTTTCAGGTGTACAGGTCTGTGATTCATCAGTCTTACACAACACCCAGCACACACCACAACATATACCCTCCCCAATATCCATCACCCAGATACTCCATCCCCCCACTACTGCAGCAACCCTCAGTTTGCTTCCTAAGAGTAAGAGTCTCTTATGGTCTGTTTCCTCTCTGGTTTCATCTTGTTTTATTTTTCCTTCTCTTCCCCTATGATCCTCTGTTTTATTCTTCAAATTCCACATATGGGTGAGATCATATGATAATTGTCTTTCTCTGATCAACTTATTTTGCTTAGCATAATACCCTCTAGTTCCATTCATGTTGTTGCAAATAGCAAGATTTTTTTTTTTTTTTGATGACTGAGTGGTATTCCATTGTATATGTATACCGTATCTTCTTTATCTGTGCATCAGTTGATGGACATCTGGGTTCCATAGTTTGGCTATTTTGGATATTGCTTATATAAACATTGGGGTCCCTTCAGATCACTACATTTGTATCTTTGGGGTTAAAAACCCAGTACTGCACCCAGTAGTGCAACTGCTCGGTTGTAGGGTAGCTCTATTTTCAATTTGTTGGGGAATCTCCATGCTGTTTTCCAGAGTGTCTGCACCAGATTGCATTCCCACCAACAGCGTAGGAGGGTTCCTCTTTCCCTGCATCCTCACCAACACCTGTCATTTCCTGACTTGTTAATTTTAGCCATTCTGGCTGATGTGAAATGGTATTTCATTGACATTTTGATTTGTATTTCACTGATGTCAAGTGATGTTAAGCACTTTTTCATATGTCTGTTGGCCATTTGGATGTCTTCTTTGCAGAAATGTCTGTTCATATCTTCTTCCCATTTCTTTTTTTTTCAATATTTTATCTATTTATTTGACAGAGAGAGATCACAAGTAGGCAGAGAGGCAGGCAGAGAGAGGGGGTGGGGAAGCAGGCTCCCCACTGAGCAGAGAGCCCAATGTGGGGCTCGATCCCAGGACCCTGGGATCATGACCTGACCTGAAGGCAGAGGCTTAACCCACTGAGCCACCCAGGCACCCCCCTTCTCCCCATTTCTTGATTGGATTATTTGTTCTTTAGGTGTTGAGTTTGATAAATTCTGTGTAGATTTTGGATATTAGCCCTTTATCTGATATGTCATTTGCAAATATCTTCTCCCATTCTGTTGGTTGTCTTTTGATTTTGTTGACTGTTTCCTTTGCTGTTTTATCTTGATGAAGTCCCAACGGTTCATTTTTGCCTTTGTTTCCCTTGCTTTTGGATATGTGACTAGCAAGAAATTGCTGTAGCTGAGATAGAAGAGTTTGCTGCCTGTGATCTACTCAAGGATTTTGGTGGATTCCTCTTTCACATTTAGGTCTTTCATCCATTTTGAGTCTATTTTTGTGTATGGTGTAAGGGAAGAGTCCAGTTTCATTCTTCTGCACGTGGCTGTCCACTTTCCCCAACATTATTTGTTGAAGAGACTGCCTTTTTTCCATCGGATATTCTTTCCTGCTTTGTCGAAGATTAGTTGACTATAGAGTTGAGGCTCCATTTCTGGATTGTCTATTCTGTTCCACTGATCTATGTGTATATTTTTGTGCCAGTGCCACATTGTCTTGATGATTACAGTTTTGTAATAGAGCCCAATCATCTTGGAGCTTTTGTTTTGTTTTGTTTTTTTAAAATTGAGGCAAGGGGTACAGGGAAAGGGAGAGAGAGACGATCTCAAGCAGGCTCCACTCCCAGCATGGAACCCAACACAGAATTTCATCTCAGGACTGTGGGATCATGACCTGCCCCAAAAATCAAGAGTTGGAGTTAACAGACTGAGCCACTCAGGCAACCCTAAGCAATCATTTCCAATATGTATTTTGATACATTTTTTTTTTAATTTAAGGTTTTCCCATTAATTATTCTAAATAAAACGAAGGAAGAGAAACAACTGAAGAAGAGCAGAGAAAATGAAATATTAGCTGTGATAGAAATGGAAGAAGAATAAGAAAGGATTTGAAAATGAAGGTGAAGATGCAAACTATTACAGTGAAAGACATGGTATTCTTAGTATTAACAATCTTACATCCTAGTTTGAATATAGCTTATAATTTTCAGACTGACAAAATATCATCACATGTCTCACACTGCTAAAGAGATGGAACATCTGGTATTATTATAAAATATATACGTCTAGTTCTTTGGGTTTTATTTATTTATTTAATTTTTTTAAACCGCAAAATGTGTAGGATTATGGGTCTTAGAAAAGTAAGCCAAGACAAGTTATTAAAATAATTAAATATGATATGCAAACTTAAATGAAATCATATGCAGATAATTTTTTTTTATTCGGAGGCTGCTAAATTTCAGCTTTCTGAAATTTTATAACTCCCAGAAAATCATATCTTATTATGAACATCATTATGTTGAAACTGATACAAATTTAGCAGCTAAATGGGCAGATTTAAAAAAAAAATGCTAATCAGCCTTACTAACTCACTAATTATCCATTTTTTCATGTAGAAGAAATAAGAAACTGCTGAAGGTTTTGCATATCAAAGTTGAAGTCTGTTATAATAGCAGGAGGGAAATAATGAACAAATACATTCATGAATAGTTTCAGATAAAAATTCCTAAAGTATCATGTTTTAAAAGGTGTCAGAACATTGAAGGCAAGGCTTTTTTCTTAAAATAACAAAATTGGCTTTGTTATATTAGATGTGAAAAGACAATCTACAAAGAATAAATGATAATTCAGTTGAAAACTTTAAGTCCACTTTGCTCACTCATATTCCTGAAACATGTGGACATATGGAGTGTGTGTGTATCTTTGTATCCATGTGTGTTTCCCCTCACACTTTGAAATATTTTAATTTTCTTTACTTCCAATGCAAACATTCACTACTTTTTTCTGTTAAAACATTCTGCTTTAAAAAATAATAATAATAATAATTCCTGCCCTTGCTTCCCTTACCTCTTCCCACTGCTTTGATCCCTTGAAGTAAAATTCTTCTGTGATACTTGGTCAAAGAGGTAAAGATTGGAAAGGTCAATTCTATTCACAGTTCCATGGTAACTGGGCATAAGGGTGTGGACCAATGACTTAGACTGCTGAGTCTGATGGCTCAGACTTTGCCACTAGACTGAATGAATCCAAATCAAATGGATCGTTAGTGCTGTTAAATTAATTAAACATGTGACTGTTAAACAGAGATATCTCTAATGCCTTTGTAGCTTACATAAGCAAGCCAAAACCTAAGCCAGGATCAATTCCTAAATGTACTCCTGTTGGAGAAAATGAAATGTAAGAACAACCAATCACAAACAGCCCATCAGGCTTCCCCAAATAAGACAGCTACTTAAGTGATAGCTAGTTAAATAGTTTTCTTGCTTTGCTTCCTAATCTGTCCTATAAAAGCCTTCTCCCTAGCTCCTGTAGGTAGAGCACTCCCAACCACTTTTGGTTTAGGTGCGCATTCAAATCTTGTCCAAATAAACTCGCACATTTTAATGTGCCTTGGTATATGTTTTAACAGAACTTGTCAGTTACATAAAATCGAAGGCAGCCATATAGTTGGGGTTGGGGTATGAGAACAAGGGATAGTATCCCTTAGACCAGATTCACATGGTTCTGTCTAGCCTCCAAACTCCTTATGATTACCGACCATTTTCTCTCCAGCATACCTTCAGTTCTGTTACTTTTTTTTTTTTTTTAGCTTAAGACAACCAATATGATTTTTCTAGTTCATACAGTCAGAAACCCCTATTAATATACCATCATTTTTCTTAGATTCTTCCATCAGTTATCTCTCCTTCTGGGCCCTAATTAGCACTGTATTTTTTTTTTTTTTAAATCAGTATTCAACTCCTTATCCTTTACACTCATAGAATCAGGTAGTTACTAGATACATCTATCAAATGTTCAAAAACAAACCCCTCAACCTACACTTCCTCTTAAAAATATGACTCTTGTGTTTTTACTTACAAGTAATAATGATGTCATTCTTTCATTTACCCCAGACAGAAATATTTGAGTTTTTCTAAACTATTTCTTATTTCAAACCATTTGCTCTAAACCAGTTACAAAATTGAGCCTAATTAAGTTCCTAAACATTTCAAGATTCTTCATCTTTCTCATCTTTCTTATCAGCACTATCTTAATTTATATCCTCCAATATTTTATCTAGTGTTTTAAATTTTCTTCTGCCTAATGTCCTTACTTTCATTTTTAAATCCTCTCTCAAAATAAATTTTATTCTATAATATATTATTCTAAATACATTCTGGCCATAGGATTCATTGTCTAAAACCTGAAATAATCTCTGTGATTTAGAGGACATCAAGCCAGAACCTCTGATTGTGATTTATAATGCCTTCCAGGGTTCTCCTCAATCTGGCTTTAAGCATGACCACTTCCTGTCATGAACCTAGTGATCTGGAAGACTTTTGTATACACCATGCCTTCGTTTATGCTATTGTTTTTACCAGCCACATATTTACTCTTGTAGATAAGTTCCACTTCTTTTTAATGAGTTAAATCAGGTGCTATTTCCTTTTCTATGAATTACCTTTATACTCCATGCATACCTTCATATATATATATATACATGATATATATATGTCATTCTCCATTAATATTTTAATATATTCTTACATACTGAAAATGAATGTCTATATAGTTAATAATATTTAAATATATGCATATTTGTCACTCTTTATTTTAATTTTAATTTACATCCTATCACCCAGAGCAGACTGTGGGGTTCTGGAGAGTTGGTATGCCAAAAGTATTTTCTGAAGGAGTTAAAGAGTCCTGACAGATAGGAAAGGTATCAATCGAAGCTGTGATGTCAGTGGGAGATTAAAAAAAAGAGGAAAGAATCATAGTGGTCAGTAGTAAAATCAAGTAGGATGATAGAAGGATGGTTTAGATAAATGAATTTAGAGTCAAAGATGAGCTGTTGTAGGGGACTGGCAATGGGATTAGGAAAACCAGATCAGGTATTTTCAGTTTTTGAACGTGAGTCAATAATAATACCTGCTTCACATTACTTATGTTCCATTAACAAAATTAAGAAACATTTCTTTTTTTTAAAAGATTTTATTTTATTTATTTGAGAGAGAGAATGAGAGAGAGAGAGAGAGAGAGTATGAGGGGGGAGAGGGTCAGAGGGAGAAGCAGACTCCCCACTGATCAGGGAGCCTGATGCATGGCTTGATCCTGGGACTCCAGGATCATGACCTGAGCAGAAGACAGTTGCTTAACCAACTGAGCCACCCAGGTACCCAAGAACCATTTCTACCTTGAGAGACTGTGGACTCTGAGAAACAAACTGAGAGTTTTGGAAGGGAGGGTGGTGGGGATTTGGGTGAACCTGGTAGTGGGTATTACGGAGGGCATGTATTGCATGGAGCACTAGGTGTGGTACATAAAGAATGAATCTTGGAACACTGAAAAAATAAAATTAAACTTAAAAAAAAAAAGCACCATTTCTACAGTCTAAATGTGAAAAAACAGCAACAACAAAAAACAAACATTAAACAAATCTGTTCCATATGATAGACACAGTGTTAACTGGTCTTGTGTGTTTACAAGTATGGAGCCTGATAGATAAAATTATAAATAGATAAAATTTTTCAAAAGAGAACTGAAGGAGCATTAGCCTAAAAGTGCACATTTCCTCATTTATTTCAAAGATTGTTGTTAGGTGGTGACTATACTGCAATTATTTACTTGGCTCAGACCTCATGGTTGAGATAGAGAGTTAAATAAACAATTACAAAACAACCTGATGCATGATAAGATAGAGAAAGTAGAGTCCTGTATAACCAAAGGGGAGTGACTTTTAACCAGAACTTAGTTTCACATCTTGCTTGGTTTTTGGCACTATTGTGAAATCTGGAAATAAAAGATGACATTGAAATTAAAACTAGAAGAATAAGTAAAAGAGATGTGACATTGATGAGAGAATGCAATTTATATAGCTTACTCTGCCAGACATTGCTGTTAGTGGTCTGCTATATTAACTCAATCAATCCTTATAATGACCTTAGCCTACTATAATCTCCATTTTAAATATCAAAAAAACTCAGGTACAAAGATTTTCAAAATATGCCTAAAGGTACACTCTTGTTAAGTGGCAGAGCCAGAATTTGAACCAAGACAGTATGGCTCCAAATCCCATGGATCTATGACTACATCATGCTGCTTTCTTTCTTTCTTTTTCTTTCTTTCTTTCTTTCTTTCTTTCTTTCTTTCTTTCTTTCTTTTCTTTCCTTTTTTTTTTTTTTAAGATTTTATTTATTTATTTGACACACAGAGATCACAAGTAGGCAGAGAGGCAGGCAGGTGGGGGGGAAGCAGTCTCCCTGCTGAGCAGAGAGCCTGATGGGGGGCTTGATACCAGGACCCTGGGATCATGACCTGAGCTGAAGGCAGAGGCTTTAACCCACTGAGCCACCCAGGCGCCCCATCATGCTGCTTTCTTGTCAAGATTAAAGCAAGTAATAACACAACAAGGAAATGAATATGCTACCATGAACTTCATAAAAAAAAATCTACACAAATGGCCAACAATCATGAGAATCTTCAACTCACTGATGAAACAAATACAAGCAAACTAAGACAAGAAATTAATTTTAATCTATCAGATAGACACAACAAGGAAATAACACAACAAGGAAATGAATATGCTACCATGAACTTCATAAAAAAAATCTACACAAATGGCCAACAATCATGAGAATCTTCAACTCACTGGTGAAACAAATACAAGCAAACTAAGACAAGAAATTAATTTTAATCTATCAGATAGACACAACCTTAAAAAGATTATACCGTCAATGGTATTGAGGGTATGCAGAAGAGGATGACCCATATGCTGTGACTGTTTTTATAAAATTGTTCAATATGTAATGAATTTTGAACACAATCTACTAAAATTCCTAGCATGTTATGAGATATAAGCAAATTCTATACTATTTCCATACCTGCTTTACAGATACCTCTCACTAAATGCTTCCCAAACATTTCCCCTTCTATTTAAATCTGCTCTTCCCTCCCTTATTATTTAGTGATACCAGTGTCGCCTCACTTCCTCTTCCCCAAAACTTTGAACTCTGTCTTATTTGGTAACTCTCTTACCCATGAACTGTCAGTTACGAAGTTTGATTGCGTCACCTTCAAAACATGCTCCCTACACATCTATTTCTAACTTCATGGCCCCCATGCTCCTGTACGCCCCCAGAATATCTTTAATGTATGGGCAAGAATCTTCTAACCAGGCTTCCTTCTTCCTCGCTTGCCCTCCACACACACAGAAATCTTTTGCGATTGCAAATCATATGACACTACTCAGTTTAACCTCTTAATTTGGCTTCCCGTTGTCCTGTGAGGGAGGTACACATTGTAGACTCTATACCCTGAATTATTTATTTGCCTCCGCAGACTTCTTCAGACGCATACTGTGCCCTTCTTCCCCTCCATGGGTACGCTGTGCTCCTTCCCGATCACTGCTATTCTTTAATATCACCATTTTCTCTTTCTTCTGAGGGCTTTTGCAGTTGTTGCTTCCTGCGTTTTTAACTCAGGTGTCATTTCTCCATGGAAAACTTGCCAAATGACCTTTTTGTCTGCTTATAGTACCTCTCTCAGCACTTATGATAACTTGAATTAAATATTTTGTATTGGATTTTTGAAAATTTCTTCTCAGTCTTTCCCAATAGGTTATAATCCCCAAATGAAAAATCAGAGCCACTGAACCTCAGCGGTCCTCAGGGCAAGAACTGTATTCAACCAACCACTCAAAGTCAAAGCTAGATAAATATTAGGCCATGAGGCCCCATTATTTCCTACAGGGACCAAATCACATAAGCTTCCATTTCCTGTGCCCCAATATGTCATACCACTTGTGGAAAGGAAAGGGGAAAATATAAGACATAGTAAATATGGAGCATTTATCAGAAGGAATCTAAGTCATCTGTATTAGTCTGCTAGGACTGTCACAAAAGTATACCATAGACTGGGTAGCTCAAATAACAAATTTATTTCCCACAGTTCTGGAAGCTGGAAGTCCAATATCAAGGTACTAGCAGGGTTGGCTTTGGTGAGGACTAACTTTGTTTATAAATGGCCACCTCCTTGTTCTGTTGCTATGTCTTCACATGGCCTTTCTGCTGTAAGTACATAATCCTGGTATGTCTTCAGCCATTTATAAAAATACCAGTCCTATTAGATTAAGGGCCTACCCTATATCCTGATTTGAACTTATTGCCTCCTTAAAGTCCTTATCTCCAAATGCAGTCACATTGGAAGTTAGGGCTTCAACCTATGAATTTGGGGGAAATATAGCTTAGTCTAGAATGGCCATAAAAAGGAGGCGATTTGAACCAGAAGAGCCTAAGATATCATTACTTAGTCATATTCATATGAAATATTAGCTCAGTTATAGAAAACAAACCCATCACATTTTTAAATCTATGAATGGAAGTATATTCTAAAATTTCAACCTGGCAATAGTTTTTTAATTTGTAAATGGATCCACAAGTACATAAATATATGTGTATGTAGATTTTTATGAACAACATCATGTGTAAATAAAAAAGATTCAAAACAGTCTAAGTACTCATTTAGAGGATTTTGTTTAAATGAATATTGCATATTTATGCATTACTGGAATTTTTGATATGCAATCAGTGAAATTATGGGCAGTGACTACAGGTATTGAAATGGAGATATATCATTGTCCCTGATATTTTACTTAATGATATATTTCATCCAGATTAAGAAAAGAGATGTCTATTTGTCTATATTAATATGTCAATCTATAATAATATATAAATCACAAAATATGGAATGATGTATAACACACATAATAAAGGGTTATAATTGTTCTCCCTGAGGACATTATTGTAATAAACTTAAAGTCACAAGCTTGGAAGCAGCAGAGGGTCATGGTCAAGGATAAAGTTTAGGGAGTTCAAGAGCCTGGTTCATCAGTTACAATTGAGGGGTCTCTAGCAGATTATTTAATCATAGGTTTTATAAGTTTCAATTTTCTTATCTATAAATGGGTCCAATAATCATACCTATGTGAGAGAATTATTGTAGAATTAAATTTTTGTATGTATACAACACTTAGCAGTGTTCAAGTCACTGTGTGTTATATACTGTAACATTTTATTATTTGATGTATTTCCAATAGTTTCATTTCAAAATTTGTAAGGAGCATGTAGTGCTTTTTAATTACTCAAATCAATACATACACACTCATTTTGAAAAAGAAATGCATAAAAGCTTTAGACAATCTCAGTTTTTCTCGCTTTCTTAACATTGAGAAAGGATGCTGTGAAGAGGTTATCTCCTCCACAAGTAGCCATGTTTAGCTAATTATTTTATCCCTTTGTTTTTCATCTTTAAGCTTGTCCACTAACTGCTGTATATGTAAAAGATTCAAACAAAAATTATTTGTCTATGCAAACTGTCTTAATCAGTTCCTAGAGGCCAAGGAGAAGACAGGGAAAGGATTCTTTCTATGACTTAAGGAGACAGACAGTATGTTGAGCCTTTTTTTCCCCTGAAACATTAATATATTTCTGCCTTAAAGGAGAATTGAAATATGCAAGGAGATGCCCATAAATTGATGACTAATTTACTGTAACAACAGATTTGTGCATTCTCATCTAAGACAACTAAATTAAGAGACCTATATCATAAGAATCCTCAATGAGCAGAACTTAATGGAAAAGAATGACAAAAATCCATAATGTGTTCTGTTTACAAAACCCACTCATTCTGATTTTTTTGTTATGCATTCCTTCTCTTAGATTTTAAGTTTGAAGACTTCTAAGTGTTATCAACTTTGCCATTTTAATACTATTATATATGAACCTGGAAAATATGCTTTAAATATTACATGGTGGTTTGCGAGTTTGTAAAAACAGAACAGATAGAATGGACCTGGCATTCGTGATGTAGAGTTTTGATTTCAATTCTATGAATTCATGCGAAATTTGTAACTGCAATTGGATCACTGACCCTTTGAACCCATCTCAGTCTCGAGTGCTGTAATGTGAGTTCCCCTACTCCAGCAGAAGCTGCTCAGAGACAAATTACTTTGGTGTCTGACTGAATCCACCTCAATAGCTGCACAGGGATGGCATTTCATTCGGCTGCAGAAGCCTTGCAAATTTTGCTCTTTGACCTTCTGGATGACATCTTCTGCCAGATAGTCATTATTTTATACCTCCAGCTCACTAGGTTTCCTTAGCAGAGCAGTCATTAGACCTCCACAGGCAGTGTAAATGACTAGATAGAGATGTTTCTGTTTTCAGAAATTGGAAGGGGGGGGGATGAAAAAAATTAAAAAGGGCTCCAAACTTGCTTTTATTCACGACTGCACTTTCCCCATATTGACTCTGAAGCCCATTGCTGTTGATTTCCCTGTGATCCTGTATTTCCCTGTGATATTTCAAACTACACCTGTCTCTTGGATGCAGGTATAAATCACCCTTGTTGTGGGATTATCCTAGGGACTACTGCATGGCGTTTCTGTCCTACAATTCTGAAAACTGCCTTTAAACAAAGGTTAAAATTCAGTTAAATAAGGCATGTAAGGAATAAAGCAGAACCAAGCCTGGGGGATGATATAAGTCTTCTAAGCAGGTTAAGTATGCCTTAACAATGTTTCCAGAGGGAGAGATCAGTGGGGAGCAGGTATTGATGTAATGGAGAGTAACCCATTTTTCTTAATCCCTTGATGCTTTTCACTGCTGTTTTCTTACTCCTTCTCTGCTCTCCCCACACTTCTCACCTCCTCCCTTAATATCCTCTTCTCTGTCTCTCTCCCCTTCCTCATTTTCTCACTCTCTATTTCTGTGTCTCTTTCCCTGTAAAGCTCTTTCACAAATCAGAAATGGGTTCCAAGAATGTTTAAAGCTTCCTAGTCTTTGCTACCATAGAAATTGTTTCATTCTCTCAATAACACCATGCTAGAAAAGGTAAATTATTCCATAAATGTATTTTTCCAGTTCCATTGGTTTCACCACCATATTTAATTGAGAGCAATTGTCTTTTATTTGCAAGAGAATACTATGTGCTAGAGAAATTAAGAAATACAGGACTTGGTCTCTGCCTTAGTGGTGTTGAGAGTTTTGCTCTCGATATGGAATAAAAATCTAAAAATTTTCATCGAGGATATGATGGCATAAAGTAAGTGCATGATAAATGGTACAAAATAATGGATCAAGATTACATTTTCATTGTAATATCTTTTTTTTTTTTTTTAATAATATTACTCTGTCCTCACACCTCCCCATTCCTCTCCTTTCCAATCCACCTCTCTTCTCTCTGGCAACATTGGTCTGCTTTCTGTTACTGCATTAGTTTGCATTTTCTAGAATTATGCATAAATCAAATTATATAGTTCATACTTTTTATTTTTTTTAATTTTTTAAAAATTTTTTATTTCTTTTCAACATAACAGTATTCATTGTTTTTTTACCACACCCAGTGCTCCATGCAATCTGTGCCCTCCCTAATACCCACCACCTGGTTCCCCCAACCTCCCACCCCCCGCCCCTTCAAAACCCTCAGGTTGTTTTTCAGAGTCCATAGTCTCTCATGGTTCACCTCCCCTTCCAATTTCCCTCAACTCCCTTCTCTTCTCCATCTACCCTTGTCCTCCATATTATTTGTTATGCTCCACAAATAAGTGAAACCATATGATACTTGACTCTCTCTGCTTGACTTATTTCACTCAGCATAATCTCTTCCAGTCCCGTCCATGTTGCTACAAAAGTTGGGTATTCGTCCTTTCTGACGGAGGCATAATACTCTATAGTGTATATGGACCACATCTTCCTTATCCATTCATCCATTGAAGGGCATCTTGGTTCTTTCCACAGTTTGGTGACCGTGGCCATTGCTGCTATATACATTGGGGTACAGATGGCCCTTCTTTTCACTACATCTGTATCTTTGGGGTAAATACCCAGTAGTGCAATTGTAGGGTCATAGGGAAGCTCTATTTTTAATTTCTTGAGGAATCTCCACACTGTTCTCCAAAGTTGGCTGCACTAACTTGCATTCCCACCAACAGTGTAAGAGGGTTCCCCTTTCTCCACATCTTCTCCAACACATGTTGTTTCCTGTCTTGCTAATTTTGGCCATTCTAACTGGTGTAAGGTGGTATCTCAATGTGGTTTTAATTTGAATCTCCCTGATGGCTAGTGATGATGAACATTTTTTCATGTGTCTGATAGCCATTTGTATGTCTTCATTGGAGAAGTGTCTGTTCATATCTTCTGCCAATTTTTTAATATGATTGTCTATTTTGTGTGTGTTGAGTTTGAGGAGTTCTTTATAGGTCCTGGATATCAACCTTTTGTCTGTAGTGTCATTAGTTCATACTTTTTAAATGTAACTTATTTCAATCAGCACAATTGCTCTATGTTTTCTTCTTCTTTCTTGCTGAGTAGTACTCCATTTTATAGATCTACCACCTTTGTTCTCCATTCATCTCTTGTTGTACACTTTGGTTGTTTCTGTTTTCTAACTCCTATAAATGAAATTTTAATGAGCATTTATGTACAAGTGCTTCTATGGATACTTTCTTTCTTTCTTTCTTTTTTCTTCTTTTTTTGGTAAATATCTAAGGGTGGTAGTTTTATGTTTAATTTCATAAAAATAATGACAAAAATAGGGAATCTGGGTGGCTCAGTAACTTGAACATCTAACTCTTACTTTTGGCCCAGGTCATGATCTCTGAGTCCTGGGATCCAGTCATGCATTGGGCTCCACACTTGAAGTTTTTCTCTATGTTTCTCCCTCTGCTACACCCCCCACTCTCTCTCTTTTAAAAAAACAAATAAATAAATAAAAATAAAAAATAGATAAATAAATAGTAAGAAATGACAACAACCAAAACTCAAAAACTTTCCTACTTTCCAAAAATGCTCATACCATTTTACATTCCTGCCAACACTTATTTCAAACATTAATAGACTGCATATGTGGTGACTCTATTTCTGGTCACCAATTCTGGTTTTTGATCTATTTAACATCTTTAGGTCAGAATCATTTTTCCTGGTTACTGTAGCTTTGTAGTATGCTTTGACATCATGCAGTGTAAGTTCTTTAACTTTGCATTTCCATATGATTTTGAAATTGGTTTGATGAGATCTACAAAAAGTCTGCTAATTTTTCCACTAGGATTTTGTTGAATTTATGGATTTAAAAAAAAATTTTCATTTCAGAAAATGTGCTAATGTAAAATTCACTCTTGATTAATATTTTCCGTGCATATAAGATTGTAAAGTTAAACCCATTCTACTTTGTAACATAAATCAATGATAATTTTTTTCTAACACCTTACTTTCAGATAAAGATGATGATGCCAATCAGATTACTGTATATTTATAACCTGTACTTATAACCTGTGTAATTATTTCTATTATCATTTATTAGTATATCTTTATTCTTATTTCAGACTCTCACAGAAACATTTCTAGGTGTTAATAGCATTTTTCCCATGATGATACTCTGTAGGACCTTTAAATTTGAAAATTAATATCTTCAGAGATCAGGAACATTTTAGTCTCTTATATCTTTATCTTTATTAATTATTTTCCATTCTTTTTCTCAGTTTTCTTAAAGAAAAATTCATGTTGGATTTCCTGGATTAATCTTTATTTCTCTTAAAATTTCACTTGCTTATCACCTCTTTCAGTATTTGCTCTACATTCTGGAAGATTTCCTTGAGTCCTTCTGTTGCCTTAGTTGAGGGATGCCTGGGTGGCTCATCAGTTAAGCAGCTTCCTTTCAGTTCAGGTCAGGATCCCTGGGTCCTGGGATGGAGATCTGTGTTAGGCTCCCTGCTCAGCAGAGTCTGCTTTTCCCTCTCCCTCTGCCTTCTCTGGTATGCTCTCTCTCTCTCTATCAAATAAATAAATAAAATATTTTTTAAAAATTGAATTCTGTCTCCAACCTGTATACTTTTATTTCTACTTGATTTAACTTCTTGCCTATCTCTAAATTTACTACTTCTCTGATTTCTTTGTTTCTTTATCCAGGTCCTACTTCTTATGCTGTTGATATTTCTTAGATATTAATGGACTTTGTATATTCAATCATATTTATAGATGAAGTTACAGATTTTTAAAATAGGCAAGTCTTACAGGTTTTCTAGCCTTTGCCATTAGTTTTTGTTTTCTTTCACAGAATGGAGGAAAGTTTCCTCCTTTGATTGAGGAGGGCTGAGTGAGAAATAAGTGTATTCAGACAAACCATATCACTCCATATTATTGAGTAAGTGGCAGTGGCAGCTCAGGGAGATGCTTCTCTCCACCTGGACAAAAGTCAGAATTAAGGAGACCTCTCTGGTGTTCCAAGTTCTATGCCACACCTTCAGTTGCACCCAATTTCTACGTCTACATTTTCTTTAGTGAATTGTTCTTTCCTTTTATTCTGGGATGAAGAAAAAAAACATGCTCAGAATTTGTCCAGATAGGACCTTGACTGATTGGCTCTGCTGGTCTGCATTTGCTGTCCCCAGTACTTGCCTTATTTACTGTCTCTTCACCTGCTAAGACCAAGTATAAAGTTCTGCTAGTGCGTCACTAGAAAGAATACTTATTGTCTTTATTATGTTAGATATTGACATTGACTGGCTTCACCACCTTTGGTGGAAGCAGTTTTGCCAAAGATGGAAGATGTGACACCTTGGGACAGACATTGCACCCTTGCATAGAGTATGGGAAGTCTCAACAACATCGTTAAAGGACTTCGACATTACTTTCATTTTTCCAGTGGGTATGGAGACTTTTGGTAGGCAACAATGGCATAAGTAATGCTTTGGATATTGTCATAAAAAGTGATACCATTAAAGGGAATTTAAGCAGCAAAAAATGATATTGTGGATTTTATTTGAATGCTGACCCAAAATACTGGCTCATAGGATGAACATGATTTAGATGTTGGTATTTCAGAGAAATATTAGGGTTATATATGTAACTTCTAAAATACATATAATAATGAGGCCAGAAGAATATCGGTCTGTAATGACTAGTTCCAACATAATTTTGTTCCAGTTCTCTGAAACATCAGTAAAAATAGACAAATTTTGATGGATTTAATACCTATTGTTTCCCTCTTCTCTACAATAAATTCTAGCTTGAATAAATGGGTCCCCAATGCTCTGCCTCTGGGGAAATCTCCCTGCTACATGAAAAAATGAATCCTTTAATCCATAATCTGAGCCAGGCTAATGAGTATACCACATCATCATGACTATTCCAACAAGCAACTGGCCCAATTTTCCCCATCAATGTTTTTCTTTGAAAATTGCTTAACTATTACTCTGGAAGAAAGACAATTTCTTCATGTTGGTGAAAGTTGTCATTCCTAAAAAAGCAATGGAGTATTTAGTGGTGTTTAGAGAAAACCATTTTAAGTTAAAAAAAAAAAAAAAAAGCCAGCAAGCATATTGAAAGAAAAATACATCAGTGTAGAGTCCTGGCTGCAATGTAATCGCCAGTCCAGCGGTTTTTAAGCATAATTTCATTCTTGCTTTTTTTTTTTTTTTAATTTTGGCTATTTACATTTTTATTAGGTTGTCTGAGAAAATATTGTTTATTTTTTTCCTATGTTAATTTAAGTTAGGTTTCTGTCAGTTGGTGTCCAAGAATCTTAAGCAATTTGTGAATGTTGAATGTCCATTTATACTCACTAATGACTTTACATTATTTAATTTCCTCAGATTAAAGTTGATAATTATTGCCATAGAAGTTCAAGTTGACTTTGAATTAAAAATATGTAACTATGTCAGGAACATAATTTAAATCCAATGTTTTCTCAATTATTAAATAATATCTAATTCTGAGATTCTGAAATTTACTTCTTGGTAATTTTTATAAAATAAAGATCATATGTGTGTGTGTGTATATATATATATATATATAACATATATACATATATAACAAGTGTATGTGTGTTTTTTTTTTAAAGATTTTATTTATTTATTTGACAGACAGAGATCACAAGTATGCAGAGAGGCATGCAGAGAGAGAGGGAGAAGCAGGCTCCCCGCTGAGCAGAAAGCCCGATGCAGGGCTTGATCCCAGGACCCTGAGATCATGACCCAAGCAGAAGGCAGAGGCTTTAACCCAGTGAGCCACCCAGGCGCCCCTGTATGTGTTTTTTAAAGTGAAAATTTACCATGTTCTTAATTTGTTAAACCTTGATTTTCACATAGAATATGATGTGCTTTGTTTTGTTTTGTTTTTTACACTAGCATTCATTTAGGAAGTTGATGAGAAGACTCAAACTATACAGATTAACTAAATATTTTACCACTATAATAGTGTCTTAAGGTGTACATATGATTTTAATGACTTCAATATTTTATCTATAAAATACAGGTAGGAAAAATAGAATTTTAGAGAAATATTACATGAATGTATATAATATGTATCTGTATAGACATATTAAATCTTTGTGTTTTAATAGTTTAATTATTTTAAATTGTGATCATAATCTGTAATAATGTTATGTGATCAACTAAATCACATTACATAGAAATTAGAAGCATGCACATTGAATTCCTTACTATATTAGATTTTAATTATTATTCTAAAGACACAATATTTGAGATGACAGTTTTATTGGACAATGATGTGAATGTTAATGATATTCCATAAAGTAAATATTAAAGCAGTTTATATTAATTTATTGATCTTTCAGATTTTTAACCACCTACTTCCTCCCACTTCTTTTCACTTTAGCATCAGTTAAGGTGATGAGATTGATGAGAATACAGAGAAAATATCTATATTATTTTCCAAAACATTGGAAGTTATATACCATGCATTAGGCAAAGCAACTTTTTCCTTTTTTTGTTTTTTTATGTCCTGACCCAATAGGATCAAAATTTTATTTTCAACCAAGGTATAGAATCAAAGCTAAATATTAACAGATATTTACAAAGGGTATGTACATTTCAGTTACAAGATTCTTTTTGTTATTATTACTTATTATCAAAGTAGAACATTTCAGGATGTGGGACATATTTCATATGGGAAACCACCTAATGCTTGCTTTGAAACTCTGGGAATACACCAGTGTTTGTATTAACAGCACCTTGCCCTTCCAAAAATAAATGCAATCAGGTCTCCAGATACCTCTAAACATACTGCATTTTTACTTTCCACCTGAACACAAGACATTTCCCAGGTGTTTGTAATCTTTCTGTATTAAAAATAAGGTATAAAGTTTAAATCCATCAATCTCCCACATCTCTGATCTCATATCTTATTAGTCTGAAGTGAAATCATTTTAATTTTACCTTTCTTTCCATCTAACACCATTAGTAATTTCACATGGGAATCAACTCCAATGTGCTCATACCACATCAAGAAAGATAATGGTCCTGCCAAGAAGATACACATTTTTTTTTTTTAGATGTGATTCTTCAGTCCTTGTAAAAGCAAAGAAGGGCTAGATTAAATTTCTGATTTTCATAGGTTAAAGTGACCCTCTCATATTCTTAAGAAAAATGATTCTGTCAATCAGGGAAACATATTTAAATTGCTTATTTGGGCATTATTATATAATTTGGTATTATTATATTAAATTTTATATCATTTTTTCTATATCCATGGTTTTCCTCAAAGTGATGGGATCACTTGATTCATTTTTGAGAAAATGTTCTTTCAAAGACTCAAATTTGAATAGGCATGGTTAGTCATTCTTTGTATTAAAAGATGTTTTATTAAAAAAAAAAAAGTGGTGTGTTGGAAGTCCCCAAGATTACCCCAAGGTAGTCATGACTTAGAAGACTCAGTGATTCATAATACCCATCATATAGTCATATGTATGGCTGAGATTTATTACAGCAAAGGAATATAAAGCAAAATCAGTGAAGGAGAAAGACTCAAAAGGTGAAATCTGGAAGAAACCGTGTATAAGTTTCCAAGAATCTCTCCAGTGGAGTCACACAAGATGCACTTAAATCCTCCAGTCACAAGTTGTAACATGTGTGAAGTGTTGTCTACCAAGACAGCTCATTAAAAACTCAAGGCTCAAGGTTTTTATTGAGAGCTGGTCATCTAGGCACCATCAGCCTAGGAAGTACCAAAATTCCAGACACCCAGAATAAAAGCAGGTGTTCAGCATAAACCACATTATTTGTACAAAATGTTAATAAATGGTGAGAACATTCCCCAAGTCCAAGTTTCTAAGTGTCACCATTAAAATATTACTTACAATGTTGTAAGTAAGACTATCTAAGGATAGGAAGTCTTGAGTCTTTTATGTCATCTCTTTTCTGCATGTTGTGACTTTGTTAAATTGTTGCGATGTTAGATGATAAGCCAAGGTTCAACAAAAGACCACAATGGGAAGTGAAATAGAGGTTTATTACTCACAGATCCTGGACGAGTTACATGGCATGTCTTGTAGAGGGCCACACAGGGAAGCCAAGGCGGGGTGCAAACAGAGAGCTGGGACAACTTTATTAGGGTCTGAGGATGAGCGCTTTCCGATTACAAGGCTAAGGCCAGACTGGTTATTTCAAACCCAAAAGAGCAGGTTTGGGGGAAATTTTGCCAAAGGTCTTATCTAAGGAGCACACAAAGGGTTGGCAATGAGAGGCAGAGAATAGTGCTTATCACAGGAACCATTGAAGGGGTCCTATCAGGAACTTACATTTATTTGGACTTGAGGACTGGTACCTAGAACATGTGTTCCTGGTGGGACTAGTGTCAAAGCTCAAGGCCTCTGCAGGCCACTAGACTATACAAAATAGATGTGTGTGCAGTCATATTCCAGAGTAGTTTAGTTAAACCCTCAACCCTACACAAGCAGCTAGTGTAGTTCACAACTAAAAGTAAAATGCAAGTGCTTTTTCTCAAGACAAATATATGTTGGTATGTACTACATGTGCTTGAGGTACACATTTCATTT
This sequence comes from Martes martes, assembly GCF_963455335.1. Taxonomy (NCBI): domain Eukaryota; kingdom Metazoa; phylum Chordata; class Mammalia; order Carnivora; family Mustelidae; genus Martes; species Martes martes. The sequence goes on along the minus strand of NC_137888.1, from coordinate 24,427,436 downwards.
CACAACATGTAATATCAAAAGGCATGTACCCAAAGGTTGAGATTAAATAAAATTAATAAAGTGTTTCTGTGTCTTCAAGGAACTTCTTAAGTGAAAAGACAGGTTTTTCTTTTCTTTTTTTCCTTTTCTTTTCCTTCTCTTCTCTTCTCTTCTCTTCTCTTCTCTTCTCTTCTCTTCTCTTCTCTTCTCTTCTTTTCTCTTCTCTTCTCCCTTCCATTTCTTTTTCCTTTTTCTTTTCTTTTTTCTTTCTTCCTAGGCATTTGTAGGGGTGAAGAATACAGTGACTACTCCTATAATTTGGTACCACTGCCTTGATTCATGATGAGCCATCAGCAGTTTTAATTCTCATTGTTTTTGTACCCTCACTGCAAATTTCAACACAGTGAGAAGTGCAAATAACATTTGGACTTCGTAGATGTCCTGAAGGTTCTTAGAGATACGTATAGGTCTACGGTCCACAATTTGGGAACTATTGTTCTACAGTTTGGTTACATTTATCTTTGTTATAAACTAACCTGATGCTTTTCAACCCATTGCTTACAAGAATCATTACTCTGTGCTCTATAGTTTAATATGCAGGCATTTCATTATATCCTTTAAAGACTTTAACTGGCTTTTCCAGGCTTAGATTATCACCCTTTTCTGCAAAAACACACTTACTAGTCATGTCATGAATGTGGTAGTATCTCCTTTGAGAGTGGTATCGACTCTTTACAGATTCCTATTTCTTATCTATTTATTTATCAGTCTCTATCTAGGTTCAACACAAAGGGAATCTCTTCAAAATAAAAAAAAAAAAGTTGAAAAAACTATTTTATCCATAGAATTTTGTTTATATTTGCGTCTCTATTGTCAACAGACAGCTTAGTACTCCTTCTTAAATTTCTCAAGCTTTCTTCAAATCTAAGATGCCTCCTGTCACAACCATTGTTTATACTTTCCAGTTCTAACCTCTCCTGGTATTCCCAAACTCACTAATACCATCAGCTTGCAAACAGTTACGTACGAAGCCAAATGTCTGGAGTCTACTTCACACCACATTCTACCTCAAGACTATACTCAGTTCTTCAAAAATCCCTCACTGTTTGGCCTTCTTCAGATCTCTTTCATTTGCCTACTGTCCTCTTCCTACCACCATTTGTCCTGTACGTGGTCAGCAGCCTTCCTATCCCTATTCTCCCTTTAAAGCTCTTTCTCAAAAGATGATCAGGAAGATCTTTTCAAAAGGACCAAAGTAATAATGTGATCAAGTCCATCCCTTACACCTACACCCTTGCTTAAACCTGTTTAGTAGTTTACAATTGATCCTTACTATAAATATAAAAGCCCTTAACACACCTACAAAATCTCCTATGCTCTAAGCACTATTTCAATAAGTTGATTTTGTGACTGAGCTATATCTTATTCTCCGCAGCCCTCTTCACCTGCACATATTTTACATTTGTTCCTCAATTATGTCATGCTACCTCCTACCAGAAAACCTGAACACATGCTGTTTTAGAAACCACTGCTACCTGTACTTCCAATATCCCTCTGCACCTTGCTAAAAATATTCTTTGTCTTGTTCTCTAGTTAAAAATAATTAACTCAAAAATTTTGAATGCAAGCTTTCAGATAACAATGCAATTTCCCTCTTCCCTGCTCCCATCACCTTTAAGAGCACTTCTCAAACTTAGACTACTTTTTACTTCACTTGTATGATTGGTTGAGTATTACCTTTCCTACCAAATCTTTATATCCATAAGTTCAATAACCATGTCTAGTTTTGCTTCTAGTTTTGTCACCAGGTCCTATGATAGTGTTTGATTCATAAAAGTGCTCAAAAATATTTACTTAAAAACTTACCAAAAATATTATCTCCCAAGTTGTTAAAAATTGTAAGTAATACAATGCATACTTGTTTTTTACTTTCCTTGAGATAATTTTTTTTTAATCTCAGTATCCCCAGTTGCCAGGAAAGAATCAATGAATGAGTATAGAATAATCATGTAGAGAAAAGGATAAAATTAATATTATAAGAAACAATTGCAAAGAATAGTTAAGTATAATAACTATGCTACTTAATATATTACCTAAACTATTAAAAAAATTGGTACCCCAATCCATATCATTTTATAAAGTGCATTTAGTCTGTAAAAACAGTCCATTCTACAAGACACTACCTGAGTACCTCAGTCAAATATTTTAACACTTATAATCTATCTGATCTCTTCAAGGTTCATATTACAAAGCAGCAAATTAAAAGTTCTTAAAAGTTATAATAAATTAATTTTTTAACAACCTTTAAGGAAACATTACTTTTTTAGACCACATTATTTTTCCTCAAATATTACTCTTTTAGTATCCTTTAGAATGTTTATCACTCAAAACAAATTTGAGAAAAGCTGGAACTACCAATATAACCCAGGATGGAAAATTTCTAATAATTATTGTTTGTGCAGAGTACAAAATAAATTGAGCAATATTTAGAAGTATGTTTAAAAGGAGGAAGTCACTGGCTCAAAAACAAAACCAAAAAAAAATCAATAATAAGTAAAGTTAGCTAAAGAAGTTGAAGTTTTGAGTAAAATATTCAAAAAGACTGCCAGAAAAGTGTCAACAAACACAAAAAAAATTTCAATTACATGAATAATTGAAAGAATGCTTAAAACAGTAAAGGAGTTAAATGTGGAATTTTAATAAAAAATATAAGTTCCTTGCATAAATAGGACTGAGATAAATTAGTTGAGATATTTATTTTAAAATTACATAAAACAAAAATTAAATTGCATTAAAAGAGTAAAATACAATCAACAATATTTCTTATAAATATGAATAATTTATATCACTTATCAAAACTGGTAAAAATCATAATAGGCAAAATAATTCATTTCAAAAAGAAAATTAAATATTTTTTTCTCTATTTGAGAAAAACTACTATCTAAATGTAGACTCCTTCAATCATTTTCCTCATCAGATGGTGATTTCTGATTATTTAGTTTTCAGGGAATTAAAGAATCAATGGTGACATCAAACATATAAATGATGTCACAGTTCATCATTTTAAGTCCTTATTGAGATGTTTCTGAATAGTAAATGGTGAAGCTGTATAAGGAATTTGATTCCATTGATCTAATTATTTGACAATAGAAATTACTTTGTGCTCAAGAAATATTTTTTAAAGATTTTATTTATTTATTTGACAGAGAGAGAGAGAGATCACAAGTAGGCAGAGAGGCAGGCAGAGAGAGAGGAGGAAGCAGGCTCCCTGCTGAGCAGAGAGCCTGATGTGGGGCTCGATCCCAGGACCCTGAGACCATGACCTGAGCTGAAGGAGAGGCTTAACCCTCTGAGCCACCCAGGTGCCTCTGTGCTCAAGAAATATTAATAAGTTGTCATCTCTTTAGTGCAGAGAACCTAAGAAAATCCTTCCTGTGTACATCAAAATAAATCTAAATGATACTTCAACATGTACATATTAGGAGTGGTACACAAAATTAAATTTCTTAAATTATATTAAATATTACATAATATGAAATTCTAGCATATTTCATACATAACACAAATGTAACTGAGTTCTCCCACTGGATGAGGAATCGTGTGTGTGTGTGTGTGTGTGTGTGTGTGTATGGTTATATAGTTATATAGTTTTATATATGATATATGTAATATGTATATAACATACATAATTTGTGATTTATTTGTATATATGCAAGTGGGTATACAAATATATAGATACATATAAAGTTTCCTAAGGGTCCTCTATTATATATGTTTCTTCCACTAAGCCCAGTGCTGTCCTCCATATAAGTGTGGTACATTCATTATGGAACGTTCTTCAGAGTGAAGACCACCTATTTCTGTGGTTTCCCTGAACATTATAAATGTTCATAGGGGAGGGCATTTGGATGGTTCTCTCCCTGATCTAACTTTAATTACTGAGTTTTGAATCAGGGACTTCCTCTCTGGAGGAGTATGTGTCATTTAACAGATCATTGCTACTACAATCACAGACTCACCAAGTAGAGTCATTATATATCCTCCTGGAGTAATACACCTTCTCCATTAAGGTTTAGCTTCTGCCCTGGAGACTGGAGAACTAGTAACTGCCTCAAGATGGGGTGATTAACCTCAAATTGTTTTTCAGCACTAGGTTAAGTGACTCCTCCTTAAGAAACTTCTCCTTATTTGTTCAGAAGTTGATAAGGCATGATTATTGTCCCCTAATATATTTTCATAAAGCGCCAGATAAGTGATCAAGTCACCTATCAACTCAGGGCCACATGCTGGTTAGTGCCCTTCATCCCCTGTTAATCCAAGGTGAAACAAATTTTATATACCTGCTTTCATTTCCCCAGTGTATCTGAATTGGAAGGTCAAAACTTAGATTATTTATTTTGCTAAACAAGGCCACCAATTAATAGAGAGAGAGAGAAAGAGAGACATGTTAGGTATTTCATTTGTAAAGGAGGACAGTTGGGTCAATGATTATTTTTTAATCACAATTGACATCTACTTCTTGAATATATGTATTAAATTTGCTAGTACATTGACCCTATGAATCAGATGATGTGATTTTTTTTTTTTTTTTTTAATTCAAGTGTTGTTGCTGACGGGGAAATTTGACCATTTCCTATATATCACTACTGATAATTTTTAAATTAGAAATAATGGATATGACCAATTCACAGAAGAGGATCTTTTCTGATAATAGGAATTTGAGAAATAAAACAGATGATCATAGTGGAAGGGAGGGAAAAATGAAACAAGATGAAACCAGAGAGGGAGACAAACCATTAGAGACTCTTAATCTCAGGAAACAAACTGAGGGCTGCTGAAGGGGAGGGAGGTGGGAGGGATGGGGTGGCTGGATAACAGACATTGGGGAGGGTATGCACTATGGTGAGTGCTGTAAACTGTGGAAGACTGATGAATCACAGACCTGCATTCCTGAAACAAATAATACATTTTATGTTAATAAAAAAAAGAGGATCTTTTCTATTTTACTCTAGTGGTGATATGTATATGCACAATCTAATTCTAATGATTTAGTCAAAAGTCTAATTAATTAATGAGGAAGAAATATATTGAATAACACAATTTTATAGATAGCATGATTCTTAGCTTTATCATTGTAGCTTTCTTATGCACAATCATATATTTAAAAGCTTTATATATATATTTTTAAAGATTTCATTTATTTACTTTAAAGACAGAGAGAATGTGTGCACAAGTTGGGGGAGGAGCAGAGGGAGAGGGACAAGCAAACTCCGTGCTGAGCACAGAGCCTCATGTAGGCCTCAGTCTCACAAATCTGAAATCATGACCTGAGCCAAAAATTAAGAGTTGGACACTTCATCCACTGAGCCACCCAAGCATCCCTAAAAGCATTATATATTTTTTAAAAAAATTAGTAAGTGATAGATGATTGAATGCAGAAGTGAAAAGTAATTATTTTTTTAATAATACATGAATATTACTCATCAATCATATACTTTATGTCTCTCTTTTTCCCATCCAATTCCACTATTTATTAGATATTTACTGAATTAATTTCCTTAATATTATAATCTTTATCAAATATTTTCACAGTGCAATACATACATACACACACACACATACATATGTACATACATATAGTGGCTTTTCATTCTTTATCAAGTTCAACTTCCTCATTCTGTTCCTGAAAGTCTGATATTCACCTTTCCTTATGATACTAACCATCCTATGTGATAAAAACACACCTTATGTCTTAAACAAGCAGAGCTTAAATCACTCCTCTATCTTTTCTGTTCTGTTAGATAAGAACTTATTTTAATTTATTACCTTGACCTGGAATGCTTTTTCCCGATTCAGTGTAATTTCTTAACATTTGAAAGCCTCCAAGGATGATTCTTCCTTCCTGAGACATCCATAGAACCTTTAATATTTCTGTTATGTCATTTGTCATATTCTACTTTGTATTATAATGAATATTTTATGTATTTAAAAATCTACTTGGTCACCATTATAGAAAGATTTTATTTTTTAAATTCAAGACATAGCCTTACATAATAAATGAGAAATAGTTATTAAATATCCCCTGAATGAATGAATAAAGTAACTTTATTTTATTTTTTAAAGATTTTATTTATTTATTTGAATAAGAGACAAAGAGAGCTAGAGTGGAGAGAGAGGGGTAGGGGGAAAGGGAGAGGGACAAGCAAACTCCCTGCTGAGCATGGAGCTCAACTCAGGGCTGGATCTCAGGATCCTGAGATCATGACCTGAGCCAAGTCGGGCGCTTAACGTACTGAGGCACCCAGGCACCCCTAATGTAAACTTATTTTAATTAGGATACACTATATTATTTTATTTTGTGAGAAAGTGGGACCTTTTTTTAAAGATTTTATATTTTTTAAGTAATCTCTACACCCAACATGGGGCTGGAACTCAAAATCCTGAGATCAAGAGTCTCTCCACCAACTGAACCAGCCATGTATCCTTGAAAGTGAAATCTTTTTACAAAGAGAATGTCTGAATAGTTCTTCTACATTTGGTTTTAGTGAGATAATATTTTATCTAAAATGGCATGTCTGGAGTCCATTTTTTCCAACAGTGACCCTAAACGCATCTTCTAGCACTTATATATTTATTACCTCTTTCTGGTTCAAAATTAGTCCCACTCTCACAGACAAGTCTCTTAAAAGCCAAAACTTATGCATCTGAACGAGGAACAGCAAAAAGGTAATAAGATTTTACAGTTGGTAGCTCTCATACTTTATAGAGACTCCAAAAATGGCAAAATTTTCTGTTAAAGACATTTGATATTTATTGCAGAAGTCTATGTAAAACTGTGATGTCAAGATTTCAAAAAAACCTGTGGAAAGTTAGAAACAAAATAAAATCGTGATTTCATTTATTATGCCAGACATTTACAAAACATGCTAAGTGAAATTGTCACTTTGATCTTTTCAATCTGGAATTTCTCAAATCTACTTAGGAATGCAATGATTCCTCAAGCTATATTTTTCTTCAAGAACAGTGAAGCAGACCTCTGGGTTTACTTTGTCAGATAAAAATTCAGTATCAGCCTTTTTAGAAGCTGAATTGCCACACGCTGCCGAATTAATTAAGAAACTGACTTCAAGAATGCTGGGTATGTCGCAAACACAAATGTGCCTGTAGGCAGTTTTTCTTCAGTGTCTATCTCCCTTCTCCACTATATTTCTATCTTTTGCATCAGACCAAAATTTCCATTCCTCTCAGAAGTGGATTAAAACTTATCTCTTCAAATAATGGAATGAGATCACTTAAGAAGTGTGCATCATTTTTACTGAGAAGTGAGGGAGAAGCATTTGTCAGCATTGATCTGAGAGCAGTTTCTAGTCATTTATTAACAGTTCCTTTCTGTGAAAGCACTACTGAAAACTGAGTGATAAGTCATTTCCGAAGCCTGGAAATTCAGACAGAAGACCTGGAAAACCTGTTGAGGGCTATTCCCAAAAATATAAGTTGAAAAAAAAAAAATCAAATTGCTGAAGACCCATCAGACCAATGTCACATTCCCCAACAACCTGCTTCCCTCTATTTTCTAAGACATCTTCCCACTATGAGACATAAATATAATTGGAATAAATCTGTAAACATTCTAACTCTGCTGCATCAAGTCTGCAGGAATTCATCTCAATTTAGATGGAGTGCATACAATTCATGGGGTCCCTGTTACAAAAACAAAATAAAAGAGGTATTCAAGTTTCCCTGGGGTTGTCAGTTTCTACTAGTTTGATTCTGTACAAATACAGGCCTAGGAGAACCACTTTGTCGCCAGCTGGAAATGACTTTCCATGGTGTGAAGTTCACTTACATTTAGATGTGTAACATCTAGCAATTACTGACTTTTCCAGTTTGTGCAAGTGTATTTCTTTGAACGCAAGCTACCTTTCCTCTCCACTTTTAATGTGAATGATGTATTCAGCTTCAAAATGTCTGATTACACTTAAACTACATTTATTAAATATACTGAGCAAAATTTCACCAATAAGCTGAAAACAAACAAAAACAAATTAAAGCTGTTACTGATAGTTCAAGAGCCATGAAGTTCCCTACTACCTTTATGGTCATGAATATCTAATTTCTACTGATTACGATTTTCTTTGACAAGAAAATATCCCAATGAAACAAAGGGGCCAAGTATACAAAGTAGGGAAAGAACACTGAAGCCTAGTTGGTTGGGTTTGCATCCTGATAGCAATCACGTGCTCTTGGGAGAGTTTTGGGAATTTCACATGCTTTCGGGGCCTCCTGTCAAGTGGAGACAATAATAGTATTAATCTAGTAGGGAATATGGAGGATTAAATATGTTAATAGATATAAAGGGTTTAGAACAATGAGTGACATACAATAGGTTAGCAATTTTATTTAATTTTCTAAAAGATTTATGTATTTATTTATTTTAGAGAGAGAATGAGAGAGCACATGAATGGAAGGGACAGAGGGAGAAGGAGAGAGAATCTCAAGCAGACTCCATGCTGCACACGTGGAACCCAATGCGGGACTTGATTTCCTGACATTGAGATCATGACCGGAATTGACCCTAAGAGTCAGACGCTTAGCTGACTCTGCCCCTGTGTTAGCAGTTCATTACCATGAATGCGGTCTTAGAATATTTGGCTCTGTTTAATGTCTAGCACATTAGCCTAGAAGCAGGGATGAAACATGATAATGACATTAGTGGTGGTCTGCTGTGAGTCCTGGAACACATTGCACCCATTGACTCTAATGTTTGAAGACTTCTGAGTCCCAATTCTCTTAGTCCATCAAATCGTATACTTCACTGAGTGAAGTCTTATATGGGACTATTTCTTAAATGAAGTGAGGGCAGCATATCCAATGGGGAAGGGTGGGAAAAATATGTTTAAATTTTTTGTCAAGTGAGCCAGAATCTTGAAATCATCCCTCACTTTATCTTTTCTCTCATCCCATCTAAATTGTCACTAGATTCTATCAATTTTTCCTTTGAAATTTAGTTAAAAATATGCTTAATTATTCCATCTTTTTTGAAGAGCATATTCTTTCTTGTTGGAGACACATTTCTCCATTTCATTTAAATTTTTCTCCATCTTTTAGTCTCCCGGAATACCAATCCATTAATCATATTTCAGACCAAGTGGTCTCTTTGGCATAATAATTCAATTATTTTACTTTCTTGCATAAATTTAACCATATATACTCTAGGTAGTAATGACTTCCATAATCTTCATCTGTAGACACCATTACATTTGTTCCTCAAGGCTCATATCTATTTCTTTTTCACCCTCCAGCCCAGAATGAGTTAAAACTCTGATTTAAATTTCAACTCACTTAGTATATTAGCTCTTATTTATTCTATTAATTTTTATGTTGTGAATGAGAGAAATTATTTTTCGAGCAATCCATGACAGTTTTGAAGGCAAAGGCTGAGTTTTGTACTTGTGTATCTGAAATCTAACATGGATCATTGCACCAAGAGGTGATCACTACATGATAGTTCATTAAGAGCCACGTTCAATTTTACATTAACAATATTTGAGATCAATCCTGACCCTATGTGTTATAGCCAGCTGGCTCATTCCTGGACTAGGTACTCAGCATCCAGTAAGATTAATTTCTCTATAGTCTTAACTTGCTATGTTTGTATATCTTATTACATTTTTCCCTTGATCAGTCCTGTAACTTAATGTTTTAGAACTAGAATTCTCACATTGGATCTGCAGCTCAATTCTCCTTCACTGATCTTTATCAACTTTGTTTTCCCCTTCTGGGTTATAATTTTTTCTTCAGCCTTTAGGTCATAACTTATTTCATAAGTATGACCTGTATGTGTCTTGCAGATCTATCTACACAGTGTTTTTAAGAGCCCTATATCTCAAGTTTCAGAGAATGAGTCATTGTTAAAACTCCTTTTTTGGGGGATATATTGAAAATATTGTGAAGCAGGGATGAATATATTGGGAAAATCAATATAATCACTAGAAGGAATCTTTGATTTTTTTTTATTTATGATGTATTCCTTAGAATGAGAATGAATGAAATTTTCTTAATTTCTCTAAAATTATTTGCTGATTATAATTACTTTTTCTGTTCAATTTGTATTCTGACAATTGAGTATTCTTGTTGATATTAAATCACATAATAATTTTCTTCAGAAAGATATGGTAGTATATTTAACATGTGTTATAGTCTATTATTCCTTGATGATTAGGAGAATAAAGCTTAGAAATGTCAACTGGAATCTGAAATGTCTATTTTTCCCCTTTCATTGTCACTTGTCTTCAAGTATTAGCAACTGCTGGACCTCAGTTAAGTCACAGATGACTTAGTCTTAAAACCAATTTTTTTTTTTAGCTCCAATCTAAATATTTTGAGTTTTATAATCATAACACTTAATTCAGTTCATCAAATGATACATGTATATGTATGTGTGTGTGTGTGTGTGTATGCGTATATATATATTTAAGTAGAATGTTTTAAATGCTCATGGAATGCTAGCAGAAACAGTTCTTTCTTCTTGAACTGTTTCCTCTTGAAACAGGAATTGATTTTTCTCTAGTAAATGGAATTGAAACATACAATATTTGAGTTCAATTTCAAACTCCAAATTTATATTTTAAAAGGTGCTAAATTTGCCAAATTGTTTTCATCCTGGAGTTCAGTTAATAAGAACAAAATGAACACCAAAGGGCAGAAGATCCAAATTAAGATACACAACATTATTTATAACTTGCAAACCCCTTTATCCTGGTGAGTACTTTTTTTCTTTTTTAAAAGATTTTAATTTATTTATTTGACAGAGAGAGAGAGAGAGAGATGAGAGATACATTGAGAGAGGGAATACAAGCATGGGGAGCGGGAGAGGGAGAAGCAGGCTTCCTGCAGAGTGGGGAGCTGGATGCTTGGCTTGATTCTAGTATCCCTGGAGCCTGACCCAAGCCAAAGGCAGATGCTTAATGGCTGAGCCAACTAGGAGCCCTGAGTCCTTTTTTCTAATAATATGCCTTCTCTTTCCACCAAGATTAAACATCATTCTTATTTTCCTTATAATTCTTCTGTTTTTATTTTCAGAATTTTTCACTTATGTATCTTTCATGAAGTACACACTATTAGGTATTGCCTGGCTTTAAACTTTGTATAAATTGAATCAAATATATATATTCTCCTACAGTTTATACCTTCTTACTTGTTGCTCTGTATAACCATAGTTCATTAATTTTCAATCCTGAAAATTATTCTAAATTCATATACCATGATTACTTTTTTATTCTAGTTTTGATGGATATTGGGATGTTCCTAGTTTCTTACTTATACTACATTCTATTGCATGTCCAATAATGCGCACATGAATGAATTTATCTAAACTAAATACTCATAAGTGAAATTACTCCACTTCACTAGAAGTTACCAAACTATTATGCAAGACACGTTTCTTAATTTACTCCTTACCATGCTGTGTATTAATGCTATTCTTTTTTGCATATACTTGCAAACATTTGATATTATAGACCTCTTAAATGCATTAATTGCATGGTTATGAAATTATATGTCAAATTTTAATTTTGATTTCCCTGGTTTCTAATGATATTTATTTGATCAGCCTTTTTTTTTTTTTTTAACTATTCTGAAGTCCTTGCTCTAAAGTTTTAATTCTTCTACTATTTTTTTTAAGCTGAGTTCTAACAATGGACAAAGAAGGATGGACTACATAATGATTAAGGAATCAACCCATCAAGAAGATAAATCAATTATAACATATAAAAGGAGCCAAGGAAAGGCTGCTGGAGGAAACTCACACTATTTTAGAAGATCTTCCAGGCAGTGGCTGACTTCTGTTGACTTCCCTGTATTTCCTAAGTGACAGTAGGGCTGGATAGACACTGGCCAACTTTCAAAGTAGCTTTTTGAAGATGGACACTGTTTAGAATAGCCTATTTACCTGTACATTTTCAGAGTCCAAATCAATATCATAAACACAGGTCCTGGTGGGAATCCAGTCATTGTGTTTATCATTCCATCAGAAGGTACAGAGAACCAATCCAGACACTGGCATGGATGTGTCAAATGTGCAAGATGAAGCCAGTATGCATGTTTTTTTGCTCTGAATTATCAGAGACAAGTATTATCTTTTGAAATATGTTGTAAGAATGGATTTGCTAATGATTTTACAGGTCTGTGACATCAGTGCTGATGATAATGTATGGAGTACATCTTAATTTTAATTTAGTACATCTGTACTAAATTTTAATTTAGTACATCTTAAATTTAATTCTGAGGTAAATAGTTGGAAAGGGAAATTTAAAATTACCATTTATGATGGTATTAAAAACATGAGATACTTAGGATTTTTTTTTTCAAAATACGTGCAAGACATTGTCACTGAAAACTGCAAAGTCCTGCTGAGAGAAATTAATGATACAAATAAATTGAGAGATTAGCTCTGACCATTGGTTGGGTTATTAAAGATGGTTAAGAAGTCTGTTCTTACTAATTTGTTCTCTAAATTCAACAAGATTCAATCAAAGTCCAAAGGAAGTTTTTAAAGAAATGTAAAAAGAACTTCTAGTTCACAAAGAAATGCAAAAAATTTAGACTAATCTCAATTATTTTGAAAAAAAAAATACATTTGGGGGTGGCCAGGTGCCTCAGTTTGCTAAGCATCTGACATGATTTCAGCTCAGGTCATGATCTCAGGGTCATGAGATGAAGCCCTGTGTCAGGTAAGGCTCTGTACTCAGAATGGAGCATTCTTAGGATTCTCTTCTCACCCTCTCCTTTTGCCCCTCTCCTGTACACAATAATTCTCTCTCTAGAATACACACACATACTCACACACATTTTGAAGACATGTCTTATGTAATTCCAAGATTTATTCTGCAAATATATTCATCAAGAAGTGTGCTACTGGGGGTGCCTGTGTGGTCAGTTAAGAGTCTGCCTTCAGCTCAGGTCGTGATCCCAGAGTTCTGGGATCAAGCCCCATGACTGGCTCCCTGCTCAGCAGGAAGTCTGCTTCTCCCTCTCTTTCTGTCCCCCGCTATCCTTCTCTCCCTCACTCACTATGTCTCTCTCAAATAGATAAATAAAATCTAAAAAAATTAAAATAAATAAAAAATGAAAAAAAGAATTGTGCTATTTGCTGAAGGATAGATGTTTTAATGATAATTAGTGGAAAAAAGTCTACACTAAGGCAAAAATATATAATTTTTCTTTAAATGTATCAGATGAATTTATCAGGGAAAGAGAAAACTTTTTAACAAACTGTGCTATAACTACTTGTTCATGTCTTCTTCTTTTTATCAAACCTTACCTTACTTTCCATATAAAATTAACTTGTAAACTATTATTAGCCTATATATAAAAGCTACAACTATAAGAGAAGTAGGAAAAAAGTCTTATGACTTTGTCATAGGTCAATGTCATAGTCAATGACTTTGAAAACAGGAGGAAAAAAATAAGATTCATAAAATTTAAAAGTGAAGATGAATTGGGCTTTAACTAAATTAAAGCTTTTCCTACAATGACTGCATTAAGAACACACAGAAAAGTAGGTACATATTAGTGGAAGATATTTGCAATAGAAATAATCTGAAAAAAAAAAAAAAAGGTATCCATAATATACAGTGAACCCCACCAACTCCAATAAGAAGAAAACAAAAATAAAAATGTGCAAAAATATGAACAAAAATTGTATAAAAAAAGGTACACAAATAAACAATAAGAATTTGAAAATTTTTCTCATCATCTTTAGTTATTAGGGAAATGTGAATGACAAAGCCAAACAAAATATAAACACCGACAACACCAAGTATTTGCAAGATGATTAAGTAATTGAAGTATCATACATTTCTGGTGGAAATATAAATGATATAATTACTTTGGAAAATAGTATGGTGATTTCTTGTAATTTTAAACACATGACTACCATAAGACCCAGTAATTCCATTTCTTGGTATTTACCCAAAAGAAATGAAAATATTTGACTTCACCAAGACTGCAGCATGAATGCTTCTGGCAGTTTTACTCACGATAGCCAAAAGCCTGGACAAAATGTCCAATATATTTCCATGAGGCACATTGATGTTTATCCATATAATGAAACACTACTGGGAAATAAAGAAGGATACATAATTAACATCAGTAACATGGATGAAAGTCAAAAGCATGCTGAATGAAAGCATCCAGACCACAAAGAACATATTTTATAATACCACTGATATGAAATTCTAGGAAAAGTGAATCTCCCCAATAGTGACAAAGGAAGGCCTGTGGTTGTCTAGGGCCAGATTTAAAGGGGAAAGTGAGCATAAAGTGGCACATGTAACTTTTTGAATGAAGGAAATAATCTATATCATTTGTGATGATGTTAATGTGATTGAATACATCTGCCAAAACTAACTGAACAGAGCAATTAAAATGGGAGTATTTTATTTTATGTAAATTTTACTTCAAGTTATTTTTAAAAATAAAACATAATTATATAATATTCTGTGTCTGATGAGTGATTGTTGTTCGTGGTATCTTGTTTCCATCTGTGCATGTATGTGTGTGTGCACGTGCGCTTTTTGCTTTAAGTTGCTCATTTTCCTAGAAGCTTTTTCTATAATACTTTGGGTATAAAGATAACTATGAGCTATTTAGAAAAGATTATTTCTTGCTCCTTCAGGCATCACTTATTAGAGATAACCTTAGATTAAATTTTCAGCTGGAGACTTTCAGACTGACTAGGGAGTGAGATTTCAGATTGTAAATCTATAAGAATATTTATTAGTCATTTTTGTAATGATGAATTTGAAATGTCTTATAAATTCAGTGGTTTATGAACAATAATAATTCATCTCTTCCTTATAATCTTAAAGTTCTGGAATGCTCAGCAACAGGTGATAGGTCAGGTTCAGATGCCTGAACATGACTTCTTTATCTCGTGCCTAGTCTGAAGGAATATTGACACTGGACCATGTAGTTCTGGTGGACATAAGGAGCTTCACAGTTGCCACACCTCTTCTCATTTTCCACTGGTCAAATAGAGTCACATGACAATGTCAAAGTCAATGGTAATGCCAAAGTCCACTGTACATAGAATAAGACAGTAGAATTAATGTTTAATGAATGGTAGTATAATATATTAGAGAGGTAATGTGTACCATAAGCAATTTTCAGGAATGGGATTTTCCATCTGTTCAGCATCAAGGTACAAGATAAGCAATTTTCCTAAGAGTACACTGAGCATGGGGCGAGGGAACAAGCTTTATATCTACTACTCAACTCTTCAGTAAAGCTCTAGCTTTTGGGGATGGTTGTTTTATGATGAGACTCTCATTAAAGTCTTCACCTTGCCATGGATCAGTAAATAACCTTAAAATGAATGTAAGCTGCCTCTTATCTTCCTTCTCTAGATCATTGCCTTCACTTTCTTTGTTGCCCTATATACTATTACTTTGTTTGTTGTTCTGCTCATCAATGCAGGTAATAGAATTTTAAAACACTCTGAGCAGCATTTTAAGCGTTCTTTAAAGTTTAGAATTGGTTAGGATACTAAGTCTGTCCATTGGCTGAAATGGATACATAAATTATTTACTCTCAAAAAGATTATTTGTTATAAAACACATAAAATTTGAATATATACCTTATATTACTTTACCTATTTTCTCCTTGCTCTATCTCAATGTACCTTTTCTCTCATACCTTCATTTCTTCTTAATTATAATACACACTTCTTCTGGTGGCTATATCAAATGAAAGAGTTCTTTGAGTTTGGTTCCAAAGATATGTACAGGTGATAGCAAAGCAAATTACACCACTTCGATATCCCTGCCACAATGGTTTCACTATAATAGTCAAGTTCTGAGAGAATTTTTCTCTATGTCGAAAGTTAGGAGAGCATTTCTTAGAGCTTTATAACAACTAAAGTACAAAATCACTTACACTAGAAGTAGATGGGGGTAAACTTTACTTTGAGATTAACTAAAACTCACAAATCTGAGTTTGACTCCCCTGGATATATAAACATTTCCATGAAGTATTTATCTTTCTTTGTTTGGTTTATTTCATTTATCATAATGCCCTGCATATGCCCTGCCCTCTAGGTTGTTAATGACAGGTTATCCTTTTTTGTGGCTGTTTAATATTCTTGATCCATTTATCCATTGATGGACACAAGTTATTTCCATACCTTGGCTATTATGCATAATGTTAAACTGAAGGAAGAGGTACAGACATCTCCTTAAGACAATTATTTCTTTCCTTTGAACACAAACCCAGAGGTAGAATTGCTAGATCGTATCCTAGTTCTATTTTTAATTTATGAGGAAACTCCGTACCATTTTTCATAGTGTCTGAACCAGTTTACATCTCCAAAAACAGTGTATAGTGCTCCCTTTTCTCCATATCCTCACCAGCATTTGTTATTTCTTATCTCTTTGTTAATAACCTTCCAAACAGGTGTGATGTGATATTTCCTCTTGGTTTTTACATTTTCCTGATGATTAGTGATGTGGGAGAAATAGGGAATATTTGTAAAAGAGTATAAACATCCAGTTATATGATAAATAAGGTTTGAGTAATGTGTCAGATAGTGATTATAGTTGATAACACTGTATTGTGTAATACAAATTTGCTAAGAATAGAACTTAAATGTTTTTACCAACAAAGACGGGGATAAATATATGATGTGATGGTGTGTTAATTAAATAAATGGGAAAAATCCTTTAACAATTTATACGTATATCAAATCACCATGTTGTACACTTTAAATATATTACAATTTTGTATGTCAATTATACCTCAGTAAAGCTTAAAAAATACAAAAATCTGCTCTGTGTAAGTAATTGCTGCTACACTCAACCACTATTAATCATTCTGCCCACTTTTAAGTTATATCACCAGATCAGATGCTCCAATATGTCTTTTTTGTGATCAGTTAGTATATCAAAAGGGAATGATATTCAAAAGAGAAACATTTGAAGAACAAGAAGATAGTCAATTGTCTAAAGCTTTTTTGTGTGATAGATATATTCACAGATCAATTAGGAACATTCTCAGAAGCAATCATTTCTCAAATCTAACCTGATGAAATAAATGGAAAATTTCCCACATTCTGAGGTAATCTATTATTATAAAGAAATGAACTCTGAACTCCAATAGTTTCTTTGTTATAGTTCCTTCCCCCAAAGATTTCTCACAGTTTCTTAAATAGAATTATACTTCTTGGTTCAATTAAAGAATAGTCCAATATATTCTTTGGATCAGCTCCTGTTCCTCTTTTTTTTTTTTTTAAGCCACTTTCCTAAAGTTTATTGACATAAAAAGAAAGATATATATGTTTATGGTATACAATCTGATGATTTTGGAAATAAGTATACAGCTGATACTTGAATATGGGTTTGGACTATGCAGGCACACTTATAAGTGGATTTTTAAATATAATACTGCATTGTAAATGTACTTTTTCTTCCTAATGATTTTCTTAATTTTTTTTTCCTCTAGGTTGATTTATTATGAGAATACAGATAGCATATAAAATATGTGTTAATCAGCTATTTATGTTATCAGTAAGGCTTCCTTCCTATCAACAGTAGGTTATTAGTACTAAGGCTATGGGAAGTCAAAAGTTATGTGTAGATTTTTGACTATGGGAGTGGTTGGCACCTGAACCCCAGCATTGATCAACGGTCAACTGCAAATCCATGAGACCATCCACACAATCTATGCCAAAACATATCCATCACCTACAAAAGTTTCCTCCTGGGGCACCTGGGTGGCTCAGTGGATTAAAGCCTCTGCCTTCGGCTCAGGTCATGGTCCCAGGGTCCTGGAATCGAGCCCCACATCGGGCTCCCTGCTCAGTGGGGAGCCTGCCTCCTCCTCTCTCTCTCTCTGCCTACTTGTAATCTGTCTGTCAAACAAATAAATAAATTTTAAAAAAAGTTTCCTCCTCTCCTCTTTAATTATTACTATTGTTATTATTCTAAGATCTACCCTCAGAACGAATTTTTAAGAATAATAATATGGTTTGTTAATTATAGTCATTATGTTTAATAGTAGATCTCTAGGACTCATTCATCTTGCATAACTGAAAGTTTTTATTCTTTGACTGATACCTCCCCATTTCCATCTCCCCATAGCCCCATAGCTCCTGGCAACATCACTCTAATTTCTGGTCTTATGAGTTCAACTAGTTTAAGTTCCTTATATAATGGATTCATGTAATATTTGTCCTTCTGTGCCTGGCTTATTTTATAAGCCCAGTGTTCTCCAGGTTCACCCATGTTGTCACAAATGGTAGGATTTCTTTTTTTTTTGACTGAATATTTTATTTGGAATATATATATATATAAATACAATATAAATATATATAATATAAATATATATTTATATATGTAATATAAATATAAATAAAATATACAATATAAAATAAAATAAAAATTAAAAAATATATAAAATCACATGTTCCTTATCCATTCATTCACTGATGCACATTTATTATTATTATTATTCTTGCTTCCATGTCTTGACTATTGTGAATAGTGTTACTATTATAGAATTATATAGTGTGTGTGTGTGTGTGTGTGTGTGTGTGTGTATAATATATAGAATGAACAAGGGAGTGCGGCTAGCTCTTCAAGATCCTGATTTCAGTTATTTTGCATGTAAAACAAGAAGTGGGTTTCCTGGATCATATGGCAGTCATTAAAAAAAAAAATGGAGAAGGCTTTATACTGTTTTCCATAGTGAATGTACCAACTTATATTCCCAACAAGAGTACCCAGGATTCCCTTTTCTCTACACCTCAACAATATTTGTTATCTTTTAAAATTGTTTTATCATTGATGTTTAGTTGACATACAGTGTTATATTAGTTTCAGGTGTACAACATAGTGATTTGACATTATCCTATGCTCATCATGATAGTGTAGTTACCATCTGTCACTGTACCAGGTTGTTATGATATTATTGCCTATATTCCCTATGCTGTACTTTTCATCTTCGTGACTTATTTATTTATTTATTTAATTTTTTTTTAATATTTTATTTATTTGTTTGACAGAGAGATCACAAGTAGGCAGAGAGGCAGGCAGACAGAGAGAGGGAAGCAGGCTCCCTGCTGAGCAGAGAGCCTGATGTGGGTCTTGATCCCAGGACCCTGAGATCATGACCTAGGCTGAAGGCAGAGGCTTAACCCACTGAGCCATCCAGGCACCCCATGACTTATTTATTTTATAAGTGGAAGTTTGTACCTCTTCATCACCTTTATCTATTTTGCTCATCCCCTCCCTTTTGGCAACTACCAGTTTTCTCTCTGTTTATATGAGCCTGTCTCTGTTTGTTCACTTGTTTTGTCTTTAGATTTCACATGTAAGTGAAATCATATGGTATCTGTCTTGCTCTGCCTGACTTATTTCACTTAACATGCTATCCTCTAGGTCCATCCATGTTGCTGCAAGTGGCAAGATCTCATTCTTTTTTATGCTGACTAATATTACACACACACACACACACACACACACACACGGTCTTCTTTTACCCATTCTTCTTTATCCAATCATTTATCAGATGTATAGCTTGCTTCCATTTCTTGGCTATTGTAAATGATGCTGCAGTAAACATAGGAGTTCTTATATCTTTTTAAATTAGCGTTTTCATTTTTTTAAGGTATATGTCCAGTAGTGGGACTACTGGATCAAAAATATATAAAGAACTTTATATGACTCAAGAACAACAAAAATAATCTTATTAAAAATGGATAAATGACCTAAATAGACAATTTTCCAAGGAAATACAAATGGCCAGTAGACCCATGACATATGAAAAGATACTTAACATCACTAATCATCAAGGAAATGCAAATAAAAACCATAATGAGATATGACCTCACACCAATCATTAAGACTAGTATCAAAAAGACAAGAAATAAAGTGTTGGAATGAATGTGGAGAAAAGGGAACACTGTGTACTCTTGGTAGGATTGTAAATCGGTGCAATTACTGTGAAAAACAGTTTGAAGACATTCTCTTTTCTAAATTATTGATTGATTAATTATCATCTTAAATTATTCATTCACTCATTCATTTACTTATTAAAAGCTATCCTAATGGGCATAAGGGATTTCTTTCCATTTATTTGTGTTTGCTGATTACTCTTAACTCTGTTTTATAGTTTTTAATGTACACATTTTTTTACCTCCCTGGCTAAGTTTGTTCCTAAATAGTTTATTTGTTTGGATGTTATGGTGAATGTGATTATTTTCTTAATTTAATAGTTCTTTGTTTGCATGTAGAAACTCAACTGATTTTTGTGTATTGATTTGTATCCTGCAACTTTAACTGAATATATTAATCATAACAGTTTTTTGGGTAGTCTTTAGGGTTTTCTACATATATTATCACATCATCCACCAAGATAGTTCTACTTCCTTTTCAATATGGATCTCTTTTATTTCTTTTTCTTGCTTAATTGCTTTGGATAAGATACCCAGTATTATTTAATAAAAAAGTGGAATGTGGGTATCTTTGTCTTATTCCAGATATTAAAGGAAAATCTTTCAATTCTTCATTATTGAGTGTGATCTTAACTGTGGGCTTGTCATATACAGCCTTTATTATGTTGAGATAAGTTCTTTTACACCTAATTTGTTGGCAATTTTTATTGTGAATGAGTGCTATTTTTTTTTTTTTTTTGCTATCTATTGAGATGATCATGTGATTTTATCCTTTATTTGCTAATGTGATGTATCATCTGAATTGCTTTACGGATGTTGAACTATCCCAGTTGATTATGGTGTATAATCTTTTTAATATGCTGTGGAATTTGGTTTGTTAATATTTTGTTGAAGATTGTTACACCAATGTTCATGTGGATATTGACCTATAGTTTTCTTTTATTATGACATTATTGTATGTTGTTGGTATCAAGGTGATACTGGCCTCATGAATGTGGAAGTGTTCCCTCCTCATCTGCCTTTAGGAATGGTTTAATAAGGATTGATATTAATTCTTCTTTCAATGTTTGATAAAATTCATCTATGAAGTCATCATGGTCCTGGACTTTCCTTTGTTAGAAGGTTTTAGATTACATATTTAATCACACTATCTGTTATTTTTCTGTCAGGTTTTCTATTTCTTCTTAGTCTTGGTAATTTGTATTTTCTCAGTAATTTATCCATTTCTTTTAGGTTGTCCAACTTGTTGGCATATAATTTTTCATATTAGTCTCTTATGTCCTTTTTATTTCTCTGCCATCAGTTGTAATGTCCCCTTTCATTTCATTTTTTAAAAAAAATATTTTATTTATTTGGCAGAGAGATAGAGAGCACAAGTGGGTGCAGTGGCAGGTAGAGAGGGAGAAGCAGGCTCTCTGCTGAGCAGGGAGCTGGATGTGAGGCTTGATCCCAAGACCCTGGGATCATGACCTGAGCTGAAGGCAGGTGCTTAACTGACTGAGCAAGCCAGGTGCCCTCCTTTTTCATTTCTGATTTCACTTAACTGAGTTTTTGCTCTGGTTTTTTGGGTAGTCTAACTAAAATTTTCCAATTTTGTTTATCTTTTCAGGAAACCAATTCTTAGTTCATTGATTTTTTTTAAGTTGTGTTATGACTGTTTAATCAGCTTTTTTTTTTCCATTTTTTTTTCTTCTCAGTGTGCTCCATGCAATACATGCCCTCCATAATACCCACCACCAGGCTCACCCAACCCCTACCCACTCCCCTCTAAAACCCTCAGTTTGTTTCTCAGAGTCCACAGTCTCTCATGGTTTGTCTCCCCCTCCAATTTCCCTCAACTCACTTCTCCTCTCCGTTTCCCAATGTCTTCTGTGTTATTCCTTATGCTCCACAACTAAGTGAAACTATGTGATAATTGACTCTCTCTGCTTGACTTATTTCACTCAGCATAATCTCTTCCAGTCCCGCCCAAGTTGATACAAAAGTTGGGTATTCATTTTTTCTGATGGAGGCATAGTACTCTATTGATTTTTTTTTTTTCTGTTTTTCTATTCTCTATTTCATTTGTTTCTGCTCTGATCTTTAGTAGTTTCTTCCTTCTGTTAACTTTGGGCTAAGCTTTTTCTAAAATAGTTCTTTGAGTTATAAAGTGAGGTTATTTGAGATATTTTTTCCTTTTTTTTAACATAGGTGTTTATTGCTCTAAACCTTAGTCATGATTTTGCTGTATACTATTAGCTTTGGTATATGTTGTATATTGTTTTTGTTTGTCTTATAATATTTTCTAATATCTCCATTGATTTCTTCTTTGGCCCAATGGTTGTTCATGAGTGTGTTATTTGACTTCCATATATTTGTGAGGTCTCCTGTTTTTCCTTTGTTATAGATTTTTAGTTTTATTCCATTTTGTTTGAAAAAGACATTTGGAATGATTTTAGTCTTCCTAAATTTAGTATGTATTATTTTGTGACCTAGAATGTGATTCATCCTGTAGACTGTTCTGTGTGCATTTGAAAATGTGTATTCTGCTGCTATTAGGTGGAATGTTTTGTATGTCTGTTAGGTCCTTTTGGTCCATAGCATCACTCAAGTCTGCTTTTTCTTTATTAATTTTCTATCTGGATCATCTATACATTTTTGAAATTTTGGTATTGAAATCTATTATTGTATTCTTTTTCTCTTTTCAGATTTGTCAATGTTTGCTTTATCTATTTAGATTTTTTGGTGTTGAGAACATATACATTCATAATTGTTATATTTTTCTGCTGAATCAAGTATTTTATTGTTTGTAAAGACCTTATTTGTCTGTTGTGACTGTTTTTGACTTAACATCTATTTTGTCAGATATAAATATAAATACTCTGCTCTCTTTTGGTTACCATTTGCATGGAAACTTTTTACATTAGGCCAGGGGCCACAGATGGACCTGATGCAGTTGTTCCCAGGATAGCAAGCCTGGTGACTTGGTCAATAGGTGGGCCTTGTCTCTCTTTTCTTCAGAGGAAAATTCATGATACATGGGAATCTTTTTCAGCCCTGCTGTGCCTGGTTGGAAGATGGATGATGCAGGTAAAGTGGACTTATATTTCTGCTTTTTGTGATGCATTTTTTCTTGTTTCTGTGTTCCACTAGGTTACTGCAATCTCTCTCCTGAATTTAGAACTGACATAAAGGCATTCTTGTTCTTTATTAAAATGAAGTCGGTGTTTCTGCTGGGGGAAGAATATAGGGACATACTATTCTGTCATATTCTGATGTAGCAGTTTCCTCTTGACATCTTTTTTTTTTTTTTTGAAGATTTTATTTATTTATTTATCAGAGAGAGAGCGCACAAGCGGGGGGGGGGGGGTTGGCTGGCAGGCAGAGGGATAAACAGGTTCCCTGCTGAGCAAGAAGTCAAATGTGGGGCTTGATACCAAGACCTAGGATCATGGCCTGAGCCAAAGGCAGAAGCTTAATAGACTGAGCCACAGAGGTATCCTTCCTCTTGACATTTTAAAATGCATGTTTAGGGGAGCCTGGGTGGCTCAGTGGGTTAAAGCCTCTGCCTTCGGCTCAGGTCATGATCCCGGGGTCCTGGGATTGAGCCCCACATCAGGCTCTCTGCTCAGTGGGGAGCCTGCTTCCTCCTCTCTCACTCTCTCTCTCTGCCTGCCTCTCTGCCTACTTGTCTGTCAAATAAATAAATAAAATCTTTTAAAAAAACAAACAAACAAACATAAATGCATGTTTAGTTCCTTTTCTTTTCCAACTTGTTGAATTCGATTTTTATCAATATTTATGTTACTGAAGTACAGGTCATAATCTGTTACACCCTGATCCTCAGACCCAAATTTACAATTATGTGTTAATCATCTTCATAACCTTCCCTCTACACATCCTCAGCTGTGCCCAGCTCTTTTCCTACATAACTTGTTGTTGTTGTTGTTGTTTAATACAATTCATTCTGTTGGCTAATATCTCTATCATTTTTTCAATTAGAAAAATTGTCAATTTTACAATTAGAGAAATTGTGAACCCTTCTCTGATACACTTCAGAAATCTAACACCAAACTCTTTATTTTATGTTGAAAGAGACTTTCATAACTGACCACTTATTTTCACTTCCTTCCACTACCTTTGTTTATGTTACATTTTTGTCAAATAACATATTATTATTTTATTCCCATTCAATTTTTCACAAACTTAAGAATCCCAAATGCAACAAGTTTCTATTATTACCACCTTAAACTAAATACTTTTTATCTTTCTTGATTTACTTTAATACTTTACCAGTTATTTCTACTTCCAGTCTACTGCCCTCTCTTGTCCCTCTAGAGTAAAAATGAAGCAATATTTTGAAAATAAATAAAACCATGCTAGTTCCTTGCTTACAACTCTCAAAGGCTTCCTATCCCAGGCAGAATGAACTGAATTGTTCTTTCATAGCTGCAAGGTCCTATGTGACCTCTGGCTCCCTCACCTACCTCATTGCCTTCTGCACATCTCTGAAGGTAGATTTCTGTGCCCACTCTGAGCTCACTGGTCTTCTTGAAACTCACAATCCCACTGGTCTTCTTGAAACTCACAATCCCACTCTTTTCTCAGAGTAATGGCTCTGCTGTGCCAGAGCCAAAAAGAATCTCATTCCAGAGTCATGACTGGTCCCATATTTCATTTATGCATCTGCTCAAATGTCTTTCCTTCAGAGAACAGTGCTCTATTGAATGTAACTATCATGCATCCCCATGAAAGACTCTCTTCTCTTTCAACCTACTTTCACTTGCTTTTCTTTATAGAACTTTTATACCTATTACTCTCTTTTCTAATATCAAATACTATGTTATCTTTAAAAATTGTAATGTATTATATTATGCAATTTATATAATTTGTTTTACACTTTCCATTGAAATATAATTTCCAAGTGTCAGGAATTTGCACTATTGTTTGGATTTTATATGAAAAATATTGAATAAATAATTGAAAAAATACATATATTTCCCTAAGCTCTTCTGAACCCTCTTAAAACAATCTCAAGACATAGTGAGGACAGATAACTTTGCTGTTTAAGAACATTTGACCATTATTTATTTCCAAAAGTTGACAGTTAAATGGTATTTTAAAAATCACCTATTACCAGTCAATCCTTTCAAGCACATTCTTACAATATGACACCAAAATATAAATTTTAGCCACTCAATACCTAGCATTCTTCACATTTTTGCTTACTATTTCTCCTGTTTACAGCAATTTTCTCTTAAATTATGGGTGTTGAATTCTTACACATTACTAAGTGCTATTCAAGTGCTATTTCTTACATGAGACTTCTTTGTTCCCTAATTATAATTGAGTTATACTCTCTAGCATTGCTACTACACTTTTCTTCTATGTTTACTATGTTGTGTATATAGTATCTTTCTTATATTCCAGTAAAAAATGGAAACCCAGCAAGATTCATGGGGAAATGATCTACATTTTATTCATTTGATATATCTCATGATGTCCCTTACATGGCATAAAAAGCAGAGGATAGCATTGAATAAATGATTGTAAACTAAAATAAATTGAACAGAAAGAAATGGAAAACGATAAAATGGAACAGAACTCTCTGACAAACCAAGCCTGCAAAGACATTCCCTTTCCCTGAATTGCTATCATGCTTTTTATCTGATTTTGATGAGCTGACACAACTGCCTTTTTCTCTAGCCAAATCTTAACTCCAAATAAATGGCTTTACTTTTTCATCTGTATGTTTAACATAGCATGTAGCACTAAATAGATATTTCATAGTTTGTAATTTTATTTTTTAAAGATTTATATATTTATTAGAGAGAGAGAGAGAGAGAGTAGAGGGAAAGGGAGGAGCAGAAAGAGAGAATCTTCAAGCAGACTCTGCACTGAGCACATAGTCCAATGAGCTCAATCCCAGGTTCCATCCCATGACCCATGAGATCATGACCTAAGCTGAAACCAAGAGTCTGATGCTTAACTGACTGAGCCACACAGGCACCCTAAGGATTAATAATTTTAAAAGGAACAGAATCTTATATTGTAGAATCTTAGATATGAAAAATAAAGAAAAAAAGTTTTCTTCAAGCTTTGAATTTGACAGAGAAGTGGCTGAGTAAAAACAAAAAAATGTTTCTTCCCCATATCAGGCAGTATTTGGTGACAATAATAATGACAATTAGGCTTAATTTGAAAGTGTTGCTTTAAAAAGGATAAGGATATTCATTATAAATTAAGCATTTCAATTTTCTTTGGATTTCTTTATATGCTAATAAATATTATTTATCAGGTAATATTTTACAATCTTTATTACTCACTAAATTTCCAAATTACAAAAAAAAAAGTAAAATGAAAATCATAGACAAGTTAAAAATTTTTAAATGTCCAAAATAGTAGATACACTCAATTTATCTTAATTATGTGGGTCCCCCAAAATGTAATGTTTCAGGGATTGAGAGAAAATTTGGGGTTCAATTTTTCTAGTGTCCAGATTGTTTAATATGCAATGTAATATCCACAAGGGCATGAGCAATTGCATGCAAGAAGTCATTTTGAAAAATGAATTTATAAGAACCAATGGAAAAATAAAACAGAAAAACTAGTTAAAGACTTGGTATCAGTAAAGTTGCCCCTCAGAATAAAGTGTTTGAACAGAAACCTAAAATATGTGTGCATGGACAGGGGATAGGATAAGTTATAGGCACAGAAAACTGAAGTCAAGTGGAATTGGTTTGACGTGCAATTGAAATGAAGTCTACAGAAGAAAATAAAAGGTAGTGGAAGCCAGATCACAAAAGGATTTATGTATTGCCAAAAAAAATAAAAAATATATTGAAAGTGTATATATATTTTCTTTTATATTTATTATTTTTAAATTTTTAACAGCATGTTCTATGATTAGATCTTAAAATTTGTGATCATTTATTTGGTGATAATAGATTACTAGAACCATTGGTCTCATTCTGTGGTTGATTTGATGGGAGCAATGTTTTTGGTGAGGCCCCTTGGGCAGCTAAAAGGAAATACCTGCTCTGTAGGTATGACTTGTAATAGATAAATATATAATCTAAATACAGATGTGTTAGATACTTCAGCATAGTTTTCAGTGATGTAGCTGGTGGTATGAACAGGATAAATGAATAGGAGACATAACATTATAGGACCGAGATATAACATTTTAGGGCCAGGAAGGAGGAAGCACTTTTCTAGAATGACAGGGTCAGGGATAACTTTTGAGATGATACGACTGTCATTGAAGAATTTCAGAAGCATGTAGGGAGAGTCCCAAAAGTTAGATTTTCAGGAAGGAGATAATATAAGCATTTAAAAATCAGATAAATAGGTAAAACAAACCAAATGTCCTCTTAAATCCTCCAAACTCAATCATCTTGTTTTATTTGTCAATATATCAAGAGTTTTAACTTTGAAACTACATACTAGACCTATTCCAATGTCTCTATGTTCACAGCACAACTTGGGTAAGTTTATTTTATCCAATTTCAAGTGCTTAATATTAAATATATAAACAGCTGAGCAAAGAAAAAATAAAAGAAAACAAATTTAATAATGATAGTTGAGAATTTTTGATATTGGGTATTAGGTGGCATCTGGAAGAGAAAATAAATTGTTAAAGTTTATAACATGTATTTTATGGCTTATAGGAATATAATATATATTAATATTTAGTTTATCCCTGTTTCTAAAATATTTTTTGTGTCAAAATGTTGCTTTTTAAAATTACCACAATTATTTTACTAAAGTGCAAAATTGCCCACCATGTAAGATACATTCATTTACAAAGCCAACTTCTAAAGGGAAATTGGTAAATAAAGGTTTCTTTGAGCAACATAGTGTATTAAGCAGAAATAATATGTTTGTAGTTAGAGGCTCTCATGTGCTCTTTAATGGAACAAATGCAGACAAATTATCATAATAGTGTTTCACTTCCTTCAGGGCTCAGTAATTTGAGAAAAGATAAATGGTCTTAGTAGTTGTGAAGGGGCTGAGAGAATAATGGGGAAAAAGAAGATTAAAAGGTCAAAAAGCAACTATCTAAGGAGGAAGCATTATTGCAATTAAATACAGCAGAGAGTAAGTAGACACATTATATCTTCAACAAAAATAAAACTTAGTTGAATGTCAAACAAATGAACATTTAGGTTTTCAAGGCATGTATGTATTTGAGTGATGTGCGTTAACAAAAAAAGCAAAATGCCTGTGTCAATTGAAATCATATACTTTGGAAAGAAAAGAGAGTATAGGGAAGAGCAGAATCACAATGTAGAGAAAAGAGGTATGTCATAACCCAGTGAAGACTAAACTTAGCATAGTCTTGGCAAAACTGTTTACAGATTGCATTGGAATTTTTGACCTGATATAGAAATCCTTCAAGAAATTAATTTCTTGGTTTCCTGTTCTATTTTATGTGCTGTCAGCTTAATGTATGTTCAAAGAAATAACTGACAAGGAAGAATTTGAGGAAAAAATAGCTACTTTTGATGAAGCTGGTAATAATTATAATCTTGAATACCAATAAATTAAGACAGATTGCTAATTGACATTGCAGATACAGGAAAACTAAACCTTTATATACTCACAAAGGGGCTACCCACAAATACCAGTTGGGTTGCCCCCACAAAATTTCAGCCATATCATCATAAACTTCCATGATACTTGGAATAAAGAGGAGATACAGAGTCTCAAGGAGAGGAAATAATGGGTTACATGCAAATTTTGAAATAAGATGAGCATGCATCACACTGAACAGCAGCTGACTGGTAAATGATGTATTGTCTTCCAACATTCTGAGGGACCATAATTTCCAATCTGGATTTCATACATAGCCAAAACATAACACAACTGAGGAAGGGAGGATAAAGACATTTTCAAACATTATATGTCAGATAACTTATCTACAATGAAGCCAAATTCAAGAGAGACGTTGGAAATTGTGTTTTATCAAAAGAGAAACTAAGTATGAAAAGAGGAGATCATATGATATAGGGCATTCCACCCAGGTGAAGAGCAGCAGGAGTGCATAGAATGTCAGGATGGCCCCTATCAAGGAAGAAATGACTCCTGGAGCTTGGGGGTTGAGGGTTCAGGACAGTGTGTTGGAGACAATTGATCTCTGGAAAATTTTATGGAGCAACTCCTGGAGTGTGAAGACTTGTTCAAGAGGACAAAGAAATCAAGAACAAGTTGATGAAAAAATGAATCTATTATTGGGGCTCCTGGTAGTATAGTAAGTTAAGTGTCTGCCTTCAGCTCAGGTCATGATCATGAGGTCTTGGGATTGAGCCTCCGCATCAGGCTTCCTACTCAGCAGGGAGTTTGCTTCTCCCTCTCCTTTTCCCTCTGTATCTTCCCCCTGTTTTTACTCTCTTTCTTTCTCAAACAAATAAGTAAATAATCTTTTTAAAAAAGTGAATCTAAAAAAATAAATACATAAAAAAATTTAAAAAAAAGTGAGTCTATTATTAACACCAGGAACAAAACTTGTATGAAGAAATAAAACAATGACTCCACCAAAACAGTGACCAATTTATCATAGTTATACAAATGGTTTCTTGTATTGAAGAAGCAAATCTCATGAAATATAACCATTTCATTCCATTTTAATTATTTATTCTATTTTTATTTATATATACCAATTTCTATAATCATGCATGTTGGGAGAGGTACTTTCCTTGCCTTCAGAGCTAAAAGTTGGGCAATCCCATGATGACACTTCTGGTAATCGTGAAAAAAAAAAAAAAAGAAAAGAAAAAAAAAAGAGTTCCCAAACTTCTAAAATTTTCTTTTCGTCTAAATTCACTTGATTTCTAATCTCTCACTTGTAGATTTTAGACTAACAAGTTCTGGCACAACAACAATTTTGTATTTCTGGATTACCTTCTATCAGCTAAATGCAGAGTTTTGATTGATATTATGCATTTATCAATAAATATTTCCAATTTCCTGCTATTTATATCCTGCTAAAATATAAACACTGATTATTAATTAAGTAAGAATTATCATTGGGCCATTACTATTATAAAGAGACGCTCTCCTCTACACTTGTCTTTCTTTTTCGTACAAAATATTTGACAACCATGATGTGTCTACATCAAATTTACTCTTGCCACCCTCTATGGATATCATATTTTAACCCCCAAATTATCTCATTTTTCTACCTTGCAGAATTGTTTCTCTTCCTTTTACTACCTCATTTCTTTTTGGTTATATACACATGATAATACTCTCCAAATTAAAGCAAAACAAAAGGTAATATTCCTCAAACTCATATACTCTTCCAGATGCTTCACTTCTCAACTTCTCTTCAGTGCAAAACTTTGTAAGAATCTATGGTCTCCTTCCCTCTTCTTATTTTCTCACTCTAAACACACTAGAATGAGGCCTGTGTCCTCACCACTCACCAAAGTGCTATCTTTCGTAGTGTCTGGCTAATTCTTGTCATCTCACTTGATCAGTAGCATTTGATATAGTTGATGCCTCTCTTTTCCTTCTCTTGGTTCTGCAATATTACTATTACTTTGTTCTTCTAATACACTGGTCATCCTTTTCATTTTCTTCATTAGATTATCATCATTTAACATAACTATTTTTTTTTAAAAGTGTCCTATAGATTAGTTTTGAGTCCGTGCTCTTGTTACCTTATTCCCTAGGGGTTCACATGGAGACATTTAACTTTAGGAATTTATCCATTTCTTCCAGGTTGTCCAATTTGTTGACATATGGTTTTTTCATATTCTTTTAAAATTGTTTATATTTCTGCAGTGTTTGTAGTTCTCCTTTCTCATTTGTGATTTTATTTGGGTCCTTTCTCTTTTCTTTTTGTTAAATCTGGCTAGGGGTTTATCAATGATAAATGATAAATACTTCTCCATCCTCTCACTTTCAATCAACCAGTGTCTTTAGGTCTAAAATGAGTCTCTTGTAGGCAACTTTTACATGTGTCTTGCTTTTTTGAACACCCATGTCTTTTGATTGGAACACTTAGTCCGTTTACATTCAGAGTAATTACTGATAGGTATGTATTTAGTGTCATTCTATTGCTTGTTTTTTTTTTTTTTTTTTTTTTTTTTTGGTGTTTTTGCTGTTGTTGTTGTTATTGTTGCTTTGTTTTTGTTTTTTCCTATTTTTTTTCTGGAGATTTTCTCTCTTCCTTTATTGTCTTTTTCACTTTTGTTCTTTCCTTTCCACTCAGGGTCCCCTTTAATATTTCTCACAGGGCTGGTTTAGTGGTCACAAACTCCTTTAGTTTTTGTTTGGGAAACTCTGTATCTATCCTTCTATTCTGAATGAGCAGGCTTGATGGATAGAATACTTTTGACTGCATAGTTTTCTCACTCAGCACATCGAATATATATGTTACTCCATTTTGGCTTGACAAGTTTCTGTTAAGAGATTTGCAGCTAGCCTTATAGGTCTTCCCTTATAAGTTAGGGACTTTTGTCTTGCTGCCTGTGGGGTTTTCTCTTTATCACTTTATTTTGTAGTTTAATTACAATATGTCTCATGTCCTGTTTTTGTTGATTTTGATGGGAGTTCTCTGTGTCTCTGGATCTAGATGTCTGTTTCCTTCTCCAGATTAGGGAAGTTTCCAGCTATGATTTCCTAAAATACATTTGCTGCCCCATTTTCTCTCTCCTCCTCTTCCCCTCCTCCTCCTCCTCCCCCTCCTATCCCTCTTCCTCCCCCTCCTATCCCTCTTCCTCCTCTTCCTCCTTCTTCTTCTTCTTTCTCCTCCTCCTTCTTCTTCTGACTCCTATAAAATGAATGCTAGTATGTTTGATGGAGTCACTGAGTTCCCTAAGTCTATTCTTGTATTCCATAATTCTTCTTTCTCTCTTGTTCAGCTTCATTGTTTTCTGTTATTTTGTCTTCTATATCATTTATTTGTTCCTCTGCTTCTTCTATCCAATGTTCATTGCATCAAGCCTGTTTTGAATCTCCATTATGACTTTTTTTTTTTCATTTCTGACTGTTTTGTAACTCTTTATCTCTGTGATAAGGCCTCTCTGACGTTTTTCCATTCTTTTGCCAAGTTCAGTGAGTATCCTTATGATTGTTGCTTTAAATTCTCCATCAGATATATTACTTATATCTGCTTTGCTTAGATTCTTGCGTGTGAGCTTATCTTATTGTTTCTGGGATACAATCCTCCATCTTGGCATTTTGTCTAACTATCTGCATTCCTCTCTGTTAGAAAAACTCATTATGTTTCCTGCCCCTGAGAATGATAGCTTTATGAAGAAGACCTCATATAGTGTCCGGGACCTGGCACTTCAGTAAGGGTTTCTGGTATGTCCTGTGTGCACTTGGCTGCTGTGTTTTGATTGTTCTATCATTCAGGCCAGTCGTTTGCAGAGGTTCTCCATGCTTGCAGTGGGTACTGTTTCGTTCTTGGCCAGAATGTGGTGAGTTTTAACTAAGTGTGTTCTTGTCTGTTTGTTAAATGAAACCTGATACTACTTCCACTACACACACACACACAAAGTTGTGGTTGATGTATTTTTATTTTTAAGATGGGAGAAATAACAGCTTATTTGTGTGCTTATGGGAATAATCCAGGAGAGAGTAAAACTAACTGATGTAGGACAGGAAGAGAAGAGCTGCTAGAGAAGAGTCTTTAAACAAGAAAGAAGTGATAAATTAGCAAATAAATGGAGACATTCAATTTATGTAGGAATAAGGAAATTCCATATTCTGTAGCAGGAAGTGGGTAAAATATATATGTAATACAAGGGTTGATTGATTTCAATTTTCTTTTATTTCTCTCTCTCTCTCTCTCTTTTTTTTTTTTTTTTTTTTTTTTTTTTTTTTTTTTTATGTTATGTTAGTCACCATACAGTACATCATTAGTTTAGGATGTAGTGTTGAATGGTTTATTGTTTACATATAAAACACAGTGCTCCATGCAATATTTGCCCTCCTTAAAAGGTAGGAAGAAGGTCATCTGGTGTAAGAATGGTGGAGGATGTGTCAGGGTGGTTGGGACAGGGAATATACCAGCATGTTTTCCTGGCAGTACTGAGAACTCTACCAAGTCCTATGTGATCTGATCCCTAATATTATGATCTGGTTGCTAATATTATGCTCTACAACATGACCTTTCATAGTAATGGAATGGTTCTCTTAGTCTCTAATCAATCCTATAAAATACCAAGCACATTCCTGCCTTAAAAGTTTCAATGTTTGTTTCTTTTGCCTGGAACTCTTTCTTTTGAGATACACATAGATCTCTTCTCATCTTATCAGAACTCTATTTTAATGTAAGCTTATGAAAGGGGTATTTCCTAGCCAACCACCTTATTACTTTCTATTTCCTTATTTCATTTTATTTTTCTTTTCTTTTCTTTTAAGATTTTATTTATTTATTTGACAGAGATCACAAGTAGGCAGAGAGGTAGGCAGAGAGAGAGGGGGAAGCAGGCTCCCCACTGAGCAGAAAGCCTGATGCAGGGCTCCATCCTGGGACCCTGGGATCATGACCTGAGCTGAAGGCAGAAGCTTTAACCCACTGAACCACCCAGTTGCCCCTCATTTTATTTTTCTTATTAGCACATATCATTACTTGACATATTGATTTGCTTATTTATGCCTGCCTTTTCCTTATAGAATTGTATTTCCACAGGTGCCTAGGTGATTCAGTAAGGTTAAGTGACTGCCTTCTGTTCAGATCATGATTTTGGGGTCCTGGGATTGATTGCCACATCGGGCTCCCCCTGCTCTGTGGGAAGCCTTCCTTTCCCTCTCCTTCTGCCTGCCACTCCCTCTGCTTGTGCTCCATTTTTCTCAAATAAATAAATAAAATATTTTTTAAAAATTGTATTTCTATGATACTATTCCCAGGTCCCAGAAAAGTGAGTGGCTGTTGGTGTTAATAACTAACTCTTTCAAATTACTGCCCAAATGAATGATTACTGAGGGAAGAAGAGAGAGAGTTTAGTAGAGATAAATTTCCAACATAATAGGAAGTGCATAATGGATAATGTCTCTATTGTTTATTCAAGAGACCTGGGTATGGACATAGTATTTAAATAACTAGAACTAAATCATAGTAGAATTGATAAAATTATCAAAAGTGCTTGCTTTTTAGGACAGTATTGACATGAGAGAGAGGATGCAAAGTACTTATTTTTGTTATACTCATTTAACATGGTTGATTTTTTTAGCATAATAACTTAATAACACTGGTAAAAACCAAAAGCAAACTATTATAAAAGGTTAGTTTGAGTGAAATGATGCATTTTACTGTCATTTCTGCTATCTAAAACTGTGATTGGGTGTCTCTTCTGCCACCACAAATGAAATAATTTGAAAAAGCTGAAAGCCCCCAAAATCACTTTTTTTTAACAATCTGCAATTAGGCATAGAAAAATATCCATTTTAATCCACCTAAAAAACCTGACTTTAATACATTCAAATATGACTAAGTTCAAGTCCATTCATCTCTAGCCAGGAGATGTGATAGTAGAGTGTCTAGACACAAAGAGCCTGTATTGAAATGTATGTTTTCCAGCTGTGTGGTGTCATGCAAGTTAACTATTTCCATTCCCTAGTTTCTTCATTGTTAAAAATGGGGATGTCTATACTTTAGAATTATGCTAGTGAAGAAATTAATGAATATACCAGGTGTACAATAATATCAATACATTGTTATGGCGAATGGTAACATCATCATAATTATTATTATTACTGTGTGTATTATTTTAAGTGATCTCCAAATGGCTACATGGGCTTGCCTCTTTTTATATATAAATAGTAAGACAATGGTGGAAGTAGACACAACAACATTATAGAACCAACACAAAGATTAAAGTTTAATCAAGAGCTCCTCTGGGGTGCCTGGGTGGCTCAGTGGGTTAAAGCCTCTGCCTTCGGCTCAGGTCATGATCCCAGGTCCTGGGGAATCTCTGCTCAGCAGGGAGCCTGCTTCCTCCCCTCTCTCTGCCTGCCTCTCTGCCTACTTGTGATCTCAGTCTGTCAAATAAATAAATAAAATCTTAAAAAAAAAAAAAAAGAAAAAAGAGCTCCTCTTAAGTGCCAGGCAATCTTAATTCACATTTGGTGAAATTTTGGCAGTTTACTATACAACACAAAAGGATAGTCTGTGGATTTTAGTGAAAATGAAAAGTGCATGTTACAATTCTCTGTAAGCTGAGTTTAAAATGCTGTTTGAGGTGGAGAGTTGGAAGTGTTAAGCAATAGTTCGCTTTTGTGGTTTAAGGTGGCTTGTGTCTTACCCCCAGTATAGCAATTCAAATTTTGCCACCAGTGCCCAACTGCGTTCTGTGTAGTCCTAACTTTTTAGAATTCTTTGTTTCATCCCTATGAATTATTTTCATGTGCATTTGTGAGTATGAGTGTGTGTTTGTGTGTGTGTGTGTGTTTAGGGCCAGATGTATATAAGAATTCTTTTAAATCATTTGAAATTCCATGTCTTTTGATGGGCTTTTAACAATACATCAGAAACTTTTCCTCTATGTAAAGTATTTTGCTATAAGTACTTGGCTTCAGATGGCTCACATATAGATGAGGGCCACAGGATGTGAAATGTAGAAGAGGCCTGGAGAACTTTCAGGTCTTCCTAGGATAGTTTCCATGGTATACAGAGGAGAATGCAGTCTGAAGATGGGACTGAACCAAAGCCAGATCTCTGGACTCCTGTCGAACTATTTCAACTGCATCATATAGCTTCAAACCACCCAAATGGACAAATATAACTCATGTTTGCTGATGGATTGGGTGTTATCTCCACGATTTTATTATGAATTTTTCTGCTTTGTCTGGACTGCAGTGCTCTTAAATATACATATATTTTGAGAGAGACGCTATTTTTTACCCACTTCTTCATAAAGAAATGTGGAAAATGACACTATTTATAGGAAGATAAAGAAAGTGGACATTTTATGAAGGCATACGTTTTAAATTAGATGAAGACATAAATCTACCGCTGAAATTACCTGCAACTATACAGACAATACTATAGCTCAAGACAATACAACACAAATCAGGTAGAAAATTATTCCCCTATAAATCTTAATCTTCCACAATTTTATTTTCTCTCGTCTATTTGCTATGTGGCACTCCTGAATTTTAGGTGCTAGGTCTATTACTTGGAAATAGGCTTGCCCTAATAAAACTGACATTTCTAAAGGGCTGTTTTCATAGAATCATGCTCTTGCTTCTAAGATCCCTAATTCAGCACCATTGACATAGCCTCAATTCTTCACAGAGAACAATACCAGGAACAAAGGGAGAAATAAAAATAAAAGGAGAGAGCAGATGAGAGCAGGGAAAAACTCTTAAAGCTGTTTTATTCCTCATAATTCAAAAAGTTATAACATTCATGTAAATTGAAACTCAACTTCTCCATTTTCACACTACCTTTGTACTACCAGAGATAGGCAAAAACAGACAGACTTTTAAATTATTTTTGGATAAGTTCTCCTCTTTAACAAAAACTTAATAAGTTTTTCTTTAGCTCCAGATTTTATCTCAAATAATGGATTGATTATATGTTATATGCATTCAGTTTTCACAGAAGTAGTGAAAACCCAGCAGGTTTTTAAGTGAACATTTCCAGTCTAAGACCAGAATATGAAAGAATAATGACTAATCTGAAAGCAGAATGTGGTCTCTTATTCAACTCTTATGAAATTCACACCAAAGTCTTCTATTCTCTTCAATTATGTCATTTCAGTTTTTCCTGTGGAAGGCAGTGTTTCAGCCAAGCTGAAATGAGTGGAAGTAAAACACTTCATCTTTGCAAATGGTTGTTTGCATGTCATGGTATCTCAAGCTTTTAGGTATCTTATGCATTATATTTCAAGTATCAGAGCCAAATGTGTTCTTAAAATAATTCTATATATTAATTTTTGACACCAGCTCTCCAACTCTATCTCTTTGTTTCAGTAAAGATAAATTTGCTTGTTCTAATTAATTATAGATGCTGCAGACTAAATTTTACTCTCATTGTTTTAGCAGAAATATGAATTTGCTATTTAGAAAAAAAAAAGTAAATCACAAGCAAAACATGGCAAATCAGGCTTTGTAAATAGAATATTTCAAAAACTTATTTACATAATGTTGGTAAGTGACAAAACCAAGGTTTTATTTCAGATAAAGTTATATATCACAGGTTAAGCACAAAGTTTCTTTGGTATGGGATTTATCATTGGCTTTAAACCTTTAAAACACAAATATACTTGGTGATTTATTACACAGTGCATTCTAAACGTGTCTGACCATAGAATTCATACTTCTTAGAGCATCTTGCCAGAAAAGAGTTTCATGGGACATCTTAAAAGACTGTGTGAATAAAACCAGTAATAGCACACTTTATAAATTTTAATACCACAGATGTTATCTTCCTTTTCTGTTCTGTCAAATAGAAGCAAATCCTTTAGGAACCATAGATGATTTAGAATATACTAATTTTATCAAAGCACAAATAAGTGATACTATAAGGTAGTAATTAGAGCCTTCTTTGCTTTTTATTTTGTTTGCGTATTTTATCAGTGATATACTTAAATGCTAGTAATATTCACCTGCTAACTATTCATTTACTTATAAATCTAAGATACCTTAAATACTCCTCAAAATACTTCCAGTTATTGTTTTGATTAAAATTTTATTGTTGCAACTTACTTTTCTTTTATCTTTTTATTTGATTAAATGCTGCATCTATCTTAGTTATTAATAGAGATATTGGATCAGTTTGAAAAATTCAAATTTATCATCTCTATTATATGGTTCATTTTTTTAAAAAAGAGAACGTTATTTAATAATTTTTATTTCACAAAGATTTCTCTATAACCTTTTCCATGCCACAAGAAAACAATTATATCCAAAAAGTTAAACTGTCAAATGGAAAATTTTTACAAAGTATGTATTAAAATATGAGAAAATGTTTGAAGTTGTGTATATTATTTATCCTCTTGCTTATTATTTTCCAATGACAGTAGATGGATTCCTTGCAAAACAAAAACAAAAACAAAACAAAACAGAAACCCACAAAAACAAAACAAAAAACCCCACAAATAATAAGGTGTTCAACAAATCAGCTACACACATATACTAAAACACACAGAAAATTTAAGAAAAAAATAGCTAAATTAAAGTTTAAACAACTTATGTTAAATAAATTCTATTTCCACACTTATATCCAGTATAGTGTAGGTCTACTTTGTCATCACTTGTCATTGATTTCATTATTGACATTGAATGCAAACCTTTTAAATAAAAACTTCTTTCTTGAAATATCCCTACCACAAGAAACTTTAGACCACCTAATTTCACAAAGGAAGTCAACTCTTTTGTTTAGGAGAGATTGTATTGTCAATGTATGTAAGTTCTATCTTTAATTTTTAAGTATTTTAGTATACAGTAAAATACAATACTTCATTAGGCTTAGGAAAACAGTTTTTTCTGGATAATTTATAATGATGTTACCATTTTTGGTTTGCAGCTTACGTAAATATTCAGGTAACCAACAAATTCATCCAAATTGGAGATTTTAAAATGTCATTTGTCTATTTGCCTGTCTGTTCATTGGTTTGTGTTCTTTTATAGGGGCAGAAAGGATGTTTTTAAAGCTACCAGTATTTTTCTAAATATATTTTCCAAATAATTAAAGAAAAAAAATGTAGAAGTCCTCTTAGCCCTAGTACTGGTATTATTTTGGGATTATGTGAGCACTCACTGAATTCTGATCTCCAGAGCTTAAAAATATCCCCATTGTGTCAAATATTATTGAGGTTACAAATGGATGCATTATTTTTATGTTATTAAATCAATAAAAGCTGATGTTGGAGAAATTGGAAGATTTTTGAGATGAAAGGAAACAAGATGTTGCTGTGTGCACCTGTTTCTGTTTCATGTGAATTGCTCTTCCATTACAGTGGACCTCCTGAAGTTCCAGAATAAAACTAAATCCTTTTAATCCACATTTTCTTTTGTTTTTATTACAATATAAAATGTTTACCCTATTCCGCCGTCTTTGGACTGGCTCAAATGTTTCCCTTTGTCGTGCGGTGATATATCATACAAGACTTAACCACAAAAGCAGAAACCAGGATAAGTACTTAATACAGAGGAATTTCCATGCAGCAAGCTGATTATGTAGACGATGTAAGATCTAAGAAAACAAGGCAAGGTAAATCAGAGATTAACAGGAGAGGAAGTTACTCTCCCTCTAGAGTTGAGCAACAAAGAGATGAGGTTTTATAACTTGTGCTGGAGACCCCAGCTTTCCTTGTAGTATTTGGATATATGGGGTGTGGGCTCCTAGGAAGCTGGTGGAGATCTAGATTCTCCCAAGGTCAGAGAGGTAGTGGGACAAAGAACATGGCATCCCTTTTCTTCATCCCATTAGTGAAACCTGGGTTAAAGCCAGCTGATAAGGGAGCTGGGCAAGTTTGGCAGTTGGAGTTGGCTCCTCGGGAATATAGAGAATAGTAGCACAGGGATAAGGAATGGCTTTGAGGAAAAAAGCACAAGGACAGCACGTTCTATTTGATTTGTTACTTAATACCTGTAATAGTTAATTTTATGTGTCAACCTGAGTGAATCATGGAATGCCCAGATAGCTGGTTAGACATAGTTTTTGGATATGTCCAAGAGGGTGTTTCCAGAAAAGATTAGCTTTTGAACTGGTAGACTGAGTGAAGCAGATCGTCATCTTCTGTGAATAGGCATCATCTAGTTCATTGAGGATCTGAGTAAAAAAGACAGAAGAAGGTTGAGTTTGCTCTCTGACCTACTGCATGAGACATCAATCTCCTCCTGGCCTCAGTGCTCCTGGTTCTTAGGCTTTGAATCCATACCATTGGCTCTCTGCCTCTTAGGCTTTCATTGTGTACTACCAGCTTTTCTGTAGATGGCAGATCATGAGACTTCTTAGCTTCTATAGTCACATGAGCTAATTCTTTATAATAATAATGATAATGTACATGTTCTATATTATATATGCTATATGTTATATGTATATTATATATATGTTACATGTGTATGTATATCTATCACCTATCTATATCTATCATCTATCTATCAATCTATCTATCCATCATCTTATTGGTTCAGTTTCTCTGGAGAACCCTGACTTATCCAGAACCCATCATCTCTTTGATTTCTTTGTTTAGCTCTCATATAGCAATTGCATTATACTCCTCCCTCCTACAACATGGGGCTATTAAAAATCATACACACATACATCCTTTCTTCAATAATCGGAGACACAAAGTCCATCCATTTTCATATCCATGTCTATGGCATTATGCAGACCTTTGTGTTGGGTTATAGATATGGCTCCTCGTGGTTTGGTGACATTTACACTAAGTTCTTAAGTAAAGCACAACCTCAATCAAAATAGTAATGGAAAGGGAAAAAGGAAAATAAATAAATATATGATAAATATCAATTAATAAATTAATGTCTGTATAAGTAAATTATAGAGTAAGAAGCCTCCCAGAATATCTGGAGGACTCCAGACATAGCTTTCCCTCCTGCTTTATATGCTATAAATTTGTGTCAAGTTAGTATGCACAGAATCTCCCAGAGATTTCCTTACAAATGAAAATCCAAGGTCCTGCCACATCTCTCCTACCCAAACATGCAAGCATCCATGTGCACACACACACAAATGGAGATTTGGGAGGGGCTAGAAATTGATGCAGATGATTCATGAATTTTATAGTGGGAAACACTTTTTACCAAAAGCCCTAGTTTTCAGTTAAGTATATTCCTTTGTTTCCCAAGAACACTAGAAATTGTCTTGCCTCAATTTTGTTCTGTGAAGACCAATTGCTTGACATTTCCTCATTGCTTTCAATCCTTATGCTACAAATTATCTTATGTGGAAATACACTTGAATTGAGTATTCAGAGGCAAGTAATTTCTTTGGGGAGCTTCTGAGAATTACTCCTTTGGAATGAAGGCAAAGGAAGCAGGATAGAACAATGGAGAAAGTGGGTGGTGTTGCAGACTCAGCAGACATCAGCCAGGGTCCCAAATGCACTGAAGCTCGGATGTCTACTGGAGGTAGTCCCACACTGTGGTGAGGGAGTGGAACCTTACACTAGTCATTAGACGTTGACTGCCTTTGGAAATGCAATCTGGCCTTTGGCCAGACAAAGCTTTTCAGAGTAGGGCAATTTCCAGAGATAACTGACAGTTGAAAGGTGTCAGCTGCCAGAATCCCCAGCCCCTGAATAGTATTTTGATCCTGAGATAGATCTGGGGAGTTCACAAGAGCAAGAGCTAAATCTTATTCATATTCAAATTCTGTATTTTCTTCAAATATTTTTCATTCTTTAACAACTCTAGTTCTCCATAGCCACTTCCTTTTCTACGCATAATTTATGGTCTATATGTACCCAGCTGGAATCCATCGGTGACTTCCTAATTTTGTGAATTAAACATACATATAGCTATATGTATGGAGAATCAAGTATTCAACAATATACATATGTCAATTCTCCACACATAAAACACTTGCCCCTTCAAAAGAAAGAACAGCAATATATAGTTATTTGAACATGCATGCAGTTCAAACTAGATTCATGTTTAGTAGAGATTATTGCATTTATTTATATATATATGAAGAAAAGTAATATTCAGTAGTCAGACATATTTTTAGTTTATTAAATGTTAAATATTGTTTTAAAATGCATATATGTTGAAACAAAACATCAGAATATTGGTAATTGTTGAAACTTTGTGATGTTATGTGGGGTATGTTACTTTTTTAATTTTTTACTTTGTGTATGTTTTAAAAAATAATCTTTAACAATTTTAAATTTATATCAGAAACAAAATACATGCAAAATGACAACTTTAGTGTATTAGAGTTCTGCAGAAAGAAATGAACCAATAGGATACACACATGCACACACACACCCC
This sequence comes from Martes martes, assembly GCF_963455335.1. Classification (NCBI taxonomy): domain Eukaryota; kingdom Metazoa; phylum Chordata; class Mammalia; order Carnivora; family Mustelidae; genus Martes; species Martes martes. The sequence goes on along the minus strand of NC_137888.1, from coordinate 24,385,612 downwards.
TACATACTTATGAGGAATTAGCTCATGTAACTATGGAGGGAAAATCCCACATCTGTCATCAGCAAATTGGAAACCAAGGGAAGCTGGTGGCATAATTTGGTTTCAGAACTTCGGACTGAGAATTAAGGGGGCTGGTGGCATATATCTAATCCAAGATCAGAAGATAAGATGTGATGTCCCTGCTCAACCAGCAAAACAGGTGAAAAAGGGGTGAGTCTCTCCTTCCTCCGTCTTTTGTTCTAGTCAAGCCTTCAGTGGATTGGATGATGGCCACCCATATTGGGAAGGACAATTTACTGAGTCTATTGATTCAAACCTTGGTCAGTTTCAATCCAAAACACCTCACACACACACACACAGATGTTTATCTAGTCACTCTGCGGCCAGTCAAGTTAACACATAAGATTAACCATCACAGATCACTATTTTTCTTTGGAATCCCAAAATAAAATGATGATAGAAGATGATAATTCAGTTCACTCTGAAATATGTTTTCAATGTATGAGTGAGGAAAAAAACACAGTAAAACTCTATGAAAATCAAAACACTGAAGTATTTACATTTGAGGGTTAATAAACATTTAAAAAATCCTAAAGTGGATTTATGGATAAGAATATACGTTATGCATCATGAAAATTTTAAAAGTTCATATATAATAGCTATAAAGGAAGAAGATTCTGTCAAATCAAGTTACAAGAATCCCTTCTAATCCACTAGGAGATCAGTATTTGAAAATATGCATACACATTTATGTTCACATAATCAAATTTAAATTTGTTCAATCCTTCTAGTCCCACATTTTAGCTTATTCATCCACTCTTATTTTACATTAGCAGTATTAACTTTGCAAGTAAAATTCCTCAATCTTTTCTATTTACTTTCCACAGACAAGCTGGTACTTACAGAAACACAATACACGAGGGTGACTATTAAAGGCATACTGAATATGAAATAGTTGTTATGAATACAGACATTGAAACATCAAATTTTGTGTTTATTAAATGTCACTGATTTTAATCTGTCCTTCCTATTCTTATGCAACTTACCTGTCTGGATATAACTTTACTGGTTCTTATTAAATGGATTACTACATTTCATGTTTGTAAAGGGTTATTACAGGTTGCCTAACCCACAAGGCTGGACTAGAAGGTCAATGACAGATTTGCTTTGCAAAATGTCATACCAATTGATGCCATGAGACTGGCCATGGTCCAATGGTAATTCATTTATAAATGTAATAGTGCTCTAATCAATTCTAATCTAAAAATACCTGAAAATGACATTTGTCCTTAAAACTCGTGAACACTGTTTCTGAGTAGAAAAGCCAACATGGAATGAACAGAGAATTTGGTTAGCCAACACTCTAATCACTAGAGTTAGAACAAAGGAAAAGAAAATAACATACATACATTTATATTTATATATATTCTTGTATAGTGCTTGCCAGTCTCATGCATAGAACAAAAAAAAAGCACAAATTTTTATGAATTTCTTTTCTTGAAAATGAGGTTAGTTCTTTTCATAGAGCCTGATTCTTTGTATTTCATATGAAGAAGTGATAGATTATATAATAATGTCATAAACTAATCTGAACAGTAGGGGAAACTAAAGGAGAGCCCACCTAAAATAGTGACTGTAATTTCATTGATAAGAGTTTATTTGCAGTAGACTTCTCTCCCTCAGCAAGGGATGATGATAACCCTCTTCAATTGCCTTAGACGTGAAGGGCAGATAACTGAATTCATGGTAACTTGTCAATCAGAATGACGGCATCATTCATGGTTCACAGTTCAATCTCTCTGTTAGTATTTCCTTAGACTAGACACTTTTTTTTTTTTTAAGCTGGAATGGGAAAAACACTAGTGCTCATGCTACCCAGAGAGAGCTAATGTCTTTATACATAAAATGTTGAAGGTTTTGTTCACCAGAAATTCTTATATGAGAACAAAGAATGATATTTCCTGAAGAAATTCATGTGTCAAGTCATCTGAAGCACCTGCCCTACCTAAAGCTGGTCTAGAGCACCCAGGGTAGGTGGCAGGTGGCCCATGGAGAGGCACCATAAGCGTGGCAGAGCTTGTGAGATTCTCATAGCAGCCTCAGTGTGAAATTAGGGGAGAATAAACAATGTCTAGGGAGAATTTCTGTGAAAAATCATCTGTGATATTCAAAGTGAAATTCCTGCTCTTACACTCTTAAGGATGACAAACAGAAAAGATTAGCATTATTATTCTGCTTATTTGTGATTCTATGTTGATGCAATGGCCTATAACTGCCTTATCCAGAATTAACAAGGGTGCATTTCAAAAGATGACTGACTTAGTGAGCAAGAGATACTACTCTGTTCTAAGCCTGTAACAACATAAAATGTTGTGGAAGAGTTTTCTAAGGACAAAATGATTTTACATCATTTGATTGTATATGCGTTATGAACACGTCTTCATGTATTCCCAAGTTTTATCCCAAAGAATCATAAGTGGTATATGTAGTGTTTGAATTCTTAGTGAGGTGCAACCAGAATCACTTCTGTGTCACTCAGAAAGGAAAAGCGATATTAAAATAACACTGAGTGAATCACCTGCAAACCAGGCAGGCCAGAGAACCAGATATGGAAAACATCCTGTTGGGAACAATAAGCAAAAGAGCATTCAGAACTGACAGATGCAAGATAACCTGCTGCTAACACGGAATGTTAGCCACTCCAGCTCGTGTCCCCAACTGAGCTTGTGCTGGTCCTGCGGGAAAGCCAGCTTGCCGCAGGGACCACCGGTGCTAATGAGAAATCTTTATTTTTCCAGTTTCTTTCCACCACTGAGTGCTGTTTTAAAATCTAGACAGGTGTATCTGATTAGTGAAGCCTAAATCCAAGGAAGCCTGTAATGCAGATATCTGCTATTTTTAATGTCTATAGTGGTAAGTTGACTGACTCTCCACCCCCAAAGTCTCACAGGTTAGATATTAACTAAACAAAAGATGGGGGAATCAAATACTTAAATGACAAAAAAATTATAATAATAAATGTGCTAGTGTCCACTTAATTGATTATGAAATACCATATAAATATTTTCTACATGTACACATACGCAATTCTTATATGAGTAACAAGAGGTAATCTTAGAAGTAGAATAACTAAAATTCTCATCAGTTACTGCATCTATTTCTTCAGGGATTATCCTATGTTCCAGAATATTGCGTGGCATCAATTACCAATTTGATATTCCCTGATTAATGGGTTGAAAAAAAAGTTAATCTCAACCAAGATACCTACATAAAATAATGGACAGAAAGCATGGGAAAAAGAGGAAATTGAATTATATAAATGTATACACAATGCAGTGGTTGAAGAAGGTGAAGATCTTGTTTCTGAACTAGTTACAAAGCAGACTATAATATTATTTTTTATTTCTATTCTTTATTGCTAGGATGACTGTATATGCTGGTTTTCTCAATACAATCATCGTTTACACTTGTCATCCTGACATCCTTATGACACAATATTTATTCCAGGTTTTAAAAATAGTACTGTTATTAATTGTTGTATTACCTGAACTGATGTAGGTTATTGAGGTTCCACTGTATTTCTGATCTCTATTATGGTTTTGTCTAGGGCTGTGTAAGACACTTTGCTAACAGAGTGTTAAATTTGAAAGACATCCAGTAATAACTTCCTAGATGCAAAGTAACTAATACTTCCACTTCAAGGAGAGCAGGAAGGGCATAATTGATAAATTATACTCAGAAAAAACAAAAAGGAAGGCTACCTTTTTGGAAGTTCAGTGGTTGTGGGAGATTAGAAATCACTGCCCTTGTCAGTCACCCTGCGTCTCACCCTGTTGTACCATGCCCTGGTCACAAAGCATCAAACCTGCCAATTAGCAGGGTCAACAGGAAACATGGAGACTCTTTCAAATTCATGTAAAATATCAGCAGAGAAGAGTGTGTAGGTATTTTTGCCATACAACTTGTAGAAAATAGTATAAATGTTATTGCTACAGTGGTTTTATCATTTCTTATAGTGTGTAAATCTACAATTATTTTTTATTGTCATAACATTTTTATTTTGCAACATATCTTCATATCAATAAGCTGAAAGATGCATACTTAATAAGACATTAAGAACTAATTTTCTATTTCCTGAGGCAACCAAGGATAAACATACCTTGAATACAATATTCACTAATGGGCCGCAGTCATTAAGCACATGAAAATAAGAAGACACAAAATCTGCAGAAAAAATAGTATCTACTTCAAAAATTGTAATGAATGATAAAAAAAATCTGTGAACTCCCCAGTACCTAATGTAGTGTTTGTCACGCAATATACATTTAACAAACCTTTTAAAAATAAAGTTTTTAGTACAAGTAGCTAGAAAAAATGACAAAATAAAGACTAAAAAGTGAAAATTTAAATTTAATTTTAAATACAGAAATATATTATTAAATTAAACAATAGACTCTCTCCAAGATTTTTCTGTAGAATATCATAAAGATAGGCTAGATTTGGGTAAATTTGGAAAGGAAGGAAACAAAGAAGGGAAGAAGGGAGAAAGAAGTGAAAGAGGGAAGGAAAGAAGGAAGAAAGGAAGGAAAAGAAACAAAGAGGAAGGAATGAGTCATGACAAAGTGTTGTAAATGCGAGAGGTGATATGTCTGCAGATTAGAACATTTTAAAAATGATGTTTTAATAAATTTGATGATATATATTTCAATATATTTGAAAAAGTATATATTCTAATAGATTAATAAGCTTAGAAAAATATTTCTTGGGGAAGGGAAAAAAATCAAATATAAATGTATTTATATTTACTTACATATTTGATAATTAAATTTAATTTAAGAAAAGGGGGAAGGTAAAGAAAAGCAAGAAAAGAAATCTTACATTCAGAGAAATGTTTTGATACATAGAGTTATTGAAGACACAGTTATATATTAGTTTGGAAGCATGAGTTTTATCTACATCAAATGAAATATATCATTTCACCATGTCAAGTGAATGATTTCACTCATTTTTGATTCAAAGTTTTCTTAAGCATGATATAATATTATACAAAAGTTATAAATGTCAATAAATATTGGTTATTGGGTTGGCCTCATTAAATGAAAGGGAGTATTTACAAATTCTTAAATAACAGGTTTTTCAGCAGTGGTATCAGGTGTTTCAAATCAGTTTTGTTAATTATCATAAAGAAGCCAATTCATGGAATCAAAGAGGAGATTTAGAAGATTTATAAAGCAAATAAGTATTAAAAATGTAATTGTCTTTGAATTTATAGTAGAAATGCAAAATTTAGCATTTGTAATGATGAGATCATCTACAGTGAATTAAGAAACAAATGAAATAGAAATTTATTTGCTGTTGATGGTGATATAGACATAATAAAGTCTTTTGTATATATGTGTATATGTACATACATGCAACATACATGATGAAAGTAAATGAACTACATTTTTGTAATGAAGTTGATAGTAAATACTAAAAAAAAAAAAAAAAATCTAAAAAAGCCTTCAGCCTAGCAGTACACAGTCTTAGATGTATCTGATAATATGAAGGACTGCATTACATACACATCAACCTAAAGGTCCTAATATATTATTTAACTTATTTGCAAATAAATTCTCCCATTTTTATCATTACTTTCAAAATATCATTTGGAGGGGCGCCTGGATGTCTCAATTGTTAAGTGTTGCCTTCAGGTCAGGTCATGATCCTGGGGTCCTGGGATAGAGCCCTGCATCAGGCTCCCTGCTGTGCAGGAAGCCTGCTTCTCCCTCTCCCACTCTGCCTGCTTGTGCTCCTTCTTTTGCTGTGTATCTCTCTGTCAAATAAATAAATAAAATCTTTAAAATTATATAGATAGATAGATAGGTCATTTGGAAATCTGTAATCGAATTAGAAAATCAAATGGAACACAACAAAAATTGAACTTTTGAAATTTTTAATAAATGCTATGATTGAAAACAAAGATTGTAAACAGGAAGGTATTTTTAAAAAATTCTCTTTAAACAAGCGTGGAAAGATCTGAATACATTAGACAATGAGAGCTCAAATTAGGTAAAGGATTTACCTTGAAATTTTGTACTTAGTTTTTAATGTATCTTTTTATGAGAGTACTTTTTTGAAAAGCTCTTATTCTTAATAGGGCAAATTTATATTCTATAATAGATTGGAATAAAATTGAGAAAGCCTTTAAGTTTGTAGCTTCTCAATTAAGGCATGCTTTCATATTTGATAAAAAAAAATTCCTTTGGAGTAAGTAAAATGATAGTACCTGTGAAAAATATTATGGATGATTGTGTGTGTGTGTGTGTGTGTGTGTGTGTGTGTGTGTAAATGTATATATACATATAAGCAAACAATTTAAGTGGAAAAAAGAAAGTAGAATTGAAAAATAACCTCTTATTTAGCAGAATTTGCTCTGCACTTGCCATATCTTGGTGCCTAGAGTAAGCATTTTCTTGGTTAAAATAGGGTAGTATAAAGAGAGATTTGAAGAAGTTTCAAAATTTTTTGAAAATTTTATTTATTTATTTGGCAGAGAGAGAGAGACAGTGAGAGAGGGAACACAAGCAGGGGGAGTGAGAGAGGGAGAAGCAGGCTTCCTGCCAAGCAGGGAGCCCGATGTGGCGCTCAATCCCAGGACCATGGGAGCATGACTTGAGCTGAAGGCAGACGCTTAACAACTAAGCCACCCAGGCACCCCCCAAAAGGATATTTTTAATGTTTGGATACTCTTTGTAGAGTAATTACTAATGTTGCTTTAACACAGGTGTGTATATATTGGTTTGTGTGTATGCTCCTTTTAGATAGAATTTTATTTATTTTATTTTATATTATTTTATATTTTATTTTGTTTTATTTCTTTTCAGTGTTCCCAAATTCATTGTTTATGCACACATCCAGTGCTCCATGCAATACACACCCTCCATATTGCCCACCACCAGGATAACCTAACACCCCACCCTCCTCCCCTCCAAAATCCTGTTTGTTTTTCAGAGTCCATGGACTCTCGTAGTTCATCTCCCCTTCCAATTTCCCCCAACTCCCTTCTCCTCTCCTTCTCCCAATGTCCTCTGTGTTATTCCTTATGGGCCACTAGTAAGTGAAACCATATGATAATTGACTCTCTCTGCTTCACTTTTTTCACTCAGCATAATCTTTCCAGTACTGTCCATGTTGATACAAAAGTTGAGTATTCGTACTTTCTGATGGAGACATAATACTCCAATGTATATATGGACCATATCTTCTTTATCCATTCATCAGTGCAAGGGCATCTTGGTCCTTTCCACACTTTGGCGACTGTGGCCATTGCTGTTATGAACATCGGGGTACAGATGGCCCTTCTTTTCACTGAATCTGTATCTTTGGGATAAATACCCAGTAAAGCAATTGTAGGGTCATAGGGTACCTCTATTTTTAATTTTTTGAGGAATCTCCACACTGTTTTCCAAAGCGGCTGCACCAATTGGCATTCCCATCCCACAGTGTAAGAGTGTTCCCCTTTCTCTACACCCTCTCCAAAACTTGTTTACTGTCTTGTTAATTTTGGCTATTCTAACTGGTGTAAGGTGGTATCTCAATGTGGTTTTGATTTGAATCTCCCTGATGGCTAATGATGATGGATATTTTTTCGTGTGTCTGTTAGCCATTTGTATGTCTTCTTTGGAGAAGTGTCTTTTCACGTCTTCTGCCCATTTTTTTTTTTTTTTTTGACATGATTATCTGTTTTGTGTGTGTTGAGTTTGAGGAGTTCTTTATAGATCTTGGATAGCAGTCCCTTGTCTGTAGTGTCATTTGCGAATATCTTCTTCCATTCTGTGGGTTGCTTCTTTGTTTTGTTGACTATTTCCTTTGCTGTGCAGAAGCTTTTGATCTTGGTGAAGTCCCAAAAGTTCATGTTGCTTTTGTTTCCTTTGCCTTTGGAGACATATCTTGAAAGAAATTGCTGTGGCTGATGTCGAAGTGGTTACTGGCTATGTTCTCCTCTAGGATTTTGATAGGTTCCTGCCTTAGGTTAGGGTCTTTTATCCATTTCCAGTTTATCTATATGTATGGTTTAAGAGAATGGTAGAGTTTCATTCTTCTACACATAGCTGTCCAATTTTCCCAGCACCATTTATTGAAGAGACTGTATTTTTTTTTAAGATTTTATTTATTTATTTGACAGAAATCGCAAGTAGGCAGAGAAGCAGGCATAGAGAGAGGGGAAGGCAGGCTCCCTGCCGAGCAGAGAGTCTGGTGCGGGGCTTGATCCCAGGACCCTGGGATCATGACCTGAGCTGAAGGCAGAGGCTTTAACCGACTGAGCCACCCAGGTGCCCCAAAACTGAATTTTTTTGACTGTATATTTTTTTGCTTTGTAAAGGATTATTTGACCATAGAGTTGAGGGTCCATATCTGGTCTATCTACTCTGTTCCAATGGTCTACATGTCTGGTTTTGTGCCAGTACCATGCTGTCTTGGTGATCACAGCTTTGTAGTAAAGCTTGAAATCAGACAATGTGATGCCCCCAGTTTTGTTTTTCTTTTTCAACATTTCCTTAGAAATTCGATGTCTTTTCTGGCTCCATACAAATTTTAGGATTGTTTGTCCCAGCTCTTTGAAAAATGCCAGTGGAATTTTGATTGGGATGGCATTGAAAATATAGATGGCTCTAGGCAGTATAGACATTATTCTTCAGATCCATGGACATGGAATGCTCTTCCATCTTTTTGTGTCTTCTTCCATTTCTTTCATGAGTGTCTCTGTAGTTTTTTAAGTACAGATCCTTTACGTCTTTGGTTAGGTTTATTCCCAGGTATTTTATGGTTCATGGTGCTATAGTAAATGGAATTGATTCTCTAATTTCCCTTTCTATATTTTCATTGTTAGTGTATAGGAAAGCAACTGATTTCTGTATACTGATTTTGTATCCTGCCACATTACTGAATTTCGGTATGAGTTCTAGTAGTTTGGGGGGTGGAGTCTTTTGGGTTTTCCATATAAAGTACCATGTCATCTGTGAAGAGAGAGAGTTTGACTTCTTTGCCAATTTGAATACTTTTAATTTTTTTTTTTTTTTTTTTTTTTTTTTTTTTTTGTCTGATTGCTGTTGCTAGGACTTCTAGTACTATGTTAACAACAGTGGTGAGAGTGGTCATCCCTGTTATGTTCCTGAACTTAAAGGGAATGCTGTCAGTTTTTCCCCATTGAGGGTGATATTCACTGTGGGTTTTTCATAGATAGATTTTATGAAATTGAGGAATGTTCCCTCTATCCCTATACTTTGAATTGTTTCAATCAGGAATGTATGCTGTATCTTGTCAAATGCTTTTTCTGTATCAATTGAGAGGACCATGTGGTTCTTTTCTCTTCTCTTATTGATTTGTTCCATCACATTGATTGATTTGCAAATGTTGAACCACCCTTGTAGCCCATGGATAAATCCCACCTGGTTATGGTGGATAATCTTTTTAAAGTACTGTTGAATCCTATTGGTTAGGGGCTTGTTGAGAATCTTGGCATCCATATTCATCAGGGATATTCGTCTGAAATTCTCCATTTTGGTGGTGTCTTTGCCTGCTTTGGGGATCAGGATAATGCTAGCTTCATAAAAAGAATCTGGAAGTTTTCCATCTGTTTCTACCTTTTGAAATGGCTTTAGGAGAATAGGTATTGTTTCTTCTTTGAATGTTTGGTCGAATTCTCCAGGGAATCCATCCGTTCCTGCGCTCTTGTGTTTTGGGAGGGTTTTGATAACTGTCTCAATCTCGTTACTAGATATTTTTCTATTCATGTTGTCAATTTCTTCCTGATTCAGTTTTGGAAGTGTATAGGTCTCCAGGAATGCATCCGTTTTGTCTAGGTTGCTTAACTTATTGGTATATAACTGTTGATAATAATTTCTGGTGATTGTTCTATTTCCTTGGTGTTAGTCATGATCTCTCCCTTTTCATTCAGAATTTTATTAATTTGGATTAATTTGGCCAATGGCTTATTGATCTTATTGTTTCTTTCAAGAAATCAGCTTCTAGTTTCATTGATATGTTCTACTGTATCTCTAGTTTCTATCTCATTGATCTCTGCTCTAATCTTGATTATTTCCCTTCTTGTGTGTAGGATTAGCTTAATTTGTTGTTGATTCTCCAGTTCTCTAAGGTGTAAATAGAGCTGGTGTATTCTGGATTTTTCTATTTTTTGAGGGAGACTTGGATGACTATGTATTTCCCCCTTAGGATTGCCTTGTTTTATCCCCTAGGTTTTAGACAAAAGTGTCTTCATTCTCATTGGTTTCCATGGATTGTTTAAGTTCTTTTTTCATTTCCTGGTTGATCCAAACATTCTTAAGCAAAGTGGTCTTTAGCTTCCAAGTGTTTGAATTCCTTCCAAACTTTTTCTTGGGGTTGAGTTCCAATTCAAAGCACTGTGGTTTGAGAATATGCAGGGAATAATCTCCATCTTTTGGTATTGGTTGAGCCCTGATTTGTGACCCAGTATGTGGTCTATTCTAGAGAAAGTTCCATGTACATTTGAGAAGAATGAGTACTCTGTTGTTTTAGGGTGGAATGTTCTATAGATATCTATGAGGCCCATCTGGTCCAATGTGTTATTCAATAATTTTGTTTGTTTGTTTGTTTGTTTGTTTCTTCTTCCTTTTCTTTTTCTTTTCTTTTTTTTTTTTTTTTTAGTGCTCTTATTTCTTTGTTGATTTTCTGGTTGGATGATCCGTCTATTACTGAGAGTCATGTGTTAAGATCCCCTACTATTAATGTATTCATATCAATATGACTCTTTACCTTGATTAACAGTTGTCTTATGTAGTTAGCTGCTCCCATAATAGGGGCATACGTGTTTACAATTGTTAGATCTTCTTGGTGGATAGATATTTTAAGAATGATGTAGTGTCCTTTTTTATCTATGACTACAGTCTTTAGTTTAAAATCTAATATCCGACATGAGAATTGCTACCTCATCTTTCTTTTCGGGCCCATTGGCATGAAAGATGCTTCTCCATCCCCTCACTTTCAGGCTGGATGTATCCTTAGGTTCCAAATGGGTCTCTTGTAGACAACATATGAACAGATTCTGTTGTTTATCCAATCTGCAACACTGTGCCATTTTATGGGAGCATTTAGGCCAACCATGCTGAAAGTGATTGTTGAAAGATCTGTTTTTATAGATATCATGTTGCCTGTGAAGTCCTTGTTTCCATAGATTGTCTCTTTAAATTTCTGTTCTATGACACTCTTGGGTTCTTTCTTCATTTATAGAACACCCATTAATATTTCTTTTAGTGCCAGCTTGGTGGCCACATACTCTTTTAAACCTTGACTGTCTTAGAAGCTCTTTATATCTCCATCCATTTTGAATGTCAGCCTTGCTGGATAAAGTATTCTTTGCTGCATGCTCTTCACATTCAGTGCTCTGAATATATCTTGCCAGCCCTTTCTGGCTTGCCAGTTTTCTGTGGACAGGTCTGACATTATTCTGATGGACCTTCCTCTGCACATAAGGAATCTCTTCCCCCTAGCTCCTCTCAAGAGCTCTTGTCTAAAATTATGATTCATCAGTCTCACAATGAAGTGTCTGGAGGTCTTTCTAGATTTGGTGATCTTAGGGGTGATCTTTCTGTCTCTAGGACATGAACACTGGTTCCATTACCCAGATTGGGAAAAATTTCAGGGAGAATTTGTTCAACTATATCTTCTAGTCTTCTTTCTTTCTCCTCCCCCTCGGGAATTCCAATAATTCTGGCATCGGAATGTTTCATAGCATCATTTATTTCCCTGATTCTGTGTTCATGGCATCTAAGCTATTTGTTCCAGGCCTCCTCCTGATCCTTTTTCTCTATCAGTTTGTCCTCTGGATCACTAATTCTATCTTCTGCCTCTGTTACACTAGCTGTTAGAGAATTTAGATTAGATTGGATCTCACTCATAGCATTTTTAACATCTTCCCGGGTGGCTTTCACTTCTGCCCTAATCAATTTCATGTTGTCATTAATGGTTTTCTCCAACCTAGCCATTGCCTGGATAATTGTTACCCTGAATTCCCTTTCTGACATACTGTTTATGTCCATATATAATAGCTCTAATGGAGAGGCCAAAGTCTCTGGATATTTTCTCTCTTGGGTGCTCCTCCTCCTAGTCATTTTGGTGATTGGTGTTTGATGGGATGTGTAGCTGAATATATCAACAACGATCCAGGCAAGTTTCATCCTGGAACACTTCTGAGCAATCAGAAGTCACCACCAAAAAGAAAGAAAAAAGAGAGAGAGAGAAACAGAATAAAAAGAGAAGACCCAGCTAGAGTGGGCTCCAAAGGTAAAACTTATGAGGTATACATACAAAAATGGACAAACAAAAAGACTGACAGAAGTAAATAAACAAAAATAGACAAAGTAAATAAACAAAAGTAAATAAACAAAAATAGACAAAATAAAACCAGCCAAAATGAACCAGCCAAAATGAACCCCAAGTTTAAGATTTAAATAATACCAGAACAAAAATAATTACACGGAAACACTGACAGAAGAAAAATATGGGAGGGTGGTTATAAATCCTAAATGTGGGCAAAGAATGTTATTTTGATTCTTCCTGGGTGTATCTTGATACCTTTGTTAAAGGACTCAACTTTACAGAGATAAAGGGAGATTAAAACTGATCTATATATAGGGGTAGTATTGATTAGGGAAGAGGATTACCTTGAAGTTTATATCTTTATGTATATTAAAAAAATAGAAAAGCAAAAGAAAAACACATGTATTTGTATGAAAAAAGTTTAAGTTAAAAGATTATTATGGAATATGTTGTATTAAACCTCTAGGTGTAATGGTAAGTAGGTTAAAAATTTTAAACAGAACAAGAATATTGATAATGAATTAAAAATCAAAGTTGTATGTATGAATTTTAAAGGTTTAGGGCAATACCGGGAGCTTAATGTATTGTTTTCTCCTGATATTGGAGTTGTACAGTTTTATGAGGACCCTGTGGTGGTTGTCCTCTCGTTCTTTTGGCTGACATTCTGAGGAAGGGGACTGCTGCATTGTTTTTCAGGCAGTCTTGCTTGGGATGAGTCCTCCAGCCCCTGTTAAGGGGCTGGGCTCTGTGGAAACCAGTTTTTCAGGCTTTTGTTCTCAGGAGGTTTTTGTTCTTTGGTGGCTTTTTGTGGTTTGTTTGTGGGAAACAAACTGCACGCAGACCTCCATCTTAGAGAGAAACCTTGGTCTGCTCCCCTCTGTGGTCCAGAACACACAGACTCCCCCTCTGCAAACTCTACTGAACCATGCAACCTCCCACATGCAGTGCACATCCCCAGAGATCCTCTCTAGGGTGGTCTGAAGTGCCTGCTTGTCTCTGTACCCCTGTTCCTCTAAAACCACCAGCAATATTGGTCCAAGGAGCCTGCCTCCGGTGGCTGCCTTTGCAGGGACTGCTGTCTGGGGTCCAGACTTCGGGTTGCCACCACTGGCTCATGTCTAGAGATCAAGCTGAATTCCTTCAGGCCCCTGCTGGGAGAGTTTAAACCCTCAGCCAGTCCTAGAGATCACTGGCTAGCTCCAGGACAGAGCTTTCTCAGGCACCAGAGGGGAGTGGGTCAGAGCCCAGTTACACAGTGTGCAAAAGTTCTAGGGAGCTCAGGCTGGCACTGTCATCAGACTCCCTCATGCAGGGGTGGGAGGGTGCCCAGCTGAGCTGTAATGCAAGCTGTGCAAGCGAATCTGCGGGTCCAAGCGGATCTGCCACACTCTCTCTGTGCACTCAGGCAGTGGCCATACTGGGACCGTGGGTTTAAGTCTGTGCCCATGATTGCCCAATTCCACCAGTTGCCCCTTAAGATCTTTTGCTCTTCTTGAGTATTTTTAACCAGACTCCAAGTTAATGCTGGTCCCCAATCACTGGGCACTCTTGTTTTGGAGTATTACTTTCCAATGGGTTGCTTCTGGTGGTTCCCTCCCCCCTTCTGTTTATCCTCTGATATCAGTCCGATTCCCACTCTGCTTTACCTCTCCACTGGAGTCATCCTCCCCTGTAGAGCTCCAGAAGTGTATAATCCTGCATCTCAGGCTGATTTCATGGGTGTTCAGAATATCCTGATAGATAATTAGCTCACTTTGGGGGGGACCGGTTGAAAAAAGTTCTCCTACTTCTCCGCCATCTTGCCCCTCCTCCTAGATTTTTTTATGTTTTATTTGTTAAATTATTTATTTATCTAAGCTTTTTTTAATTAACAAAGAAGTGTTTCAGAAGTGATGTAATTTGAATTATTTTAGGCAACTTTTTAAACTCTTCAAAAGTGTTTTCATTTGGAAATTGTCTCACTTTCTCTTCCATAATCCAATTCATGTTCTCATCACCTTCATGGAGCTCCTTTGGAGGGTGGTTACATCTCAGTGGTGGAGCAAGCAATCTTTCCTGGGAACAGAAACAAAAGAGAATTTTGATGAGTATTCACATAAGTCACATATAACCTTACATTCTAGCTTATCTGTGAAAAGTAACTCCCTCAAACTCTTTTGTGAAGTCACTAAAGATTATTAAAGTGAAGAAGGGGTGGCCACCCTAAACAGAGGGGATGGGTCACTTCCACTGGCAGGGGAGGCTCACTGCAGATGGTCTGGTAAATATTCTCTGAATCTTTCAGCCATTTATGGACACACACATTCCATTTCTCCCTCTTCTGTGATTCAGTGGCTTAGAATTTACATGAAACTCAAAGCTATGAATTCAACTGCTGTTGAAGTTTGACATTCTGAAAGAGAACAGTGTTTGGTTTTCAGCCCATCTAAGCTTTACCCCTGCAGGAGAATGAACATCACATGAGTCCACTCAGAATGTTCCTGTTTTCAGCCCAGGAGTTCAACACAAACTCCAAATTCATGTGTAATATGAGAGCAAATTTCCCACCCCATGGTACTTGAATTTCTCATTCTCTTTGTCCTTACCTGGGTTCCCTAAAAACACAGATCCTGAAGCAAATCTTATGTGCCAAAGTTTTATTGAAGAACACAATCCCAGGACGGGAGTGAGGCAGAAAAGTCCGGAGAGAAAATATGGCTAGGAGTGTTTCCACTATGGCTAGGAGTGTTTCAGATTTCTATAAATCTGAAGTTTTATAGAAAACATAACTACTTGCTCTGACTGGGACAAGGCTTTATAGAAGCATCTGAACTTCTGGATTTCAGAACAATCCATCTGAGGGAAATAAAGAAGAATTTATCCTCTGGCTAGCTCCAGCGTCGCATGGAGTGTTATTGCCCCACCCTGAGTCTGTGTCGCATTCTCTGGCCTCTCCAGAGTCCCTGGGATTCCATAACAGTGAACACATAGGCACCTAGGCTCTTTGCCAGTCAATGCCATCTGCAGGGATCTGCAAAGTGTAGCCATGTTGACAGTAGAAATCATAACCCAGCTCAACCATCATAGATATGATGCAAGCCTTTGATAAGGTGGCTTTGTTCAGAGGCCAAGGCAAAGAAGCAGATGTGTGATGAAAACTTTTGATATACTTTTCACAGGTTTTGATGGCAGTGGCAACTTAGTCTCTCAAAGGCTTGTTCTCATTTAGCACTGTATTTCAGGAGACTACAGGTGATAATTTGATAAAGAGTGTTACAATTGCACTCCCTCTCTTGCCAAAATCCTGGTTTTAAAAATCAGATGGGATTTTTTTTTTTTTTTTTTAAACCAAGCAAACTGGATAACCATCTCAGTCTTTCTTCAAATTCCTCAAGTCATTGTTGCTGACAGTCATTCTGGTAAGAAAATAAGTTGACAAATTTTATGGAGTGATCAGAGATAAATTCACTCATACAAGGTAAACTGATCTTCAGTGAGGACCAATAACACACTTGGGGGAAATGATAATTATGTTCAACAAATGGTGCTGGCAAAATTGTATATCCACATGCAAAGGAATAAAATCAAACTCTTTGGCTTACACCACACACAAAAATAAACTCAAAATAAATTCATAACCTAAACATGAGATATAAAACAATAAAACTCCATGAAGGAACCATTAGATAAAAAAATTCTAGACATCTGTCTTGTCATGATTTACTTGATGTGACATCAAAAGTACAGGCAACAAAACCAAAAACAAGTGGAACTACATCAAACTAAAAAGTTTTTGCACAAAAAAAGGGGAACAATCAACAGGCTATGGAATGTGAGAAAATATGTGTGGACTATCTATCAGAGAAGGGGTTAATATCCAAAATATATGAGGAACTCCCACGACTAACCCTCAAATAACCCAATTAAAAATTGACAAATAACTTAAACAAGACATACAAATAGCCAAAGTGCAGGGGGAAAAAAAAAAGCTCAATATCACTAATCATCAGAAAAATGCAAATCAAAACCATAATAAAATATTACCTCATACTTGTTAGGAGGTTTTGTTTATTTGTTTGTTTTTTGATCAGAAGGATAAAAATACATGTTGGCAAGGCAGATAGTTCAGCCACTATGGGAAAACAGATAAAGATGATTCAAAAATTAAAAATGAAACCATCATATAAACTCACAATCCTACTTTTATGTATATACTGAAAAGAAATGAAATCAAGTTCTCAAGATTATCTGTACTTCATGTCTATTGCAGCATTATTCACATTAGCCAAGACATGGAAACAACCTAAATATTTACTGAGAAAGATATGAATTAAAAAAAAAAAAGGTGACATATACATATAATAGAATATTATTCAGCCTTAAGCAAAGAAGGAAATCCTACCATTCATGACAACATGACTGAACCTAGAAGATATTATGCTAAGTAAAATAAGCCAGTAACAGAAAGACAAATACTGCTTTATTCCACTTATATGAAATATTACAGTATTAAAACTCATAGAAACAGAGTAAATGGTAGTTGTCAGGGCAGGGAAATTGTTGCTCAGTGGGATTAAAGCTTCAGTTATGCAAGATGAGTAAGTTCTGGGTAACTGCTCTACAACATAGTATCTACAGTTAAAAACTGTGTACCTTAAAATATGTTGAGGGTAGAGATCATATTTTTATTACCAAAAAAACAAAAACAAAAACAAAACAAAACCTCGAAAAACACAAAAGAACTTTTGAAAAATTTTGGAGGAGATGGATATGTTTAGTACCTTGATTGTGGCAATAATATCATGGGTATATGCATATATCCAAACTCATCACTACGTATTTGTCAAATGTGTTTGATTTTCCTGTATCAATTACATTGCAATAAAGTTATAAAAGAATATTTAATGATAAAATATTTTAAATAAAATTCCCATTTAGAAGATGTCTAATTGTAAAGAATCAGATAATCTTGAGAAAATGCTAACTTAATTTGTCATCAGTAGCTATCACTAATAACAATTTTAGAAAACTTACAACATAGAAACTTCAGATTCAGATTTTGTTACAAGGGCTTATTATAATTTCTATTTATCTATTTTTATTAAGGACACACCAGAATACAAAGAAAACATATGGTCAAATGAAAGGATAGTATTAAGGTAATGTATTATGTTGTCTAATTCCAATACTATGAAGCTAGTACTTTTGAGCTCTATTTAAAATAAGCCACTTGATTTGAAAGTAAATGACAATCCTTCCTTATTAATCTTCCTTTTCATGGCAGTTTTTATACTTTGTGTTTACTGCCTATTCATTTTCTTTGAGGAGAAATGCAAACTACAGCAATGTGTCTAATGTGTTGACTAAAAATAACCCTCAACTATATTTTAGACAGCTCCAAAGGCTAGACTGTATTATCTTTTGAAAGATCAGAACAAAGACCCTTTCAGTTCATGAAGAATAGATGAAAAATTGCTCTAATTAGTTTATTTTAATCTGTAGAAAGGAATATAAGTTGTCTACACATTATAAATGGCTAATTTTTAGTGATTAGTTTTTATTTCTAGCCATTGTACCCAACCACCTGGCTTGCTCCTGGTCAAATTTACTCTTTTGGTCTTTTTCTTCAATTAGCTCATGCCAAAAAAAAAAAAAAAAAAAAGAACAAAAAAAAACCAAAACAAAACAAAACAAAAAAACCCCACCAAAATGTGATTTAAATGTAAATGACTGAGATCATGTCATAAAATCTGCTTCTCTTAGTTATCTTTATAAGAACTATCCCTCCAGTTACTTTTTTACAGAATCTTAAATTCTTTCTAATTACTCTCTTCCCACATCTGAATGTTCACTATTTTCATTTTATTTAATTTGCTAAATAGCTCTTACCTTTGGCTTCTCTTCATTTGCAGCTCTGCCCCCTTAATTCAATACCCTGTTGACTTTTCTGTGGGTTGCAGCAATGCATTTTAACTGGCTTTAAGACTTCTTTCTGGATCCTGTCTTGCACTACTGTTACTAAAATAATTTTTCAAAAATGTAAATCTTAACATCCTCCTATTAGCAAAAGCCAGACAATGACTCACAAGATAAAGTATACATCCTGAGGTGCCTGGATGGCTCAGTCAGTTGACTTCAGACTCTTGATTTCAGCTCAGATCTTGATCTCAGGGTCATGAGTTCAAGCCCCAGGTTGGATTGAAAGAGTACACATCCTTATATTAACACACTTTATGGTGTAACCTACATTTTCCCTTGACTCATATACAGCATCCTCTTTAATCATACCACATTGAAGATCCATAGGTAAGTACCCACATCTTCTTGAAGATGGAGTCCAAACACATTACATGTTGGTCAGTTAGCTATCCTGAGAGTTTATAGTCAGTATTTGGTCCAGTATTTAAAATCAAATACTGTTACATTTAAAAGCTTTTCAATTGTTGCTTTTAATTTTTTTTAAGTTTTTTCTTTGTGTTTTGAATCAAGATAGAAATAATGAAGTAAAAAATAAGACAATAAAGCAGAGTCAAAATACACTTCAGGGAAAATAAATGGCAAATTTATCCAATTTACTCATAATACAAAGTTGATTTCTAATTTTTAATTATCACCAGCTGCACTCAGTTGTCAAGAGATCCATTCATATATCAAAAGTTTATGGAATATTTATTATGTGTTGGATGATGTGTCAGCATGGGCATATGCTTGTGAATAAGATTTGGTCCCTGCTGGCAAGATGTTTGGAGTCTAATGGGTAAAATAAGCAAGAATGCTACAAATTATATTAAAGAATAGTGAATTTATTTAAAAGTTTCATGGTTTGACCCAAGGAAAGATTTCTATTTCCATTTGGAGTTGTGGTTGAATGAGGATCTATTGGAGGAAATATTCTAAGAAGCCAGGATAACACAAGTGTCAGTCAGCCTTTTCATAATAAATGATTAGCAGTACCAACATGAGGAGGCAAAACAAAGCATAGCTTAGCGATATACAATAATTTCTGGAAACTCAAGAGATATGGCAATTGGGTCATGCATTACATTTATATGTTAGTAGAATGATATTTTGTTGTTAATTCTTGCAATGGTATTTTCAACATAATTAGAGATAGTAGATTTACTATATTATTCTGTTGTGCAGGAGATAATCTAGGATGGAATCAGAAATGAAAAGTAGTAGTAAAAAATAATCTAACTGTTCATTAAAGGATACTGTACAATTTTGTGTGACGAATTCTGACAAAAGATCTGGAAACACATTTTTTTGATTTCCCTCCTTGGACAATAGACTTGACCACTTTAACTTAATTTGTTCAAGAGTTGATGATTACTTGTGAAACTAGATGGGTTAATAGTTTCATCATACAGGGATGCCTGGTTGGCTCAGTGGGTTAAAGCCTCTGCCTTCAGTTCAGGTCATGATCCCAGGGTCCTGGGATCAAGCCCCGAATTGGGCTCTCTGCTCAGCAGCAGGGCGCCTGCTTCCTCCTCTCTCTTCGCCTGAATCTCTGTCTAGTTGTGATCTCTGTCAAATTAATAAATAAAATCTTAAAAAAAAATAGTTTCATCACACAGGCTCCTGGGGGAATCAGTCAGCTAAACATCTGCCTTTGGCTCAGGTCATGATCCCAGTGAGATCAAGTCCTGCATCGGGCTCCCTGTTCAGTGGGGAGTCTGCTTCTTCCTCTCCCTCTGCCCCTCCCCCCAGCTGTGCACACTCTCTATCTCTCGCTCGTTCTCTCTCTTTCAAATAAATAAATGAAATCTTTAAAAAAATAGCTTCATAATAAAACTATCAAAATGCACTCAAATATGTAACTCGGGTTTCTTAACATAATACTCATCTTTTAATATGCAAGATAAGCTTACTTATTGCTACAAAAACTTTACTGCTTATTCAAGTTGTAATTTGTATCACTCGTTCTTATTTAATTATAGATCTAGACAATTAAATGAGGTTTCCATGGAACACTTTGACTCTACAAAATGGTTACAGAAATCAGTAAAAACTTCCCACATGAACCTGGTGAGGGAAACAACACCTGTCTTCCTTCTCCTTAATGGCCTAGCAGTTGCTTGGTGAAGAAGGCCAGAAATGGAGAATTATATTACTATGCATTGTGCCACAGACTAATATATTTTATATCCTCGATGACTTCTCTCCCTTTTTACTCCTGGTATTTTCTCAATTGTGTTTGTGTTAAAATGGACTTAAAACTGCTAAGAAAAATTTTAACTAAAGACATTCCTTTATCTCATAGAAGGAGGTACAAAATAAATATGAAGAAGAATATTTTTTTTTTTAAAGATTTTATTTATTTATTGACAGAGAGAAAGAGAGAGAGAGAGATCACAAGTAGGCAGAGAGGTAGGCAGAGAGACAGGCAGAGAGAGAGGGGAAGCAGGCTCCCTGCTGAGCAGAGAGCCCGATGCGGGACTTAATCCCAGAACCCTGAGATCATGACCTGAGCCAAAGGCAGAGGCTTAACCCACTGAGCCACCCAGGCGCCCCTGAAGAAGAATATTTTATTCGAACATTATATCTCATCTTTATTTGTCCTATATTTTAATCTGTTAAAAAAAGCTTCTGAATTATTCTGGTTAAAGTAATTTTGATACCAATATTTGAGTATGATTTGACACAAATATAACACTTGACCTTGACATTGATAAATGGCAGGAATGCATTTTCTTATTTTTAATAGTATTTCATGTGTAACCAATTTTCCACAGAAAAATAGAGTTTAGTAGATTCAACAAGTTTCCATATTCAGACTTTTTGAAAATGTATATTTATGTTATTATTAAATATAATTACAAAACTAGATAACCACATGGTAATTAAGCACTCTTCTCAGAAGTCTCAAAGAGTCATTGGATAATAAGGGACTTGGCAACCTTATATCTTAATATTTTGATGTCCAGATTTCAAAACTGCTGAGTTTGTAATAGATTTTGTATATCCTTGAATAGTATTTTGATCTGCTTTGATGCAACAAGTTCAAATACCCTTGATTTAAAGTCACCACAAACTAGTCATATTATAACTATTTATTTTTTTAAAAGTGTATTCAGAGAAACTGTGTGTATTTCATTAAACAATTATGCTATGTACTTAAGCAATGTTTAGTGCAAATCTATATAATTAGGCTTAAATGACATACTTTTCAGGGTATAGCATGATGAAAACAGCCTTAATGATAAAGAAGTTCACATATTGATTAAGCCACAAAGCTAATTTGAAGCTGCACAGAAGCATTTATTTCCTCCTTTACACTATTGTTATTACAATCCCTAATGCATTTAATCTTCACCATTTTCTTGGGGGGGGGGTTGTATTTTGTTTTTTGTTTGTTTGTTTGTTTGTTTTGTTTTGTTTTTAGCTTATAGTTATTCTTTTTAGCTTCAATGTACAGAATATCCAATTATTCTTATACTTACAAATTCTTATTTAAAAATTTTAAAATAGGGGCGCCTGGATGGTTCAGTGGGTTAAAGCCTCTGCCTTCGGCTCAGGTCATGATCTCAGGGTCCTGGCATCCAGCCCCGCATCGGGCTCTCTGCTCAGCAGGGAGACTGCTTCCCTTCCTCTCTCTCTGCCTGCCTCTCTGCCTACTTGTGATTTCTGTCTGTCAAATAAATAAATAAAATCTTAAAAAAATAATAAAAATTTAAAATAAAATTACATTGGATAAACTGAAGTACTGTTGAAGTAAAGAAAATGATGTTGGACGTTAAGAGGAACAGAAAAAAAAATATGTGTTTCATAGCACAGAATATTTCTACTAGAAAATAAATAATTTATGGGTCAGTAACCAACAATTCTACTTTTATTAGAAATCATTTTATCTAGCATGCATGCATTTATTTTCTGATTTCATTTAAAGCAGTGACATCTAGGTGATCATCAATAGTACCTGAGTAAAATCACAGTTCTCTAAAAAGATTGATATGAAATTTTGTGTACTACAAATTGAAGGCTTATGTTCTCTAAATATAATGAGACTAACTTTTAAATAATAAATTTTTTGAAAGTTTTGGTAGAAATGTACACTGTGAAGCCTGGTCAGGAAAGTCTAAGATTGATTCTATGAGGGAGCTATTGTCATAAAAAAATAAATGATAATAAGAATCACAAAATCTCATGGAATGCAAATATTTACATAGTTTATTGGTCCGCAGAATGTGCAGGGGTGGATTGACCTAAACTGCACTTTCCCAAATGTGGGTCTGTTCTAGGTGTTTCCTTCCCATCTTCTCCTTGGGACAGCAGGTTAACTCAGGCTTATTCTTTTTAATCTGATAACAAAGGAACAAAAGTGGACATGTAATACCCAAATATGTTTCAAGAAATCATGTCTGCTAACAATCCATTGGCCAAAATAAATCAAATACTTAAGCCCAGCTTGGAATGGCAAGAATAACCCACTCAATCTGATGGCAAAGCAAGTTACTTGGTCAAGCCTCAAAACGAAAGAGATGCGACATATCCTCCTCCCAGAGAAGTAAAGAAGAATGGTGCATATTTCTGAACAAAGAATCTCATTTACCACAATCCTCATTTTGGTAAGCTGCATGTTATAGACTATAAATGGCTGTAGCATAATGGAGTAGTTTTATAATTTATATACAAGACTACCAATATTATTTTCTGAGAAATTATCTGTGATCTAAGATTTCATGAAGTTTTTATTTAAATAAAAAGGATTGTAAAATTAATCCCAAAATACATGGTCAGAAGGATTTGGGTAGGAAGGCTTTAATATTTTTCTTTAGTGAGAGAATCTGACACCAAAACCACACAGTTTTGTAGCTACTTCTAAGTGGATATATCAGGTCAAGGAGGAATTGGCAAAATACCATTTAAGTTAGTAACTGATGTGTTCATCTTTTTGCTTCCCTGTGTAACAAAGTCTTTGGTGGTCCTCACCCAGCAGAAGAAGGGAATTTCTTGGCTTGTATGCAATATTGTTTTCTTGATCCATGGCATACATTAAAGATACTACAGAACATATGCACTATATTATAAAAATGTTTGCATGATTCATAATGTCAATGACAAAGGTAAATATGGACTCTTGATTCCTTATATTCATGAGGTAAAATACTCAATAACACCCTATCTGTAATTATTTTGTGTGTAAATGATAGATGCAGGCTACTCAAAAGGAGAGTTTTTTACCAAGTTTTGCATCAGCAACTTCCCCAAAAGTGATTATCTTCTTTTCCATCTTCCTAAAAGTGAGGTGGGGGACACAATGGGAAAAATCCCTTCTCTTTTGTATTATATCTGAGTAAGTTGTTATCTAGAAGAAATTTCTTTGCTCTGTGGACATAAGACATTATAGTGCATGTGATGAACCAATAACTACAATATCTTGTGACAGCAACAGAAGCCATGACATGCAACATTTAATTTATAGACATAAGGTGTGTATACTCACCCTCCTAACTTCAATTGGCATAGATAACTTTGAAGATAATTTCAGTTTCAGAGGTTCCTGTAAATTCATCTGAGTCCTTCCTTGTGACTGTATCACAGCTCAACTTTTTTCTGCTCAATCTCATTTCTGTCTCTTCCCTAAATGATGTTGATCCCGCCAGCAATTCCTAATGAACCCTTACACATTGACCTCCACTTTAGAGTCTGCTTCCCAGAATGTCTCAAGGACTGATGGGAGTTGAATCTAATAAACATTCATGAGCCAGTTCACCAAAGGGATTGTGGGCTTCTTAAAGAATTGTATCATAAATGAGGGTCATAGAAATACTTAAGCAGGAAAGTGAAATGATCAGATTTCATTGTAAGAAAATATTCTAGTAATATACCATAAAATGGATCTGCAAGGGCACCTGGGTGGCTCAGTGGGTTAAAGCCTCTGCCTTTGGCTCAGGTCATGATCCCAGGGTCCTGGGATCGAGCCCTGCATCCGGCTCTCCGCTCCGTGGAGAGCCTGCTTTCTCCTCTCTCTCTGCCTGCCTCTCTGCCTACTTGTGATCTCTGTCTGTCAAATAAATAAATAAAATCTTAAAAAAAAAATGATCTGCAATAGTATGTTATCAACAAGTAAGAATATGATGTTATTTTAGTTATCCAGATAAGAAATGAAGTATTAATAGTTGATAGGTAACACATATATGAAACTATTCTAAGAACTTAACAGGTAAACACTATTAATATTCACAAAAATGCTATGAGGTGAGTAATAAATATATCTCTATTACTTCATATTATAAATGAGAAAATTGAATCAGAATGGTTAAATAAATTGTTCAAGGTCATGAGACTAGTAATTGGTGGAGCCAGAATTTGAACCAATGGTAGAGCTTAAGAGTGCTTTCTTTTCCTCACTACAGTCTCGATGTTCAGCTAGTGATAGCTTGACAGCAGAGACAGCAAAAGGCTATGTGTGCAGGATAATATAAGTCAATGAGAATTTGTAATGTGCTTGTCATATTTGGACATCTGAGTTTGATGTACTTATGAGTCCAAGTGCAATTCTTTTGTAGCTGGCTGAAAGCAGTCTATAAAAAAATCTGAGAAGGCACTAAAGAACTGGGTAGCCATCAGTCTATTAGTGATAGCCAAAGCCATAACTAGTGACATTTTGGTCTATGTAGACTATGCAGAAGGAAAGAGAAGTGATAAGGTCAAGAATAGAACCTAATAGAATGTCCAGACTTAAAGATTCTTTCCATGAAAAATAAAAATACAGATACAAACAAATAAGAATATCTATAGATTGTAGTAGCAATAGAAAGAGCTAAGATATGTCTGAGTATTTTTAAGTACATAGACAGTAATCAGACTTAAGTTATTCAAATTCTCTACCTTTTATCTTGGAGCATCAAATGAGTTTATTAAGTAATACAAAGAAATCTATGAATGCTTATTTCAATTAATGACTGCTAAGTTTCAGGAAACTTCCTGGACAGTTAGTGAACTTCCAAATATCTTCAATTTCATGGCTTGGTAACTTTTAAAGATATCAATAAATTTGGATAAGTGAAAATATTAGAATGATTAATTATGTGGTTTAGATGTCTGCTCTTCCTCTCACTAACTCAAATTTGTTTCATAAGAATTATAAATTTAAAGTAATTTTGAAGTAAAAGAACTGAAGAATTCTTTTACTATAGTAAATAAAAAAACAAATAATTGTAACTAATAGTTTTATTTAGAACAAAATGACTTTATATATTTTTAAAACTAATATGAAATTATATAAGTAAATATTTTCCAATGAATTTTGTCTTAAAAAATGACCCTCATTTTGTTATTATTTTTTTCTAAATGTTTATAATCTATGTGTGACTCTGTACATAAGTTCTTAAAAAAAAAAAATTCTCCATCTTCTTTCCTCCATTCTATACCTGAAAAACAACAACAACAACAACAACAACAACAACACATCATAAAAGTAATTCAGGAACTAAAATTAAAATTTTCTGTAAGTTCCATTTACTTTTGATGTACTGTTAAAATAATGATGACTTTTTTCCTTCTTGACACTTTGACAGCCATTATTACTAATATAAATGATGAATATTAAACAAACATAATTGAATTATCCCAGTTTATCACTCCTATTTGTCATAAAAATTCCTTTCCATATATATTTCAACCTATAAGATGCTAGGTCATTTTTTAAAAAATTCTCTACTGTGTTTATCTGAGAAAAAAAAAAAAAACCCAATGACCTAAGTTGATAAGGAATTATAACTATGCCCTGATATGTTAACATTTTTATTTCTGTGGAGACATAAGTTTATTTTATTGTATTGTTTTTGAGAGAGGGGGAGAGAGAAAAAAAGAATGGGGGGTTAGAGAGAGAGAGGGAGGGGATGTTAAGAAGGCTTCATGTCCAGCAGGGAGCCCAACATGGGGCTCCATCTCAGGACCCTGAGATCATGACCTGAGCCCAAATGAAGAATCAGATGCTTAACTGACCAAGTCACCCAGGTGCCCTATCTGTGAAGAAATAAGTTTAAAAGGACATGGACTTTACATATCGGATATATGATTTAGAAGCACTGACACTTTGTATAAAGGTAATGATATGTCTTGAAATCAAACATTTTCAAATAAAGTTGTATGAAACACACTGTTAAATAAACCCTTAATTTTCCTTTCATCATCTTAAAGGTATCTTAAGAAGTACATAAGTGAAAACTGTCCTTATTATAAAAAAAATTGGCATTTCCTTATAAAAATGGAAAGCTTTCATCTTAGTTTCATATCCTGAGGGAACTTGAAATGTTTGGATGCTGAAAAAATATGATTAATAATCCAAATAAGTTTCTTTATTAAAAAAATCATAAATATTGTTAATAGGAACTTGAAAAATTTTAAATGTTCAAGTTTGTTTCCATTTACAATATATGGAAGTAACCACTTATTTCTAGTCATTCAAAGTCATTGATATCTGGCTTATGAATGTGGAATATTTGAATATAGATTGTCATCTTACACCATTATCATTTTCTTTCTTTTAGAGACTTTTTCCAATCTAGAAATGTAGTTCATCTTAGGTTCTTTTCTATCTCTTCTACAGTTTCACCTAAGTGACAATTGTTTTATGCAATTACATTATACTTTATAATTTATTGTGTTTGTAATTACATTTGATAACAAGTGAAAATGGTGCCATTTTAGTAGTATACAATATTAAACCATTCCTACTTTCCAAAAGGTATTTTGATATGACATCATAGAAGTCAAATCTGCTTCACTGTCTTTACATAATTATCATCAAACATTAAAAATGATTGCACTCAGACTAAAGATACATTTTATTATATCTTGAAACTTAAAATAATTTTAATGCTTCAATGAAGATGGAATAGAAATATTTTTCCACGTATCTCCCACTAAGATGAACTAAAAGTCTTGGATGTTATATATATAATGAATATAAAAAACTCTGAATGATAGAACGCATAACAGCTAGAAACATCAGGCCCCCGGGGAATGACACAAAAGTGAGAATTCTACATTTTCCTTTTGGCAAGTATACCCCTTTCTTTATTTCCTTTTTTTTTTTTTTTTAACATTTTATTTATTTACTTGAGAGAGAGACAGTGAGAGAGAGCATGAATGAAGAGAAGGTCAGAGGGAGAAACAAACTCCCTGTGGAGCTGGGAGCCCAATGTTGGACTCGATCCCAGGACTCCAGGATCATGACCTGAGCTGAAGGCAGTCGCTCAACCAACTGAGCCACCCAGGTGCCCTATACCCCTTTCTTGGTGCTACAGAAACTGGTAACCCAGCAGGGCCAAGGAGAGCAGCCAAAAACAAACAAACAAAGAAACAACAACAACAACAAAAAACCCAAAATGAAAACAAAACCCAACCAAAAATTGTCTTGTCAAAGAACTGAGAAAGGGTCAGCCTAGAAAGTCAAAACAGTTTTATACAATGATCACTCTACTCTTTCAATAAAAGTAATGCATGTGTAATGTGGGGAGAAGGGCAGGAAGAGCCCCCATTTCCAATGTACTAGCAAATGCGTAGTTGGTAGTCTGACCTTATACCCTCAGGCTGAAATAAGACACCCTCAGGTACCCTGCTGGAATGGTAACAGAGAAGTTCACTTAGGAAGCCAAGACTTTTTCCTTTTCAGGTAGTAATGAGCCATCTAACCTGGGCAGTGTCAGTAAAGACCAGGTTGGAAGCCTGGTCTCCCATACCCACCTGCAGTAAGAGAAGAGATATAGACTTCTCCCTGACAGACTAATATCAGAAGAGTTCAGCTGAAATAGAATATTTAAATGAGATCCAGCGTTTCATAATATAATACTCAAAATGTCCAGGTTTCATTAAAAAAATCATTTATTGTACCAAGAACCAAGAGGTTCTCAACTCAAATAAGAAAAGCAGCAGAGATATGATAAATATGCTAGAATCACCTGAAAATGGTTTTAAAGCAGTAATCAAAAAAGTGATTCAAGTGAAAAACAATTATGAACATGATTGAAACAAAGATACATGAAAACATAAAGCCTCAACAAAGAAATAGAAGATACAGTAAAAGAGCCAAAATACGTGAGGCAAAAAGCTTACACAACTAAATGTGAAAAAATATAGACACTTCCACAATTATAGCTGGGGAAGTTAATACCCTTTTCTCAACAATTGAGAGGGTGAGACAAAAAATCAGGAAGGATATAGAAGAGATTAACAGTAACATCAATAAATAGGATAAAATCAACATTTATCAAACACATTAACCTCAAAAAAGCAGAGTAGGTATTATTTAAGTATCTCTGGACATATACCAAGATAGACCACATCCTGAGCAATAAATCCATTCTCAACCAATTTAAAAGAATTGAAATCATCAAACATGTTTTCTGATAACAATAGAATCAAACTAAAAATTAATAATGGAAAGATAATAGGAATATCTTAAAACACTTGGGAACTGAAGAATACTTTGTCAACTAATCTGTAAGTTAGAAAGGAATGCCTCAAGAGAAATAAAAAATACATTGAACTGAGTAAAAATGAAAATACAGTATAAGAAATGTGTGGGACCCAGCTAAAGCAGTACTCAGATGGAATTGATAGCATGTTTAACTAATTAATTCATATTTAAATTTTATTTAGTTAACATACAATGCAATATTGGTTCCTGGAGTGGAATTCAGTGATTCATCACTTACACAAAACACCCAGAGTTCATCACAACCAGTACTCTCCTTAATAAGTTTCACCTATTTATCTTGTCCTCCCACCTACCTCCCTCCATCAACCCTGTTTATTTTCTATTGTTAAGAGTCTCTTCTGGCTTATTTCCATCTCTCCATTTTTTTTTTCTCTCATTTTCCATATGTTCAGCTCCTTTCTACCTTAAATTCCACATATGAGGAAATCATATGGTATTTTTTTTTCTCTGACTTATTTCACTTAGCATAATATACTCTAGCTTCATCCATATCATCGCAAATGGCAAGAGTTCATTATTTTTGATGGCTGAGTAATATTCCATTATACATCACTCTTCTTTATCCATTTATCTGTTGATGGACATTTGGGCTCCCTCCATTTGGGTATTGCTAATATAAACAGCAGGGTGCATGTACCCCTTAGAGTATGTTAATGCTTAGATTAGAAACTTTAACTATTGGTGTGCATGGATGGCTCAGTCAGCTAAGCATCCAACTCTTGATTTTCGCTCAGGTCAGGATCTCAGGGTAGAGGTTGAACCCTATGTTGGACTCCGTGCTAGGTGTGGAGCCTGCTTCAGTTTCTCTCTTTGTCCCTCCCCCACTTACTCTCTCCCTCTCCCTCTCCTCCTCCACCCTCCAAAAATTCAGCAGTTTTTATCAAGATGCTGTGTAGAATGTCTACTCAGTATCTTGAAACCAAAGTTTTAACTATTAATTTTTTTTACAAGTTGACTTCTGTTATTCTTTTCTTTTCCCATGGTATTAAATTACTTCTTTTTTTTCTATATTTCCATCATTATTAACTTGCAAATTTCTTATTTGGTTAATTAAAACTTTTTAAGAACTCATCTTCTGCCTATTCAGATATAAATCATTAATTGTGGATGGATGTTCAATATAGTACAAAGGCAACTCTGTGCTGAACAGGAATCTCTACAGACTAACCTAATGCAGGATGGCTAGATCATGTATATCTTGTCCTGACTGGGTTGATAGCCTCCATTGATCCATGACATTGTTCGTGTTCCAGGTGGCTACACACTAAAGATACATCCAGCTGGGAGGCCTACCCTGATTAATGTCCTTCACACTTAAAGTGCAGATGGCATGACACTTATTGCCTTTATTAATTTATTATAGCTGCCATATGGGAGAAATGGCTTTCCTTTTAACTGGAATCACTTGGGGATTGAAAGGACAACCCATTGCCATGGGGACTACATCAAGTTACCCAAACTAGCTGAAGATGAAAGAAATCAATGAATTGCTTGGACAGAAGCAGTGTGCACTGGCATTTTTCCACAACTCCTACTCTGAAAACCAGATGGAATGCAGTATGTCAAGGGAAGCAACACTGCAAGTGTGCTCTCTATTAGGGAATAATCTACTGGAGTTAGCATCCAGTAAAGTATTCTAGACTGAGTTTACAAGACTATTCAGCTGACCATTAAGATGGCATTGGTTAAAATTATGTACAATAAAAACGTGGTGAAGTGAGAATGGAATGAAATGTTAATACATGTATGTAGTTTTAAATACACATATTTATCAGTATTTTTTAATGTTACATGTGTGCCAATAGGACACATATATAATCTACACTTGCTTAGAAAGCAAATTAGGAACTCAATATTTCATTCATAGGAATAGGTAACCTTAGAGTTGGGTCTTCCCTAAAACCTGTGTTGTTCAAGATGAATTTTAATACATTGTACAAGGAAGATGCTCAGTAAATTTGTGTTGAATTAAGTGATCTTGTAATAAATTTCAGTTTAGATGACAAATTTTCATTCCCATCATTTAGGGAATCCCATGATTCACTGAATAGTCTAAGGATCCTTTTTAATGGACTCGACAAGGTGTCATCTGACTACTGCTCAAGTGAGGTAAAAGCTTAACTTGCATGTTAATATTCATAGCAAAAATTTCTTTTCACTGTTTTTGCTTTATAATGAATTTGAGCATCAGGAAATCTAGGCCATTTATTGAAAAAAGTATTAGGTTATTTTCTTATTTGCTGCTGAGCACTTTGTTGCAAAAATACATACTAAAAATGTTCATATTTAAAATTGCATTATCTAGTTTTCCACACCACTACTGAAAATAAAAGTATGTTGTTTTGGAATTTTTTTTAAGGAAGATAAATCTAAAAAAAAAAAACAAAACTATAAAAGAAGATGAATCTATCAAGGCATCTGCAAATCAAACAAACCATATTTCACTGAATACCTGAACATATGGAGATTAGACACTTCATGCATTAAATTTTAAATGAACTGACCTTATTGGATCTTTGACAGCAGGGAAAAGGAAAGTATCAGCAAGAATGAAAATATATCAGTGCACCAGATTTATTGCATTAATATCAAGTAAAAAATATAGTATCTGTAAGATGGACAAAGGAAAATATATACGCTGACATAAAGGGTGGTTCATATTCTTGTTATCCACCATTGACCTCTGCCTTCTCTCCATTTACTACACATTCTAAAACTATCATTATGAAGTTATTCAAGAGTTGTCTGTTAAATAACTACTCTGTGTCAGGCATTATGCTAGGAACTGGGGATAATATGATGAAGAAAAAAGACAAAGATGCCATCTTAATGGCACTCCCTAGCAAGTGGGACTGCCAACAAATTCAAAATTAAAATTGCAAGTAATTAGCACAGTGATAGACAACATGCAGGGTATTATGGGAATAAAAGAAAGACATTTCACCTCTACCACACTGGGGAAATTATATTTAAGCTGAGACATGAAAGATGCATATTCTCATGAAGGAAAAAATGAGTGCTCAAAGTAGAAGAAAAAAAAAAAAAAAAGCCTGAAGGTGAGAATGAGCTGTGGATACTTGAAGAACTGGAAGTAGATCTATGGTGCAGGAAAACCTTCAGGGTGAGGCTAATGAATTAAGGCAGAAATAATCAGCTGACAGATGATGATAAAAGTCTATAGGGTTTTACCGACAATTCATTAAGTAAAAATTGTAAACTGGGCCCTAGTGCCAAGCCTGTATGACAAGGGGATACAAATGTTCCCACTTTTCAGTAAATACAAATCCCAGATACTGTATGTGTTCTCTCAGAACTCATCAGACACACTCAGGGTGCCCTCTGACAAATATTAAAGACAAAATTATTTTATGAGTAAATCTGAAAAATAAATAATTAATTCAAAAGTTGAAGAACCAGAAATTTTACAATCAGCTTAGTCTGGAACAGACCTTGGCAAAGGTTTGAGTTTTCTTCAATTGACCCCATCTCTAACATTGAGAAGCAGCTAATTTAAGGCATAAAACCATCATGTCCAGAAAGTCTGGTGGATGTCTTCTGCATTTCCAAGGGATAGTAGAGGAGACTCTGTGTTGTTGTTTAATGGTTTCTCTCATAAATAAGGGTGAAGGCAAAGGGTGGTTGATCTGAAGCTCACTTTATTGCATCAGCTTTTGTCTGCATCACAAGTTTTTTCTTACAAATGTATTGTGAGGATGGAATTAGAAGGCAATAATGTTCTTTTTAAAATTTCCAATAAAAAACTAGTCTCTCTTAGATGGTGACATCAGTCAAGAAGTTATTCAACAGTCCTGACAAGAAGTGATAGATACATGAAGATAGTGACTATGAAGATTGAGATGGATGTATTTAATGGGCAAAACTGATGGGATATAGTGTCCAAATAGACATGAGGGGAAGAAAGAAGAGAGTTCATGTTAACATATTAGCTCCAGTAAATGGTGAGAACATTCTCTGAGTTAGGGAACATGAGGAAAAATGAATGGATTGTGCAGGAAGGTCATTTTATTTGTTCAATTTAATACAGTTTGTTTTTAGGTATCCATAGGGCATACAGATGGAGATGTCCAGTGGACAACAGGGAATGTGAATATATAGGACTGAGATGGAGGGGAGAAAGTCAGAAAACCAACTGTACATTTTTTTTTCTAAAGTTTTAAAACATATTTTGGCAAAAACTGATAACACCATGGATACAAAATGCATCTTCAAGGGAGGATTAGATTCGTAATTATACAAGAGCCATAAATATGTTTAAACATGGATGGGAAGAAAACAGTATAAAGGGAACAATTAAATATTCCTGAAAAGAAATTGAATAGCACAAGGTCTTCGAGAAGGCTTTCAACAAGGGGACAGAATTTCTCTCATTGTTACAAGAACAAGGAGGAATTACCAGGTGGGCGTGTAGTAGATCCAGTCTTGAATCCAGCATAAGGGAGAGGAAGGAATTTTCACCTAATAGGACTTTTTTTTTTTTTTATGACTAGGAAAGTATGTTGGTGGGATGGATGACTTGCAAATGTTGCTGAAGATAAATTCCATACAAATTAAGAGACAAGTTTGTTGGGCAAATCTGAGTTTTGAGTTTCCATTTGAGTTTTGAGTTTCCAGATTTGAGTTTCCAGATTTGAGTTTCCATTAAGATATTCTTTAGATTTTCTCCAGCAAAAGACCATAGCCTGTATATTTTTATAATAGATAAAAAGAATGTGTAGAATTCACAGTTTTGATTTAATCTCTGAATCCTTTGGGATTTCCCCCTGTGAAGTACTATTGTGAACTCTATCTTAAAGTAGAAGTTAATGATCATCTACGAAGTTGACCTTAACATAATTCTGGTAAAAACTAAATTTTAGAATAATTGCCAAATCACATATGTGATGGTTAATTTTATGTGTCAATTTGGTTGAGCCATGGCGCCCAGAGGCATTTTTAAATAAGATTGACATTTAAATTGGGGAACTCTGAGTGAAACAGATTGCTTTCCATAAAGGGGGTTTGTCTATCAAATCCATTAAAGGCCAGAAGAGAACAAAAAACAGACCTGCTCATGCATGAAGGAATTCTGCCAGAAGATAGCCTTCTGACTTGAGCTGCAAAAGTGACACTTCCCTGGATCTCCAGTCTGTCGGTCTAACCCCAGCAATCTCCACAATATGTGAGACAGTTCTTTAAGATAAATTTCTCTCTCTTACACATTCTCACACATTATATTGCTTCAGTTCTCTGGAAAAACCCTGCTTAATGAAATGTATTTACATTTTGCTTAATAGTAGTCCATTTCTTCATTACTTACTTAGCTTATTTCTTTTCAATAGTAATTGAGAAGCTTGTTTAATTTTGCTAAATTTTCTGTGTAAGAATGTAAATTTTAATTTAGTAATATTTTATTAAATTATTCAAATAAATACTAATTTTCTTCTGCTTTCAATAAAGAAAAGTTGTGCACCATCCACATTAGACTAACTTTTTTAAAATGTTATTTTTAGCCCAGAAGAAAAATCTTTCCAGTTTTCTCTTTGTTTTAACTCTAAATTACCTTAAAGTGCTCAATTTCATAATTTTCTTCAAATTATATTTAATAACCTATTTCTCCTACTTTAAGACCAAACATACCATTTTTATTTTGTAGTATTTTTGAAAGAATTACTATGATACTCACTATGATATATTACTATATAAAGAGGTCATATATAAGAAAAGTTCAAAGATAGAAAACAGTATCCTAAAACTTGAACATTCAATAGACATGTGAATATGAAAAGAAGCATATTTTGACACATGTTGTGTTTCAATTATTTCCTGAAATTAATTATCCTTCCCCTAGTAATAACCAACAATAAATAATGACACACAGACCAATGTGCTGTTGATAAGCAAAATAATTTAAGAGAATACATTTTCTATTTTGTCTACTTAGCATTGTTTTGAAAATTGCCAATCTTATAGAAACATGAAAAATTTATTAGAAAAATAATTTCTTCCATTGACACAAAATTCATCATAATTAATTTTTATAAATATATAACTAGTATGATGTCTGCTTTTCATGCTTCTGCATTTATCTTTGAGAAATAGCATTATATTTTTAATAAATACTGTGGTTTCACTATAGAATATACTGCTTTTTAAAAAATAAGATGCATAATTATCGCTTATTAAAATATATAGTACTTAGTATATAAGCTGTCTTTTAGTTAAAATTGTTTACAAATCACTTTTTTAAAATTCAACTTGCTTTCCATTAGATGCCTTCCCAAAAGTTATAGTTATTTTTCTGTGGACTTTCTCATCTCATCATTTATTATTTAATAAGTTCCTACTTTTATTTAGAATCTATTTATTACTTTATGATTCATGACAGTGAGGACAAGAATATTACTCTCCTTTCCTTTTGTCCTGGTTTATAACAATTAGAAAATTTCTTTATTCAAAATTGTCACAGCCTCATGTTAATTTAGTGGCAAATGTCATTGTTTAAAATAAAAACATGTTTAACAATGCATGCCAGGAGTATTTCCTTAGTTGTTTTTTTCTTTTTCTTTCCTTCCCTCCCCCCCACAAGAAGCAGATAATAGTTTGCAGCAGTTTTGTCACAAATTGGCTATTTACTTAATTTCCATCCACACCTGCAGCTTTACATAAGATACATACTTTTTTAAAAGATGTATTCATTTGTGTGAGAGAGAGAACACACACGGGTGCTCGCACATGAGTACAAGTGGAGGAGGGGCAGAAGGAGAGAAGCTTCAAGCAGACTCCCTGCTGACTGAGGATCCCAATGTGGGGTTTAATCTCATGACCCATGAAATCATGACCTGAACTGAAAACCAAGAGTCTATAATGCTTAATGGACTGAACCACCCAGGCCCCAACATTCCAAACATTATTATTATTATTATTCCAATATTATCCAAATATTTCCAAACATTGTAATAATACTATCCTACTCTGGCTCAGTTTGTTTCTCCTCCTCTTCTACCTTCTTCACCAGGACAATTTTAGCTTTCCTGTTCCCTGAGCTTGAAAATAAAGATGAGCTTTCGAATTAAGAATTAGAGAAATTGAGGCAGCTGGGTGTCTTTGGCTAGTAGCTCAATCATTTGCAACTAAAAGAAGCCCCACAACTATTTTTTTGTATAAATTATGGTTTCACAGAGAGAATGTTCATAAACAACTAAGCTTTCCTTCACAGAGTGAATCGATACATTCCATATACTTTAAGGAAATTGGTTATTATGTCAGAGAGTACAAATATAAAGCATTAAAATCCACTTCAAATAAATAGTGAATGCTTTTATGTATGAAAAAAACCTGTTCTTTGAAGGAAATTAAAATTATTTTTAAAATATTTTCTCAACTTTGAGTTACTTAAAAATTAGAACATTCTTATCCAAACCACAATTTAAATATAGTGTATAAAATAATTATCGACACAGTTGAAGGGATTAGGAAAGTTCATTAGTGTACTCTTATTCTAATAAAAAATATGTTTTCACAATTTATTTTACCTATTCCCTCATGTAGTAAATGGACTTAAATATGTCCATAGAGGGAATTAAAGCTTATAGCACATAAACTGTGACACTATTTACCTTAAAATTATACAGTGATATATGTCAATTACATGTCAATAAAACTAGGAAAAATCAGTTTGTTCCAATGCTACCAGTATCTGTTCAAATAGCTCATCACTTCTAGTAATAATTTCTGTAGGGTAATACTAACTGTTAGCATATACACTACAAAAATTCAGATCCTCAACACAATGAAGTTTACTCTCATTTATATAAAAAGCAATATAGTGCTTCTAGCTGGTGAGCACTTTTGCAGAGTCTTTATAGAACAGGGTCAGAAGAGACACTTTGATAAGGAAAATGTAAAGGATTGAAAATCCTCTAAATAGGTTTGCTTATAAAAGAACAAACATTAAATAATAAATAAATAAACAACATTATAAATAAATAAATAAATAAATAAACATTATGAATAAATAAATAAACAAACATTAAATAATAAATAAATAAATAAAAAGGAGACAATAGCTGTGAAGAACATAGTTGGAACAATTTGAAGGACATTCTTTGGGAGAAAAGAATGGTCTTTTGTTTTTTGTTTTTTTGGTTTTTTTTTAATCTACGTTAAGAGACTTGGCCAAGAAAAAAACAAAAACAAAAACAAAAACAAAAAACCTTGATACCTGAAAAATGGTTGAAAATTTCAGTAGAACTATTTTTGGCATTCCAAAAATTCTTCCTACTTTCTACTCTACAGTAATTTATTTCACTCTAATTAATCATTCCTAGTAGTATATGGCATGCTAATTACTTTCCATCTTAAAAAAATTTTTTTTGACCCTGTGTTCCTCCCTATATACCCTTTACTTTCTGTCCTTTGCAGTAAAACTTTTGTGGTCAATGCACCTTTTCTCCAGTTCTCTTTGAACCCATGCA
Organism: Martes martes; assembly: GCF_963455335.1. Taxonomy (NCBI): domain Eukaryota; kingdom Metazoa; phylum Chordata; class Mammalia; order Carnivora; family Mustelidae; genus Martes; species Martes martes. The sequence goes on along the minus strand of NC_137888.1, from coordinate 24,348,370 downwards.
ACTTGGCTGTCACCTCCACAAATCCATGGGAATCTCTTCACAATTGCTTTTTTGAGTTAAATCATCACTTGTGAGGTCTGCATGAACATATACTCAAGAGCACTGAGTGCATCTCTCTTGAATGCATTTGCTCTCCTTGGCTAGCAGGACTTCACACCCTCTGTCAGCTTTCCTGTTGCTTACTGGTACTCCTTCTAAGTGTTTTCACTGGTTCCTTCTCTTCTTCTATTAAGATATGAAAATAGGTACTCGGGACACTTGATAAGGATCCTAAAGCAGACTTTATTCAGCGGGACTGTTAAAATAGACACAGACATCACTGCAGTGGGATCTTGCAGTGGGAAAGAGATTGCACTCAATTCCAAATACAACGTGGACAAATGTCAACTTATAGCCCCAGAGCAGGACAGGGTCACTGAATGGCAAATTACTAAAAGGAATCATCAGGGTTAAGAGGGGATTCTGGCTAAACCAATCTAATGGGATTTTTGTTGAAGGCAGACCAGGGTGATCAAATATCACCCAGGGGCTGGAGGAGAATGAGGAAGCCAGTAGATACTGAGAGTGATAGATATCCAGGGATTCTAGCTAAACTGATTTGGCAGGATTCTTGCTAAAATTGAGCGATATAGAGAGGAAATTAAAAGCTCAAAAGTCAGAGATTAGTGAAAAAGTTCAGGGGAGACTGAGTGGAGTTTTGTGAAAGAAAGAATCTTTGTCATGTCTAACTTCTAAACATTGGAATAGTTGAGACTAGGGCTAGAGTTAAGGATGAGGCTAAGGATAGGACCCAGCCTTTGCTCTTTCTTTTCTTCTAGTAGCTCCTTGCACTTGATGCCCTGTCCATGTCACAGCTGTGCAAACAATCTCTGCCGACAATTCTCAAGTTTATATGTCCAGTCTCTTTTCTGAACTCCAGCCCTATATCTGCCACAGTACTGAAGTAGGAAAGATGTGTTTTGGGGGTCCAGAGCTGATGGCCAGGAAAGAATTCTTGAGACATCTTTGGTGCAGAAAGTTGATTTTATTAAAGTATGGAGACAGGACCTGATGAAATTCTAGAACATAGGTGAGGTTTGGTGGGGTGAGGTCCAGACCCGATGACCAAGAAATAATTCTTGAGACATCTTTGGTGCAAAATGGTGGTTTATTAAAGCACAGAGACAGGACCCATGGGCAGGAAGAGCTGCTGCCTGGGGGGATGTGAGGAGTGGTCTATCATATACTTGTAAGTTGGGAGGGGGTTAGGGATGGCGTAAGTCTCTAAGGAATTTTGGAAGCAAGGTTTCTAGGACCTTGAGGGGCTAGCTATTGTCTGGGGAAAAGGTTATTCATTACCAGTAATAAAACCTTCTCGTGACTCCAGTGGCAGAGCGGTGGATGACCCCGGGCCTGGCAAAATGGAGCTCTAGGCCATGAGCAGATACACCAGCCCAGTGAACCCTGCTGTCTTCCCTCATCTGACCGTGGTGCTGTTGGCAATTGGCATGTTCTTTACGGCCTGGTTCTTCGTTTATGAGGTTACCTCCACCAAATACACTCAGGATATCTACAAAGAGCTCCTCATCTCCTTGGTGGCCTCACTCTTCATGGGTTTTGGAGTCTTCTTCCTGCTTCTCTGGTTTGGTATCTACGTATGAGCTTCCAAGGGTTCCAGCCAGGTGGCTTCACTGAATTCCTGCTTTTGTAAATTAATGTTTTTACTGTTGCTGAAAGTGTCCCACCTGCTGCTCCCAATAAAGGCAGATGTGTGACCGCCAAAAAGAAACAAACAAACAAACAAACAAACAAAACTTCTTCTGAGACCCTTTAGAGGTATATCAGTGGGCCATATGCTCGGGAATGATTTTCGATACTCTCTTGGAGGTTGAGAAATAAAGTTTCCTAAAGGAATTGTTAAAGTAGACTTACAGGATCCTTGGTTGGGGGTAGGGGGGTGGTCAGTCTAGGATTACCCTTTGCCCTTAGCAAAGCCTTAAGGTAGAGGTCAGTTGAGTCCTTAGAGGAGAGCCACTCTGCCTGTTTCAAGGGCTTGTCAGTAGATAAGGAAATTTAATGATTTTCTTCTGCCTCACATCATTAGCATCATCCTACATTTTTGAAAAAAATTAGAAACATCATAGGATCTAGAACATCATTGGAAGCATGTATGAAGATAAAAAATTAAAATCAAACTACCTTATTTCAAAATGTTTATTGTTATTATTTTAATTGATCACTGTAAGAACATTGACCTGATGGGGCTAAAGATATGTATTTGGGCAGTCAATCATTGGGTTTGAGGTTACATGGTATCTTGCCTTTCCTTGGCAAAATTACAGTTTATAAAACTAACAGTTCATCTCTCTGACCTACCCATGCAAAAAATAAATTAGTTATTATGCTAAATATCAGCACACAAACCTCAACAGATGATCTACATATTAATGCAACCTATCCTACTACAACAGGATTTTGTGCTAAAAATTACCCCAGATATAAAACTGTACTTATATCTTTATTAGAGATGAAATTCTGATTTGACCTTAACAGTCAAAAATAGAAATAGATTAAAAAGGGAGATGATTTAGTGTTTTGCAGCCACATTGTTTCACTCTCTCAGTCACATATACATTGATGAGAGAAGTGGTGTGCTTTGGAGCAGGAGTGCCCCACATTTGTAGCCAGAAGACCTGGGACTGTGTGCCAGTTTTCTAGCTCTAGGAAGAAGAAAATAAATGTAACATCATTTTTCTCATCTGTATATGGAAAACAACAACAAAAAATTGTTCTATATAACTAATAGGATTGTAAAGAAATAATTTAACATTTTGGGGGGTAAACTGCAATTATAATAGTTCAGTACGTAAGTGAATATTGGGTCTTAGTTCTTCAACTGTATACATATGTATATATTTTTTACATTTACATGTATGATACATATATACCAGTGTCTTTGGAAAAAAAACAAGTCATATGTCTAAAATGCAGTTTCCTTTGATTCTTTGGAATAAAAAAGAGAAGAAAAGAAGACAGAAAATGGGAGGAGAAAGAAGTATGTAAAAAATAAAATATTTCTAAGTGTTTCTTCATATACTTCATTATGTATTCAGTAATTTTGTCACAGAAAAAGAACATCAGAAAATTAGCTACAATGAAAAGCACAGTACAATAGTACTAATTGTCATTTCAAAACAGCTTCTGTTTTCTTTTATTTCTGATGTATCTACATTTAATCCTCCAATATATACATGGAAATAAAATTAGTCAAATAGACAAACTAATTTTAATAAGCACACATTGGTATGGTCAAATATAACATTTGGCCATCTCCCATTATAGTGAATATTCCAAAAGGAAACTTGGGACTTAAATGTTAAAATAGTCATGCAAGTTATTTTTAATTTTAATTGTATTTTATTTTTATAAGGAGGCAGATTTCACAGGCTGGAAGATAACCATGCTCAACCTAGGGGACAACAGTATAGTCCCTCACAAAGAATTATGAAATCTAACATAAACATTATTTTTAGAAAATAAGAAAAAAATTATAACTTACATGTAATAATTTTTAGCTTTTTTCCTCATTTCAGATGTGGCACTAAATATTTAAAATTAGGTAAACAGGTTCCAGCAAAGTTCTTATATGAGGAAAAATATACACAGGAAATAATTTAAAATGGTTGGGGGGCACCTCGGTTGAGCATACAACTCTTGATTTTGGCTAGGGCCATGATCTCAGGGTCCTGGGATGGAGCCCCACATCAGGCCCCATGCTTAGCAGGAGTCTGCTTAAGGATTCTCTCCCTCTCCCTTTGCCTCTCCCCCCAGTTCGTACTCTCTCTCTCACTCTAAAGTAAATAAAATAAATCCTTAAAGATAAAAATGTTAAAATTGTTGGAATCTATAGAGAACTATAAAAATGCAACACATTCATTTAATAATAATGATTTCCAAATGGTAATTGCTTTTAAAATTCAGGGAAGGGATGCTAGAACGGTGTTATCTAGTGTTATGCCCAAAAGATAGAATTAACCATGAAGAGAGAATGATTAAAAAAATAATAATAACAAAAAACAGTAAGGATAACCAAAGCCATGGTAATGTTTATATGTCGGAAGGCTTAATGTACAACGAAGAGCCCAAATTTGCCTAAAAGAATTAATATATGGCAGTCCTAAGATATGAAGGTACAGCCAGGAGATAACTTGAAGAGGGCCTAGAACAAAAGTCTTTAAATCAGGAAAGAAAATAAAGTTATCAAGTTATTCTTGAAGAAAAAAAGATGTATTTTTCTAAGTCTGAGCCTAAGGCTTTTACTTTCTTAAAAACCACAAATTAAAACTGTGGTGCACTGAACAGACCCAGTCTTCCTGTTTACAAATGAAAGTGAATGATATAACTTAATGGAACTTTGTCTGAAAATGTCAAATTAACATATTACCTGTTCTGGGACTTTTAAGGACCAATTAAACTGTTTCTTTCCAGCCTGCAACCAAGCTCTAAGCTAAAGACCAGCATTTTCTCAGTAGGTCTAACGCAGAAGCTCCCAAATACAAGTTCTTCCACAATCCCCACTGGCTTTTAATGCTGCAATTTGATGGCAGATTAGTTCCAGTAGCATAATTTTTTTAACTCTTGTCCCTCTCACTGACATCAAACCTCTTACTAAAAGTCTTGAAAATATAGGCTTTTATTTAATTAGTCATGTTTATTGGGTTCATAGTGGCATAATTTGAAAACCATAGTCAATTAACCTAATACTGGAAGCCACAGTGTTGTCATAGTATATGCACATGTATTCTGGTTACCACAGTACAGGACAAATTAATTATTTGGACAAATAGGACAAAAAAAAATTCAATTTTTATTAGTTTATCAAGTTACCAATTTCTTTTTATAGTAATTTTGGGATGTTATTTATTTATTTATTTATTTATTTTTAGGAATTTGGCCATTTCATGTAGAATTTTTTTTCATTCACATACATACATAATAAAATCTTTTATTTTATTTAAATTTCTGGTACATGGTTGCTTACCCTTTGTTATACTCTTTTTTTTTTTTTTAATTCCAGTGTAGCTGACATACAGTGTTATATTAGTTTCAATATTCTTTGATTCTTTATTTGCAGAAGTCAGAGGTCAGCCTTCCTTTTTATTTTTTATTTTTTTATTATTTTTTATTAACATATAATGTATTATTTGTTTTAGGGTACAGGTTTGTGAATCATCAGTCTTACACAGTTCACAGCATTTTTATACATATTTTAAAAATCCATTGCAACTTTATGGTCTAAATTTTCTAGTTATGCTTACTATGTAAATATTGGGATTAATGAATCCTAGTATTTTGGGATTTTTAAAACTGTGCTTCTCCAATGTTCGTGTATATCAGCATTATCTAGTGGACTTGTTAAATGCAGATGTCTGGGCCTCATCCACTGTTTTTTGTTTAGTAGGTTTGGGGTAGAATCCAAAAATTTGCATTACTAGAAAGTTCTCAGGCAAAACTCATGCTGGTGGTTTGGAGAATACATTTGGAAAAACATCACTTTAAAATATTTTTATTTTATGTTAGTGGTATGATGTGAAGACAGACACTTGGTATCTCTGAGACTCAGTTCCCACTTCCTTGGGCAGTAAAAATATGATTATCTCACGAGAGTGTTGTGAGAATTCTGATGCAATATATCAATGATTCAGCAGAGATTCCAACACATAGCTATTAATTAGCAAACATTAACTGCCACTCTTCCTCTTTTTAAAATTCACCATTACCTAATGGCCAGCTAAAACTTACAATAACAGAAAAAAAAATTAAAATCGTCCTTTAGATATTCTCTTTGGAGGAATGGGAAAAGAGAAGTCTTGAGCCAGTATTGAGGCAGAGACTGGCCTCTGCTGGAAGGGCTTATGGTTTGTTTGTTTGTTTGTTTTTCTCCAGCCCCAGTGGTAATTGTAAGTTATAGATGTTGCCCATTTATGAGAATCAGCTATATGCTTTCTTCGTGAACTGTGACTACATTAAGTTTCCAAGCAATCTGCTCATTTATTCATTCAATAATGTGTATGTGTATGTGTCTCTGCATGGGCTAGCATCAACTACATAGAATATGTCCTAGGAAGTACTATGATAAACAAGACTAGAGGCCATCTCTTTTTTTGTTAAGTACACAGTGAGTGCAGGTGGAAGGCTCATAAGTAGCTAAACAAAGTTAAGTGAAGTGATAGACTGTGGCTGCATAAAGGGACCTTTTTAAAAATAAAGTGGTCAAGAACAGTCCCTCTGGAAAAGTGCTTTGGAGTACAGAACTGAGATGAGAGAGTGAGCACTGTTGAAATCCAGAATAAGAACATTCTAAATAAAAACAGAGCATATTTAAGGGCTCTGAGTTTAAAACAAACTTGATGTGTTAGACAAAACTTATAAGACATATATGACAAAGAGGCAAGTGTAGATCAAGCAATATAGAAAATGGGGCTCCTTATGGATTACTGTTTCAAATATCTCCATGGGAAGCTCTGTTCTCATATCATCTAGGAAAGCTCAGGATAGCAATGGTTAAAAACCAAACAAAACATGGGCTCCTGGGTGTCTTAGTTGGTTGAGCATCAGACTTTTGATTTCTTCTCAGGTCATGATCTCTGGGTCATGAGACCGAGCCCTGCATGAGGCTCCACTCTGACTGTGGAGCCTGCTAAGTATTCTCTTTCTCCTTACCCTCTCTGCCCCCACCTTCCCATGTTCCCATGCACACATGCACACACACTCTCTCTAGAAAAACAAATAAAACAAAACAGAACAAACAAAAAAAGCTCAGTATCACCAACTGATACAGTTTATTTTTTGCTCACATTATATATCCATTGTAGTGTAACATGGAGGAACACTCATTTCTATCACTTTGGAACCCAGGCTGACAAAGTTTTATCTCAACACTAGTTTCTACAATTGCAGAGGCTGGGAAGAAGGAAAATGAGAATCCATACCTTGACTAATGAGACTTCTTTGGATCATTTGTGTCGATCAAGCATCATCTATGGTCTATTGTAAAGACCAAGCACTTCTGCTTATTGCAACCTGGTGTGAGAGTCTGAGGAAAACACAACATAGTCAAACACTGGTTGGAACAGTGATTTACCCACATAGAGAAGAGAAAGATCAAGACCAACTTCAGTAGGGGATGTGGGACCCCTGTGGTTATTGGGTCCCTCCTAGCAGTTGTTGCAAGGCAATGGGTCTGCACACACTCTTTCATATTGCAGCAGAAGGGCCCCATGACTTCCTCACAGGGGAGGGGTATATTAGTGGGGCTGGCCAGGTACCATAGGACACACACATTTAAGTAGAACAACAGAGTACACATTGTATCTGAAACTGGAAGTCATAGTCCCAGATAAGACAGAAAGTCCCATAGGCTGTTCAGAGTCTTTATCCCTTGGTAGGGGATGTGTTCCAGGCCCAGGGCCCATTTTAATATGACCAAGTGGGGTTCCAACGATCGCATGCACAAAATTTACTTTCCCAACAATTCCAAATCACAATTCATTGCATGTCCCGCAGAGAAGGTATGTCCAGTCCTACTTCATGGGAGGGCACTGCAATAACAGACATAATGTCAATGGATAGCAAATAGCCTTAAAGTTATGTACTTAGAAGTTGAAAAGTCATTACAGCTTGTCCTATATCCATGTTAACTTATCAAGGTATTTACATAATTTACAGATGGGAAAGATGTAAAGAAACTCAAAACCAAGATGTAAACAACTGTAAATTTCATCCACCAGGAAAGGAAATAGGATAATGTGAACTGTATTTTACATCAATAGATCAATATTTCAGTATTTCAACTTTCTTGGTACATTATTCGTTTATATTAAATTAGGTATAATTGATAAAGCATCTTTCAATTTCCTCATAAATGCAGTTTTCTGGCCAAGTCCCATTTATATCCACAACTCTGGCATTGCTTTATGTTTAAGATATAGAATTTTTTTTTTTTTTGCAGATATTGGTTTTGCCTACCGAAAGCTCAGAGATATTATTTTGAAAGATGCTGTGTTCTTCCTTTCTAGTTTGTCATAGAATTTCATTAAGCTACTTTTATTGTTGTTTCTTTTTGCTTCCCCATAATCCCCTCCAGTTTTGATAAGTGTTATCTATAAATGTGCTTGAAAGACCAGATGGTGCTTCATGAGAGACAGGCTAGATTCGTTAATCATGAGGAAAGAGATGGATTTAGATATTTCATTTTCTTTTTTGATGCATTCTATTTTAATAGAAAGAAATGATTTCATAAAGCTGCATTTGGGTTGTATTTGTACAAACACCTGTCACAATTAGCCACATGCATGATTTCCCTGTTTTGCAATATTCAGAATGTTATTAATTCTGTTTTAACTTTATAGAAAAAGGGAGAAAAAACTGTTCTTGTAATCCTTAGGAATGAATCAATGGTAGACACATGAAGCATATGACTGATGATTCAAAAAGAAAAAAAAAAAAGACAACAGTTTCAGTACATAAAACTAGTTATTGAATCTCATTACCTCTTTAATATGTTTCCTTCATTTGCATCAGACTTATCAATACAAATAAAATATAGACTACTTACTTAAATGTGATTGGAGACTATGATAACAGAGACTGGCATATTGCTTTAGATTCAAAGATATATAACTATAATACACAGGTATGTCCTAGCACAGGTAAATATGCTACTGTTAATGTGTTTGTATGCATCTGTGTGTGTGTGTGTGTGTGTGTGTGTGTGTTTCTATGTATACTCACTATATGGTCACATAAATTAGAATATATATATATATGCATACAAATATATGCATATATATCAATATGTAAATATATATTTCCTTAAAGTGAGAGAAAAAAGATCTACCATTTTGTCCTAGAATACTTGATAACCTATATGTGAAGATTTCATTATTTTAGAAAACTGAAATTTGTTGCTGAAACTACTACTGAAATGATGAATGTCAAAAAAAAGTAATGAAATAACAAAGAAAACATAAAAAGGCTTTGCTTTGATTTCCCAGAGAATGAAATTGCAATGAAGGAGCTGAGGACATTCAGATGCCCATAGTCTTAAATGGTATAAATAAAAATGTTCATTCTTATCAAATGCAAAAAAAAAATGTAAATGTTATTTAATTTATACTTATGGTTAATATTATCATTAACCATGTTATGTATATTTAATATCACATAGCTTTAAGGATTTCTATCAACCTATGTAAATCTAATAATCATTGAGGGAGTGAGCACAATAATATATAAGTTAAATGTAATTAGACTGTCTGGTTTGGTTTATAATGGCTTTTCTTAATGAAATAGAAGAAAGTAACTTAAGCATTATTTTTAGTATTTGTCACAAATAAGCAAAGATCCACTTACTGTATCAGTCTTCATAAGAATGGTAAGATAATAATCAGAGCAAAGTATATATTTTGACATAATTTATTTCAACTTGATTCGGATCAACTTATGTTTATTTTACTTAGTGCTCATTATTATGATGATAACAAATAAGAATAAGAACCAATCTACTTCCATAGATTATAAAAATTAATAGGAATAAAATATACCAACCAATGAAAAAAAAAAACAAAGCAAACAAACCCACTAAAAATGTTGAAATATAATTTTGAAAAATAATGGAAAATTTTATATGTTACTATTTTGCTATCATCACATAACTACTGGGTTCAGCTTGAAATTTTTTAAAAGATTTTATTTATTTGTCAGAGGAAGAAAGAGCATAAACAAGGGGAATGGCATGCAGAGGGAGAAACAGGCTCCCTGCTGAGCAAGGAGCCTGATGCAAGACTGGATCCCAGGACCCTGGGACTGTGGCCTGAGTCAAAGGCAGAGGCTTAACCAACTGAGCCACCCAGGGATCCCTAATTCAGCTTAAAATTGTTCACAATCTTCAATCTCTAAATATTAATAGCCAGTTATAACATTCAACAGAAGTGTTAAGTCAACCTTCCTGTTTCAACTACAGCACATAAGGAACTTAGAAGTCATCACTCCTGTCCTCACAACAGGAAGAAAGGTGAATAAGCTAAAACTCAATGCTCTTTGTTAGATCTATTAGAAAATTGAGGTCGCAAGGAATAATGCTACCTTGAAATCTGGAGACAAGAAAATACAGAACTCATAGTCAGGATGAGTTTATTGGGAACAGATACCACTGGAGACAGTAATTGATAGAAACACTTTAATGATAACTTTGAAAAACTGTTGAAGGCTGAGTGTGGAACTGGTTGACTGTGAGAAATTCCTGGATGCATAGTCTTGGAGGTGGTACTGCACTTTTGTGGGTATTACCTCCAGGAGCCTTACCGGGTTCTTAGGGTAAACATTAGAGATGGTCATGATGAGGGGAAAAGCTCATATTTTGAATGCTGCGCAGGGTTAAAGTACATTTTTTTGAAGTATTACCTGAACAATCATCATAACAAAGAACTACATTCTAAACTTTAATAAATGCCCCCAAATCTATGGTTTGGCATATCATACTCAAATCCCAGAAAACCAAAGACAAAGGAAAATGTGGAAATGAGCCAAGAAGCTGGGGAATAAGGCAATATAAAACCTTATTTATAGAGAAAAAAACACATATTTATCAGATTTCTTATCAGAAACCATACAAACAAACAAACAAAAAGTAGTGAAGTGAAATATTTAAAGTGTGGAAAATAACAACCTACCAATCCAGACTTCTGTATCTAGCAAAATTGTTCTACAAAAGTGAAGAAGAAAAAGGAACTTTCTCAGACAAACAAAAATTGAGAGAATGTGTTACTGGTAGGTTTGCCATACAATAAATACCTTTTTAAAGTTCTTACAAAGCAAGAAAAATGATATAAATCAGAAACTCAGGATTTACATAAGGAGGGAAAGAGTATCAGAAAAGGAATAAATGAGGGTAAAATAAAATCTTATTTTCCTCATTCTCAAGTTATATGATAGATATCTGTTAGTTCAAAATAATATAGAAATAATGTTTATTCCTTTTGATAAGTGAAATAAACCACAGCAATTTTACAAGGGACTGGAGGGAGGTATTGGGAACAATCTGTTTTAAGTTATCTCCACTAGCCATGGAGTGGCACAGTGTATTCTAAAAGTGAACTTGGATTAGTTGTAAAAGTATACTGCAAACTCTAGGCCAATCACCAAACTTACATAAAAACAAAAACAAACAAAACAAACAAAAAAAAACCCACAAAAAACTAAATGTGCTAAGAAACAAGAGAAAAATGGAATCTATCAAATGCTCATTAAAACTAGAGAAGGAAGAAAAAAGGGGAAAAGTAAAAGGAAAAAAATAAGTGCGATAAATAGAAAATAGTTAAAAATATGGCAGATATTAATTCAATTATATTATTAATTACTTTAAAGATAAATGATCTACATACATCAATTAAGAAACTGAGATTGTCAGGTGGATCAAAAAAAAAAAAAGAAAGAAAGAATGAAAAAAGATCTAATACACATTCTATAAAAAACCCACTGTCAATATAAAAATACAGAGAGATTAAAAATAAACAAATGAAGAAAAATATACCATGGTAACACTCCTCAAAAGAAACCTGGAGTGATTACATTAATTTTAGACAAAGCCAATTTGAGAATGAGGGAAATTATCAGAAAGAAAACAAGTCATAACAGAATGATAAAAGGGTCAATTCTCCATGAAGACATTTTAATCTATAACTGGTATGCATTTAACAACAGAGCATCAAAATATGTGAGGCATGGGGCGCCTGGGTGGCTCAGTGGTTTGTCTCTGCCTTCGGCTCAGGTCATGATCTCGGGGTCTGGGATCAAGACACCATTGGGCTCTCTGCTCGGCGGGAGCCTGCTTCCCTTCCTCTCTCTCTGCCTGCCTCTCTGCCTACCTATGATCTCTGTCTGTCAAATAAATAAATAAAATCTAAAAAAAAAATATATATATATATATATGAAGCAAAAATGTGATATCACTTCAAGAAGCAATAAACAAACCCACTATTATAGTTGAACATTGCAAACACCTCTATCAGTAATTGGCAGATCAAGTAGCAGAAAATTAAGGATATAGTTGAATTGAATAACACCACCAATCAAAGGAATCTGACATTTATAAAATACTTCATCTAATAACAGCAAGATACACGTAGTTCTCAAGATCACATGAAACATTTGCAAAAGAGAAAGCGTCCATAAAACATACCTTAACAAATTTAATCAAATAAAAATCATATAAAGTATGTTCTCAGGCTGTCATAGAATTAAAATGAGAGATAGCTGGAAAATTCCGAAATATTTGGAGATTAAATACACACTTCAAAATAACATCTAAGCCAAAGGGGAAATCTCAAAAGAAATTTTAAAAATTATTTGATCCAAATTAAAATGAAAATACAATGTATTCAAATTTATGAAATATGAAAGCCTTGCTTAGAAGGAAACCGAGAGCACTGAATGTATGTATTAGAAAAGATGAAGATCTGCAAACAATAATTTAAGCTTCCATCTCAGAAAATGACAAAAAATGAGTAATGCAAGCCCAAAGCAAACAGAAGAAAAGAATTATTAATAATTAGAGCAGAAATCAATAAAATTATAAACAGGTAATCAATAGAGAGAAATCAATGAACCCAAAAGCAGGCCCTTCATGTGATGTTGGCTATTAACACTGCTTTTCTGAACTTCAGTTTCTCTTTCTGTGAAATGGGTATAATACTGTCTACATTTAGATGGTATGGAACAGAAGATCGAATACAAAAGCTTGTGGCACATATTAGGAGCAAATTAGATGTTTGGTATAATCATTTTTAAGACTCTTCTACACTAGAAATGGATATTGATAATAGGTATGAATAAAAATAACTTCCTCCAGAGCTCAATTCAATGATATTTTAAAAAGGGAGAGGTTAAAGATGTCTATTGTATTTCTGTAAATAAAACGTCATGTGATTTTAAGTTTGATGTCTGAACATTGAAGAAGCTTAACTCCACTAATAGATTTATAATGTCTTTTTATTGAAACCCTAACAATGGAAAGTTTTAACTTTTAAAAACATTCATTAGGTAGGTTTATCTTCTATAGCTACTTTCCAAAATAATCTCACAGATAAAGCACTCTGATTTTGTACATAAAAATATGAAACTTCCAAGGTGACAGCTGTGCATATTGATGTCTTTATATTAAGCTTACCAGAAAAAAGACTTTGATGATATAATTTTTTTTAACAAAAATAGATGAAGATTCAGTGTTTTCAAAGTTTTTCTTGATAGTAAGCTGCCCCCAGAGATTCCATGTTTTAGAACAGTAAGAAGCCTGCTGATAATGTGACTTACATGGAACACTCAGATCCAGAGGGTGAGCGGAAGCGTTTAATGTCCCTGCATTGCACTCAGAGGACAGAGAACCAGACAGATCCAATTACGGAATTTATAATTCAATAACTAGCTTCCCCTCCCTAACCCAATAATCTCATCAGCTCTGACTCTACTTAAAGAAACACACACAAATCTTTTTCCTTTTACCATATGTTGTTACAAATGAAACAAATGGCAGCATTAAACATAAGATAAATCCATTAAACCGGATTACAAAATATACTTAGACTAATATAAAATTAAATATTTAAGGCCAATAAATTTCTTTTTAAATGAAGGTGATATTCACCATTATAATGACCTTATTCACAATAACTTCAAAGAACTTTATGAGGAGTAGTACAGTACAAGTAGAACACATAATAAGAAAAGAGTCCTACTATTCAGGCAGATGAACCAGCCCCTGTGGGCTTTGAGTTCAGGATTACTGGGGAAAGCGTCTTGACTCTCAGATCCTTTCTTCTGAGGGCCATGAGATCAATGTAACTTTTTAGCAGGAGTGAAAGCTTGTCATAAAAAATACTCTTGGAAGATGAGAAATGTTGAAACACTTTCTAAATTAGAGTATAATTAATAGTCAACATTCTTTCCATAGAGAAGGAAATACTAAGAACCATAAGAAAGGAGAGAAGTACGTAAGACTAAGGACAGATAGAAGGAAACAAAGGGGTTCAGAAAACCAACTTGGGAAGTTAAGACAACAAACTTCTCTTTTTATATGTTATGTTGCTCTTACGTTATGTTATGCTATGTTTTCATCATAATCCTTGAATGTTACTACTTTTTTTTTTCTTTTTTTATTTAGAGACACGGTTTATTCATTTTCTTCTGGAAATTTACCAGTGAAATTGTGACTAGTAGGACATTTGTCAAAGTGAATTTTTTAAAGATAAGGGGAAGAAATGGAGCCACAGTAAAACGAGAGAAAATTACAAATTAAAGAATATAGCTGAGAAATATACATGTTGGATCAAGGACGTAAGTGAAGATTTGGTAAAGACAAGGGAGAGTTGTTTTTGCAAAGCTAACCAAACAGGTAATATTCTCCTACCTATATGAGCAACTTTTTTTTTTTTTTTTTAACATAGTTAAGGAGCCTTGGGGTGATGCAGACAGTGGTCGTACACTTTCATCTATTTAAAAATATAACACAGTATGCTCTTAATGTAACCCTGGATTGGGGACTGATACTCCTGTTTCACTTCAGAATCCATTTAGGACTCTGTGATTACTAATAAAAGTGCCTATTTCCCTTGGGACAATAATGTCTCCCTCTACAAACATAATAGGGATTTTATAAAGACAGACACGTAAACATCTTACCTGTTTGAAAAGTGGCTTATTAAATTCAAGATATCATTCTTTTCTGCACTTTTTTAGGCACAGTTCCTTTTGTTTAACTCCATTCTCATCGATTCTTTCCCGGTGATGTTGATTAAGCATTCTTCTTCCTTAAATAATGAGATCTTAAAACTCTGAAATTACTCAAAATTTCCAGAATGACTTTTAAAAAAAGAGTTCAACTTCCTTCAACTTGGAAATATCACTTGTTTGGTAAGGGATTTTTGTTTCTGGTGTTATTGTTTAAACTTGAACATTATCTGGAACCAGCAAACATATTTTCTAAGAAATCTGAAGTCGGTAACTGATTTACTGGTATTAGAGTCATAGAAAGGATAATATAGCCACTTTGCCCAAGGTATGCCTGCGTTACTTTGTTATTTATGAGTCACTGGCACTGTTGGAAAACAAACAGCTGCATCAGTATTTTCCTGGATATTAAAGTCACTTTTATTGATGCTTCTGAACTTGATGTATCATCTCAAAGGGACACTGCAAACAAAGCCCTTGTAAATATACAATTTATTACCAAGGAATCTATTTAATGAAAATGTCTGCTGCATGTAAGGAAAGCTACAATTGTCTGCTTGGAAAACATTCAAATTCTATTTCCAATTATGTGTTAGTGTGAGCTTTCCTTGGGTTTTGCTCTTTATCTTTCTCTTTTAAAACCTCAGTCAGATGGTTATTGATCCCTCTTCTACAAAGAGGCAGCTGTAAGCATGAAAAAAAGTATATATTTGGAATATCATAAATGTGTTATAGAAATGTACCCCCAACACAGACACATTCCATAAAATAAGTCTTATTTATGTTGTAAGTTGGGTGAAATAACTAAAATGCCATAGTTAGGTTACTGATTCATAATTAGGAGTTATTTTGATCCTCAGTCTACCAGAAAAAGTTTAGCAGGCAGGGTGAAAAAGAACAAACTTATTCCATCATTAATCACTCAAAAACTCTTTTCTTCTACAACGTGGAAGGTTAAAACTATGATTAGTTCTTACCTCACATTGGAAGAAAACACTCAAGAGAGTTTAATTCATCATAAATATTGGCTTGTTTTGTTATAACAGAGTCAATGTGGATCCCTTAAAAATAAAATGCCTAATTAAATTGAATGTTCTCTTTCAACCTAGGCATAAAGTTTTCCTCAAGAAACAGGTAGTTTCTGGGGCACCTGGATGGCTCAGTGGGTTAAGCCTCTGCCTTAGGCTCGGGTCATGATCTCAGCGTCCTGAGATAGAGCCCCACGTTGGGCTCCCTGCTCAGCAGGGAGCCTGCTTCCCCCCTCTCTCTCTGCCTGCCTCTCTGCCTACTTGTGATCTTTGTCTGTCAAATAAATAAATAAAATCTTAAAAAAAAAAACAACACAGTTTCTTTTGAGATGGTGCAGATTGCCAATGACTAAAATGCTATACTTTTTTTTTTTCAAAAGAAAATTAACATAGTACACTAATTTCATTCAAGAGGAAAAAGAAACAATGCAGTCATATTAATGTAAGATAGTACTGCATTCCCATGTAAACATGCCTCCGTGAGTCTGTGTTGTCCCCTTTCTTTCCTGGAGAACGACCAAAAGCAACAATAGGAATATAAGAAAACAAACGAAAAACATGGTCAACATTATTTTTAGTGGAATTGAGATATATATGTATACATAATCCGCACACTCCACAATGCACATAAGTCTCTTCAGAGTTGGGTTTGCACACAAGCTGTGTGGGAGGAAGAGAATGGGCCAAGCAGTAAAACATCTCAGAGATCCCCAACAAAAATTCATTGTCCTGCACGTGAGCATCTTATCTTGAAGCGGGAAAACAAATCACCGGCTCCTTCCTCTGCTCTAGTTATATTGCCATAACATAGCAATATAAAGAATCATCCATATGGTTCCTGAGACAGTGGAAATCAGGAAGTCCAGGTAGATACTTTCACAATCCACTCCCAGGGAACTTCTTCAACCCATGAAACTCTGATTTGCTATGATTAGTAATACAAAAGAACTAGAAACCTTTGACACAAAGCTATTTTAATATAGAAGATGAAAATGGGATCAAAATTACTACCATGATGAAGACTAAAAGAAAACATAGAACTATTTACACATAGAAAATAAAGTCATGATGAAATATTTTGCACTGGCTTAAGTAAAACCAACACAGTTATTATGTTAGATTCTCTTAATTTCAAAGTTAAGGGAGAGAGAGGAAGAGAATAAAGAAATGAAATATTTAAGCTACCAGTTATTAGGAAAGAAGACAAAATCAAACAGCGCACCTAATTTCTCTAGAAATTACAATATACATACTTAGATTTTCAATTTGTTTAGAGTAAATGTTGCTTTACTAAAAGTAAAATGTAGACCTATACAATGATTTAAATCCATTTATTACCTACCCCATTCTTTATGTTTTAGACTTCAGAAGGATTACATCTGTATAGGTTAACTGAGTGTTTGTAATTTTGATGCTTTTCATTATTCCCTAAAGATCGGTGTCTCATACAGAGATTTTCATTTCCCTTCAATGCAAATAATTGCTTTTAATATTTTTTAAAATAAAATTCTGTAGAAAACAAATTATGTTAATTTTATTTTATCTAAAGACATGATTGTTTTTGTCTTTATTCTTAAGGAATATTTTCATTGAATATAGATTCTAGGTTGAGAGTTATTTTCTTTTAGCATTTTACAGATGTTTCATTTTAGAGATGTTTAGAGGTGACCTGGCCTCCATAGTTTTTGATAAGCTAGATTTAAATCCAGATTTTTTTTAATTTGAAAATATACATTTTATAGTAATTAGACTGTAAGGAACAGAGAAGTGATTTTCCTTGTATTTCACCTGCTTGGAGGTCACTGGGTTGACTGAAGATTTATACATGGACAGCAGACACACACCATATTTGAGGAAAAATTGATTATAATTTTTCAAATATATATGTATTTTCTTTTTCATCCTTCTTCCCTATTTCAAGATTCTAAGTTATACATAAGTTAATCTGTCTGATAGTGTTTCAGAGTTTGCTGAAGCTGTATTCGGTTTTACAATTTTTTTTCAATTTTTCAGATCAGATATTTTCTTCGGACTTATCTTATAGTTTAATGCCCTCTTCCTCTGTCATCTCCAGTTGTCTGTGAAACCCACCTGGGGATGGTTTATTTCAGATATGCATTTTTTGGATCTTGTATTTCCCCTTGAGTCATATATGCATATGTATATGTATGTATATATAGACTATTTTTCTTGATCTTATCTTTTCATCCACTGTGAGTATATTTTCCTTTACTATTGAGCATAGTGATATTAGCTGCCTTAAGATCCATGTTTGCTAATTCTAACACAGTCTTTGCTCTTGGTAATGAGACTGAGTCACATTTTCCTGGTTTTTCATATTCATATGTTGATTAATTTTAAATGCTAGTTTGAGTTAGACCTTGCATTCTGTTGTAATCGTCTGAAGAATTTTCTTGTTTGTGTCTTTGTTGATCAGGCACTTAGCTTGGCTGGACTTAGATGTAAACTAAATTTCTTCTGCAGAAACTCAAAAATTACAATATAGTTCTTTAGTTTTTTTAGCTGGTTTGAGCTGAGTCTGCCCCACACATAGTACAGTGATCAGATATACATTTGGACAGAGTTTAAATGGAGATTTGAAAGCTTCTTGAATCAAAATATCTCCTCTGTGAATCCTGTTCTCATTTTCCAGCTGTTGTGCTTGTTTCAAACTCTGTCATCTAGATCTGAAGTCTGGAAAAATGCAGGTTTTCTATCAGGGTTTTAGCCTCCCTGTACAGAACTAACAGGTGAATAGTTGCAAAAACAAGAAACTTTTCTATTGCTAGTTCCTTTTCCCAAGCATTGACTGCTCTCCAAATCCTGCTGACAATTTTTCATGATATCCAGAGTCTGCAAATGGTTTTTAGAAAATAATTTCTAGCTATTATCTGAGGGAAGGTCAATCTCAGTAAGAAATCACTCAAATCTCTGGTAAGTAAAAATGTTAAGATAAATAGGTATAAATATGGAGAAACTTAAGAAACTGTATTGCCATGGATATTTTCAAAGAAAAGTGCTAGAGGACAACTTATGCCTGAAAAAACTATGACAAAATGATTCATATGAATATGGAAAATACTTAGCTGCAAAATATAATCTATCTGTACATAAAGTCAAATGTAAGTGTTGCATGTCTTGACTTTGTAGAAATGATGCATTTAATAAAAATTGGGTAAGGTAGGAAGAGAAAAGAAGGAGGAGATAGATATGTTTGTTGAATGTCCAATTCCTAAAAGCATAACTTCTAAAACTAGCAAGTAGAGCAAAAGAAATATAAGCATATTAACATTACAAAGGTAAATACTCAAAACCATATATTAGCCACTAAAATTGTCAGTGAAAGAGAGAGGAGAGATGTAGTAGAGGAAACATATTACATTTATCACTGTTTATAATGACTGATGCATATAATAATACAAACAGTGAACTGAGAAGATACACTAATGATACATTTATAAATAATACAACTAATTAGTATCTATCCATCTATTTATCACCTATTATCTATCTATTATCTATTTATATCTATCTATCATTTATCATCTATCTACCATCTTTCTATCTTAGAGAACTGTATGGTATATTCTTCTATATTAGGCCATAAGGATACTATGCATAATTTATAAAAAAAGGAGGTACCACACATAAAATATTTTGTTTCCACAGAGCATGGCATTAGAAACTTAAAACAAGATAAAAATTCAAAATATCTCTTATTTATAGAAATGTCAAAATGCTTTCTAAGTAATTCTTGGGCCAGAGAGGAAATAAGAATTGAGATTTTAGACATTTAGCACAAATTCAAAAATGAACATATTATCTCTAGCATGGAGCTTAAACTGTACTCAGAGAAAATGTACAAAATATAATACTCCTTCTAACAATTAAAAATGAAACATAAAATCAGCCTCCTAAAAAAAATTTAGAAAAAAACACCAGTAAAATAATCTAAAAATAAGCAGATGAGAAAAGAATGAAATACACAAACCAAGGTCCTGGGGTGGTGGGAAAAACAGCAAAAAACATTTAAGGTTAAAAATAGGAAAAACTGGGAAAGATTCACAACTTGTTCCACAAGGAGTTATAGCTTTATTTACAAAAGGAGACTATTGAAATTGGGGTTAGTATTTTTATTTGGCCAAATGATTTAAGGGGCAACAGATTTAGTTAATAGGGGGCACTGAGGATAGATTTCCTGAAATGAGAGTTATAGTCACATAAACGAAAAACAAACAAAAAAACTAGTGTTCCACACAGTTTTCAAAGTTTTGCCAGACATTCACATATTGAAAAGAATTGCTTATAATTATCTGAGTTAGTGATCTCTATCAGGTTTTATATTTGCACTAAATACTTAGAGGAGGGGAGTTATATTACATTGAACATCTTAGTAATATAACTACTTTGTGAATCACCAGATATGTCTAATTCATTTTTGCAACTTTATCAAGATCGGACCACAGATTTGCAATATCTCATAAGTCATGCCATCTTCATGGAAGGTGTCTGAGTTACCAACACATCTGCGCATTCATTAATTCTACATTGTACCCACATCTGACTAATGACTCCTCTTGTAGGGCCCATCTGTGTATTTACATATGGAAACACACATTCTTAAAAATGTATTTAATTTTGCCCTTATATTAGAGTTATAGCAGTGTATTGATTTAATTTTGAAATTATGTAGATAGAGAGGTACAGAGTGAATTTCACTGTAGCATAGTACAGGAGAGCATTACAATTTCTTTTATAAGAAAAAAGCATTGGGCCTGATAGGACTGAGAATGACAGATATATCTAATTGATGAAAGAGTAAATGTTTAATAATACATTTACTTTACTAGGGTCTGGGGAGAAAAGCACTTTAATATATTGCTGGTGGGTGTGCAGATTGGCAAAATTCTTAGGACTGAAAATATAGAGAGGTATTTGGAAATATCTGTAACAGTTACGAATGGAAATACCATTCCTATCTGAGGACTCACTTGAAAGATGTAAT
Organism: Martes martes; assembly: GCF_963455335.1. Taxonomy (NCBI): domain Eukaryota; kingdom Metazoa; phylum Chordata; class Mammalia; order Carnivora; family Mustelidae; genus Martes; species Martes martes. The sequence goes on along the minus strand of NC_137888.1, from coordinate 24,327,574 downwards.
AGCATGCAGGAAATGACATTTATACAAGATTAACCACTGTAGTATCATTCGTATTAACAAAAGATTAGAAACAACTCTGTATTCAGTTTTGGGGATGCTGCTTATATAAGTTAATACACATTCATACAATAAAAGTGCTGTGCACCTGTCAAACATAATGGGGAAGATGTTTCTGTTCTGATACAGGGAGGTCTCCAAAATAAGCAAAATAGTATGTAGAGTGTATGGTCTGTTGTTCTAATATATGCTTGTGTTTTATTGCATATACCTTAAAAGAAATCTGGAAGAAAATATAAATCCTAAAAAAACAGTGCTTGCCTGTAGTGGGAATGCTGTCAAATTTAGGAACATAGGCTCTCATACATAGGAACTAGAGGTTGACTTTCCACTGTGTTTTAATTTTAATTAATTAACCAGTTGGATACATAAACAGTAAAATTCAATTTAAAATAAGCTAAAAGATACTTAAGCTCTTTGCCTAAACGTTATTTTTTTAAACTTTGGACTACAAAGTGTTTCCTGGACCTTCTCACAGGAAAATTCGCAGATAGATTGTATTAAAAGGAAAATCCATTAGTATAGGAATAACAGATTGTGAGTTAAAAAGCTGAACATTACTGATTTCCGTTGCTAAATTCATGCTGTGGGGTGTTGTGTACTTAATCCTTGCCATGTTGTTAAAGTGCCAAAAATAGCCACGCAAAAATAGTGAAATAATATGGCAAGACATTTCCTGGCCGGAAAGAGAAATCCTGTAAAGGTTGTCTATTTGTGTTCTTTAAAGAGAAATCACAAACACAGAAAAGAAACAAATTCAAACTTTCTCAGTAGGATGAAGTTTGAGGAAGCTGCCTGACATAGTCTTTTCCCTTCCTACTACCATCTGGACAGTTACCAAAAATAGCCATTCTCTACCTCAGTAAAGGGTTTGTTGTTGTTGTTGTTGTTTTGTTCTGTTTGTTTTTTTGCCTGTTTTCAGCAAACTCAGAGAAAATTTTAATAGAGAGTCTTTATCCTAGTTTTAGCTAATTGTTTATAATGATTTTCCTATATGTTGCATTCCACCTTGAGTAGTCAACATTTTGACAGAGATACTGTTTAGGAAAAATGGGGACACACAGCTTACTTTTGATCATTATGTTTCATATATAGAGTCAGCACTAAAACTTCCATATAAGGACTTAAAGAATCAATTGATTCTGAAAAAGATGGGTATGTAGGAGATGATTCTGAAGAAGTGGTTAATTTGGAAACACTCTGCTTTTACTTAGATTATGTATTTGGGATGGTTAAGAAGCAGATTAAATTCATGGTGTTCACACAATAGGCTAGTTACTTAATGAAGGTCCTTGGATGCGTTAATAAAAGAATGAATTAATAACAACTACAATACCATTGAAAATGAAGGTAATATATGAAATCAGGCAACTCCATGTAAAGTAGTAGATTTTGGGGCATCTGAGTGGCTCAGTTGGTTCAGCTTTTGCCTCAGCTCAAGTCATGATCCCAAAAGCTCAAGTCATGATCCCAAAGCCTTGTATTGGGCTCCCTGCTCAACAGGGAGTCTGCTTCTCCCTCTGCCCCTCACTCTTCTCTTGCTCTCTCACTCACTCTGTCTTTCTAAAATAAATAAGTAAAATCTTAAAAAAATCTTTTAGTAAAAATATAATAAATTATATGAGTATATCTGTATAATTTTAAGGTCCCACTCTCCATATAGTTAGAAGTAATAACCAGGGAGAAAAATAACTTTTGTTTTTTGATTTTAAAAAAATATTTAAAATTATGTTTTGTTAAATAAGATGATGCATGAGCTCCATCAACAAAAATGTAATGAATAATAGACAATGAAGATAAGTGAAATAAATTAGAAATAAATCTGTTTTGACAGATTCAAATTTCCTGTGTTCCCTCCTTTAAAAAAAAGCTTTATTAGATTAATATGATTAATTTGTTTAGAAAAACAAGACATAGCCTTAAACTAGAAGATTACCACTTTTTCACTATTCTTTTTTTAGAAATTGAATTCTAAAGAAACATACTACCAATGTTTTGGAGAAATAAAAAGGGATTGATAATTTGTTTTGATGTTAATGTATTGTTTGAAACTATAGTCATGGTATTGTTGTCATGGTATTGTTTAAAATCATTGCCATGCATGTATATTATTTACTTAATCTTGGAAGATAAATGTAATTTTTCACTTTAGGTGAATAAGGGAACTTGCAAAACGATTGTAGGATTTATTCACCTACTCTGAATTCAAAGTCATCGTCATTCTCTTACACTGAGTATCTATGGGACATATTGATCTATTGTGTATATGAAATCACTCAGTTTCTCTTATTATTTTATAGTATTATGTCCTATTTTCTTTTAAGAGGTTTTAGCACAACTAGAAAGACCTCTCAAATATGTTTATCAATGATTGTATTTAAAATAACAACTTTAATAGAGCTGTCATACTTTTAATGGTTTGTCAAATCAATCAGTTACAATCTGTCTAAGCATTCTGTTTGTCTTATCTCAATTATTAACTATATGCCCATTGAATAGGTGAAATGAGTAATTTCATAGGCTTAATGAATAGGACAGTTCACTACATTCTATTTTAGTCTCAAATATACTCATTTAAATTACCCTTCTGTATGTTTCCCAACTATTCAATTTGGAATACGTAACTATATTTATTTCACTGGCTTCAAGAAGATAGCAATATGACTCTTCTGAAATAGAATATCGGAAGAACTTATTGGTAAAGTGAAGCAATAGCTCATAAATGTATTTAGAGAGTCAATCTATTGCCAAAGTCCAAACAATCAAAAGTTAACCAACTCAAATAATAATAGCAATAACTAATAATAGCAATAATAGCAATAGCTAACTAATAAATAACAATAGCAATATAGGAATAATTAATAATGTCAATAATAGCAAAAACTAACTAATAACTAATAGCAAACACTCTCTTGCTATTAGTTTTCTGATGTTTCTCTGAAGTATTTATTTTGGATTCAATTTAATAGAATACATAATTAAGAAGTTATGTTGTCTAACTTAAGGGTAAATCAGTAAGTTATTTTTGTACAATAATTCAACATTCAAACTAATAAAGTGCTATTTAACAACATTAATCACATCATCATTTATCTTCTAGATAACTCTATGTGAGGTTTTTGGTTTTGTAAAATGTCTACATATGAGATATAAATTAAATATATAATTAATGTAACTAAAATGGTAATAATAATGAAATGTGCACACAAATATCACAGATCGTTTAAGATGTAGTATATTCCTTGTGCTTCAGAAACTCTTACAGAACAATTTCCAAGCATATCTACTTTATTCATTCCAATAATTATGCTCTGTTCAAATTATGAATTTCTTTGTATATAAATAATGTATTTTTGACTAATTCTTGACATTTAAATACAATCCCAGTGTGTGCATTCTTTTGTGATTTAGTCCTTTTGCTCAACATCGGTTTTATGATATTCCTCTAATTTCATGTCTGTAGCTATAGTTTATTCATTTTCTTCCTGCCTTTCATATTCCAGGTACTCTTGACATGCATATAAGGAATTTTTGGTTGTTTGTTTTTGCTCTTTTTCTTTTTCCAGTTCTTTGGATTATGAGTAAATCTTCTTTGGATTGTATATGCAGGAGTTTCTCCAGGAGCAGTTCCTGGGTTGCAAATATTTAAATTTCTTAGGTAAACTGGACCAAAATATATGCCTCCTCAGATATACTGGTGCTAGAATTAGACAAACACAATCCTAACCTTATTTCCAAAAATCTCTAGTGTGCCCAACATGGTCAGAGTTGCATTAGCTCCAAGTTTTAAGTCTAACCCGAACAGATCAGAAAAACTCTGAGAGGCTTCATAACCCTCTGAAATGCCTCAGATTTAGTACAGAATTGATGAATTTTGACTAAAGAATGACAGGAGACCAGAACAAAATAACATATTTCTCACCTTTTGTCTCTTCCAACAGACTGTACATCAGCCCAGTGGTTTCACAAAAAAACTCCCCAGAGAAAATTCACAGGATCAAGCAAGCTGCCATGTTTCCTCGGAGTTGTGGTACTTCACTACACCTGAACGAGGATGCTGGCTGTGCCAGATTCCTTCTCCAGTAAATGTCCCACATTCACACTAACCAGCAGTGTGACAGACCTTGGTTTCCATTAGCTCATTAACACTTTCCACCATCTGATTTCTAGTTTTGCCAATATCAAGAGTGTAAAATGGCATTTAATTTTAATGTTAGGTTGTAGTTTTCTGAGTATTCACAGTGTCCAAGGTTTATAGATCACCCCTGTCTCCTGCGTGGAGTACCAGTTCATAATGCTTGCCTCTTTTCTTCTGTGGTGGTTTGTTTTTTCCTTAATTGTGTTAATTGTACAAGTGTGTGTGTGTGTGTGTGTGTGTATATATATATATATATATATACACACACACACACACATATATATGTATATATACATATAGATAGATAGATACGAATGCATCATTTTTGTGATTAACATAGCATAAGCTGGCTTATGATTTGCATCCCACTCCCTTTTTAGTCAGCATTTAAACATAAATTTGTAGCTTTTTTTTTTTTTTAAGATTTTATTTATTTATTTGACAGACAGAGATCACAAGTAGGCAGAGAGGCAGGCAGAGAGAAAGAGGGGGAAACAGGCTCCCCGCTGAGCAGAGAGCCCATACGGGGCTGGATCCCAGGACCCTGAGATCATGACCTGAGCCGAAGGCAGAAGCTTTAACCCACTGAGCCGCCCAGGCGCCCCCATAAATTTGTAGTTTTAACGCTAATACATTTTTCAATATATTTCTTTATGTTTTGATTTTCTATTCCACACCAATAGTCTAATGTTCTATTCTTGGAGCTAAGTCTGTTGTCTCACTCAAAAACGCCAAATGATGAGGAGTGATATTTGGCAAGGCAAGTCCTACCACATTGTGTTCCTTCCTCCATTTTACTCCCTAGAGATTTAGAAGCCATCTTGAAACCATAAACAGTCAAAGAGAATCTGACCCTAACACGACTGAACTGCTAGCAGAATACCAGCATCTGCCTTTCTTCATATGCCTTTGTACATGAGAAAAATATTTTTTTTCAAGTCAGTGTTATTCAACATTCTGTTCTGTGTCACCAAGTATATTCCTAATGATCAAACCATTCTGTGAGAATAACTTCTAGATTCTAAGACTTTTCTTTAACTCAGAACTAATGCTCATCCATTACAGGTATTCTAACAGTTACTAAATCTAGTGATCGTGAAAATTTTTCAGAGCCTATGCTCTGTGGTTTGCTGAAGTTTTTCATTGTCACTCATGTTTTCACTCTTCCAATTTTCTACAGGATCATCAAAGATCCTCTTGTTATTCAAAGCTCTAAGTACCTTGGCCACAAAAATCACTCTTAAGAGAATTCCAGGTGGGGGGGGGGATCTTTGGAGGGCAGTCCCACCAGTTAATTTTGAGAAATGCCTCTAAACATTTAATGATAGATTACATGAAAAATCACAGATTTAAGATTTGACAAATATATTAAACAGGCTATATCCCTTTTAAGGTGATCAAACAAACGAACAAACCAAAACAAAGACAAAACACCTCACACTTGTGAAAGATGTATATTGATATTTAGTACATACCAAAATGTGTCAGGCACAAAGATGACTAGCTATAATGTTTAAATAATCTATGTAGTCCACTGGGAAACAAGGATGTAATTTTTATAAATCAGAAATTATCTCTGCCCAAATATATTTTGGTTTCAGTTGTTCTTATTCTTTTGAGGGTCCAGTTAACACTGTTCCATTCTATGAAAATGAATCTCACAGATTGGTTCACCACAAATGCTGAATGGCCATTTTCTTGTATTCAAGAAAGTATCACTTTATGGAAAACTTCTGGCTACTATTATTGCACTCTAACTCCAGAAAGATGGCCAGCTTTGGACAGTGTTCTGGAAGGGAACCACATGTGTGATGTTCTCCTGCTAAGATCACAGATGAAACCACTGAATTACCTAACTCAGTGGTTCTGAACCCCAGCTGCATATTAAAAGAAGCACTATTTTATTTTATTTTTTTAAGATTTTATTTATTTAGTTTTGTTTAGTTATTAGTTATTACTAAGTTTTATTTAGTTATTAGAGAGAGAGAGAGGGCATGCACAAGCAGGAATGGGTGGGGTGTGCAGAGGGAGATGTGGGGGCTCCTAGATCATGATCTGAGCTGAAGGCAGATGCTTACCCGGCTAGCCACCCAGATGCCCGACTTGGGAAACTTTAAAGCATACTAATGATTGAACACCATTTCTGGAAATTCCCATTTAATTTGTCTCAAAGTGTGTTCATGAACTACCTTTTTTGTTTGTTTCTGTACTTCTGTTATGTTTTGTTTTTAAGTTTGCTGTGGAGCCTAATGTGCCTTTGGTGTTGAAAAATTCCAGTTTGATTTTCTACTGCTGGGACCGTGTTGCTGACCTCTGTTGAGTTGGTCTTAACTTGTGGAGTGTCAGAGTGGCTGGTTCTTTCTCAATGTTCCCAAGCCTTCCATCAGGCAATTTTGGTCTGACACACTTTTTATACCTACTCATTAAAAGAGTACAGCCCCTCTATATAGAAACTAATCTGAAATGTTGAACTCAAAAGTAGGTTATTAAAAACATGGAGTTACCAGCTATTCCTTCTCTAGAATACAAAAAAGGCATAGTCCAGCTTGACCAGTGCCTTGGTTTTTAAGTACTGTATTGCCATTAGAAGAAGGCAAACACTTGTATTCTTCCAAACAGTTAATCCTCTAATAATTACCATCAGGAAAACCCAGAATGTTCACAGGCACTCTCTCCTGTGCATGGTTTACATTGCTGTTTTTCATCTAACCTGGTTTCTTTTGTATTCCCATTCCACCTTCATTCCATATTTCCTAAGAAATTCTTTAAAATGGCTGACCTGCTAATGACTCCTTTTCCAGAATTTAACATCATGATGTATCTATTCCTTTTCAAATCCTTACTATCATTCTAAAGGCAAGATTATGGGAAAACAGTGACATTTCAGAAAAAGAAACGCTAAGGCATGGAAGCCAATTTAATGTGAGGATTAAAACTCTGGGATAGTAAATAATGACTGAGTCATCCAGCTTTGTAAAATAAGAAAATAAAAGGGGGCGCCTGGGTGGCTCAGTGGGTTGGGCCTCTGCCTTCGGCTCAGGTCATGATCTCAGAGTCCTGGATCGAGCCCCGCATGAGGCTCTCTGCTTGGCGGGGAGCCTGCTTCCCCCTCTCTCTCTGACTACCTCTCTGCCTGCTTGTGATCTGTCTCTCTGTCGAATAAATAAATAAAATCTTAAAAAAAAATAAGAAAATAAAAGTACTACAGATGTAAACAAAACAGTGGAAAATAGCATGTATTTAGAAAGGAAGATAATAAATTCAGAGAATAAATTTCTTATTGAAATAGAGAAATTCATGTATTTATGTGAAGTGTTCTCTCTCTTTCTTTCTTTATTTTCCCTTCTCTTTCTGTCAGTCTGTCTCTCTCTCCCATCTCATAAGAGTAGATGATGAAAGACATAGGGCACCTGGGTGGCTCAGTCCGTTAAGTGTCTGCCTTTGACTGGGGTCAGGATCCTGAGGTCCTGTTCAGTGGAGAGCCGCTTCTACCTCTCCCTTTGCCTCTCCCCCCTGCTTATACATGTATGTGCACACGTATGTTTTCCCTCCCTCTCTCTCTCAAATAAATGAATAAAAATATTTTAAAAAATGAAAGAAATAATAAGAGGTTACTTATACATTGAGGAAAATGTTATGAGAGTTAATGAGCTATTTAATAACAGATTATCCCAATCTTTTCTCAATAAACTAGAAAATGACCTCAGTTGAATGAGGGTGAAGATTTTGTCACAAGAAGAAATGAGAGTTTAACAGGGACAATGAGACACTAATCAAAATATTGATGACCCACAACAAAAATCAAGTTTAAATTAGAATTCATGAATATGTAACAAATCAAGTTTTTATGTCTGTTCTTATTTTTCTAACATGTTCTGTTCCTCTGGAAAGAGAAAGTATAGGAGAGGAGAGAGAATGTGGATAGTGAGACATGAGTTAGTTCATTAATTCATTTAACATTCTCTTTTCATTAGAAAGTTACTTAGTACTTCCAAAGTGCTAGGTACTGAGTAAACCAAGGTAAATAAGAAGACTTCTTTGCCACTCATGAATTTATAGGATATCAGGCAACTGGTGTTTGAAGTAAAGAGGGTGCTGATATATTTTGTCAAATATTTTGAAATAATTTTCTAGTCCAGAATCATGTTGGTTTGCAAAGATAATCTGTGTTTTTCAAAAATGTGAGCCAGACTGCAATGAAATCATTTAGAATTAGCAATAGTTAATGGTAATGTTGTAACATTGCCATTTTCACAAATCAGTAGAAAAAATATTGTGCTCAAGAAACCTACATTTATTAGCATGTCCATAATTTCTACCCATTCAGCATACACCAAAGTCTGTGCATATCTCTAACAATTACATTTTTTATAAAAACATATTCTAATGGAAATAAATATAATACAATAGATAAAGAGTCTCTAAAATATCAGTCCCTAGATTATAGCAAGTCAAAATATATATGAATTACTGTAGTTCAATGTATTCATTACTTTCATCTGATAAACAATTATTTTTCAGAAGGGAATTTTTTTAATGAGAAGTAAATAAAATTAAAATGAATATGTAAATTTTAAAGATCTTGCCTGATTTGCTTTCTTAAAATCTTTCTCTCTCTCTTCTTCACTGTTTGTCTCCATTGTTTGTGGTGTATGAGTGTGTGTTTATGTATAATGATGCCAGTTTCTTCTTTGAGTATGAAAGCACAAATATTTTTATAGTTTGGGTTTTCCCTATTTACTGCTTATCAACTCAATCTTCTAACAACAGTGAAAATATAGGTAAAAGAATGACTTAAAATGTAAAACGACTTAATGAAACACCAATAAAATACACTGAATTACTATAATTTGCAAATATATTCCTAATAAGGAATGGTTTGTGAAAATACTCTCATTGCAAAATTCATTCAATATACCATATTATTGAAATTAGTGAGAAAATACGGGGAACTGTGTTAAGACACTGAAGAGCCCTGAATCAAAAAGTATATTTTATCTGTGCATATGTGTGGAGTATGGGGGGGGGTTTCATTCAACATAGCTGTAACATAATTTTTTTTTTCAAGGTCTCAGAGCAAAGAGCAGTATTTGAGTAATTAAATGTCAGAACAGGTGGCTTTTGAAGGGAATGAGATAGTCTGAAATCCTTAATCACGGAAGCTACTTGAGAGACTAAGAAACCAATTGTGAAACTGAAATTAACATGAGATATTTTGACCCTAGAAAATAGGTAATAGTAAGAAGGAGACAATAATAAACACTGCCTAGTCTTTTTCTTGATTTGCTTAGAACCTATACTCAGTAAAACAAATGAAAGGTATTTCCTTAAGTCTGATCTACACATTTAAACATTCTTAAAAGAATAAATGTTAGCATTTGCAAGCTATTTGCAAGAGGGAATTAGAATTTCAAATTATATCTTTCTTATACTTCAAATATACATAATAAAAGTTAGTTGCAGGAGTTCTCGTTCAGAGCTCTATACTTCCTCTTCCCTCATTTTTTTTTTTATCAACTGTACCTCTCTATTTTCCCTATGACCTAAGAACAATCTTCAAGTTTATTTTCTTCATCATCATTTTATTTTCCCTACTTACGTGTTATGAAATATAATTATGTTGTCTTTTTGGTTTCCTGACAATCTGTCCTAATAACATCTACCTCTATATTTGTATCTGTCTGTAGAATTATCTTGTTAGTTTTTTTCCCCCCCTCGGAGTGTCTATGTTTTCTTTACTTAAACCAAAAGAAAGAAAAATAGAGACATTCTGAAATCTTCTTTTTTAATATTCATACTATATATTCTTCTATTATGTTCCATGATTTTACATACTTATATTTGTTTGCTCATTTGTTTTGTTCTATCAGATGAAAGATCATTAATGTCTGTAAGCTTGCAGATTGGGTTTGTAGACTCTTTTTTGTTCCTCAGTCTCACTTATGGGCTTCCGGTTGTCGGTATGTTTTCCCATATAGCTTTATAGTCAGCTCAATTATTCCATCCAACTGCTGCCCATAATAGCTGAACTAAAAACCAGCCCTTTCTCATATCTGTATGATTCCTTATTGTGGATAACATATTATTTTTCTAATCTTTCAAAGGCATGGGTCGACTCAATTTACATACAATAAAGGAAATACTTAGCATTTTAGTCTGCAACATCTGTATTTACATATACTATAACACTGTAGTTTGTTATTTTCCCCCCAAAAATGTGAAGTTATTTTATATATCTTTTAAAAAAATGCCATTTTGAAAATATTTCCAAAACAAAGGAATCTCTTGTTAAGGTAAATTATACAAACTTGAAAATCGGAATGAATAACAACTTTTAAAGGATTGTTCTGCCTGTAAAACTAAAAAGGCATATCCCAGCCTCTACCTGTATGCCCACTGCTACCATATGTCTGTCTGTCCCCTCTTTGGTTTTAGTAGGGCCACTTTGCTTCAGAGATCCATCTTTTAGAAAGTTTTACCCAATTGTGCTACTTTAACATGAGAAAGGAGATTAATATCAACATTGTCTTGCCTTCTAAATAGTGATAGAGATAAAGAAAAAGCAAATGTCTTTAGTAAATGCATGACTTTCAAACTTGGAACACATCAGTTGAGTCCTAAATAATATTCAGTTTTATATGATTATTCAAAAAAAAGTTTTGTTATAAAATTGTAACCATCCATTGTACTAAAAAAGAAATCTTTATTTCCATTTTCTGACATGTGTATTAAAAAAAAAAAAAAAAAGAAGGGGCGCCTGGGTGGCTCAGTGGGTTAAAGCCTCTGCCTTCGGCTCGGGTCATGATCCCAGGGTCCTGGGATCGAGCCCCACATCGGGCTTTCTGCTCAGCAGGGAGCCTGCTTCCCTTCCTCTCCCTCTGCCTGCCTCTCTGCCTACTTATGATCTCTGTCTGTCAAATAAATAAATAAAATCTTTAAAAAAAAAAAAAAAAAAAAAAAAAAAAAAAAGAAGTAATTATGTTGTGGCAAGTTAATTAAATGTGATTTTTGCAAAGAAAAAAAAACACCAAAATGTAATTAAATCTGGAATATGGCAAAATATGTAGTAGGTTCTACCATAATAAGTAATTGCCATAATAAAGTAACATAGAGTAGGTGACCTACACAACAAAAATTATCATTTATTTTCTTACAATGCTGGAAACCTAATTCTGGAGGCTAGAAGTCAGGGATCAAGGTGTTGACAGGTCTTCTTCTAAGACCTCTTTCCTTGGCTTGTAAATGGCTGTCTTCACATTCATGGTGTTCTCCTCCTTGTATATATGTCTATGTTCTAATTTCCTTTTCTTATAAAAACACCAGGCATATTGTGTTAAGGCCCACCCTCATGACCTCATTTTAACTTTTGTCTCTTTAAAAACCCTATGTCCAAATCCAGTCACATCCTGAGGTACTGGGTGTTAGGAATTCAATATATGAATTCAACCCATAACAGATGTTAGCACATCCTTATTCTTACTGGTTACCTGAAAATTTGCTTTCTCTTTTAGATTTTTAACCTTGCCCACTCAATACTTATTTTGATTCACACCTCATTAACATTGAGGAAAAAAACATTCCAGTGTATCTTGATACCAAATCTCCCCAAATGAAACATTTCTATATTGATGTCTTTATTAGATATAGATTTAAATTTACTTTGTTACAGTATTTGACCCTTGAACAACAAGAGGGTTGGGGACACTGATCCCCATGCAGTCAGAAACTCCCAGGTAATGACTTTCCGAAAACTTGACTACTAATAATTTACTATTGACTAGCCACCTTACAAATAACATGATAGTCAATTAACACATATTTTCCATCTCATATGAATCCTATACTGTATTTTTATAATAAAGTAAGCTAGAGAAACAAAATGTTATTAAGAAATCATAAGGAAGAGAGAATGCATTTATAGTACTGTACTGTATTAATTTTAAAAAATCTGCCTATAAATGGACCTATGTGGTTCAAAGGTCAACTGTAGTCTTATCTTTGATTTGACTTTCAGTGGTTTAATTTATCCATGGTCAACTTCGATGTGGAAGCAGATTACCTTATTTCTGACATAAGATCTGAAGGTCAATAGTAGCCCAATGCTACATCATGATGCCTATATCATTCACATCATTTCATCTCATGATGTAGACATTTTATCACCTCATATGATCATAAGAAGGGTGAGTATAGTATAATAGGCTATTTTGAAAGAGAGAAGGATCACATTCACCTAACTTTCACCATTGTATATTGTGACAGTTGTTCTATTTCAGTATTAGTTATTGTTGTTCATCTCTTGCTGTGCCTAATTTATAAATTAAACTTTGTTATATGTATATGTGTATAAGAGAAAATAGTGTATATAAGGTTTGGTATTACACATGGTTCCACCAATCCACTGGGATCTTGGAACATATCCCTAGTGAAGAAAGGAGGACTACTGTAGTTTCTCATTGCTATTGTAACACATTAACACAAATTTAGTAGCTTAAAACAGTACATATTTATTATCCTAAACTTCACCAGAAGTCCAAAATGGGTCTCAATGAGCTAAAATCAAGGTGTTGGCAGGGTTTTGTAACTTCTATGGAGACTCCAGGAGATAATCTATTTTCTTTTCTTTTCTTTTCTTTTCTTTTTTTTTTGGCTGTTGGGGGTGCCTACATTCTTTGGCTTGAGACTCCTTCCACCTTCAAAGCCAGCCATGGTCATTCATGTCTTCCCTATACAATATTACTCTGCCACTAAGTCTTCCACCTCCCTCTTTTACATTTAAGGACCCCTGTAACTACGTTGAGCCCCGCTGGATAATTGAGGATAATCTCTTTAGTTTATTATCAGCTGACTAGAAAACTTAATTCCATCTGCTACCTAATTCGCCCTTCTGGTATTAGAACACAAACATCTTGGGGGAAGCAAGAATCATTATTCTCACTACCACACTTGTTAACTAAAATATTGAAAATCAGTCTTCTGTGTTGAGATTTAGAGCCACCCACTACCCAATTTCTGAAACAATGTTATTGCTTTGGAGATGTAAATTGAAACATTAATGACAAAGCTTCATGAAATTCTTTTCTCAATATTAGATTATGCTAAATTTCTTTTATCAAAATGACAAATCAAATTTTAAAAATAATTCCAAACAGCCATTCTGTTTGTATTTGGATTCCCAACACAAAGTAGATACTGAAGCAAGACTCAAGTTTAGGCAATTTATTTAGTAGATGATCCTAGAAAGTGCAAGTGAGGCAGTTGGGATTATGATATGTGAAAGAAGGGAAAATTAATAAAAGAATCCATTGATTAATAGCAATGTTAACAGGAACTTGGGTTCAATGTTATGTTTTTGTTTGTTTGTTTGTTTTTTGTTTTTCTTTTTTAAACTGTGTCACACTCATGAGAACTTTCCCTTAAGATGCTGGGGAGGCTGGGCATTTTCTATTGACTCCTGTCTCTTATTGTTTAATGGTTAGCCCCAGGATAATGAAGAGAAACACAATACTAGATTGACTGGAGTATGGCATCATGTGATGTTGTGGTGTCAGAAGAAGCCCTCAAGTGGAGGAACGTATTGACATACAGCTCCTTAAGCTAGAAAGCTGTCTGCATGTAGGACGTTGCAGAAGTTACAGGTAAATTCTGAAGTTGTGTGGACAAATGTGAGTGAGACAAGGTGTGCATGGACTGATTGTTTACATTCTCCCGAAGTAAACATTCAAGTCCTAATCCCCAATGTGATGATATTTGGACATGGGACCTTTGAAACGTAATTAAGTAATGAGGGTGAGACCCTCATAGATGAGATTACTACTGTTATATAAGAGATTTCTCCCTGTCTTTGCTATGTAAGGGTAGAGTAAAATGGCTCTGTCTGCAAACTAGGAATAAGCTGAGAAAAGAGTAGTTTCATCAAGAACCCAACCATACTGATGTGGTTTTGCCTTCTCTGCCTATAATGCCTTAGCCAGGGCTTTTTGGGTGACTGCAATTCTAAAAAACATTATTTTGAACCAAAGAACCCATTTATGACTAAGGATTTTGACAATGGATAAAGGAGCAAGGAATCCATTGCTCATGTTCTATCTATCACCCAGAAGTTACAAGCCTGGTAGAATATGGAATGACCTTTCAGCTAGATTGTCAGCCTGAAGAAGCAAGAGGGACAAAGGGGATTGAGGAGCATAATGGGAAGTGACTACTAATGAATACAAGGTTTATTTTGGAGGATGATGAAAATATTCAAGCATTATGGTGATGGGTACACAACTCCACAAATATATTAAGCATGGGATAACTGTAGACAAATGCTGGCTGATCTCCTTTGAATGAATAATCTCTTCTTTTTCACGCATACTCCATGGACCATGACCTTAGCCATAAATGGGACCTTTGGTCCCAGGTAATGATTTTTATAATCTCAGTCACTCAGAAAGCCCTGGCAGAGACCTTATAGGCATACATGGCAAAATCAGATCCAATCTATATATGAATCTCAAAAAGATGAATTACTTCCTCTTACTAGGATGGAAGGAATTAATGCCTTCTCCATTACTATTACTTGATGCAGGGTTTGTGATTCTATGTACTCAACTAGACATGAAGTGGACGGACTCTTCAAGGAATTGTACCACTATGAATGTTCAGTGACAGTCTCTGATACTAACAGGCATTCAGGCAAGTTAGTAAGTACGCTGGCCTTAATGAGAGGAACACATGCTACTATGCTATTTCATAGTTTCCAACCCAGTCATCACCAGTTCACTGTAGGAACATGGAATGACTGTAGAGAAATGCTAGTTTCACCTCCTTTGAATGAATAATTACTTCCATTTAGTTTTTTTAGTGTCTCCATTACAAGACATCCTGTGGTAGGCAATGAGATGTTACACCAAGATTCACTTACTTTGGACCTACTCCTCTAGCCATTCTCATTTCACTTTCCCAGACATTATTGCTTCTAATCTTCCAACCATACTCTTTCAGGTGCCTGGCTAATTCAAGTCATTGTCAGTACCATCATTACCTCTGAAAAGCAAGTAGAAAAACAAGTTGGGCCTAGGCTGTAAAGATACTTAAGTGTTTTTAATTCCTTAATCATTTATGAATAATGAGTAATTTTCTTTTTTAATGCAGTTAAGAAGTTGGAAACATTTCCTTTTTCCCTGTTAATTCTCAGAGAATTATTTATTAGGGTGGTTTAACCCCAAAGCCGCATACTGGAAACTTACTAACATTAAGTATAATTAATTTATATAATATATATTATACAAAAATATGAGCCATAATGTAGCAAGAGCAATCATATATGCCAAATATAAGAAACTCTCAAGGTGGCAAAAAATATCAAATATAAGCAGTCTAAGGCAAAAGCAGTATTCCCATAAAATTAAGACAGTTGTTTAAAAATATTGTGTAATTGCACTTAGACGAAATGTCTAGTATAGGCAAAACTTCAGAGGCACAAAGTAGATTACGAGTTTCCTGGGACAAGGGGGTGGGAACAAAGGGGATTGAGGAACATAATGGTAAGTGACTACTAATGAATGTAAGGTTTATTTTGGGGGGTGATGAAAATACTCAAACATCAGGTTATGGTGATAGCTACACAACTTCACAAATATAGTAAGAACCATTGAATTTTGCACTTTATATTGATGAATTTTTGCATGTAAATTATATCACAATAAGTTTATTGGAAAATGAAAAGTAAAGTAGCCAACAGCATGTAACTGTAACATGAGATGTTCAACTATAAGATGACTTCCTCTTTATTGGGAGCTAGTAAGAACATGACTTACATTAGGATATATATGGTTTTCTTTGCTCCTGCCACTGATGGTGATAGAACATTAGACCCAGGACTGATATTTGATGAAGAAATTAAGCATTTTCTATCTAGGTTTTTTTAAAAAGATTAAACATCACACTTCTTGTTTTTGTTAGAAATAACGTCACAAGTTTTACAAATAAGATTTGTTCATATTTTCATAATTAATTCCATATAAAAACCAGTTTTCTTATTCCTTTAACTGAAAAACAAAAATTTAAATCAAACTATTTTGGACAGGAAAACCAAACCAATCAGAAAATTCAGGAAAAGGAAAATAATAAATTTTCTGCCTAATTTTCAAGTCTGAAATCTTAAAAAGTAGTATATTCATTTCTGGGGGTCCAACAATGCCGTTTGTGCAAAATGGACAGCTTGTCAGCTATATGCAGCCAATACTGGTTCTCTAAAAGCCTACACATTGCCTATATTTAATTAATAGCATCCTGTGTGAGATGATATTAAATTCCTTTAAGAGGTGTTCTCATGTCTGTTTTTTTTTTCAAAACAAAAATAAATTTATTCTCTTTATCTCTTACATCAAGGTATCTAATTTTATCCCAAACATGTCCTATTTCATCTACTGATAAATCCTTTCTACGAAACATCTTACCCTTTTCTTCTTGTAGTTTTTTGTTTGTTTTACTTTGTTTTGCATGTGTTTTTCTGTCGAGCTAATAGTAGGTTCTCTCTTTCTGGAACATTTCTAGTTCAGGCTTATTGTCAGGATTGAGAGCTTCCAGCTTAATCCCCTTCAGTCAGGCTTCAGTTTTTACCCCCCTACTGAGACAGCTCTTAGAAAAGTCACAGAATGCCTCAATATTGCCAAATCCATTGGTCATTCTAAATTTATTTTTCACAGAAATTATCCCATGGAAAATAAGGGTCAAAATACCAACTCTCATAAATGACATTTTCTGATAATCCATGTGTTGTCGATTACTATCACCTGGCAATGGCTGCAACACAGATTTCAGCCAGAACAGCAAACTCTTAGACATTTTTGTCTGAATAATAGATTTTCTTAGTCAAAATAGATTTTTGATCAATATTTCTTGGCCCATAATTTTTTTTTTATTGGAATGTCAACATTTTCTAGTTCACACCAAAAAACTTAAAATAAGGACATGCATTTTCTATTTAGAAATAATTTCAAGAAGGCTGAACTTCTAGTTAAGAAGACATGCATTTGTAAATGCATCATAAAAAGGACATTAAAAAATACCACTTGGATACTGTGGAAGACATATTACCTTCTGATAAATTTTGGAGAAATACAAGAACACTTTTAAAAAGACATAGAATTTTCTGATTTCTTCACCTGAAGAAACATTCCAACCATGAGATCTTCCATGGACAAAAATATAAAGGCAAAAACACTCAGAGAGTGATGAATATGATTTATAACAAAAGTGTGAGTTTCCTTTATAGTGGTGTTAGGATTTGAGATAGAAAATATATCTGAGTTCTGTTTGTAGGGTATTTTAAACCCCCTTATTGAAAACAAGTCTTGAAGACTTCCTCCTTGTCACTCTTTGTCAAATGATTTAACTCCTTGAGTAAAAATCATGTCTAACTTGCAAAAAAAAAAAAAAAAAAAAAGAAAGAAAGAAAAAAAAATAAGAATGTGTATAAAGTTTGCATCCAGTATAAAACCAATAGGGTTACATATTAAATTAGTAGCATAGAATTGTTAAACATTTTACTGGCTTCAACACATTTTAATGTCTACATTTGAAATCTTACATACCGCATGGTGTTTATGGATATTCCTGGCCCTGCATGGAAGCCAATGTGTGATCAGCTCAAAGTCACCAGGTGTTTCAATCTTGATTCAGTCTACTTGCAACCCGATAAGGAGCATGTGATCCCGATCATTTCTACCTGATACACACCTCAAACAGGCAATCCAGCCTTGGGGACACTTGTTCAATCTAGTCGAGTCTTTTTCAGGGCTGTGCTACAATCTGAAACTTTCTACCTAATCATCCTTCCTTCCTTCCTTCCTTCTCTCTCTCATAGGAAGAGGCTGGCTTGCCCCACCTGAGTGCAAACTCTCCTTCACAGCTACTCGTTCTCATAAATCTCATACCTGTCTAGTTCCATCTTGGTGCCACTTCACAGAAGAACCAAACTGGCATCCCACACCACTGACTAGTTCCCAACTACCCTCAACCAATGTCCTTTTTTTTTTTTTTTTTCAGTCATCCCATGCAACTCAATCCCTCTGTGCCTTGTCAAATGTTTTTCATTTGTTGGTCTGTTTGTGTTCTGCCTGAGATTTCATTTCACAAGTTTTTGGTTTTAGTCAATGACAGAATATTTATCTTGACTATGACTTTTGTGATGTAATCCCACAAATACGCCCATCATTTTTTTACCAAAATATGTGAACCTCAAAATGGTAAGGATAAAAATCTGTCTTCTTTAATGGTACATACTCAGAGATGCAAAAATATTTAAAGGCACATCACTTTGGGCTCAAACCTTTTTACCTGAATTAGTGTACTTGACTTTTTTGAAGGGTTGTTGCTAGAAACAACTAGCATGATAAACAACAGGGACTGAAAACATGGATTGTTAGTGTGTCTTTTCCTTTTTTTTTTCCCCCCACAAGCAGGATTTGTGGAAGTGGGAGACAGCTGAGAGGAGGGAGGCCCAGAAAGATGAAGGCATAATGCCAATGTGAGAGGCTAACCTGAGGGGCCTTTAGTTAGAAAGGTCTGTGAGCAAACACCATGCACCAAGAGAATTCATCAGCAAAATATTAATGAGGGAATGAGAAGGAAAGAAGGAAGAAATTATTATAAGGGAAATCCATTTCAGTTTCCTTATTTTCTAGAGATCTAATACATTTTAGAAACTTAATTTGGTCAAGGCTTTCCATACAACAAAGGATATTGTCTCTACCAAACTCGTGTTCCTCCAAAGGTCCTGAGATATTCCTGCGGGGTTCTAGAAAAAGTTTTCTGAGAAAAGAGAAAATAAGGACATTGTTGCAAGCTTAATACCTGGATTTTTAAAAACTCCAGTATATGAGACTGTGTGTGTATAGTTCTACTCCATCAGGAACTCACAACACAGTGCACATGGAAACTAGGTCAGGTTTGTTTAGTAATTTTGAAGAGAAGACTAGAATATTAGAAATCAATGATAGAGAAAAACCTTATTAAAATTGTCACAAGTGTACAATACATTGCTATATTATTTTGCAGAAAAAATATTTGACTTTATATTGTTTTTAAATTATACTCATATATTATTAAAATATCTGCCCACCTATACACACACTTTTAAGAAATATATCTGCAGACTTATATTTCTCATGTATTTTGAGTCGTTTCAAGTTGGCAATTGCCATGGGATTCTTAGAAAATCAAAGTTTAATACTCAACACCATTGATATGACCTTGTGTTCCTGAAAAATGGAAGCATTAAGACTCTACCCAACAGGGTTGCATTTCCCACCTGCATTTTGACCAGTTTCCTTAATGACCTTGCCAGCTGATATAAATTGCTTTTTGGAGGGAGCCCAGAGGAGTGTTAGAAAGCTTAAAGATTTTGCTTCATGTTACAGTGGATGGCTTTTAATAGTGAAGAAAAAAAAGTGGCAACTTCTGACATATAAAAATGCTTCTTCTGATTTTGACAGTAGATAACAAGCACTCCTTGTTTATAGTAGCAGGGTGGAGGCTTATTTAAACAGACATACTAAATAAAATAGACAAATTCAAATTATATGCTGTTCTTTCTTGTACTCATATTGTGACCTCTGTTTGGCTGTTGTCATTGTGATTACTCAGACTCATCCAATATATTGTCTGTTATTTTCAACATCACCTCACTTCTGTATTTCACTCCAAGTCAAGAAGTATCTCAGGCTCACAGTTAAGAATATGAATAAGGGGGTGCCTGGGTAGCTCAGTGGGTTAAAGCCGCTGCCTTCGCCTTAGGTCATGATCCCAGGGTCCTGGGATCGAGCCCTACATTGGGCTCTCTGCTTGGCAGGGAGCCTGCTTCCCTTCCTCTCTCTCTTCCTGCCTCTCTGCCTGATTGTGATCTGTCTGTCAAATAAATAATAAAAAATAAAATCTTAAAAAAAAAAAGAATATGAATAAGGTCCATGGAAAACCATAAAGAATACTGCTGTCTCTTAGATTTTTAAAGACAAACAATTTAGCAGTAATCCAGAGAGATTCTGTAATTTTGTGGAGTAATCCCTCACCTTGAATTGAAAATACATGATTAATTAAGTGATAAACAAAAAATGTAAGTATCCCTAACATGAACAAAATGAAGCTGGTTTGACATTAATAACTATGTTTTATATTAATACTGTATTATCTTATATTTATCATATCTAATACAGTTAAAATCCTCCAGGTCTGTTCAACATATGAATAACTGAATGAGTAAATAAATATGTACACTGTAGGTACCAAATGAATTATTAGATGATTTGATTTAAATGTCTACACACACGTTATAATGTGTTTATCCTACATGGCTTTGGAAATTATTCAAGCTTTTCAAATGCTACTTTCTCAAAAGATTTACATCATTTTTTCCACGTTATGCATAAACCAGCACTTTCTGTCATGCTATTTATTTTTAAATATTTCTCAGTATTTTAAAATATTTGTGTATTTTTCTGCAGTCTGGGCAAATAAACACCATCTTCACATGTAAATATATTCACAATTCCTCCCCTATCTTACTGATACATAATCTGCAAAACAAAATAACGTGTGAAAATCAGAGTGTTTTACATTTCTATGAGTACCTGAAATTTTTATTTAAAATAAACTGGACAGCAAACAAAAAGGTGCAGAAACTATGCTAATATTTCAAAATACAATAATCAAATGTGTGAAGATTCATTTGGGATACATCAAGAGTAATTTAAATGAAGTTTAACAAAATGATTGAGACAACAAATTGCTTTCTGTCACAGTTCAGGGAAATTTACCTTTTACTAGCCTGGCATTATGTCATCTGGCAAAATGCACCCCTTGGTATTCCCCAGAACACTTCTTTTCCTTGTAGATTCTACCAGAATATTCTACATGCAAAAAAGCATAGAAAATCGAATTATGTAGAAGGAAAAAAAAAACAAAACAAACCTTTTTGACGATCACACCGAGCATCAGTTGAGGTATCAATATAATGCTATGGTCACTCAAACCCCAACAGATCGATACATTCATTTCACTTTCTGGACCTAAACAGATTGAGACTATCACAGTAAAATTCCAATTTTACCTATCAATCATTGTGGCATAGACCGTGACCAAAATTATGGCTACAGTAGCCACTTTCAACATAGCTCAAACATTTGGTTGCTGTGACTAAGATATAATATTGTTAGAAAATTATAAATCACTTTTTGTTGTTTTGATTCATGAGTAGGTAGGCAATATCATAAAACTGTCTGTTTCATGTGGTTAATATTTTTGCTTTCTATCAACATTAATTCACACTTCTTTAGAAGTTTTGCTAACAGAAAAAATAACTAATGAAAGTATTGACTGTGTCATTACTTTTTCCATGACCCTTTGTTACAACATACACATGGGTCAACATTTCTTTCCTTTCCACATAAACCTGCAAAGGGTATTAAAAAAAACCCTGAAGATGAGAATTTAAAATGAGGATGGGTAATTAGCTGGAGCAACATCCTGATAGGAAATTCACACCCCATCACTTGGAACTTCCGTACAACCTTTGTTTTAAAATGAGGTAATAAGTCAAAGTGCCTTTGATGCCTGAAAAATGGCAGAATCCTCCTCTACTGCTCTGACCTTTTCCCAAATCGTATTTCCATCACGTGTGATGATTATAACAAGTATTGCTTTGTTTCTGGCTTCTTGGTATTCAGGATTGGCAGCTGAACATTTACAGAGACACTCTACGTCAGAAACGGCTCAAATTTTAAGTCAGTTACAAATCTATAGAAAAAAATTATGCTTCAGAGACTGTTGGAGATCATTCATCCTATTTTATAAATACTAAGATTCAGAGAAATGGGAGCTCAGGAATGAGGTATAGACTCCCAAAAGATAGGATAAAATAATATCTCAACTTCAGAATTGACAACCAGGCTCTAGCATTAAACGTTCCCCCTTTTCTCTCCTTCACATCAGGATTCAATATTCTTTTCTAAGGCAAACTTGTTTTCAGCAAATGCTATCTCAAAAGAGGTTGCAAATTGAGAGAAGAGCTAGATTTTAAAACACATATGCTTTTTTTAATTATTAAAAATGGAGAAGAAAATTACTAATAAAGACAGAATTTAATGGGGAAATAATATACTCCAAAATAAAAGGTGTATAGAACAAAAAAGGGTATTATTTTTTATATTTTATGTATATTTTATCTATATTATATTTTATGTATTTATATATTATATATAGATTATATATCTATATTATATCTTATATTTATATTTTATACCATTTTTCATTTTTATATAAGAAATTTCAATATTTTCTTTCATTTTTATGAAAATAATTTATTCATCTATATAAGGTATACACAGCTAAATCTAACACAAATATGTATATATTTATATATTCTTAAAATATATTCATAAGAAATAGTTTATTGTTTCTAATATTTCCAGGCAATGTGTCAGGTGTGATGACATGAGGTATATAAAACCAGTTCTGGATCTAGCTTAAGTAGATGAGGCACATATTAATCTAATACTTATAAACATAAAGGTACAACATCAAGCCATAAGTATTATAACAGGAAGCAACACAGTACCAAGAGTATATGGTACTCATGAGCAAAAGAGTACATAATAGAGCTGTTTTCCTGAAGAAAGCTATTTGAAATGGGATCTGGAGGATGAGTAGTAATAGACAGCTGAAAGTTTATGAGAAAGTTGAAGAATTGACAAGAATATTATAAGCAAGAGTAGCAGTTTGAGGCCAGTGGTATATGGCAGGATACAACCTCTCATAAAAAATGAGAATTTTTATGTGTGGAGGAGATCATTTCTATTGTTTATTTTATTGCATATTTTTGGCTTATTTGTTAAAATAGATAATGTGACCTGAATCAACATAGAGATTCATGTAATCCATGTAAGGTAACTATTACTCTTCTTTGGAAAGATGCCTATTTTCTAAGCTCTACCATTCGTTTATGAAGGTAACATGTGACTCAGTGTTGGTTTATAAGAGAGATGAGGGGGTTTGTTGTAGAAGTATTAAAACTTTATTGTCCTACCTCACTTCCATGCAGTAGGTGTCATGGAGATGGTCAGTTTCTGCCTTGCCTGAATGTAATACCCAGAACTTCTGTGGCTACCTTCTAACCATGGCAAGAGACAGAATGAGGGCAAAGCCACTCCAGTAAGTGAGACAAACTTACTTCCAAGAATGGGAGTCTCCCGCAGAATAAAGGAGTGGAGACAAGACATTAGAAGTCAAGCCAGTTGAAGGATAGTGGACTGTGCTGGATGACATTACTTCAGTGGCTTTATCCTAGGGCAGTCAGTTGAAAATTTCATGCAGTAGTATATACATTGTAAGTTAATAATATTATTTGTATTGTATTAATAAAATTAACTAGAACAAAAGAGTTATATACTGAAATAATGTACCATTTAGCTAGCATATTTAGGTGAGTATGCAATTTTTTTTCCATGAGTAGTTAACTGCAATAGCTGCAATAACCAGACAGCTAATCTTTCCAACTCCAGCTACCTAAGAAAAATTCATATTGCTGATATTTCATCATTTAATTTATTTAACAGTATTTATCTGAATGTGTGAAACTTTGATAGTCCTGCCATTTAACACGTGAAATGTCATTATTGCTAGCTCACATCATTCATTAGATAGAAAGTTTCAGGCAAAAAAGAAAAACCAAGTAATTCTAATAAGTTAGATAATTGTAAGATTTGGATTATTAATAGTGACTTTAAATGAAAAATCTTGACTAGAGTTTTAAGAAATTATTCATCAGTAAACTCAGTTTTCCCAGGGAGAGATAAGGTAATTTATACATGCATACTTCATCCAGAGTACCAAAGTACATGGATAAAGCTTGAAGGCATTACTGAGAAAATAAATAAGTAAATAAACAAAAATAATAAAAGACTAAAAAAAAAGATAAGCTCAGGATAATTTTATTTGACCAATGGTAACAAAATTAAAATTATAGATTGTTCATTATTTGAGTAATTATTAAGCTCATGGCATCCCAGTTCCCTTTGTTCTTATACTATATGAAGTTGCCTTCCTCTTACCAAATCCCAATTTGTTACCTGGATCCCAATCCTTCCATCTTTGTACAGAACTTGTATAATTTTTCCCTTTCTACTGTTTTCAGCCTCACTCTTTCGCCTGATTTTATCCCATAATTATTTCAACAAGGTCTAGTGTTTTCCATGTAAAAAGAAAAAAATAAAATAAAGCATTGACAACGAATGCCTCATCCAGTCATTCTCTTTTTCATGCTCCCTCATGTTCACATGCTCCTCCTGTTTACAAATGAGAAATTTAGGAAATGTGTTTCCACCTTTTAATTTATTATACATAATGCAGCCAGAGTGGTTTCGTTAAAAACTCTAATTTGTTAATGTGGATTAGCTGCTTAACATAGTTCAATGTTTTCCCTTTGCTCTTAAGAGAAATATAAATGCCATTTAAACCTCTAAATGTCATTTATTTATATTATCTGACTCTGGTATTTCTCTTCAGACTCTGTCTGTGCTTCTTTCTCAATTGTCATTTAACATCCGTCTAATGCTGGGCTTCTTTCCTTTCCTCAAATGAATTTTCTGTTTCTTGCCTCAATCACATTCTCTTGCCACATTTTATTCTTGAAATGTTCTTCCCATTTACGTTTAGCCCCTGCTAATATTTTTGCTAGTAATCTTTCCCTCTTTTCCACCCCATTTTTAAGACTAAAGTCATGGCTTCTATATCCCAGTAGCAACTTGCATTTCCTCTTGGTAACACTTGCCTTCATTCATTTGATATCTATGTTCCTTATTAGACTGTAATCTCCATGGTGTTTATTTTTTCTTTAGTGTCTTAAGATGTTTCCCATACAGTTAGTGTTAAATATGTATTTGTAAAATGAATAAATAAATGCCTCGAAGTTAGAGTAGAAGTGAAATTAGATCCCTTTTACTTTTATTTTCTTCTTCTTTTATTTTAAGTACACAAAATAAATAATTACTAATTGCCATTTTTACCTATGTACGTGATTCTAACCTAGATAATTGATTAAATATCCAATTGAAAATATCCTTGTTCAGGGCGCCTGGGTGGCTCAGTGTGTTAAAGCCTCTGCCTTCGGCTCAGGTCATGATCCCAGGGTCCTTGGTTCTGGGATCGAGTTCTGCGTAAGGCTCTCTGCTCAGCAGGGATCCTGCTTCGCTTCCTCTCTCTCTGCCTGCCTCTTTGCCTACTTGTGATCTCTGTCAAATAAATAAATAAAATCTTAAAAAAAGAAAAAAAAAAGAAAATATCCTTGTTCATGGACCATACCTAGTTTTTTTTGAGTTTGGGTTATATATGTAATGTATACATAATGCTCTTTAAAATATCCTCACACAATTTTTTTTTTTATGTATATGTGTCTTCTAACTGAAACACTTACTCCATAAAGCCTTCCAAAGTAAATTATTTTCACAAGAGAGACATAAATGCATATAGATAGAAGTGGGGGGAAGGGAAGGAAGGAGAGGGAGAAAAGAGACAAGATGGAATGCGAAGAAATTTTTAGAAAGCGACTGAATTCTAACATTAACTCTAGGTAAATATCATTGGTAATTCATTTAACTTCCCTGCACTTTGATTTCCACTCCCATGAAATGGGATAGTCACAGCATGATTAATGAACTGGTAAAGCAATTTGTGGAATTTCTTTGTAAATTTAAAAATATTCAAAATTATTCTATTGTTATTTATTTACTGAAACTCACAATATTGTTTTACATCTTTACCTTATAATCAACTCAAGTGTGGCATATAAACATACAGATTATTTTTTTGTAATTTTAGGCAATTAGTACGGTGTTCTAATCTTTTGAGTGAGACATATTTGATTTTGAGTATTTCTCTTATTTTTGTAGTTTTAGACTCTTGTCTTCACCCACTAGCTCTTTACACAGCTTCATATATTTTTTTTTTTCTTTAGACCAAGCATCTAATTGCCATCTTTATTCTCTGCTTTATAATAGCTGTCATTGGATAATGGAAGAATCAATCAAACTTTTTTTTTTCCTTCATGTCCCTGCAGCAACAGAACTTTATTATTTTTACTCCAGTGACACTGAGAAGCTTGAATCAATATTGACAAAACATCAGGTCTTTTTGAAAAACCTTGCTATGATAGCACTCAGAGTTTAACCATTTCACATCTTTTAAAGCCAGAAAACTCAAAATTTATTTTCCTCACAAACAAAAACATCTCAATCCCTTGGAAAATCATTCTGCTGCATTTGAATTGCAGTCACCGTAATTGACTTCCAAGGCACAGAACTTGGATTCATCTCCATATCTGAGAATAGAATCAAGCCCTAAACAAAGAGAACTTTATAATCAGGTTTAGAAGATTAATGTTTCTTTAGAAGGGGAAGCAGATCTTGAGAGCAATCTGATTTTGTTCCTGCTATTGATAGAAAACTTGAGTTTCTAGCTGAACTAGTGGAAAGCTTACTTGCAGATAAATGGATACTTTAAACCTGGAAATAATTCACACTTAAATCATGTTCATCATTGATATCGATCACTAGAAAACTCTCCAACCACAAGCATACTAAAACCTCTTCCTGTTGAAATATTTCTAATATTATTCTTTTTTTAAAATTTCATTTTATTTTTTATTCAGTGTTCCAAAATTCATTGTTTATGCACCACACCCAGTGCTCCATGCAATACTTGCCCTCCATAATACCCAACATGAGGCTCACCAAAACCCCCACCATCTCCCCTCCAAAACCTTCAGTTTGTTTCTCAGAGTCCACAGTCTCGCCCTCCAATTTTCCCCAACTCACTTCTCCTCTCCATCTCACAATGTCTTCTGTGTTATTCTTTATGCTCCACAAGTAAGTGAAACCATATGATAATTGACTCTCTGCTTGAAGAGTTTCACTCAGCATAATCTCTTCCAGTCCCATCCATGTTGATACAAAAGTTGGGTATTCATTCTTTTTGATGGAGGCATAATACTCCATTGTATATATGGACTATATCTTCTTTATCCATTCATCTGTTGAACGGCATCTTGGTTCTCTCCACAGGTTGGTGACTGTGGCCATTGCTGCTATGAACACTGGGGTACAGATGGCCCTTTTTTTTTTTTTTTTACTACATCTGTATCTTTGGGGTAAATACCCAGTAGTGTAATTGCAGGGTCATAGCTTAGGTCTATTTTTAATTTCTTAAGGAATCTCCGCACTGTTTTCCAAAGTGGCTGCACCAACTTGCATTCCCACCAACAGTGTAAGAGGGTTCCCTTTTCTCCACATCCTCTCTGAAACCTGTTGTTTACTGTCTTGTTACTTTTGGCCATTCTAACTGGTATAAGGTGGTATCTCAATGTGGTTTTGATTTGAATCTCCCTGATGGCTAATGATGATGAACATTTTTTTCATGTGTCTGTTAGCCATTTGTATGTCTTCTTTGAAGAAGTGTCTATTCATGTCTTCTGCCCATTTCTTGATGTGATTTTCTGTTTTATGTGTGTTGATTTTGATGAGTTATTTATAGATCTTGGATATCAGCCCTTCCAAAACTGAATCAGGAAGAAATTGACAACGTGAATAGACCAATATCTAGTAATGAGATTGAAGCAGTGATTAAAAACCTCCCAAAAAACAAGAGCCCAGGACCTGATGGATTCCTTGGAGAATTCTATCAAATATTCAAAGAAGAAATAATACCTACTTTCCTGAAGCTGTTTCAAAAAAAAAAAAAAAGAAAGAAAAAGAAAAAGAAAAGGAAAAAGAAACATAAGGAAGACTTACAGACTCCTTTTATAAGCCAGCATTATTCTGATCCCCAAACCAGGCAAAGACACCACCAAAAAGGAGAATTTCAGACCAATATCCCTGATGAATATCAATGTCAAGATTCTCAACAAGATCTTAGCTAATAGGATCCAACGGTACATTAAAAATATTATCCACCATAACCAGGTGGGATTTATTCATGGGATGCAAGGGTGGTTGTAATCAATCAATGTGATAGAACAATGTGATAGAACAGATCAATAAAAGAAGAGACAAGAACCACATGGTCCTCTCAATTGATGCAGAAAAAGAATTTGACAAAATACAGCATCATTTCCTGATTAAAACGATTCAAAGTATAGGGATAGAGGGAACACTCCTCAATTTCACAAAATCTATCTATGAAAAATTCACAGCAAATATCATCCTCAATGGGGAAAAGTTGACAGCCTTCCCTTTGAGATCAGGAACACAACAAGGATGCCCACTCTTGCCACTATTGTTCAACACAGTAGTGGAAGTCCTAACAACATCAATCAGACAACAAAAAGAAATAAAAGTATTCAAATTGACAGTGAAGAAGTCAAACTCTCTCTCTTTGCAGATGACATGATACTTTATATGGAAAAACCAAAAGACTCCACAACCAAACTCCTAAAACTCTACAGGAATTCAGTAATGTGGCAGTATATAAAATCAACGTACAGAAATCAGTTGCTTTCTTAGATACTAACAATGAAAAAATAGAAAGGGGGATTAGAGAATTGATTCCATTTACTATAGCACCAAGAACCATAAAATACCTAGCAATAAGCCTAACCAAAGAGGTAAAGAATCTGTACTTGAAGGACTACAGAACACTCATGAAAGAAATTGAAGAAGACACAAAAAGATGGAAGAGCATTCCACACTCATGGATCAGAAGAATAAATATTATTAAAATGTCTATACTGCCTAGAGCTATCTATACTTTCAATGCCATCCTGATCAAAATTCTACCAGCATTTTTCAAAGAGCTAGAACAAGTAGTCCTAAAATTTGTTTGGAACCAAAAGAGACACTGAATTGCTAAGGAAATGTTGAAAAAGAAAAACAAAACTGGGGCATCACGTTGCCTGATTTCAAGCTTTATTACAAAGCTGTGATCACCAAGACAGCATGGCACTGACACAAAACCAGGCACATAGACCAATGGAACAGAGTAGACAGCCCAGATATGGATCCTCAACTCTATGATCAAGTAATCTTTGACAAAGCAGGAGAAAATATACAGTGGGAAAAAACAGTCTCTTCAATAAATGGTGCTGGGAAAATTAGACAGTTATGTGTAGAAGAATGAAACTTGGCCATTCTCTTACACCATACACAAAGATAAACTGGAAATGGATAAAAGACCTCAATGTGAGGCAGGAATCTATCAAAATCCTAGAGGAGAACATAGGCAGTAACCTCTTCGACATTGGCCACAGCAACGTCTTTCAAGATGTGTCTCCAAAGGCAAAGGAAACAAAAGCAAAATGAACTTTTGGGACTTCATCAAGATCAAAAGCTTCTGCACAGCAAAGGGAACATCAACGAAACAAAGAGGCAACCCATGGAATGGGAGAAGATATTTGCAAATGACACTACAGACAAAGGGCTGATATCCAAGATCTATAAAGAGCTCCTCAAACTCTACTATTATTCTTGATGCTTTAATTATTTAAGTAGTAAGATGGATATTATAATAGCCTTTATCTTGCAAAACTCAGTTTCTCATACAATCTCAAACATAT
The DNA here is from genome assembly GCF_963455335.1 of Martes martes. NCBI lineage: Eukaryota > Metazoa > Chordata > Mammalia > Carnivora > Mustelidae > Martes > Martes martes. The sequence continues at coordinate 24,297,794 of NC_137888.1, read as the reverse complement.
TCATCTAATAAGTCACCCCCAAATCTGTCATCTGATCCCTAAAGTCCCCCCACCCTGCTTTTTTGGCTTTTTTTTTTTTTTTTTTTGTCTTTTGGCCCTCACTTGCCCTTTATCCCTGAGAAAACTTATCTGAATCTCCAGCTTTGCTATTATGCAGTGATTCCCACACATGATGTATCATTTAGTTGTTGATCTCCTTCTTAGTTATGAGCTTAAAACTTGATGAAAATTGCCTGAAAAAAATGTATTGCAGTAAAATAGAAAAATAGACTATGGAGAGTGGCCACACAAAGCTATTTGTTTTATAAAATCCCATTTTCATGATTCCTTTTTGGTCCTCAAAACAATATAAACTTGTGCTAATTACACAACCAGTAATATTGGCATCTTTCTCTTTTCAGAATGATGGATATTAAGTCAAATTTATTTATTTAGTTTTGTGTAAACAGATGATGGATGTGAAACTACATCTCAGTTTTCCCAACTGTTGTTCTTGAGTTCTTTTTGGTAAGGTGTAGGACCATTTTTCATTCAATACAAACATGGAGGTTCTCATCCTCCATTCTTTTTTGAGTTTTAATCTTATTGTTGTGCCAATTCATTTTGCTGAACCTCTCTCTCTACTTGTTTACTCTTCTTTGAAATCCATGGCTTTGGGGTGCCTGGTGGCTCAGTTGCTTAAGCATCCAACTGGATTTCAGGTCAGGTCATGGGACGGAGCCCCTTTGTGGGCTCCACATTGAATGTGAAGACTGCTTAAGATTCTCTCTCTCTTCTTCTCCATCTGTCCTTCCCCTTCCCCCTAGGACACGCACTCTCTCTCTCTCTCTCTCAAAAAAAAAGGAAGGAAGGAAGGAAAGAAAGCAATTGGTGGCTTTAATATCTGAGACAGCTGGCTTATGTGCAAGTCTAGTATTTTGAAAATTTAATAGTTTTTAGTGATTTCCAACAGAACAAAGAGAAAGGGAGAAGGAGAAAGAGAGAGAGGGGGAGAGAGGCAAACCAAGAAACAGACTCTTAACTATAGAGAACAAACTGATGGCTATGAGGGGAGATGGGTAGGGCATGGGTGAAAACAGTAATAGGGATTAAGGAGGACATTTATGCCTGAGTTGGTGCCTTAAACATCAGTGGAATAATGTGTTGCATGGAAGTGTTTAATCATTATATTGTAAACCCAAAACTAATATTATGCTGTATGTTAACTAACTGGAATATGAATAAAAAGTTAAAAAATATCCTAAAACTTTAAGCATTTAAGTTGACATTACCATCAGAATCAAAAATATGTTTGCAAAAAATGGTGGTAAACAGAGATAGAGAATACCTCTCTATTCCTTTTAAATATGCAGGAGTGTGCATATGTTGGCACCAAGTTCCCAGTAAAACCAGTTTCAGTGTCTTTTGAATTTAGGGTTAAATTATTCCTTGATTTTATATATACCATAAAGGTAGTCTGATTAATCATAGAGACAACTTGAAAAAAATAACAATAGCTGTTCTTAAAGGAAATACATACATACATATATATATATATTTCCTATCTGTATTTTTCTTTTCATGCATCGTTTTATTTATATATACACAGATATATGTACATATGCATGAATGTATATATATCGACAGAGGTATATGATTATTATATCTATACCTATTTATCTCCATAGAAGTAAACTGCAGATCCTTCTTTGAAACTAAACTCACTGTAGTATGTTTGAATTTATATTATTATTTAAAGTTTCTTTTTAAATGAACTGCACTGAAAACAAACACAAGTATGTTTTTCTCATATGGTGTAGATAAACTCCTAACCTTTCAATTATTTTGGTCTGAATAAGGAGTATTCACACAGAAGGGAGTTTGTGCAAATAAAATAGAAGAGGAGTTAAATTTATTTGTTCAAAAGAAGAGAGTCAAGCATGATACAAAATAGTAAATTTATGTAGCCTCCATGCTCCATCTAGCAGAATTGAACTTTCCAAAGGGGACAAATACAGATTGATGTTTTTAAAAATTAGTACAGGGCATAGACTATGCTTTCACTGTACAGCAAGCTTAACCTATTAGTAGAAAATGTCCAAGAAAAATTGTCATTTTTAAGCAAATTTACATTGCTGCATTACTGTTTTGCATCTTGTCACAGACAGAGTTAATGATTTAAAATCATGATTGATTTGTGAATACTATGGAAATGAGGCAGAAAGTACTGGATTTTGTAGTCAAGGAGTCCATTTAAGACAACCAATAATCACACTGAGAATTCGATTTTATGAAACTGAAGTGTAAAAGAATCATGGCATCAATAATTATGTTAAAAATGAATATCTTACAGAATTTGCTTTCATCTATAATTCATTCTTTGGATATTATATTTTCTTCATGTTCATTGTGAAAACTGGCTACTATTACTGTTGACATTGGTTTTCAAGTGAAGAAAATAAATTTAAAAAAAACTTAAAGTGAGGGGCACCTGGGTGGCTCAGTGGGTTAAGCCTCTGCCTTCGGCTCAGGTCATGATCTCAGGGTCCTGGGATCAAGCCCCACATCGGGCTCTCTGCTCAGTGGGGAGCCTGCTTCTCCCTCTCTCTCTGCCTGCTGCTCTGCCTACTTGTGATTCTATCTCTCTCTCTGTCAAATAAATAAAATAAAATCTTTAAAAAAAAAAAAACAACAACAAAAAAAAAACTTAAAGTGAATTATTTTCAAGCTTTGGGTAAGTAATTTCTTTTTAGTACCTCTACAGTTCTATATAACACAATTTTTGTCACTTTTCCATCTTTCTTTGAAATAAAAGGGTTGGCAAATTCATTCATTTTATCAGGCTACAGACTTAAAAATTCCTTGCTAAATAAGTCATTTTGTTCTATTGGTTAAACATACATAAACACACACACACACACAGAGAAATACATGCACGCATGTAAGTGTTTCTATTAATTTTGCATTCTGGATGGTTTTATAAAGAAAACAAAAACTATTGGAAATTTGTGCCCAGTTGCACCTATAGAACCAAATCATTTATTCATTAGAGAAATTATTTATTTATTAGAGAGTGTATACAAATATTGAAATTTGCCTTTAAATCTTACTACATATGATTCAAATTAGAATATTTTATTTCAGTTTATTATAATTCTGAGAAAATAAAATTTAAGTGTAATTTTTTAAAATTATAAATTTTATAATGTAAAATTTTAATAATTTAAAATATATTTGAAAGGTTGTTTATATGCTATTTTCCAATTCAAATACATATGTATCTAAATTTTCATCCAGTGTTTTCCAGAACATTTATTTAAGGATGGAAACTGAATATATTTGATTCATTCTTAAATTATTTTGCCTATGACCAGTGGATTAATCTTTCTAAAGTGATGTTTTCAAAATGCCATTTCCCATTTCAACAATCTGCAATCACTCTTAGTTTCCTATAAGATAAAGTCCAAAATAAAATTATCTTAAAACAGACTTACCTTGTCGTTATGCTTTGAACATTTATCCCTGAATTGCTGATAGAAAGGAATCACCTGGAAGGTATTAATAAATTATTTAACCAGTATATTGAAAAGTCCAATGTTGAAGAAATATGAGCAGAGACCTCATGAAAAGGGAATAAGTGGTCATCTGTTTCAAAGGTATGGGTACAAGAGCAGTATTCTTTGATATATTTGAATATATACTTTCATATCCAGTAAATTTGCAGATCTGAACTAATAAATAGATAGCATCCATCCCTTCAAGAGTCAGATGAAACTACCAATGATAAAAGAGTCATTGTAACTTGAGTCTCAAAGATGGCTTTATTTTTCAAACTACAGTGAAACACTATTTTAAGGGATAGGTATTTCTCAGTCAGAAAAGAGAGATCCAAGTTCTTTGAGTGACTTTTCCAACTCAGAAGTACAAACTGGAAAACTTGGAAGATGAAAAAGAATTCCATCTGAAAAGAAAGACGGTGGACCAATCTACTTCTTCCTGTCCAATAGAAGAAAGAAGAGAGAAAGCAAAATACTTGTTCAAAGAGGGCAGTGTCCTTGCCCCCCCACCCCACCACTCTGTTTTTACTTCTTCTTCATAGCAGTGTGGAAGAAATATCTAGATATATTTTAAGGAAGCCAAGAACATCAGAGTTGATAGCTTTCTTTCCTGAGAATAGTCTGGAGGTCTGCAAGCTTTATAATGAAGTCTTACATCCGTACATTCAGCAGGGGCAATACCTAATATGTAGTGACTGTGAAACATTGCCCAAGGAAGGTGTCTAGTTGAATGAGTCTGTGCAAGAATCCATAGCTCCTGAAACACTGAATGATGCACAAGTGAGTCAGAAGTCCATGAAAGCTCAAGTTTGGAGAAGGATGATATATGAGCTGAGAAGGTCCATGAATAGCAAACTCAAGAGTCAACATACTTCACATTTGCCATTAGAGTTGAAAAGATTTCTGCCTTTATGACTGAAGGTCTAGTTAAGACTAGTTCCCCCTTCACAGGTACCAGTTCAGTGAAAAAATTAGACAAGCTGTGATCCAACAGTAGATCCGTGGGCCCTCTGGCCAACTGCCCAGATACTTCCCATTACCATCCTGGAGATAAGTAGGAGGTCAAAGAGAAGGGTGATGTGGGAGCAGTAATCAAAGACAGTTCATATGGAAGAAACCGAGATGTTATTAACAGAAAAGTTCAGTTTTTCATCTTTATCTTAGTAGGATGGTCTTCCAGGAGAAAAACTAAGTACATTTCAGAAAATAAAGAAACTGCATTTTCTCTTCTTATTTAAGTTGTGTTAACTTTGTTATTTGTTATGGAGTATATTAGTTTCCTAAGGCTGATACAGCTAATTACTGCTAAAATTTAGTGACATAAAATAACAGAAGTTTTTATTTGATAATTATGTATGCCACAGGACTCTGTTCACTAAAATCAAGGGGATAGGAGGGGTTCATTCTTTCTAGAACTTCTATGGGTAGATCTACTTCCTTACCTCTCCAGTTTCAGAGTCTGCCTGCATCCCTTTGTCTCATGACTCCTTCACCCATCCTCAAAGCCAGCAACATACTGTCAATTTTTTTCTCTCTGACACCTGTGCATCCTTCTTGTAAGTACTCCTGATCACATTGATCTCACTGTGATAATCTTCCCATCTCAAGATCTTTGATGCAATTATGCCTGCAAAATCCTTTTGCCACAAAATGATCATATTCACAGGTTTGGGTGATTAAGATGTGGCCATCTTGGGGGTAGAATTAATCTGCTTACCATACATGTGACTTATAGTTCAAAAGAAAACTCTAAACATTTGCCCTAGCCAAGAGAAGATCATTACTCAAATATTAATAAAACTACTGAGATCTGTTAGAGAAGCTTAAAAAGTAAACATATCACACATACATGGTATTAGAAAAGTTACAATGTATTCAATTTAAGACTACCTAAAAATAATACATTGCTAAGTTCTGCACTTAACTTTACGATTGTGGCTATTTTTTTTTGAAGCCTTTGTTCATCCCACAAAATATAAATTCAGGGCTCATCTTCCTCTTTGATATGTGTCTCAGATAAATAGTATAGCGACCTGGTCAGAGATAGTTTTCTATTAATAGACACATTCCCCATCTTTCATGAATGACAGAACAGACTTTGGTAAGTGTGGCTACATTATTAAGTTCAGAATGTAATAGATGTAAAGTAGTGCCCGTGGAGTACCCTATTAAAAAAAAGAAATCCACTTCCTCTTCGCAACTGTTAAAATTGTGTGCTATGTTGGAGGATTTCAGAGGCACTTATCAGAGGCACATATCATATATGTATCACGTACATATCATGTACCAGCAATGAGAAAAAATACCCCAAGCTAGTTTGCCTCCAAAATGCCTATCACCTCATTACCATGTTATGAAAAAGAAGTCAACTTTCATCTTTTCAACCACTGTTAGTTTGAATATATATGTTGTATCCAATTGAATATAAATCTAACTGCTACAGGCTTCATAACAAATCAAACATCCAGTACCAATCAGTGAAAACTTAGTCTACCAAAGTAATGTTTCTGCTTCAGGTCAACAGTCAGACTTTAAGATTGTACCTTCATGGGTGGTTGCTAAGATTATGGAAAAGTAGGTGAGGGGACAAAAATCAAGAAAAGTGTTTCTCCATGTAATGTTCTGATAAAAGCATTTGTATTACAATAGCTGTGTATATTTCTTACACTTGTAACCTATTAGTCTATAAGAACTGTAATCTTAACATCATTGTTTTTCTTCACTGAATTTACATACCCAACTTTACTGAATTCTTTTCATATACCCTTGAATGTAATAGGAGCAGGAGAAATGATTCTGAGTGCTGGCAAACAGAGAATAATTCTGTATATAATTCTGATTATCTACTCAGACATAGCAACAAGCAATTTATTATTATAAGAATTATTCAGATTATTCACAGGTGGGGCTTACATTACCTGTTCATAAATTTCTTCTTAAAAAATCTGAAAGTTTTTCTACTGGACCAATCTCATCATGTTCCTCAATATGCCGTAGCTCTACTCACACATCATTGCTCATGCAGCTAATCTTCCAGTATGCCCTGCCCCATTCCTCTTTGTGTGGTCTAACTCACATTCACAATTCAAGGAGTCTGGCAAATATTGTATGACTAATTTTGGTTGAGAATATTCTAAAGTCTTTGGGATTATGTTAAAATAATCTCTCAGAGTTTATCAAGAAGCTTTTTATTTTCATTTTACACACATACATGTAGACATCTACACATGCACAAATACAGCTCTAAAGTCAGAATAGAAGCAGAAACTTCTACAATTCTATGGTGTTTTTATTTTATTTTTTTTTTTAAGTTTTTTTTTTAAAGATTTTATTTAATTTGACAGACAGAGATCACAGATAGGCAGAGAGGCAGGCAGAGAGAGAGGAAGGGAAGCAGGCTTGCCGCTGAGCAGAGAGCCCGACGTGGGACTCGATCCCAGGACCCTGGGATCATGACCTGAGCCGGAGGCAGAGGCTTTAACCCACTGAGCCACCCAGGCGCCCAATTCTATGGTGTTTTTAGATGAAAAAACATGGCATAACCTTCTAGCCACATTGCATATGACATATGATTTAAAAATATTCCTTCCCATTGCAGGGATTGTCTTTTCACTTTCTTTTTTTTTTTTTTTTTTTAAAGATTTTATTTATTTATGTGTCAGAGAGAGAGAGAATGAGTGAGCACAGGCAGACAGAGTGGTAGAGGAAGAAGCAGGCTCCCTGCGGAGCAAGGAGCCCGATGTGGGACTCGATCCCAGGACGCTGGGATCATGACCTGAGCCGAAGGCAGCCGCTTAACCAACTGAGCCACCCAGGCGTCCCGTCTTTTCACTTTCTTAATGGTTTTGTTTTGTAGCACAAATTTTTAAAATTCTATTATAGTTTTTATTTATTTATTTATTTGTCATCTGTGGCTTCGGGTGTTGTATCCAAGGAAATACTCTCTGATTCCCTCTAGGAGTTTTATCATTTTTAGTTCTTATATTTAGGTCTATGGTCGATTTTGAGTTAATTTTTCCTTGTTTTTATCTTAGCCCAGCTACTTAGGTTTCATCTCCATGTCAGCTTCTTACTGTCACTTATTGTTTAAAGGTTTTGCTTTCTCCCTCTTGGCTATTTTGTTGCCGATGTATGTGGCTTGGATGTTGCTATCATTATATAGAGAGATGACTTTGTTTGTTTGTTTGTTTGTTTTTGTTTTATACACCTAAGGCTTAGATGTTCCTGCTCTGGTCACTCCTGAGAGGGACAGCCTAGGGCAGGTACAGTCCTCCAGGCTCCCATGGAAACGGGTAGTTTTATTTTTCAGCTCTTGGGGTCCCTGCTAGCTCTGAGTGGCTCACTGTTCAGTCAGTGTTTGGTCAGAAGTCATGTTTAAATCCCCTGTGTCAGTGAGCCTTCTGCCCTATGTGGATGGGTCAGTGTGCAGCCTGAGAAATGCCTTAACTCTAATTACCCTTGAGTGGTACAGCTTAAAACATGTATACAGCCGACCCAGTCACCAGAGTTGGCTCTGATCCCAGGACAGCACTTCTCAGCATGTTTATTTATTTACTTATTTATTTATTTTGACATTTCTCTGTGAAGCTTCCGGTGGCCCTTCTGCTTTGCCTCTACCAGCATCCTTTGAGTTGCTTTCCACCAAGATCGGCATTATTTTGGACAATGCCTATAAGCATAAAGTTCTCCACTTTCTGTTCCAAATAGTCAGTCCCCTCAAGTACAGCTGGGAAACTGGGGATGCCTAAGTTCTGTCTCTTGCTCTGGTCAAGACTTCTGTGCCGCTACACAGGAGCTGGGAGTGGGGATCCACATTTCCCAAGTAAGGCTGCTATTACTGGACAGTGTTTATGTGGAAAAGATGGGAGAAGCCTCTGGTCTTTTCAGCTTGCCTTTCTTGACATGGAGTCAGTATACTTTGAATAAGATGGGGTGAGGTCACCAGGGCCCTGCTATATTCACCCGCCACACCTAAGGTAGTGCTTCAGCTCCAAGAATGGGGGCTAAAAGGGGAAAGATAATACTGATTCTATCTACCACACCTGCACAGAATACAGGTTTCCCCCACCATCCAAAAGTAGAGGGTCCCTATGAAAATTTTCATAAACCAAAATCTTTTTTTAACTTATTTGGAAAATTTTTGAGTGCTCCCAGATCCCCAAAATAACCTCTTTTATGTTTTTCTGATACCCTCAGACCATCTTGCTAATGGATGCATAAAGTAAATTGAGATAAAGCACGGATGCTCAGAGACTAGTTCACAGCTATGGCAGCTTGAATGCTGAGATGCTGAGTGTAGTTCTTGGGTAAGGGCTTGATGGTGCCACTCTCACTGGTGCTCTAATAGCTCTCTAGAAAACAAACACTGAGTGCTACTTTCATTTTATAGCTTTTTTTTTTAAAGATTTATTTATTTATTTGAGAGAGAGAAAGAGAAAACATGAGCAGGAGGGGCAGAGGCAGAGAGAATCTGCAGCAGACTTCACACTGAGCATGGAGCCCAAGACAGGGCTTCATCTCACAACCTTGAGATCACCACCCTGAGATCATCACCTGAGCCAAAACCAAGAGTCTGACTTTTAACCAACTGTGCCACTCAGGCACTCTGCTTTTTTTTTTTTTTTTTTTTTTAAGTCAAAAGCCTTCTCAGATTTCTTCCAGTTAGCAAAAACAGGTGTTAATGTAGGTCTTTCATAAAAGCGAAGTGGCATAATGTAGACTTTAGAAAAGTAGGGGATACGTAACTCAAATGTCAGATTACCTTACGTTCTTCCTGAGCCTTAGTAGGTTTTCTTGATGAATGTTTCTTCATTTGCTATATGCCCTTTGGACAATTTCCAAAGACTTTAAATGATTGTAGTTTTTTTTTTTAATTTATTTATAATTTTCATCAGTTAAATGATTATTTTACTGGAAAGAGCATTATTGAGCCCCTTACTTCACCGTTCTGGAAGTCCTGCCTTTACTATATTTTTGGTATCTTTGAAAGTCCTAATTATTATAAAATACAATAAAATTTTGCTTTGGATTTGTGTCTATTGATTCAGAATTTCAGCACTCTTAGAGATCAATTTGTGAAATATGAAATAATATGAATAAAATAATAGATCTTAATATTAAAGGATCTTGTATTTTCTTAAATTAAAGTTACGTGCTGCATTAGTTTATAATTAAATGTTAAGTAGTTCATTGCATGGCTTAGTTTCACTCACTAATGCACTTACTTAGTGGCGATTACCTAGGACTCCAGAAACAAATTTCCATGTGTATGTAGGGTGACAATTTGATCCCAAGTCAAGAAATTGCTTTATAAGTCAAAGATTGCAGAGGTTAAATGAAAAGGAATGCTACATAATTAATTTCCTTGATAATAGAACTTACTCTATTATGATCATAGCAATATTCAGTAAGGCAAACTCATCTCCTCTGTTATCTATTTAAATATATTATCTTTTATAGAATTTCTTTTCCTTAAAGTTTTGTACATATCTTATGCTTAGACAACTTTATTGGATAAACATCGTTTCTATTTATATGGGTTTTAGTAATAGTAAGTCAGCTAGGCAAAACAAAAACAAAAACCCCAAACTATACTATCATCTTTTTACTGCTTACGATCTTTTTTTAAACCTAAGATATTTAATTTTGTTTTGAAATTTGTAGGGAATGGACTCCAATCTCTCTCTAAAATAAAATCATTATCTGAAGAGGTCAGGAGAGGTGAATGTAACTGAGTTGAATTTAGGCAAGTCTAGAAGTAGGTATAAAAAGCAGGACTTAACAGAAAGAGCATATTTGAGAACACATTTCCTAGATTTTATTAGGTGATTTTTTTCCTTCCATCTTCATATCAGAAGCAGAGATACTTACAAATTTATTATCACATGAAACTTTACTGATACAGATACCAGAGATATAAATATGTGCACACACACATATACATACACATAAACTACACACTGAAAGGGTTTCTCTGAGTAATGTAAATTGACACATAATTAATGTTTATTTTTATTGAAAATTGCTGAGTCAAACTTGGCTCTCACATTTTTTATGCATCTTTCATCCTTATTCACTTAGAAAATAAACTGTTGCAAAAGCAAATCAGAACTATGTCTGGAAATTCAAATCAAGGAAGCATAAATTTGTTTTTATATGTAGTTGACGCTTGAATAACTTAATTAGGGCTAGAGGTGGGGACACCCCCCTCATAGTTGAAAAACCATATGTAGCTCTGACTCCTCAAAAACTTAACTAGGAGGGGCACCTGGGTAGTTCAGTGGGTTAAGCATCTGCCTTCGGCTCAGGTCATGATCTCAGGGTCCTGGAATCAAGGCCCACGTCAGGCTCTCTGCTCAGCGGGAAGCCTGCTTCCCTTCCTCTCTCTCTGCCTTCCTCTCTGCCTACTTGTGATCTCTGTCTGTCAAATAAATAAATAAAATCTTAAAAAAAAAAAAAAAAAACAAACTTAACTAGGAATAGCCTACAGTTGACTGGAAACCTGACTGATAACATAAATGGATTAATGCATATTTTGTATTCTGTATGTATTATATTCTGTACTCTTGCACTAAAGCAAGCTAGAGAAAAGAGAAATGCAAAAAATACATTTTCAATACTGTACTGTATTTATTGACAAAATCTGCATGTTAATAGGCTCACAGTTCAAAGGTCACGTAGTCAAAGGTCAGCTGTACTCTTGTAGTATACATAGCTTGTAGGAAAGTTCTTGTGAGGACCCACTACAAGGTTTTATCTTAGTAGTTTTCAGTGTCCGGTGCATTTGTGTGTATGTGTATGCATCTTTATCTCTATTTGTAAAATTTTCATATAGTGGCTTCAGCTTATACAAAATGTCTTAGAAGATTTATATAATGTATCATTCTGGTGCCTTGAATGTGATTCACCTCAGACCGTTATTTATTTTCAGGCTTTCTGTCCGTTAAACTTGCCAAATAATATCCCCCAAACTTAACCACTCCTACCAACAACCCTTCATTTAGCTCATGATTCTGCAGACTCGTAACTGGAGTTGCGTTCAGTTAGACGGTTCTTTTCATACCTGTGCCTATGGTAAGCTATTGGATTGTTGGCTGGAGCCGGTTGATTTATGAAAGCCTTGGTGGGGATGCTGTCGACTGGGGTCCCTCTTCATACAGCTGCATATTGCCCCAGAGGCTACTATACATTTATTCAAGTATATTTAGAGAACAGGCACTAAACTGCAAGGCATGTATTTAATGGCAATTACCTAGGACTCCAGAAACTCCTCAAGTCTCTACTTATACTACGTTTGCTACTTTTCCATTGTCCAAGATAAGTCTGATGGTGATACTGAAAGTCACTGAGAAGTCACCTCTTGATATCAGAAGCTGGGAGTCACCATAAAGGAAATGAGAAAGAAGGGAACTCTGTGGCCAGGTTGGCAATCTACCACCTTCCTTACTTGCTGGATATAAAATTCATCTGAATAACGTAGCAACTAACAACTAGTTCTTAGTTTATTGTTCAAAATAACAAGAACCACATTTTAGCTGCATTGTTCTAAGTGGTATTTTACAACTAAATTCATCTCTGTAAAGGTTAGATTTTACATATGGCTGTGATGATTGGTTTCTCCATTCTTTTGAAATTAAAATATTAAAAATTCACAAGTTGAATCTTGTGAATTATTAGCAAATAATTTGTACTGATGATTTGTATGTAATAATTTGTACATATATGTGTATGACTACAGCAAAATCAATATTAAACCAGTAATAATGTCACTTTCACTTATTTGTTGTTGGCAGTAGTTTCTGGTACAGGGTAGAATGAGGCAGACCTGATCACAGGGAAACCCATATTTTAAGATGATGACAAAAAAGAAAATAGAGAAACACTGCTTTGATTTTTATGCTATGTAAACTTAAGTCTCAGGGAATCATAACATTGAATAATGTATCATGATGCTACTCACAATGAAAAATGACACAGCAACTGAGTTTGTCAACAAATTTCTCACCACGTATTGCCTCACTTACATTGGGAAACCTGGATTTGTTGTTGCAAGGAGAAGGTGTCTAGAATTACAGCATTATTCAAAACACCAACAGGAAGATAAGGAAAGAGCACTAAGTAATATTTTTTAAAAATCTCATAAGCGGACAACCGATGATGCTTGCACTCTTTTCATTCTCCAAATTTCCATTGTGGGGATGCATGGGTGGCTCAGTGGGTTAAAGCCTCTGCCTTTGGCTCAGGTCATGATCCCAGGGTCCTGGGATCGAGCCCCACATCGGACTCTCTGCTCAGCGGGGAACCCGCTTCCCTCTCTCTCTGCCTGCCTCTCTGCCTACTTGTGATCTCTGTCTGTCAAATAAATAAATAAATAAAATCTTCAAATTTCCATTGTGACTGGAATAGTTTAGTAGTGGTTGACAAAGGCCATCCAACAATGATGTTATCAAAGGTAACATAAGTTTTTTTTTTTTAAAGTTTCATCTTGACAGTGTTTTTTCTCCAGAAATCCTTCTGCCAATTCTTATCCCAATGCTTCTGGGATCACATTGTTTTACTCTTGAAAGTGCTATAAAGAAGAGGAATGGAAATTACAAAATTTCTATTTTTATTTATCTGAAGATATATATATTCTAAACATCCAATTCTTATTTAAGTTCAATATTCCTGTTTTCAAAATTTATACTAGAAAATGCCATAATACACACTTTAAGAGAATAATGAATTTAATCATCCATCTCTCTCTCTCTCTCTTTTTTTAATTTCACTCAGTTTCTCATACACAACAATCTCAACTGGAATTCTGTTGTTACCATTCTTGCTACTGTTGTTGAGGGTTTTTGTTTTGGTTTTACTCCCTTTTTCTTTTTCTTTATCAATTAATACAAACAGTCTTCAATTTCTGACAAACATAAAATAAAGCCCTCTAAAATACATTTTATAACTAACATTTTTGTCTTCATGAAACAAATATCAGACATAGACTGTATTAAATGATTAGATTTGGGAACAAACTCTTCACCAATAAAGTGACTGCAAGGGACAGTATGCATGGCTGGTAAGGCTATTTTTTTTTTTTCCAGGAGATAGATAAGGTATGTTTAATTCCTATTTGTGAAATGTTAATTTAGAAATGCTTTTTTAACCTGCTTTTTGATGTCAAATGAACAAATGAACAAGTAATATAAATAAGACAGTTTTGAGAATTAAGAGTTGAGTGAAAAGAACTTATGAAAGGATCTTTGTCCCTAGTTAGCTATTCAATAAAATTCAGTATATATATGTGAGTGTGTGTTTGTGTCGGTATGCATGTGTGTGTATATATATACATGTAAATCCAGTGGCATACTATGAAATTTGGTAATGTGAAATATCAGTAATACAGTTTATGTTAGTGTGCCCTATAGAAAACCCATATATATTTCTTGTAGAAAGAGTCCTTTAAAGGTTTATATATGTTAATATAAACTCAACATTTTCGCTCCAAGTTGTTTCAATATATATTTTCCATTTACAATATTCTAACTAAAAATCCAGTAAATCTAAATCAGTTTTTGCTCTCAACAAATTGTGAGATGCACACTCAAATAGAATTAAGATGTGTAAGTTATATTTATTTCAGAAAAGCACACACTGCTCTAGTTATTTCAAGGAGAATGAATTTATTAGAGGACTTAATCACATAGAACCAGCAGAAAAGCTGTCAAAGTGGTAAAGAGGCCTTTGCTGGCTCTCAGGAAACCAGGAAGAAAACCACTCTGATGACCCAGGAGGGCCAGCTGCATGTGGATGGAAGGCATGGTTCTCAGGACAACAGCAGAAGCTGGGGCAAATCTCAGACTTCTGTGCAAACACCCTGAAGTCTGCTCAAAGCTGGGGCAAGTCAACTTTACACCTGTAGCTCATTAGCTTCAGAACAGGTTTCTCTACATTTCTACCACTATATTAAGGAACTTTGGGCAAGATTCCTCTAAGTTCCTGCCCTCTAACTCTAAGAATCTGTGACTTGCAAAATTTTTGAGCCTTATTGCCAAGACAGATGCAAATTTACAGAAATAGCATGAGTTACAAAGAGTGCTTCAGCGTGCCTTTTATATTGTTGCAGGGTCATTTTCTGAAGATCTTCTTCTTCTTTTTTTTTTTTTTAATTTTATTTATTTATTTGACAGACAGAGATCACAAGTAGGCAGAGAGGAAGGCAGAGAGAGAGGAAGGGAAGCAGGCTCCCCGCTGAGCAGAGAGCCTGATGCGGGGCTCGATCCCAGGACCCTGGGATCATGACCTGAGCCGAAGGCAGAGGCTTTAACCCACTGAGCCACCCGGGTGCCCCTGAAGATCTTCTATTTAAAAGCAAGAGAACAGCCACTGTTTTTCACTAACACCTGTCAGCAACTGCTCCTAGTTCACTGAGGTAACTATATTTGTATTCTGACACGTAGTATCTATTCACATTTTGTAAGACATGTTACTGTCAGAGCCAAAAATACAAAGGAAAATGTGGCATCCCTGGTGCCACCATGCCAAAAAGCCACAAGCAATTGTGATCAACAGAGGTATTTCTAATTATTGAAAACATATTCAACTGCTTCGTTAGGATTTGTGTGATTTTTCTTTTTACAGAATTTAATCTTTTACTACTTAGTCAACAAAATTGTTTGTGATTATAACAGTAAAAAAAAGATACAAGATTACTTGTTCAAACACAAAAAGGACTGATAGTTTTGAAATCTTTTACCAAAAAAGCTACACTAAATTGAAAATACTTGGTTTAGCTACTTCTGAGGGAATACCAGACAGCAAATGAAATGGAAGCTATAAAAATGCATAAGAAGCCAAATAATTCACAAGTGATTAATGATAATGGTGATCTAGATAAGACCTTTGGTAATAAATACACAACTGGATTTAGAAAATACAACAAAGAGTAATTAGATTAAACTGAGTTATAAACAATGAACATGTAAGAAAGATACCAAAAATAACAGATTTTGATATTATGCTTGTATTGCTGAAAGCATAAATTGTTGCTTAAATAGAGGAACTTGTATGATTTAAGTACTTTTAAAGCAGAAAACTCATTTAGTTATTTTATGAGATAAAGACACTCATTGTAAATCATTCCTACATTTGTATGAGGGCAAAATAAATTGCCTTGATAAAATCAAACTGATTTAAAGTACACTTCTTTAATAGCGCTGGATGAATTTAAAGTGTTCTATATCATGGATCAAGGCTAAACTAAATTTCTCTCTCACAAGGAAACACACAGGTACACATACATATTCTTGTGAATTTCAATGTGACCTCGAAATATTTCTAATTCTCTGTAAAAGACTTTGTAGATGATAATGTACATAATCTATTATAGATAATATGTTTCTGTGTTACAATGAGAAAGACAAATATAATTTTATAAAGCATTTACTTGTTATGTATAGAATAGTTTGAGGGCATGATTTTAAACCACCCCTATGAAACATGAGGATGTTTCCTTCTTAGAGACAAACGTGTATCCCCAGTTCCATAAATAATGTTTTTTTTGTTGGTGTTGTTGTTTTTAACTTCCAGCAATTATAATTGATTGCAGTTTTTATTTTACATTATAGCAACATGTTTTCTAGTAACAAGAAAAAAGAATAGGTCTGTTGAAATTTTAAGAAAGATCCAAATTTTATACCTATATTTTGATGAAAATTAAAATAGTAACAACTGTTTTATAATTAAACAGACCTTGTAGTTTTTAAAGAGAGGACCATCTCTTGTTAGAACTCTCAGTACTTCTGCAAGATATACTGAGCAATGCTTATTATAGTATAGAAATAAACCTCTTAGAGAAGCAACTAATTTGCCAAAAGCCACAGAGGCAGCAAATGGCATAACCAGCAAACAAATCCTATTCTGAAGCCTCAAGTCGAGGAAAAATAGTCTTTCTCCTATTTCAGGGTCCTTGAAAAATTCAAGTTAAAATGAGATTAAATAGATTTAATATTCTGTTTGTATACCAAGAAAGATAAGTGATATTTTTAAAATAGCATTTTTTTTCTATTAACCAAATATTTTAATGACTATGTACCATCCCAAGAATGGGATTTATTTCATGTGATTATAATGTGCATTTTTTAGTCACTCTCTTGCAATCCTACTCCTCAGTTAAGCATAGGACTTCTGAGTTGCTGGTCAAAACTTCAGGTATTTTTTTACAGTGAGTAGATTTCTCTGTAATTGCTCTTACCCTGAGGACCTCCTTGCCCTCCTGTTCATCCTCTGCCCTTCCTCTGCTCTGCTAGGAGTCTCAGGAGTCTGACTCTTAGAAGCTTCTTTCCTGGTGTTCTATGTCACCTGGCTATTCACTGGATTCTGCCAATGGTAAGCACTGGTCAGGGACTGGCAAGGAGGAGAACCAGAGCTCGTCCTTCCTTCTTTCCTCCCTCCCTCCCTTCCTTCCTTTCTTGCTTCCTTCCTTCCTTCTTTCAAAGATTTTATTTCTTTACTTGTCAGAGAGAGAGAGCAAAAGCAGAGGGACCAGCAGGAGGAGGGAGAAGCAGGCTCCCTGCTGAGCAAGGAGCCTAGTTCTGGACTCAATCCCAGGACACTGGGATCATGACCCAAACTGAAGGCAGATACCCGACTGAGCCACCCAGACTTCCCTCAGGAGGTGTTTCTGGGAGAGGCTATGAACCAGAGGAACTCACTTAATTCTAGTCTCCCCTAGAGACTAGGGGTCCTAGTCCCCCCATACCCTTGATCTGCCCTTGAAGCTCATGAGGGTGAAATCTTCCCTCGGGTGCTAATTTCTGGATTGTATTACCTCCCTTTGTGTGACAATTCAGCATTTTCTTCATGGTTCAACCAAGCCCTTGCATCATATTCCCCACAATTTTCATATGGATGTTCTGTTTTGTTTTTGTTGTTGTTTTCCTGTTTTGACTACCTGGAATGTTTCCTGATATATTTGTCACTAACTAAATGAATATTAACTGAGTAGTCAAATTTTCTCAACAGAATATATGTTGGTTTGTATATATGGTGTTCAACAGAATAATGTGGAAAAATTAGGGTCATAGTTTTATGATACAATGAAACAATGGCATATATATATGTACAGTATGTATGTATATATGTGTATATATATTATATATATATTTATAATGTCATTAACTGACAAAACTTTATAATTCTTATTATTTCAATGGACATAATTTCAAGTTAGAAATAAAGGATAAGTACTTCAACCTAGCACTATTTCGGGGCAACCCTGCGACTCAATCCATTGAGCTCCATACTCTTGATTTTGGTTCGGATCATGATCTCTGGGTGGTGGATCATCCTGTCTCAGGTTCCCCATTCAGCGTGTTTCTGCTTGTCCCTCTCCCTCCGCCTCTCTGTCTTTCAGAAACATAAATGAATAAAATCCTTAAAAATAAATAAGTAAGTAAAATAGCACTCTTTCTAGCCATTTCCTCTTTAACAAATGCACATTTAACTATGGTTTTCACATCTACATTTTCACATGTACTTGTTTGTTGCCATTCTGTAAAGGAAATAAATTTCATCATCTAAATCTTTAGGGATCAAAAACCTCTTTATTCATTGGTAGTTCTATGCAATATTTTAATTAATGAAAGTGTTCAACAGACAGCACTTCGTAATTGTTTTATATCACTCTCTTTTGGCAAAGTCTGGCAGGCTAAGAAATGCACACATTTGTAAGCATAGAAAAAGGT
The DNA here is from genome assembly GCF_963455335.1 of Martes martes. Taxonomy (NCBI): domain Eukaryota; kingdom Metazoa; phylum Chordata; class Mammalia; order Carnivora; family Mustelidae; genus Martes; species Martes martes. Next base: position 24,279,535 of record NC_137888.1, on the reverse strand, counting down.
CTGCATGCTCTCAGGCTGAATATGTATTACAGAACACGGTTCACTAGGGAAACACTGCACTCTAGTTCTGCTATATTTGGATGGATGCATCTCTTCATTTATATCCAGTAGGGAAATAAAAGCTCACTGCTTCTACACAATGAGGTAATGAACAGTATAAATAGTTCATATAACTTCTAGTTATGCATCATCTACCCAATAACCAGCCACATAATATATGAAAAAGTGATATTACAGTTTTTGAAATAAATGTTTATATGGAGGCAATTATTTTCTGCTTTCATGTAATATGTGAGGTTTTAATGCCTTCATATCTCAAACTTGCTTATTTTAATATTCAGTAATAATACCTACTTTGATTGCAGTGTACACAAATTTTCTTTCTGAATCCCTATTATTCCTCATTGTCTATACCATGTCTTTATTTATTTGCTGTTTATTTTAATATTGTGCTCTATTCTTATTTAAAATCATTATATCATTTTAAACCTTTTTGTATTTTACATTAATTTTCTAACATTGGAAACAATACTCATCATCGTATGCCCTAAAACAAGCTTGTGTTTGGACTCTCTTATTTAAGTAATGATACAGTAATTCTACCAAGAATATTGGTTAAAAAGTTTAAATTTCTCTTTGCTCCTCCTTACTTTACTCCTAAGAGTAGTTAGTTATAAGCATGCTCTCCCCTGAAATTTCTCTCGCATTCATCTTTTCTATTTGCTTTGCCACCATCTAAGCCTCTTAGCTTTTTACTTTCCCCTACTATAAAGTTATAACTGTATGCTGATATCCTGGGATGGTGTTTTTTCATGACCATAAAAACAAGTTAATGCCACCTTGTATCCTAATTGCTTACCCTGGTTGTCATTGACCATACTTCCTTTTGAAGTAACCTTTCTGAAAAACTGTAGGATTACATTCCAACTTCCCCTGACATTCAACTTCACACATTCAGGATCTCACAAGCCTTTCTTTTTTTTTTAAGATTTTATTTATTCATTTGACAGAGAGAGAGATCACAAGTAGTCACAAGTAGGCAGAGAGGCAGGCAGAGAGAGAGGGGGAAGCAGGCTCTCTGCTGAGCAGAGAACCCGATGTGGGGCTTGATCCCAGGACCCTGAGATTATGACACGAGTGGAAGGCAGAGGCTTTAACCCACTGAGCCACCCAGGCGCCACAGGATCTCACAAGTCTTAGAGGATGAAGTTTAACCTCATCAAACTGGCCTTCCGTGTTTTCCATTAAGTGGCCTTTGCTGACATTACCATTTTAATTACTACTTACTGTTTTTTTCTTTCCTAGGAAATATTCACTTCGGTTAAATTGTTTCCATTCATGCTTTCTTGAATATTTCAAATCCATCTTCACTTCAACTGTTTGCTCACATTATTTATTCTGAAAGGAGGAAAAAAAGAAGTGAGGTAGAAACAAAAAGTAGAAAGAAAGAAAGAAAGAAAGAGGGCAAATGTAGAAAGTGTTTTAATATTTATGAGCACTTTTTATTTATCAGGCCCTCAGATTTGAGTTAAGATATGGATGATCCATGGGGCACCTGGGTGGCTCAGTGGATTAAGTCTCTGCCTTCTGCTCAGGTCATGATCCCAGGGTCCTGGGATCGAGTCCCGCATTGGGCTCTCTGCTCAGCAGGGAGCCTGCTTCCTTCTCTCTCTCTGCCTGCCTCTCTGCCTACTTGTGATCTCTGTCTGTCAAATAAATAAAAGAAATCTTTAAAAAAAAAAAAAAAGATATGGATGAGCCAGGCAATTTCATAGGGAAAGAATCTACACTGGAGATGTTTTCTACAATATCACTGGATGTTAAATTTATCCGAGAAATTTAAATCTAAATTTATCTGAGAAAATTTTATCTTCTCAGAACCTTTCTCAGGAAGTGTGTGGTATATAGGTAGAAGAAATAATATTATGAGCTCTCAGATTAGAGATAGAAGGTGAGATCCCAAGCACTGTAATCAAGTAACAATAGATGAACATTAAACTATGTTAATAGGAGAGAAAGAATGGTAATCTCAGAACTTTTCTGAGGTGGGTATGTATGAAAGCTTGAACTAAGCGCTGAATTGGCCTTTGCTACTTATATAAGCTCAGTGACGCCAGCAGTGATCTTTCTTTTACTTTTTCTTTTACTGTCTCTCTTCTCTACAGCCTTCTCCTTACTTTCTAAATATTGAACAAATATTTAAAGGACATTAATTCTCAGGGGCACAAATTATTAGCAAACCAGACTCATGGATCTTCGTTTGCCCTTATAATTATTATATTAAATGCTTTAAAATATATTATTCTATGTAATATTTATAAAAACCTAATGCATCATTGTTAGTATTCCAATTTGCACATGAATGTATATGAGCTCTAAAAACAGTGAAAGTATATTTCCAGGATCTGTAAATTCAGAGCTTTGTCCTCTTCTTAGATTTTGTTTACTGAATAAACATTTAATGCTTGCTATTACTTATCAATTAAGTGCAACACATATGAAACATAAAATGTTGTTCATCTCTTTACAAGTACAATTTTTTTTTTTTTTTTTAAGTAGCAAACTATTATTTCTGGCTTTGGCTGTGGTTCCTCCTTTACCACTCCTGCCTTCTTCCTATCTACACAATCCCTTATAATAAATAGTTGGATAATTTTCATTACCTATGCAATAAAGTACATTTGCTTTAAACAGCAGTAGAATATGTTTCTCCCAGATAAAATCACTCTCTTTCTTTTTTTTTCTTTTCTTTCTTTCTCTCCTTTTCTTTTCTTTCTTTCTTTCTTTCTTTCTTTCTTTCTTTCTTTCTTTTTTTTTTTTTTTTTTTTTTTTTTGTTATAGGAGATGGACAAAATTGCTTAGAACTACCAAATCATAAGGATGTATATACACTGTGATAACTCAAGTAAGTGCTGGAATTTTGCCTTTTAAAAGAGATCCCTGGGACATCTGGGTGGCTCAGTCTGTTAAGCATCTGCACTTAACTGAGGTCACGACCTCAGGGTCCTGGCACTGATTTCTGGGTCAGGATCCCTGCTCAGTAGGGAGCCTGCATCTCCCTCTACACCTCCCTTTATGTTTTACTCAAAGTAATGTTTTACTTGAGTGTGATCTCTCTCTCTCTCTCTTTCTCTCTCTCGGGTAAATAAACAAAAGCTTAAAGAAAAAAGAACCCTGGAAAGGTTATGAATTCAGCAAATCTCACTCACATTTCAGAAGTGAAAGAAATAATTGGCAACTTATGTCAAGTACCCAAGTTTCTCCTTTAAAGGAAATTATCTGTTTACAGAGCCACTTCTAATCAGGAGGGGGGCATTTTGTTTTACAGGACAGATTCAGTAAAGGAATAAATGCCCCCTTGGTAGAATGAAGAAGTTATTGCATTTCTTCATTATAAGACCATTGCTACCAAAGCAAAGGCAGTAAGAGAATGAAATTGATTATGGACCATGTTTCCCATGTAGAATTAGGGATTGCATAGCTGTGCACTTTATTTTGCTACAATAATTAATACCACTTTGCTACAATAATTTGCTACAATTAATACCACTTTGCTACAATAATTAATACCACGCTTACTCATATTTTCACTTATGTTTCAGACTTAAGTTTTCTCTTTTCTTTTTTCCTTTCAACATGTAGGCCTTCCTAGATACATTGTAGAAAAAAAATTTATCTTGAAACTAAATAGTTAACATCCTGAGATTTAGACATCAGTGGGAAAGTGGTGATACAGAGACTAATACATGTAGGTAGAAGAGACTTCTGGATTGTTGTAAAGAAAAGCAGAGTTAGTCAAGTTTATCCTGGTTCAGTAAAATGCCTGGCTTTCAGAATTCAAACATCTGTGTGTTTTGCCTGATGTCTATTCTTAAGGAGTGAGTACTTTGAGTAAAACATTACAGATTTAAGACATTAGCAGTCCTACTCAGTGCAATAAGGTGATGGATGGGTGTTCTATTTCACACAATGTGGAGGAAGGGGTATTTCCTTTATGTTAGTAGATGATTAATTCTAAGTTGGACACATTTTTAGAACAGAGAAACACATAAGTTATATTTCTTTCTTAAATTCAGCTTTTATATGGATATCATATAACATGATAAAATGTATGCCATTAATCTTAAAATATCTATAATTAGAGTGAAATCTATTGATTGCCTCTAAAATAATGAATAATCAAGCAAAGGGGGGAATTTTATTTCTCCAACAGAAAGATGCTTTCTCTAATGAATAAGAATTTAATTCTTTGATACAGACATTCTGTTTGAACCAGGTTTTCAATGACAAAAAAACCCAAATGATAACTTTCCTAGATACATTGTTCATTCTCTAGTCCATACTGATACCTACTTCTTGTCTACAGAGGCCTAATTCCTTCTGGAACATCGTGATTCTCACCTAGACAAGCATGCTCTTGGGGAGGGACAACTGAAATTATTTCATGTTATGTCAATGGTTCCAAGAGTCTGTCTATTTATTGTCTATCTAATCATCTCTATCACACACTCAGCAAAAAATGAAGCAAAACAAATTTGGGTAACACAGAGTTTTCAAGGAATTTAGCTTATCTGGGTTTGTTCCCTCTTGCAATACAATCTTAATTTTTATCCAAACATTTATCTATCAGTCTATTTATTGATCTATCCATCTATTAATCTATATCTATCTAACATCTTATTGAAGCATTAATGATAATTTTTAAAATTTTTGCCAGGTGACTCATCAACATTGAGCACAATTTGGATTTCTCTGTTACTGTTCTATGACTGCTCCTCTGAGTTTCTTTATCTCGGGGGGGGGGGGTGCTGTGGGGGAGTGGGTGCTGTGGGGGAGTGGTGCCAGAGTGGTACAATGGCTCATGAAGAGGTCATCATTTATGTACCTTTTATTTGCATATTCTACTCTCTAAAAAAATGTCTTTTAAATAATGAATTATGATCTCTAGGTTTCTATAGAAGCTTATTCCTTCCAATTGCTTAGAAATGTTTGTTTCCTATAGTTAACATTCATATTCTTCCTTTTTTCTTCTTTTCACCTGAATGTTCTTTGTCATTTATCACTTGAGAATCAGTGTAATAATTGGCCCTCTTCATATTATGGCAGTGACATCAGGAAGGAAAATGGCATAACTAATATTCAGTCATTTTGGGTATTGAGTCACCTAACCAAATACAAACAATCTGTTGTTCAGATTTATATAATATTTCATATATATGTATATGTATATGTGTATGTGTGTGTGTGTATAATCAAACTCTCTCCTAAAATCCATAAAATGAAATCCTTATTTAATAACTTAATCACTATTGTTATGTAGGGTAAAGTACCATCATATGTCTGCTACCCTCTACATCAAGAGTTTCTGTTAGGCATTATAAATCAGCAGACATCAGTCTCCCAGAGGAGTCTAAAATCCCCTGGCATTTCTAAAGTAGGAATGTAAGAATTTTATCACATAAATAGGTTTCTTAAAGTCTAATAAATTGAACTTGATTTGGTGGTGAAATTTGTCATAATTCTGGTAGTGCCAGGGTTTCTGGTATTGTGCCATTATATCCACAGGCAAGTAAAGTGTTTTAGAACTTAGTGAAATGTAATCTTATATGTTTTCTCACTTTGCTCCTCCTTTTAGGTGAGTAGGAATGTATTTCAATTATTCTTACCAAACTCTAGAGACACCATGCAAAATTCACTGGCTATCTCCTGGGTCCCTTCGATACCATTAGGAATGTTGTCATGAAACTTTGGAAGTATAAGAGAAGCATTCCCATTTATAAGGAAATTACCCATAAAAACTTCCTTGTGTGTGTCATGGGGTTTTGTGGGGTAGACATGTGACCAAATTAAAGAGAGAATTATTAAATTAGGTAAGAAATTAAAGAGAGAATATTGAAGAAACTAGAGGCTGTTTTTGTACTAAACAAACTAGAAGAAATGTAGATCCAAATGAACATATCCTTGACTAGCCTGAGAAAGATGGTCAGACCTTGCCTTATGGTATCATGGTAGTAAATAAAAGGTGTTATCACTAATTCAACAATGCTACGAGGTCTTCAGCATATGTTTATAGATTTTATAAGAAATGTCTTACTATTCATTACACTTTTTCTTTCTCTTCTCTTTTCTTTCTTTCTTTCTTTCTTTCTTTCTTCTTTCTTTCTTTCTTTCTTTCTTTCTTTTTTTAAGAAGAAATGAAATTCTATGTCATGATTATCCACATTAATTCCACACCTGGGCATTAATGACTTTAAGCTATTTCCATGGGCAAGTTCTCTCATTACATACAAAGATATCAGCAATCACAGCAATCACAAGACATCTTTTTAGTGACTTACATAGTATTTATAGATATCAAACTGCAGGGGTAAAGGAAATTGTATTGAATTTCTATTATGTACCACAAATTGTAAAAAAACTTAAGAATTTTTATTATATTTCATTGCATTACTACCTGTGAGATAGGCAATATCTTTTCTTTAAAGATTGATTTATTTATTTTAGAGAGTGGGAGAGAGAGCACATGCACATGGGAGCAAGTGGGGGGAGGGACAGGGGAAGAGAGAAAATCCTGCAGCACACTCCCCATTGAGCACACAGCTCGACCCAGGGCTCCAACCCAGGCCCTGAAATCATGACCTGAGAGGAAATCAGGAGTTAGCCTCTTAACTGACTGAGCCACCCATGTGCCCCTGAAGAAAGGCAATAACTTTCTGAGTAAGATAAACTCAGTAACTAAACTCAGAAACGAAGTAACTAAACTCAGAGTCACAAAGAAAATGAAAGTGGATACTGTTGAGCTAGCAGCTCAGGAATACTTGAACATCAAAGTCATATTCCTTCAAATGAATTACAGTTTTTAAATCCCAAAATTGTCATAAGGAGTTTTAAGAAGTTTGGGGGCATTATTGAAATAAATATGCAGTTTGGAAGGCAGTACAGTGACATAAAAATTGATGAAACATAAATGTTAAAAGTCATATTATTTCCTATTGTTCATTTTTCACTTGATAAACTCTCCGAAGTGGAAAAATTGAATGCTAACCTCTATAGAATAAATTAAAGGAGTAAATAAAGATTTATTTTTAGAAAGGCTATTTGTGATAGATGGATTCAGAACTCAAGAAAATGTAGATGAAAAAAATACAAATTCTTAAAAAATAGAACCCAGTGGTCTTTCAATGAACAATACACAAACATCAGGAATGTTTATCCAAATAGGATAAATGTATTTTAAAAAGAAAAAATACTTTACCATAATTGATAACATTGTTGAATTATAAGGAAAAACACTTAAGAATATTAACAATAGAATGAAGTCATTTTATAAAATACAGCAGTTATTCCTAGTAAAAACATATTCCTAGTAAAAACATAAAAAAGAAATAAAGCTACTTAATGAATGTTATTATGCAATATTAGTGTGTTTTTAATAAATAGAATAAGAAAAAAATAAATAATGGTCATAATTAACATTGAATGATGAAATAAACCATGTTTTATAGTACAATTGTATATGTAGAAAATTTAAGACATGGAGACATCAAAATAATATAATAAAAACCAGTATAAAATGAGTGATTTATAATTATTCTAATGTGCAAAAATCAATAGCTCTGTTCAAATTTAACAATAGGAACATAAAAAGTGGTAAAATTTATCTCTTGACAATTGAACAAAACTCTATAATTTGTACAAATTAATTTAAAAATCACTTTTTTTTCCTTAAAGACTTCTACAGTCTTTGTGAAAGAAACAGTAATTGAACAAATAAAACTGAATGGGATTGACTTTAATTTTTTTTTGAAAGAGCAAATACTGTTTGCTATTTTGTTTAAATTTTTGTCCATGGTGAGACTGATCAGAGATCTTCCTTTCCTAAATTATCCTATAATGTTCTTTGCAATCTTGAATCAGTTTAGATTACATATTTCTAAGAATTAATCGACATCAATTTTTACTGTCTTACCTTTGAACATAATATTTTTTTACTTTATAAATTCTGTTGTCCTGTAATTGTCTCTATTTTCATCCCTAATATTATTGCTGATTTTTTCTTCTTTTCTTCATAGTTCTATAATCATTTTTCTTTGGGTCTCTGTGTTGTTTTTATTTTCTATTGATCTATTTTTGTGTGTGTGTGGAGAGAGAGGGTGATAGGCAAACCGGTATATGATATTCTGTTCTAAATCTGTTTCCATTTCAGTTACTTTTATTCTTAGCTATATTATTTTATTCCTTCTGTTGTCCTTCAGCATATTTTGATTTCCTAATTCCGAAGTTATGTGTTTTGCTTATTAATATTAGACGTTATATTATTTATATTTAATATTTATGAAAAAATGCATACATTTTGATACGCAGCTTTATGTATATATTTATGCTTAGCCACTAACACATGTTCAGAAACATATTAGGAGTTAAATAGATATCTGTTATGAACAAGACCCTGGAAATACAATACAAATTGATTTGGATTAAAATAAGTTTGTGAGTTTGATAGAGGAAATTGAAGGAATACCATTTATGAATAAGCTAATATAAGCATGGATTCCATTGCATTATTCTTAAACTGTTGACATTAAATCAATATACAAAAGTTAATGCTGACTGACAGCTACATAGAAAAAAAGTTTTAATTTTTCTGCTATACAACCAAACATCCAGATGAATATCCCAAAAGAACTCAAAATAAGCATTTTCAGTTGTCAAAAAGTAATCAAAACATATTCAAATAAATTAATTCCTTAGTTTCAGAATGAAAATTAACATGAAAACTACCCTGTAGATCAAAGAAAATCACTTTTTCTGACAACATACCCAAGCACATTTTCAATGTGCTACTTACCAGCTAAGTCTAAAAATATCAGAAGTTAATGAAAATTAATCCAAAAACATGTCGATCAAATAGCAAGTTTTACATCAGGATTGGAACATCAGGCATTTGTTTCTTTAAGCAGCAAGATGCAATAATGTGTAATTCAGATCTGAGTTCCTTCTTAAATGACTCTGTAACTGAAACACCTTGTCATTCCACAATCCATTACTTTCAATACTAAATATTTGTTTTTTAATCAAACAATAAGTTTTGATGGATATGTTTCATGTATTTTAAAAATGTTTATTTAAAAATTCAGTGATATCTGGCAGATTATTAACTCTTTTCTGACATTTATCATTGTTAATACTGCTAAGGTGAAAAATTTTGATTTGAGCAATGGGGCTCTTTTAAACTTTTGGTCTTCATGTACACTTTGTTGACCGTACTCCAATTTGTATTAGGAAACATGTTGCAAAGAATAAAGTTATCTACATGATGTTTATCTAATACCTTATAGGATGTACAAAACAAATGTTTCTTAGAATACTATAAAGGGGGCTATAATATTTTTCAGGTTGCGTCTTGAAGGATTAATGATAATAAATTAAAAGGGGTAGAGCAAATGTGTGTGTGTGTGTGTTAGGGTGTACATTAAGATAGAGAATAAAAATGGGAGATTACTTTTTTTTAAGTTTTTATTTATTTATTTGACAGACAGAGATCACAAGTAGGCAGAGAGGCAGGCAGAGAGAGAGAGGAGGAAGCAGGCTTCCTGCTAAGCAGAGAGCCCGATGTGGGGCTCAATCCCAGGACCCTGGGATCATGACCTGAGTGGAAGGAAGAGGCTTAACCCCCTGAGCCACCCAGGCACCCCGGGAGGTTACATTTAAGGGCAGATTATGAAGAGTTGTTCAATAGGCAATGGCTAGATCATAGGCATTAAGGAAGAAGTTGAGGTGAACAAAGAAATTTCAGAATTGTCAATTCAAAGGGATGAGATAGAATAATGTGTATTATTGATGAACTTATATACAGAAAACTAGAGAGTGTATCTGTTGCTTATCTACTGATATGTAACAAATTATCACAAACGAGGTGTTTATAACAATATGCATTTATTATCACATAGTTTTGTGCGAAAGGAGTACAATATGATTTATGAATATTCATCTTCAGGATTTCTTAAAAGGTTGAAGTCAAGGTGTTTAGTGGGGCCTGTGGTTTAACCTCAAAACTCTGCTGGGGAAGGATTCAATTCCAAGCTGAATTGCTTGTTGGAATTTGTTTTTTGTTGGTTGTAGAACTAAGGATGTCTGCTTTGACTGGTTGTTGGTTGGAGGTTTCCCTTAGTTCCTTAACACATGGAACTTCATTTGGCAATTCACAGTCCAGCATCGTGTTTCATTAAAGCCACCGAAGTACAGAGCCCATAGTGAGTATGCAGGAAACAGAGAAGTTAAAATCCCACGTAACACAAACATGACCGTGATGCCCCCTAACCTTTGCTGTGTTTTATAGGTTGGAAGTAAGTCAGAAGCCCCATGAATATTCAAGGGGAGGAGATTACACTAGAGTAGGACTATTTGGAGGTAGAAATCTCTGGGGGCCATTTCAAAGCTAGTGTATTTCACTCCAGCTGATTCAAACAGAACCTATTTATACACACAATTATTATAATCCCAGAAGGGACAGGTTCCAAATTAAGCTTTCAGAATTCCCAGAACAAACACACAAACAAAAGCCCATCTAGTCTACCATGGGATCTCTTGCATCTGCCATGACCGGGAAGCTGCAACCACAATGATGGGCACACTGATCCTTGCTAGGATCCAGAGCAGCAAAAAGAATGCCTGAACCCCAACACTCAACACCTTTTAAAATAAGATCTGGTCAGTGTAACCTGCATTGAAGCTGCACACTGATAAACACAAATATCACCAGCACCTTCATTCCAGTGGAAACAGCAAATGAAACACTGCTTCCATTACCTGATGCTCATTTTCACATTTCAAATCTCAAGCATAAGTATGTGCTTGGCAGAATTAATGTTACATGCTGTTTTGAGAGACTCTAGAAGATATTATATGTAGCCTTCTGAATAAATTTACATTAAAGCATACTATAGGAGTTTTGGAGAGAGTTAAATAAGATAATCTTCATTGCCATAGTCCTCTACAACCATTGGCCCCTCAGAGCCCCCAAACACACAATTTCTTTTCTGGTTAAACTTCTAATCTGTAATGAAACAATAGCTATATTCTTCTACCTAAGGTAATGTAACTGCAATTCCTATAACAAATGTAACTATATTTCCTACACTAAAGGAATGCTTTTCTCCTTCTCTAAATGGGAGAATTAGTCATTGTAACCATTTTTCGTAATGCTTATCTCCCCTCTATCTCAGTTTAACTAATACCCTGCAACTAAAAAATGGAATACTAAGTCATATATTATATTACCAACATGTCTCATGTAAAACTGCAGAGGAAAATTGTTACTATATGTGTTCTACAGCTAGCCAACTAGATAGATAACACAACATGGAGTGAAAAAAAAAAAAAAAAAAAGTAAATCCTATCTATAGCAATTTGATAGCTCTAGTTTGTTCAACCTAACATGAAATCTGATGTATTTGCTAGTTGTAATAATTTAATTTTTTATTTCATGTCTTCCTGTCCTCAGTCAACCCCTTAACCGGTTAATATCCTTTTACTGATAATAAAACCCAAAATATATTTGAATACTTAAACATTTTCAGGTCCTACTTTGATGAGATTCATGTAATCATCTATTACATTTTCCTTGATCACGCTGGCATTATGAAGCTCCTCAGAAAACCGGGGTTTCAGAAATATGTCTCTATTCAATATAGTACAATACCAATTTTCCTTTTCATTGATAGTCAGGAAAGCCTACAAACATGTCTCCATTAGTAAATGGCATTTGTCATGACCCAGAGGTTGCTATTGAATATGGGAATAATGATAACAGCTGAACAACAATCCGTACATATAAAACTATATGCCTGCTGTCATAATCCTCACTACCCACAAAGCTAGGAACTGACTGAGGCTAGATCTCTGCCACAGCTGTCACAGGTAAACCAAATCTCAGAAAGAAGTGGAGTCATAGAAAGAGGAAAAATCATAGTCTCTACCCACGTATGTATGTACACTTGGTATAAATTTAAGGAAACGATGTAATGTAATCCCTAGTCCTACTTCAAGCATGGAGTAGACACACTGCAGGGGGCTGGAACAAAGTTGAGCAAGCCTTGAGAGTTAAGAGAAGAAACAGTCATATTTTGTGAGTGAGTATAAAAAAACAAGATTCCCAAATTAGTTCAAATGATAGGATTCCAACTAGAAACTACGGAAAACATAATGTAGCAGAGACTTCTAATTTTCTCCCAGTATCCACTGACTCTTCCCCATCTTATTATGAGTGAGTTTTAGATCGTTCCAGTGGCCACCATTGTAGACACTGTATTTTCCAGCTTTCATTCAAGAAAAACATGGCAATGTGACTACCTTTTGGGTAATGGCAGAGAAATAGATCATGTTATTGCAAGGAGGACTTTTGCCCTCTACTTCTCACCTTCCTGCAGGATAGAACATGAATATAGGGGTGGTCATGAGGTTTGGCATTTTGGATGAAGACTCCAGCTAGAGCCGGAGCTGGACAGTAAACAAGAAGAAACCTAGTTTAATGGACAACCTAATGAAGAAGGGTTATTTTTTTTCATCCTGGAACATCGGGCTGCCTCTGGATTTGCCTGAGGGAGAGCAATAAAAAGCCACTATTTTCTTCATTGTTGTTGTTGTTTGTGGTGGTGTTTTGGTGGTTTTGTTTTTGTTTTGGGTTGGTTGGTTTGATTTTGCATTACAGAAGCTTAATGTATATGCTAAATAAAGGAAGAGGTATCCTGTAAATCATCTGGGAGAAGAAAGTTTCCAGGAGACAAGGTAATCTCTGGTGTCAGATTCTACAAAATGCCTATTAAGACAATTATCATAATATGTCCATTAAATTTTTTACCAAGCAAATGATAACTGATTGTTACAAAATAAGCTTGGACATGAGTGTTGTGGGAAAAATTTAAACACGTAACAAATTGAACAGTGAATAAGTGTGAACTCCAGACTGCAAATTGACAACACTATTCTTGCTGTTCATTTTCAAAGAGAGAAGAACTAGATTTTGACAGGTGTATTTTTCCTTTGTTCCCAAATGATTCAAATTGCTTTTAGTTTTAATGTATTGTCTATTATAGCACCATATTTTTTTAAAGATTTATTTATCTATTTGAGAGAAAGAGTGTGTGTGCAATTGAGTACAAGTGGGGAGGAGGGGCAGAGGGAAAGAATAAGCAGCAGACCCCCTGCCTAGTGCAGAGCCCACGGTGGGGGAGTGTGGCTCAGTCTTAAACAGCCCCAAGATCATGAACTGAGCTGAACTCAAAGAGTTGGTTGCTCAACTGATTGAGACACCCAGGCACCCCAATATAGCAATGCATTTTCTATGCATAGACAACCTGTTATTTCTGCATTTACATAAGCTCCTTTTTAAAATATGAGAATAAGGGGCACCTGGGTGGCTCAGTGGGTTAAAACCTCTGCCTTCGGCTCAGGTCATGATCCCAGGGTCCTGGGATCGAGCCCTGCATCGGGCTCTCTGCTCAGCTTCCTCCTCTCTTTCTCTCTGCCTGGCTCTCTACCTACTTGTGATCTCTGTCTGTCAAATAAATAAATAAAATCTTAGAAAAAAAATAGAATAAGAAAGTATCTCAGCTTTCACCATTTTTAACTTGATTCATTCAAGCAAATAATCATGCTCTCATAAACACCAGGTTTGGATTCCAAAAGATGGAGATTTGTATCCTGTCATTTAATAGTACTATGAAACTTTGTTGAAGATACTGTTGTTCCTACATGTATAAAGTGCTAAAGCAATAACGAAATCATATAGTTGTGTTAAATAATTACAGATATATAACAATTAGCATTTTTTTCTCTCCATATATAAAATATATGTAATATATAACATGTATATGAACAAAAGTAGTTAATCTTTGATGATCTCTTAAATTGTTATAATAACAATTACAATTGTAGTTACAACCTTCATAATCATCATAATAGTTAATAATGTACATGTCTAAAAAATGTTCTAAATGAGAATTTATATGGAACTGTAAACACATTACTAGGCTTCTTATTACTAAATGTTTCACTATTTGTGTAGTAATAAATACAAAAAAAACAGGAGTCAATACTGTATTTTAAGATTTCTCCCATTATTATTCAAACTTCAATAACTACACATAAGGCAGATACATATATATTCATGACATAATTTTTCTAAATCCAGTTCTTACTTTTTTGTTCACCATTAGTATAGTTCTAAGAACCATTCATCTTCACCAATGTAAATTTACAGTTCTATAATTAACTATATGCTTCTGGACTTATGGAATTCTAAATGGTTCACAGTCCATTGCATATAAATTAGTTGTAGAAGTCTTTTTTTCAGGTTAGGGACACGATTTTATTTATTGTGTTTGTTTCTTGTAGTTTCCATTTATTAGCTGTCATTTGGCTGTTTTAGATTCTGTTTATGTATTGTTTTATTTCATTTTCATGACAATCCTATTAAAATACACATTTTCTTTTCAGATAAAAAGCTTAAAATATCAAGGTTATTCTAGGATTTTAATAAGAGTTCAGACAGTTGGATTCCTCAACTTGTCCTCATGTCTGTTTTTTTTTTTTTTGCCTTCCTGCATAAGTTGTTTTGATTAATGCAGAAATGAAAAAGCCATGTACTCCAGAACCACTTACATTAAACCCATGACTCTTACAGTGAACAGAATGAGGGAAAAATAAAAATTTCAACTATCGTCACTTCTTTTAAAGAGAATTGTCAAATGTACTTAATTAAACTCCCATGGTTGACCATTACAATTCATTATTAATTTTCTTCCTTCTCCCCAAAATTAATCTTCTATATAAGTCTCTTCTTCTATTTATTTCTGTTGCTGAAAAAACTTATTAAATGACTTTCTGTGTTCTTGTCAAAGAAACTGTTAGAAGTCTGTGCAGAAGAGGTTGGGGGATGAGGGTGGGAGGGTAAAAATATTCCTGGCAGTAAAATAAATATGTTTGCTTTGCAATAAGTTATTTTTTGTTCTATTTTGATATCACTTTGTTCTATAACCCACTCTTATCTTTTTTCTGCCAAGAACATATCTATGCCAAATCATTATTATAAGCTGAACTACATCCTCATCTAACTTCTTTGAAAAAAAAATCATGCTAATATATGCAAAATAAAAGACAAATATATTAACATCACAAATTTTTATAGAATTCTAATTTTTGTGAATAAGGGATATTAATGTCATTGGACAAAATAATTAGGGTATAAATTTATTATAGACAGTATTGTACTCCATAATTCCAAAAATATATTGGCTTTGCCATAATGATGTAATGATTAGTTTAAGTCGGGTTAGCAAGTGCTATACACTGGCCAAAACAAAAGATTTACAAAGAAAATCTGCATTTCTCTTTTGTTCCTAATTTCTAAATATATAGTAACTCACCGGATTAACTACATATGCAAAAGTTTCTTTGGTTCTAATTGTTGTAATAAATTGTATTATACATTTCTGGATAATATATTAGCAATCATTCATAGAAGCAGTTTACATGGACAAAGAACAATAACTAATGAAATAATATCACATATATATTTGAATCTGTATGATCATATAGTGTAAAATTGGGACGGTGAAAATTATATATGTGGGTGTGTTTGATTATGTGTATTTTATTAAATATAATGCAAAAATTATTACCAAAAGTTAGCATTTGAAAGTGGTTAGCATTTGAAAGATATGAGGTAAAGCAATGGAAATATTACTGAAATACTGTACATTAAAACAAATAACACTTCCAGAATAAAAACATCTAATACTTTTGCTGGCTTGTCATGTTGCAACCTCCGTCTGTCTTTCTGCATGCAGATGAAGCCCCAACTCATCTGAAGCCATAGTCTCTGTCCATGCTCTGCAGAGATCTATGAGTCCTCAGGAGCTTTAGAAGGGGACACTTGGGAAAGAGACATTTCAAGGAAGTGAGATTCCAAGTTTTCTATTTTTGTATTTAAGCTACTCTGGAACTGAAGTCAACTCAAATAAAGAATTAGCAGACTATGCCTTTTAAAAGTGATCTTGCTTCTAGGGAAAAGTGTTCAGAAAGCTAAAGGTGAGGTTTTAATGTTATAGTAAATTAATTGGTATATATGAACTATTGTGTACCTATAGGTGTCAGATGATAAATACAATTGCACTATTTTATAAACATGAAATAATTTCATAAAATTAACAAAAATTCAGGATTTGGCATGAGAGTTAAGTTCAGTTTCTTAAAATTATTATATGTCATTATAAATACAGATGGCTTTTATTTAAAAAATTCTAATTTCTTGGGGTGCCTGGGTGGCACAGTCAGTTAAGCATCTACCTTTGGCTCAGATCATGATCCTAGGGTCCTGGGATCAAGCCCTGCATTGGGGTCCCTGCTCAGCGGGGAGTGTGCTTCTCCCTCTCCTGCCCTGCCTGCTTGTGCTCTTTCTCTCTCTCTGTTGAATAAATAAATAAAATATTTAAAAATAATTCTAATTTATTTTCCATGAGAATGAGCAAAACACTAGAGCTCTGTATAGCAAAATAACTTTCTTTTCACTCTCTTGATATTTTGTTCTGTTTGTGTAAGTTATCTTAATTAGTCTTTAGGTCAATATAGTTGGACTACATACCCAACTCCTTTCTCCCTTTCCTGGGTGCACAATTAGATTATATTTTTCACCAACCCCCCCTTGCAGGTAAGTGTAGCTGATCTTATTACTAAGGTCTAGTTAAGTGAATGCAAGTAAAAGGCATGTATACTTTTTATAGGCCTGTGTTGTAAACATTTTCTCATCTGATTCTTTTTTGCCTCTGTATTTTGTTTTCTCTACTTGACCTACAATCTGATTCTTAATACTCTATCCCATTTTATGAGGTTAGTGAATTTAAAAATGATGAATATGCAAGTTCGATGGTAAATATGGTGAAGACACAGATGACCCTTGAATCACTATTTGGAGGAGAACTGCTCCCCAGTCAGGAAAAACCCTTTTGAATTCTATGTCTAAATGAGCACATAACCACTAGGATTTGGGGGTCTATCTCATAGGTTGCTAGTGTATTTTTACCCTTAAGTTAATAATAAGTTCTTTGCACCTAAATAACGAGAAAATAAGGAACACATCCAACTGGTGATTGAGTGCAAACTGATAGTAGATTCTGAACAGATGGAAACCAATGTTATACAGCAGTAAAAGTCACATTTTTATTGAGTCTGTGGTTTGGGGGCAAGTCGATGTAGAGAATTAATGTGCATATTGGAATTTATTTGTTGCAATAAGGAAGATATAAAAAGAAAAAAAAAAAAAAAAGAGAGACATCCGGTATATCACTGACTAGTTTGAAAAGGGAAGTGAAAAGTATAGAAAATTCAGAAATAATCTTATGGGTACAGTCAACTATTTCCAGACTTCAAAAGTAAAAATGAAAAACAGTGACTCTTGGGGCACCTGGGTGGCCCAGTTGGTTAAGGGTCCACTTCTTGGTTTTGGCTCAGGTCGAGATCTCAGGATCATGAAATGGAGCCCTGTGTGGGGCTCCGCTCTCAACACAGAGTCTGCTTGAGATTCTCTTTTCCTCTCCCTCTCCCCCCTCCTGTTTGTGTTCTCTCTCTATCTCTCAAATAAAGAAAAAAAAAATCTTAAAAACAAACAAGCAAACAGACGATGATTCTTTGGAACAAAAAAACTCCTTAAAATTTCTCAGGAAAAAAAAAATTGCTAGCCATGCTGCAAGTGTAAAATTTAGAAGATATCCTTTCCACTTCGATCTTATAATTCAGATGACCACAAGAAACCCTCACTTATGTTCATAGAGAACGTGTGGATGAGGAATAATAATATATTTTATGTGTGAGGATTTCCATTTCCATCAAGACCAAAATACATATTTATTCATATTTTATTATTTTTGAATCAGAAAGCATCTAATAATCATTAAAAGTCATATGGCAATGGTGATTGATGTCTGCACATGCACATGCAAATTTGGAGGATGGGTACTGTGGCTTGAATTTCCAACACACTTAAGACGTACTATGTCACCAACACTTTTGAACACAGTCTAATATTGTATGTAAAAACAGAGATGGAAAACTCTGAGTTGGAATCCAGAGGAGTCAGATTCTGAAAGTAAGTATCAGGAATAATTTATCAAAAAAAAAATATATATATATATGTATATACCCTTCCATTATGCTCTTTCAAGAAATATTTTAAAAATTATAAGTGATAAAAAAGTATTGTCAAGTCTTTTTCCCTTAGTGGTACATAAAATAATAAGTGTTTTAAAAACAGATGGCATTTTAGATTCTGCAGAATGCAATAAATATTAGAAAGAACTTTGGGTACATTTATTGGCACATGGAATGAAATAGAAAAAAAATAGATCAGAAATACGCTAAATTTATAAGGAATAATATTCCCATCAAAGCAATTAACCCTAGACAATGAATATTTTACTCATTGAGACTTAAAACATTTCTTGTCCTTTCCAAATTTGCCAAAGCATAAAATAGGATGTAAAAGGTACATTAGCCTAATATAATGCATCTCTGCAACACTAAACTCAGATGTAAACGAGATTACTGGCCAAAGAAGAATTGCCCAAGGGTATCAGAAAATAAAGGACCAGAAAGCGTTTTCCAAAGAGAACTAATTAAGGTGAATCACAAGACTTTTTCCGATTTGCAGGGCTGAAAAAATCTTTCCACATTGACCTACCAGAATTTCACTCCTTTTAAAGTCAGTGATTATTACATGCCTCCCTCTTTCCTTTCTCGAACCCGGTTATCATGTCCTTGAATTAACTTTGTATATTTGTTGAGAGAAGAGAAAGTTTGACTTTTGAATTCAAAGAACAATAGCTCATTAATATAACATCTTACTAGAGAGAACTGTCTAATACCTAGAGTGAGGGACTTTCAGTTTGATAGGATTTGGGTTTATCTGTGATGGAGAGATATTGAATTGTTCTTTGCATGGAAGAAGGTTGACACAGATGATTGTAAAGTGGGAGATGTGACAGAGGTTTCTTTGTGTTCATGGAATATCTGGTTGGGCATACAACTACTTTTGCCTTTCAGCTCCTTTATAGTTGTTTGTGGCCATGTGACTGAGTATTCAACAATAGGGTATGTGCAGATAGGCATATGACAATTCCAGGCATCGATCATAAGAATTTCCATGAATCATTTCCCATGTTCTTTCTTCTACATGATGAATGCAGAAAAGCATGAGAAATTTGGAAGCTATAGAGATTGGTAGAATCATAAGAACACTGGAGTCAAGTTCTTTAAATCATAGCTGAGAGGAAAGTTGTACATCAATCAGAAACTCTCATTTTATATAAATGAGAAATAAATCTTAATATGTGAAACCAATAAGATTTGAGATTTATCTCTTACAGCAATATTTAACCTTAGGTAATACAACCTTCTTTATAATACTCCAGAATATCTGTATTTTTGAAGTACAGACAATATTTCTGATGGTGAACAAACTAATGTCCCTTTTTCTATGATCAGGCAACAAACAATCTAATTAGGAAATGTACAAAGAATTTGAACAAGTGCTTCATCAAAAGACATATGAATGGCAAGAAAACATGAAAAGATGTTCAATATTACTAATCATTAGGAAATTCGAACTAAAACCAGGATGTAGTATCATTACATGCATGTTAGAATGACAAAAATTAAAAAAAAAAAAATACCATGGCCTTAAATGCTGGTAAGGATGTGGAAAAACTAGATATCTCCTACATTGCTGGTCAAAATGTAAAATAGTACAACCATTCAGAAAATCAGTCTCACACCTTCTTAAAATAATTAACTTACACTTACCCAGCAGTTGCAGTCCTGAACATTAATCTTAGAGAAACGAAAACTTAGTTTTGCACAAAAACTTCTACACAAATGCTCGAAACATCTTTACTTTTTAAATTTTTTTTATTTCCAGTGTAACTAACATACAGTGTTATATTCATTTCAGCTGTATAATAGGGTGATTCAACAATTCCATATATTATTATATGATCAGTACTCACCATGGTAAATGTACTCTTAATCTCCTTCACCTATTTCACCCATCCCACCATCTACCTTTCCCCTGGTAGCTATCATTTTGCACTCTATAATTGCTTAATTATAATTAATAATGTAATTATAATTAATAATATAATTGTAGGGTGCCTGGGTGGCTCAATGGGTTAAAGCCTCTGCCTTCAGCTAAGGTCATGATCCCAGGGTCCTGGAATCAAGCCCCGCATTGGGCTCTCTGCTCAGCAGGGAGTCTGCTTCCCTTCCTCTCTCTCTGCCTGCCTCTC